>NC_132981.1:9630000-11087500 GCF_047496725.1 Anoplolepis gracilipes
GACAAATTGCACCGTCGCACTTTGCTGTGGCGTTTGATTCATCGGATACGGCTATTTGTATATTTCCCAGAGGGATTGCCCCGAAAATGCTGACAAAAATTTCACCGATGATGCTTTCGTCAACGTTATTTCATCAACACCGAGTTCGATCAACGATGCGTATTTGCCGACATAAAATTGTCACGCGGAAAAACCTTTTTTTTTATTCGTTATTGCAATTTTCGAGAGAAAATTGTTTTTCCTTTAATAACTTTTTTTTTTTTTTTTTTTCGTTATCAAAATTTACTTTTGCGTGTACGTGAAAAACTCGATTGGGGGCAAAAAAGAGTCGGCGTTAATCGATCAAGTTCATCGATTTCAATTATTGTGTCGCATCGTTTTTCTCCTCAGATCGTTAAACTAAATTAACCACGTCTCAAGGATAAAACTGCCCATATGATGTATTGGACCCCTCTGACCGTAAAAGAATCCCCATATAACGCGATTTACGTTCCACGCCGAGTCGGAGCCGAAAGTACGGCCTGGTTGTTTATCTCCATAAAGGCGTGCTAAAAATTTCCTCGTTCCCTTCAGAAAAGCCGTAGGGTGGAATCGCGGCAGATGAGCGCAGGTTCGTGCGACGTGCAAGGATCAAGGCTACGAAGCGGCTAATCCAATTTGAGAGGCAGAGAATGAGAGAAAGAAAGAGAGAGAGAGAGAGAGAGAGAGAATCCGGTTTATCGTAATAATCGTCCATTGTTGAGGGAATATAATGAATGTTGTCTCATGGAGACGACGCCTGGCGGCCTTCTTCTTTCATTGTGTTCTTCCTGCCCCCTATGACAGACACATAGCGCCCTGGAATTCCACTTGTCGGCCTCCCGTTTCCCCCAGTCTCTCTCTTTCTCTGTCATTCGGCTACCGATTTAATTTTAGATAAGCTTTAAGGGATTGACTTCTCAAGGACTGTCCTCCTGTCTGTTAGCCGAAGGCAGTCGCTCGTCAAATGGGCGCTTGTCTCTCGTGTCCCGTGACATCAGAAATTCAATTTGCCAGACGGCGCGACGATTTACGGAAACGGCTTATCGTAGATAACAGAACAATTTTGTTCCGTCTATACGAAATTAAATGAAATAAATTGTAGCATAATTGATCTTATCGTCAACTTGTCCGCATGCGCAATAATACGTGTTCATACGGTCTCTGGTTTTCGTGAATTTCATTTTTTAATTGTGCTTTTCGTTTCGGATAAATTTCACTTGTCGACAAATGTCACTTCAAATAGCTCGTGTCTCATCTATAAAACTATTAATTTAATAAATATAAATGTATTAATTCACAAATAATTAATATAATTGTTTTTACTTGACAACTTTGTTAGATATTTTCAGAAAGTTGTAAAACAAGTTGGAAACAAATTCCAAAAGTAAACAAATACTTAACAATCGAATAAACGTTATGTGATTTTATTTTAAACTGCTATCCATTGAATGCCTTCATCCGTGGAAATTCCGCGTATATTATTCTATCTCAAATATAAATATCTCAATGAAATATTTATTTATATTCGTGGTATATTAAATAAAACAACCTGTTGATTTTATTTCGCTGATTCATAATCCACATCTTCGGTCAGTCTTGATTATTGCTTACCGAAACGATTTGAAAAAGTGATTTAAAGCATCTCATTTTACTCCGTAATTCGTAAATCGGTTCCATTCAGCGCGAGACAAAAAATTATCAAGGGACAAGAACGCGAAGAATTGCCATGGCTAGACGACGTTTCAGCTAGTACTCGACGATAGCTACGTGCAAAGCGTCCGTGCAGAGGGGTCGTTTTCCGTTTACAGCTACCATCGCAGTGAATCGCGGCAGAAAGAGCGAAAAACATTCGGTACGATGATGCGTGTCGAAACGGCCGAGCAAGTCCCTCGACTGTAGACACGAATCAAGTTTGTGACGCGTGAAGGGCGGGATAAGCATTGCGCTGAAAAGATAACACCGGGGCAAAGACCAAATTAAAAAAAAAAAAAAAAAAAAAAAAACCGAGAAAGAAAAATATTATTCTTACATATATTAAAAAAAATTTTAAGTAGATTTTGCTTTTGAGAGGTTGATAGATAAATACAAAACTTGCAGTTATATTATTATAAATAAAATAAATATATATCTGTAATAATATATATTTTTATATAATTCGAGTGAAATTTAATAAATATTTTATAATTGTATAAAATTACGCGAGCCTCAGAATATTATTATGTTGTAATAAATTAAAAGGGTGATTTCGCGGTATTAAAAATCTTATGTAAACGTCACCTGAAATTATATAAAATGCAACGCCACTATAATTTGCAATAAAATTTCAGAATAATTTACACTTTGTTACTAGCGTCGAATTACAAGCATCATTGATTGCTCATTTTCAGTATACATCCAAAGTCGAGCACGAACGGTCATGCGCGAACATCGATTCGCTTCGTGCTACATGTTAATCGGATCGTTATTTCTCCTCGATTAATTAGCATATCGGAGTCGCCGAAGAAAAACAAAACGTTTGCGGCGAATGGCGCCTTAGAATTACTTGGCATTTCTTTCGTAGCCATTTGATGCGTCATTTTACGGGATAGTATCCATGACGCTGCAAATGGACCCGACGATTCAAATACCGTGAACCGGAAACGCGGGATAGTTCGTTCCTTCCGTGTCGTTTTATACACTCGCGCGTTGCAAGTAGCCAGTCCAGGCAGAAAATGTTTCCTTTAAAAACGAGACGACGGATGTCGTTGTCTTTGAGAATAACGCTTGGGAGAGCGGCCACTATGCGAATAATGTTCCCATGAAGAAGAGCACCGGATGTAACGGTACGCGTGAAACAACGAGAATGGTGACAATTGTCGCATGTTGATCGATAAATCATCCGATTGTTTATACCGTGATACGCGATCAATTGACAAGCTGCATAAAATTTTGCAAACGTTGTGCGTGTTAAAATTAATTTATTATAAATTGCTCGTAACAAAATATATGTTACTAAATTTTATATTAATTATTTTAAACGCTCTACATCATAATGATATATCTTCAATATTTTTCTGACAGTCAGAATTCTACTTAAGCACGAAATTAATACATTATAGCAACAGCGGGTGAATGTAATTGAAGGGTAAATTGAAAATAGATTGAAAAGTCGTTCACCCCAACTCTGTTCTTTCTATTTACTTCACTTTACTTTCTTGTTGCATCAGTAACCTTCTCCGGGGGGCTACCTTCCTCGTCATATTCGCGGTTACCACAATACATGTTCGACGCGACTGTGGTCGCCATTTAGTCACCGCGGGACATCTGACGCACCTAAAATTTCAGTTAACGAAATTATCGTTGGCAATATTACCCTGAAAAAGACTCTTTTATACGAGGAGAGCCGGGTGGGTCTTGATTAAAGTGCGACATACAATTAATTAATTCTCACCCGGTGCGGTTGAAACTTTTTTAACGACATGGTTAAAGAAGTAATAAATGTTAAGCTGGTCATTCGAGGATCCCGCTCGACCCAGCATTAATAACGTCGGGAAAGAGAAGAAAAAGATGGGGAGGGGGGAGGGCGGCAATTAAAATGTTACTAGTGACGCGACATCGGCCACTTTTTCCGTCGACGCACAAACCACGTTTAACGTTACTTGCTTCTCGGCGTATCGTGTAATTTGGTGATTTTGTCGTGGCGACCGCGCGAATTACGAAAATTTGTAATTAGGTGCTCGCATCTCATCGTAGTCGCTGCCCCGTCTCGACTTCGTACCTTTTTACCCTTCTCGTTTTTTACCCGGCGTAGACGAAGCACTTCCCCCAACCTTGATCCCGTGGCCACCCCTCTTCCGTCATGTCGCAACAAGAAAGGCTGCGTCAGCTGTACGATTGTGTGATTCGTCTACGACGTCGTCGACGCGTTTGCTCGAGGGAATTAGAAGTATTTTAACGACGGATAAGTAAGAGGTCGTGAAGGGTGAATAGAATTAACATCATAAACTGACTCCGGAAATGATGTAATTATTTATGAGGAAACTATACAATTGTTCATTGACGACAAAGAATATCAGAGTTAGGCTCAAGTCAGTTCAATAATAGCGACTCAATAAAACAAAAAACAAAAAAAAAAAAAAAAAAAAGAAAGATACCAATTAAAGTTAAAAACTGCTCTATCTTTTTCTACAAGTACAATAAATATATTTATTAGATATAAAGACAATTTCACTTTTCGAAATAAGAAAGATCCGTAAAAGCTCAAGTAAATTGGACGTACATTAATGACGAATAAGTGTAACAGCACGACGATTTAAAGTTAAAATCTTGCTACGAGAAAGGCATAAGTAAGTCGGAATAAAAGTATTGCTCTTTAACGACCGAGAGGGAGTCGGTGGAATAAATTGAAACGAGTGGTGGTAAATTAGTGAGAGAGTCTTTAATTTAAAAGCTGATTTCGTTTTGCATTTCCGACCATCATTACTACAGCAAATTTTCCTCTTTCATTAAAAAAGCGAAATTTATAACGAGCTACAATTACATGATCATGAAAAGGATCACGAAAAACTAAGAATAAAAAATAAATAAGAATAAGAAATAATTAAATATAGAAATATGTATAATATATAAGAAATAATTAAATAATATCATTCTATGCGCTATGCAATATTGTAATAGAAATTTGCATTCTCGAACAATTCAAAATAGAAGCGGAGAATTTTTTTCCTTCCATCCAATTTCATTTACTGATCTTCTAAAAACCTCGCTTACCTCTCCTCCGGTCTCTTTTCGATTGTTCTTTCTCTCAAAAACCCTCTTAAAGCCGTAAATTGAACGATGTATAAGACATTCGTAGACAAAGATATAGTCTTTTTTTTAAATATCCTTGTATATTGTGTAATCTATCGTACCAATCAAATTTTAATTAAAAAAGATCCGATGTTTTTCTTACAATATTCATGATAATTCTCAAATTATACGCAATATAAAATTGGATTCTCACATATAGAATTTAAATACAGTTATAATGGACAATTTGTTATATAATTGCTATTATCAATTTATCATGCTAATTACTCACAGTTGTATAAAATAATTCCAAAATTTTCCTATATACATCGATGTTTATATTTCTATGTACTATGATTTACCATCAAGCGTTGCATGCATAATAACTTCTGTGGAAAAAAAAAAAAAAAAAAAAAAATCGAATCCACTACTTTTAATGATAACGAGCGTGATTATTCGTCGCGACCAGAGAATAATTTTCCCAGAATCGCCTAACAATGATAGTGCGATTTAGCGTCGTATTTTAAGAACAGTCGCGATATTACCGTGACTCGGTGTCGCGATTAATAAAGTGTTCCCACGATGAAGTTCGATTTTTCGCGAGGCCCGCTAATTACCTGTCCGCCGTGTGATTTACAAACAGCAGTAAACACGAACCGCTTGACGGACGGCCGACAAGACAGGCCTACGTTATCGAGGATAATATTCCGCCTGGAGGAGGACTCTCTTGGATGACCCGGCACGTTCGCAACACTTTGCCACAAAAGCTAACGAAAAATATCCTTAACTCTTCTACTACCTTGTAATGAGATTACATCTGAAGACAGCTTTCCTACCGCGTTCTGGTCATCAGTAAATAATTTTCATCTCCGGTTTTGCTTTCACGTATATATATATATATATATATATATATGTACATATGCGTCAATTCGGCAAGGAAAACTACTTAATCTGAAATTAACGTATGACGGAAAAGAAATTTTGATGCGGAATAATCTTATTATTCTCGTAATATTTTAATTTTAAATTTACTATTTAACAACTTTAATTACTACGATGTGTATTACTTTAACCTATATATATATATTCATACAAGTCAATGAAAAAAAAAAAAATCATTCAAATTTCAAATCAAAATACATTAAAGAGTAATAAGATTACTTCTTTCAGACAATTTTTTCATCGCGTTTTAATTAAGATGCAGAAATTGAAACACAGATAATTGAAATAATCTTATTAACTTCTCTGGTCGGAGGGAGCTAGAAATATTTTGAGAAAAATTGCAAAGATATTAAAGTTTTGTACAAGAAGAAAAAATTTATTTTTTCAAATCCGTATTACGTTCTATGTCTCATCTTTCGGTTCAAGTAGCGCAAGTAGATGCCCACACCTGCATGAATCGTAAGAAAAGGGAATCCGCGGCGCGCGCATTGCACTCTTGACCTTTCGAAAGTCTTGTGCAACCGAAACAGCGGGACGTCGCGTGCGGTGGCCGTAACCGTTGCATCGAGAAGAAAGGCAGAAGGGCGAGACGCGACATTTCACCGATACTCCGGGGTTACGAATACATCCGTTCACCCTCGCGAGTCCGAGATGCATCGCGCGTCCGGGATCGAACGAATTTTGCTGCCACTCCTTGATCATCATAAAGGCCGAAAGGCCGAAGGACGAATATTCTCCACAGATTTCTACAGCGTCTATTTAACGAAATTGAAACTAGGTCTCTTGAAATTCGAATAAATAATTGAAAAAAATATATTATAAAATAAAAAATTAAATAATTAATTATCAACGTATAACCTTTCTTAATGATGGCCACAAGGTCATAACTGTCACACAATTTATCGAAGATTTTTCATTCCCATCGAATGATTCAAGATACACGATTCAAGATACGATCGCTATGCGGAAAGTACCTTGGATAAGATACGTGAAATTTACTTCGCACGTGTGCGACTTTCTCTAATTTCGTCAAATCACATCATACATATCGTGAGCAAAGAACATGTCGATTATAGAGATTTCTTTTGCAATTTAAAGAGCATCAACTTCTTTTTGAACACAAAAATGATCTGCTCTTAATACTGAACGAATCTCGTTGCTCGTTTATACAAATCATGAAAATCAGTTTCCATTACTTTCCAGCTTTGTCTCCTCTTTCTTTTCTCTCCTTCTAATTTCGCTAATCGAGAAAGTTACGACCAAATCAAAACAGAATGATTAGCTGTTGCAAAACGCTGGTTTACTTTCGGAACGTGTTTTTTTGTTATCGCGTACATCTAAGCAAGTATCGAGATCACGTAAAATAATAGCGTACCAATTATTAACTTCAATTACGCAATTTTCAAACCGGAAAATAGAAGAATAATTATTTTAAAAAATGCATTTACAACTATAATTATACATTGCAATCGTAATCAGGATGGATCAAAATTTCTGTTCCAAACTCTACACTCTTGTGGAAGACAGATACATTCAATATCATATTGTATATTCTCATTGCAATATAAAATTATATTTAAAAGAATTTCTTTTTGCTCATTTATTATATAAAATTAATTTCATGCGACTTGAGTTTGTTTGACTCGTGATTTCGGGAGAATGCGCGCTTTCTTCGGCGCAAACGTTAGACATGAGATACATCTACGAATGTATTATTTGTCTATCGAGCAACTGTGTCGTAAGAGCTCCATTATATTCTTACGATTGCAAATATCGTGGATACGTCTTACTGTACAAACGATTCGTGCAGTGTACCGTTACTGCATATTTCATCCGAACCGATCAAATGACTAAAGTGCTGAGTTCGTTTCTCGCTTACCATCTTTCGACATTAAATCAAACGATAAATGTAATATATAATAGAAGAAGAAGGTAAAAAAGGAAACAAAGGATAGAGAGAAAGAAAGCGCGCGATCGATACTCATACACGTCTAATTATCCACTTATAAACCAATTAAATGGAAAGGAAGTTATGCTGATTTCACGCTCTATTGCGATGAATGCAAAAAGTGTTTGAACCTAAAACTGACCCTAATCCAACGATATCTAATGTCTCATGTATGCATACGCATATTTAGTTAAATATTAATAATATGTGAGAAATCATTGTGTGACACGTAATATTTTAAAACACAAATATTACAGGTTTTCTACTCGAATCTTGTAAAAGAATTCCCTGAAAATTCCTTAATTTTCCAGGTATTTTTGTTCAAAATTCCATGTAAGGAGAATATTTTCAAGATTTTTAAAATTTTCTCTATTATATGCATTCTCTAATGTTCTTCGTTCATAGGAAGGCAAAACACAGGGCTTCTTAATAAGTTTCAAATACTAGATTTATAAATGTACTAAATAACTTTCATAAGATAAGCATTTTTCACTTATATATAATTTTCATTTCTTTAAAATTAAAAATTATGAATAATATGTACTTCATATTTCAATATTATGTTAAGACATTGAATATATAAATAAAAAAAATTATGACTTATACTTTCTAAGAGAATTTCACGTTTTTCTAGGGAGTAGACACCTTGTATTAGCTTAGAAATTAAAACTGACAGAATTTTAGCAAAATTAATTTTCGATTCTGTAAACACGAAAATATACATCTTAATGTAATGTTTTCATTATCAAGAATAAACACAAGAATGAAAGATCCTTAGTCTTTCATTTATATGGAATTACCATTGAACTCGTTGAAATTATAACGCTTTTAATTCTCGATTGTGTTCGACAACCTTGTAGGGATTTCTTTATAATGCTATTTTACCGTCAATGTGAACACAAATAGAATTCGTCGCATTCGTAGAAACTTGTCTTGACATGTGACACGACTCGTTTCACAAGTGTTATCAAGGTCGATGGTATCGTATCGAGAAACCATTCTTCACACAAGAGAGAAGGGAGAAAACCACAGTTCAGACAATTCAGAAGCAGAACCTATGCATCTGTTGCCCACATACATGTACGCCCGAGGCGCATTACGGCACACACACGTCACATAAGATGCCTATTCTCTCGTACGGTAAAAGTAGTTCACGATGCAAATTGTGTCATGTGATCGGCGACACGAATAGGACGCGTGGTAATTGACTTTAATTGCGTCGCGGTATGATAAAGTCGGCTATAATCGTCGATTTTAATTGGCCAAAGGTCCGCTTTTATCATTCTTCGAGAAGCGGGTTAATCGCATCCTAAAGAGAAAAAAAAAAAACATAGAGAGAAAGAGGAAAAGATTCGTAGTTATAACTTAATTAATTTTCAAGACTAACTTTCGACAATATCGCAGAAAAATTTTATTTCAGTATGCTCGCCGAATCGTTTTCTAATAATATTGTATAATTATTATATTGTATATGTGATAGATAGGAAAACAACTTTTTATCATTTATAAGACACGTAAGATATTTAAATAGAAGCTATTAATTTATGACACTTGAATTTTTCATCCGAGTAAATAAAATTGATCGATGATGTGTGTACTCTATTAATTATAAACGTATCTATTTTATAATTTTAACATGTAATTTCAGAATTTAAAAAGTTAGATTTAAAATATATTTGCAATTTACGATAAATTATCCTGAAAATGTTTCCTGCATCATCAATGTAATTGCATGTTTTACACGAAAATCATATCATTTGCGTTCTGGGATTATAACTCACGTTATAATAATGACACGTTGTAATTTCCGGGTTCTGATAAAATTGCGCTCACACCGATCGAGTTTTCCTCAAGTCATGTACGCACGTGACGTACGGCATTCACGTTTTGTTTATCACAGTTAAACTCGGAGCGCAGTTGATCTAGACGTTATATCGATCCATTACATTCACCTATTTAATCATAATGCCAATGGCGGCACGCGATGCACTACTATATTTTTGGGACTCGATTTCTAAGACTGCCAATAATAGCCTTCGCACCGGCGAGTTCCGTTTTGATACGTAATTGCAATTTAAGTCGAATAGTGCCGATGTGCCTAGATTGATTCAGACGACGCGATAAATGTCTCGTCCTCAATATATATATATATATATATATTTTAATGTTATGTATTAAGTGACAAATGAAAATATATTTCACGAGTACTTAGTATGTGCACGTGATTTATACAGATAATGGAAATAAATAAAATATTTATCGTCGACTTTGATGTGTGAAATCATCTGTGAATTCGAACACAATTCCAATCTCCTCTATTAAACTGCCAACATATACGAGGAAAAGTGTAATTAATAAAAAATTCAGGTCATTAGAGCGAACACATGCTCCGTAATGAAACGGCGCGAGAATGAATCATTTGTGGCGACAACACTTTTATGGCCTAATGTTCACCGCTGAATTCAGATAATAAACAGATAAATATGTATTGTGTAAGGAAGTGACACCGGTCGCGAGAAACTTCGTCAAGGATGCGAGGAATGTGGGACAAGGGAAACTTTGTACCTTGACTTAGCCGGGTTGCACAATGACGCTCATCGACGCTCGATTTAATCGAAGTCGTAAAATCTTCCGATCGATCTGGTGACACTAATAAGCGTGAAATTCGCTTGCAAGTCAATTCCCCTTATTGTCCGTTTCATACGTTTATATCATGTCAGGCATCTGTGACTTGTGAAAACTTATTTCATCGCTTTATGGGGCCACCGTAAGAAACGTATTATTATCATGACTTTACTGACCAAGTAATGTCATGATAATAATAATCCACAGGTTTTAAGTAAATATAGATGTACTAGCGTCTAGATCGTAATAAGTGTAAATAATCAAGAGCGCTAATTATAGGATAAATGCGCAATAAATGATATCTATGACACAACGATGGACGCCAAGCGAGATAAAACTGACGATTTAATTGAACATCCCGCCATGTTAATCATCATCTGACTGGAAGAGTATCTCTGAGTTAGCTGTTAACGAAGTAACGAAGTCTCGCGTTTTCTTACTTCTCTAGTCTAATCAAGTCGATGAGCTGCACTGCAATTTACCATCGTGGCCAGACTTCTTATTACACTCTAGTCGGAATAATGAAGTGTTGCTTGCGATAGCTCGCCGATCTCCTATATTAGAACGGCGTAGCTCACATTTATGGAGAGTAGAAATCGAGTGCGCGAATCTCCGACATAATACCTATGCGCGTATATGTGTTCGCGATTTTGCATCGTGACATCGAACATCGCGAATGCGATTATAAATGCCGTGACATTTAGCGCGCAAGAGGGACCGATATTAAGGTACAGCCAGTCAATCGCGTATCTCAATTGACGCGAGATTTTCCAGCGAGTAACTGGAACGGGCGCGCAACATAACGTGTGCGACTGCTTCTCAAATCTCACCGCAGCTGTAAGGTATCTTTCTGCGCACTCTTGCAATAAACTCGTTGCGACGTGATACGGCGAGCACAACCGAGCACAAACAACATGTGATCTTTTCGAAACGACGAGTACGACTTGCGAGAGCGTTGCGTCATATTGCGTAGACCATCCTCACAAAGCATCGGTAATAATTAAATTTATTACTATCGTTATTATCGATATAATTAATTCGTTATTGTCAACTTAATTAAAACGTAATACCTAATTTATTCATAAATTACCTCGTTATTTTAATTCCTAGCATTTTTCCTATTATCGCTTTCCCTTATGCACTATGAAATTTAAATATCAAAGGAAAATATAAGTTTTTCAAAAAAATATTTCGTATAAAGCACGTGTGTGGTGACAGATGCTTGTCTAAAATTATTTAAATCAATGTATATATTGGAATATTTTTCCGAGACTTTATAGTACTCGCATACATGCGATGTAAAAGAGGAGGAACTTTAAAGTTAGCTGCCACGTGGATTCATATCTAGAGACCTGCATATATCTATCTGAGTATCCAGATGCAGTCATCTGTCGTGGGGTTGGGCATTTCGCTTGGCTAGTAGAGATTAAAGTAAGCGCGCCGGAGCCACCACCGCAGCACCCATAAATATTGAACGTCGCCCGGATTTATGGTAGCACCAGAGGACGCCCCAGCTACGAAGGAGGAAGTTATACGGGGTGTCCGCCTAAAACCGTATTCTCAGTAGTACTCCCAGAGGCTCTCTCTCCCGACCGCGAGAGAGCCCTTCGCTTTGCGAAAGACCGGCTAATTAATGTATTGTTTCACCGGCTGCGGTACCGACCGTGCGCCGGAATCTGCATCCGCTGAATATGCAATGTCCACGACCCAGGACTCGCTAAGCTAACCCGTGCTCGTGGCTCTATGCATATCTATCGACTTTCCCTCGCGACACAAAAAGGCCGTGGCCCAGCCGGATACAAGATAAGAGGGGCAATAGGCGATTACGACGGCATCCCCTCGATTTTCGGGTCGGAAACGGGCGAGGCGGTGACCTGAAACGTTTTCTACTTTGCGAAAGTTGCACGTGAAAATCCACTGATCTCTGATACTGTTATACATATATATATATATATATATATATATATGTATACATATACATATCCTTTGAAGATAATGTTTCTAAAATATTTTAAAAAACTGTACGAAACAAAAATTACAAGGGATAACGTAAAATTGACGTTTAGAGTAGGGTAAACTAGGATACGATGGCCATAGGCTGTAATTTTTTCAATAATCGTTACATAATGCGCTTTTTTAATCATTATCAAAGATAATCGATATTTACAGTAGTTTATGAGCATACATTGATCGAAATAACGATATTGCGAATCTTATATCATATTTTTACTTTTGACTATACCTGCAAAGTTTTTCTTTTGTCCACTAAAAACTGTTATAACGTCGAATAAATTATAGTTAAGCTATCGTAATCGACGTTAGACATATTATAAAGATATGTAAATTGTTATATGACGTATAATTTTTATTTTCGTTTTCACTAGTTTTTTAAAAATATTATGGCCATCTTTCCGTCACTATGATCATTTTTTCCTTAAAAGTTGGGTAAGATGGCCAATGCTTATGTTGTACTATTTTGACAATATAAAATTTCTATTAAATATTTTTCTTTTAATTCTGATAATATTACGTAATTTAAGCTTCAGGGAAGATAATATGTCAAACGCTATTAAAAAAATCACAAAAATAAAAATATGTCTTTTGCATTTTAAAAATTATGGCCGTCTTACCCGAGTTTACCCCGACTGAAAAGTATTTCATGAATCATCATCGATTACACGCGCATATGTTATAACGAGAGTTATTGGAAGCAAATGACGAGTCAATGAATGGCCCGTGTAAAATGTTATGGAAATTGGAAAGCCGATAATCGCGAAAGACAATACAAATATTACATTGATTTCTCTGCCGTCCACTTCCTCTCGGAATAACAAGCACGCGCGCTGTGATAATAACCGAGCTACGACTTTGATATACGCTTGATATAAGATTATAAAAAGAACTTTGTGTCATAACGGATAAAATGTTTTCACCATCGCGAACATTATTATCGGGCAACATAATCAAGCGGAGGAACAAATACTCCATCCTCTCGTTCTTTGATAATTTTGCGGACGCGTAGACATGATTTTACACAGTCGCATAACGTGATTTACGAGTTTACGACTCGTGTTAAAGGTCAAAGGCTTGAATTGTTAGCGAGCATGCGCTACCTCGTTCGCACTGATTATCTGCACAGCGATTGGACGAACGCGTAACATTCCAACGGTAGTTATGCAGTCGTTGCGAAAACAACTCGCTGCGAAGAGCTCGATCCTCTCGGAAGCCATTCTGCTGCGCGAATCGCGTAAAAAGTTTCTTTCAAGAAGAGACACTTTTCACAATAGCTGTAATTTTTACGAAAATTTTGCAAGTCTAGTCAAATTGACGTGTCTTTGACTTGTCAAGAAAAAATATCAAGTCTCTCCCGAGAAGTTTGACTGAATGTAACTTTCATGTTAAACTGTTGTAAACTTTAATTGAAGTCTATTGTGGAATATAATCGTGAAAGTCTGCTGTAAAAAGATATATAATTTCAACAGACATATGATGAGAATTTGTGATAATAATAGAGATAATACCTATCTGTAAGAATTTAAGCTTTAATTTAATTTGTGATAATGATAGAGATAATCCGTGTTTCTGCAAGAATATAGCTTTAATAACGTAATAAAGTATAATGATTAAATTTATAATCTCTCTATAGTTGCGATTTTCGCAAAAAAAAAAAAGAAATTTAAAATAGCGTTAGCTACAATTCCTTCTTCCTTTTTATGATTCACATGTTCCGAGATTATGAAATTGTCGTCACAATTATAGTTTGCTGATTATTGTACAATTTAGGATTAAGCCATAATTTCAAATTTTACAAAAGCCTTAAAAAGAGGTTTCGCTCGTGTTCCATTCAAGGCGCAAAAGCACATTCTTACACAATATTACATCCCCGCTCTACGTTCAGTCGAAGCAACATTGAATCCGGCCAGGAAGTTAATTACCCGCGGTTGCTATTGTAGAGAGTCTAACGACCATTCTTTTGAAACTCGCGTCGATTCTTCGAAAGCGCATAGGCGCAAAGTTAAGCACGTGAGGTAAACGAAAGTCAAACGCGAGAAAAGAAGAAAAAAAGGGAGAGAAAAAGAAGAGAAGAGAGAGAGAGAGAGAGCCTGGCGCAATGTCGCACGTATGCAACTGTGAAAAATCGATACGGCTATGAAATAAAAATACCTGTTGTTAATAAGATAAGAGACATTCATCTCGTATATCAACTCGTGAATTAATCAAGGCCTACAAATATAAATGACGCGAAAATATATACAAGACGTTTACACGTTGTATTCCGACAGAGATAGAAACTACAAGAGAGACCGACCGAAAACGGTGTATTAATTATGAAATGTATCCTCCCTTCTCCCTCCTTCGCGACCGTGTCTTTCATGCTGTAAGAGCCCCGTGTGTATGCACACACAATCGTCGTCCCATCACCGGAGGACCTCGGGCATGTCTGTCACGCATACGGTTCCCCGTGCATGCTCACGTAATTTCAGGCCACGTTCGTTCCTCGAGAAGAAGTATAGCACCGTCGGGAAACGTCGATAGAAAATTCTCGGCGGGTGCTCTCCAAGGAACACGCGAAAAGGAACGATAACGTCCGTATGATTCGATAGAACGAAAAAAAAAAAAAAAACGTTACGGCGATAGATTCACGGGATGACTTGAATTTTCAATCCGATATATACTATATATATATAAAACTCCACCTGGTACCAAGAATATATTAAAACTCAAATAATCTTAATTTAAAAATCACGAATATTTAATTTATGGAATAATTGAAAAATTGCGCACCAAATGATGACGATCTTCTTTCTAAATAAAAAAAGATTTTTAAAAAATTATGGTTGTATTATTCGGCAATTATGAATTTTGTAAAAAATATCCAAATATTATTTTTAAAGAAAGACAAATTTGAGAATGTCAAATTTCGATTGCATGAATTTTTACGAACATGTACGCGAAATGTTGAAATAACGTAATGTTTATTTATGGGCGCGCATTAATATTCGGATCCGCTTGAACTGAAATTCATGTCTCAGCGAGCATAAAGGACGATTAACATAAACGAGAAGTCGCGACGTCTCGCAGTAGATTGAAAGTTTCCGTATCTCGTAGAGCTTATAACAGCTTGTATTACGATTACAAATTGCATCGGAAATCATTGCCGGTATCGTGATACTAATTGAGTTTCCTCGTATGCCAATCATATTTGCGTGTAAGCATAAATTCTCCGTTTCAACGTTCCCCTCGTACAATAAATGTTAGTAGCAGTAATTTTTAATAACTATATGCATTTTTCATTCTCGCACTCATCTCTTTGCGCACCTCTTTGATGAAAAAGCAAAAAATAATTAACAAATATAATGTATTTTTTAGCGCAACGTAAAGCTCTCCGGTTTAAAACCGGACGTAGATCGCAAATTACGCAACTATCTGCGGCGGCAGGAATTTGCGCTGCACCTGCAAAACGCGATGTCATCAGCGAAATTCTTTCAGTCGAATGCGCGCCTACGGGAAGGAAGATTCCGTTCGTAGTTAATTTTAACATTTCACTTTTAACACTTGACATTGATGTTTTTACTATTCATATAATATAACACGCGCCTGTCCATTAGCTGGCAGAAAAAGCATGTATATCGCGCGATAGAATAGAATTAATGTATGATAACGGGACTGGCTCATAAAATGTAAATCATAGATTATATGCGAAAAAAGTTTACGAATTCAAAAAAACAGGTCCTTTTTTCCCTTTTGTTATTATGCAGCATACATGGAAAGAAATATTTTCATCAAGCGTATAGAAAAAAAAAAAAGGTAGATTTTTGCAACTTTGTTATTTCGTGCGCGATAAACGTCAACGTTCGTCCAAGTTTATTTTGCTTGCAGCGAAAATAATATGAGTCTAGGAAACGAAAGCTGCGTCTTTGATTGTATCATGTGCCGGTACGGTACTTTTATTATAGAAATTCTGTGACAAATGAGATTGACGTTAAGCGGGTGTATTATTCAATGTCGAGTGAAAAAACGCGACACACAGGAAAGCGAAGCGATTCGCAGACCGTGAAAAAAAGCCGAGAAGCGTAACCGGGGACGACATTGTCAAAAAGCGCCGAGACGAGCAACGTCTGACGGAGGGCGATTCTACGAGCGCGTTTTCTAGGTTGGATCAATATATATGGTAATGTAGTTGGTTATACAGGTAGCGAGCCGACTTAACGTGCAACGCGCTCGTAACTGTATTATGTATGCGCGCGGTACGTGACTACTCCCTCTCTCTCTCTCTCTCTCTCTCTCTCTCTCTCTCTCTCTCTCTCTCTCTCTCTCTCTTGCACGTATAATAAACATGTTACGCGTCGTGGCTTATGGAATATTTATACACGCGTATCGTAGACACGTGCACGTGTATTTATCTATGTAACATTGGCGAGGAATTAAGATAAGAATATGTATAGTTATGACAGTCAACAGTCTTGTTCATGAGATGTACAACTATAACTATGTGATAAATGAGAGGAAAAAAATTTATTTATGGTGTACTTTTCCTCTCGAAGAATTTTAAAGTTATCCATATGTTCCGGCAGGAGATGATTAATTATCACATTCACATAATAATTCACGATTTAATTTAACGTGATAATAAAATATTTATATCCATTCTCTGCATTAGCACAATCGGTATAAAATATAATGAAAATTTCATTCAGCGATTCAGCAGATTGCTGAACAAATTATACGCAGCACGTAACGTGTGTGTGGAAATGCGGGTTTATCAACGGCAAAGTGCATTGGAGAATTATTAATTAACCCACTGCGTTTGTGTCGTCTGTCGAATGAAAAATTTCTGACCGAAATAATACTGGACGCGTGCTTCTTTTTCATTCTGCTTATGACGACGTAAAATTACGACCGCGACACAAACTCAATTAATTTTGACCCTAAAAGACAAGATTTCCCGGATATATGTTAATGCGCTCCGATGCATCGGTAATGAGCTATAAAATAATACATAAATGTCTTTGCGATATACTGAGTAAGTTTCGATAGTCTGTAATAAAATATCAACAAATATTTACGTATGTAGAGTTTTCTAAGCAATCATATGCACTATAATATATTACGATAATAAAAGATCTTTAAAATGTATAAAAATCTAATATCTATAAATCAAAATATAGAATTAAAATACCTTCAAATATCTTCCTCCGAGTGACTCTTTTTATAAACTTTTACGATTATTACAAGGTAGACAGATTGAAAAATTTTTACTTTGTAAACTCCCTTATACATGTTTACTATTTTTTGACTTTTTAATAATTTAAAATTGATATCACCAAACTTTTTAAGAGGCTATATAGAGACATAAAAAGTTTCCCAAAACTCGGTCAATAAAAAGATAAGTGTCGCATACGTTATACGACTGCACGTACATGCCTGCGGAATTTTATACTCCGATCCGACAGTCCGGGCACATTCCTTTAGAATGGAGAATGAAATTCGAAACGCCTCTGACTCGTCCATAAGTACGAGAAGAAGCGTGACAGCTACTTTTGGATTCGCGACGTCACAAAAATAAATCTGTCCTTCTTGCACGCGGCCGCTTTCCCGGCCTAAGCCTTTGTGGTGTTAATAACCAACACCACGAGGAGAAATTACACTGGGACATCTTTACGATCCAAGAGTCTTGGGTGAACGCGGGGCTCAAGATCAACGACACGAGCGCGGACGCGCCGACACACATTACGAGATTTAATTAAACTGCCCGATGTATATTTATCAGCCATTTCTCCTCCCCTCACCTCCCGCTCCTCTCTACGAGGTAATACAATCTGTTTAAGAAAATCTTTGCGCGCGCGTTTTCTTTGGCGAAACACGTCAGCGGGATATCACGGTATAAAAACCGAAGCAATCGCGTCAGATGTACTTTTTCGAATAACAATATTTTCACGCAACGATCGTATATATCGATCGCGAAAAGTAATCGAATTAGTGTTTTATATAAAGATTTACAGACTGCCGAGATATACCTATGGATTATGTTCTATCGTCTACAGTCAAAACCCGCTCTTCGAATATACAGGCTGATGTTGAATTTGCTGTTCGATTCGCGAGAGCAGAAAAACGCGTCGGAGGCCTTCATTCGCGTGGATCGTGAAATTTCTAGCGACGTTCGCGTTAAGTCAAAACTAGGATTTTCGCCGTTGCCAAGTATTCTGGGAGGATAAAATACAGGTTGCAGAGAACTTCCCTTCCCGATATGGTGATTACGATGAAGAAAGAGGAAGTGAACGTCGCGGAGGAAGGCCACCCGTTTCCCCGATTGCCGTCGTCGCGCCAGGAAGTCGCGCATACTTCTCTTGTGTATAGACACACACATTACGTAACTACAAATTTTAATTGAATCCGCGCCGCGCGGTGATTCTCCTCCCCCCCTCCCCCCCTCGACGATCATCTTCTGACAATATAAACATAACGCGGCGATATATATACATATCCGTACGAAGGAGATGGAGAAAGGGAAGAAGAGGAATTAACCACTAGTTTTCACTCACCATGTAGCTGCGCGAGCGACTGCAAAGTGTTAGCGGCATTGCAGTTGATGAATCCTGAAACAGAAGTAGAAGATTCTCCGTTGAAAAAAAAAAAAATTAATTATTACATTCATATCTGACTACTAAATAATGGGGTGATTATGTGAGCGACGTTAAAAATAATATGTGACTTAACGCTCATGAGATATTGCGTTATGGCACACGATTGAAGATGAAGTTAATATATGTATATATTATCTAATTTTCTTGGTCTTGCATAATTGCGTTTGATTATATTAATTATGTTACTAGAGCAGTGACTTTATTTTATTTCTGAGATGTATGCAAATTGTCTGTATTATGCAATCGAGAAATCTCACACTGTGGTAAATTATTCTCGTTTTTCACAAAATATAGTATATATATATAATACTATATAGTATACATAATAATGTTTATTGCATATAATACTGTTTATAAACCGACGACTGCAAATTGCACTAGGCAATAGTGAAAGTAGCGCGCGTTGTGTAAATAAAAATGTACTGGAGATTAATTTTCCGCGTATACGCAAAAATTTACGGTGTATTCATGCAAAATAACATGACGCTCGTTTTATCTTTAATTAGAAATTGCAAGATATATACCGTTACAAATAGAGCGTGTATAATATTCATGTATGATGTTCCATAATTAAGCTGCAAAATATGACATACGCGCGATTACCTAAATAACTGATCGGGGATTAATTAATTATTAGCGTATTATTACTTCGAACACAGGAATTGATAGCCAAAAGAATTGGCTAATCCAAGCTTCTCGTGCTCTTTCGATGAGTTCAAAAACATGTCGTTCATTGCTATAAATTAAAAAAAAAATAAATAAATATATATATATATATATATGTAACTTGAAGGATGTTAAATGAAAAATTTGACAGAACACGAAATCGCGCCTAAACAATATCGTATATAAAGTTTCGCGCACACAAGCGCATATCGTGCAATTCAATAGCAGTACGCGCCTGGTCGAACATTCCCATGACATAAGATAACCTTTGAACCTCTAGGACCCTCGGTCGGACCGGTTGGACCTCAACTCGTACAAGCTCGCTTTGCGCCCATGATGGAACATATTGTGATTTAGGAATGTCAAAACATGTGCCGTATTTCGTGTCTTCGACGACCTTCTGTTTTCTTCGGTAGTGCTTCCCTCCCGCTTTATCGCGCGATTAAGACTTGAATATTTAATATACTTTTCAATATTATTTATTTATATTGTTTGTTTCAAGTTTCGAGAATGAGAGTGTGATGTCAACAGAGACAACTTTCACGTTAATTAGCGCATGTTTATAGAGGAAGAGGAACCTTGCGGTAAGAGCAGCATCGTAATTCGTTGTCAAACGACTCTGTCAAACATGCTAATAGCCTGTCGAATCGAGAATTTTTCGAGTCTGTAGAAACGCTTTTTTATGCCAAATCCTTGAAACTTTCTATAGGTCAGCCAACGAATATGTAGTTAAGGCTCATCGTAATTTAATGTTTCAAATGTCGGTTAATATTTCCTATATTTTATGATAAATTTATGACAAATGCTACTTGTCAAATAAAAAAAATTTTTTTACTCGAAACCTGTTAAAAGACTTAGAAAGTGATATACAAAGTATAAAATACAACTCCCAAAGACTTTTTTGAACTGTGTGAAATATCTCATCGGATAGTCACTCAACACGTTTGATATATATTCGTATAAAGTATCTAATTAAACATTTTGACCAAGAAGGTATAGTTCCTGTTTGTGTGGTACACACGATTAACGTGTTTCGTGAAACGTGGGATTTATCGGCGAGAGAGGAATGTCTCGCGAGCGCGTAACAAAGAGTTACAATTACGGATCAGATGAATGGATGATGGATATAATCGCGATAAACGGCGATCACTAACGTGCGCAATTCTAGGAAGTGTCTGCGATATGTTCCGCAATCCTTGCATGTCATCAATGTGCCCTCATCCTAATCATCTTTGTATAAATAGGAACGAGCTGGCTTTACGGTAAAGACGCGTGTGACGCGACGCGTGCGTTATTCCATCTTTGAAGATCTAGTCACGCAACATTGGTATACATACAACGTAATCTGTCCTGCAATTATCCCCTGTTTAAAGCAAATTCGCGATGGCTCAATTGGCAGGAACGTCAATTGGAGGAAACTGAAGTGTTGGAAAACCGATTACCCCATTTCCTGATTAAAGCAATTCTAGAATATATAATTTTTATCTTCCAAGATTAATACGTCGTGAAAATATTAAATCGTGAAATTCAACAAAATTCATTAATTTCTTTCATACATTTCTCAATGAAAACCATGATCAATTTGAATAATATTTTTTAATAATAAATATCTTTATACGTTATTCGAAGTCACTCGTGAAAAAAGTTTCAACGAGTTAATCGCGTTATTAATTTCACGATGTTTAACATACATAAACATTAGCCTTTTTCAGATATTGAAAATAATGTATATAATAATTATTATATAATATATCATATTTTTACAACACTTGGCTTGAAGCATCTTTCACTTTTAAAAAAGATTATTTTCCTGAAATGTTCATTAGAATAGGCAAATTTTTATAATAAAAATCAATTCGTCAAAAATGTTTCATCGATCGACATTAACGACTTGAAGCTAAACAAGAATAAATGGTAGCATCACAACAATCGATTATAATTTGAATACTAAGGTTGCGTGTCGCACTACAGCAAGTAGTGCTGCACCAAGCGCGTGCTCGACAGCGTATTCTTCTGCAGGCCATGGCATCGTGACTAATTTTCTACACCGTTACAATAATAGCAAGCGCAAGCGCAAAAACATTTTCCGTGCGGTCGGTCGATGAACTTACGCATGGCAAATAAAAGAGTGATACTATTCTACGTCGCGTGCGCTACGGAAACTTTCAGGAAAATCGTTTTTAACGACATTATTTGAAACGTCAATCATCTTTTTGTTTACAAGAGGATATGCATAATCTAAATTACGGTTCAATAAATGAAAATAAGATTTTACATGTGCACACTCTGCAATTATTCTTCTTTGTTTAATGCTTATCCTAATTCCTATAACTGTATTTTATAATTATTATAATTTAAAATATATTCCTAAACATAATCTTAATTTTTAATCTGGAAATAGAAATATTTGAATGCGTAAAGTTACGAAATATTACTCATAAGATGTAATCAAATTTTTCTCGGCAGAAAGAGTCGAGTTCTATTTGCCAGCCAATGAAATCGAAAGGCATTGTAGATATATCCGAGTGTTGACAATAAATATTGATTGTCTCAGAGTCGTTTAATAAAAAGACCTGTCAACGATGTGGCGTGTTCAAAGACAGAAGGGGGGAAGAACGCGGGACGCGCGGAAAGTTACGTTTTCACATTTTGCGAAATCGCGTCGCGTCTGTTTAAAGGTTGATTCACCGCAGAAAAAAAAAAAAGAAGAGATCCGCCTGCCGTACTCGTGCCAGCAATAACATTACATACCTCGTCAATTTGCCTCATAGATTTTACTTTCACGGTGCATCTATTCCTGTATCGATTGCTATTATCGGCGACCGGATCAGCACGTGCGCGCGTAAACTCGTTTATGCGGTACCAGCTGGAAAAAATTATCGGAAAATTGAAACCACGTCTTAACCACGGAATTGCGACGCAAAGTATCATTAAAGTATCAAGATATCATTTTTATCACTTTCCATTTATTTTATAACTGTTTAACAACTATTATTATTCTTATTTTTTCGGGTACGAAAAGCAAGTGTTTTATTAAATTTTCCTTTTATTATTCCTGTAAGTTATGATATTTGATTTGAGTATATCATCATTTTCCACTCAGTAGCTATTGCAATTATATTATATACGCGAAAGAGGGAGAAATTCACACACAATCGCTACCGAAGCAGACCGCAATGACAAACGAGACGATAAAACGCGGGAACATGGTGTTTAGGAATATTAATGACACTTTATGAGACAGTAAAGTTTTTGTAAGAGCCGTAAATTTCAAATGGGAAGAAATGAATTGTTAATTCGCAATCAGCGAGCTCCGGATGCGCGAGTCTTGAGATACGTTTAATTGCGAAGTCTCCCAAGAGCCCGTTGACGGTTGACGAGTGGTAGTGTCGACAACGAGCGTGCGTTGTGTGGCCATGCGGAAAGGAAGCCAGCGATGTTCTCGCGTGGACGGTAGGGCTTGGCTACCTCCGGTTACATCGTCGCTCTTGCGATAGCAGCTACCTTATCTCGCCGCGGTTTCACCGATAGCCACACTGCATTCGCACGTTCCATGCATGCGCGCAAAAATAAGGAATACTCGTTACATTACGATATTCAATGTCTTTCACGTATCAACCATATCTAATCTTTCAGATAATTAGATGCAACAAAGTTTTCAATTCGAATAAAATCGTCAGCAGTCTCAGAGTGGAATAAAGGCATTTTTAAGATAACAGCTTGTGTATTTTTTATATTAATAATATATGTTATAATCTCTCTCTCTCTCTCTCTCATGAATTTATTTATAATCTAATATTAATTTATTAATTAATTTTATTGATAAAAAACAAGTAAATAAATTATTAATTTCTATAATAAATCAAATTATTATTAAATCATGAATAAATAAAGGAATTAAAGGAAAATAAATTAAATATGATAAAACAAAAAATTTTAAAAATAAATTAGAAATATTAATTTAAATTAATATATAAAAAAAAATAATTTAAAAAATTGTTTTCAGCTATTACAGATATATTTGCATTCTCGGGATAAACAACGAATAAGCAGCTTATCTGACGCGATCGCGTGCTCGATCGAAAATGACAGGCATTTACGAGAGATGGGCGCTCCCTCGTTTGTGACATATACCACGAGTGCTCCTTCGACGCCCGTAAAAAGCACACGCGTTTTCGCCGCAATGTTGTTGCACAATGTCCGATTACCGGTCCTTGTCTGTCCGATCTGTCTCTGTCGCATCGGGAACAGCTATCGGGAGAATGTTATATGAAAAGGGAATATGAAAAAAATATCAGAAAAAATAGGAGAGCGCAGCTTTCTCCCGAACATCGACGCTCTGAAATAGGACATCATGTGAAATCTAATGATCGCGCTTCGATTCGATGCGATTATGCCCACGTGCCATGTAGCTAACAATAAGTACGATCGATTACTCCTATAAGGAATGAGAGGATCTTCACTCACTCAATTTGAATTATGTAAACGCCTCGATATCAGAGATGTATGCGCGATACAAATTAATTGTTCTATTGTCTTCTATCGAGATATTCAGGCGCAGAAAGAGCGATCGAAACCTGATGTAACGTAACGTGCTAAATAAATCATCTTTACGTATCTAACACAATAATTTACTTAAAATATTATTGGTATGCATATATGCATATTTTATTGTATATTACAAGTGTTAACATATATTACAACTTTAGTATGCGAAGCATGCACTCTTGTTCAAATATCTCAGAGATGTTGATACAAAGGACATTCTACGATTATATCTTGAACGCTATATAGCAAAAGCATATATGCAATTAATTATATTAATATCTTAAAAGGATATACTATATTCTCCAGATATATCCCGTGCGATATCTCACAGATATTTACATTTCTCAGCAAGATATCTTGCCGAAATCTCGCAGATTCTAGCTGTGCGGAAAACTTAATAATTCTTACAAAAGAAGTGATATTGAGACTCTCCTCGTTGTAACTTTTTGCGAAGGCTTTTCTTGTAACTTTCTAACTTTTCTAGTAGAAATAAGGTGACACATATATAACATATTCTATTCAAAAGATAACATAAATAATTCATTCTAATAAAAAAATTATATTGTAAAAATGTCTTGCAAGTGAGATAAATCGTTTTATCGAGTCGACTTCCTTAATTATACAATGCAAAACTACAGTGCGTATATATTTGTGTATTTATTATGACCAAGATATTTTGCGTCACTTTCACGTTGATACGTGTATAACAAGACTTTGACAAGAAATCGCTAAATGAATTCACTTGCAAAAATTGATAATATTTTATTTCATTTTCTTTTTCGTTGCGTGCAAATTCCAATCTCTTATCTGCTGATAAATATCCCGTGATAATAACGAAAGTAATACATCCATCGCGATGTTTACAGAATGTATCGTCGAGGATTAAGCTCAAGCGACAGTCCAGTTCCTCGACCATTCGCGAAAGGTACTTATACATGTCTATATATATATATATATATATATATATATATATATATATATATCGAGACTTTCAAGCAATCTCTCGACAAAATTACGTCACATCTTAAACTTTCAATTGCGTAAATTAATACGCAATATCTGCCTAATTATCTGAAGTTACCGAAAGTATACAGGTGTGGAAAAGCTGTGGTTGTTCTTGCTTCGGGGATACGCGAGCGCGTTTACGAAATAATATGCAAAAACGTGCAATATGAGCGTGAAACGAGTAAACTCTCGTGCGAAGAATTACAATTTTGTGTGTCTCTCTCTCTCTCTCTCTCCCTCTATGTCTTCACGTACGCGCACGTGGCAGGATGATTTCAGAAATTACATACCCTTGACCGTTTCCTGCAATTTCGTCAACGTGAAAGCGTTATTAGTGATTCGAAGAATCCGATCCGATTGCCAATCCGGCCAATATCAAAGTTTTTTCTGCGTTTTTCTCGATTTGTCACGTTTTCTTCTCTCCCTTCCTCCCTCCCTTCACCTATCATCGACGCCAAACGTATAAAATTCTCGTTCGCATTGAAAGCCTATCGAGCGTCTCTCTATTCGAGAGACGTGTATGTCGATGGCAACAAATCTCCAAATATTCGCAGATAGCAAACGATAAAAGACAAACGAGATCCCGAGTGTAATGAGCTTTTCGATGCGTTATCTCCAGGACGATGCTCTCCTGCACGCGTCCCTTCCTCGCGGAAAATCTCGACGACGAAATAAACGGAGCACGAGAGAGTCAATGACTCACATTTCCCTCGTTCGAGGGAAAAATAACCCGAGCTACGAAACCATGACGACTTGACTTTTTGCCAAGCGATACTGTCGTTCGCGACGCACCGTTTGTTTAGATAAAATTTCCGAACACTTCTATCAACTTTCTCCTTCGATAAGCTAAAAATCTTTCCGGATTTATTCTCCTCGCGCTCGATTGGTCGTCGAGAACAGTGAGCGGCTCCGAAATTACTATGCAAGAGACTTCGAGTTGTTTGCGTTGTTCGATCTCTTATAAACAAAGAGGGAATAATAACGAACAGGGAGTGTGAATCACTTGAGGAAAGTGATATAAATTTCGATCGTTGGGTGCAAATTAAGATACGCGGTTTTTCTCAGATATTAAATTGTATTTATCGACGATAAACAAATATTTAATGAGATTTGAGACTTTTATTATTCATCGCGTCGCGTTCAACATGATATAATTAGAATTTTATTACAACGAATCGCAGATATTACTTTTAAATTTGGAACTTAAGCTTCGGCTTAATTTAAAAAAAGAAAAAAAAACGATCTTGCTGACACAGTTAACAATTTTGTCGAAAATTTATTTTACTCAAGTGAGTCTTACGCTTGCTAAACTCGGTAGCAATAAAACAAAAAAAAAAAAACCGAGAAAGTAGATCATGCCTCCGATGCACGATTTTAGATGCTGAAATTCTGATTTAATGAGAAGCAACTAATGGCCTTCTCTTTGGTGATCTTGTTGGCAAATCTTCAAGCAAGTCTACCCTATCGTGAATGAGTACACGAAACTTGTGTAAGATCCACTCACCAGGATTCACCAACGGATCGCCATCTCATGAGATACTTTCAAACGCGGAAGCTCGATCGACAAACAACGACACTAGAAGATCACGTTCAGGGCCGCAGCAAAAGATTTCTCGCGTCTTTAAACGGGTTATTAAATTTGTATGATTTTTGTGATTCATTAAAAATTATAAAATATCGCTGATAGAATGTATACTAATAGAAATCCTATGAATGTACATTGAATTTTTTTTTTAATTTCCTAAATTATATTTTGGATTAACTAATCATTATCTTTTTCAACGTTATGCATAATTTTGCGCCTTCAAATTTACATCGTTAATTTATGTAATTTATCACGTTTTTTTTTTTGCACTGCCTCTGATATCGCATTCATCTTCAATTCAACTATCGAAAATAAGACGCCGGTAGATTCTCCGAGGATTTACGAGCCTCACACGTATGTTGAGGCCAGATGTAAACTAGCGGTATATAAACGCCGTGCTTGTCTTAAACGCGAATCACAGTTCCCGATCGCGGATTCGTGCCATTATCTAGACGATGCCGAGTTATCAAATTTTTATACACTTGCCATTCGCAGCTGTACACACTATTTAATCGTCCGCGCTGGCAAACAAGGCACCGTTGCTCAATAAATGGACGCGAGAATTCTCGTCGCAATGTGAAACGCTGCGTTTCACGGGATACTCGAACATGTTCGATTTGACACATCGATGACTGACGATAAATTCCCTCATTAGCGCGTTGCAGCGATTACCGACTGTTAGCCACAGAGTGTAATTTATTCCTTGTTTGTATGTAACAGCGGAATCGCTTAACAAGCGTACTAAATCATATTTATTTGTCATATACTTTTTGATTAAAAGCAACACAATAAGATATTTAATACGTTATCACATACATAAAGGCTTTATATATATATATATATATATATATATGTATATATGTATAGATATATATATAACTTTCTATTCTATATATTTCTCATATTTGGAAGATATGGTGAAACCTATCCGTCCGTCAATTTCTCTCGCCGATTGAAAATAAAGTTCTCCATGAGACAATACGGATCGTTTATGCATCACTTTCGAAAACTCATGCATGTCTCAGTCACGGAATATTGCCTATAGCGATAACGCCGAGAGTCATCACGCCAATCACGGGTATCACGCTCTTCTGTCTATCCGTTTACCAATGTATCTTATTACCAATATATCTTTTATTCATATGACGATTATTGTCATTGCACACATCTGAGATGGAAAAGCTTTTACTATCTTAGTGTTTTTTTTTCTCTCTCTTTTTCAGCATTAGCTATTATCATTTTTTATTCTCTTACCGATTTTATTTCAATTTTTTATCATTAATAATTTATTTCAATAAAAAAAAATTTCTTAATTTTTTTATACTTGTTAAACTTATGGACATTTTTATGCAACTATCATTATTGTTCCAAGTTTTGATCGATATCTATACAATTCTGATAGGCAAGGAGTAAGTATTCACCTCTCTCGTCGATAATAAATAAATTAATTTCTCTTCAGCTCTACCTTTCTTTCTTCGTCGGCAACTCTTATATCGTGAGAATGAGAGTTGCTCGAGACTACGTCGCTCGACGGTTGAGGTGTCGCGACCTTAAATCCGACCTCCGCCATGAGTACTCATATCTTGGTTTCGTCTACCGTCGTCGTATTCAGGGATAAGCTCCATCTTTCCGGTATTCCATGTGAGAAATATTCTCTCGTTCACCGTATAGTCAAGATTATGCTTCCGATAAATGGCAGATTGGTCGTTCTTGTAAGAACGTGTTATCATAAGTTCGCAATCGACGGCAAAAATGTGGATTATCTTACCTTTCATTATTAATCGGGAATCGATTGTACGTTTTAATAAAAAAAAAAAATCTCATTTTATAGTTGTAAATATCGATGCTCATTAAAATGACTTCTATTTAAGGAGAAACTGGATCAGCTACCTTAAGAAGAGTTAATAAATCTAATACATTTCGAGATTCATGAATTTGCTTTGTAAAATTAAAATCTGTATTTTCATTAATTATGTACAGTCACTGTAAAATTTTCGTGGTACAATCTCTTATTACAAAAAAGCTAGTTTGATATAAGATAATACTATTACTTATAATTTTAAGATTAAATTATTTTCTACAGGATAAATCTTTACTTTATCTCACAAATTATTATAATTATTAATTTTATATTTTAAAAGATTAAAAGTGCTCTGCGCAATATTAATTCATGAATGTATTTCGAAAATATATTAAATTTATTAACATGGTCCAGTTTCTCCTTAAGTTCAAATAATCACCGATATGGATATATATTTAGCGATACATTCGCTAACTCAAAAATGAATGGCACTACTATATGCAAAGCATTTCGCTGTTATTATCTAAAGGGCCTGCGTTTATTTGATCCGACACTTTGTGGCAACCGTCGGTCGCGCCCGCAGGAATGTCGTTAACGCAACGTTTGACATTTCTCAAATGAACGTGGAAAGCGACATTCATTTCATCGCGCGCGTTGCGCTAAGAATCGCTGTCATACTAATAGAAAAAAAAAAGCCGAATCACAGAATGTGTTTACTCGTGTGTTACTCGCTACGCGGCGCATTGCCAAGTATTTCCCGCAATCGAAGCTGATTAAAAATTGTAATTCCCGCAGAAAGTTATTCGCCTCGCGAACGAACCAAGAAGCGACACCGACGATGTAACCAACAGATAAGAGGAACCGAACACTAGACGTTACATTACGTGCAAATCAACCGACAATTCTTCGCACGAACGAACATAAACTAGGGTTCTGATTGTATTTCATTTTTTGGAATATTTGTATAAACATTTATCTGTTTATATTCATTTCTAGAAAAGAGTTTAATCGTAAGAAAATTTAGACGTTATTATACGTTTAAACAAAACATAAACATATTTAATAAACCTTTAATAAATGTAAAAATATTTGGAAAAACATTTCTAATAAATAAATATGCTAACTATACGTATAAATATATTTTTATTTAAACGTATAGTAGCGAGCTAATATATATATATATAAATCTTTTCTCGCGTTTTTATTATTTTCATTCGCGATATTGATTGTGATTTCAAAGTAATTAATGTGTATTTATTTTCGACTTAAGCAAACACTTTCTAAAAGCACGGTGAGAATTGAAGATAAAATAATGGCGAAAACGGTTAAATTATAAGCCGATTATGTTTCTCGAGAAATAAAGTTACGGGAGAAGGAAATGGCGTCAGAAACATATCTGCTCTTATCAGCGAATGTTTGTACGTTAGTATGACAAAGATTAGTCATTGTTGTCGCAATGATGTGAAATTGTCAACAATGAGACCATTAAAATTAAAAACACTAAATTCCTCTTCCACATAAAGTTCAGTTTGAACGATTTAAAATTTGCAACAAAATACAAAATAACTATTTACGATTTTGATGTGTCACGTATTATATTATATTAGCACACGTGTGTATACTATATGTGTCTATCTTCTGTTTATATTATACTTCTTCAAATATGGTTTCTATTCAAAAAATAAAATTACACAATACATAAAGTAAATAGAATTATAAATCGAATTCTGTTCTAAATTTTGTCGTAAATTATAAGTTTTAATTAAAACTAATAATACGGTAGATATTTTATTAAAAAAAATAATAATAACTGGCAAATATGATTACGTGCAATTTAGTGTGCAATATGTGACCATTTATGATCGGATTATAACGATAAATTCGTTACAAGTAGGGCAATATTTCGAATGATTAATGCACGTCACGACACCTATTATTACGTGAATCGATACTGGAATTCAACCTCGATGCGTCGCATTCGAAATTAACGAAATGTCAAACGGCCAGATCGATTATTCTCGTCACTGACTCGGATAAAGTAACCACCAACGTGCAGTAATCGAGAACACTTTGAACCGAGATGAGATTGGTAGGCAAGCAGGCTACCGAGGAACTTCTCTCATCGAGATCCGCGGAGATTGAACAAACGGAAAGCATCGGAAATGAAGTTGAAGGCACGTGGCCATGTAGATGGATGAAAGGCAGAATGTTAAAAGGCACAATGACACGCGAGAGTTGGAGGATCGGAGCGATAAGAAGAGGGAAAAATTCGCGCCCGAGATTCTGCGGCGATGGACTCTCCAGGGGCTCGAATCGCAAGCGAGCACCGTAAACTGTCACGATGACAAACGAAGGCCAACATGTGCTTGAAAGGCTCGGCAGCAGCACGTTCTATGCGCGATAATAGCGCATTCGCGGCGAGTAACGACAGATGCTAGCCGAGGAGAGCCGCGGGCTTCCTGCGAGCGATCTCGCGGCAGTTCCTTATTGTGTTCCTTCGTTCCTTGTCTATCTATCGTGTATATATATATATATATATATATATATATATATATATATATATATACGCATGCACACACAATCGCCTTTCCTTCGCTTTTCTCTACGTCTTCTCTACGTCCGAGACGCCGATGATGCTTACGTTGCGCCACGGTAAGAGAGAGAGAGATCATTGGCACGGAGGAAACAAAGAGTACAATGGCCAAAGAATACAATAGTCCATTGTTGCAATTCAGCTATTTGTCGAATAAAGTTAATGATTGGCGAGTACAGGAGAGAGAGAGAGAGAGAGAGAGAGAGAGAGAGAGAGAGAGAGAGAGAGAGAGAATATACAGAAATCATTTTTAACACATTTTCTCTCTTGGTGGTCAAGCATCGATCAATGCAATGTTCCGTAAATCTTCCGTAATTCTAATCTTATCTATAGATTCTTCGATCAATTTGACGCGTTGCGTTAGACGCGTTTTTATAAGTAATATATATTAGGATGAAAAGTTTATTTGTAGAAATAATTTGGTAAAATTGAAAAAGAAAAATTAGAATTAATAAGTAAACCCTCTTGACAAACTTTTATCAATTGTTATCGAATGTAAGAACATGTTCGTTAATGAAAATTTGTTCCATCTTATCTCGCGATTATATATTTCGGCCGGACGTGGCACTTGTTTGTCGCCAAGACCGCCGTTTTGCGTTTGAGTTTCTCGAAATGGATTTAATCTGAAACTGGTAATGACGGGGCATTATCTGTAGGTATTGAAATAGAAAGGCGTTGGCAGAAATTCCACTGTAATCAATTTTCACTCGGCATGCCTGTCACAATGAGTTTGCGCGAACAATCGTATTTTCTCTAAGCCCGTTTTTCCTTGGAGCGCGTCCATTCGCACCGACTAGCTGGCAAACCAATGCGCCAATAGTACTTTGGCAGTTGATCGAAGATTAAACGGTGCATCGATGTGGTCTATTTAACGCGGAATCGACGGAATTACGGCCGCGAGAATTTCACGACTCGTCCGATCATTCCGTTCAAACGTTCTTCAAATAACTTCTCTTCACATTTTTAATTTTATCTATTGTGCGAATTGTACGCGAGTAATAATTTAGATCGCAATTTTATTTCTTGAAATATGCTTACAGAATTTGATTATCCTTTTTTATTTTTATTTTTTTTTTTTTTCAGATTTTTGTTGCATTTTTATTAGAATATTACATACAGAATAGACAATTAGGTATACTTATCGTCGAACAAACTTCAAAAAAATTTATACGTTTAAGAAAAGTTGCATATTTGCATTATTCGAGGTGCAAAGTCTGATTCTTCGATGTTTAAGTTTATACATACTGACATAATCTCGTTATAGAGATAAATTAATGTCGCTACTTCTTCTCGACTTCGAGTGTTATATCTATCGGTTTATTCCGCGTTAATTAATACAAAATTAATTAAATTTATTGGCAACGTATGTAATTATGTCCTGACATCGCGCAGTCGTAGTCGAATGATTTGAATTTTAATTAACCGCAGTGTCTCCCTCCAGCATTCGACATAAATTTCCATATCTGTTCCGCGGACGGTAGCCTAAGTATGTACAAATGTGGTCATGAATGTAGCAATAGTTGCGGTAACAACACTTCGAAAGTCATAGTAGTACTATCTTGCTTGCGCATTTACACATTTGGCGGAGTTCCCAACTACATAATTATCGTCCTTTGTAACGACTTCAAACGCGATCAAGCGAGGCTGAAATAATAAGCGAACTTGACCGACGAAACGCACATTTTGTTGTCAGCAAGTCAGCCAATTATCGGCGGCAAAGTTGACGCTAACGATGATTGTTGGCGCGAATTAATACAGCTCGCGACGCGATCGATGACCAACGTCTGGTCCAATGCAACATATTCCGATCGAAGGTTATAAACGCGTATCTCTCGTTGCATGTCTCAGTGACTGTTTATACAGAGTGTCCGGTAATAATCGCCCCACCTCTCTAGGGCTGATAGAGCAGGTCAAACTGAACATAAAAGTCCTCTACCATTTTGTGATTTGCGCAATAATTATTAAAATATTAATTAAAAACGCTCAGCAAACGATATTATATATGTATATGTATACAAAGTGTCTGGTAATAATCGCTCTACCTCTCTAGGGCTGATAGAGCAGGTCAAACTGAACATAAAAGTCCTCTACCATTTTGTGATTTGCGCAATAATTATTAAAATATTAATTAAAAACGCTCAGCGTATGAGCGCGCGCCGTATATAGCACTCAGCATATGGTGAGCGTTTTTAATTAATATTTTAATAATTATTGCGAAAATCGCAAAATGGTAGAGAACTTTTATGTTTGGTTTGACTTGCTCTGTCAGCCCTAGAGAGGTGGGGCGATTATTACCGGACACTTTGTATATGTATATAAAATATCGTTCGCTGAGTGTTTTTAATTAATAGTTTAATAATTATTGCGCAAATCGCAAAATGATAGAGGACTTTTATGTTCAGTTTGACCTGCTCTATCTGCCCTAGAGAAGTAGGATGGTAATTATCGGACACCCTGTATATGCGACGCACACGTTAATGCGCGATGGCAAAGGTCCCTCTCTCGAAACCTTGTAATAGTTGCAGTCGGATTGCCGGTGGGTTGACACTTGCTGTTGACTTATAGTGGAATTCGCAAAAGCAATTAGCAACGGCGTTCACGCGCACGTATGGAAACCAATCTAAGCTCGTTTCAAATAAGTTTAGACGTGATTGCAAAATTAAAAAGAAAAAGATATTTCGATCATTCGTAATGATGTATTATATTGATGGCTCGAAATGGCCAACGGCAAACGGCCAACATCATTCTTGAACTTGAAAAAGCAGAAAATAAATTTTATATAAATTATTTTAGCGAATTCTCGAATGCTTTAAGATGTAATTAAATAGATAATAATGTAAATTTGTACATAAATTAGTGTAGAAAAAAATTGGAAACGCAAGGTGTTGGAAGAGAAAACGTCAATCGCGGTTAAAGATATTATCGCCCGTAGTTGTTAGCGAATTCCAGTTTGATCGATCGACGGATCGAAGAGAGATCTGTTTAAATCCTTAATGCGTGGTTAAGAAATCAATCGTTTGTGAAGCGGATGATTCAGGTGTTGTACTTTCGAACGATACTAAGGCATCAGTCACGTGCCAACACGCGGCCTGCGTATTCTGTAATCTACTATTAATGCTAAGTATGGCGAGACAGTAAATATTCGTATAAGGCGAGTATGTGCCGATATTGATCGTAATTATATATAATTCGAGGCGTTGAAGAAACGTCTTGAAATTTGAAACATTTGGCTATTCACGTAATAATATTCATAATTCTAAATAATAACTGCGTTATTAATTCTTAAATAACTTTCTGTCTTATAACGTGATAAAATAAATTTTATTCTCGAAAAGATTAAATATCAAAAAGAATAAACCATTTGATTTATATCTAAGATTATTCGTGTCAAAATAAAATTAAGTAGATAAATAGATAGATTTTAGTTCCAAATTTTAAGTTCCAAAAAAAAAAAAAAAAAAAAAAAAAATAACCAATAAATAAAATAAAAGAAATTATTAAGTAAAATTACAGGAAATATTATAGTAAAACAGTTCAGCAAGTAATAGTGAAACCGGTAAGCGGCTATAAATCGGTCGGTTGGATGGTTAAATTAAATAAAATCTACGAAGCGTATCGTAATAGAATCTGGATCTGTTAATGTGTCCAACAAATCACTGGTAGTACGGTGAAAGTGCTAGAAACCCACCGAAACAACGCTCGCGATGGACTACTTCGCGATTGCATGTGTGTGTCACCGATCGCCGAAAGTGACCTTACTTTCGTGCGTACTTTCGTACTTTTTGTTTCAATGGAACGCAATGAAAGTTGTCCCGTCAGTTTCTTTTCTTACCGAGTCGAGTTAATTGATTCTTTTATCGATAACGCGCCTTATATAACATACAAGTTCACTGTAACAGTGAGAGTAAATTTGCAAGATGTTTCACGCGAATAACAAGCTAAGCCTTTTCTCGTTAACAAGAATTAATTATTAAGTAATAAATATCTATTACAAGTAATAAATACTACCTAAAGTATATATTTGTGCAATACATTAATTACAATTTTTTTTTATATATTGTAGAATGATATGGTGCGTGTGTTCTACAATTATATCGTAAAACATATGTATATTGTAACACACACGCATCCGTCGCAGCCTACAATTCGTCCATTTGATTCGGTTGATTACGCTTGCTAAACTGCTCAAGTACAGTGAGTACAAAATGCATATTGTGGGAGCAGTACATCTTCAACAATAAAAAGGCTAATTCGATACAGGCCTGTTTAAGACACAATACGATGCTCAATATCGGATTATTAAATCTGAAGATACCCGGTAGATCATAGTCCATTCAATTAGGCAGTCATGAGTGTCATAACTACGATATACGGATGTGCATATTGACCCACTTAGCTGCGATACATATGGTCAATGCATGATGCATGCTACTGCAGGCGATGTCAATCATTGAAATGGATAACGGAAGAGGGTTTTGTTCAATGTGCAATAAATTTAAATGAAACTTAATTGCCGGAAGACGCTTGAAACTTTTACGTTTAAATTATCTCTTTCAAAATATTTTTTTTTTCATTTTTCCAGTCTCCACAAAAAGACGAAATAAAAATAGCTTACGCTTCTGAGAAAGTGTTTTAATTGTGATAAATTTGACATTTTTTTGTCAACGATTCGAAAATTCGAAATTTCCACGGAAAGTTTATTACTCTCTCGCGAAGTAAAAAGAGATGGAAAACATGTTTTCATCGCGATTTAAACGCGATCGTGCATGAATGCTTTTCAATTACTCTCGCGAATTGTCAATGACGCGAATAACGCTTTCGCGTTAAAAAGTCAAGGAAACATCCACTGATTTGCGCGAGAAGGAGAGAATATGAGTCTGCCAAGACTCGAAAACACTTCTTTCGAAAGAGGAGTTCGAAACAGGTACCGGCAGTACTTTCGATGAAAGGCACCTGATACGATAAAGCCATCATTCAATTAAGCCTTACCGGTGTGATTAAAGTGCGCTTATTATTGGTAGAAAGGAACATTGAAGCATCGCATTGCACACTTTCCGGCGCGAGAGACGAACGAGCGTGCGATCGTTGATAACCTCGCGATAGTATCGTCCATCGTCGTCGTTGGCAACAATCTCTAGCAAAGGCGGAAGAAAAAGAAGAAGAAGAAGCATCGTATATTCTTTCCGAGACACTCGCCGGCGGATAGCAATTAATTTCTTTTTTTAATATTCATACACCGCTCTTGAAAATGTCTCTTGAAATGTCCGCCTGCGACTTTCTATGCGACAACGACGTGGCGTGGCGTGTTCGGCTGCTTGCATATTAACCAGGTAAAAGCGCCCATGATTTCTATCACGATGCGCGCATTTGGATGCGAATTTTTCAAGAAATTTCGCGCAAGTTTTCGCTGCAGCAGCTTCTCGAATGTTTTATTGATAGATACGCGCGCACGCTCACTTTTTCAAGCTGATGTTACCTTAAAGTTTCAACGTGGAAATAAATTTATTGCGTCATAATTCGATAGAAAATAAAATAAAAAAGAACGTAACAAAATATGACCAAAAAAAAAATAAAACCATCTTTTCAACCGATAAATATATTAAAGTGTCCAAATAATATAGCAAATGCAAAGAATTCTAAGATCAATTTTTTTTTCAATTTGTACGATTATAATGATTATTGTACTTATTATTAATTAAGCCAGATATAAAATTTTGCAAAATATAATTTCAAATAAATACGAACGCAGATTGGAGGATTTTTTTTCAAGCAGATGGAGAAACGTACCGTTTGTCATGACGTAACGATACAAGTGTGCTTAAAATTATATTTTATGCATCCTCGCGTCTGCTTTCGACGCGGCGTGATGAAATCTACATACGAAAGCACGCGCCTGCACGCATACTCACGCGTAATCGCATAACCGCACGATTTCTTAGCTGTCACACGCACGCATTAATAAAGAGGAGTGCCTAACGATCCGGCACACGATGACGTAGACGATCAGTTATTACTCGTTCGTATTAAAAGCGCCATTTCGACCGACCGAATGCAAAATTTCATCCCGATCCCATATAAGCCGTTCCGGATTGCAGCAACTTGGAATAGGATTATACCGATTGCGCCGGCATGCAATCGAGTCACAATAGGATTACGGGCACGGGCAGGAGCACCGAATTTCGAATTCGGAAGCCTGACATGATAACTCTCCGCGCGAGCGGAGAGTCCGAGCGTTACGACACATCGCGCAATTCGCATAATCGGCCAAGTCCGGAAGGATTAAATCCTCGACGAGAAACAACGACGTTACGGGGGCGGGCGGCGAGAATTTCACGACGACGAATGTTTCCCTTTACGGTTGATTTGTACACGACACCGGTGTATGCTTACGACGTACGTAATTTTCTTGCGACTTTGCGGCACGTAATTAGGAAAGAAAGGAAATCTTTCACGCACGCTCGCGAGTTTTTTGCAATCGCACAATAATGGATGTTACATCGCGGTTTTGATACCTCAAACTTTATGCAGCTGTAAAATCTTTACCACTTTGACAAATGTCACAATAATCGTGGTTATAAGAGTTTTCGAAATTCGAAATATATAAAATAATGCGTGCGCGCAGAGGAATGAAAGTATAGAGAAATGTAAGGATAATAATACACAAAGAAATATCTGTCTACAGTGTCATGAAAAAATGAAAATTTTAATTTTAAGATTGACTTAATTACTCTGCATAATTTTCATATACTTTCCATAAGCGTTTTCAGAGAATAAATTCCTAAGTAAATAAGGTCAAGGTTAATGCTTTTTCTTTTTTTAAGAAGAAACTATTCTATAAGTAAAATTAAATATTCATTAAGACATTTTTTTTTAAAACATAGCATTTTCCATTGAAAACCGTCGACTCATTGGAAGAGAAGTTCTCATATTAGTATGCAGTATTAGTCAATGTCATGGCATTCATAGTGACTCGACATTCAATGTCATAACAGCGTACGACGTGATATAATGTCGTGTAAGATGGACCTTATGGCATTCAGATAATCGAACGACAGTCAAGAATTAAGTTTTTTCCCCTCTCTCTTTATCTCTCTCTTTCTTTTTCTTTCCAGCATTATAATGTTAAATATAATTTTCAACATAGTGATACTGCAGATATTTATCAACTCGGGCAAACAAGAACCCTCTGTCGCCAAAAATTGCGCATGTCAAAGCGATTATCGAAGCTGAATCGACGAAAACACTCGTCGAGTAAACGTGCCTAAGAAAGGAAACGGTGTAGGGAACTTGGCCGGAAAGAAAAGACGAGCCTGAGCGACTAAGAATAGTAGCAACGACAACGTCGAAAGTCTTCAAGAACTCGAATCGGAAAGACAGAGACGCACGAAAGAAAAGAGGTAAGAGAGAAAAAGAATTATTTTTATCATGTTTTAGAAACACTTGTAAAAGCAAAAAAAAAAAAAGAAGAAATTTATAATGTAATAAATATAAATTAACGGAAATAAATATGAATAAATGTAATATCATGTTAACAAATAATTTTAAAAATAATAATACAATATCAAACAATATAGCTTAGAATTTAAAAGAAGGATTAATATTAAAAGTTAGGCAATTATAATATTTAACAACATTGTTCACGCGAGAGTTTCAAAAGTAAAAATAAAAAAAAAAAAAAGATATAAAAATGCGAAAGGAAATGAGAGAATCCTGCTCATAAAAAATAGAGAAACAAGAGTGAATAACAGAAGCGCGAAATAAAAAATATGAAAAATGGAACAACGTTGCCTGCTGTTGCATTATAAGTGGCAATCGTTATCGCTTTCAACATTCGCGTACGATGGTGCTGTGGAGTTAACGTTACGACGATTCGAGAGTGTTAACCCGTATAAATAGGAGAATAATCTGCCTCCAACAAACACCATCACGAGTGCGCTAGCGATTAATTCTGCGAAAAAGACGCTATTATTATCCTCACGCGCGCCCTGTCCCTTACGTAATCCGGCTATTATTGCAAAGAGGCCTTACGTAAAATCGCGACGACGACACTCGTTTATAAGTGTCCTTTCATCTTGGAATATCTATAGACTTAATACTTTCCTCGAAAGACGCTATCCTGTCGTGACTCTTAACAAGTATGACGGATAAAGCGGATGTTGCTCGATGATATCGAAACGTTGGTTTTATCACGGTCAAGTTTACGTCACACGTTCCTGCTCTCTCGTCAAAATTAACGCGATAACAGATAACTCCGCTAGAAAGTCAAAACTGATACTTTGCGAAAAGAAACACGTAATAAAACGATGTTATATACGGTCTCTTTCAATCAAGCTTAACAATCAAAAACACACACACACACACACACACACACACACACACACACACACACACACGCATACACATATGCCTTTACTTATATAAGATTAATAACGTTCTAATTAGAAATTATATGACAAGAGCTACGAAACGGAGTCAAGTCTCGATTCGATCAAACGTTTGGTGCAAGAACGTGACTGATTGTCGGAAACGGAATTCTCCGTAGGATTTTCATGTAAAGATACTCGATCGGTTCCTTTACTTCGTCGCGTCGATTGTACTGTCAAGCCGCATATCAACTATAAAATAATTTCCGCGTCAAATTGCATTGTATGCATTACGCAGGTAGAAATTGAATACAGTCGCGCGAATGAAGATGTGCGAGAGAGGCACGCGCTGCTTTGAAATATCTCGCGAAGATCGACGAGAGAAATGTCGGAGCGAGGAGCATCGTCGATTCGCGCGAAATCTGAGCACTTGGGTCGTGTCTGCCAAGAAAGACCGTGCTCTCTTCCGTAAACACCCGTTTCGTGTACTACGGTTTCTGTTCGCGTCTTTCGCGTGAGCATACGGCAGCCCTTCAAGCAAAATCACCGACGAGCCCGGAATCTTAAAAGCGTGCAACCAGTCGCGCATATACATATACGTTTCTCCATATGAAGGATATCGCAGAAATAACACGTTACGTCAGTAATCACAATCTCTGGTCTAATGTACACACAAGAAGAGAGCGCGCATCGCAGTTACCCAAAGTTCAGATCCGAGTATTTCAACAGAGACCCCGCGAAAGCCGCGCGCGTTAACCTCGGAGAGAAAAGGCACGGGACGATTGGCAATTAATACGGCAATACGGCAGTGCCGTGTGTGCATGTAATGCCGGATGATTATACTGTAATCGCGTGGAAGCAAATAGAGCACAATGTAACACTGCTAATTACTAACTGTACTACTATTCAGGATTACTCCTCACTACGAGGGAGATGTGCAAAAAAAATGCCCAGGATATTTGACAGTTTGATATGACAGAACAAAAAGATTTATTAACGTATATTTTTCTTATCTAAATAAAGCACTTATACGTATTTAGAATATTTAATTATTTGTAGGATAAACTAGGGTATGATGGCCATAGGCTGTAATTTTTTCAATAATCGTTACATAGGGCGCTTTTTTAGTCATTATCAAAGATAATCGATATTTACAGTAGTTTATGTGCATACGATATTGCGAATCTTATATCATATTTTTACTTTTGACTACCTGCAAAGTTTTTCATTTGTTCACTAAAAACTGTTACAACGTCGAATAAATTACAATCGAGCTATCGTAATCAACGTTAGATATATTATAAAGATATGTAAATTGTTACGTGACCTATAATTTTTATTTTCGTTTTCACTATTTTTTTATAAATATTATGGTCATCTTTTTTTTTAAAAGTTGGGTAAGATGGCCAATGCTTATGTTGTACTATTTTGATAATATAAAATTTCTATTAAATATTTTCCTTTTAATTCCGATAATATTACGTAATTTAAGCTTCAGGGAAGATAATATGCCAAACGCTATTAAAAAATAATAAAAAATAAAAATATGTTTTTTGCATTTTAAAAAACTATAGCCACCTTACCCGAGTTTACCCCACACGTATTTAGAATATTTAATTATTTGTACGGTTTTGTGATGAAAAAGTAATCGAAATATTGAATCTATTGAGCGCGATACGATTTCGTTTGCGATAAATGGAGAAGCGCTTGGCTCAAGTGCTACGGCGATTCCGGTGCCTTCGTCGAGATGCGCGAGGTTCTTAAGGACAATTTATCGCATCGGTATTGCATAATCGACAATAGAGAGAAAGCGACGAGGAAGATCCAGCCCGTTTGACACGGGTATACGGGCGGCGTTGCTACTTCAACAGGATAGCTCTCGTCTCGCCACTTCGGTCCTCGTCGACACTGGACGCGACTTTAAAAAGAAAGGGGAGAAGAAAAAAAGAGAAGAGAGAGGAAAAGGGGGGAAAAAAAGTCATCGACGGACGTGCTCGCTTATGTCGGTTGCAGCCGGTTTCGATTCTATTCCCGTCCTTGCGAAGCGCGAGAAGCGAGGAGACCGCGCGCATCACGTACGACGCGATGCAACGTGAAACGTGAATACACGTATGTATGCAACGCTTACACGAACTAAGGGAGCACGTACTAAGGCCAGCGCGAATGGATGCACAATGTGCATCATCGCATACGGCCTCGGCCGAATCGGGGAAGATAAACAAATGGAAAGGAGACACAGAACGTGTTTCGACGCAAATTGTGCTCGGCCGTTTATAATGTTCGCTCGTGTGATTTGTCTTCTCATTAACGGCCAATGATAAACGGCTGTTAGAGTTACACGCTCGAATAATGACGGCTGACGATTAATGAATGAAATATGTCTTCCATCTATGTCCGCGTAATCAATATTTAGTGTTGACATCCCAAAAATAAATATATACACATCAAATAGGTGTATTTGTACATGAAAACCTAATGTGGTAACGCTTGTAGAATTAATGTAACAGGGGATAGAATTTGCTATTATTACCGTCTATTTACGAGGCGCATCAAACCGTCAAAATTACACCACCGTTAACGTTATTAACGTGATACTCGTCACGTTACGGCATAATTCGCGACGCGTAATTCCCACGCGCTGATTTATCGCGAACGCCAAGTTATTTCGCCCTGCGGCGCAGATGAGCTACCAGTTTTGAAAATTACGTTGTATTTTACCAACCATCGTTTACTTTCGCACGTCGTGCGGTATTGCTTCGCGTTACGTCATCGACCACGATCGATTATTCCAACTGTAATGTCTTCTCGCGGGAATTACAATTTCATTATACTCGAGAGACTCCGGGTCCGCGGACGGCAAGGAAGGAGGGGAGGAAGGAGGAGAGGAGCGCGAGTTCACGTAGAAAGTCATTCCACCGGTTTGACCGTAAGATTAAATGACTCGGTTGCTGCTACCGGTGCGTCCGTGCGGTACACGCATACATACATGTATGTATGTGCATGTACGCACGCGCGTGCGCACGCAATGTAATAGCGCGCGAAACTAGCTCTCCACGACGAATAGTAAACTTTTATTCTTAGACCATCCGCCATCGTCGCTGCTCTATAATCGGTCTACCGTAGTATCGATTTGTCGATTTAGTCATCTGTGAAGTTTCCATCGCGAACGCGCATTCAACAACACTCGACAATTTTCTTCGGCCGTAAATGCAATGTGTTTCATATATATATATATGAATCAATATGCAGTTTCACTGAACTCCAAACGTATACGTCTAAAAAAAAAAACACGTGCAATGATAGACAGTGTCATCGTTTCCTTTTCTTACACATATCGACTGTACTATATAATGGGAAAAGCGATATCAATTCACGTAATCTTATCGGATGAATTTTTTCCCCTTGTGTCGATTTTTAACATTTTTCGCAATTTAATTTATTCGTTATTATGTTAATTGAGAAATGCAAAATATTTATCAATGCAGCATGTATTTCGCGTAAAAAACCCAAACATCAAGTTATTAAATAAACATCGAATAAATAACGCCCAATGATTTATCGGCGAGAATGACGAATCAGCTGATTATCGGAAATCACGTATCGCGGAATCATGATGCGCTCTGACAATAATATCATTCGTTTTGTTCAATCACGACATCGTGCAACATAATATTATACAATATTATGAGTGGCACGTATTCGCGATTTCGCGTAACGATCAGCAGCAGCCGCAACAGCAGCAACCAACCGTCAACGGATACATCATCAAAGACACAAATGGCCATTTCTGGTTTCTCTCTCTCTCTTTCTCATAAAAACAATATCTCGGCCACGAGAAATATGGACCGCGCGCTTGTGTGACACGGAGATTTCGTATAATTTAATTTCCTGCTCGGTTGCCTGCATTGTCCGAAAGATTGCGCTTCGGGATGAACTCGGTCAAACGGAAGTGCCGTATGAGCACGCGCTTCTAACCGTTAGCAAGTGTAGAATTATCTCACAATGGGCCTTCCCACGTTTTACCCAGCAACACATAGAGAAAGAAGCAGAGAGAGAGAGAGAGAGAGAGAGAGAGAGAGAGAGAGAGAGAGAAGGACAGAATCCGCGTACTCGTGTACATACAAATGAACGGGACACAGTTGGAACCACTATAAAAGGAACTCCACCTGTGTGTCGGACTTTTCGTTGAAATTCTTGTTGTCGTGGGGGCTACGACCCCCGTTCTTGCCATTTACATACCAATGTATGCCGAGGAAGCTATTTTTGTATCACATGGGTGCTTGATGAAAGCCGGATAGGATACGTAAAAATGCAAATTATTAACGTTAACTACAGAAATAAATTCTTTTAACAGAGCGTAAAAATGCATAAAGAAATTATAAATGAGCGATGCAGATTAGATTTTAAGATGTAATTCTCAATATATGCTCGGTTTCCGACATGTTTCGTGAAAATGAGAATATATAAAAACTAATATTATAAATGAGATATTATCTAGAGATTCAGTCTGAGTGTTTCGGTGCAAATTAATTCAGACGTGTAGAAAAATATAAACAAAAAAATTAAAAATAAATTATCTGTTGTATTTGTACGCTAATTTGATTTTAGGCAACGGACCACAACACTATTCTTGTCAAGAACGAATGAGATTTGCGTAGACACGATAGTTCATAAAAAGCAATAAGTTTTTCTGCGGATGACACGTTTGCATACATACAAGGATAACGCAATAAAATTGCACGTGGAACGACAAACGCAACATTGCGCAACGCACACGATGACCACGTATTCATAACTCAGAATACAAATATGCCATTTTTTTCGCGGATAGATTCCATTATTAACTCGCGAATAATCATGATACACGAATCTATTCAAACTCAATATCTCTTCAATAACTTTTACACTGTTTACAAAAATTGCCTTTTCCATTATTGTACATAATTTTTGTATATATCTTTTAATGTAATGTATAACTTTAAAACTTGATATCATTTTACTGCTCGATAAAAAGCAACAAATTCTTTACGCGTTTACGTTAGCGCTAATAAATATTATAGGTTCTCAACTTTTAATTGCCTGATAAATAAAGTTCCTGGAATCAGGAATGTATTTATTAATTACGATGTATATTGACATTCCATGTAAAAAGTTACACAATCTAATACAAGTTAAAGTTGGCATTATTACGAAGCAATATAATGCAGATATAACGAAAGAAATCAAAGATATTTCAGATAACTATGATTCAACTAATACGATTGCGCACCAAAGAAAGAAAGAGATAAACAAAGAGAAGTATAGCCGTCTAGAAGTGCAGAAAATACAATCGTACGAGTGAGCGAAACAGGATACAGGTGCGAGGCGGGCGAGAAAGTGAAAGACACCTCGAAACAAGCGCAAGTTGCCACGTGGCCGCCGATATGTCACCGTCAGCCGATTTGTAGTTCGCAGTTAGAGCCAGGGATGCGGGTGCCCCTTCAAGGGGGCACACGGCTAAATTTAAATATTCCGCCTCGTGTATCATTAACGAAATGCATCCGCAGGCGGAGACCAACGACGAGCGGACGTGTGGGCCGTGTGGCGCATGTTACACGTGCGTCCTACCGATCAGCTGGCCCGCATACGCGTAGCGCGAAAGAGAGAGAGAGAGAGAGAGAGGGAGGGAAGGCGCTCCCCTCTCTCTCCCCCACGATCGACCGATTTCTCGGCCTGTTTCACGGTATCTGTCACCCTCTGTCCCCAAACCCATGTCGATATATATCGCCGCGTGGGTCGCACGGCTCTCCAAGGTTGTTTTAAAATTCACCCCACCGAGAGGGAACACGCGGTCTCCCTCCTCCCTACTACGTTTCCTCCCAGCCCTTCCGCCGTCATTATGCACGTTATTACGGTTGCTCATGATTGCGTTCGACCGTGTGCGGGATTTAACGCGTTGCCGAGTACAACACGCGTGTTTATACCCGTACGTTTGCGGAAGTACTCTCTTATCGCGATACGTAACTCTTTCTCTTTTTCCCTCTCTCTCTCTCTCTCTCTCTCTCTCTCTCTCTCTCTCTCTGTTTCGAATTAAATATAATTTTCTAAATCAAATATAATTGTTATGATTGACGATCTTTTACTACATGTATAGCGTACGCATATACGTGGCTGCTTTTTTTTTATTACAGATGAACGAATAAAAATAATGGTTTAGACGTTATTAATTTTTATACCGATATATAGTCACATGTATGTACGATATCAGAAATTTCATACAATCATCTGAATCGATGTGCAGTGATGCATACGTGCAGATATTGAGCGGAAAATAATAAAATCTAAATTCAGACCGTTATTGCAGCAAGCTCGTAATTATCGTTCGCTCAATAATTTCATCCGTCATTGCGGCATCAACCAAACACGAGTCGCGTGAAATATCAAGAGACGTCTATCGGGCAACTATAGACCATAACCGTCGCGTGCTCCACGGCGTTTTCGCGTGGAAAGCTCGCGGAAGGCGCTTCCGCGGTTCCATAAACACGAGACGCACGAATACTTTTCAAAACAGCTGCAACCAACTTGTAAGTGTCGGGTGAATCGAAACGCGATCGTCGGTGCCGCTGCATCGCGTTTCCTCGCGACGAAGAAACGAAAGAACGACCGCAATTCGACAATCACGCGAGAGCGGCAGATACGCCTCGCGTCCGCCGTTGCGTCTCGTTTTCCGGCGCACTTGCGTCAAAACGCGCGAAACTTCCGGCGTCATATACACACGCGGATTTCTTGAATGGAATTATTGCGCGGCTCGCGAGCAGGCGGCTCATTCTCTTCGCTCTATCTCCGTCATCGTGCTCCATAGAAACACGCAAACAAATACTAAAAAAAGAAAAACACACACACACGCACAAAGAGCGCAAGCGTTGAAACAATAATCTTGATAAATACACGGAAAAAGTATTTATCGTAAATTGTTGCATTTAGATAATCAATCTAAAAATCTACCGCACATGTATGTTTTATTTTTCAACACTACATTATGATATTATTTCCATGCACCAAGAAAGCCGAGATCTCGGACCATTCGATAGTGAAAGATAAGAAGGGATAGAATAATCGAAGAGACCAAGCAACTGGCCATCGATAGAAGGGACAGGGACAGGAAGAGTCGATGGAAGGGCCGCGCGTGATGCACAACCGCCGTTGCTAGATAAATCGACAGAACGACCAGAGAGAAGTTGAGTCAATAGAACGAGAGAGAGAATCTCGAAGAACGAACGAAAGGGAGAAGAGACGAGCGAGCGAGCGAGAGAGAGAGAGAGAGAGAGAGAGAGAGAGAGAGAGAGAGAGAGAGAGAGAGAGAGAGAGAGAGAGAGAGAGAGAGAGAGAGAGAGAGAGAGCGCGAGGTGGTTGAGTGGGACAGAAGCAGGGAGAGAAGAAGAGAGGACGGATGCGAGTTCCAGCAAGGGACAGAGACAAGACGAGCGGTATATATCTCTCCCTTCCTCTTCTCGAGGGTGGCGGAAACTATGCGATCGATAGTTGAATGCCCTCCAGTTGACATGCGTATCCCCTACCTGTTCTCCTACACAGCCCGGCCGTGATAATTCTTCCTCCTGCTCTTTGCGTCCCTTCGCCTGCGCGCTCTTCTCTTCCTCCCTTCCCCTCTAACCCCCGCCTTACGATTCTCTTTCCTTCCTTCCTGCATCCGTGTTGCACGTTCGTGCGAAAACCGATCGTATCTCGAGTTTGCAATTAGAAGTGAGGAAAAGAGGAAGAAGAGAATTTTCACGGTGATACATCGACGAAATCGACGAGGCGGAAAGAAAAGCGAATGTATCGGATGCGGTCGGACAGAAATCTTTGGTGAATTTTCTTCGCACGAGGCAGACTCGCGTATCTGCGTAAAATGCGGTTTTCACGTTACCGAATGAGGCCGATTATTCAATTGTTCAATCATCAGTATGTCAAAATTAAAATATGTCTTATAATATAAAAGCGCTAATTAGTAAATTAATTAAAATTGTGTTGCGATTAGTCAAATATTATTAAATATAACATTGTTATGATAGTTTACTAATAAAAAGTAAAAATAGAATTTTACATTGGATGATTAATCTAATTCAGTCAATAAGTCATCGCCTTGAAAAAACAGCGTATCAATTTTTCAATTGATTTTTTTTTTAATTATTCAATTATTCAATCATCAGTATGATAATATAAAAGCGCTAATTAGTAAATTAATTAAAATTGTGTTGCAATTAGTCAAATATTATTAAATATAACATTGTTATGATAGTTTACTAATAAAAAGTAAAAATAGAATTACATTGGATGATTAATTTAATTCAGTCAATAAGTCATCTCCTTGAAAAAACAGCGTATCAATTTTTCAATTTAGAGACAAGATGCGTAATTTAAAAGGCTTCCAGACTTGGTGGGGAATAATTTCAGCGCGTAGAATATCGCAGTTTTCTTAACGTGCAGCACGAAAATGCCGTTAACGTGCCTTTATAGAGCGCGACGGTGAAATTGCGCGGTAGCACTAAGAGGAACATGTTGTTTTCCGCGAATTATGAAAGCCGCAAGGCATGCATGCATTTCTTTTGTGGCGTATCGCGTTAATCGACGGAAAAGGCTTTCGCATTTCTTTCCACGCGGGACGCGACGTTTCAACGTTCCGATGGACGTGACAGACGTTGCGCACGCAGAAACGGAATATATAAATAATTGACGGATGTATCGCGCGTTTATTACGCGTTTACAAAGACGGCCAGGCTAAGCGCCGATTAAAATCGATATCTTATCAAAGTTTCGCGATAACGTCGACCTCTCTTCGAAGACGCCACATTCTTTAGAGACTATCGATGTTTCTAAGAGCGAAACTTCTCCGTAACGTTCGTAACGATTAAAGTTTGAAATTTTATTAGTTTACGACTCTGATCAATAATGTCAAAGGCGCAAAATAGCATCAATTATTCTAGGAAGAAGTCTCGATAAAGAAATATCATTGTTATATATATGTATGTATATAAAAGTATTTCTAGAATTTCGAGATGTGTAATGTCGTAATTTTATATAAACTGTTAATTTTAAGAAAAAGAATATGAATGAGATTAACGCTTGTGCGAAATATATGTAAATGACGATACAATGATTGTATCATCATATCACACTTATTTATTTTAAGCTTGAGAATATTTATATAATCCTAAAACGCGATTATTAATCAACTTGGTCGTCAGTTTTAAGTAACTAAACGAGAAATCTGTTTTATTGCCAAAAGATATGTCACGCTTTGAAGCTCGATTCGAGATCTCGTTGAATTTTGTTCGAAAAGGTCAAACGTCAAATTGAAGCTATTTCGCATTTACATAATGACATACATTATGCGGGCTTTTCTAGATCACGTTTATCTCGCAATTTTTTAAACCTGCTCGAACCGTGGCAGACATCGAATTGCCATCAGCATATTCGATCCCTCGAAAATATTGATAAGCGTTATAAAGTAAATACAAAATAAAATTTGAGATATCTTTCACGGTTTGCTGTCATATCACGCAAAATAATAATAATAATGATAACTCTATTTATATCTGTATATCAAGAAAATAATATTTCTAAAATTCTTCATATCTGTATATCAAGAAAATAATATTTCTAAAATTTATCATATCAAACCTTAAAGAAAATATTTATAACAAAACGGTTGCCGAGGCAGTAAATAGGTCGATAAGAAATTAACCGCACTCACGGCGAACGTCATTCCAATGCGCAGGATATCTCGTGATGTAGCTATTATGTCATCACAGAGTGCAGCCTGTTGACGTCAATCGATCTATGTCGGTCGAGAGCGCGCAAATGCTTCGCACGGCAAACGCAAATCGCAGGGACACGGGAAAGAATTGTTTATGCCAACGGTAACGACCAATCGAACGATCGAGCGCACAATCACGATTCCGATAAATTAGGCATAAGCGTGCGCGAGATAAACAATCGCGACTGTGACGTATGTGTGTACGTCCGGGAATTGCGATGTGAATCACGAGATATTGCTGGTTCCGACATTTACGGTCGTCGCTTTATTGAGGAGAATATATATATATATATGATCGACATAAAATGATAATTTACACATACGAGACGTAAAATATCAAAGTTACAATTTGTCTCATTATTCGCGTGCACAAAGCGCACGCGATTGTGTTACCGTGTAAAAAAAGCAACCAGGAATAAAATAATACGTTTGCTTCGTTCCTGGAGCGAGAATTATCTACTAAAAGTGTCATTTCCCAGGCAGGTTATAATTTTCACGAAAACGGTGCTACTACGTCGCATTAAATACAACGCGACCTAGAACTGTCATTCCTCGTGATACGCGAGTGCCACATGTAGAAATCCGGACAGCTCTTATTTGATGTTTGCACGTATCGCACGGATCCCATTGATTTCCTCTCCGAGCTGAATCTTCCAGCTCTTACCCGCGTAAAACTTCATTTAATTGTATTTATCTACTAATTTTATCAGACTGCTTTATTATATATACCCACTGAAAATTTAATTACCATACCTTATTGTTAGTATCATTTAATTATTATGCATAATTTAATTAACATATTTCACGAGGCAAAAATATTTAATAACTTGATAACGGATGGCATAATTTTGATTATTTCATCGCGTTTCATAAGAAGAAATAATTGTCATATTGCTTTTTGTCATGTATATTCGCGAAAATACAACATTAAAAAAATGCTCGTGTCCCGTTCTAAAATCGACCACATGTGCGTGTTCGCATAGGCGTTTTATCGTCGCGACGACTAAATTGGCTATTGTGATGTCGAATATAGGGTTCAAGATACGTTTCGATCAAGATAGATCGAAAAACCCTACTAAAAGCGTGGAAAAAATTGCAGAAATTCACACTCTCTCTAATTAAATCTATCGAGAAAATATCGAGTGGCATCGAACGAAACAATTAAGAGGACAATTAAGAGGCACGTAAACGATTGGATTCCAAAAGCTATCCGTAACGATGTTAATTATTGTAACGTGATAGATATGGGTCGCATAGTTTTTGTGCCCGTGTTCTCACTCACATGTTAAAAAAAGAAACCTTCATAAAATATACACGCCGTTTATCTTCCACAACTCTTACAGATTTCCTGCTCGCTGCGAGAGCAATCTACATGCGATCGATGATGCGGCATCCTATATCCTCATCAGCCATTTTTTTTCCAGAACAAGAATATTTCTCTCGACACAGACGGACAAGCATTTATTTTCTGATAAGAAATGTAAAATAAGGTACATTTTTTTTCTTGAAAATCTTTGCGCTAAAGATTAGACAAGCAAATAGGCAAATAAAATTTATCAGTATTATCGAGAAATTACACCGGTAAATATTGCACGACTTCATGGAATCGTTAATCCTCGTGACAGTATCGGGACATGTTTATGTCGGAGAATAATGTAGATGAACTTTGTACAATATTGTAAAGATGACGTCTTTGACTTTCTGACACAAACAGATAATTTTAATTTTTAATAATAATTTTAAAAGTAACATGACCTTAACTTATGTCAGTGCCACCAAAAATTTACCATTATAATAAGAAATATTAATCCACAAAGACCTACCAATTAAATATTAGATTTTAAATACGCGAAATACATAGAGATTCGTCGCTTCTACCTAAAAAAAAAATATTCTTTAAAAATTCTTGCATTTTAAATAAATTATTAATATCCTAATTATTATATAAATCTTGTTAAATATGATAAATTAAGTACTAAATAAAACATTCTCTTAAGCATATACATATAAATGTGTCGTTGAAATCATCTCTAATTAAACTGAATATCCCGCTATATCCATAATCCGTAAAAATAACACGACGAAGAGCGAGCATTGTGCATGTCGACGGCTCCGTCCTATTTATGTTCCAATTCGTCGTAGGTAGGAATACACGCGGCAATAGCAATGACATTTTCAATTGTCCACGAGATACCCTCCGCGCCGCGTCCGTCGAAAGAGAAACACGTCCCATTTCTGTCTATCAAGCAGCCCGGCAGTAGTAGACATAGACAAACGATGCCAGGACACTATCGATTACCGGGCTGCTGCCGCGACATAGCCTCTTCACTCTAACTCTGGTCAGCGAGTTCATGTTTACGCATGTGTGCGTGCGATCTACGTGTTTTTTCTCCTTCTCGTGCGTATTCATCGATGTCACAATGGAGAGACACCACACATGTTCAGCTTCAACATACGAGAGAGAGAGAGAGAGAGAGAGAGAACTGAAGGGTGAAAAATACAATACACATCACACAGATAGGGGAAAAAGAAGGGAAAATAATTGGACTGTCTTTTTAAAATTAAACAGGCACCTGGTCTCGTGAGGGTATGTATAAAATAGCGGATTTTGTTTTAAATAGTGTCATAATATGGAGTATTATTTAACGGAAATGTTGCAATTTTACGACGTTATTGATATTTTTGCATTAGATAAAATATATAATTGATCATTTATAAAAATATAATTTAGCAAGAGGAAAATTATACATTTTACAGGATAATAAAACTCTCTGGAATTCTTTAAAAAGCAGCTTTTCTACTTTGGTGCATTATATGATTACCGCAAGGATCATGTTTAAATTTTTGCAAAAAAAAATTTCAATTTCAAGTTGGTAAAAAAAGTTAGTTATGCGAGAAAGTGCCAGTACAAATTTGCATCCACTCTCGATTCTGGCATCCATGAGAGAGCAAAATGTTAGTTGCACGCGTAAAAATTTAATCAGCCGCGCTATGCACGTAAAATGCTCGTTATAGCAACGGCTGACAAATACTAAATGAGAGCTATCTGTCTTGGCCATTATAAATAATTCTGTTATAATTAATGGGAAATTTTGCGCGCAATTACTTTCTACGACGGGGCGAGTAAGTACTACGGAATGAAATTCGTTTCGCTATTAGAAAATCACTTTGCTCTCATTTCTACATAAGGAAAACAGTTATCTTTCTTTACATTTTATATATACCTAATCAAGATCCTCTAAATTTTTAACGAAGGTAAACAAAAAAGATATCGTAATTAGGTCGGCGATATATTTTATATCTCGAAATAATAAAATATTTTTCATTCATAGATAAACGTACTGTATCTAATTAAGATTCATTTAATTTCAAATCTATCACTCGTCCTATGTGAAAAACATATTTATATTCTAAATCCAAATATTTGAAAATTATATGTTTACCGTAAATAATTGTAAATATTTATCTATATCTTAGACCTTTATAAATTGTTATATTGAAGACTTTTATAAATTGCACATTTATAATAGCACAGTAAGACAAGCGCTGCTGGATTGCGGGACTGACAGGATGACGAAGGGCGGAGAAAGGATGAGCCAGTAGGAACATCGCTCCACCGTTCCACGCTGCGTAGATACGTGAAGAGGGTGGGTTTTCCCGAGGGGTACAAACGGGCTACCGACTGCTGGAAAGGGAGCATCGCGGCTAGAGGGGAAAAGGGACAGGGTGAGGCGGGCAATACGAGGAGAGAGAAGGGAGTGCGGTAGATAGATAGGTAGGTAGGTAGGTAGGTAAGGGTAGGGTGCAAAGTTGCGCAGGTCAGGCCAGGCCAGGTCAAGGCACTCTCCGCCACAACGAACGAAATAACCAACCAACCCAACCTAGCTCTGCGTGCGTTCCATGGACCCATCGTACGCGTATCTACGCACGTGCGAACTCAACGTTGCGTATAGTGACGACACAGCCTCGCGCGAGGTATCAGGTGTCAGCCTCTTTCGCAATATCTGTTATCCATGATGACCGTCTTCTTTTCAGCTAAAATGTCGATTCGTCGCGAAATGAAATAAGAGAAATCTCAACCATCAAATCGATATCGAGTATGAAATAAACGATAAATGAATGTGTTTAATCCATTTTTTCTGACATCTGAAAATAAGTATATATATGTATACACACAACACGAATCACATATATTGATAAATTAAAAAAAAAATCTCAACCTGCTTGAAATTCTGTTTTATCTTGACTTTTTTACATTAAAATGATATTTATTTCCTTACAAACAATGATTGATAAACAATGAATGAAACCAGATTACGTAGATTTATCAAACGTATATTGAAAATTTATTTAGCGCTTTATTTAGCTAATTTTAATTTTGAGATAAAATCTGCCACAAGATCAGATAAATTGAATAAATTACATCACGTAATAAAATCGCGCTTCTCAGTATCGGAGAAAAACTGAAATATGTATTTTACGTATATATTTTATTTCTGAATAGTTTTAAAGTAGGCATTTAAATAGCGTTTGGATTAAGACCCGGGGTACATTTGCTTTGTTTGAAAATGACAAGAAAGCCGATCGGTTCGAGGGTCGTAACCGGACTGCGTGACCGAGAACGCGTGCGGCTAAGACAGGTGGCGACCGACTGCACGCACCTGATTATTGGAGGGTAACAGCCTATCGAATACCTTTAAAGTTTAAAGAGTCCCTTTTACACAAAAGACAGGAATCCTCGCACACAGAGTAATTATGAATGTCCTTCAAGGATTTTCCGTTCCCTCAGTTAAGTGACGTTCTACTCGTGACGACATATCCCGGCTCGTAAAAAAGAGCGCAGGCGCTCGCAACTATCGCCCGGAAATGATCGATAATCCGAATACGGTTCAAGTAACCAGAAGCAAAAAGCAATCATAAAAAAGAAAAAGACGAGATAAAAGAAAGAGGGATGAAGAAAAGCGGAGATTATGAAGCGCAAGAATAGAGAAAGGAAAATTGAAAGATATCGAATAAAGAAAGACTAGAAGAATAGAATAAATAAGAAAAGACTCAAATCTTTAATAAAGAATACACAGAAAAGAAAAATAAGAAAACGTGAGATGAGTGCTTTTTTAAGAAATTAAATTTTAGATTAGATCGCAAAATATTGAAGTAAATTCCTCAAATAGAACATTATTTGCTGAATTAAATATAGTTATATAGTTCTGAGAGACTATTGATTATTGCTAACAAAATAATAGATAGAGAATAAGATCTCTCTGTAAATATTCTGTGTGTGCGCAGTATTAGATACGTGCGTGCGACGTTTTCCTTTGGTTTGCTTGTAAATTAGTGTGTCGCCGCAACGTTGACGCGAGCGACATGTGATGACGTCAAGATGAACTTGACGTGGCGTAATATTTGAAAAGTTACGTATGACAAATCATTCTTTAAGGCAACGTGTAATATTCAACGTATTTTAAATGATATATATATATATATATATATATATATATATATATATATATATATATATATCGTATTTGCAAGTCTTGTTGCTGCGGCGAATACTTGAAACGCGAGCAGCATCTCGGCGTAAGAAGATAAATTGATAGTCTATTAATTACAACGGACTAATGTATTAACACATTAATACCTGTCGCATCTTCTTATACATGAAATTTATTAAAACCGTAGTGAAACGTTTAAAGAACGAATATTCGCTCACAAATGAATACTCGAGCTAGGCGCTAACTCGATTAAACTTATAATATTTCACGCAACACACAAGCGGTAGTAATTTATGAATAACAATGTTCTCGAATATACGTGTTATAAACGAACGTCACGCATAATTTTTCCGGATTCCAGGCCGGCAAAAACATTTGAACGCGTGAACGATAAAAGAGAACGTAAAAGGGGAAATGTGATTTAATACATCGCGAATTTTTTTCACGATTTATCTCAGCGCGTATATAAGTCCATTAACTTTCAAATCAATCGCGAAGAGAAAGAGAGAAGTAGCCGCTTATACCAAACCGTATTTCCGAGGAGGACGACGACGACAACGACGACGGAATATTTTTAAATCAGACCGCGTCATCGCGTTCTGTCCGTATCGGGAAGTTATCGTCGCCTAAAATCGAGTTTCTCTCGAAATTCTCGTTCATCCTCGGCAACTCATTTATCCCTCCCTCCCCCCCCCCCCTCCCCGGGCACCCCGCTCTCCTCAACGATATTTACGTTTGCCCGGCGGGCAGACCGGAAATCGATACACCTCCGCGCGAAATCCGCCACGCGAAACCGCTTTAGGCAGAGCCGTATACGCCAACCGGAGCAATTTCCAACAACACAATTCCGTCCCGGGGGTACGGGGGGCGCAGGGGAGGAGGGGAGGGGGGCCCGCGCGCGCGATTTCCCCTGCCTTGCGTATCCCACCCGAACGGCCATGTCACGTGCTCGAAAAACGACGTCGCCATCGCTGGCGGCGCAATATTGCACCCGTGTCGTCATATCGCGCTTGTCGCGAAAGGCCGCCGATGAGCGTTGCGACGGATGGGGGGAAAAAAAAAAAAAAAATATACGATCACGTGGTCGCGCGACACACGCCGTGTCGCCGTCTCCGTCGCCGTGAACTCCCCTCGATCCAAAAACGGCCCGGTCGACGTCGTGATTACGTCACGCGAAGATTGTGAGATGGCAAAATTATATCGCGTCACGTGCGAAAAAAATAATTACGCCACGCGATAGAAAATTAAGTATATAAATTAAAAAAAAAAAAAAAAAAAAAAAAAAAAAAAAGTCGCGAGAATATCAAAACTATAAAAATGACGATTGATTGGCACACCTTTATTGAAGATTGGCGTCGTCCAGGAATAGAGATCGGCGCCCGAAGGTGTCTCGGCTGGCGCGGTGCCGTACGCTCGAAACATCTTCTATAAAGCAGAAGATCGAAACGGAGTCTTCCGGTCCGTCGATGATCGACGGAAACGCAGTCGGAGTAGCGGAGGTTCCCTGCTCGATTCCTCTCGCGTCTCTCTTCTTCCTCCTTCACCCGGTTCTGCCTTCTGATTTGCCGATGTTACTCACTTCACTCTCGTTCGTAATCTTTCCTCCTTCCTCGTCGTTTCTATCTCGTTTCTCTCCGTCTCCCCGGACGCACTTTATATGTATTCACTCGGCTAACGACACAACTCGCGTACACAACTATTGCGTTCAAAACATCGGAGTTTGTCTCAAACAATGATATATTCGGCACACACATATATATATATATATATATATGCGATGATATAAGCGTAGACACGCACTCTCGTCCTCACGCGCGTACGACTGATTGCGAGTCGCTCGACGACGACGGGATCCGAATACAGATGCGTTGTCTGTCGGTGAAGCGCGAAGTTGTCCGCGACGATCGCGACATTCACGATCCCGTCAAGTCACCGCGAGGGTCATGGATGCGAGAGCTAACCGGAGTGTGGCCGCCACCTCTCTCCCTCTCTCTCTGTCTTTCTCTCCCCCGAGTCTTTCAACGCCTACCGTGCGCGCAATCGCACCTCGATGTAATCGCGAAACAAGCGCGCGATAAGGAGAATCGAGAGAACGCGGTTCACTTGACGGCGTTGCTACCCGCGCGTCCACCCGTCCTCCTCTCGGCGGCGATTTTTACCTCGAGAACCACGTACGACGAACGCCCGTTAGAGACTGCGCTCTGAGAGATCGGCCGCCGACGTCACGGCTGAGAACGTAAAAAGGCTTGTTGCCACCGCGCCGTGCCTTGGCAGGTTACCTCACTCGAGAGGGATAAGACCGGAACCGACGGCGAGAAGGTTGGCTGGCCGCGCTCGACTGACTCTCGTGCTCCTTCTCGTACGATATTCCACCTCTCTCTCTCTCTCTCTTGATCAGTCTTCTCTCCGTCCGTTCTCGTCTCTGTTGTCACTGTTGTCGCCGAGCACAGCGGGATCCTCGTGTTAATATTGTTTCGAAAAAAGGCGTGGTTAGGACCGGCGGCGCGAAAACGTCGTGCGATGCGCGCTACTCGGAGCTCGGTGAAGGAATGGCCGCTCCGCGATGGTCCCCGGCCCGCAGGCGTGGGAGGTAGCGGGGCGCGGCGTGTGGTGGGGGAAAAAACCAGAGCCTGTATATCGCTAGCAACTGGCTGCGCGCACGTGTGCGTCCGTCCGTACGTACGTGTGCGTACGCGCGTGTCTGTGCTACGTGCTACGTGCTACGTACACGCGTGGATGATGGTGAGGAGAGAAGAGCAGCGGGAGACAATGACGGAAAACAGGCGAGACCGATATATAGAGTGAGAGAAGGAGACAGAGGAGAAACGGGAAGCGATGGTAAATGGGTATGGAGAGCGCGAGAGAACCAGCGGGAATGATGAGTCGGAGGGAAGAAGGAGAAAAAGATAGAATGATGCGCGGAGCGCGAGGCGCGAGTGCGATGGGGCAAGAATCAGGGAGAAGGACAGGGTCGTGCTATACGAAGCGGGAGATGTATTTCAGGACTGTAAATCGATCTCGAAAATACTACGCGATATTTCATTAATTGATTACAACTTTTTTTTATCAGACAGACCGGACAGATATGACGATCTACTTACTTTCGGTTAAGTTTTTTCGAAAACAGGAAGAAGATAGATTATAGATATTTTTTTTTTCGAATCTTTTTTAAGTATTCCAAGAATGATTAAAAATGATAATTTATAAATCGATGTAGATTACATATCGAGTATCGTTAATAATTTGAAAAAGACATTAAAGTAAATATCAAATTAATCAAGATTTTATCAAAATTTATTTACATATGAAAATGGCTTAAGGCACTGACACAAATATTATAACCATCGGCTAAAAGTATATATGAAAGATCATTTGTCCAAATTTATTTATCGAACTATCTTTATTCCAGATTTTTTAATCTGAAAAAATTAATAAATTTTAGATTTTTTTATAAAATGTAGCATTTGTTTTATTGCGAAATTGAATTAACTCACGCCACCATTTTATACCGCCGGGTGTAATACGAAATCGTTACGTCACTGTCTTCGAGTGGTGGTCTACGCTCGTGGTTGCTATGGGGTTAAGGTGGGGTGCGTTGCAGGGGCCGAGGAAAGGAAAGGGCGCGAAGAGAGAGAGATAAAAAAGATAGAAAACTCTGTTATACGCATGTGCGTATCGGGGCACGAGCGAGAACGTCGCACAGGCACACGCACACGCACACGTACACGCACACGCCGGCTAAAAATCGTGCATACGCGTGTACCTGTACACACGTACGCACGCACGCACGCACGCACGGCGGATCAGCATTGAAACACGATGACTCAAAAACATGCGTGTCCCATCGGGATAATATTAGTACGTAATGCGTATATATACCTACTATACCCATCTACCTATCTCCAACGTCAAATCCACCCCGTTTGATACACGCCACCGTATAAATCCGTCAGGGTCCCCTCTCCCCTCTCCCCTCTCCCGATTTCGATTCTCCACGCGAATTTAAATGGTCGCCAATTAGACTTCTTCCCGAGTATCGATGTCCGATTGTGCGCGCGCTGTCAGCCAGCTGTTGAGGAATCGATGGGCTTCGTTCGCGACGTAAGCACTGCGTGCTAAAGTATATCACGAGAACGCTATACGTGACGCATTGATTTTTTTCAACTCAATATTAGATAAATCAAACGTCTTTCCATAATGTCGAATCGAATGCATCATTTTTTTTTTTCAACGAGCTTTTACTATGCCCTGCGAAATTTACTCCGATATGATTAGAATTGAGAAGAACCTAAACGTGTTAGTCTCAAAAATATTATATTACAAAGTTGGATTTTGTGTAAGGTGAAATTTTAATGTAACGTTTAAATGAAATTATTTTATTAAAATGGCTAAAAATTAAGTAGCAAACATAAGCTTGGAAATATTCCATCCTGATTTATTAAATTTGATATTTTTTACGTTTTCGAAACATGCGTATGTGTGATGATGCAAATCCTTCTTCCTTGTTTAAATTCGTTAAAAATAAGCTTAATATTGTTTCATCACGAGGTTCCAAAATGAAAAAATACCTAATACATGTTTTACTACGTAATACAGGAAATATAGAACACCAACACGAATAATTGAAATATATATAAAGGTCTCACTCTCTCGATGTCAGGGCTTTCCGGAAATAAAACTGAATACGCGCGCACGCGAGCGATACTATCGCACGAGCGATATCTGTCTTTTCGACACTGGTTAAAATCAGAATCACGGATTAACCGACACTAATATTTAATGGGTTAGAACGATCCCGGAAATTGAACGTTGCGTGCGCTGGAATTAAATTCAATGTCGGGCGCGCTATCGAACTTCTCTCTTTCTCTCTCTCTCTTCCGAATACCGAATATTCCGCACTAGTCGGGATCATTATTAGATTATATTGTACTAATTATATTGTAGTACTCTGCAATTAGCGAAAAGCGCGAATTTCAATGCGAATTGCTGGCTAAATTGAAGGCTCGCCTGCGGCCAACTGGTTGTGTTTCAAAACCATTTTTTTTTTTTTTTTTTTTTTTTTCCAGAAATTAGAACAATATTCCAATCGGAATATATGAGCGAAATATTGCAACGCAATAATCGCATCATCAAATACATGCTTTAGATAAATATCATTTACAATTTACCACTAATCATTATATTAGATGACTAGATCGCATTATGCGGTTTATTTGATTCGATATTGCTAATCATACAATCTTGTGAATATTATAACACGCAAAGCTGTACGTATATGCATTAATTAACGAGAATTTCATGTTAACCTTCTCCAATTAATGAATAGGTTTCGGAAGTAACTAATCAACGATCGATCGCGCGGCATAAACTCATCTAGATTCCATGGATATAATCGACGCGAAAAGTGAAACTGCAAACACGGGCAAAACAAAAATGTTCTAGCACCTTGTCGCGTCCAAGCAGATCACGACGACGACAAATGCGCGAAGCAACCTGATAACGTCTTCAAGGCTGTCTGCTCGCGAATGTGCCCGCTTATGCGCGTGTTTCTGCATAAGCACGTGACACCGTGTACGTGGATGTTATTCCGACATGTTTCGACAGACACGATTCGTAATCGTATGGTTCGAGAATATCGGGACGAAGTATCTCGGAAGTAAACTTTTAACGAAACAATAGATTCCTCGAGACTTGAATAATCGACATTTTATGATAACAAAGAGGAAGAAAAATTTGACGACAGTTATTGTGAATACGCGTGAATTAAATAAATAAGTGAAAGCTACGGTAAGTAATTTTATTAAAGTTCAGATAAAGAGAGAGAAAGCGAATATCGACGACACAGACAGTAGACGATTGCGTCAAGTATTTGCATGACACATTAATCATTAAATATTGCTTGATATTATAGAGAATTAAGCAAATTTATTTTTTTTTTTTTTCAATATTGGATAAAAGTATAAACGAATACATATTATATATGATAAATGAAAAGAGGCGCATAGTTTTCTCCGAATAGTATGAATAATAGAATGAATATGATTTTCTGCGTATAATTCATGCTGACAAAATGATGAGAGATATTTTAAAACATTGTTAATGATGAAAGATACTTTAATGTTTTTATACTCTATAGAAGCATGTGTCTTTGATATTAATTATGCTGAGCAGTACTTCGTATCTGCAAATTCTTATCTAAACTAAGGAACTATATATAATTGCAATAAGTATCTTGTAAATACTCGCCATTGCGTCTATATGCAACGTAATAAAACACGCGCGTGTATAACTCACATATGCGCCTTATTTCCGCAATTGGTATTGTAATTAAATTTCAACTCTTGCTTAGTTAATTACAGACGTCTATGTGTAAACAGTGAATTCAAGAACACTAAAACCTTCACGTAATAAGTAATATAACGTGAGTAGACAAACAAAACCAGCTGTTATGCTACGTCACATAGAGCTCACGTAATAAAATAATTGATATTAATATATAATTACATTAAGTTTAAACCATTCATAATATTTTAACAAATATATATGCTTTTTGGTTTTTTTTTTTTTTTGAAATAAATAATATCGAATAATTTTGTAGCTCATGCTAGAGAACAATAAAATAAATTGATTTTTATGATATCAATATTATATTAAATAATAACTGTGCAACCAGCGTCAATATTGATGAAATTTATATGGAAAATTAAAAGGCTCGCTATATATGTAGCGTGCATGATTTACCTTAATACGAACACATCGTGCGTATCGGATATCAAATTATCCACATAACAAGCAGGCGATTCGCTCCACCGGGAGCTCTCAGTATCGAAACAACGTCGCATATGTTCGACAGTTTCGCGGACATATATTCGCGGAGATGTATCATCGCGAGTCCGTCGCGATGGAGAGCAGGAAGAGGGGAAGGAGGAGGAAGCGGCAGATATTTGCTGCGTGCGACGTGCGTGCGTGCGCGCACGCACGCGTTCATCGAACACGACGGCGAGTAAAAGAGACCGCACGGAAAAAATATGAATCACAAGCCATTAACGCATCTGCGTATTCGCAGGGCCGGCCCCTGGCCCCTGGCCCCTGTATATTCATTTTGTCCGGCCGCTCCCCTCTTTTCGCGAACACGTTCGTAATAATTTCTAGAAACCCCGGGAACCGCTGTCGCGCCGTGCCAAGCGTGTAAAAAGGGGTTCGTGAAAGACAGCCCCGCGTCGGCCGAAATGGAAAAAAGGTCTGGTATTAGGAGTAAGCCGAGACATCCGTCTGAATATCACGCGATCGCGACTTTTCTCACCGTGGACTTTCTCTTGGGCGAGAAGGGCGAAACACTTTTAATCTGCCGTTCGTTTTACATACAGAACGCATTAATGATAATCCGGCTAAAGTACGGTATTTATTGAGGGTAATTATTTATTCCTTCATTTCCTGTTAGAGGCTGCAGCATCGCTTAAAAATTAATGTCCGCATTAATAAACGATTATGTTTATAGATTAAAAATAAAAGCCATCTATTTCTATCGCTCACAAATATAAAATATGCGCAATAATAATCGTCGTTTTATTTTATCAATTACGTAGTTTTATGGCAAAACACACAGCTTATCTCTTTACAATTTACAATTATATAGAGTGGAGATTATAATTCAAATAAATATTTACAAAGAGTTTCTACTCAATTGCGACTCGGTACACGAGGAGAAGAATGACGCGATATTACTTCTAATGATGCAAGAATAGCGAAATCGATTAATCATGCTTACTGCGATTTCCTATAGACTTCACGCGTTTACGAAACATCGCACAATAAATCCCGATTGTAAAGTAAATTCGACGAATGAGAGTGCAATAATGATGCCATTGCGTTTGGCAAAATTCAGGATCTTAAATCAAAATATGATGCCATGAACGCGCTCGTATACTCGTACATATACCCGGCTTGTATGTATAGCGAACGCATAAGCGTGAAATTACGCGTCGACGTTGTGCCGTAATTCGTACTGTTCGATAACGAACGGCGCAGCTACTACCGCGGCTACTATCACAAATAATTAAACGCGGAGAGCATACATAACGCATATTGCGGAGAACATGCTCCGGTATATGTGTGTGACATTCAACGCCTTCAGCTTAAAGCGCGCGTTCTCTCATCCTATAAAGAGCGAGAGAAAAATGTCACGTCGCGTCGCAGCGGTTACATTGGCGGAAAGTTTCTAGATTTATTTCCAGACCGCGGAGAGTGATCTCTCAAGTCGCTTCTCGAGTGTCTCGCACGAGGAACGTGTATCGTAACCTACGTCGTTCGTACAAGGGCGGCGATACGTATTAACACCGTCCGCCCGCACGCGCGCGCGCTGCGAACACGTGTGGACGCGCGAGAGGTGTACCGATATGAAGGATGGTTTAATCAATGTCCAAGGTTAAACGGCACAATTATTAACGCGCGCTCGTTGCGACACACGCTCGTTCGCTCGCTAGAGCCCATGTCAATACTGCCGGCCCTGCGCTCATACGTATGCGTATGCGTGTGTATGCGTGTTTTGTGACGCACACCCGTTACATAATGACGTGGTGTAGTGTGTCGGAGCAGACGTGCAAGCGCGAATCGCGAGTACCCCGGTCATTCGATGCATCCACTTGTTCTATAATCTCAGTGCATATATGTATATATATATATATATATATATATATAGATAACGATTGTTCTTATTCTTCCTTTTGACGGGTCAAAGGGCAGAAACGCCCGCTGCCCTTTAACTCGCGACTTTCTTCAATGACATTTTTATAAATGGCAGCTATCTATAAACGGTCTTCATCGCTGGTAGGAGGATCAATATTAATTACCGCAAGTCGCATATACCAAGTGTCCTAGATTCTTTTCATATTTCTCTTTATGTATTTTAAAGCGCTTTCGTACTAAATTAAAGTTGATATTTTGTCTCAATAAAAATATCGATAATTCTTATGCAATAATTATTCAGTGACTAGACGTCAGTATAAATATAATTGAGTCCACGTACTTGTCACGTTGGAGAACTATATTTTGTTTTGCTTAAAAAAAAAAAAAAAAAAATAAAAAGATACTAGGAATTTATTTTGATTTAAAACGCATCGCTAAATTCTTTCAATAATGAGTGGGATTTATTCCTTTTGCGCCTGTAAAGAACACGTTGAAATAAATTTTGGCAAAATTTTTAGTTTTATCACTCGACAGTTAATCCATTCGGTCGTAAAATGAACTTGTGACGAAAACCCCGTTAATTAATATCATTACGCACACTGTTCATAAATATGAATCGCGAATGGAAGACGGTGGGGGAATGACGATACGACTACTCGGCGAGCTCTCGTCGGATTTGTTACGAATTATATAATGCGGATGACGAGCAGCGCGTGAGTGAATCTACATAACGACATCTCGATGAAGGTTCTCCATATATCTTTCGAAAGGTCGTCTCATCCGGCGAAGGCGAACGAACCTGGCGAGGAAGCGATCGGCAAAATCGCCGCCGTTGTTTTTGCCTCGAGCGCGTAGAGCGTTTTAAGTTAAGTATCCGTGGGATATAATTTTCCATCGCGGTAACGTCCCCCTAATTCTGTGCAACGTGCAACAACTTCTTCTCTGCCTTAAACAAGGAGAGGCAGCGGAAAAAATCGCCGATACAACGAGCCACGAACGCGAGACCCGAGACGGCGCAACTGCATAAATTTGCATGTGCGTCGCATGCGAGAGAGATCTCGGATGTATTAGTATAGCGGGATCTTTTTTTTTTTTTTTCGTCCTCGAGACGGTTCGTGAATCTTAACAGTTTTGTCCTCCTCCGTCCGAGTTCGCAGAGACGTACACACGACCCGTGAAACGTATTTTCGATATTGATTACCGGACGTCGGTTAATAGCATCGTAAATTTCCTGAGACTTTTGTCAACTCTGCGTCCAGTTTTCGTGGCTTAAACGTGTCTGCAATAAAATCTATCTCGTTGCAAAAACCCATGAATAATAAAATATGCGAAAAATAAATATTTAAATATCCAAAAACACTTAATTAATTCGTTAAAATAATTCAGACTGCGACATTTTTATAGGTCGATCCATTGAGAAATACGCTCCTTCGACTAACTGTATTTTAATCTCTTGTTCTATCGATTGACGCGACAAACTTGTATGTTTATTTAAATCCCGAACATCGATGGTGTCCTGCGGGTATTTTAACAGATATCTCGAGAAGACCGTTCCCAATACGTGTGAACAAGGATGTAAAATAAAGTCGTTCGTCGATGAAATTTCAATGAAATTTAAATTACTGGCTTAATAATTTTATACATTTCAGTTCAATAATTCAATTAGAAGCTTACTCCAAATGAAACTCTTCATGTTGAAAATATCAATCTTAAGAGAACGAAGAAATTATAAAGTCCTTTTCCTAAAGTCGTTGAAGCTTAAAACCTTTTCTCTGCTTATATTATTTCAAAGCAAGATAAAATGTTAACGAATAAGTTTCTTTCGAAGGACAAAGTACGTGGATTGTATTAAGATATGATTTAAGGAGCTCGTTAGAAAGCGAATTCATTAAAAATAAAAATTGTTTAAATATTTACCCTTTCAATACGCTTTCTCCGAGCTGTCAGTTGTACAAATCGAGTGTGACAATAATATACTCCGTGTTTCGTAATATCGGTAATCGGACTTGTTGGCGATAACAAGTTGTTAATGAAATCTTTAAATACAAGAGCAGCAAGCTAAAAAAAGCTCTTTGCAACATAAGCGGATGCAAAGAAATCCGTATACAAATCTGTACAGAGAACGATCGCGACTGTATGATTTTGCAATTGTGGAACGACAGTTACGTAAAGCTAAAACAACACGTCGTCAGATTTCAAAATGTGTATCACCACCATATCACCACTATTCATTTACATCCCGAATATGTTTCTGAGAAGCATTTCGATATTTTTTTTTGCGTGCAGTAACACGTTATGATTTTATCTTTCAAAAAATCTCGCACACAAAATTAAACGAAGCTAATTTGACGTTACACTTGAGTAAGTGATAGAGCAAACAGAATGTGCGAGCAAGCTCCTTTCGAGATTGACACTTTTTTTGCCAATCTGTTCGCAAAGTTTGCGAGGAATCGCGTGAGGATAAGTGAGGCCGAGACAGGAATGAGAGAGAAAGAGAGAGAAAAATCAAGACGAAGAGAGAGGAAGAGAGAGAGAGAGAGAGAGAGAGAGAGATCCCTCGGGCGAAACGCCGACCTCTTTAACTAAAATAAGCGGAAGTAAGTAACGAGTCGGAGATCTAAATTTAGACCATTCGCGACGTGTGCTCATCCTTCAGCCTGCCTCTATTACGTTCAGCCTTGCTGTTGCATATCTCATCGCGTGCGTACACATATACGCACACGTCTAAGAGTTCACGCGTTAACCTGACCTGACCGCGCATACAAATACAAAGTAACGAAAATACGTGTGAGTGCACGAGGAGGACCAGCTGACTGCCAAAACATCTGTAGCGTTATACGCGACGATGCATTGTAGCCACCGAGGTCTTAGCCTCGGCTGATTTAGCTGTCCGACATCCGAAACGGATTTGACTATCACGTCATGATTGACCCATATCATCCGACGAGAAATTCGAGCCTGTTTTTATGCAAGAAACGTTACCGTAAATATTTTATCATTTTAAGTTTTGACGCGACGATTTAGCAAGAGTTTAATGTTTGACACGCAACTTTGAGTTTATAAAGTGTTTCGACACTACCAACTGTGTGTAGAAGGAAAAAGTTTGTAAACATCTAATTATCGATAATTAGTATCAAAATAATTTAAAAATTCAATCTCGCGTGTTTAAATTCTTGTAAAATTAAATTCTTGCAAATATGAGATTTGAAGAAAAAAATTTAATCAATTAATTAAACTTTTATGTCATTATTTAGAATATATGCATAATTCTTTGCAATATTTTATTTTTGTTATGTAACTCAATTATTAATTACCATTAGAGACGTACTCTCGACGTTACTAATATATTTCTATATACATATATGAAAAGATTCTGTAAAAAATGTGAGATATTATGCGAAACAGAGGGCAAGCGCAAATGAATAAAATGCGCATAGAGCATTATGTCGAAGTTATTTGCAATTCCTCTCTTATATAGGACATATTCTAGACGAAAAAAATTTCATATACCATTTTTAGTTTCCCAACAAAATTGCGCACTTATTTTAGTACAGACGCGAAGTCTCTAATAAATATGAAAATGCATGTAGTAAATATATTGAAGAAGTATATAGTAATATATTGAAATTGATATATTGATCGTATTCACTCTTTTCTTATCAAATATATACAAACGTTTTAACGTCCTGACAATGTATTTGATAAATTTATCATATTTATTACGCAAAAAAAATCTCCATGTGCTAGAAATTATTCTTCAAGTTTTACAATTTTACTTGGAAATTTAATTTAATGTTACGCGAAGAAAAAATCTTAAAAAAAAAAAAAAAAAAAAAAAAAAAAAAAAAAAGAAAAACATTCAACTTTTACTACGCAAAAATGCATTTTAAATCGGAGGAAAGACGCAGCTCTCCTTTGATGCATTTTCGTGTACATACGACATACACAACGTACTTTCGAGATCTGCACTTTTTCGCTGTATTTCCGTGAATGCTTCTCCCGCGTCATACTCAACGACGAAACGGAGGGGAAGTTTCCCCATATATTTCCGGGAACGCGGTAGTTTTCGACGGACAGAATTTTCACATTTTGAACCGGCAAGCGAACGAAAGGAGCTGTCGTCGCTTTACGGGTGCAGCTGCAATCCGCATCAGCCAGGCAGCGGTGTAAATTCCACGCTCGAAACGGAAAACGAGAGGCCGCGCAGAGGCCGCTAAAACCACGTTTATTGAGGAAAACAGACGTCGCCCGAGGATAAAAAAAAAAAAAAACTATTCCGGACAGATAAGGTGAAATACGCCCAAAACTGATACCGGTGAGTTATATATATATATATATGGCAATACGATCGCGCACACACGTGCGGCTCGAATCGGAATGTCGCCGCTCGCACACACTCGTCAATTATACGAACGTGGCTTCGGGTCGATCCATTTGTACGCGCCCCTCCCCCCCCCCCGTGTTATCTCCGCATTTTAATCCGAAACATTCTACATGTGCACCACGGTGGTTTATGGGCCCGCGCGGTTCGATAACGATTTAATAGGATACTAGCGTCGCAGAATGGTAATACGTTGAGATTGCGGTTGGGATCTTTTATTCTCAGAGTGCGCGCGAGATTGATACACTCCTCGTTCAGATATTGATGCTGTAAATAAACGCGGCAGAATAATAATTTTATTTCAGAAATTAGTTTAACGAACAATTCAAGGACTTCAATTCGAAAATAAAAACTATATTATATGATTAAATAAATTATAAAAATTTAAAGCGCGATGCAAGACATTCGACTCTTGCTTTAAGAACAATCATCGTCCAGAAATGTCAGAAAACAATTGGTAATTCTCATCCTCTGTAACTTTGTTGCCTATTTCAAACAAAACACGAGACAAACCTGTATGTCTGCTTTAATAAATAACCGTCGCTTTTTATTAAGATATTTTTATGAGTCATTAATTGCAAAAATTGATTAATCGTACTCGACATCTTCTAATACCTGTCGCGACTGTACTTCAAAAGATAATATGATGATAAATATAATATGTATATGTATATAAATGTATATAAATATACATTATCGAAAAATTCGGCACCTGTTTTCGTACGGCGTTTATGACGTATATAACGCGTTATTGTTTACATTCGTTTTGTTATCATTTACGCGATGAAACTCGGGTGATATGAGTGTATTATCTTTCGAAAAAGAGAAATCATAAATTGTTTTATTGCGATATTTACGGGCGATAATATTGCACCTGTAAATGTGTTTAAAGACGTACGTATTTCGCATCGTATTTTAAATGTTCGCTCATTTAAGTATTAAGTATAGCCATCATTCTCGGATTGAGTGTGCAAAGTATTGTAACATACGAATTGTCGATGATTCAAGTAACAGAAAGGCATAGATTGATTATTCAACGATAACAGACAATGAGATTCACGTCATGCGCGATCGGAACTATACTATACGCTATACATATAAAGTGGCTTCCATATATTCTGATGATTAATGCAATTAAATTAATTATAATCGTTTTGTGAATGAGTGTCAGTAAGAAAATCTGAACAAGAAGGAAGGAAGCTTAAGGAGGTATCAATCCTAAAGTATGTAATTTATAATATTTTATTTTTGGTTGAAACAAATATTAATTTGTAAAATTATTCTGTATTTTTGAGATAGTAATTCATTTCTTAAATCATTATAAATATATAATGTAAAAATCTCGCATAAAATATTCTAAATTATATATAGAGGTTTTTTAAATATGTATAAAAATATTAACAATATTTTTATATAGACGTATAATAAAGAAAGTATTTTTTTTAATATTTTAAATTTTTATGATTATTTGTATTATTTATCTAAGAGTTAATTTAATTCTATTTATCAGACGCATCTTTTATATAATAATTAAAAAGCTATTCCTTTGATATTGAAATAACTGTTAGAGTAAATATTTATTTAAGTAATGAATATAAAATTCAATTGTGTATATAAAATATTTATTATTTTAGACTGCTTCCTTTGAATATCTGTATATTTTATAGATTAACGTTGAATATAAAACTCCACTGATAAATGTTAAAAAATCATGTTTTAAATCTCAAGTCATTTCTTTATTATATTAATTAAAAGTTGAAAGTGTGAATATGTTTATACATGATGCTAGGGGAGGATTGCGCCAGTTGATTAATTTAACCACAAGAATATCGACAGGGAGTAAAGATAAACATACTATGTGTTATTAACGTATCTACTATCTGTTTCAGTCGTTTTATCGTATTTTTACGAGACTCTATCTTCATTAGTTTCACCCACATAATATTTTCTTTGGGGAAGAAATAGAATAAGGATACTGTGCATTATCCTTGGAAACTGCTCTATTATTTGTTGGCTTCTCCATGGCCTAACCTTTTTTTCTCTAACAAAGATGATGGAATATATCTTGGTGAATTATATTTTCGTAAATATGTTGTACGTATGGTATAAACAACTCGATAATTCCATAATCAGTTTGTTAAAAAATATTCACAATTAGAAAAATCTAATAATAAGATATGTTCAGCATATAACTATATGCATATTAATTCTATATGCATATTAATTTTTCTTTTGTGCATTAATATGTTTTCAGATATAATGTATCGATAAGAAGAAAAAAATTTGTGTATATTATTTTTCTTATCTGTTTTCTCTGTCCTCTATCAAAATAGCAGCAAACTCGCGTTTTTGAAACGATTGCTCCGGGAAAGTGTAAAAGTTGAGTGCACTCTGATGTATCAGATGTGGCCAAACTTTTGCACGTTTTGAAAGCACCCGGCAGCATCTTGAAAGCATTACACTATTGGGAAACCTGGGATGTCGCGTGTATCAGGGCGGGAATTACATAACGTTATGATATAAGCGGTGCAGTCTGACTATATTTAGATTGGTAGAAATGTGAATAAAAATCACAAAAATTATTCCTATTATAAAAATAATATTAAATTATAGAGAGATAACATTTTTTTTTTGCATTTTTATGCTGTCGTATCAAACCGACAAATCAATGGTTGCCAACTTTTTCATATCCGCAGCAGACTTTCAAACTATGTATATTTTGGTGACACACTAGGGACTGCGAGTGATATATAGAGTAGTGCATCTAAAACAGTACACGTGAATATCTCCTTGAATACATTTGAATAGCTATCTTGTACGTAACAACAAAGTGGCGATATAAGGAAAAAGATGAAAGAAGGGAAAAAGATTTTTCTTTTTAATACGACTGTTATAATTCAAATAAAGGAAGAAATATGGATATTAGGATTTATTTCTGGACAAGAGAGATAGAAAAAGAGAGAGAGAGAGAGAGAGAGAGAGAGAGAGAGAGAGAGAGAGAGAGAGAGAGAGAGAGAGAGAGAGAATAAAGAAAGAGAAGATATAATATACTTTATAAATAATGAAAATATCAGTAAAATTAAGTTATGTTCTTTATTCCTCTCCTAGCATCTCTTTTTATATTTTCATTCATTTGGCCTTATTTAACCTTTTTGTGTGGCACTTAGTTACGTGGTATATATGGTAGTACTGAAGCACACAAAACTCACATGCCTGAAACCATGCAATCCCATTCTTGTGGCATAAACATAAACAAAACATAGAGCAGTGGAAACGTGGGGGGCGATAAACGGCCTTAAAGCAGGATCCAAGGGGGGCGGATGTCAGGGCCGAGAGGGGGGCTAAGAAAGTCACGTCAAAGGGGGTCAATGCTCTGCGCCGGCGGTCGGATCTACCCCTAGATACGCGCAAATGACGTCGTTGATGGATCTGGTCTATGGTGCTAGGCATGGAAAAGAGGGGAGGGAGCGGAAGGGCGGCGAGAGAAGGGGTGATTGATGAGTCTACAGCCTACCGAACCACTCTACCGGCCCTAAATTAATCGCGCATCTCACGTTGACCTCGATATCGCTGAAAACACCCCTCAGCGTCGCTCGTCTCTTCCCTGCTAAGGTTATCGGTCCTTTCTTACATCGCTGCATTTCTACTTTTTGCCTCTTTTGCTCCGAGATATATTCCGTTCTTTCCTCTTCCTTTTCCTCGGTAGATTTATAACTACTTTTTTACGCACAATGCTATATATATTCGTGCTGTACGAACTACTTGCCAATGCAGCACTGAGCCGCGCTAAGATTGCACGGTATCCGTTTGATTGAGTTAAATTTCACGCCGGTGTGATAACGAAATAACTTTGTCGGAGTTTTATAGACAGAGTACGGAAATAGTCTTGAATCTTTGCTGTACAATTTTCGCATAAGATCTTGGAAAAAATCTAAGGAAAATCTGAAATTAATTTTAAAATCTGAGGAAAATCTTAAATTAGAAATGATCAGCATATTTATTACCTAACAAGAAAAAATTAACAACAGAAAAAGGTTTAGATTGTGAATAAAGCGAAATATGTATATATATATATATATATATATACAAGGTGTAACTAAAAAAACATATATGATATATAATGGCAGATTCTCTGATCAATTTGGAGACGATTTTTCCTCAGCAAAAATGTCGAAAAAGGTCATTATTTTTTGCACACTTCCAATTTTTGTCATTACATATCTTTTTAACTAAGCCTCAAATTAAAATTTTATTTAGGCAAACTATACCTGAAATTAACTGAAGAATGTAAATATGTTAGTCTTTTAACTCTAAAATGTTTAATTTGCGAGAAACCCATTTTTTTAAATAACTTATAACTCTAAAATTATTGACTTCTCAACATTTTTGCTAAGGAAAAATCGTCTGCAAATTGTCCAAAGAATCCGTCATTATATGCCATATATGTTTTTTTAGTTACACCCTGTATATATATATATATATATATATATATATATATATACACATTATCCGATCTTAATTTTAATGATTCATCTCTAACGATGGAAAATCCAATCGTGAAAAGTTTTTTACCAATATTGTAATTTAAGAGAAGACTACACAAATGGGATGTAACGCGATGCGAACGCATTAAAACTTTACCGATCACGACGTCAAAACTCGCAGAAGAAAAGAGAGTTGATAGAAAGATAATCGGTGGGGAAACTAAAAGATAGATTATGGGTGAAAAAAATAATTAAAGATGGCGCAGGTAATTCCAAATACTAATAGTAAAAAAAAAAAAAAAAAATAAAATACTTGCTCACGAAGGAATCAATCTCTCAAGAGATAGGGAAAGAAAGAATGAGCGCAAGAATGGCAATGGAAGACTCCGAAATGCGATATGGGAAACAGAAAGGGGATAAGAAAAAGGCTAGGATTCGTTCGGGACAGCAAAAAAGTCTTAATTGCTCCTCGATTGGGTGAAACACTCTGATTCTCGTTTGCACCCTCGCAACATTAGATACTATCGTCAGATTGATAAAGCGAAAATCTGAAAGTTGTAATGCGGGACGTTCTTATTTGTCCCTCTTTATCAATCTCTCTTATAGCCACGTTTTATGTAGTCTTCTTCAAGTCTATTATTACGTTATTCGGAGAAAATGTAACACGAGTTTTATCACATGTATTTACACGTTTAATATATATTAAAATTTTATATATATATTTTATATATATATATATATATATATATATATATATATATATATATTTCTTAAGATAATTATATAATATAATTTATCTTATGTATTTTTATTTTTTTGTAACATGTAATATCTTTATAGCATAATAATAAATTTTGTGATTTAATTATCGTCTCTTATATTGTTATTTTTCTACCTTATCAATTTTCTATATTTTGTTTCAAAATTATATATTTTTAAACATTTAAATATTTAAAAGTTTAATATTAATATTTATATTTAGAAGCTATTAATTAACTATGATGTATATCTCTTGTGTGTATTTATCCAACTATGTTGTAATTTATATTATGTATGGACTACATATATTTTCGCGATACACGATCGCAATTCAATATCGATTAAGTTCACGGCAAATGATAGAGATTGATCCCGCTAGGCATTCGGTTGTGGCGCGGAGCGCCGGGGGAAAGAAGCTATTTGCAAATGCGAGGCATCGAGGATGCTGCTTATTAATTTCCCTAATGAATTCGCTGCGCTCGAGGTCGAAGTACAACGGCTCTTTCACGTAATCGAATGATTAAGTGTCAATTAATCGGGCACGGCTTTGAAGCTTCGGCGTTCGCCGATCCTAATTTGCTCTCTAATCGTCATTCTCATAGAAAACGCATTGATTTGGAACAAGATAAAACACGTAATTGCATTAGTAACACTGACGTCCTTATAATAAAAAAATTTTAATAACGCAAGGGATTTTTATATAAATATAAGTAGTTTTAATTAGAGATTCTTGAATTTAAACTCAATTTCTCCATGTTGTTTCTCGCATTAACCGCAAATGTATCTTAAATTAATATCCTGAAAATTGTTAAGGTAACAGATAAACGCGCTGTACATTATTCGAAGAAGAACTGTAACTGTTCACGTTTTACCGGTTGCGAATCAAGCGAACGCGAAAAACTTTTCTGTTGCGGTTTTGCAGGACCGCGGAAATAAATGTTGCGGTTTCTCAAACAGGTCGAGAAACTCTCGAGAGAATAAGTCGTGCCGTGACTTTCGCCCGAGCGTTTGACCCCCCGATCATCACGAGTCGAGTATAACAAGGGCGTGACGTTGTTAGTGTAATTTACTGTGATTGGAAACGGCGGATGTCAATATTTTAACCCGTTCATAAATATGTGAAAATAAATTCCGTAGCGCGTAAAGAGAAAGTACAGAAGGCGACTGCGCGTGTTCCGTTCGTCTTTAGCTCATTTCGCAAACAGTTCATTTCATTTCACCGACAGTTTTGTTTTCCAACGAGAATTCTTGCGATCATTGCGCATGACAGAATCAAATAAAATTCATTTTTATTTTTATACGGAAACCAAGACTTGTATATACGCGGATATACGAGTTTATACGCGATATTAAACCGTACATAGGAAATTACAAATCATTTACAAGCTCAAACTTGACCTTGATAGCATGAAAGCGTAAGGTCGAGAAGGACTTTTGCCGCCCTGAAGTATCTCCTATCTCTCGAGTGTGTGTCGTTCATTCGTCTGCCCAGCGCTTTTATCCATTCTCACTTTTCTCCCTCCATCGTTTCTCCTTTCCTCTCCGTCATCTTTTTTCACCCTTTTTTTTTATTCTTTGATGCGAGGTCTTTTGTCCTCCGGGATATTTGCGGAGCTTTGTTTTGACGTCGGGCCACATAACGGCTTAAATGTACGTCGCTAATGGCGCGGGGGCGAAAGGTACAAAGAACTACCCGAATACTGTCAAATGTTTATTTATAATTTGTCCGTGGTCTAAAAAAAAAAAAAAACACGTAGCGAGTAATGGCGCACATAATAAACGTCCTGTTTCCCTTAATGCGAGCTTTTATGTTAATTACAAATGCATCATGCATCCAATATGAGAATTTTGGAAATTTTGGAATTGATCTGATTGCTATAAATTATTAATACGCTAATGTTTTCGATGAACTGTTAACGTTACATTGGTATGTGGCAATAACTTTTAGTTTAATTACATATAAATTTTTTTGAACATAAAAAATTGAAAAAAAAAAATTATTATTCAAAATTTCTTTTATGTCTCTAAATTTTAATTATGTGTGCCGAGAAAAAGAGAGGGGTAGGGAAAGGGGAAAGGAGGATGTGTTACGAAGAATTATATCTCGTATAACGTATACGATATGTTATCATTGTAGGTTAATTGATTAAACAAATTCCTTGGCGATTATTTTTGATAGCAGTATTATTATCGTGATGAAAAAAAAAAATACCACAAGTAATTGAAGATTTCGATTAATTATTCTACTAATTGTAAGAACATTGTATAATATTGTATAATTTTATTATATATCCGATGACATTAAGCATGAATTGGAGCAACGTTTATAAAATGATGATTCAAGCTTTTTTTTTCTCTCAACATAATTTTTAGGGCATGTTGTCGCAGGTCACTGCAATGCGGCTTACAGTGGCATTCGGTCAATAGGCGCATTGCCAACTTCATCCAAATCTCTAAATAAGCCTTTGTGCCACCATTTTACGTGAGGAGAATTGCAAATGCAATTTGCAAAAAAGAAGAAAAAATGCAAAAACAGCGTGCGCAAATATATGTCATTTTGATATTATTTTAATATTACCATAATTTAATGTTATTATTTTAATATTACCATAATTTGACATTCTCTTCGCGTCAGGAAAATATATATTACCGTAAAAATTCTCCGTGAAAATTATCGAAACGTTTTTGTATTTCATTATTATATATTTATTGAATGCGTCGTTCGATTTTTGCGATTTTGCCAATTCATCCAATTTCCGATACCATCTTTTTAGCCGATAAAGAAAAACGATCAGGCACTTTCGGCGTGGAAATAATGAACGACTGCGAGAGCTCATTTATTGTTAATTTCTCTCTCTTGCTATCTTATAAAAAGTATTTAATTAAAAGCCGCGACGTGTCGGGCGATCGTGTCATCTTTCGGTAGCTTCTCAGAGATGGCAGCATTCCTCCTTTCTGACTCGTCCATCACCTGGAAGCTACCTGCGCTCGGTCGATAGTCAGGCAAACACACGAACACGAGCTCCTAGCAAAAGGCAACCTGACCACGCACCGTCACACAGCTACTACTAATCTCCCACTCAAGCTCCTGGAACCCTTAGATCGATATTTCGCTCCAGCGAGATCATGATTACACGGCAAACAACGTTTTCTATAATAAGATGCAAGTCCAGATTCGAAATGTGAGAAGCCATTGAAGGGAAGAGAATGGAGAATGCGCGACGCCCTTCGATTAGAGCTCTTTTACATTTTAAAAGGAATATTACAGCGAATAAAAACCCTTTAGAATAAGAAACTCGAATATAAAAATCTATTAACTTGATGTGCAAAGTTTCACAAAAATTCTTTAAAAAAATAAAAGTTGATTTTAATGATGGAGTTTTTTTTTCTCTAATTTAAAGTTGATTCTTTTTTATTGTAATCGCAATTATGAAAATTGGTTATTATATAAATTATATTTAAGAACGAATACGTAAGAATAAGTGTTTACGTCACGCACCACATATATACACGTATATTTATTTTTACCCGATTACACATTTCGTTATAACTACGCCCTCGTTTCGATTAGATAATGAAATATACGTACTCTCTTGTCCTATATAATTAAATTATACTGTAAATAAATTATAAAACATAATTTATAAATTATTTTTATAAATAATAAATAAATAGATGCAAGAAGTAATTTTTTCGATTTTTACAAAAATATGTACATAAAGACAAGTAGATGGAAAAAAAGGAAAATAAAATTGTGGATTTTGTTCATATCAGCACGGCGTGGTATTGATTATTGATATCAAAGTTAAATGTAAAAACGTCACAATATGGATCAGTTTGTCTAATAATACTATTCAACCTTTTTGGGGCTGGCAGAACAACATGCCAAGTATAATATATCAGATAATGGTCTTAAGAAAGTGAGGTAATATCTGATAAGAACGCGCGATATGTAATGTAGCACACATAGTGATAAAGTTAGATTGTGGGAACGCAAGGAAAATTGAATAGTCATTTAACCAACTATATCTACTATTATTAGGCAATTCTAATAATAATAAAGTTTAATCTAAATAATAAATTTTAAGAAAGTTTACATTATTCATAAGATGATCAAATTTTTGAGTAATTTTTTTTTTTGATCACAACAAATAATATTTTTATTCTTTCGTGGCATAAAAAAAATTAATTTTTCGGAACTATTATATTAAAAAAAATCTATTAATGTGTTATTTAAAAAATTAAGAAATAGAGGAAAATACTGAAATAGAGAAATTGCAGTTTGTCAAATATATGTGGTAATATTTTGATATCGCTTTTATTCTTAATTTGAAAACAAACCAAAATTGAGTTTATATTTAAATTGGGAATTTAAAGTTGCGCAATCTTTAAAACTATATCAACTATACAATGGCAAAATAAAGGATAAAATTACGGAAATTTTATGACAGACATACATATGACTACACAAAGCAAAGAACCTATCTCTTTCTTCTAAAAGTATAAAGAAATATTATTCTAAAGTAAGAGATCAATCACAGAAACGTAGCATCAAGCATGAATTCAGAAAATCACATTATTTTTTTTTCAATTGAGAAAAAGGCAAACAGAAGTAGAGTCTAGCGTTCTCAGTAAGGCGAGGATAACGGAATCTGTAAAAGGAGGATCCATACGACATTTTACAAACGGAATCCAATATTTTCCTTCCTCCGACAAACATCCGAAGAAAGAGGAACGAGTAACGAGGATTGGAGAAAGACTGAAGGAAAAACCGAAGAGAGACCGACTACCGATCGGCTCTATCAAACCGGCCGCGGCGCTATTACCTTAGCTTCGCCAAGTTTTCTCATATCGACTACGATCGATAGCCGCCCGCATCCTCGGCTCCTCACATAATCTCGGCCAATATCGTATCTGGATGGCGCCACTTTGTGACTGGCACATCGCGCGTCTGCTGATGAAACGGCCGCGCGACCCTAATCCGTGATTCTCCCCATTTCGTAAGAAATGTCCTACTGCCTAGGCGAGAAGGATAAAAAGATCGCGCAATTATTTTCCGAAAGAAGGTATAAAGTTTGAGACTGGTACAATTTCTGAACAAATTGGGCGAATATAAAAAGGAATGTGTAAAAACACAATTCTTCATTTTTTTATCTCCCAAGTGAATTAAGATATATCAATTACGAGAACTATTATGATAAAAAGTTACATGGTGGTGGAAATTTGCTGGATTCATTAAAATTCATAACAATACGCTTCATATAAATGGTTTAATTTTGCATTTTAAAGTTCATTGATTCCGTGCAGTTTTCCCCCTACACATTCTCATATTCTAAATTTCAAGGGAAGAAAGATAATAACGAAAGGGCGCGTAGTTACTTCCGCTAACTGGAAAAGCAACGCGTCGGATTGTGAAAAATCAATAAAATCGCGCACCGAAACGCGCACGAGTCTACGATGGATCGTAGAATGAGGTTCATTGACTCTTTCGCGTTTCTACGATCTACATGTTCTTGGAACCCAGTCAAAGTTTGTAAAATCGATAAAGACGCTCAGTGGAACACGTGTTCATGTAGAACGGTAATATCGAGATTCACTGCTGCTTTTCGGGATTTTATTTTTAACAAATATCAGATATTACAAGTAACATTTTTAAAAATCGGCAACGTTATATATATATACATCTGCATGAATTATGTACGTAGCATCTCTTAATAAAAATTTATCTTTTAAATAATCTTTTATGTCGTAAATTTTCATTTTTAGAAAAGTCTCTCTTTCTCTCTCATGAAAAGCTCCTTTTTATAATATCAACAATAAAACTTTTTACCCCAACATATATTCAAGAATAAAATATTTACAATAAATTTAGAAACATTGGAAACATTTCTAATTTATGAAATGTTATTATGTACATTCAGCATTAAATATAATAAAAGCTTGATTCTCTTAGAAATCTTGTAAACATATTGATAAAAAAACATTAATTTCGAAACAAAAATTTTGTTGCAACTTTTTATTCTATCACTTATTTAAGTGCAGTTAAGTAGCTAAATTTTATTTATATGTCTGTCATATAATATATCGAATAAAAAGGTAGCACCATTTCTTTAAATCTTTAGACGCAGGTTCCAATTCAAATATTATATTTCGCCCTTCTTCTTACGAATAGTTTCCTTATAAAACACCCTCATAAAAACAGTTTTTAACCTGAAAACATGATACTCCATGTTTAATTTTAAAGGATATTTTATAATTGTTTTCTTTCAAGGTCGTGACTGCGCAATAAACTTGCACGTGTGCGCTGACACCCTCGTTATTCATTCAGCTTTTTCAATTATATGCACACGCTTATATACGACTCGAGAAAAAGGAGTGGGAGGAAAGACGGAAGTATAGCGAGAGGCAGAGAGAAAGAGAACGAGAGAGAGAGAGAGAGAGAGGGGGGGGGGTAGAATATATGTATAATCCAATGAAACCCTAGGTAGCTGGAGAATGCGGCAGTTAAAACCACCCTCTACGAATCCCGTCGTGTTACTAACTGATTACATGACAGTCATATATAGGTCAGAAAATGAAATTATAAAGCCAGCACTGTTCAAGGACACGCGAAACGGGCGCATTAAATATCACTGTTTATTCAGAGGTGTCGGTACGGAAGTATTCATGAATGAAAATACATTTGTATTAAAGAGACAAAATTTGATTTCCATTATATGTACATTATTGCATAGTAACGCTTGATATGACACATCGCGATAGTTTTTGAATTGATAAGAAATATGTATTATGTGGAACAACAATAATACTCTAAGCTCGAAGAAATCTGCTTTGTGGACCAGATATTTATTCGATATATTTATTTATTGGCTTTGTGGACCAGATATTTATTCCTATTTCAATTCGAGTATATACAAACAAGTTTACATTGCGCCGTATCTCTTTATACGTTTCCTCGAGTTTCTTTGAATTCTACTTTATTGATATCTGAATAAATATATATATATATATATATATATATATATATATATATATATATATATATGTATATGTCACAAATATTCGTATATTTATCCGTTTAAAGTAATGCGGTTCATTTTGGATATAGATATTTTTTATCAGCCTAAATAAACTTGACCAAAAAGATATCGCGACAGGAAAGATAGAGGTAAATTATCAATGTAAATGATAGATTAGAGACCCGAAGCGATATTTTTCGCGTGAGAAGATACATGATAAAATGATTTAAAGCGAAAAGAGCGCAAACTAGATAAGTTTCATAATTTTAGAATAGCCTTTTCTCTTAAAAAGCTCTCCGCTTTTCAGGAGCATTGTAAGGCAGCGCTGAGTGGGCATACTTGCCGCTGCAAAAAATGTCATCGCGTCACTTTAACATCGTAGCAGTAGGTCAAGTTTTTAGAAAATCCGGATGTTACAGCAGTTACGGCCGATGAAGTTGTCTCGTTCGCGTAACCATTTCCGCAGAAAAACGGACTCACCTCGACCGACCCTGCCACAAAACTTCAAAGAACTTTTCTCCTAATAGATATACTGTACATCGGAAGGAAACCGGAGGCGCCGATAAACTTCACAAATTTGAAACTTTATAATCCGCGGGATAGATGCTACTTTAACTTGGTTACTTTGTATTTTCACACACGTAAGCGCGCGAAAATTGTTAATTCCTGAAATTCTTTCCATCTAAAGGCCATACTGTTGAAATATTTGCGTTCAATGTCGAATAACATGCGATTAATAATTTTGACTGCAGACAGGGACGTCATTACGACCATGCTGACTATGGTATAGTTGACCAGGCCTCGCCGCAGTCTAAATATGAAATTCCATACCTTGAAATATACATATAAAATAATTTTTTTTCAGTGAAAAAAATTTGTTTATATGTTTTATTGAAAAATTGTACGAAAAGGTGTATTGATAAATGTAGATTTCTACCCCTTCTCTTCTTCATCAGTCACCGACTGATGACCAGGCCGTGGGAAAAACGTAATGACGCCCCTGGTTGTATAAGTCATTATTTTTCTAAACAAAATGTGCTCAATATTTTTTATATTTGGAAATTTTTTAATTACAGGAAATAATAATAACAAAATAATTTGTTCTAATTATTGTAAATTTCAAAGAAATCTATTTATATAAAAATATCTTTTTGGAAAACTCTCTCGATAAATTCTACTTTTGTCAATCACTTTCTTTGTTATCGATTCTCTTGTCATTCATTTTATTTATTCTTTTTTTATGAAATATTGATGCTCTCTATTGCGAGTAATCTAATTTTACTCTTTATGTACTACATCATTATTTAACTGCGTTCTCGAATGGATCAAATTTTAATTGCGGATTCAGACGCACGGTAAATTAAAAGAAACGAATCTCAAAACAAAAAGGGCCAACACAAACACAATAGGTTTGTTCTTTTTAGCTAAATAGCTGCATTAGTTCATTTTTCTCCTTTCACAATGTAGAGCCAGTTAAAAGAAAATAGATCATCCCGACAATTTTCAAAATAATTATACGAAACAATAAAAATACCAGCCTATCGAAGGCGCTAGGTTTATTTTCATTCTTCCATACTTTCTCGATCGACAGTGTGACATAATTTAATTAAAAAATTTATTTAAAAAAAATGGACAAGGTCTAATGAGCAGAGTCATTATCGTTACAATAGAAAAATAATTGAGAGCTAACGTTCTTAACTTTTACAAAGGAAACCTTCACTTTCTTGAATCGATTATAGCAGGATTAACTCATTAAAGGCAAAAAGGAATGATTCTAATAGAATATTATGAGAAAGAGTAGCCCCTCTCCCACACCACACCAACCCTCTACTATCATACTGTCCTAATTTCTCGATAAATGTCCTCAACGAGACCTCAGTAATGCACTTGAGGCAAGGAACAAAGATATCCAACTATCGTACACCCACCTAATCCAGGTTATTCTCTCTGTGACCCGCCAGCAGAAGCTACTACGGAGCCTCGCATTGTCTACTCTAGAAGTACTAGCGCGATCGATAAATCCCAACGACATCAGACTATAGACACTCTGCTGAATTCAGCGCTGTCCTGTGAATTTGCACGACCGCCTCCGCGTTTCGAGACGAAAAAAGGCTTTCGTGGCGGACCCTTTCGGGATCGAGTAGATAGATAGGTTCGTTTGAAGTTTGCTAGGAAAAAAATCCAAGACTTTGCATCGGGATGTCTACAACCCTCGACTTCGTTCAGTCTTTTTATTTTCTCTCTCTCTCTCTCTCCCTCCCTATCTATCTATCTCTCTCTGATTGGCGTACGGTTTCATCGCACGGAGATGCTCAACGATGACACCCTTGCCCTTGACTACAGGGTGCGAGAATGCTCGTCTGAGGGGTTTGTCAGCTCTCTCTCTCTCTCTCTCTCTCTCTCTCTCTCTCTCTCTCTCTCTTTCTTTCTTTTTCCCTCTCTTTCTACCGGCAGACAGGTTGGGTAGGCGCCAAAAAGAAAAAAAAAAAAAAGGAAATGGGGTGCGAAAGGGGTAAGAGAGAAACGACAGTGACGAGACGCATTCTGTCCTGCTTCTGCCGCTTACGCCATCTCCTCAACGCTCTGTGCGTTCATCCGTACGTGCGTACGTACGCACGTCGTATGTACACACCGCGTAGTCCCTTTACGTACCGACGAAAGCGAATAGAGTTGCGTCGAGTGGAGGGTGCGGAGTACTTGGACTTGAATGCGTCGAGTAGTCGTCTCGCTTGGGTTAGGTTGATCAGGTTGGTAGCTAGCTCGAGGCCCATTCATATAAAAATCGGTAGTGTCGTCACGTTGTAACGTCGTACAATAGTACTTTACAAGCAGCAATCGCGTAGAAAATTAATATTATTATTAACGGTCATATGATAAAGTATTTTTTCATAATTTTTTATCAATTACGTTCCGTCGATATTGTCGTGATTCAAATAAATATTTACGATCGAATAAAAATTTGACAAAACACTGCAGTATTTTACGTTTCTGTATTTTGCGCGTTAATTGCTCTTCAATTTCAATAGCATCTCGTATCGACGGTTTACGAGAGTTCACATCGAGGCGATCGACCTCGAGTACACCCTTGATGTAATAGACATAGACTCGAAGCGACGTAATCAAACGATGCATTAAATGCAACGTTATGACTAGAGATCGATGTGCAGAATATATATATATGTGTATGTATATATATATATATATATATATATATATATATATATATAGCAGTACGATTACGAAACGTCAAAGTAAGACGTGGAGGACAGTATCTACGTTTTACATGTTGTGTGACGTATAATCAGAATGTAGTCTATAGTCTATAGCGAGAAACAGATTAGAACGACGTACCACATGTTTATTTTTATTCGTTTTTAAAATCATTGAGAGAGAGAGAGAGAGAAAGACTCTCATATTTGTTTTCGCTACTATTCGCTGTTATCGTGTAATAATGCAAAAATTGTGGCACAGTCGTACATTTTTTGCCGAATTATATAAATGAAAGAAATCTACATAGTTGATAGATTCTGTTCTATAATATTTTATTTAAATTTCTTCTTTTAAAACGAAAAGAGAATATAGTAACATTTGCAACTTTGCACATGTTTTTCTGTTCCCCTTGCGACTATTTATATTATCGTCTGACGCATCAAATTCGAGATTCGTCGTAGATTCGAGAGTAAGATTATCTCGGGGATGTGATAGCGCTCGCAAGACACTTCATTGAATTCTCGACGCATTCCCAACCGTTGTAAACGCAAAAGAGAGCGGATTTCTCGCAATTGCAAGGCGAAATTCCCCACATTTTCGGTTTAACGGTGTTGACACGCGGCATCCCGAGCCGTTATTTTGCGAACGCCCGCAGATATTACACGCTCGCGTTGTACATCATTTCAATTGCACGCAGCTTAAAGCAAGATATGAGACATACCTTTCAGATGCTCTGGAGTATCCGCCGCGCCGGCTCGCATAATATCGCTCAGATAGTGTTCCAAGGTCCTCATGTTGTCTAACGGAGAGTTTCCATTAGCCGTCATACGATCCTGGAAAACATAAAAGAGACTGTGAATCTCATATTCGTAATGGCTCCTTACAACTTGATTATTTTTAAGTTAAGCAGAAAAAAACCAACTTAAATCAATACTAAAAAAATTATTTTAAACAGTATAATATAATTCAATATATTATGTATACGAGATAATTGACGATGAGATAATCCTAAATTAGTATAACTCGTAAAGTAGTTTTGGCAATTATATATTCTTAAAAGTTCTGACATCTCGTTATATAGAATTTGTCGCTTTTTCAAATCTAGACATAAACCTAATTTCGAAATGTACTAGTAGCAAAATATTTGTCTACTTCACTTAAATCCACAATTTCACAGACGATACTCAGACTATCATTACGAAAATTGTCTCACGAGATAAAAACTGACAATAGAGTCGCTATAATATATAAAAAAAATTACACTGAAAAGCCCGTGAATTTTGCATTTTTCAATTTCCACCGCGAGCCATTTCAAGAAAATAAGAAATTTCATTAATTTTTGATTAAAAAAAGTCTTCTAGCATCGAGAAAATGTATTATGAGATAGGATTGTCTCTTCTTTCGGTGAGGCACCGAAAGAAGAAGACGACGAGCAGAGGAAAGGAGTTGAAAAACGATAAGAGAAATAACATTTCTGGCGTTATAGAGAGAGGAATCCGTCAGAAGAAAGCATACCACGCGCGTAAGCAGCAGAAAAGAAGTACAGGGGTAAAAGACGCGAGGGAAGTGTAATAGACCACTTGTAACGAATCGGGGAGTGCAGTTAAAGAAAGCGGGGATGTATTCAAAAGTTCTCCATCCATTCTCACCCCTTCGTGCTCTCCGCCGTCGTCGCCACACCCTTAATGCACATCCTTTTCCCTTCTTTTATTTCGACTATCGCGCGCCCGAAATGCCGTGTTCCCGACGAAAGTTTGATAAAGCCTGACGACCTCTTTTATTTCGGACGTCACGCCACGGAATTGCCGACTTCCTCGCACGGAAAGTTCGATAAAAAAGTCGGCTTCCGAAGATTAATAATCTTCCCGTGATCAGATTAGAGGGTCATTTTATAGATCTTGATAGATATATGCATTATAAAAGAGATTCGAATGGATTGCAATTTATCAAGTTGTAGTGTCATTTAATTAATCGTTTGTAGTCTATATAATAAACTTTTCACGTATTACTTTAAATAATTACTCAAAGTAATAAAACATTGTAGGAATAATAATAATAACGTTTCTCAAATTTTCATATATAAATTTCAAATAATGAAAAAAAGTAATTTTTACTTTAAGAGCAATAATCATGATAATATCAAAGTAAAAATTAAATGTATAATATTAATTTAGTCGGTTAAATTCCTAACTAACTAAATGATGTCAAAACACAATGAAAAGAAGTTTTTTTTTCCATGCTGCTTGACAGATGTGTATCAAGAATTATTCTATATTTTTAGAACAATTCTTTCGTCCTGACATTCTTTCTACGCGTCTAGAATTTCGTAAAGGAAGTATACAAGAAGTTATGGAAGAAAAAAATAGGTGAGAACGATAACGGAAGAGAGTCGATTTTTTGAAGGTGACCAATTGAGAAGAACGGTCGATGTAACAAAAAATAACGGGCGCGATGCAGGAGAGAAAAATGTCTATTCGCGCAAACGGAATGCTGCCTCGTAGAGTATCTGTCTGAGTAGACGGATGCTGGAATTTCTAGCATTCCATTTTTATGTATTTGCCTTTAAAATGTCTCGTTATATTTACAAATAATTGTGAGATATGATTAAAAAACAACACAAAGTTTCAACAAAGCTTCATTAAAATGCAAGAAGCTTCATTAAAATAAATGGAAGGAAAAATCGACTAGAAATTTATCGAGAGGAATTTTTGTTCCAAAGTATATAGTCATATAGTCCCTTTATACGTCTAACAAGTTAATTTAAGTATATAAATGTACAATATATTATTTCATGTTCTACTGCTGCTTCTACTGCTACTTAATAAATCGTATATCTCGCCCGTGCAATATATTACTTGACGCGACATTTATATAAATCTCTCGCCAAATACATGAGATAATTCGCACACGTTCCGACCATCCTGGACTAATATTGAAAATTACGAGTAACGCAAGCGAGTACGGCCTTCGAGTCGCTGTTCTGAAGTAAAACGGCCGTGACACTTATTTGGTCAACGCAGCAGGGTACGGGGGAAAGGAGGAAAGACGGATACCAGGGTGTATATCGCACGAATGGAGCAGAGAGAAAAAGAGAGAGAGAGAGAGAGAGAGAGAGAGAGAGAGAGGGAGAGTGAGAGGAGAGGAGAAGAGAGAAGAGAAAGGGGTGGGCCCCTGATGTCGAATAATCGTGCCCATCTTTCCACACCGGTGGAAGTGCAAAAGGTGGCCCCACCTTCTCCACAAACGCAAAGCCCGTATAACCCCCTGGTCCTGGTATTCCTTCCTTCCTCGTGTACGACCGCGCGGGCCCTCCGGACCCCCCACCCGGGCACTTCCCTCTCTAGGGTTGCTTCGCGCGCGCGCGCATCCACCCACGCGTCTACAAGCGCTCAGTTCACGCATACACACACACACACACACACACACACATACTCACGTACACACATACACAAACGCAGAGGGGAAATGTTTCTCGGCTCCGTTCCGTCTCTGTCTGGTTCGCGACGCGGTGGAAAATCAATATAGGGAAACCAGGAAGCAGCGGCAGGGCGTCGACAGCAACCTCTGTGCAGGCTCCATCCCGGTACCACTACCCCTACTCGCTACCCCGTTCTCTCGCTATCCCTTCTCCTCTGTATCCTGCTAACCCTCTCACGGTTCCTCTCTCTCTCTCTCTCTCTCCCCCTCTCTCTCTTTCTCTCTCTCTCTCCCTTCCTCGCTTTTTCTCTCTCGTCGATTCGGTTCCCTCCGTACCCTATTCATTTTTACTTGCTGTCACTCATAGTATTGTTCAAATAGTCAACGTAATTTCCATTTGTAATAGTCGTTAGAGGTTTCTTATTAAGTCACGCGATTCTCTATTGGCTATCACTGATACCGAACATTCGTCTTCTGGGGACAATCGGTAACGTCTTGACCGTGACTACCACTACTATCTCGCTAACCACCCCTTCGGTAGGAGGCCACTGCGCAAATCTTCCCCCACCGTCGCGGAGTAGGTATACGGGTCGAGAGAGAAAAAGAGAGAGAGAGAGAGAGAGAGAGAGAGAGGGAGGGAAAAAGAAAGAGAGATAGGAAAATTGCCGGGAAATTGGGTAATCCGGAAGAAGACGCGAAGAAAACACTGCAGCGTCGTATATATACGTCAGGAAGCGCTACGATTCGGTACTACGACAGGACAGTACATCACGGAGATGTATCTTCCGAAGTACCGGCAGTGATTCGTTATCTCATCTGCACACGCGAGACGCATGTATCTACATCTTTTACGACCATGTGACAATTCGCGAACGCATATTCCGGCAAATATACACGCGATGAAAATATAATAAGCTCAACGGAATTCCCATAACAATCTTTCTTGCTCAAAGACGCACACGTATCGACTCTATGTATCAGTTACGAGGATTCCATTCGACCCAGAGAACTCCGCATGCTTTCACGGTTGCGAGACGCGCGGTCGCGGTTGGCCCAGTTCCGAAGTTGGCGGCTCGTAAAAAGCGACGTTACTTCCTGCTTCGTGCATGTGTGCATGTATATATGTGTTCCACGTGTATAGTATATACACGTTATCGGAGTTCTCTGCTGACCCCGCGTTTGCGAATAATCCGTGACCTGTCACGGGCATCGTGGTCTAATCGAGAATTGAATTATGGCGAGCAGAACAGAGGTGCTGAATGTAATCCAGGAGTGGTCCGGGAAACATGGGTGTAAACGCGTAAATTTTCTAGGGGGATGACATCGCGCATCAGTCCGTTTTGCGCAGTCTCCACATGGGCGAGGCGTGACGTAATATTCGCACGATACGACACGCATTCCGATTGCGTTTGTCGAGAAACGATGAGAAGTCAAGAAGAATTTTTTTCCTCCACGTTTTTCAATACGAGTGTCATCCGCTATTTTCGCGTGATATACGGAGGAATTATTTTCGAAATGACACACAAGATGAGAACGTATTTCATCTTACTCGCGTTCTGCGTGTTTCGAGACACACGACATTTGTCTTTTAGAACACTCCTATACGAGCAGTTTTACATTACGGAAATATATATATAATACGTTACGCAAATAAAACGGGGAGAGGGTGAGAGGTATATTAAAATGATATTCACGCACAAAAACTAAAGGCTGATTAATCATATTAAAAATGTTCACTCCGTAGTTAGAGCATATCATTAGGGCTTTACCCTTAGGTAACATATGATTAATTGCATGATAAATAAATCGAGCAATTTACAAAGAAAGGAAAGTAATATTTGAATATAACCCGACGATCATAATGGAGAAGAAATAAAAGGGTCGGTAAAAGATTAGTAGGGAGTTAAAAGGGGGAAGAAATGGAAAAACAAAAGGGTTCTTGACAGAGGAGATATTCAGGTGTGCAGGTGTCTCTTCCGCATTTTTATCGCCCATCCATTCAGTCTGGACGCGAGTATTCTTATTCTCCGTGCACATTTCGTGCTGTATCTCTTTCTTTTGGCACAGTAAATGCGTGTTTATATTCCGCTTTCGCGAGACGTTCGCGCGCACGTTGCGTTTTACAATTGAGAAGAGGTAGGATGCGTCCTCATTGTGATCGTCGAAATATCCATTAGAGGAGCCGAACGCGACGAGTAATTATTATGTCGAGCGCGACGCCGTTGTTGTCACGTTGCAACGGGTGGTGGATGGCGTGAGGAAAATAATAACGCGCGAGAATGTATTACACCACGGGGGATGCAACGAAGAATTTCAGATGCAATATTTCAGTGTCTTGCGGCGTATTACAACTCTATTTTATTTCAAATGTCTATATATATATATAGGTATAAACACATATCTGGCATTTGATATATCAAAACGGAAGTTACTTTATTACACCTATTGCGTGTATATATTTTGCATATGCATGTAATTTCAAAAAAAAAAAAAAATATAAAAGAAATTGACTGTTCTATTATCTCGATATACACTCGATGTACCGATATCATTTGAATGTGCAAAAGGATCGTCTAAATCGTTCAATGATTATGTATCTTAAATTATTTAATAGAATACGAAACATATATTTTCTAAATAATATATTAAGTTTATATTGCAAATATAAACTTAACACATTAATTATCTAAAAAAAAAAGTTCAACAGAGTTGGATAAACTTTCAAGCTCGATAAAAAATTCGACTTTCTGCAGTTGCATCCTTTTCCCGCTTATGATCGTAACTGTGTCACCCGTTATCCGATCCGATTATGTTTCCTCCTCTCCCCCTCCCCCCCATTTCTCCCCCCCCCAGCAAACGCGGGAGAAGGGTGCGGATGGCACGCGGAGAGGGTGCAACATAACCTGAATCCCGAGGCGTGTGCGGAAGCAACGATTCCAGCCGGCTAGCACAAAGTAGGTCACCTCCATGGAGCGGAGCTCTCGCCACGAGGGAGGGGGTGACGTAGCGAAACATACACATAGAGACGGCAACATCGGCGCGCCGCGATGGCGGCCAAAGGGTGGAGAATGTGGCGTGGTATCATCGTTGTATCGCGATCGTTGCGGACAATAGTGCTCATTGTCTAATGCACGTGTGCAGAGAATATCTAGAGTACAAGAATGTGAGGTAGTGATCCTGTTCATTCAACCATCTGTTTTTACTTTCGATTCAGTTCATTTGAGAACGATAGATATCGCAAATTTCTATTCCAAATTCGAAATATAATAATAAGATATAACTTAATTATTTCATTATTTGTGATTTGATTTAGTTGAAGCTAGGTATATTGTAATGCAATGCAGGGTCGAATTTATTTCTATCGTGAAATTGTAATCTGGAAGGGAATAGCAAATCGTTATCATGGATAAATTTATTTCCATTGTTTAGGCAAACGATTCTTAGTGTAGTATTTTAATACAATTAGCGGAAAGACGTTATCGAAAATAACAAACAACAAAAATCTAAAACATCCAGAAAATCTTTTTTAAAAAAGTTTTTATCAACATTTTTTACATATTTATATAATTTGTTTTGATAAAATTTTTCTCTCTTATTTTAATATCAGACTTCTTTCAAAAATTCATCATTTTTCATATAATAACAAATTTTCATATTTGAATCTTCGATGATCATCTATAACGTCGTATCGTGACAGATTGACGATACTATCTTGGTCGGTTCGTGTTATCAAAAAATCATGTTCAAGAGGTAAATGCCAAGGCGTTTAAGCCCAACATACCTTGCGGCAAGCGGATCGGGCCAACGAAATTACGTAAGATATCGAACGAATCGAGTTAAATGCTACGATGTAAGTGGAAGACTTGGGTAAACAGCCGTCGTAACTTCCAGCGTTCAATACCGGGCGACCACCCCCGTCTGTAAGCGGTTAGCCGCATTTCATTACATAAGGCACAAGCTTTCAGCATGAAATATGCGTGTGCAATAACTTGTCAGTACGAGATCGTTATATTATAATAAAGAGAGAGAGAGAGAGAGAGAGAGAGAGAGAGAGAGAGAGAGAGAGAGAGTGTGTGTGTGTGTGTGTGTGTGTGTATAAGTTAACTCAGCCCTAATTATTTCAAGATAAATATAAAATTAAAAAAGTAACCACATGTTTTACAAAATAATTCAAAAGATGCCGCTCTTTCTATTTGAAGTTTTCAATTAAATAATTCATAAAATGATATAATCTCTGTTGTTATCATATACTATTGATATTTTTGTTCCGCCTAATTATTTGGATATTATTCTATCCTTTATATAAGAGACAGTTAAATAATGAGATTACATAATCATTTTTTGTATTGTTATATATGTTACTTGAGAAAACATAAAAGCAAAGACTTGGTATGTATGTGTCTGGTAAACTGCTATGCGGAAGGACGCACCCCGCGCGAAAAATCTATATCGCAGGAAACCGGAGTAACCTATAAACCCCCGTACTGGGTCACTTCGCACCGGCGCAGTCCGGAATTCAAATAGGACGGTGGTTAAATTAGGTTAACATCTAGACGGCATAATGGAATGGCATGCTTGAAAAATTCTCTTCTTTGACTTTCTGTTCTTTCAACGTTTGATTTAGCAACCGCAAAAAAAAAAAAAAAAAAAGATTGAATGACGTACGCCTCGTAGATACGTGTAAAATTTTTCAAACATGTTGAATCAAAACTTTGAGAAAAATATATGTTAACTTTTGCCATTTTTATTTCCGCAGAATGTAAAATAATAAATATGAAGTATAAATATTATAAATATTAATTTAGTAAAGAATTTTACTAAAACTCTACAAAAATTTTATGATACTTAAACTGCAACTTATGAGTTGCCTGTTAATCATAAATATCAATAATAACATATAATATTTTATTTACTGTTTATATCTTAATTAAAAATTGCTATCAAGAAAATTCTCGCGTTATCGATTGAAACTATTTACAAATTATCGATGCTGTCCTTATATTATTGAGATATCGGGCGAACGTAATTTTCAGTCGCCGCAGGAATACCTTGTCTTTGTCTTCCCTCGACTAGTACCTATTTCAAGGACAAATTTGCATCGTGTTGTCAGAGCGCAACGCAATTAACACTTCCAACTGACATGCTATGCATACCGCAGTTGCTTTTTTTTTCAAGTCACGTTACGAGTCACGCAAAGCATGTTGGTTTAATATTTTGGTGGAATGTGGCACGCAATTATAAACATAGCATAATGCAAAAAAAATTATATGCATAAGAGTCGACTTATTTTATCAAAGAATATTATTTTTTTTTGTCACAATTTTTTTAAGAATAGTTAAATAAAAAATAGAACAAACTTCAAATATGTACTCGGTATACTAAAATAATATGACAAGGTTATCAACGTTATCAATGTTGAGAATATAGTATAAAAGCATCAAAATAAAGATCGTAAAGGATAGAAAAAAAACCTGTAGCGAATAATAAATCATTTCAGCAAATCAGATTAGACATTACATCTTTCTTGCAACTTTTTACCTCATGAAAACTTACATGAAAACACGTATAATTAATTCTGTAAATACACGTCTTTCAAAAATAAAAGTCGGCGTGAAATTAAGTGAAGAATAATTTCTCAAACTTGTGTTTTGAAAATCCTCAAAATTTTTTCTATCATTTACATTTAAAAAAATGATCAGTATATATATATATATATATATATACATATAATAATTTTTTTTTAAATTGTAAATGGTAAAAAAAGTTTTAAAGATTTTCAAAAAAGTTTGAGAAATTTATCCTTTACATAATTTCACGCCAGATTTTATATTTCTAGATAATAATATATTATTATATCAAAATAAATATATATATATATATATATATATTTTTTTTTTTTAATTTTTGGCCATAGAAAGTTTACTTTAACTTGATCAAAGAATCTGTAGATAAAAAAGAAACACAGGAAAATCTAAGGCAGGCAGTACATGTATACAAGGTTCTTTAAATTTATTCGGCAGAATGCACACAAAGAACTTTGAAAGTAGCTGCGGCTGACTTGTCGCATGCTAAAAAGTTTCCTAAGAAAGTCTTTTCGTGTTTCTTCTCGTCGGCCGTGCACACGGAATAAAATTAGCCTCGCGCACCTTCGATCTATCGGAGATCAATTTCGACCTCGGGACGAGGGACCTTCGCGCGACGTACTTCCATTCTGTACGAGCCGCCTCTCCGTTTTTCCAACGATCGCGGGCTCCGTCAGCCACATGACACTTTCGTAGGCGTTATTACATCGTTTTTAGCCCAGTTGCATGATAAAATGCCGTAAATAGAAACGCTATTGGCCAGGAAACACGTGCGGACCAGCCAGGGCGGACTGAATCTTCGCGTTTCGTCAGATCCATTTCGACAGCGAGGCCGCGTTTCGTAATGACGTTTCGAGTTTGCCGCACAAGTAAAAGCAACGGCGACGCAGCGCCAATAAAAATCGTTATCTCTACGCGTATACCTATCGCGTTATAATCTTTTTTTTTTTTTTTTTTTTTTTACGTATTGCGACGCGATTACCGACACAAGCTCGCGATCGTATTGCATGCATGTGTTTATATGCGCGATCAGTATCCGCTGACGATTGGTCCTCTCGACATATCGGCTAGAGCCGACCTACTGCACGTGCCCCCATTCCCCTTCTCAAGGTGAATGACGAGCAATGAGTTATCGGACTTCGAGCTCGAACATTTCTTCGCTCTGTTAGGCGCTTTTGCCGTATTACCTGAGCGCGTGCGCGCGCGTCTTCTATAATCCGCGATACTTGTGCTTGTATATTATTCATCGACCGTTCCTACACAGTCGCATTGAAATAAATCGTGTGAATCAAGACCGCAGCGAAAATCGGAAAATCGTTGAAAAAGTACGGTTATTTTGTTCTTCTCGTGTTATCGTATATTAATTCCTACTATTATCGTTTACGATTGAAACACAATCGTTGAATAATATGTGAACTGCTGTAGTTATATGACCGATAACGTAATTGATATAATGCGAATTTGATTAAAGTTAATAAAAGAGATTATATTTCAGTAATAAATTGGAAGACAATGTGCCTCAAGCTATATAAATATTTTTTTATTATTATTCACCTTTTAAAATGTTTAAAAATTAAAGTTGTTGGAAAAAGAAATATAAACTTTACATAAAATTTAATACTTTCTTGCATATTATTGTATTTTCTCCACATTTCAGATAGCTGTTCATGTACAAAAAAAATCCTCGATAGAATAAATTATAGTTTCTAACATGGCAATTAAAGTTTCAGAAAAACATCTCGAGAAGCATGGGTCATATCGTAATTTTTACATCAGGTAACATTTAATTGAATCGGTGTATAGGTCGCGTATTCACGACTTGTTTGTGTACGGGCTAATTGTTCTTGGCGACGTACAGGCGAATCAACGATATTAAGGTTACTGATAAACCATCTCGCACTACATATGGCTCACCTGCTCGTTTCTTGAAACGCAGTTATGATGGCTACCGATATAAATCTGACGAAATGAGGAATTTTTGTACAGCAGCCAAAAAAATATGAAAGTCATGGTTTGTCGATCAAAACGTCAAATAATAAAGACAGAATTTTAATGGATATAAAGTGAAATGAATCAGAAAAATTAATGCTTGGAAAAGCATTAAAATATAAGTAATATTTCTCAGATATGTTTATGCTATCAATATATAGTATGCATTTAGAAATTTTTATAGCTTAAACATTTACATTACACCTTTTGACGCGTATATATCGCATGATATAGCGTTGATATTGCGTGTTACATTGTTAGATACTAGTAAATATATATTTTCAAATATCATAGGTATTTTTTCAATTTTATACCATAGAATCCATTATTTGGCATGGTCAAGAAATCGCGATGAAGGAAAGTATTGTATTGTGTACGAATATATAAATTTTGGAACACGAGGTGCGTGGATTTAATAGCTGAACGACAACATGACGACATCCGCCATTTCTCTCGAATAGTATGCAGATCTATTTTCGAGTGATGGTTAAAATAGCTGAGCTTAAACTTCTGCTAGACACTGTCGGAGTTACTACGTTGGAAAGGAATTAGGTCAGACTTGGACGACAAAATAAGTATCAGCGAAATAGTTTCCGATAACGCGAGCAGATAACAAAAAATTAGTGCAATTAATTATTAATAATAACCTCGATAATTCCTATCCGATATGCAAAAAATGTTTGTCCCAAAATAATTCCTTGAAATATGATTATATGTATATATTAAATAAAAACACACACACACACACACACACACCTGTAACTATTTTTTCATGCGCGTCCATTAGTATTTTCAATATTCTTGGCGATTTTGACTAATTTGACGATTGCAATCATTTTTAGTCATTCTTGCTTCAGTTCAATCATAAAAATATAAAATTATCTTGAAATAAATATATCTGTACATTTATAAGTGTAATGTTCAAAAAGAAAAAAACTTTTAAATAATTTAATAAAGAAATTCAATAGACGCGTGTATAAATTCATCTCTAAACTCTTTTTATACAGATATTATTTTATTATTCATAAAATTATTACGGAAAATTATTGAATGAAATTTCAAGAGATTCATTACAAAGCGCGTAATTAATAATAAAAGTAATAGTAAAATATAATATAAACGAATTTTAACCAATACTATTATAATATCAACATAATAAAAGAGGTACACGTTAATTTTATATTAAATTTATTTGAATTAATCTTCTTCAAAACAACCAGCGACCACATATAAACGGAATTATTTATTCATTCACTAACTATATATGTTGCTTCAAAGATATATACATATAATGAAAGGTTCCGTTTGAGATCAATATCACGTTTGAAACGTAACACAACGTCAGCGCGTATAGGACGTAAATGGAGCAAAGTGTGGAAAATATAGAATTGAGGAAAAAACGTACTAACTCGTATGCTCGCGTTATTCATGTCATTATCTATTTCTATATTATCATTAATTATTTTTCTTCAACGATGACACATGTAAATAACACATGTAAATTAAATAAAATTATGTCGAAAAATGAAACAGACTCCCGGAGCTTCAACCTGCTCTTTTAATGTGTATTATACAATATATATATATATATATATATATATATGTATATATGTATACATATAACGCGTGGTTTCGTTATCACGCGAATAGATACGTGAAACGATGGGCGGCGTGGCGCGGCGAAAGATAACCTGGATTCGACTGCGTAAAATTCTCGGAACAACGTCCATCGACTACAAGTTATGCCCTTAGATTGTGTTCGCTTACGACTTATGTGCGGTGTGACATTATCGCGCCATTAAAGCTCACGGTGTCACGCCGCACGGTAGCATGACTACATAATCGCCGAAACAATTGTTGTATTGGCTAAATTTAAATGTGAGAAGCGTTTCTCTCCGTCTCTCTCTCTCTCTCTCTGTCTGTCTTCTTCTCTAGGAGTTGCATAACTCCTGGTGGCACGAGAAACACGTGGCGCGATGTCGTGGCACATCGAACGAGCGCGAAACTGCGGAAGTCGGAGCGCGCGTGCCTTCCTCGTCGGCTTGCCTACGAGACCGCATGATTGCCGGCGCAGTTTTATAAGCGGGTACCTTTGACTATACTACCTGCTCGCGATCGATAACGCAATGCTACTCGGCTAAAAAAGTCGTGGCAACGTCTGTGCCATCGGTGTGCTCGCGAATCGAGCGAAACAACAAGCTCGCGCTCGACTCTTCGAGTTTTTCTCCTCCATTTCCGATCTCTGCAACTATCGAGTAAACGCGTACAGAAAAAGGGGTGTAATTTTGTTGTCGTGTAATTAGCCGTTACTACTTCGCTAATGGCTGTTACTACATCGTTAATAAAAAGATATTTTTCTGGAATTGATAATTAAACATGTAATGTCAGTTTTAATTTATTCATTAACCAATTCAAACCAGAGCGGCTTGAATTTTTTTTTTTAACCACCGCAGAAAAGAGAAAACTAGTTAGTTAAAAATCCTTGGGAAATGGAGCACTCAGTCGAGCAGCTGTTTGTCCTCGCAAATATGTTTCATTCCAACAGTATGGAAAAATTCTCATTTCAAAGGTGAATAAATTAGAGCAGTCATTGGAATATCGTTCTAATTCACTTTTTCAAAAGTTGAAAGAAAAATTTTTGATAAAATTAGCAATCTTTTTCACGAATTAAATTATCTTAATTTTGAGATAAAGTTCCTCAAGTTGTTAGAAAAAAAAAATGTATTAAATATTAATATAATAAAAAAAATCGTTGAAAAGTTTTCCTATTTAATATTTTACTAGGCGGTAACTTTCGCACCACGTGCTTTCTAAATCTAAAAGAATTTCGGAATCGACTGACCTGCTGGAACGGGGGCAGCTGCAGCAAATCCCTCTCTTCGGCGGCGGTGACTTCAAAGGTCGGCGCTGGCTGAGGTGGATATATGTTGCCCTTGCCGGGATACGAGGTACTCCGACGGAACTTGACCGGGCTGATGCAGGAGGGATGCGCCGCTGCTGGACCCGGATGGCCCGGAAACGTCGGACTGGGTTTACGGCCCTGCAGACCGGCTGCCACCGCGGCGGCGGCGTGCAGGGACGAGTGCAGCGGTGGTAGGTTAGGCACGGATCTGCCGCGATTCCAAGGTGACAGGCCCGGACTGGCGACCGCGGCCGCTTGCGGGCCCGCGCCCCACTGCTGCGGTGCCTGCGGTCCTCCTGACCACGCGGCGTAGCCCTTACCGGGTAGGTATACCCCTGGATGCGATGTCGGCGGTGGTTGTTGTTGTTGCTGTTGATGTTGCTGCTGCTGTTGCTGTTGCTGCGCGGACGATACTTGCAGACCGTGTCTAGTGCCCGTGGGTGCACCCGCGTTACCATGTTGCTGCTGCTGTTGCTGTTGAGGAAAATTATGACTGGCCGTGATAGCACGACGTGTGCCGGTCGACACCGCGGCGGCGGCGGCGGCGGCGGCAGCGGCACCGGTGCTGGCGAACAGGCCCGCGGGCCCACCGGTTGGAAAGTTCTGAAAAGCAGCGATCGAGCCGTTGACCGGTAACGCAGCGTGCAAACCGTTGTCGTCTGGGGCGGACCAGAGGCTGGGCACTCGGCCACCAGGATCGGCGAAACCTTGCAGGGCCGAGGTTGTGCTACACGTAATATCCTTATCCGTTGACGAGGGGGTCGTAGGTGTGATGGCGATACTCTCCGCTTCGATCGCGTCCTTGGACTTGTCTTGTCCAGCTACTGTATCGAGAGCGCTACTCGGCGAGAGTGGAGCTGGTTTACCGGTGGCTTGCTTCTCGATCAGCAGATCGTCCTGCATCGTGGATGTTGTTACGGTGACGGCGGCGCTGCCGATGACGTTATTACTGCTGCTGCTACTGTTGCCGCTATTGTTGCCAGTGCCGCTATTGCTCGCGATCGTGCTAGGTTTCGGGCTAGTCAGGATACTGGAGAAGAGACTTGTCGTGCTATAGTCCCCCATAAATCACCGTGAAGCTTCCGGTGTCCACGCGACGTTGCGTCGCGTTAAGCAGCACTTTCAGCTAGGTCCGTTTGGAAACTGCTCGTCTCTCACGGCTCGAGGGTGTCGTTGTCGTTGAACGCGGGAGGATCGCGCGCGTCTCTTCCACGTAGTGTGACTCGTCGTTTCTGTCCAGCACGAGCTCGCGGGACAAGCTATCGATCCACGGTTGTACGCGTAAAAACACCCACGGAGAGAGAGAGATCCCGGAAACCGAGAGGCCACGTCGCGCGATGATCCTCTTCGTCGCGTGTTTCCCACTCTCGCTCTCGCTCACCTTTCTTTCTCTCTCTCTCTCTCTCTCTCTCTCTCTCTCTCTCTCTCTCTTTCTCCTACAACTTGTGTTATCTTTTATTCTGTTTCACCTTCTATATTCACCTCCTCGGTCTATTTTTTTTCAAGAGAACCCACGATGCGGAACGCGTAGTCTCACTATTGCGTCTCCACGTCTTCTTATCACCGAAACCGTACACTTGTTCTCGTCGAAAACGCTTCCTCTAGCTCTCGACGTCACGTCGTCCCGGTACACTTGGACAGCGACTCTGTCTCCGTGGCATCCTCTTGGTTGTCGAAAAGCCAAGCTTACTCGGCGACGCGCGTTGTCATCGTCGTCGCAGCGCTCCGATGTAAAGCGCTGCTCGTTGCGAAACTGCTCTTGACTACCTCCCCCGCGTCCGTTCGCTCGCTCGACCACCGTTCTCGTGTGCGTTTTGTCCGGGAGCTACCCCCTGGCGAACATAATTTTGACCCTCTCGACGGAAACACACCGCTGGACCACTTGGAATCCTCCCAAATACGCAACGCAGCGCGCGCGACTACCTTTTGCTTCCCACTAGCACATACACACACATACACACGACTACAATACGAGGTCGCTCCGCGGATCGTATCGCAAAGACGGAGGAGCAGGAGGAGGTGGAGGTGAAGGTGGAGGACGGGAGGAAGGAAGAGCGTGTAGAGCGTACACGATATGTTTTACCACCCTGAGCCCTGACGAAGTGACGAATCCACGTCCTTCGCGAGCGATTTCGTCGACGGCTGTGACACTTCACACTCACAAGAAATTTCCGCGAGATGAATGAGGGCTGCGACGAAAATATGATAAATAACCAGAATTTGCCGCGGACACTCGCGGATATCACGATAGTCGTGTATGTACTACTCCCCGTCGCCGATCGGCGATTGTTACGCGACGCGACGCGTATCGGTTGTCGCGCTCGCGAGTCGCGAAATCGATCGATCGTCAATAAGCCTTGTTAGATACGTGAGACGCGCGGCGCGGACGGAGGAGAGTTCATCGATGTGTTTGTTGCACGCGCGCACACCGTGAGTCTCGCGGGAATACTGATGACAAAACGCGAACGCGAACGCGAGCGCGAGCGCGAGCGCGAGCCCGAGGTGCGTAGCGCGCGCGGGCGCGGGGGTCAGGTCAGGGTTACTACCACTTCACCGCGCTCGTCGTCGACTACGACGTCTGTCCACCTAACCCGGACAAATCGGAGCGGGCAATCGGAGCGGATTCGCACACTGCGGTGACCGCGCGCGGCGGGCGACCCGTGGGTTCGCCTCTTCCACCGCCTCCACCGCCGATCCGCCTACACACGATATCCGTGCACCACCTCTGACCGCACACGTATACGTCGGTTTCTCCCACCTCCTCCTCTACGAGGTACTAGCGACGGTCTAACGTTGCCACCCGATCGTTTCGCATATTTTCCCTCCCTCGACGGCACACCGTCGTTTCACCGTCGCGCGTACGCCCTCGCCGGGCCTCCGTCCGCCGCGCTCGAACCGTACAGAAGAGAAAGAATAGGAGAGGAAGGTTGGTGGAGGTGCAAGGAGGAGGAGGAGAAGGTGCAGGTAGTGGAGGCCCGAAAAACTCCAGTCGGTAGAACGTGTTTCGGTAACGCGACTTCGTGATCTCTCCTCTGTCGCCGGCGCTGTTGCTGCGTCGTCGTCGTCCTCGTCGTCGCCGTCGTCGTCGTCGTCGTCGTGTGTACCTCTCGCGCGCGCGCGCGCCGCAGCGGTGCGATTCGTGCGTCGTGCCGACTCTTGGAACACTGCGGCCGCGCCGCGGATCGGGGCATGCCACTGCCCCGTATTCGTCTACAAGTCGCCGTGTGACGTGTGACCTCGCGCGTCAAATCGTGCGCATTCGCCGATATTTGCCCGGCCTCCTCGTCGTCGTTGTCCTCGTCGTCGTTGTCCTCGTCGTCCTCGTCCTCGTCGTCCTCGTCCTCGTCGCCGTCGCCGCCGTTGCGTCGGCGATTCTGCTGACGCAGGCGCCCTGACGCCGACGTCGCCACCGCCATCGCGGCCGTACCGAAACCACCACCGCGACGCCTGTCAACCCCACATACCGTGCCCGTGCCCGTGCCCGTGCCTCCTAGCCGCCACCTTCTTCTTCTCGTGACTCTCTAGTTATACAGAATGTCCTAAAATCATTCAATATATTCAGGTTTATAGGTTTCAAATTTTAAATAGTACATTTTAGTAAATTAAATTTACAGAGAGAGAGAGAGAGTATATTGAGAAAATAAAGTAAATCATAATTCTTCCAATATGACAATTAAACAGAAAATTAAAAAATAATATATTAAATAGGATAGATAGTGTTTCTGAAAATTATCATTGAACGATTTCACGAAAATGTCGCGAAGCACGAGAGAAATTCAAGATGAATTCACTAAAGCAAGAGCAAATCTCAATATTCTTGAATGAAAAGTTCGAAAAAATGACTCGAATCTTTCTTAACAATGATCGACGCGAGCAAGCGGCTTGATAAGCGACTTCATACGTATATATTAAAGGAAGAAAGAGAAATAATACAGACAGAAGAGCTTGGCTGTGCAAAATAAAAATATCGCGACGAACGATTTATAGCGGCGGATAACGAGCATCTCGCGTGCCCGCGCGCGCGCGCGCGCCAGAGAGAGAGAGAGGGAGACAGAATAAAGCATGTGTCGTATAATTGTACTCGAATCTCGCGCGCTTTCGTAACCAGGGTATCGTCTCGCGATAAGCTGTCTTGTCGGAGGCTGCGCGATGTGCGGTAAATCTCTCTCATTATTAGCTGCGGCATGCAAACTATGGCCGCGGACCACGGACATGGTGCGGCCTACATTGTTCGCGACACGCACATTCCTATGTTCATTTACTTCAACTTACATATACGTAATGTTGCGTATTAGATGCTAGAGATACGATGTTTTCGCCGAGGGTAATCTAATCATATTTCCTGACGTCGCTGATACTAACAAGACGACGATAAAATCCTCGAGATTAATTTCCTTGCAAAATCGGCGTCTTTGTTCTTTTTCTTTCGGAGACTACACTACTTTGAAGAAATTGTAGGTAGATATTCGTACATTAGAGCTCGAATTGTTTACTCGAAGAATAACATTGTATTTTTTAATCTTTAAATATATATGGAGGTTGAATTTTCTCTGCAATAAAAAAATGGAGTAAAAAGAAATTCACAAAAAAAAAAAAAAAAAAAAAAAAAAAAAAAATGAATTTAATACCATTATAATTGCATTACCTTACATGAGTGATATGATGAATTTGACATTCTTCTCGACTATTTTAAACACTGTATTCAAAAATATCAGTCTGAAATAAATATTACTTAAATAATCACGTTCTATCGATGATAACGTTAAGCTCTCCAATTTTTTAAGACGTTAAAGTAAATAATTCAAGATCGTTATACCAGAATTTAAAACGCTGTAGACCGCGACTTACCGCTACAAGTGTTTGATTGGACAAAGAATATTTTGCTCCGATTGGTCAATCGAACGATTTCAGCGCCTGTGGTAGCAAAACAAACGCGGGCTAAAAATCACTATAGAAAGCTGATTCGCTATTGGAAAATATATTCGCGTCTAAAGAAACGTCGGTCATTCCGTCTAGAATCACGTCTTTTGTCGCAGTACGCTCTTGTCCCGTCCGTCTACATTACCGGGATTAACCAGAATTCGCATCTCATATTTTGACAGATCGAAAAATATACCACGTGAGGATTGTCTCGTCGAAAATTTTAACTCTAATCCGCAAAAATGAATAGACTTTTCGGACGTGGTAAGCCCAAAGAACCACCACCAAGCATCACAGACTGCATTGCGGGGGTAAGGAATATGATAAATTTGTTGTTGTCGAAAAAAAACGTACCTTCTTGTTTTCCACTTTTTTACTGCGTTATATATTATGTCGAGGAAAATTTTGACGATTTGAAAGTACGAGTAGACATTATATGACTCGGAGGAACTTGTTTGATAATTATATATCTTTACCAAGGTTGACAGTAGGGCGGACTCTGCAGAGAAGAAGATAGCCAGATTAGATGCGGAGCTAAAAAAATATAAAGACCAGATGATCAAAATGAGAGACGGACCGGCTAAGAACGCGGTGAAAGCCAAGGCATTACGTGTATTGAAACAACGGAAAATGTACGAAGCCCAAGTGGACAATTTGCGCCAACAGGCATTTAATATGGAACAAGCCAACTATGCCACTCAAACATTGAAAGATACTCAGGCAACTGTAGTTGCTATGAAAGAGGGTGTCAAACAAATGCAAAAGGAATTCAAAAATATCAACATTGATCAAATTGAAGTAAGTCAAAACTAATCTAACAAAAGTTTTGACTTGAAATTTTGATGTAATTATTATATCTTGTTACTTTTGTGTATAGGATATGCAGGATGACTTAGCAGACATGTTAGAACAAGCTGATGAAGTTCAAGAAGCAATGGGTCGTAGTTATGGAATGCCAGAAATTGATGATGATGAGCTTGCAGCAGAACTGGAAGCTCTTGGTGATGAAATTGCTTTGGATGAAGATACCAGTTTCTTAGATGATGCTATTAAAGCACCTAGTGCTCCAGATAAAGAACCTGGAGCAGCTTCTGTCAAAAATAAGGTCTTTAATAAGAATATTTGTTAATTAAATAGTAATGTTGTCTAAAATAGCACAACAATCAAAAAAAGATAAATAGTTTAGATTAAAATAAAAACCAGTTAAGTATTCAATAAGGTAAGATAATATAAAATTATTTATGTTTATAGGATGGTGTTCCAGTGGACGAGTTTGGCTTGCCACAAATACCTGCTAGCTAAGAACAAAAAAAATGTAAATAAAATAATGTAAGTTTAAGAACATACATGCCCAAAGACACATGATCCTTTAAGAACACAGGATACGAGATGTGAAGCTTTTCTAATACATTCTTGATGCTATATGGATAATATTTTAAAGCTTTGTTGACAAATCTTGCACGAAAGAAGTTTAGTTCCATACTAATAAACTTTTGTTATTGTCTTTAAAGTCACTTATTTTTATTAAATTAATCTTATGTTGTGTATATATAGATATAAAAAATCTAAAAAACAAATAGATATTAATAATAAATACCGAAAGTCTTCTTTGCAATATGTACAAGCGATATAAAATGCATCTATGTTCCATCTCTCCAAATCTTTTTTTATAAATTTAATTAAATTCAATTAAATTTAATTAAATTACTTGTAATCTAGAAATGTCTGTCTCTTTCATATTCTGTACTTCTGTGTAACATTCACATAAATTGAGAATATTTTCTTTACTCTCAATGAAATGTGTTTCTTCAAATCCATGTACCTGTGTATAGTGATGAACGTGTGCCTAAAAAAAATGTAGTATTTTATATTTTTTATAATTTTTAAATCTACATGTGTTTCAAAATGCATATTTATTCATAGATTTTAAAAGTCAAAAAAAATGTCAAAGAATGGAAAGAGTTGTCTGTTTATAAAAAAAAATTTAGGAATGAGTTTTGCATTGTTATGTGTTGTACCTTTTTCCTATATAATTTAGAAAACTCTTGAATTACATCTTTAAATAATAAAGACATAGTAGATGAATTAAGGAGACACAATAATGACGAAGAGTGTCCTGCTGGAGGAATGGAACATAATCCTATTTTCATACAATCCCTACTCCAAGGAGTAAACTTTGATTTGTTTTGAAATCTATAAACAAAAAGTAATATAAAATAATTAATCGATTCTCGATAAATACAAATCCGTTAAAAAAAAATTACCTTTCAACATTTCTTTTTATATCAGTTAAAGTGGTATTTCCCCTTGCAATATGTGCAGCAGCAAGAACTACAGAAGTAGATTGAAGAGGATCTAATTTAATTAATTGATTATTTCGAGACCATGCATTAGTAAATAATTCATCCTGCAACCTTAAACATTAATATTAATATTTCAGATTCCTATTAGATTTTAAGTTTAAGATAAAAATTTTAAGGTAAAGGCAATCACACAGAGCTATATACTTTGTTTCTTGCATGGTGCACATATTTGGAGCGGATAAAGTTATAGGACTGACACTACTAAATATATAATGTAATCTTGGATAAGGTACTAGATTTGTAGCTACTTCATTCATATCCATATTTAAACTGCCTGGAAATCTAGATCCGCTAAAACAAAAATTATTGTCTTTACAAGTTTTAAATCTCACATCACACACAAGCCTCAGAAAACTTGATTACCTGGTTAAATGCAAAAGCATATTCGCAATAATACTGTTCATATCTTGAAATGGTTTACACGAGGCGTTGTAATTCATTTGATTTGCGTTTTCTCTTTTATTCATTTGAGTATTACATATATCTAAAAGAGCCTTGTTCTCTATAGGAAATACACATGTGGCATGTTCTATAAGTTCTTGAGTCGCAAGTAAAGTGTTGTAAGGAGAAATTATAGTATCTTGTATATTAGCTGGATATACACATGATACAATCCTAAAATACCAATATTGTGAATATATCTGTACTCTTTGCATTATCAAGTTATATATAATCACAAATGTTATAAGACTAAATTAACTTTTTATTAATGTTATAAGACTAAATTAACAATTAATTAATTGACATTTATATTCATAATAAGTACCTTTCTACATGAGAGTAACAATCTCTTAATAGTTTTAAAGTTGCTGTGCCTAATCCAGATCCAGTACCTCCTCCTAAAGAATGCATTAATAAAAACCCATGAAGTCGATCACATTTTTCAACCATACATCTTATACTTTCCTCTATACGATCATGATATTCTCTACCATGAACATGATATCCTACTGCCCTATTGAAGAGAAACAAAATTTCTTTAAGTCATTTTATTGTCTGTATATAAACTCTGATAATATCAATGTTTCTACATTGATACTATCATATATATATATATATAATATTATTCTTAATAACTTACCAATTATTTCCAGATCCTGGATAATTTGTTACAATACATGTTTGGTCAAATAACTGACGCAATGGACCTTGTTTAAACCTAGATACAACACTGTCTTCCATATCTATCAAAACAGCCTGCTTTGGAAAATCATTTTATTGTATTTAAGAAGTGATTCAATTTTCTTGCAATAGTTTTAAGAAATTAAATATGAAGAAAAAAATATACACACTCTAGCTTTAACTTTTGCCTTGCTTAGATCAGCTATATTTTCAAAATGCAAATTATCTGTATTAACTGGGACATGAAAGAAACTGGGAAAGGCATCTGACAGATCACCGACATGCTTGACATGGTTTCGTTGTACTTTGAGTAAATTTACACCACCGCTAGTAGTCTGGATACCATATTCATGCAAGGCTAAGGGCCAAAAAGCTGAGCCTATTTGATTCCCGCATTGACCAACTAAAATATGATTTACGTAAGAATATAAAAAAGAAATAACTTTTTTTTTTTTTTTTTTTTTTTTTCAGTTTACACATCGTAATCAATCATTACTTAGGACTACGTATGTTATTACCTTGTACTGTGATAAATTGGCTCATTATTATATTCAAAATCTCCAAATCGTGTACTGTACTCCTTAAAGGTATCTATAATGACAGTTATCGCCGCTGCAAACATTTGTTACTTTTGTCCATGTCAAGCGAGCCCGCGATAAACAGTGGACCCGAGGATGATCGAAAAACGCTGACAGGATTGGCAATTGAAGATCTGTTATCCTTTAGCTGCACTACGTTACACTTTTTGTACTATACATTTGTGGTTTGCAAGAAGAGAGGGAAGAAAGAAAAAAAAATAAAAGAAAGAAGTATAGAGTTTAGTTAAAAAGAAATATTTTTATATATTATTTATACGGATATTGTTTTATTTTACGCCTTCCGTTTTTACAAACGTCTTTCGATATCTCGAGATTTTATAACAATCGATCGATATATTATCTCGCGATATCTCCTTTGCTTGTATCGAAATATTTCAAATTTTTTGTCGCTATTTTCGTAGCGTTAATATGCGGCTATGTGGTCGACGTGATACACGTGTATGAAAGGAAAATTTGTATAATTAGAAAAATAGACAAAGTGACAGAAATGATGAAATGGACTTTCATATGTCTCTGTCTGTTTCAATGCGTTTATACGCGTCTTATTCTCGAGGACACGAGTAAGTCCACCTAACCTATATAATCTAATTGAAAAATGTATAACGAGAAAAGATATGATTAAAATAGTCTGACGTTATTAGAAAAATTACCAAGTTGACCAAGAATTACATTCTATTTGAATCATACAACAACAATGTGTAATATAACATTATAGTTAATGTCATGCAATATGTCATAAATACGATGCAAGCTTTTTCCTTTTTGGAGTTACTCCTCTTTATAAGACAGAATATATTTAATTGTGAATATATTTAATATTTTAGGTAAATTAATAATTTATAAAGTAAATGGATAATTGTCATCCAATTCTATGAGCTTAAAAATATATGCGATATTATTTTATGCAATATTCTTACTTTGAGAAAAATAATCTTTAATATTATATACATAATGTTACATTATGATTATATATTTAACTTTTATTTTTTTTAAATATTGTTTTATTGCCAAATTATAACATTAAGCCATTTTTTCTATAATGCAATTTTTACATCTATATTAATAAAAAGAAGAAAATTACAAACATTATCCTAGTGAGACTAATTTATAAATGTAATATTTTGAATAATGACTTTATTATTATAATTAATGACTAATAAATTATAATTGGATAATTTATAATAATTTACAATGGTATAGACATTAATTTTCAGTATCTTAATAGCAAGAAAATATTTTAACATTTAATTTAATGTTGCAGAAATATACTTCCTGAAGGCAGGTGATACTGTAGAAAATAATAATCCCGGATTAAAAATATATTGTCATAATGCTTCGTCAAAGTACTTAGCACATATATGGAGAACTATGACTGTAAGAAAATTTTGATAATAAGAATAATGTTAAGAATTTTTCATACATATATATATATATATATATATATATATCTTTAATAAAATATTACAACATTTATAATCTAAATGTCATATTATAGATGCATCTAAATACTAATTCAGATTCCTATGTTTTGTATGATGGCAAAACGCCAGAAGAAATTTATCAAAAGCACAATGAAAATCAAAGATCATGGAGCTTTAATTTGTTTGACACAAAAAAACATAAGCAGTTAAAAATCAATCCTTTTGAAAATATGTGCATAGGAGTTCACATAGATTCTCCTATTGTATCTGGATATATAATGAATTTGACAGAAACTCGTAAGTATCTGAAATCTAAAATTACTCCTTTTTATTAATATATTAGTAGGTTAATATAATTAGCAAGATATCTTCATTATCAGGTATCAATGTTTGGAATTTAACAATGATGATAATAGGCATTATCATTTTCTGGTATGCATACATATTAAGCCGGAATTCATTATTTTATTATGCTTGTGGCATAATATTTGGAGTCACCTTATCTATTATATTTTTAATATATATAGCAGGAAAATTTATACCACGGGTAACTATTTTAACATAACAATACTTCACTAGAGACAAAGAGAGAGCATAATTCTTGATAAATATATCTATGAAATACTCTTTTATCCATTAAGGGAAAAATTATGTACTTAATGTTTGCTGCATCAATGAGTCTTTATCTTGCTCAAGTATTGTGGGAAAACACGCACTTAATTATAGTACAATACCGAGAATGGGTGATGTGGTACATTCTTGTTACATCTCTGATTAGTTTTCTACTCTGTTATCGTTTTGGTCCAGTTACCAATAAAAGAACAAAACAGATAATACAATGGTTTTTGCAGGTATGCTGCATGTGATATTTTTTTCTTAAGTTTATTTATTGATATAATTTTTGAATTTATTCCTAATTTATTAATATAAAAATGGCTTTATACAGCTTATGGGATTGGCAATGGTGTATAATAGCAGTCACTTTTATGAGGCATCTTTTTCATGTTGCATTGTACTCGTACTTCTTTATAATTTTCCGAAGACAGCGTTCGAGCGAGGAAAGAAATGTTGGTAAGCATATAAGACGACTAATATAAGACTAGGATATTAATAATTTTTGCTTTTGCAATCAGCTATATTCACACGCTATGTAAAGCTACTATTGTAAAAACTTGATTATTGAATTATTTTAATAAAATTTTCAAATTTGTTATATGCACATGCTTACTTACTGTTTCTGTTTATGTTGCTTTTTTGATCGTTCTATATAAATTTTAATTTGTAAAGATATTTAATATTATAGATATTCAATATATATATAAGTGAATTATATTAATTAATACTTAAGTATATTGTGTGGAATAAGTAATTAATGCACAATTATATAAGAAAATATGTTTTTTTATCAGCTTTTATTTCACATATTTTTAACAAGCTTATTGCTAACACGCACTGTATTTAATAGGCTGTTTATTTAAGCTGTTTAATTTTTGTGTAATGAAACTTTTATTTCACATTTTGAACATACTTTTTATATGGTATATGTATATGTATATAGCAATTATATCTATTATTTGCAATAAAATGTGTTAATTCTTTTATCCACTTTATTTGAAAAAAACATTTATAAAACTTAAACGTAACGTGGTTCTTAACCTATTAAATTTTACTTAAAAGTATTACTAAAACAGCAGTATAAGTATACATAAGAAAAATTACAAATACTTTCTGAACTAGCCTGTTATTATAGTAATCTTTATTAATTTTAATCATAGACTTCAAAAATTTTTAAATGTAATAACAAAATTATGTATTGTGTGTATGTCTATATTTATATATGTCTATGCAATTTATATTTTAAATATTTTTTTCAATTTATCTATTAAACGTACAAAAAGATAATATCATTTCTTCTTTCTTTTTTTTTAAACGAGGCAAATTGTGTTTCCGGAAAAAAGAAAATTGTTAAGTGAAAATCAATATCGTCAAGAAGGTGTTCGAGAAACTAGGAAAGCTTTAAAAGAATTACAAAACTATTGTTCTAGTCCAGAATGCAATCCTTGGAAAACGGTTTTAAAACTAAAAGATCCTATAAGGTTATATAATTTTGGTTACACATATTAATATTACAATATACATCAAAGGTAAATTTTTTTATTTAACAATATGGATATCAATTTTTCAGATTTGCGAAATTTATGGAAGGAGACCCACATTTATCTAAATATGAGATCGAAAAGCATGAAGAAGAAGAAATTTCGAAAATTTTTGAGAAAAACGAATATACAGATGATGATGATGATGATGATTACTCTTATTAAGTACAAATGTTTAAAATAAGAATTCAATAACATGCAGAAGTTTATATCTGTTTTCTAATAACAGTTCTTTTAACAATAATAGAAATAGATAAAAACTTATTTTTCGTTTGTATAAGTCAATTAAAAATTTTGCACAAAATTTTTCATTTAACAGATTACGGGATAAGAATTAAAGATGATATAAATTTTTTGTTCATATTTGCTCAATTATGTTTTTTTTGTGGATTTTTCGAAAACATATGTATAATATATTTAGTCTATTAAGTCTTTTTTTTACGTATTTATTTTATTTGTGTATTTATCTTATTAATAATGTTTCTCTAATTATGTATAAAGAGAAAAAGAAGAAGAAAGAAAGAATGTGTGTATGTATGCATATATATATATGAAAAGAATTAAAATATTTTTACAATTTGCCTAATTATCTTATTATTTATTATCATACATTGACATGCATTATTATTTATTAAAAATTTATTAAAAAAATTATTTTTAACTTATCTTTTATCTTATTTAAAATCTAAATATTTCTATATGTTTGTAAGATTTAAGAATCTATTACAGCATGCTATTCATTGTTCTTAATCTGATAATATAGCAGAGGAAGGAAAAGATTATATGAATAACTTACTCACATTGTTTATATTTATTCATTTTATTTATTTTAATTTCAATTTATTTTTTATAATGTAGATTTCTTTTAAAATTATTTTGGAACAAAAAAATTCAACAGTGATTCTACTTTGAAATGGAAAACTTTTATAAGGTAATTATACATATACAAGTCTTTAAATACATTTTTATAAACTGCATGTATATAAGTGCATTAAAATAATAATATATAGTGCATAATAATAATAATATATTTTTATCAAATATATTATATTTTTAGCAGCATTTATATTTTATAAGTGCATTCTTATTCTCTTTGTTTTTTTATTGTTATTTAACTTGTTTTAAAATTGTTTTTTATTAATACATACAAACATTGTTAATAACTTGTTAATTATCTCAAATATCTCAATTATCGCGGCCATCAATTCTGTAGAAAATTGTTTATCTTGCACTTTACGTACGATTTTGTATAGTCCTTTAAAAAATAGCAAGACAGGTTCAAAGAATTTGCAAAGACTTTTTTTTACATTTGTAATTAACCCGTTCTCTGACAATATTTTGGATGTGTTCAGGAATAATATGTCGGATATGTTAAAGGGGATAAGAGAAGATATTTTATAATTATAAAAGGAAGATAAAGTATAATTATACAAATTATAAAAACTATCTGCTATCCCATGTAGTGTATCCACGGAGAATATATTGGGCATATTTGGGAGTGATATATCGCATATACTGAAGAAAGATAAACTGAATCTTTTGTATCTCGAGAGAGATCTTTCCAAAGGTGTGACATTGAAATAACTCGTGACGTGTTTTCGGTCATCTGAAAAAAATATTGTAATGAGAGCACAATCCTTGTGAGATTAAAATATTAAGCATTTTTTTTGTAGAAAATAATTTCTATATTAATTATACTCGTATTTTTTATTTGCATAAGGCATATATCAGTTATAGCGATATAAAATAATTGCTTTTCTTCAGATGATAAATATATGTATATTATTAACTCTTATTTTTAAAATGTGCACACGCGTAAAATGGTAATGAATAAAAAAAGATTATCTAACCGAGAGATGAATTTCAATATGTAAAATTGAAGAAATTTTACATATTATAGTGAATCATCTAAATACAATGTTATAATTTTAAAAAATATTAAAATTTTTTACGAAAAACAGCGAAATATTTTTAAATAGGAACATTAATATGATTAAGATGATATTAAATAGATATATAGCTTACCTGCAAGTGGTTTTATTAAATCCTTCTTACTATATATTTTATAACAGAATACACTTCCAAATATCACAGTCAGATAAAAAATGAGAATTGATACCTTCATTTTGATTGAAAATGATTGGTCGAATGATTGGTTTTAGATCAAAAGTATAGAAACCTTCTTTTACACTTTCGTCTAGTCTCTTGTCTTGTTATGATATAGGCAACTTTCTTTATATCACTTCTGCTGAACAACCACGTTGTTGTGATGGACGACCTTGTTTTATCGTTTTTCTTCAATCTATTGTTGACAAAAATAATTGGTTTAATACTGTTTTCTGTCAGCTTGACATTCTAGCTAACGAAAATTAGTATCGATTCTATGCATAAATATGGCAAAAGATATTTAAAAAAAGACATTATTTCACGAATTAATGTTATACTTTTTAATTATACATACGTTCAATTGCTTGTAAATATTGAGTTGAAAATTTATTTTATATGTTTCATGATCTATATAAAATTTTTCATGTACGATAATATTATTATAAGTTATCATACAAGAAAATTTAATATTGAAAAATAAAGTGTAAGATTTTAAACATAAATCTTTATCTAACTCTTTTGCTCTTCATAAATATTTTTTCACTTATTATTATTGTTATATGTTATTGCATGTTCGTCAAAACCATTTTTACGTGATCAGTTTTGTTAGAATTTTAAGTATTTTATATAAAAATATATATATAAAATAAATAGTTATACATTTTTATTTCAATAAAATATTTAACGTCACATTTATATTTTATTGATATTAAATGACTTAAAATTTTTATAAAGTTTTAGAAAATTTTATGCTTTATTTTCCAATATTAAATTCATATTTTTATGTAATAACTTATAATAACATTATAAAAAATATTTTCATATTGTTGAATATTTTCATACAGATCGTATTATGCAACAAATATAATTAAGCGTTATTGTAGATGTTTTTTATTTAATAAGACACATTATATAAACACATTGTAAAAAGTTTATTTTAAGCAATTGTATGTTATATAATTATTTAAATTCAATGATGTTTACAATTCATTGAATATATGAAAAAGGAAAAAAAATAAATTTTACTCAAGTATTCGTAATATTATTTGACTAGAGATCCTACGATCAATCCCTAATAAGCTAGGGGGAGTTATTGCTTTATTAATATCAATTTTAATCCTATATACTTTTCCTCTTTTAACTCCTAAATTTAACTCATTAATAATCTACCCTATTAATCAACTATTATACTGAATTTGAGTTGAGTTCCCGTGGAAAGATGGAATGTAGCATACATAGCAAACGTACTCTCGTATAATTTTCAATATACTATTTGCATAATTGTTTGAAGTTTGATCAAGTGGCAATAATGCAGATATGCTAGATAAGAGGTTATTTATTCGTCGTCTGGTTTGGTATTTTGATTTATCGCTGTAAATAAAAATTTTTATGAGTCAAATATAAAGTTATTATTATATTACTTTTAATATATTTTATTATATATAACGGTAATATAAACACTTTAATATAATACAAGATAATAATTTGCAATTAATTTAATATTACTGCAATAAAATTGTATAAAGCCGTTTTTTATTTTATATTTTAAATTATCGAGTCGGTAAATCTCCTCTGTTATTTTGATATCATGTTTTAAAATAATAAATGAGAATAATAAAGTCGAAAAATAAAGTCAAGAGAATAAGTAAAAAAGAGTTATTGGTTAGAAGAAGGATATACAGAGACAAAGATGAAAATAAAAGACAATAACACAGAAGAAAAGGAGAGGAATCTACATGCCGACGACGACCGGGTTCTTAAATCGCGAATAATTTTTTTTATCCGTCCACATTCAATCTGATTCTCGCTAATCCGCTAATATATATATATATATATATATATATATATATATATATATATATATATATATATTTATTTATTTTAAAAATTTATGTTTAGACCTATATACATATAAAACAATCAGAAATCGAGAGAAAATTAAAAAAAAAACAATTTCAAATAAATTTATAATAATAAAGATTTTGTTTTTAGGAACTAGATATATTAGCTAAGTCAAAAGTTAATAAATCTACAATACATTTGTAGACTTATAAATTTGCCATGACGCAAAAAAGTACATTTAGCTTTTTAAAATATAAAATTTATAATGAATTTGTAAGATAAAGTAAAGACATACATATATAACATGCAGATACATATACATATATAGATATAAATTACGCATATAAATAGAAATCCTTGCAAAAAATACATTATTATAGAATATAAGGGGCTGTGTATGTGAGTTATCATTTGAATTACAATCTATTTTCAAAAAATTAAATAATAATGTTACTACTGAATATGTTATCGGTTCTATCTCGTTATGAGATCTTTCAGAAACTTTTTTTTAATTAAATACATAAATAACTCATAAATTTTAATATCATACGTAAATATAATTAAAAATAATCCAATTAATTGTAAGATTAGGTTAATTATGATATGATTAAAAAAGAAAGAATAGTAACAAATATTTCAAGTTTATAGTTAGTTTAATGTGTCTTTAATGAGACATTTTCATCAAAACTTATTTATCTTGTTTGTTTTTTTATTTTTTGAGGATAGAAACGCTATGTAAAAATCATCAGGTGACTTTAGAGATATACAGCAAGCAGAATAGTTACTTTGTTTAATTTGCGATTATTACGAATGATATGACACATAATTTACATGTTGGTTTTTCTTAAATCATATGATTTTTCATCTATATAAATTAAAAGATCGTTTTATCATTTCTTCTCCGAGTTGTTATGTTATGCCTATTATTACACAAATCATGAGTAGTTGATGCTATAGATACATACTACTGCAATATGCACATATTATATTTTAAATTATTTTAATGCTTATTTTATTGCTTAAAAGGTTTGGCAATTACATAACATTTACATAGATATTCTTAAACATTTTATGGTACATCGCATTGTATTGTGTATAAATTTCAATTAAAATGTATTTTAAAACAACATCTTACTGATAGTTTTTGCTGCTTATATTGTTCACATATACTTATGTGCATACGATCACGCTTATCGTTCTTTAATTTAGAAAATTCATGTTGATAATTAGGACGATTATTAAGTATTATTAATAATTACTGATAATTATTAAATATTTTAATAATTAACAATGCTAATAATATTTTTAATTTTTATTATATACTTATACGTAATATTTTAATCATTAACCCAATTTTCGTTTAAGTATAAATACATATTATTCATACCAGATAAAGATATATTATTTAGATCTAATACGAGTGAATATTAAATCCGATTGAAAATATATTCAAATGACGTCGTTTCCTACAATAAGAATATCTAACCAGCAAATCAGTCGTTTAATTTGTATAAATTTACCAGTAAAGTTTATAAATTATTTTGTTTACTACACAATATTCCGCTTAAAATCACCGCTCGGACAGTGTACAAAGAACTGTTTGAATAGTGATCTAGTCCGATTTATACAAATGGGAGAGCAAATACGAGAAGAAAGCAAACATATAATTTATTCGAGACACTCGATGTGTCTGTCAGTCGATTTCTCGTTTATTCGTGCTCTTTGTAATTTAAATTTTCTCATATAAACATAAAATTGCGTTCTAAACCTGATCTGAATCTATAAAACTGAACTCGTCTGTTAAATCATTAATTATTACACTCGTGGTTTTTCAAAATCAAATAATCGATGAAGCACAATTAGCACACGAAATCATGTGTTATATGTTTTAATACCGACTATAGGCAACGCGGATAAAATCATGCGACGCTGATTATGCTGCTATTATCTGATATTTACATTGATTGCCTCCCGTCGTGATCGGCAAAAAAACAGTACGAACGGAAAAATATATTAGACCTGAAACCGTGGACATTCGTCCTATCGACTTAGTTCGTCATATTGAATTTCAGCGCGACGCGATCGCACAGAATGTTTCGTAAGTTTAATATTTCCTTGATCTTAAATTTGATCGTTCTCACGTGGACAATAGTGATGTTCAGCCTCGTGTGGGGTCAGTTGATTAGACCGATTTACGTGTACGAAAGTTTAATCAGAGATATTTGCAGCTACTTTAATAATACGTGCATCATACTCCTGCATTCTAGTCCAAATCCTATGGAAACGCAGAGTGAAAAACAGATAGAAAAATTGAAAATTTTATTTATCAGATTCAAGTCTTCGTATATATTGAAAGCTGTTCTCTTGCAGGACTTATGAAAGTCGATTACTTGCTGAGTCTTCAAAGATACCTGAGCTCGACTCTTTACATACGTACTGTAATCATAGATTTTCATATGTTGGCAACACAAGTGAGCGTTTAGAATTTATTTTTTAAACACACACATATAATTCGTATTTTTTATTATATATAAATACGGAGCAGTAAGATAAAGTAAAAGTTGCTTAATCTTATATTTTTAAAAAATACTTATAATGATATATTAATAAAAATAGATTCGTTTGAGAATCTTTTGTATACAATTTTTTAAAAGTAATACATTTATAAGGTTATCGAAATACTACATTTATCTTTTACAAATAATACATTTATCTTTTACTAAGAAGGAAAAAATTTACTTGCTCGCAGAGCAGGAAAAGGTATAATCACATCAAGGGACCTTTATTCTTTCTATAAACGACAATGAAGATACGAGAGTTAATTTTACAAATGTAATTATATCTGAAAAAGTTAAGTTATCTAAAGATATTCTTTAAATAACTTAATAAATTTAATAGGTCTCCAAATAGATCGCGATGGCTTATTCCACTTGGCTGGTCTTCCTCAATAACAAGACCAACTTGGCAGACTAGTCTCTTCGACATTTACGTGCCATTTAATTGGAAATTTATAGTGACTCAAAGTATCAACGAAACCGGCAAGAAAATCAAGAAGGAAGTTTATCAAGCTGATAAAAGTGCAGAATTAAGGGAGAATCACTTTGGTTTGTGGGATGCGGAGAAAAGTCTGAAAGATTCTCCACACGGCCTATATTTACGAAAAAGTAATTTTTTTGGCTATACGTTACACGTTGCGTTGCTCCAAGTAAGTTCGCTTATATATATTTTCCCAAAAAGGGTTCTAATCATAATAATAATAAAGAATGAAATTAATAAAACAATATTAATAATATTCAAATTAATAATAAGTAGTATAATTGTGTTAAAGTAATATAATATTTACTGCGGCATATAAATATTTTATATTTATAGGACCGGTCAGTCTGCTTCATCGTAACGAACAGAATGAAGTAATAGAAGTTGATGGCTTTTTTTGAGAAATATTTCTGCTATTGCAGGAGCTATTGAATTGCACGTAAGTAATATTAGATAAACAAAGATATCTATTTATTGTATTATATAAACTCGTTATTCGTGTAGAGTTAAGAATTTTCAAATTCAATAATTACCAGTAATATAAACATTTAATAATATAACATAATGGTTTGCAATTAATTTGGTATAGTTTGAATAAAAGTGTATAAAACTGTTTATTTTATATTTTGAATTGTCGAGTTGATTAGAGCGAATTCTCCTCCGTTATTTTGCGATCATGTTTTTGAAATTATAAATGAGAATAATAAAGTCGAAAAATAAAGTTAAGATAATAAATATGAAAGTTATCAGTTAAGAAAAGAATATACCGAGAAACAGAGAGATAAAAAAACAATAACAAAAGAAAAGGAGGGAATTCCGCGACGAGCGGGCTCTTGAAAAAGATCAGAATTATACTGGCTGGCTTAATAAACGGATTAAAGATCAAAATCGCTTGCGAATAATTATTCTCTATCTGTTTTATATACAACTCAATCCTCGCGAAATCGTTAAAAGCGTATAATTCCTAAAGAAAAATATCAATTATAAAGGACATAAAAAGTTAATTACCGTTATATTGATCCATTATTATTTTTATTGTATTCGACTTTTTTTATTTCTTATCAGAGTTCTTTGAAATAATTTTGTCTGTAACTTGACCGGGTTTTTTTTGTTCCTTGTCTTTTTCCGCTGCTTTATCGTTTTCTATTTTATTTTTCTTCTCTTCTGCACGTCGTTTTTGCTGTTCCTTTAGCTCTTTTAATTGTCTGGCGGTTTCTCTTCGGAAGTATTCTTCTTCATGAGCTGCTCCCTTTTCTTCAAAAATGTCCCTTTTTCGACCAGTGCCAGTTCTTCGGCGTCTTTCTGAATACGTTCTCCAATTATATGATGGATAATACCTAATTATACCATTGCATTTACTACTAAATACTACGGTTTGTCTTTTATTACATGGAAGAAGGTATATATATGATAATGTCGCTATAGTAAATATTAATTATAATCTAATAAATAATAACTATACTAAATTAGTACTTATATAATCAGTAACAAAATAAATAAAATTTATTATTTAAACACTTATTTAAGATCGATAAAATAGATAAATAATATTGTTAAAAGAGAGGTTACATCGTTGTTTTCATCCTTTTCATTAAACTAATTTTTTTTGCAGCAAGATTGCGTAGCATGACGTCGTCACCGATTCTTCATCCTGTAGTTTCGCGCTCGTCCCGAAATTATTATAGTTAATATTGCTTGAAAAGAGTCACTAATTTTGACTGTAATTTTGATTTTGACAGCTTTTACTGTGAAGTTCTTTTAGAATTGTCATTTGAAATTATCTGATGATTCCTTTTTTTTAAATGACAGGTTGTGATAATATATCAACTAATGACTAATTATAAAAATCGATATCTTATATGTCAAACGTTTGCTTTAGATTTACATGTAGGAATCGTGAGGTAAGTGTTTACCATATGGCTCGAGCACGAGTGCAATTAGGATGTTAAAAAATTATGACTAAACAGAGACTAAATTACGTCAGTTTTACAACATCATTTATTCGGTTGTAAGTATATTTTTATTTCATAAAAAACATTTTAAGTCCACTGAATGTCTCAATTTACAATATTTTAAAAACAACTTGAAGATGTTTAATCTTCAGGACATTCTGTACATAACAAAAATATGAACATATATTTTATTTATGGAGCATAGAAGCAATTTATTATAATTTAATACAATTAGTTTTCAGTATTATTATATATTAAATTTTATATTATATATTAAATTTAATGTCTGTGCTGTACATTAAATCATTTATCTAACGCTCACCATTAATTATTCACATTTTGTTTATTATTTTTAATGTCCGTACATTAAAAAGTCAGAGTTGACGACTGTAATAAAGTAGGATGCTTACGTGGCACCCTTCTCTGTGAACATTTGGAGGGTCATCGGTTTTTTTATAATAATTATAAGCGCATTGATCGTGTTTATTCAAAAATTTTTTTTATCTATTACACATTTGCAAGATAACAACTCCTCGTCAAGATTTACAAAGATTACATTTTTTACCATAGGAGCTTTTTAAGCTTAATATAATCTTACAATTAACCACGTATTTTGCCGCCTTGATTAGCACCTTTACTAACAAGACATTTGCTCTGCTTTTTACAACTATGGGCTAGTAAAAAATGAAGCTTACAATTGCGGAGTAATTGGTAATTCGGCCTACTATGCTTTTCTTTACGTCCTTAAATTTTTTCATAAAATCGGCAATCTTACTTATTGTTAGAAAAAGCGAGACGTTCTATAGCAACTTATTATTAATAATAAATATGTATGTCTCTAATCTTTACGTATATGAGTAAGATTATGTCAAAATGTCACGCGATTATGCAATAGATAACGCATATTTAATTCAATGTTTTATTCGAATAATAATAATATAGTTAAAGAAATGAAAATCTTATTTATGAAGAATTTTACGCACAAGGTGCAATTTACATGATAATTTTGTTACGACAGCATACGACAGACAAAATAATGAGCCGAGTGTTTAGTGAGAAAAATAGAAGAAGAAAAAAATTACAATCAAGTTATTTGGAAGGTGTTAAACGCGTTTGCAAAGAGGATTAATGCGCTTTTATACACTTGATATATCTTTGCTGCAACAAAACTTGCAAGTTGGAGCCATTGAATGTCATCGCGCCTGCTACTATAGCGATGGTCCTGCAGCGCAATAGTCCGTATCATGGCATTATTGATGCTCAGTCGGTGTCGAGTGTAAATTAAGTATTATGTTAGATGCATTTTTAGAGAATCGAATTTTGCTTTGTTTACGATTTCATTTTGTTGACTGCATTTTATAAATATTATTGTAGTATCCCGCTAACGAAAGACAATGGAATTTTGCAGCGTTTACTGCAAACGCAATGGTTGGTCCAGCTAGGAACATTGAAGAACGCAATGATAAAGTAATATAATAGTAGTGCAATCAATTTTGCAGAGTATTATATTAAATAGTTAGAATATGATCTTAATATAAATATGTTATATGGTTTTCATCTTTTTAGGCGATTACAATAGTGCAAATGGCAAAGGATTTATACATAGGCCAGGAGAAAGATTTATTAATGTACGAGAGGAAGATTATTTCAGCTGTTAAATTCAATTTAAAGATTTGCCAATTCTTTCTCATTGCTTTATTATATATTGGATAAAACACGAAATAACAAATATAATATTAATTCAAACGACATCTTACACTTCTGCGGTAAATACTTGGTAAGAGAACAGATATAAATCATGTAATATGATTCAATTTTTATTGTAGTTAGTTATACGCACAAATAAATAAACGATCTCTATTTCTTATATTACAACTATCTATTAGACTATTACATAAAAACTTGATTTTTGAACGATTTTAATAAAATTTTCAAATTTATTACATGCACATACTGTTTTTGTTGCTTTTCTTTTTTTTAAATAGCTCTACATAAATTTTAATGAATAAAAGATAGTTAATATTATAGATATTTAATATATATCAGTAAATTATATTAATTAATACTTAAATACATTGTGTAGAAAAAGTATTAATTAATCCGCAATTGTACAATTATGTATTTCTATTTTTATTAGCTTCTATTTCATATATTTTTAACAGACTTATTGCTATCTAAGCTGTATTTAATAGGCTGTTTGGTTTCTGTGTAATAAAACTTCTTATTCCACATTTTGAATATACTTTTTGTATGGTATATATAGCAATTGTATATCTATTGTTTGTAATAAAATGTGTTAATTCTTTTTATCCACTTTAAAATGCATCTATAAGTGCATCATGATAATAATATATAGTGCATAATAATAATAATAATATGTTTTATAAAATGCATTTATATTTTATAAGTAGATTTTTATTCTTTTTGTTTTGTTGTTGTTGTTGTTATTCAACTTGCTTTGAAACCATTATGTGTTTTTTATTAAACATATCCAAACATTTTTAATAGATAATAAAATCCATTAAATATCTGTATTATAAGCACCACACTTGGAGGCATCAAACCAGTGCCCATCAATTGATTCAACACTTTGTGTAGTTGTGGTAAAAATATCTTTATAAATGGCAAGAGAGGTTTAACGAATGTGTCAAAGCCTTTTTTTAATAAGTTAAGACCTTCTTTTCCAAAAGTATTAAAAAAATAGCAAAACGTATTTTTGATCGTTTGACTCGGTTTTGACATCAAATTTTGGATATTGAAATCAATAGATACTTTTTCCGTAGGACACAAATCACTAGTTATAAATTTGACCAAAGAAAATATAGTTTTCATTATATTATTATTTAAAAATCCAAAAATTAGTTTATCCAAGGGTAATATTTTGGATATGTCCGAGGGTATTAGTTGGGACATGTTCATGGGTAATATTTTGGATATGTCCGAGGGTATTAGTTGGGATATGTCCGAGGGTATTAGTTTGGTCATGTCCGAGGGGGGTAATAGTTCGGGCATGTTCGGGGGGGGTATTTGGGATACATTCGGGGATATTATTTTGGACACGTCCGAGGATATTAATTTTGATTTGCCTGGGGATAATATGTCGGATATGCTGGGGAGAATGTTGTGGGCTCTTTTGTATCTCAAAAGAGACCTTTCCAAAGGTTTGACATTAAGATAATTTGTGTCTTGTTTTCCGTCAGCTGAAAAAGATATTATAATGAGAACACAATTGTTGTGAGATGCAAACATTAAGCATTTTTTGTAGAAATTAATTTCTATATTAATTATACTCGTATTTTTTATTCGCATAAGACGTATCAATTAGTTGATAAAATAGATATTAAAGTAGATATATTAAGTAATTTTTTTTTTTTGGATGATATAAATATGTATGTTATTAACTCTTATTTTAAAAATGCGCGCACACATAAAAAAAATAATTAAAACAAAAGATTATTAAAACAAAAGATATTTAACCGACAGATAAATTGCAATACGTAAAATTGAAGAAATTTTAGGTATTATAGTGAGTCATCTCCTCATAATGTTATAATTTTTAAAAATATTAAAATTTTTCACAAACAAGATCGAAATATTTTTAAATAAAAATATTAATCTAATTAAGATAATATTAAGATATATATATATATATATATATATAGCTTACCTGCAGATGGTTCTATTAAATTCCTCTCACTATATATTTGGCAGGATACACTTCCAAATATCACAATCAGACAAAAAATGAGAATTGATATCTTCATTTTGATTGAAAATGATTGAAATTTTAAATCAAAAGTAAAGAAACCTTCTTTTACACTTTTGTCTGGTCTCTTGTCTTGTCGTTTTTGTCTTGTGATGGGCGACCTTCTTTTCTTATCGTTTTTCTTTAATCTATTTTTGACAAAAATAATTGGTTTAATACTGTTTTCTGTCAGCTTGACATTCTAGCTAACGAAAATTAGTATCGATTCTATGCATCAATATGGCAAAGATATTTTAAAAAAGATATTATTTCACGAATTAATGTTATACTTTTTAATTATACATACGTTCAATTGTTTGTAAATATTGAGTTGAAAATTTATTTTATATGTTTCATGGTCTATATAAATTTTTCCTTATTTTATTGCAAAAAATATATGATCGCGCACTCAAGCTTACACCAACTGTCCCCTCGAAAAGATTAGCACAACTATTAATATAAACGACTTTTCATGGACAAATTTGACGTGTACTGTTATCAGCAATTTCGTATGGAAAGAAGTTCGATAATATTTACTTATCATACACCGTCTACTTACCTTCTTTCTGACATTGTTACATATTTGTGCAACATAATTTTTATTAAAGATATCGGATTTTTAATTTATGATAAAAAAACTGAAGAGACAGCTAATTATTAAATATAATAATTTAAAATTAAATATAAAAAGATTTTAAATATCAAATATTGATAAAGCGTAAAGATTTAATACTGAAAAATAAAATGTAAGATTTTAGATATAAATTCTCATCTAACTTTTTTGATCTTTATATTTTTTTTTTTACTATTCTTGTTGTATGTGTGTTAGAATCATTTTTACATGATCAGTTTTACTAGAATTTTAAGTATTTTATATAATATATATATATAAATAAATAGTTATACATTTTTATTTTAATAAAATATTTAACATTACATTAAATGACTTAAAATTTTTATAAGGTTTAAAAAATTTTACACTTTATTTTTCAGTATTAAATGCTTATTTTTATGTAATAACTTACAATAAAATTATAACAAATATTTTCGTATTTTAAAATTTTTTCCTACAAATTGTGTTATGTAAAAAACTTAATTACTTATAAGCGTTGCAGGCATTTCTTATTTAATAAAACACATTATAAACACATGATAGAAAGTTTATTTTAAGAAGTTGTATGTCATATAATTGTTATTATTTAAATTGAATAATGTTTACAATTTATTTAATATATGGAAAAAGAAAAAAAAATTTTCCTTAAGTGCCCATAATATTATTCGACTCGAGTACAGTTGAGTTCCCATGGAAAGACGGAATATAGCGTACATGGCAAACGTAACTCTCGTATAATTTTTAATATACTATTTGTATAATTGTTTGAAGTTTGACCAGATGGCAATAGTGCAGATATGCTAGATAAGAGATTATTTATTGGGTCGTCGTCATCTGCTTTAGTATTTTGATTTATCGCTGTAAATAAGAATATTTATGAGTCAATAAATATAAAATTTTAGATTTTAAATTGTAGAGTCGGATAGGTAACTCTCCTCTGTTATTTTGATATCACGTTTTGAAATAATAAATGAAAAATAAAGTCAAGATAATAAATAAAAAAAAGTTATCGATTAGAAGAAGAAAATACAAAGACAATACGAAAATTGGAGATAATGACATAGGAGAAAAGAAGAGAAATAAGCGCGGGCGACAACCGGGTTCTTAAAAAAAGAATTATACCTGCTGATTCAATGAACGCATTAAAAATCAAAATCGCTCGCAAATAATTTTTCTTTATCAGTCCACATTCAATCCGGATCCTCGCTAATTCGTCAATATATATAATATTTATATATAATTTTAAAAATATATATTTAGATCTGTATACATATAAAACAATCAAAAATCGAAAGAAAACTTTAAAAAACAATTTCAAATAAATTATAATAATAGAGATTTTGTTTTAGGAACTAGACAGATCGGCTAAGTCAAAAGTTAATATATTTTGTCTTATTAAAATCCAATACATTTTGAAAATTATAAATATGACATTGCGCAAAAAAAGTACATTTAACTTTTTAAAATATAAAATTAATAATAAATTTGTAAGGTGAAGTAAAGATTTGTAGAATTAAAATCTTAATTTTTATTAATTTTTGTATAGTCACTATAAAATTTTTTGTGGTGTTATAAAAAAGTTAGTTCAATGTAAAATAATATTTATGATTTTGAGATTAAATTATATTTTACAGGGAAATTTTTAACTCATAAATTAATAATTAATTTTATATTACACTGTTTATAAGTATATTATATGAATCTGTCTTTTAATAAATAAATTTATCAAAAAATAAGAGCACACACCGAAAAATACTTTACAGTTTTTCTAAATATATAAAATGAAGTGTAGGTATTCTTTCTATTTATTACTATATTCAATTTTTCGCCGAAAATATAATATTGCATTTGTTTTCTTTATATTTAAATATCTACTATATTTGGATACTTACGACTGGCCTGTAGCATTGTTATTAGAGCAAGAATCGTAAGAACAACATAAACCAGTTTATACAACATAATGTTTCTTGTGCGTACCAAGAGAATAACTAACAATAAGTGCTCTTATACTTGTGCGATATTTATATATATATATATATGTATATATATATATATATATATATATATATATATATATATATTACAATATGCAGATATATGTATAACATAAAGATACATATATAATATGCAGCTACATATATAATATATATAGATATAAATTATGCATATAATTATGAATATAAATAGAAATCCTTGCAGAAAGTAAATTATTATAGAATATATGTGTCTGTGTATGTGAGTTATGATTTGAATTACAATTAATTTTTACAAAATTACCAATGTTAATAGTAAATGTTATCGGTTCTGTCTCATGAGACCATTAAGAAAAATTTTTTTTTTCAAATTGAATACATAAATGCTTCATAAAAATTTTAATATCTTATGTAAATATATTTAAAAATGCATGCAACTAATTGCAAGATTAAGTTACTCATATATGATTAAAAAAGAAAGAATAGTGATAAATTTCAAGTTTATAGTCAGTTTAATGCGTCTTTAATAAGAGATTTTCATCAAAACTGGGACATAAAAAAACTATGTAAAAAATCAAGTGACTTCTAAAAGTAATATATGTAAACATATGTAAAACTATATAACTTTAGAGACACATACAAACAGAATTGTCAATATGTTTGTTTAATTTAAGATTACGAACGATATGACACACAATTTATATGTTGGTTTTTTTTAAATCATATGATTTAAATCATATGATTTTCCATCTATATAAATTAAAAGATCGTTTTATCATTTCTTCTCCGAGTTGTTATGTTATGCCTATTATTACACAAATCATGAGTAGTTGATGCTATAGATACATACTACTGCAATATGCACATATTATATTTTAAATTATTTTAATGCTTATTTTATTGCTTAAAAGGTTTGGCAATTACATAACATTTACATAGATATTCTTAAACATTTTATGGTACATCGCATTGTATTGTGTATAAATTTCAATTAATATGTATTTTAAAACAACATCTTACTGATAGTTTTTGCTGCTTATATTGTTAACATATACTTATGTGCATACGATCACGCTTATCGTTCTTTAATTTAGAAAATTCATGTTGATAATTAGGACGATTATTAAGTATTATTAATAATTACTGATAATTATTAAATATTTTAATAATTAATAACGCTGATAATATTTTAAATAAGAAAGAGGCAATAGGAGCGAGGAGATGTGAATCAAATTATAAGTTTTTTATGTAGGTGATGTGTCGCAGGTATATTGACATTAAGTACATTAGGTTTTTTGTAATTTATCTTATACGTAATATTTTAATCATTAACCCAATTTTCGTTTAAGTATAAATACATATTATTCATACCAGATAAAGATATATTATTTAGATCTAATACGAGTGAATATTAAATCCGAATGAAAATATATTCAAATGACGTCGTTTCCTACAATAAGAATATCTAACCAGCAAATCAGTCGTTTAATTTGTATAAATCTACCAGTAAAGTTTATGAATTATTTTGTTTACTACACAATATTCCGCTTAAAATCATCGCTCGGACAGTGTACAAAGAACTGTTTGAATAGCGACCTAGTCCGATTTATACAAACGGAAGAGCAAATACGAGAAGAAAGCAAACATATAATTTATTCGCGACTTGCAGAATCGATGCGTCTGCAAGTCGATCTGTCGTTTATTCGTGTTCTTTGTCATTTAAATTTTCTCCTGTAAGCACAAAATGAGGTTTATAATTTTTCGCATTTTACTTGATCTGAATCTATAAAACCGATCGTCTGTTAAATCGTTAATAATTACAATGGTGGTTTTCCAAACAATCGATGAAACACGATCAGCGCGCCCACGAATTGTTATGTTTAATACCGACTAGGCAACGCGCATAAAATCATACGATGCTGATTATGCCGCTATTATCTGATATCTAAATTGTTTGCCTCCCGTCGTGATCGGCAAAAAAACAGTACGAACGGGAAAATATATTAGACCTGAAACCGTAGACATTCGTCCTATCGACTTAGTTCGTCATATTGAATTCCAGCGCGACGCGATCGCACAGAATGTTTCGTAAGTTTAATATTTCCTTGATCTTAAATTTGATCGTTCTCACGTGGACAATAGTGATGTTCAGCCTCGTGTGGGGTCAGTTGATTAGACCGATTTATGTGTACGAAGGTTTAATCAGAGATATTCGCAGCTACTTCAATAATACCTGCATCATACTCCTGCATTCTAGTCCAAATCCTATGGAAACTCAGGGTGAGAAGCAGATGGAAAATTAGACAATTTTATTTATCAAAATCAAATCTTCGCATATTGAAAACTGTTATCTTGCAGGACTTATGGAAGTCAATTACTTGCTGCGTCTTCAAAGATACCTGAGCTCGACTCTTTACATACGTACTGTAATCATAGATTTTCATATGATGGCAACACAAGTGAGCGCTTGGAATTTTTTTTTTATACACACACATATAATTCGTATTTTTTATTATATAAGATAAATTAAGAGTTGATTAATCTTATATATTTTTTAAAATGCTTATAATATATTAATAAAAATAGATTCATTTGAGAATTCTTCTGTATATAATTTTTGAAAAGTGATACATTAATCGTTTACTAAAAGGGAAAAAATTTACTTGCTTGCAGGGCAGAGAAAGTTATAATCACATCAAGAGACCTTTATTCGTCCTATTAAACGACAATGAAGATACGAGAGATAATTTTGCAAATGTAATTAGAAATGAAAAAGTTTAAGATAGTCTTTAGATAACTTAATAAATTTAATAGGTCTCCAAATGGATCACGATGGGTTATCCCACTTGGCTGGTTTTCTTCAACAACAAGACCAACTTGGCGGACTTTTTCTTCGACGTTTATGTACCATTTAATTGTAAATTTATGGTGACTCAAAGCATCAATGAAACCGGCAAGGAAAGCATCACTGAAGTTTATCAAGTTGTTAAAGGTGCAGAACTGAGGGAGAATCACTTTGGTATGTGGGATACGGAGAGAGGTCTGCAAGGTCCTCCACACGGCCTATATTTACGAAGAAATAATTTTTTCGGCCATACGTTACGCGTTGCTTCGCTCTACGTAAGATCACTTATAAGTATTTTCCCAAAAAAGTTCTAATCACAATAATAAATAATCAAATAAAATTAATAATTAAAAAACAATATTAACAATATTAACAATATTTAAATTAATGATTGAGCTAAAACAATATAATATTCACTTCGGCATATAAATATTTTATATTTATAGGACCCTCCTGTCAGTCTGTTTCATCGCAACGAAAAGAATGAAATAATAGGAGTTAATGGCTTTTTTGGAGAAATAATTTTGTTGTTGCAGGAGCAATTGAATTGCACGTAAGTAATATTAGATAAAAATAGGTATCTATCTTTTGTATTAAATTTGTTATTTGCGCAGAATTAAATATTTTAAATTCAATAATTAGGATATAATTCCTAAAGAAAAATATCAATTATAAAGGACATGTCCGTTAAAAAGTTCATTTAATATCCGTTCAATTGATTCATTATTATTTTTATTGTATTCGACTTTTTTTATTTCTTATCAGAATTCTTTGAAATAATTTTGTTTGTAACTTGACTGAATTTCTTTTGTTCCTTGTCTTTTTTCGGTGCTTTATCCTTTTCTATTTTATTTATGTTTATTTTATTTATTTTATTTTCTTCTTTTTTACACATTGTTTTTGCTATTCCTTTAGCTTTTTTAATTATCTAACGGTTTCTCTTCGAAGGTATTCTTTTTCATGAACTGCTCTCTTTTTTTAAAAAATATTCCTTTTCCGACTATCGTCGCTTTTTCGGCGTCTTTCTGAATACGTTCTCGAATTATATGATGGATAATACATAATTATACTATTGTATTTTTAAATACTACAATTTGTCTTTTATTACAGGGGAAAACATATACATATGATAATATCGCTAAATATCAATTGATCTAATAAATAGCTATATTAAATTAGTATTTATATAATTAACAAAATAAATAAAATATATCATATATATAACCATCATGTTATTTAAACATTTTTTTTAAGATTGATGAAACAGATTAATAATATTATTAAAAAAGAGGTTGCATCCTTGTCTTCATCCTTTTCATTAAACTAATTCTTTTGCAGCAAGATTGCGTAGCATGACGTCGTCACCGCTTCTTCATCCTGTAGTTTTGCGCTCATCCCGAGATTATTATAGTTAATATTGCTTGAAAAGAGTCACTGATGATTTTGACATAATTTTGACTGTAATTTTGATCTTGACAGCTTTTACTGTAAAGTTCTTTCAAAATTGTCATTTGAAATTATCTGACGATTCCTTTTTTTTAATAACAGGTTTTGACTATCAATTATCGACTAATTATAAAAATCGATACCTTATATGTCGAACGTTTGCTTCAGATTTACATACAGGGAAGCCGGATCGTGGGGCATGTGCCTACCAAATGGCTCGTGCTCGGGTGCAATCGGGATGTTAAAAAACGATGAAATTGACTTCGCAGCAACGGAGTTTATGATGACTAAACAGAGACTAAATTACGTCAGTTTTACAACACCCATTTTCTCGACCAAGTATATTTTTATTTCATAAAAAAACATTTTAAATGCACTGAACGTCTCAATCCACAATAATTTAAAGACAGCTTCAAAAAGTTTGATCTTCAGAACATTCTATACATAACAAAAATATGAACATATATTTATTTATTATAGAGCATAGAAGCAATTTATTAATGCAATTAGTTTTCAGTTATTATTAAGTATTAAATTTTATATATTATATTAAATTTAATATAATATAACATAATATTTTTATAATAAATATTTATATATAAAATTTATAGTATATATTAAATTTAATGTGTGCAGTACATTAAATTTAATTTATCTAATACTCATCATTAATTATTCACATTCTGTTTATTATTAGAGTCCGTCCGTACATTAAAAGACCAGAGTCGACGACTGTAATAAAATGGGATGCTTACGTGGCACCATTCTCTGTCAACATTTGGAGGGTCATCGGTCTTTTTATAATAATTATGAGCGCATCGATCGTGTTTATTCAAAAATTTTTTTTATCTATTACACATTTGCAAAATAACAACTTATCGTCAAGATTTACAGAGATTACATTTTTTATCACAGGAGCGTTCTGTGGTCAAGGTAATATTCGTGTCATTCTCTTTTCTCTAATCATATAAATAAATACTCCTACTTTAGAGCTGTGTGTAACGTTTCTTAAATGTACGATTATTATCATGAGATGTAACATCTTATCAGGCATGGACCAATCTACGCTAGATCCTGTAAGAATGGTGCATTTAGTAACTTACTTGACGGCGGTCATAATCTTATCCGCTTATTCTGCCGCCTTGATTAGCTTCCTTACTGTCAAGACATTTACTCTGCCTTTTACAACTATGGAGGGCCTCGTAAAAGATGAATCTTACGGTTGCGGAGTAATTGGTAATTCGGCCTACTATGCTTTTCTCCAGGTACTTAAATTTTTTTGCCATAAAATCAGGAACCTTACTTATTATTAGAAAAAGCGTATCAGACGCTCCATAGCAATTTATTATTAATAATAAATATATATGTAGCTTAATCTTTATGTGTATGAGTAAGATTATGTCAAAATATCACGCGATTACGCGATAGATAACGCATATTTAATTTAATATTTATTCGAATAATAATAATATAGTTAAAGAAATGAAAATCTTATTTATGGAGAATTTTACAAGGTGCAATTTATTTGGTAACTTTGTTACGACAGCATTCGACAGACAAAATAATGAGCCGAGTGTTTAATGAGAAAATAGAGAAAGAAAAAAAATTACCATCAAGTTATTTGGAAGGTGTTGAACGCGTTTGCAAAGAGGATAAATACGCTTTTGTTGCGCTTGATAGTATGGCATCTTTGCTGCAACAAAAAGCCACTTGCAAGTTGGAGCCATTGGATGTCATCACGCCTGCTACTATAGCGATGGCCCTGCAGCGCAACAGCCCGTATCGTGGTATTATTAATGCCCAGTGGGTGTCGAGCGTAAATTAAATATTAAGTATATTAGATGTATTTTTAGATAATCGAATTTTACTTTGTTTTGTTAACTGTATTTTATTAATATTCTTGTAGTATCCTGCTGATGAAAGACAACGGAATCTTGCAGCGTTTACTGCAAACGCAATGGTCGGTCCAGCTAGGCACAGTGAGTAATGCAATAATAAAGTAATATAATAGTAGTGCATTATAGTTAATTAAATTTATAACAAGTGGCTCGGTATATTAAACATTTGTATTCTTGATCTAATGCGTTCGATTGTAGTCGGCATCGTCGTGGAAATCGGTCGAGATGGGTGATATAATGCCACTGTTGTTTCTCATGATCATCGCTTCATTCGTTAGCTGCCTCGTCTACATTACGGAACGCATCATTTATAAAGGTTGTTTCAAGCAGGTCAAGTTAAAAAAATCGATAAATGACAACTCTTCTCAACCAGGTCAAGTTAAAAAAATCAATCAACTACAAGATAAAAAAATCGATAAATCACAGAAAGAGAAAAAATAAATAAAGAATACATGCTGTTACGCACGGCATGTCTTGTTTAATAAGATATAATAAATCTTCTAATCATCTATTAATATATATAGCATTTTATTATACTCGCCGATTCTAATATATGGACGACATTCAATAACAGACCGAATGTAAATAATTAACCGTAAGATAATAAGTATATATTAAATAAGTATAATCATAAACATGAAATTGCATTAAAATATTATTTTATATCTATTTTTAATATTTTCAGTTTTTTGATATAATAATTTAAAGATAATAAATAGTGTGTAGATTATATTTTTGATTTTAAATTTGTCATATTATGTTTTCATGTTTGCGATTTTGTCTTTATAGTATGTTGATTATATACGGTAGGACGAATAGATGTCGTGCAAAAACACGCAGACCGTAGAATTTACCGATTTTCTTGGCAGTTGCTTTCAGAACTTCAAACGAATAATAGCGCGTGTTAGTCAAATTAAAATCATCAAACATCTTATTTATTTAAAGCAAAGTTTTGTGAATATAATCTGTGTAATAATTTTTTTATTTTATATAATTGAAGTATTTAATTATTATATTATATATATTTATGTGTAGGTGAAAATGTGGATGCGTGTGTGCGTATATTTGCCACAAATATACAACACGGACACACACACACACAGACACACACACACACACACACACACACACACACACACACACACACACATATACATATATATATAATATAAATATATTTAAATAATCAGATTATGTCCTTAAATATTCCCCGGTCACAATATCGCAAGAAAAAAGACCATGTGTCTATAAATAAAGAAAATGTGGAAGTACAAAAAAATAACAATCTTATCAAAGATAAGAACAGCTGTAAAAGCAACAAAGGATTGTCAGTAAATTATTTGTCCTATAATCCTATAATCCAAGTGCAAAAATCTTTTCTAAATGAAACTAAATTTAAAATTCATTACGATGATGAAGAACATTTCAGATCACGCTCACGCGTGCGAAAAGACACATTGAATAAGACCGTTTTATGCAGGTAAGGAACATAATCTTTCTTTTATTTTTACAAACAATTTGTATTTTTAAGAGGGAGGAAAAGAGAGTGTTAAAATTGATAACTATATTATAAATTATTTATATACAAGTATTATAAAGAAATCAGTTTGTAAATAGACTGATGACCCCTAATCAAATCATAAAATTTTGCTAAGCTTGTTTGTGTATCTTGTAAAAGAAAGTTTATTTTTTTTTGTAGAGCACGTTCTTCAAGCAATTGCCGAAACAGTGTTTCTTCAGATAAGAAAGCTAAAATAAACAATAAATGTCAAAGGTATTTTATGTATACAAATAAATTTTTTATATAAATCTATAAAATATGATTTTTAAAAATGATTATTTATTATTTTATTTGGAAAAAAACAAAATAGAGAATGTATGAAATTATTACAAAACAGTAAAAATATTATATTTATTATGTAAAATAAATTATTCAAATTTTATAACAAATTATAAAAATTGACGAATATTTTTATTATAACATATAGAAACGTTTTTTTCTTATAACATTAGAAACATTTTAATTTCCGATATTAATATCATTTATTAATTCAATCTGTTTTTAGTTAAAAATAATAAAAATAAATATTACATATTTTGTTTAAAAAATGAAAAATGTTTAAATTTTTTTAAATAATTTTATATGTAATAAAGAGAAAAAAAGAATCTATCAAATAATCTGTAATTAAATCATGTTTTTTCTTGTTTTGTATTTTATATTAAATTGTTGATTTAACAATAATACACAAATATTAATTAAAAAACATTCAGCAGAGATGTTACATTTATTTGTTTTCTATCTAGATCTCAGTCTGAAAATAGAAAAACTTCGTCGCAAGATGCACTATGTGCCGGAACAGTATCACAACATGCGCATATTCAAAAAACTAGACATCTTTCAGCCGAGGTTAAAAAGCGAACATTTACAAGTATTGAGATGTGGAAAAACAAGATGAGAAAGCCATATAGTTAGTATTTTGAAAATATTTATTGCTAATATATTAATCAATTGTATTCTCTTCAGATCTTGCTTCAAAAGTAGATTTATAAATACTCGAAAGAATTTATTGGAAAATTTTCTTAGTCGTGCAATTTATTTAGCTGGTACCGTGCCTAAAAACTTGGCAGCCAAATATCCAAATGTAGATAAAGTCCATACTAAAATTAAGTTAAGGAAGAGTGCTGAACATGTCAAAGGTCTGCCTAAAAAATCATCAAATCTTCAATCTGAGATAGATCCAACGATTAAGCAAAATAAAAATATCAAGGAATCGATATTTTCTGTAATCAAGCATTTACCAAATGAAATTGTGCCCATTTTGCAAGATAATAATTTATTAAATACACGAGTTGATATTAATACAAGGTAAGCTAGAAAAAAAAAATTAATGGAAATAAAATGGATATTCATTAATAATTTATTCATTAATAATAAATAAAGATTGATATTATTACAATTGTATCGAATATTTAATTATTAATTAAATATTATCATATATTAGTATATTATTATCATAATATTATTATCACAAAATCATTATTATATAATTATTACCATATCAATAAACATTTATATGTTAAATAATTATAGAATAATTGGAACGTTGGAAAATTGCTTTACTTTATTTTTAAAATATTGCAAACATTTTTTTAGCACAAACAATATTGCTGAAAATGATGAGCAAAATGATTATTTAAACATTGGATTTGAAGTTAGTTCTACAACCTCCATAACACCTCTAGATGGCCTTTTGCTCCCAGCTATAACTCCAGCAAAGGTAATGAAATGATATGCATCAATATTATTTATATTTATTTTAATCACTTGCTCAATATTGCATTTAAAAAAATATTTTTTCAAAAGGTACGTTACTTAAAACGTGACGTGACCCATTATGGTAACAAATTATTAAATAAAAAAGAAGACTTTGAAAATATTCATCCGTACGGGTATGATTATTTGGAAGAAGTGCCACGTATGGAACGTAAAAGGGAGAACAATACTCCCAAATTGTCTTTTCATTTTCTAAAGCAAAATGTAAACGCAGATCAAAGAAGAATCGTTGTAGGATATTTGATTCGTCTTGGAGTAAGTATAATGTAGCTTAATCAGAAATATTTAACGGTTTATACAAGTGGTATAAGTAAAAAAAGTATAAATTTGATAGATAAAAATGATAAGTATAATGTAGCTTAATCAGAAATATTTAACGGTTTATACAAGTGGTATAAGTCAAGAAAGTGATATTTAATAAGCAAAAATAATTTTTTTTATACTTATCAGCAATAAAACACAATGACAATTAATATGAGATATCTTTCTATCACGTCGATTAAGATAAAATAGATTTAAATTATACTAAACTCTGTTTTTTATTTCTAATGATTGTGACACATTTAGGTACATCTTCAGTACTCGTCAAATATTATTTATCAAACTGTCAAGTTATTTGACATTGCTATTGATAGAATTTTGGTAGACACGGATAATATACAGTTAATGGCTTTAGCGTGCCTCTGGATAACTCTTAAGCGAGAAATAGTTAGTCATAAAATACCATCGGTAATAAAATTTTTTATCCAAAGGAAAGAGGATTTTTCTATTATAATATTAAATAATTTGAATGATATAGTTTTAATATAAATGTGTTATACATTTTTCATCTTTTTAGGCGACTACGATAGTGGAAATGGCGAAGGATTTATATATAGGCCAGGAGAAAGATTTATTAATGTACGAGAGGAAGATTATTTTAGCTGTTGATTTCAACTTAAGATTTGCTGATCCTTTCTCATTGATTTTCTATTATATATTGAATGTAATACGAGATAACATATATAATGTTAACTCAAACAACATCTTACACATCTACTTCTGCGGCAGTTATTTGGTAAAAAAAAAATATATACCTATATATATATATATATAGAGTACATTTAAATCATACAATATACGATTCAATTTTTATTGTAATTAGTTATACACACAAATAAATAAACGATCCCTCTTTTTCATGTTATAGCTCGATATATCTATGTTAGATGAAAATTTATGTGATAAGCCAGTATATGTTCTGGCCATGGCTGCAGCTGAATTATCCTTTTGTTCTATATATTCTGATAATATTGGTACGGCGGATACATGGTGTAAATTTTGGAGTCAAAAATATTCTCTCAAGGAGTAAGAGAATTAATAATTTCCGCTTTTTATCTCGAACAAATGTATAAGTTGTATCTTTTTTAAATGACAAACATTTAACATTTTTATACGTTTTTATATATTATAAGAAATGCAGGAATCTTTAATCACAAGCACTTAATGTTTAACAGTCTGGTTTATTATGTGATAAATGTTTTACCATACAAGAAGATAGTTATAAAAAAATATGTAATTATTGGAAAAAGATTAGATACTAGAATAAATGGAAAAATATATGTTTTAATATTTATTATTTTTTGTATTCAAGAAAATATAATTAGAGACACATTTTTTTCTGAAAAATTAGTTTTTTAATTTTGCAATTTTTTTAAATTAATTCAGAATGTTTTTTTTTTCAGATGGGAAGAGACGGCGATGAGTTTTACAAAACAGACTATAATACGGCAAGCTTTAGCAAATACATTTGGTTCGAATATTGTATATAAAAAATATTTGCATAGTAAACGCGGAAAAGTTTCCAACTTTCTTCTCGATAAATTGAAAAAAAGCTTGTGCAAAAATAATTAATATCATAATTTTTTTAAAAGAGCTTGTATTTTGTTCTATCTGTCCCTTCAGATTTTATATCTGTTTTTTTATCAAATAACTACCGCAGAAGTAGATGTGTAAGATGTCGTTTGAGTTAATATTATATGTATTATTTCGTATTACATCCAATATAAATAGAAAAGTAATGAGAAAGGATCGGCAAATTTTAAGTTGGAATTAACAGCTAAAATAATCTTTCTCTCGTACATTAATAAATCTTTTTCCTGGCCTATGTATAAATTCTGTCCCCCAGTTGGAAACTTTCTTCTCGATAAACTGAAAAAAAACTTGTGCATGATGAAAGGACAGATAGAATAAAATACAAGCTCTTTTTAAAAAATTATGATATTAATATTTGAATCATATAATAATTGAATCTTGAACTAAATGTGTGATATTAAATATTAAATTTACAACATTAAGATAAGTTATAAGATCTATTTATTTTTCAATCCCATTTAGTTCATATAAAAGTATTAAAATAGAATTATCAAAAAATCAATAAATAAATTTATGTAAGAAAGAACATAAAAAAAGTTATTATATTTAAATTTAAAAATTATTATATTTAAAAACAAAGATAATTATGAAAAAGAACCTTGGAAGCGCTCTATTTTTTAAAGAAATAACACTGTGAATTAAATCATTCTTTTTACTTTTAAAAAATTTTATACTGTTAAATTAATTTTATTATGTTGATTATATAAAATTTTTATTGTATTTAATAAAGAATTTTTGTATCTATATATCTGTATATATATATGTATCTTGTATTTATCTTTCTGTGTGTGTTAAATTCTTAAAACAATCAGAACATGAAAGCCACTCGTGAATATACAAAATATTCTAGTATTAAGAAATGCAAATTGTAAAATATGCTTTTTCTTTGTAATATTTTAAAGATATTTTACTTGTTCTTCATGTTTGATATGATATCATATCAGTTTCTTTGATGTTTTAAAAATAGAAAATGTTATTATACAAAATGAGTTGCTTAACATGATAATTTAAAATAACTTTTAAAATGCGTGTCGTACACAAGAATAGACATAAGTTACTACATTTCTATATTTAATATTTATTTTTAAAAGATTTTATAAAATTATATAACGAGAAATAGGATATAAAATAATGTGTATTGTATGCTCGGAAAAGTATATATTTTTAATATTAAAAATTTAAGGAAATCATAGTTTCTTCTTATGTTGATGATCGATTTATAAATGCATAATCTATCATGGCAATATGTCATTATAAACACAAGAAAGGTTATCAACTATGATAATATTTCTATATCTAACAGTCCTTTTTATGAGTCATCGATATGTATATGACCTCTAATGATAATTTCTTAGCAATTAGATAGTAGAAGCAATATCACATATATTATGACATCCGTAAGCAACCAGGTGCTTTTAAATTTTCGAGTGCGAAAATTTAATGATTGCCGTAATCCTGTTGAGTACTTGCCCAAGTATCCCACTTGTCCCATGTGTTATCGGTGGATATCAATTCTTTCACATTGTCCTAAAGAAATAATATTTTTTTTTGCTTACTAATATACAGTTGATCAATATTTTTTAATTAAAACTATATACAATCATCTAATTGGCAGAAAACATTTTTTTACGAAAATAAAGAAATATAATTTTATATATATATATATATAGCTTGCTATCTCTTTTTTTACTCACGCAATGAAATATTTTTATTGTATGATTAATTGATATTTTATTATATTATTTTTATATTATTGATGCTTAAAATATTAATTTTATATTTTTAATAATATTTATTTTGTTTCTGGTTTAATAAATTAATATATTTCTATGTGTTATTTAATAACAATACGATATTTCGATAGCATTTGACTTTCTACAGTTAATGTAAATAAAAAAATCTAACTAGCGAAAAACTAATTATTAAACTTAGAATTAATCAAATATAGAAGAAATGATAATCTTCTTACCTTGAACAATATATTACGCTTGTCATCCCAGGCACCGAAAAGACGCAATAAATCCGGTTGCTTCGAATATAAGGTGCTCGCGGCCAAAATGCCATGTTTCAACTCTTCCAAGGTATTTGGACCTTTTCCGGCCGAGCTGACAATTATCCTTGGTGGCTCTAATCCTAAGTTACAACGCTGCCATTCATTGATAGGAGCTTGACCACCATTCGGACAAAGCAAGGCGTAATCTTCGCGTTTGCCTGTATCATCCTTCTCACTATCTAAAATATATGTTTATAAAATATAATACGTTAATGTGTTAATAGAATATAATGACAAATATAATAGAATATAATTTATTAAAATTATACTATTTATATATTAATTATATTAATTGTATTATTATATTTATTAATAATTAAAATTAAAATTATACTTACCGAGCTGTTGCAAAGCCGTCAAAGGTAGGAACGCAACGTCTCCTTTGCCATCTTTCAAACATCTATGAAAGAAGACGGAAATTAAATTTTTGTTAAAGGTAATATAACATTTTAAAAACAAGATATGCAGTTTTATCATTAAATTATAAAGAAGAATTTTTTATAATTAATTTCATTGTTTACCATAATGGGAGAAAAAGTTATGTATGTTAAATTTATTTCTACAATTTAGCTGAAAATAAGAGCTCTATTGATGTGAAAAAGTTATACAAAATTACCTGAGTGCTCCTTTTCCGCCATTATAATGTTCAACATTCGTCGGTCTGCATTTCGTGGCTTCTTGCACTCGATCGTCACCAGATTTGACATTGCCAACGCACAATTGACAAGACTTAGAATTGATAGGTGCGCCAGGTGCGCAAGACTCGGAGAAGAAGGTATCCATTTCTTCCGATTCATTAATAAGTCCCTTTTCTTTGAGAGTGTGAGCCGGTGCAGAGTGACCAGCGAAGTCACCCACGTAACCACTGTGACAAGACTTCTTGCCTCTGAGATCGCCTGTAAAAGGAAATCATTTATACAAATCGTAATTCATTACAGAAAAAGGTGCATTTAGGTCCTTTAATTCTTTCTACAAACTTTTTTCAGTTGTTCAATATTCACGTATTTTTTTTTAATTTAAATTTATAAAAATAAGTGTTAATGTCTTTCAATATTGATATGGCATCTCGATTTTAATATATGTATAAATAAATTCTAATTTTTTTCTCAGAATTTAATGTGTTTTAATAAATTTTATTTGAAAACAGATGTAGAGACTTTATCGGAATGTTTGCATTTTAAGTACACAAACTCGTATACCTAATCCGTTTATGGAAGAGCCACTCTTGACAACAGCGACTGCCGGTATCTCATTGAGTTGTGTTGATCCCTGGCCATAAGCTTCAGCGACGATCGGTTTTGCGTTATAATTGTCGATTGCGAGTTTCACGGATCCGCCATCAATCACAGTTATATCTGCTCCATTATCTCTGACGGCCTTCAAGCAAGCAATCTCATCCTTCTCCAGTATGCAGTCTAATCTAGGTCTGGCATCTCTACATAAATTACAACATGATGTAATACGAGCATCTGTTCATCAACAATAAATATCTTGATAATAAAATATGAAGGATTTATGTAGAAAATTATGGTGTTGTAATTTATATTTACATCTTTAAAGCTTAATTGATAAAGTCTCTTTAATTTTCACCTTAAATGTTACAATAAATAAATAATAAATTAAATTTGTTTTGAAGCAAATCTTTTCAATTGTCCAAGAGAAAAACATTGATATATTCTACGTGCAATTATATACCTGGAGAACGCGGCTCTGGCGAGAGCGCGACACTTGTCCAACGCATTTTGGCTCCAAACGCACCAACGAGCGTCCCTTTCTGGTGCTCCGGAATTTCTCTCGATCACGTCCATATATTTTGCGTTTTTCAGATGCTCTTCCGGCGATACTGGCGATGCGGCGACAGCCAATGTCTTTTCATTGAGCAGCAGAAGATCCTTCCACCAATTTGCCTTCTCGTTCTCGCCAAGTTGACTTAGTTGCGTTAGTTCCTGAAATGTTTCGAAATTAAAATACGACCTTGATTAAGAAATATGATATACCATATAAAAGAAATTGTTTAAATTAAATGTCCAGTAATTGTTTTCTTAATATATGATATGAACGATTATGTGTTATATTTATGAAGATGGGAAATCTTTGTATTTAATTAATTTTTTATCTCTTTTATAATGACTTATCAAATAAAATATTACATTTTCCAATTATTAATATATCACGTAGATATATAAAAATATCCTTTTCGCAAAGTGTCATTTTTATTTCATATAATTTTGTTGGATAAATTATCAAATAAATAGGGTCTTAAAAAAACAAATCTCACGCACTCTCTGAATATCTCCCGCATTGTTGGTGTCATCCCCGTTGGTCATGTATCCCTGCCATGGTCGGGCGGCCCACGTGCACGGTTTCGTGTGGGCGTCGATGGGCACTTTGCTACCGTCCGGACAGAAGTATCGGAAGTCGGCCGGATTTTCGGGTGTCAGTACCGCTGGAGTGACCCCGACGGGCAAGCCAAAGAAGCGCTTCACGTAGATGACCTTCGTCCATGCGACCTGGCCGCCGTTGTGAGCTAGACAGCGTAATGCGCCCTCATATCCGGAATATTTATCTGGGTAATCGCATATGTCTGGTTTCTCGCAAAGAGCGCACATGTTGCTGTATGTCTCCTCTGAAAAATACAAGAAATAACGATGCATCTCATATAAAGTATTTTTCAAATATTTTCCAAATAAAGAATGTAGAGTAAAAAAGAAGAAAATTATTAATTTTTATCCGAAAAAATGGAAACTCGAAAAAGCATACTTTAGTCTCTAATTAATTCATTCATTCGTTATCCTCATTTATTTGCTGCAATTTGCATGATATTATAATTTAATCTCGATGTAAATATAAGGCGCAAAAATATTTTGTATTAAAAAAAAAACAGCGAGTCGATTTATGCGTTATTTCGCAGCTAACAATACTGTTTACCGGCAATTCACTTATATGACATAATTGACGCAAGTTCTTTAGATTGCTGCCACTTACTGAGTCTCTGATTGATCGCGGGATCGGGCGACCACCTGCCCACCAGGCAGCCTTTGTCGAAGAGCGTGCTCAAAGCGCGAAGCTCATTCTCGCGGGCGGAATATTCCGGATTGTTGACATCGGTCAGCACACCCATAGCGGTGAGCTTCGTGATGGGAATCTTGTAACCGACATTACGGCCCACGCCTGTATGACAAGACTTAAGACCGCTCAGTCCTTGAACGTTGTTAATGTCCAGATCTTTATGTATTACAGCTACCGCCTCGTAACGATATATCGCGTCGGGTTCCTCCTTTGTCCTGACCTGATAGCACAAAAAAAGAATTCATACATTATTCATTCTGTTTGAAAATTTAAATGATCGTAAACATATCCTATTCTCGAGAGAGCGTGACATATGTACGAGAAATCTTAAGTCAGCGAATAATCTCAAATTTTTCCAAGATCAGTTCATTAGAATTCGTGATATTTAATTAAATTGACTGTTCCAATTGTGTTTTTCTATAATTATTTTATAAATAATATTTTACAAAGTATTACATTTTTTCTGACACATTTAAATTCTATTACATTTATTAAAAATCTAATTTTTGGATAACTCAAGTTACCTGATTATATTAATATAATATTAATATTATAAAGATTAATATCATATTAAAGAATTAAGAAGGAAAAGTAGAATAGCAGCGAATAGTATATGTGGATTAGGAGAAAGAATTTGTAGAGATGATTTTAGTAGGAGATGGATGTTGTACAAATACTTGGTGCAAAGTGTGATGGACTATGGCGTGGAAATTTGAGGGTGGGAGGAAAAGAAAGAGTTAGAAAAAATAATAGTAGACTATATTAGATGGATTTTTAGATTAGATTTCTGTACACCGAGATATATAATACAGAGAGAGAGCTAGGTTTGATAAAATTAAAATGTGAATGGGGTATTAGAGCCATGAAATACGAGCAAAAGGTCAGGGAAAAAGAGGATGTTCATTTGGTAAAGAAATGTTGGTTAGAAAAAGTGAACTTGGCTAAAAAAGAGTTGTATAGTAGAGAAAGGGAATGATTCTATAATAATAAAGAATGGAGTATAGAGGCAATAGAAGCTACGTTGTATAATGGAGAAGATATTGAAAATAGTTTAAGAGAGAGAGAGAGAGCGTGACATACAAAGACAATTAGAAGATGCAAGATTCAGGGAGGCAAAGTACAATAAAAGGTATAAAGATTTATATTATGGAGAACAGAAAGCCCAACTTTTTAAGGAAGGAAATGCTTGATAGGTATATGTATGGGGATGAGATAAGAGCCCTGGTAAAGTTAAGATACGGTAATCTAGAAGAATATAATAAGTATTGCTTAGGTGATAAGTGTAAAGTGTGTAAATTTTGTAACAAAGGATGGGATAAGATTGAACACTTTGTATCGGAATTTATGATGACGAAGGAATAGTTTAGTGAGATAAGTGAAGAATGCGCTGAAGAAAGAATAACAAGAATTTTCAATGACGAATTAGATGTGAAGAAAGGTGCATTGTTAAAAAGGTTTTGGAAGGAAAAAGAAATTAGAAAGAATAAGAGTTTATGTGAGAATGTGAGAGGATAAGGGTAGATTTAGAAATTAAAATTTAGATAAAGTACTTATGTGTATATTTATTGATGTTACTGTTGTGAAAGATAGAGTAGGCATGATGTAATGATGTGATCGAGGAAAGATATGGAAGAATGTGTGATTTAGACTTTTTGTAATCCAAGTCCCTTCTTGGCTTATTTACTGATAAATAAATTATTATTAATTATTAATATTGTATTATATATATATATATATATATATATAATACAATATTAATAATTAATAATAATTATGCTGATTATATTACCTGTTCGACGACGCTATATCCGGCGTTTTCAGCTAATTTATTCTTCGCTGCGAGATACATATCCTCAGGATCTACCGCGACAATGTCCGCTTCCTTCTTGCCAACCCTCTCGATGCAGTCGTATCGATCGCGTCCGGAAATGCATGATATTGGAAAGCCTTTGCTAGCCGAGTCTTCCATCATTTTCGCGCATTCCTTTACATAAATCTCCGGGATGCACATCGTAACTGCGCGCATAATTAATAAACACACTTTATAAAGAATCGAATTAATAATTCAACACTCTTTATTAAACGCACTTTGAATGTACTTGAAATCTTGAGATTTAATTCAACATTTTAAATTTAGAGTCATGAGATTAAGATGCTGAAATTATTTAATATAATTAAACTGGTGTAATGTATTTGCTTCGGCTTTCTGTGAATCAGCGTATAAATATAAAATAGTTTTTATTATTCTTTGTAATCGAAGCTTGATCTTTTGATTGAAGAGATTTGATTTTTAAATTCATAAATGTGTTAAGAACGGATAACGATTTTTATAAATCTTTATACTTGCTCTCTGATAAGCAATTTTAATATTTCTAATATATTTCTGTGAATCAATTGTCAAAGCAATGTAAATACTTACACACTCGTGGCGAATTCGATGCGGATACAGCCGCCATCGCGAAGATCGCGAGCACCGTGAATCTGTGCAGCATCTTGATTACTGCACCACTCTAATTACGGTACCGTGATTTTTATTCCCAAAAAAAGAACGCAAGACTGATCGAAAAAGTGAAGTGGAGAATAAAAACCTGACCAGATGGTCTTCGGCGCCAACTTGTCAAGACCGAGAGAAGCGGTCTACGCACGTTCTTATATACGAGTAGATGTGTCTTTTTCTTCTTCGGATCTCGAAGCTTGGAGAGGGGTGTTTCGCTCTTTCTTTTCCATCTCTTTCGTCTCGCGCTTAACGATTTCTGCGCGTTGTTCTCCCTCTTTTTCCTCTCTCTCTCTCTCTCTCTCTCTCTCTCTCTCTCCTCAATTCATTTCACGTAATGACATCATCGTCATTATTTATTCGATTCTTCGGTTCTCCTGTAGCAATGGCACTTTCCACGTGTTGTTGCACGTCAAGAGACGACAAAATTTTAATTTTTTAAATTTTTTATCATAAAAATATTGATTACAAAATACAACTGTAAATAGCTTTAATTTAATTGATATACAAAACAGTATACACTCAGTAATATTTACTATGCAAGTCGAAAATAATTTTTGCTTAATGTGCAAATGGCAAATTTAATAGCTTTTTAATTATAAAAAATTAAGAAAGCAATTTATTAAGAAATTAATTAGAGAATATTAAATTTAATAAAGGATTTTAACTTAAAATTTAGTTATCAACAAATCTTTAAATCTCTCACCAAATGTCATGATGTTTAATGGATTGGTGGTAAAGAAGAAATTATAACGATTTTCGATAAGATATACTATTTATAAAGTAAGTTTGCTATCAGGTAGATAAAAGTTAAATATCAGTAAATTCAGCTGCGACATTTAACATTCTCGTTAATTTTTCAGAATGAATTTCTCGCGGGTAGCATCACGGAGAAAAATCCTTGAGGTAATTTTTCTCCGCCGATCCAGTCTTCATTCGCTTCTTTTATTGTATTTTCAAGTTTATCAGACCCGTGTCCTCGGTGTTGTTTGACGATTTCGTGTCCTTCGTTCCGGTTGCTCTTGCGATGCGACACACGCATACGCACGCGATACGCATGTCGCATCGCATGTGTTAATGTATGTACATCGCGCGGTTAGAATCGCGTAGACCTTTGTTTGTTGACACACGAGAAAAGTACCAGTGGTAATTTCCCCTTGCTGGGGTCACGCGATGATTTCGCAGCTCTCTCTTTTCCTCTATCATCGAAAGATCGCGAGCTGAATAAATAGCTCGAGACTTGTATTCGTCGTTTCAAAACAGCATTCGATAAATATGTAATCTATGAGCTCGACATAAATATCAGAAATATAAAAAAAAAATGCGGACGGTGCTGGGATATACATTGTTTGTAATTATATAAAATACTTTTAAAAAAATATATAATTTTGTTATCATTATATTATTTTGTTACATCTATATCAAACGAAATATCGTGTATGTAGTAAATGATTATTGGAGTTAGAGTAACACTAATATAAAAGATTATATAAATAAATTTTTCTAGCGTCGAGAAGTCTAAATTGTGTATGTGCTAAATTTCGATTAAATTATTATTTTTTACAAATTATAAAATTCTGAAATTTTTAATTTGTTATCTATGGTAAAACACTATTTTTTTCTCTATAATTTTAATCGTTACATTTATATATAATTTACAACCAGAAAACTTATATCTTATCTAATCGCCACAACAATGCTCCGCAAAATAATATTGTTTTTGTAAAATGGTTTAACTATCGCATTACCAATGTTAAATGTTATCAATCAGATAAGTAAATGTGTTAATAAATTCTTGTTGATGGACCATTATTCTGACTCGCAAAAAAAACAAATGTTGACGTTTAAATGTAAAAATGCACGTGACTAACGATTTCCGCGTGTAATTTCGTAATTCACTTTTGTAGGTAACTGGCACGTGCTGAGATATCGAGACATCTTCGTGATAAGCAAAACTGTTGAAAAAAAAAGCATTATGAATCACTGCAGATAATTCATGCTGAACGTTACTAATACAGATGAAAATTCTAGTGCTGTTATCGTTTAGCCTCGTCAGAGAGTAATATCTGTCATAATTTATTTCGTGGTAAATATCGTAAATGTTAAATACAATATCTCGTAAAAAATTACCAATTATAGTTTATCGAGATTGCTGTAATAAATATCGATATTTTTTAAAAGAATTTGTATAATCTGCGGTGACAGCATATTGGTACAAGTAAACATGATATAAAATATAAAATACTGAATGTTTTTCCTGTGCACAAACAAATCATGCGAATATAAGACAAGATGTATAGCTCTGAAAAAGTCTGGAATATGCATAGAGAGCAAATAATATTATTTTAATATATTTAATTAATCCAGGAAAATCAATTATATTTCTCTTTGTGATTTTCAAACAAACAATTGAAAAATCATATTTTCAAGTGCAACATCGCTTAACATATCTGTTTTTATCTTCAAGAAATGTTTAAGCTTTAGAATGAGATAATGGTACAGTAATATTACTTTCCTGATTCCCTTCTTGGAACTAGCAATTTTCCTTCATCGCACGCGCAAGATCGAGATCGGAATAATAAGTATTAGTAACAATAAACGTAATCGAAGTTATATCATTCCCTCATTATCGTGCGACCGTACAATCATAAATCTGTAATTAAGCAAGACGATTAAAGATGCATTAAAAGTATCTGACGCATCTTTCTTTCTCACGTTTCCCTATGCATTTATATAGAATAAATAATACATTTATTGTTAGTAAGAAAAACGAGACAATTTTATGAAATTAATTTCAATGATTATTTTATTGCAACTCTGATATTCCCCGCGATTTTTTCCTCGATGTATAAATCTTATGCGGTTTTAAACTGCAAGGTCGGATACGTTCGCAACTTTAAGACTTCTAGATGAGCGTGTAAGGTAAGCAGCTGTTCATAATTGTTCTCCGCTTTTATGATAAGCCCGGTACGTCTTGCGATCGCAGCAAGTCTCATCCTACGAGATTCTTCGTCCTTTTTGCGACACGGATCATTAAGCAGCTTGCGAAACTCTTCAACGCCCGACGACTTGGATTTGATCTTCTTCGACATCTTGTCATTCTTTTTCTTCCACTTAGCCATTAACCGCTTTGTTTCTTCCAGACGTGTTTGTTCCAGTGTTAACAACTCGCGAAATTTCTGAAATACATTTGAAATTTATTAGGTCATCCGTGTAAAAGTTCATAATAGACACTGACTTTTCGAAATATTTGCAAATTGGTTTTGATCTTTTCGTAATCTTGTTCTAGATTTACACTGCAGGGATCACGGGTCAAGAATTCAAGTACGTTCCTCGTAATCTGAAACGTACAAGTATATTATGCTCTCTTCTTAATATCAAATGATTGAATGTGAGAGACTAAATACGACCTTGAACTGTTGAACATCTTTCAGTTCCTGCTGCAAATCATCCAGTATCATCTTCGCGCGTGCATGTTGCCATTCTTGTTGCGACACGACCTTTCGCAAATGCATGGATTTATGCATCGCCGCCAATTTACATTTTCCGGTTTCGTTGATACAATCATTGACACGTAAGAGCTCTTCGCGCGTCACGAGAACGCCGTTTTCGTAATCGGACGGACAACCTTGCAACGGGATCTCAATCTGACCCATTTTCAGGACGAGTTGGATCTCCATTTCATCAGAAAGTTCTGTAAAGGATTTCTCTCTGTTCTCCAGACAGATCTTTTTGCACGCAACGATATTGTCAGCTGATTGCATCGCCTTCTGATAAAATGACAGCGTTTGTTCCGCCTCGGCCATCTCTACCGCACAGCATCTCACCTTTAATAATTATATTCACGTTTTTAACGCTGCTATGACTTCTTTAATAACATCAGCTCAAAATGATTATATTTATATAAATAAATATATAAATTTAATATAAATAAATTTTGCATCTTCATCCTTACTTTCGTTTCCACCTCGACCTTCGCTCTTCTCAGCTTGCACATAGTTTGCCAATGATTGATATTAATCTGCGACGGCAAGTTTCTAGGCATCGTATCCAGGACATCCATGCCTCTGAGGAAGTCCAGACATTCGCGCGGTAAAATGTTCGACTTCTCGCTGGCCGCAACACATCTCGCCACCTCTGTCAAATACGTGACGGACGTGGTGATGAGACGACCTATCCTGGGTCGCTTCTTGTAATGTCTGAACAAGTGGTCCACCATCGGCTGCTTCAAGTCCGCGAATTCGCTGCGGAACTTTGCCTCCTGACGTTTCTCCGTCTTGTTGAGATTGTCGTAGCGAGACTTTAACTCTGTCACGACTACCTCGAGTGAGTTACATTCCTCGGCGAGTTTACGTGCCTCTCGTGTCACCGGTGCCAGTTCATCGTCAGTGAAACGGACAATGTTTTGCCTGCCGTCAATCTCAGTACGGTGTCTCTGGATTGTGCGTATCCTCATCAATCTCTCTTGCAGGATCGCGCATTCAATTTGCATCTTCTTCAACTCAAGATCCTTTAACTTGTCGTTGAATTCCGTGATATCTCTTTGTAAGGCTTCTGAAATGCATATATTTGATCATTTTAATTTAAAAAAAATTATTAGCAAAAAGTCTGGGAATTATTTTAAGAAATTACTCTATTTTAATTGAATGCAATTGGTCTCTTTATTTTATTTTCAATCTACTTCTGACTGACCTTTTGTCTCGATGATCTCGGCTTGCAGTGTCGCTTTATATTTTTCTCGTTCTTCTTTCAGCGCTTGCATTTTGGATTTGTATGACGCGATAACTGTAACATCTTCATCGGTATATTTTGAAGGATCCTTTGTGATTAGACATTCAGGCACAGGTATTTCCTTTTTAACTTCGTCTTCCCATCTTGAAATAAAATTTTCAATTTCAAAATATCGGTTTTTTTATTAATACTAATTCTTACTCGTATCGCTTTTATTTGTAAACTTGGATCGACTCACTTAGATTCCAATACACCATCCATCATCTTTTCAAGAGCTCTCTCATAAAAATCACTGTTTCTTCCGTTTTTCTTTTCATCTTTTCGTTCCTGATCAATTGTTGCAATTTCAGACTCTTCTTGTCGTGACTGCTTTTCAAATATCTCGTTATCTTTTACAGTGACTATGTAATCGGGTATCTCTTCAATATTCCAAGTCGGTGTATCAATTGGTTCCAAAACGGAATCTATTCCGAACATTGTCTTCAATTCGGAAGCACAATATCGAAGCCTATCAATGCGTTCCTTTGCATATTTTAGTTCACGTTCTTTGGCATGTCTCATTTCCTCGAAAAGATTATTAAAATATATCTGTTTAAGAGAAAGTTAATTTAAACATTTTAAAGTGACTTTAACACATGTATTAATAAAAAAAAAATTTTAATATCGTATAAATATCTAATCAGAATAATTATTGAGTGTTTTCAATATAATAACATAATATAAATTTTTAAATATATATATATATTAATTTTTAATATATTTATAGTAGACGTCGCACCTTCAGTTTGCGTTCTCGATTTTCGATAATAGTGTCTTTTTTAAAAATAGTTTTAAGATTATTTTCACCAGAAAATAACAGCTGATGCGTTGAAGCTATACTTTCATCATCAATCCATTTATGCGTCGTGATACCCGATATACATAATCTTTCATCTTCATCCACTAGTGTACACCACTTTTTAGCCATCTCGTGTATTTTAATTTCGTCATAGTTATTTGTTGAGGATTCTTTATCGGAATCAAATTCTGCGAAATCTTGTCTTGAATCATCTTCTTCATCTACTGACTTATTATACACCTCATAACTAAAAGCATTATTATTTTCAAGTTTACATGTTAGAAGTTTTTTCAGCGATATATATATTACATTCTTATTATTAAATCTCAAGAAATATTTAAAAGACAGATAAATAAATCATGGATTAATTTTAAAATATAATATGCTTTTTTTTAAATATAAATGATTTAGAGAAAAAATAATTACCTATACAAAAACTCATCGGCATCTGAAGAAAGTTTATCCCATACTTTAAAATCATTCATTTTCCGAGTCGATGCGACGAGAGGATAATTATGAACTATCGTATCATCGCCGATAGATTTAAGAGCACATGGTTTTACTCGCAGCGAATCCCAAAATATTTCGCGAATATACGACGCTATCTGATCTCGTTGAGCGCATTCTTCTTCAAGTTTCCGACGTACTTCCTCTCTCTCAAGTCGTGCCTCTTCTATTTTTCGCTGCCGAAATTCGCGATCTAAATCGAAAGCCGAAATTGGCAATCGAGCATCCATTGATTTGCTTTCATTTATATCTAGAAGCTCGCGTATCTGTTATAAAATCTCTTAATGAAATAAATTACTAGTAATGGCAATAGAGAGCAAAGGAATATAGTGTATAACAATTGATATGACAAAAGTAATACAGATCCAAAATAAAATAAAAATATTATAATTGTGGATATAACGAACTGACTAATTTAATACATATTTATATAAATAATAACCAAGTTAAGAGCGTGAAAATAAAATAGCGCTATTATATAAGTTTATTTTTATTTCTATTTTATTTCTATTTTATTATCACGCTATAACTTGATTATTATTTATATGAATATATATTAAATTAGTTAGTTTATTATATCCACAATTATATTATTTTTATTTTATTTTTGCATCTGTATTATCTTTGTCATATCAATTGTTATACACTATATTCCTTTGCTCTCTATTGCCATTACTAACCATTTATTTCATTATCTAAGAGAGAGCCTCGACTTTTATTTACTTAAAATTTCTTAAGATTGTAATTATTTCTTAATTCTAAAGTATTCAAATTCCACGAGAAAAGATAAATACGTATACCTGATTCTTTATTTTCTCCAAATCGGCTATGATGGATGCTCGTAGAGGTAGAGCTTCATCGCGTTCGGCTTTCAGTTTAGTTGCGATTATGTTGTCTAACCAAGTTTCTCCTGCTAAACCGTACAGTTTGTTTGTACCGGAAGTGAAGTCTTCAATCGATAAATGTACACTCACAGTTTTGCTTTCCGTCAAGTTTGTTCTTGTTTCCGATAAACTGTTCGTATAATTAAAATGAATTATATGAATTTTTGTTTTTCGAGTAATTTAAATATACGATTGTGTAAGAAACAAGTAAAAGAAATACCGAACTCGACTGGCAACGAGATCTCCGTTTCTACCGAGAGAAACAATCGTTTCCCCAAAGCGCGAAGAAATTGCGCACTTTATACCCCCTTCGCTGCGATGGTGTGGCATAAAAATCGCAATCACTTTACGAAGTTCCATGTTATCTCTGACGACGATTAAGCCATCGTATCCATATGTTAAGACTCGAGAATCGGTCACGTATATTCCGATATTCCTCATTTGATGCATCGAGGATAGTACTTCCATAAGGATGACATCTTGAAAATCGTTCTGTGAAAAAAAATTTTCTTTTTTAAAATTTTTGAATAATGTTAAAAGAATTTTAAAATAAAGATTATATAGAGTTTTGAAAACTTATTAATATAATTTAAATATTTTGAGATTTAAATTTAATTAAAAATAGTTGCTTTTTTATAAATCGTAAAAAACAGTAATTCGATTTATACCTGTATCTCCATTTGATGTAACTGTTTAGATAAGGAGGGTATACCTAATATATTCAGAGGCTTATTCGTCCCGTGATAAAGCATCCTGTAAGGTCTAGATAAATTTATAGCACATACGGCACGTGTGTAGAATTTGTTTGAGACTTCGCAAGTGTACACAATCACTTTGTTACCGCCGATCGAAGCCATGGAAGAATTAGTCGTTGCAAGAACTAAGATTTCAAAGCGATTATTATTCCTCTTATATATTAGAAAGTCAGCAATCTGTAAAAAGAAAGAGAAATACTTAAATTCTTCTTGATTATATTTTTTATAAATATTTCTGAATTTATACATTCATATTTTTTATGGTTTTTATCATATAACTGCTAATTTTCTGTATAAAATTTATATAATTATCTTACATATCCATCAATTTCTATAAGTCCAAGAACATTCACAGGCTGTTGTTCAAATTGTTTGCCAATAATAAATATTTTGCCCGTTTGGGAATTGCCAATTCCTAAAAGTTCACCATGATGGGAGAATTTTATTCTGTCCAAGAAATCTCCATAAAGATGAAAGCAGTTAATAATTTTAGGTAACAATGTAATATCAATCAAAATACAATTGCCAGCAACACTACACGCTGCGAGTATTGGTAAAGTAGGATGTGATTCTGCACGAACAACTGGAATTAATATGTAATTCTAATTAACAATATGTTAATTAATTGTCAAGCCTGAGAAAATTATTTTATCACAAAATTTTTATTCTACATATATATATATATATATATATATATATATATATATATATATAAATTAAATCGAACGATGAATATAATTAAAATAGTAAATCAAAAAATTATACGGATATTATCTTAAAAAAAAGGATGACATATCCCATATAAAGAATAATTATTCTTTCAGAGTTATTATACATATATATGTGAGAGACTAAATTTGATTTTACCTTCACCGTGATGTTTCAGAGATAATCTCGCTATCAGTTTGCCGGTCGATACCTCGAAAATGCAAAGACGATCTAACTGATCTATCGCCGCGACGTGATCTGCGCGCTGAGATATAGAAAATAATGCTTTGTATTCTATCTCGTCCGTACAAATAACTTCTATGTGAGGAACGTTGTCGTACTGCGTATTAATTTCAAAAATCTCTCCACTTTTCGAATGCAACAAAATCCCATCTTTGAAACAATATTGCCTTCCTACTTTAATAGAATGGAAAGTCGAAATCGACCATACGAATTGCCACGACACGTTCCAGTCCGCCAATGATTTCCTATAAAACTAAAACATAAATATAATAATATAATATGATTATTATAATAATTATAAATAGACTAATAATTGGACTTTTACGAAAAAATAAATATAAATTAAAATTATACCTCTGTACAAAAAACATTTTTTTAAATATATTTCAATTAAAATCTTTCAAAACAGAAGAGAACATTATTATTAATTCTATTTATATAAGTGAGGGTTTATTAAAACAATATGCGTACTGTAATTTCATTATCACTATTCACAATTATTACGCCAGTCCTATGAGTGATGACGATCGGTCTGTTCTTTGGTGATTCGAGCGTCTTCGATTTTACCACCGAATACAGCTTGTTCGCATCAATCGCCATAAGCCATACGTTGCCGAACTCGTCCGAGACAAATAGGTTTCCTTCCGGCGTCCAAGACAAGGACACAATTCTGTGTTTTGGAAGTGGCACGTCCACGTGATGTATACTCACGATTTTCGAGCACGTGAGTACTTGATAGATTGAGAGCGTGCCGTCGATTCCGAGTTGCGATATCAAATGCGGAGAATTTGGCGAACAGCTAGTCAAATTATTCAATTTCACTTTTGGAAAAATAAAAATGCTCGAAAATTTATATATATATATATATTATTTTTGTTTTTATTTACCAAATTTCTTGAACGAGATCGTCAATCCTCGTGTTAAGCGCAGCCACGTGCTTACCGGTTTTCCAGTGCCACACAATCAGTTGAAAATCAGGAAAGTTTGTCAGGCTTACGAGATATTCTGTACCAGCGAAAGAACAAGATAAATAACCATTGACTTTATCCGGTAGAATGCATGTAGAAATTCTTTGTAGCGTTGGGTACATAAATATCGATATTTTGGGATTAAATTTTCTTTCGACTACGGAAAACATGGAAACTGTCTGCAAAATTTAAATCAAGTGTGTAATGTCATCGATAAATAAATAGCAAAAATTTGTTACTTTTCCAGACATTCAATAATCTGAATGAATAAACAAATTATACATTTATAAATCATAATTATATAATATATATTACCGGATGTCCAGCCAAACACGATGCGCCATCACCTCTTTCCTTGTTATCGAAACGCTCGATTCGCCTTTCTCTCGTATTCAGATCCAAAAAGTTCACATAAATGCCGGAAGCCGTTGCGATGGTTTCCTTTCCAACGAAAACAAAGTCATGAGATTTCCCAAACTTCACCCATCTGCAATAACAATTGTGAATAATAAAAAGTTGCAGTTAAATCTCGCACTGCATTTGCGAAGACAAAACGTACTTTGTTTCAGTTATCGAGAGACTCATTTCTCTTAATTTGATACCGTGTAGGAAATTCTCCTTGTTTCCACTATCTCTGTTATAATTTCATTTTTGCATGCGTATAACCAGTGTTTGGTTGCTCAGAAACCCAGATAGGCTAGCGTATCGATCGGGATGGCCATAAGACTATATATTTAATCTTTTCAAATGCATTCGTAAAAAGCCACATATTTTATTTGTTGCGTTTTTATAAAAATTAGTTTTATAATTTATTAAATTATATAAATCACACGCGTTTGTTAATTAATGAACATTAATATAACATAAATATAAATTAATTTGCTAATAAATATTTATGTAGTAAATACATATGTTCTTTATAAACCTGTGTAATTGATTTTTCTTTATTCGATTCTAAAAAATTGATAGAACGATTATTTTAAGAGAACGTTATAATATAGGAATTTACTTATTTTCGAACGTGTTTCGATTGTCAAAGAAGGGCGGACAAACATATACGATCGTCGTCTCCAGTATACATTGGTCATCTTGTACACGTCACCCAACACTATAAAAACAAATATCTATAGTGTGTTTATTTTAAATATTAAGCCTATCTTAATATGTAAACATCAGGATAAATACGAGCAACAAAAAATGTTTTCTTCCATTGATAAGATTTTTTTCTTTATTTATCTCATCTTCCTAGGAATTTTAAATCATAGTTTACATTGATGACCACAATTTGTAAAAACATTCTTTATTTGTTCACTCAACGTGAACATAATCACTCAATGTTTTTTATTTTTGACATATTTGACTTTAACATTTTACAATATGACTTCACATTATCGACCTGCATGATGGTCGAGAGAAAATTTTAAATTTACTAACGTTTATTATTTATTGGTAAAGACTAGATCTCTAGACTATCTTTAGATAATAATAAACTAGTTGCTACGTTAACACATCAAATGTTTAATAACATAGCATAAGACGAAAACCAAAATGCGAATATCATTATTCAACCACACGAATTTTATGCTTCTCATCAACTCTTTAATTATGGCACAATTAGAAAGAATTCAATGCCGAAACGTCCTGTAAATTTCGTTTTTTATCTATACATTTTAATTCGATTAAATATAGTATTTAGCTGTCAATACAAGACAAAAATTTTTTGTTTTTCGCATTTGCACATTATTTTTGAATATTAACGAGCTTGTATAATACATTTATTTATTTTAATTTTTCCTTATTAACAAGGATCGGCATATAAAAAATTGTAATATTGTCTGGTATGTGTAAACATTTAAAACAGCGATAACATATAATTTTGTCAAAATTTTAAATATTTAATGAAAATAATAGTAATAGTAATAATAAGCAAATTAAAGTATAATATTTTCCACAAGTCTAATAACTACTTATAATGTTATAAAGTGCGCTGAATAAAATCAACTGTTGTCTTATATTTATTGTTGTGTAAATATTTCTTTTAAGTTTATAATTACATTTATTTAAAATTAGTATAAAATTGTGAACACAGTAAGATATATATTAAAAGAAATATCGATTGATTATGAATATCAATGCAACATGCAGGGAACTTTTTTTCTTTGTCAAGGTTTAACTAATCTTGATAAAGAAAAAAGTTCCCTGCATGCTGCATTGGTATTCACATTCAATCAATATTTCTTTCGATATACGTCTTACTGTGTCTTATATGTAATACGACCTTTGTTATAGATATCTGTCACTTCTTGGTTGGTTACTGACAACATTCGGTAATAGTGTTCTTCAAATGTCACCTGTAGAAAAGAGATATATATCATTGTCGATTCATATAAAGCATAAAATGTATATGCCATTAAAATGTACATTTTACTATTTTTCTTTAATTATATAAATTTAATTTGTTAATTATAATCATCCTAATTTTGCTTTTATCATTTTATTACTTTGTATTTTTTAATTTGTCTTTTATATATACCTCGTTTATTTCTACAGGTGACATTTGAAGAACACTATTACCAAAAATGAATGAATTACTAGAATCACGATTAAGTAGTTTTAAAATCTTCCGAATGTCATATTTTTTGTTTATTCTCGGGTGTGATGTTAAGTATGACACATCACCGAGGTCTATAAATGCCTTTTCGCCACGTAATCCTGCAAATAATGACGCTGTCAACACAATAATAAACTATGTATATACTAAATTAAAAGCTCTAAGTAAATCTTTTACCTGGTGCAGCAAGATTGAATGGTTCCTGAGATCAGGATAGATCAAGACATTTGACTCATTTAACTTCAGCAGTCTCAAAATGTTGTTTCAATTTTCTAAAACTGATATTATTTATTTGCGTTAAGCATTTTTTAAGCATGACATACTAGAATAAAGTTTCGTGTATATATGTTATCATTTGCGAGTACGTCCTCTTCAGGATTAAAAAGGCTCATCTGTCTAACTGGTATTTGGTTTAGAATATTATCATTTGCACTCGGTTTCATAATGTACAACTTGTATAAATCACATAGGTCATAAACCGCAGCAAATCGATATAAATACAAAATATTCTATATTAAAATTTTGTAATATGATACTGCACAATACATTTCAAAACAGAAGAACCTACACGATATTATTATTATTATAACAAAACATTATTGTTATAGCAATATCATTATTAGCAAATATTTTTATTACACCATAAAAGTAATATTAATAATGTAATTTAATATATAAGATATCTTATATTTTAGTGATTTATTAAAAGTAACGAATCTACAAATTAGGCTTCTTTGATATGGAGCAATAATTACAAATTGATTTTCAAGATTATGTTTTATAATGAATGATCGATCTTATTATCATTATATATTGGCTTTTAATCGCTCAGTTTTCTAAGTCTTTTATTTATAAATAAAAGTGATCTAATTTGATCGTCAGGAATATTATTACAATAATATAAATATAGTCATCGACAATCTAAAACGTTTTCTAGTATAATAATATTCTCTAATGTAAACTATATTAAAAATATTTTTTACATAATTACATTAATGTAAAATGTAAATGATAATTTTTTGTTTTTAGAACCTTATTATTTTTCTACAATAATAAATAAACATAAGGTAATTTTGACGCATTTTGTATATTATTTGCTATATTATAAATGGCAAATTAAAGTTATTATAATAATATAATTAAAAATTTCCTAAATAAAATAAAAGCAAGAAAATAATTTTTTATATGTTTTATATATATAAATGTAAACGTATATAATAATTTTGACGAGGCATTTTTGAACTAAAAATTAAGTTGTACACTTTTGCATAATAACATTTTAAGCGCATTGTGTAATTAAAATTTATTATTAATTCTTATATATTTTTTAGATTAGGGCAATACAATAATTAATACAACACAATAATATTCATTGCAGCAACTTTTTTATTATATTATAACATTATATATGTATAAATATTTTTAACTAATCATTATTAATTATTTGTAATTTTATTTATGTTAACCACATCGTTGTAAATAAATTTAAGCGCAAATGTAAATAATATTACAATTTTCATCATTAATCGATATGTTAAGACTTGTGCTCACGGAATGGTCGACGGAAGTTCATCAATACGATGCAGTGTGTTTGCCGGACAAAAGTATCTTAAGTATTCTGCATGATCCCACCTGGTTGTATGACGAGGATAGCACTGGGCTGAATTATGATGTTTTAAAGAGTGAATTGATCGACAAGCGTTCAATTTCTGGAAAATACATAAGTTTATATATGAAACAGAATGATGTATTAATTAAATATTAAATACATTGATGTTACTATTGGAGGTGCGAAAGAAAACGAGAGAAGTTCTGAGGGGCTGCTATTAAATGTGCTAATTATTATTTCAGGCATAGACACATGACATAAATCTCTATAATCATTAGGCCCTTCCTCTCAATCATTTGCTATGCGATGGTGTCTCCAGCAGTGCCGGCGTTTGGGTAGGGCGCAGTCGGGCGACCGTTCGGGGCGCCAAATTTTTGGGGGTACCGCGCCGCCTGTACGTCTACGTCGTTAGCTCTGGGTAAAGCTAAAGGAAAATTTTTAAACTTAGAATTCCGAACTCTCATATGTGCGAGCATGATAATTATTAAAAATTACTAATTGATATTCATGCCCTTAAGTTAAGATCATTTTTGGTGACCGCCCGGGGTGCCAGTCATGCTAAACTCGGCACTGGATCGTCAAGACTTTCATTGGACAAAACATTTGCATATTTCCCCGGAAGATAATAGAATCATCAAAAGAATGCCACTAATGCCATTTAAGTATGCCACCGGATTAAAGTATTGTAGAAGGCTTAAAAAATAGTGACACCGTTATAGACTGCATCGTTCAGTGCATAATAATAGATTCCAAGTTTTAAAGAAGAATTGGATGAATCAGCTACGTCAAAAGTTAATAAATCTAATCTATTTCGAGAATTTCACGAATTTGATATTGCATTAAGCACTTTTAAAATATGAAATTAGTAATTTAATTTGTAAGTTAAAGTATAAATATTTGCCCTGTAGAATTAAAATTTTTATTTTTATGAATTTTTTCTGTATAGTTATTATAAAAAGTTAGATATAACATAATATTTACTCTAGTTTAAAATTAAATTACATTCTATAAATGTATTAAATTTATAAAATGTAAAAACTGATTCATTCAGTTTTTCCTTAAACTTCCTACTAGAATTTCCGCGTTCTCTTTGTTAATTTATAAAATTAATATCAGAAACGCAAATATCACGTTTTTGTGATAAATAAAAACGTTAAAACATGATTTAATTTTCTGCTTTCTAATACAGTTACTGCAAAATACGAATCAGAGATACTTTTCTATTTACTTAGTTATTAATAATATTAGAAATTTATTATTATAAATATAAATATATAAATATATAATAATATTATTATTACTAATTTAATACAATCATGAAAAAAAATTATTTATTATTTAGAATTTATTTGCAACATAAGACACCAGAACATTTTTTTTCTCATCCAAGAGATAATAAAAATTTTAGAAGACGACAGCCATCGATTGACGATTGTGGTGGAAGTGTCAAAGGAGCACGATGGAATAGTAACCTAATAACGTGAATCTCGTGCCCCTTCCGATTGCGAACGACATATATAGAGGAAGCAAAGGCGATGATTTTTTATTCACGAGCGTTGATCGACGTGAGTGTCTGCCAAGAGAATGACGAGAGCTTCGTGAACTTGCCACTCGGTCAGAACGTTTTGTAGCGAATAGATTTTTGTGTTTAGTGCGGAAGTGAATGAAATTTATATAAGGAAGAGATTTATAAAACCAGGTTCCTGAAGAACAATTAAATTAAAATTCGTCATTATTCTCAAAAAGTGGAAATCTTTTTCTTAAGTGTAATTACTCAACGTATGTATATTCGTTAAAAGATTGTATTACTTGTAAACATTTTTCGTGTTTACTTTTAACCCCTAGCGAATATTATTTGTTAAAAATAAAAATTAATTATTGTAACTAATATAAAAATATAATAAATAAAATTTTGCACACATATACATAAACTAATATTAAAACTAATTTTTTAGAATTCTTTTAATTTTAATTATTGTAATTATATAAATTCCGTGATAGAAATTAACAAAAATTATTATTTTATACATTATAGTTGAGAATTAAATTAACTTTTAAACTCATGATTCGATCTAGCTTTGTTACATCATTCTAGGTAGTTTTGTTACATTATTCTATCTAGCTTTGTTACTAAGTGCTTATCTCATTCAAAATAATTTTGATTTCATTATCTTTGTATAATTATCTAAAAAATAATTATTATATATTTTATATATTGTAATGAAAAATACTATAATAATTAAATAATTAATTTAATTTATAGTGTGAGAAATCATAAAAAATATTTATAATAATGATAATATTAGATTATACTATAAAAATATTCGTTGTAAGGCTGCAAATTGCAGCTATTTTATTGTTCTGTATCCATGAATTAAGGTCATCGTTGAAATGACCGCTGAAAAGGGGCGAAGACCGCTACTCACTTAGTATGCGCCGCAATCGTTTGTATTTTGTATTCAAGAGGGATCTTTTACACTCATCTAGAAGGCATCTCATGTCATGCTTGTTTGTACTACTTGTGCATCCTTTTTTCATAATTAAAACAACATTTATTCCATAAAAGATCATTTTCGGGACTTAGAAATATGTATATATCTGTATTTCATCGCGTTAGATAGATTTATTAAAGAATCTATATTTATAAATTTTTAAATAATTACTTTAATAATTTTTATAATTACTCTTAATCACTTGACTAATTATATCTGTCGTTAAGTCTACAAAATGTGTGATTGCATAGTATTATTAGATGCTTTATTTCTATTTATTCCATAGCATTACCTATAAAGTTACCAATAAAGATCTGTTTTACGATTTTAGGAAATTGTTTATAATGTTTTTATCTTGCAGATTTTCATTCTTTTTTAACGATAACTTACAAAATGGTGTCTCATTATCAAACACGAAAGCATCGACCTGGTTGGCGTCTAGGAATCTTTCTGCTATCTCTAGTATTGGTCTCATCTCACGAAGCTGTGCCTCCAAATCACCAGGATACACCAGATGTATCGACCTTGAAGATAGAAGCCAGAGAATCCGAGGCATCGATAATTCTGGGAAAGGATCTTGTTCTTGGTCCACCTTTGTCGACTAGAGCGTCGATCGTCGCTGATTTCAGCAACTCCGACGACCCTGCGTCGACAAAAATTAACTCCCTCGTACCTTCCACGATTGTCAACCGGATATCTTCTGGAGAACATGCCAAAAACGTTCTCCAGAAACCCTCCGTCTCGAAGAATGAGACTTCTCGAGGGTCTTATATCGTTGACAGCCGCTATCGAGGCAACAAAGGCCCGAAGACTGTCTGGAAAAGAGACAGCTATCTCGAAGCACTAAGGCACTCACGTAACAGCGACGATCCGCGAGAAGGGATCGTGCAGACCGACTTGAAGACGAAGACGAATAGAAGAGAATATGTACAGGGGCCCCCTTACAGGCCGGAAATGGAATACGGTCCGCCCGAATCATCATACGCATCCAAGAACCCGCGAATCACATACGGGGGCCCTAGCGATTCTTATCCCCAATCTTTCAAACCATCATCGTCAATGGGTCACAATGATCGTTACAACGGTCCGCAGAACTCTTATGGTCCGCCACAGACTCCCTATGGACCATCGCAAGATCCCTCGCTTTATCCGCAGACTTCTTCGTACGGACCTCCCGGAAATTCTTATCCACCACCCCAACAAGGTGAGAGCAAAAATACTGTTACAGTCAAAACATTTGTTAAATAAATTTATATTATATTTAATAAAATAAAATTCTATAAATAAGTAAACATATATATATATATATATATATATATATATATCATTAAAAAAATTTAATTATTTTCTTTTCTATCTTTTATCTATTTTTTGTTCATAATTATTATTAAGAATTTATAATTACTACTTGGCTTATTTATATTATATATGCTAGTAATAAATCGATACAATCCAATTTTTTTTTGTAGCGAAAGTTTCTTTTCAATTTTAACATTAGTTATTCTTAATCACTTGATTATTTCCTGATTTGTTTTAGGATATGGTCCTTCTATACACACTTCCGTTCCAACTCCGATCTACGGTGCACCTTACGCACTACCGGATGTATCTCACATTTCCCTTCTACCGAGTTTCGATCTAGGATTGCCATTTGCTCTTAAACTAAACGCATTCACTATTGCAAAAATCATATTGAAGTTAGTGATCTTTAAGATGATTGTGAAATTTATCGCAGCAATTTGCTTGTTACTCTTCATACCGAAACTTGAGATAATTAAGAAAAAAGTCTCTAATAAAGACGACGACGACGATGAAGAACGTAGTTTATCATCGCGTAAGTTGTTAGATTAATTAAATTACAGAGCGTCTCTCTGAATCTTTGACTTTAATTATAATGAGAATTTTAATATTTAATCCAATGATTGGAATGAATTCATTTCTAACTTAAAACATTGGTTTATTATCTCCTTAATTTTACTATTATTTTTAGCTAATGCCATTTTATATTTTTCAGCTTATACAAGTTTGGAAACACTAAATAATCTCGAAGGAGTAGTAAAAAGTTCCGTCGAGAAGTTCGAGGCGCAAAACAGCACTCGTTCAAATTCGACAGAGAAATGCACGACAGTTACATGTCGCATGTCCGAAGTGCTTACGTTCCATGAAACTTGGTACGACTACTTGAATTTATTCAACAGCTACGTGGAAGAAGAGAGGCAGCTAACAGGACCGAAAGAGCAGTGAAAAGTTTACATTATCATCACATTTCATTGTCATCTTTGTACTTATTATCGTAATTATTTATACATATTTATTTATCTATATTTTATATAAAAAAAGATATTTTTTCGATATATCTCTCTTAAAAGTTTGATTTATGCTCCTGATTTTTAATCATACATGGTTAAAATAGCATAAAAAAAATTTTAACCATGAGGAAAAATCCTTTACAAAATGCTACAAACGTGGAACATCACTGGGTTAATCTTGTAATCGACGTCATCCGAAACGTTTAAAGAAGATTGCAGAAATAATCTTTCCTTTCAAGCATGACATCAGAATTATTCAGTGCCATTACGTACTAATTGTAAATAGTGAAGTGCATAAGTGTGCTGGAAAATAAAGGTTTTACTCTAACACATTATTTTTGCTCCATTTTTTGATAATTAAATAATATGTAAATATATTGACGTAATGGTAAGAATATGATGTTCAATATATTCCTTATTTATTATATTATATATATCTTATTTATTATTTGCATCAGATAGCAAACGTTCAATTGATTAGCTGCAATATGTATTTTCTTTGAAATGAACATATTACATTTGAAAGTCAGGTGCTATATAAAGCATGATTAACTCGACTATCATGATCCGAGCATAATACACCCTACTCTTCATTCCTCCCATGTGGGGATGGGGATTTGACTCGGTTTATAAACGTAGCATGATGACACAATATGCCAGTCTTCTCTTGATTCGCCGTGTCAAGAAATCATCGCCGAGAAATTTCAAGAGAAACATCAGCCGAAACGATGGAGGTAGCAATTATAGTTGGTACGAAAACTGCACCGACTTTATTTAAAATTTTTTAACAAAATTATCGCGATAATTTCTGCAATTAATTAAATATATAATAACTTTATTAATCGAATTCAAATATGTGACATATTGTTTAAACTATTGAAGACTTTATTTAAACTATTAAACTATTAAACGTTTAGATAAATATTTACAAATCTCATTAAATTGTTGGTAATAATTATTTATATATTTATTAATTAGTTTAATTATTTATTTTTAAAAATATAAATACATAAGACTTAATAATACAAATTTTATATATACAATTCTCTGATTAGTTGATTTTATGTCTCTTTATAAGTTTAATATTTTGATCGTTTTTTAATTTTTAGAGTTTGTCTGAACAATTTTAAATCTCAAATATATTTATTTAAAAAAAAGAAAATTATTAAGATTATTAATAAAGTCTTAATTATTACTGTCAAGTGTACCTTTTGTCTCGCATTTAACTTGTCCTTTGTCTTGTTTTAAATCCTGCTTGATTAAGATATTACATCATTAAAATTGTTCCATTATAAAGCGATAAAAAGTGAAATTTTTCAATTTTTTCCAATTAATTATTTATTAAAACTGTTATTTACGCAAAAATTATTGAGATTTTCAGTGAAATCTCTAACCGCAAAAGATTAAAGAAAACATCTTTAAACTTGCGTGGGTTAAGTGTCCTTGAGCGAAGAAACGTCGCAATCACATAGCAAGGAGCGGGCTTGATCTCGATTTAAAATAAACCTTGATTTCAATAAAGGTGTAATCATTCAATAGAGATGCGTATTAAGGCCACACAGCATCCCAACGAGATGCTAAGCCATTATCAATTGATTTACGTAATACCGTTCTCCACAACTTGTCAACGAGAAAAATTTTCAAAAATTACATTACTCATTTAAGTAACGTAATAATAACAAGATAATAATCTCTTGTAATTGTTAAAAGATATTATCAACAGCTTTATTGAGAAAAATTTTACAATAATTTCGTAAATCGCAACTGCAATTTAAAGAAAAATTTACTTTATTATTTTACAAAAAAAAAAAAAAAAATACAAATTAATTATAAAAAACATTAATCAAGATATTTTTGTGAGTTAATTTAAATTTTTTATCCTCTTTTCTTAATCTTTTCCAGCATTTGCGTTCCTCAGCATGTTTACGTTCTGCGAGGAGACGTATGCTTTTCCCGATGATGCAAAAGCAACCACCATGAAGGAAATAAAGGAACCTATGAAGGATATAAAGGAAGCTATCACCGGGACCGCGTCGAAGGACGTAAAGGATGCTATCAAGGCTGCCAAGGACGCGAAGAAAAGTAAGAAGGACTGCGCTCGAGAATGCGGGAACGATTATGATCCTATTTGCGTTCACGATCCCGCTGACTCTAACTTCAAACCAAGGACTTTTGGCACACAATGCACTTTGGACGTTCATAACTGCGAGATGGGAACGAGTAAGTATATACTCGAAAAAAAAAAAATTTTATTATATTATATAAATAATAAATATTATAATCATACATTAATTATCCCTTATCGCAGAATTGGCTGTGAAGAGTAAAGGAGAATGTCCTGGATCCGGCGGAGTAAAACTGTCTTAAACAATCGCTCGATTTCAGGGGATCATCGAGAAACCGCAAGGTAGACCGTCAAATCAATCATTAGATTTTTATTATCGCAAATTTATTTATTATAGTTTGAGCAAAGTATCGTGATATATTGTAATTCGATGCGACTCTTTCTATGATTATAGAGTAGATGGAATTACTGAGAGAAAAAAACACAGATATATGTAATTACGCGGGAAAATCTCTCTGACAACAAAATTACGCCAAATTACACGCTATATACGATTACACAATGTAAAAGTCAAAGTGTATCTATGTAATAAATATTAATAATGAGCAACTATTGATTTTGTTTCTTTCATAATCACTTCCTTTTCTGCGACTTTGATACATTCATGTTGATTCTGGCATGTGGTTTCTAATTTATGTAAATCGATACTGAATATTATATTTTGAATATATCTACGCACATTTGTGAATCGGCTTTCTAATCGATTACGATCTGTTCTAATGCAAACACAAAGTCAGTTCAATATTTTCTTCTAAATCTGGAATAAACAGATGATTTAATTTTTAACACCTGTTTTACTTTCTGTTTTTATTGCACACATTTATCCAATCATGTAAGCGTAATTGATTACATATCGTATGCATTTTTATTTCAAGCCACTTTTGATTCTTTATCGTTATTTTATATCATATTTTATTTTATTGAAAAATTAATATTTTTCAAAAACATTTTGATTTTTGCCATTATTGATTATTTTAATATTAAATAGAAAAAAAACGTGTATGTGACTATAAAGATATGATGTAATCTTTATCTTATTTTTTTCTTCAACATATATATGTTGCACATATGTATACGTATCAATATTGGATTACATAATATATTTCCATCGTTTTTTCGCAGTTACACTGTACCGAATGATGTCGACACACTCCAGACAAGCTGTCATTACCGATTGACTGATAATTGACTGACAAATGTAACAGCTTTATAATTTATCTTCTAGAGGGCTAAAGAGATATTAATTTAAATTAAAAACAGGTAGGAAAATGGCCGAATTCGAATTTACTCAATATAAATACTTTTCTTTTATTTTCTTATATATCTTGTTTCGTGATCTTTATTTTTTCTCTTAATTTCATTAATTATACTGAAATCAAATAAATAGTAAATATTAGAAATTAATTATATGTAATTTAACTCTACTGTAATGTTAAAATATATTACATCTGTATAGAATAAATTATTCTTTATAAAGATTTGATGGTAAATATAGTTTCTTATAAATTTCGTAAATATCAGAAGCATTATTGTGTTGCTAAGCTATATGAATGGCGCATGTATGTGCATGTAAAAGAGCGTAATTTGTATACGGGTGGAGCTATTATCCGTCAATCTTCGTTATAATAAATTTATCTTTTAATCAATGCCCAAGATAATGAGGATGCGACCACGAGCGATGAAGAATGACGGCCGGCCGCGCGTCCTCAGTCCCGTGCACTTCCATCTACAATGTGTCATCATCTGGTCCGTATAATGCGTGACATGACCGACTTATCTTCAAGATTTTACTGCGTAATTGTTCTCTTTTTGTTATGCGAGACGAAACCGTACCCTCTAGTCTCGTACACCTGCACGACCGCAAGCACGCGGACACTAACAGGTAATCAATCGCGCGAATCAAATAATTATCGGCGACTGGATCTGATAGTAAAAATCGATACCAAAATAATGCGAGAAGTAATTTGATCGAAGTCTCATAAAGTCAATAATTATATGCCACGCTGTTGAATAGTAATATTATTACATAAAATGAGATCGCAAAATATTATTTGTATAGATTTATGCCTCTGAAGATCACGTTTCTTTAAAAATTCTAAAACAGAGAAAAAAATGAGATTTTTATATAAAAAAAAGGCTAAATCAAATGTATAAGATTTTCAAAACTTTTTTATCATCTCTTACCTGTCACCCGTCGATACGATTTAAGATACGCGACTTTGAAACATTTCGTATAAGCGCAGATACGAAACGTTCACCGACTTCGGAATCGATGTCGATGTTTGAAGAAATGGAGAATCGATTGTCGAGCCTCGAGCGAAGACTACGAGCGGTCGAGCAGCCGGGTAAGAGTCTTGCGATTCGCATACTTGGTGGACACACAAAAACGTACCCAATACTTTTGCAGTTTGGCAAATCAGCCTGAGGGAAGAAGACTGGGAGATTTGCGCCGAGGGACCGTGCAAATGTGTACCGGAGGTGAAATCAGTGTCCTGTTGGAGATACGATCTGCTGGATCTACCTCCGACGCAACTGGTTCCCGCCGATGTATTAAAACTGTAAGCTTACAACAATTAAGAATGCCTAGTTTAAATAAATTTTTTCTTAAATAAAATAAATGCATATTTTAAAATTTATAAAATTACGATTTTAAAATATTATTTTTCCATAGAGCATTACCGTTGCAGTCTCAATACAAATGCTTTGAGAATGGAAATCATTTGTTTGACATGTCCTTTTAGGGATCTCGGGAATAATCGACTTAGCGCCCTACATAGAGACACATTTAGAAACATGACGCAGCTGCATCATTTGTAAGTGACGTAAGTAACGACAGTGAGATGAGAATTTTAACAAGATGACGAATTATAGAGATCTGAGCAGCAACCTTATCGAGCATTTAGCAGCGAATTTGTTCCTGCCGTTGCACGGTGTCGCAAATGTCAGGCTTAGTAACAATCTGTTGAAGGAGACGCAACAAAATCAATTTTTCGGGTTAAGGAATCTTCGAATACTGTACGTCAGACATTCAATAATAGAAAAAAAAAATTTATGAAAATTTATGTGTGTGTCGAAAATTTATAATTATAAAAACCATTTCTAATATAAAATTGCGACAAAATTTTTAAAATATCAAATTGCAATAAAATAATGAAAAATAGATATCGTCTTATATTTTAATTAAATATTTAGAATATTAAATAGATTCTTTACATATGTACACTATATATTGAAAAGATTATATGTAATAATTTTCCATTTTACTCCTCTTAGCGATCTCTCATCGAATAAACTCCGTAGTTTGCCGGAAGATCTTTTCTTGAGCAACAGACTTTTGGTTTTACTGGATCTCTCGTCCAATCGAATCTCGTCATTATCTCCCGATACGTTTCGTGGTCTCGGGAATCTCGAGGAATTGTTGCTCGGTAAAAACCGACTAACCGGATTACCCGTTCCAATTTTCCGAGATACGATTAATCTCAGACGCCTTGCCCTCGAGGAAAATCGTTTGAGAGAGCTGCCTAACGGTATATTGAAAGATCTAACTTCTCTCAAAGAATTAGACATGAGAGATAACAGATTGACAGAAATATCTAAAGGATTGTTGTCGGCCCTTGTGCAGCTAGAACTTCTGGAAATATCAAGCAATAAAATATCTCGTGTAAATATCATAAATTTCTTTATATTTTCTTGTTTTTAAAATCATAGTACCACATAATGTGTGTATGTAGCTAAAAAATATTTGGTAAATGTCTATAATTGTGTGTGTGCTACTGCAGCGAAAAATCAATTTTTTTCAATACCAATCGACAAAACTACCGTAGAAATGAAATGTATAAATGCTTTTAGGGAGGGACAAGTCTTTTTTAAGAAGTTATAAATAACAAAATTACATAAATAAATTTATTGAACATTTTTCATTAAATCGTTATGAGAAATTGACAAGAACAAAAAAAATGTATGAATTCGGTCGCTTAACGACTGAGGAATGCTTTCTTAAGAAATTACAAATGAAAAATTACATTTTTTATTTTTCATACATATGTTACTTGTACTTCCAACAATTGTTGGAAGTACAAGTAACTGCGGGGCTTCCACTTTTGAAAAAAATAACCTAACCCAAACTCAATTCCGATTTTGAATGGAAATAGATTTGAATTAGATTATATCTCTTTCGGAAGTGGAGGCCCCCCAGGGGGCCGGAACCCACTGTCTCCACGCATACACGCAATTTCTCATAACGATTTAATGAAAAATGTTCAATAAATTTATTTATGTAATTTTGTTATTTATAACTTTTTAAAAAAAACTTGCCCCTCCTTAAAAGCATTTATACATTTCATTTCTATGGTAGTTTTGTCGATTGGTATTGAAAAAATTGATTTTTCGCTGCAGTAACAATTATAGACATTTACCAAATATTTTTTTATGAGAAAAATTTAAATCTTATAATATTATAAAGATTAATGTTTTGATTGATGTTTTTAGAAAATTATATCTCTCTTTAGATAGTAATAAATAGTTGGATTTTTGTGATAGATTGATACAAGAGCCTTTCTCAGCATGACAGCGCTTCGAGAACTTCGACTAGGACATAATCATATAAAATACCTGCCACCTGGATTATTCAACAACTCTATGTCTTTGGAACGTCTTATCCTTTATAACAATCGCATAGAAATTTTAATAAGAGGCGTTTTTCGTGGATTATTCAATATTACTTCTCTCTTCTTGCAATCTAATAAATTAAGAGTGGTGCAATCGGGAGTTTTCGAAGATACACCGAAGTTGCAAAAACTGTGAGTCAATACTTGATTTTCATAGAAACATAGGTACAATTTTCAATTTAATATTAAACAGTGTTAATTTTTTTCTTGTTCAATACTATTATAAAAAATAAAAATTTCTAAAATTAAAACAAATAAATAAAATAGCAACTTGTGAACATTTGCTATTTGCTAGAATAATTTATGAGATTATATAATTTATGAGAAGAAATTTAAATTAACAAAAGAGATATATAATTTTTTCAATTCTATAATATCGTGTTTTTTTTAGGCAATTGGAATCAAATGACCTCTCTTTTTTGCCAGCTGGCAGTTTGGATGCCATATCGATGATTCAACAGATACGTCTGAGTCGAAATCCTTGGCATTGTGACTGCCGTGCCTCTTATATCGCCTCTTGGTTGCGTAGAAGATTCGCCAGCTTCGTGAATCTGACCAATCCGTTGCAGATACAACAAGCTTTGATATTGACAGGTAATTGGAGTATCTGGGAATTTGGAGCTGGTGCAACTTGTAGAGGTCCTGGTATCCTAGGTGACCAGTCGCTACTGCGTTTGACCTTTCACGAACTCTGCGAGGGTCAATGGGCTTCCATGAAGGGTATCGTACCTCGGTTACCTCTCGATCTTATAACGCCATCCGTTACGCAGCGTAAGATCAGAAAAGGCACAATTTTGGCCTGATTTTGGTATGATTTTGGATCTGATTAAATATTATATTTCTTAACGATTATTTTTATTTAAAATAATGCAATAATGTTAAAATAAAAAGTAAAGAAATACACAAATTTATTCGTAAACTTTTGTGCAACCGATACTGCGTTTATAGTTTTGCATATTAAATAAAAGAATTTATAAAATTATTATATACAGGGTATTCGGTAATTGGTGAAAAACCTGCTAATGGCAGATTCTTGAGATTATTTAGAGACGATTTTTCTTCAGCAAAAATGTCGAGGCATTAATAATTTCCGAGTTATAGGCGATTGAAAAAAAAGGCGTCTTTCGTAAACTAAACTTTTTGAAGTTAGAAAATTATCAAAACTATGTTCTTTAGTTAATTTCAGATAGAGTTTACTGTAATAAAATTTTAATTTAAAGCTTAATTACAATGATATATAATGATAAAAATTGGAAACTTGCAAAAAATGATGACATCTTTCGATATTTTCGCTGATGAAAAATCGACTCCAAATGATCTCAAGAATCTGCCATTAAAAGGTTTTTCACCAATTACCGGACACCCTGTATATTAATTATAATATAATAAAAATATATATTATATTGTTGCAGATATATAAAAGAGGTAAAATTAAAATACACAAGTTTATGCCTATGAAGCATAAATGCTACATGGTATTATAATTAAGCACTAATGTTAACAATGATTATAACAAGCCTCTTTCTTACAATATATTACAATATATTTGTATTCTTTTGATTATATGTATTTTTTGTTCCTATAAGAAATGCAGCGTGAATGAAAAATCTTATTAATAATTATTATGCACTGTGTGATAGCGCAATTTATAATATTTGTAATTATATAATATAAATATAAATTATATTATTAAATGATATAAAATAAAAATATTTGATCGTAAAAAAAGTACTTTTTGTTACTGCGAACTATTTTCAAGATTATTTTCCTGCATTTTCCATCCTGTTTTAGAACAAATAAAACTCTTCAAAATCGATCAACGTCTCATATATGTACATGCATAAAAATATATCTTTCTTTATCGTGAAATTCATTTATGAAAAAATTAATTAACACTGCTAACGATTAAATTAAAACTCTTTTAGAAAATACAAAGTTATACTGAATACTATACAAACTGTTTTAGAATAAATAGAATAGTCTTCAAAATCGATAGCATTTTATATAAATACGTGCCTTTTTCGAATGAGATAAATTAATAAAAAAAATTATTTATTGATAATAATACTGACAGTGATTAGAACTCTTTATAAAATGAAAAAATATAATCAGAACTATAGAATAAAAATTATACAATATCAATAATTTATCAACAGGCATTAAATTATACAATAAGTCCATATATAAATCTAAATGCTCTAAAGATTTAAAATACTCATGTTTACGTATCGCATTTTTATGTATGATTTATGTACAAAAATGCAAAGTGCGTGCGCTAATACCAGCGTGACGGATGCGCAGAGATAAATGTGCAGAGATAAATTGGCACGCGTGAACGGATCTCCGCAGCGATGAAACGATGAGTTGCCGAGATTTGCGACCATACGACGTGTTTTCAACGACCACGACAAAAACGAGTGGTCGAAATGGAAGGGATTTAACAAGCAGACCCAATGGATTTGTTCACTCGTCATTTCAGTAGTCTCGTTCACTTCGTTTCAGTGTATACCTTGCAATGGCCGAGTCAAGCCACAACGACATCGCTACGTTGTTGGAGAATCTTCTGAAGATTCTCAAAGAAGAACATGTTTTTGATAAATCCGGCAATCAACCTGTCGTAAAATTTGTCCATCCCGAAGAGTTACAGGTATATTAGTTATTAGAATATTAGTTTAGTTTGATTTTCAATAATTAAAAATGTTGTCATGCGGTCTCGTGCGTATCCTCTGTGTTACATTTGAAATTTTTGTCGATCTTTTTTATAATTACATCAAGGTGTATTTTACATCTTAATTTTATACCTATATTAATGCGTTTGTAATTGTAATTCATATTTTTATTATCAGTGTCATTGTCACTATTTTATTTACATTATAAAAATGTCTGCCTTATGTCGTATTTCTGTTATTTTTGTGTTTTAATTAACGATAAATCTAACTCATTAATAAAGTTTAATAACATTATATAATTTGAAATAAAATAAAATTTGAATTTAGTATATATATTCCGTTCGTTATATTAGATAAATCTACAATATGTGTAATAATGGCTTTACGAACAATAGTACACAAAAGTTCTTATATTAATAGTTTAATGTCTTTCTTGCAAAATTTTCTTTGGTGGGACGTTTCGACAATAACTGTTGTCTCTTCAGCCACCTTACATTAATCTGTTATAAAATATAATAAATTATTATAACTAACAAAGTAATAAAATTAAAAATAAATACATCTGTCAAATTACTTACATAAATATATAATGAAACAATAACTGAAAACTAGCATGTCACTCCATTTTAATTTTTTTATAAAACTAATTATTGTTTGTGCGATGTCAATATTGAACTGGTAGGATGTGTGGTATGTGTTAATTTTATATATAACTGTCGATCTTAACATATTTGTTTTTCTGTTTTTAAATTATACCAAGAGACAGTTAAGCATTTTGAATTATTGAAGGAATGTTTAATAATGAAAAATATATTTCATCTAACAATTCACATTCTTCTTGTAAATTTAGACCTTGTTTTTGTTGTTTAATAAAAATGGTTTCACCGATGAGTCTTTTATAATAATGTGTGTTTGTAAAATAAAATTTCCAAAGTTTATCGATATACACTGTTCTCAATTATTCCTCCCGAGTATTTTAATTTACTCCAATGGATACTTCAGCAAATAATTAATTGAGAAAGTAAGTGCATTTAAAAAATTGTTTCAATTATAAATAACGTAAAAACAATAATAATGGTAATAATAATGAATTTCATTATTTTGCAATCAATTATTTATATAGTTTGTTTAAAATTCTTTTTCGTAAGAACTCTACGATCGATCACTTTTAAATTTCAAACAAACTCGTACTATTTTAATTACAACAATAATATTGATATAGCCATACGCCATCAAAATTTAATATAAAAAAGTTCAATTTTTTATGTTTAGCAGTGAATTTCTTGATTTGCTTTAGACAAAATACATTTGTTTTCTCGTTATTAATTCAAATATCATTTTGTTTAAATACTTTTCTTATTCAATCTTAGTACAATTAACATGTTTTTGACAAAATATCTAACAAGAATCGTTAACTAGAAAATCGTTAATTAAAACAGATTTTATTACGACACATTTATCTGATTTTGGCCATATTGTATATGCATACATCTAACTTTAATATTTGCGATAATTTGCCTAACCTACATAAATAGAGATAAAGTCTTGTGAAAAAAAATTCTATAATACACAATAGAATATTTGCTTAAGAAATGTTTATAAACGCGATACGATTATTGTGGGACGCAAAAGTTTCCGATACATTTGTGTGAGGTCAATGGTTATAATTGATATCGTGTGCAGTATTGACCAGACGAATCATTTTTTTCTTCAAGGAACTTTGACATACACACCAACATATCGCTCTTCAAAGTTGACTTACTAATAATGTTTAAAAATAGATAATATTTCTTCGAGTTAATGATTTCGATCCTTCAACTGGAGTATATAAATACAATTATTTCTAATAAAAAATTTGCCGAATTATTTACAGTTGTAGCGAATATCTGGAAGAATATTAGATTATAAAGATTCTGTAATAATAAAACACTAATTTTGACAATAGAATAATCATCGTTCTTCTCTGATGGAATTTTTGTGTAGCACAAGATATCATTTTCTTTGGATAAAGATCCAATGAAGCAGCAACTCAAGTCATTGATACGTCAGATTATACAATACTCTGTAAAAACGAGCAGTCCGCATTTTCATAATCAACTCTACGGTGGCGTTGACAAGTACGGGCTGGTTGGCTCCTGGTTAACGGAAGTCTTGAACACTAGCCAGTAAGAATAATAAAGTAACATCTATTAAAGTAACATATTAAAGTAAGATCTATATTTTCTTCGAGAGAACACGGCACATAATCAAAGCTATTACATAACTATCGCTTCATAAGCATTTGATAACGTCGCTAATCTATATTGCATCTTAAGCGATGTATGACTTATCACACAATCGTAAATACGTATTAAATCCTTATTATCGTCAAGAAAGTGCAATATCATTTAAAAAATAAAATTATTTCAGCATTATCTCAGTAATTTAATAAAAAATAAAATATCACATTGACTTTCTTCCGCACTGAATCCTCTTAACAAGTTATAAATAATGCTGTCACAAGTCTAAAAAATTAAATAAAAAATCAATTACTAACTACAATTACATAACGAATACGTTTTTGCTAGGTATACGTATGAAGTCGCGCCCGTATTTACTATGATAGAGCACGAGGTGATAAAGAAATCGTTGCAGCTGGTGGGCTATCCGTCGATACCGCTTGCCGATGGTATAATGTGTCCAGGTGGTAGCATAGCAAACATGTACGCGATGACAATGGCCAGATACAAGAAATTTCCGGAAGTCAAGAAACTTGGCGTCTCTTGGATTGGGAAACCTCTAACGTGTTTGACCAGCGAAGACGGTCATTACTCGATCTTGAAAGCTGCCCATTGGCTAGGTATAGGCACTGATAATGTTTATAAGGTATGAATATCATTCATCACTGCAATCTCTGAGTATTTGATCAATATTTTAAAAAAAACTTATCAAAACTTTATTATTATAACATTAGCTTCTGTAAATAAATGTATACTGAAGGACGTCCAGAAATGTTCTTCATGAACTAAGAATATATTACCTTAATTTTGCTCATCAATTAAAGAAAAAACATTTTTAAAAATTTTGATTACGTTAAAAAGTAAATTTTTTTTCGCAGGTGAAGACGGACAAGTATGGTCGCATGGAAGTGGATGACCTAAAGAAAATTATACTAAAACTGAAGAATGAAGGACAGTTACCGTTCTTCGTAAACGCCACTGCTGGTACTACGGTGCTCGGAGCTATCGATCCATTGGTAGAAATCGCAGAGATCTGTCAAAATGAGGACATCTGGTTACACGTAGACGTTCGTATAAATTGTATGAGAGTTGTTAGCTTGAGAGTTGACACAATCTGAAACAGAGATCTTTTGCAGGCTTGCCTCGGTGGTAGTTTGCTACTTTCGGAGAAGTACCGATCTCGACTACGCGGCATTGAATTGTTTGTTGAACTGTTTTTTTTTATTAGTGCTAAACGAGGAAGAAAAGCGAATGTTCAAAATTAAGCGATTATTCACAATCGAAATTACATAATTACATAAATAAATATTATCTGTATGATTTATTCGAATTGAAAAAACTTTGTTCCCAACGAAATGTGAAGTAATATTTGTCATCAATCAAAAGAAAAGAACAAACTTTCTTTCCTCGTGCGCTAATACTTTATTTTAATTTAAAATGACATGTATCGGTTTCCTTTGATCAAACTTTGTTCTGTGTTGCGGTTTAGATCGGACTCAGTTGCCTGGAATCCCCACAAAATGCTTGGAGCGCCGCTACAATGTTCCCTGTTTCTGGTCAAAGGTGAAAAAGCATTGCACAAAGCGAATTCTTTCAAGGCGAACTATCTTTTCCAACAGGATAAATTTTACGATGTTAGCTGGGATACAGGTGATAAAAGCGTGCAATGCGGCAGAAAGGTAATTACACAATTATCTTTCTAGATATTCAAGATATTGTAATATTTAATCTCAATAAAGATTTACTCGTAATACGTATATAAAAAAAAAACCCCAAAAGATTAATATAAGAAATTTCTAAAAAAATGATAAAAAATTAAAATACCGTATAAACGTTTAGACATTTTGACCAAAAATAATCATTATTTTTTTACTAATAACATTTGATATATACGTCTCAAGGTCGATGCAATGAAATTTTGGTTAATGTGGAAAGTTCGTGGCACGACAGGCCTTGGGTTGTTCGTGGAGAATGCAATGTACTGCGTGGAATATTTCCTGAAACGAATTCAAGAAACTCCTGGCTTCCGGTTGGTGCAGTCTAATTACCAGTCGTGCACCGTTTGCTTCTGGTAAGCAATTTTACGTGATTATCGCGAAATTCACGATCGCTATTACGGTGAGTTTCATTTCAGGTATATACCTACGCAGATGCGTGATAAGCCAGAAACTGTAAATTGGTGGAAACAGTTATACAATGTGACAACCGAGATAAAGAAAAGTCTGACTCTGTCCGGATCTGTCATGATCGGATATACACCTTTATTGCAGAGAGAATGTGGCAATTTCTTTCGCATGGTCGCGACTTGCCAACCACCGCCCACAAGATCGTCTATGGATTACGTTATTAAAGAGATTGAAAAAGCTTCGTTAGATTTAGAACAATTAGAGTTAACTAAATTAGAAATAATATAAAGAAAAACTAAGCTAATAAAAATCGAGAATGAGATAAATAGCGGGGAAATAAAATAAAATTTGCTTAATAATAATAGTTAAGTTTTCGTCCCGCTTCAGGCCATTGGTTTACCTCGAGCTCGGCTCTTATTAACTCAGTTTTATTTTTGTCTTACAATAGAAAGATTATTTTGATATTTTCTATTCATGGTCTTCATATGATATGTGCATATGAAATATTAAAAACTTATTTCAAACATTTTTCTTATCAAGAATATTTGTCTAGTTCAATTCCCAAATCAATTTCCAAAACTATTAAAAAAGAGAATATTTATTTATTGTAAACGAGTGCGCGAATAAATGCAACGCATACAGTACTTATTAATCGCATATACACGTGACCTTGAGAACAATATTTCATGTTATACAAGACAACATTAAATATCATTATGTCAAAAATTTTTATATATTTTATATATTTTTATGTATTTCGTATATTGTCTTATAGTCTTTCTATAATCTCGTACGTAAGAGGTAATTAATACGTAATCGAAAACGTTTAATTTGTCGGAAGACATTCCTTTGAATTCCAAATGAGAAATTTCATTCATCCTGGCAAGCAAAGAGATAAATTATTCTAATGGTCGCATGCATACACGCGACTCAATGTGAGCCAATATAAACGCAATCGTGTGTTCATTGTTCACACATCTATTATACACACATATAATATACGCATTTGTTCCGTCGTCATAAAGCTATGTTTAAGAAGATGCATTTTTATATACAACTCCGTATCATGGCACTACATTATTCGATATAAAATATTCGATACGTTTTTCTAAATAAAAACATAAAAGAAAACGAACTTTCTTTCGCCAAAACACACACACACACACACACATACACACACACACACACACACACACACACACACACACACACACACACACACACACACACACACACACACACACACACACACACACACATATATATATATATATATATATATATATATATATGTTCACATTTTGGAAAAAGAAAGCTATATGTATATATAAAAAACATATTTTGTTATTTGTACAACTTCCAATCATTTGATCCATAATAGATCAACAATCTATGTAATCGCAGCGTAATAGATGTGTTTCCCTGTTTTCCTCTCTTTTGCAAAAATATCTTATTTCATAAAGTATAACCTACAAACGTTCATTGAAATGAGGAATTGTGAAACTTTATATACAAATGAATCAAAGTTGAATGCCCAGGCATGAGCAAAATTAATTCTCGATTTGCATTCTTTATCTCTCTTTTTTTAGGCGAAGGGAGGGATATACAATATATATATATGTACAAAAACAAAAATAAACTCTTATAAAATCTCTCGAAACAACGATTTTCTCTGCGAATTACGCCGAGTTATTGCGTCGCTCCGGAAACGATGCATCGCGAAAAAAATGCAAGTCGATTATGAGGCGGTTCTTATCAGTACCTTATAAAACGTGGCAATTACGAAAAAAAAAATATCGCCATGTTCTCATCGAAATACGTATCAAATTTTCTAATCTTCATTCAATATAAAATTGAAAATAATCTCAGACTTGTGTCGTTAATCGCAGCACTGTCGTATCTTTCAAACGCGCCGGAGAACATGTATGTCATTAATATTAGCACTAAGAACATATAGTCTTGTAAACAGGCGCTTCTTTGATCGATCATTGTCGCCTTAGTTTAATTAAGTAGATATACTCTTCCTATAACGCGGAAGTCCATCTTCGAGTCACATATGTGTTGTTTTTAATATCAATCGAACGCTAATCGATCGATAAAGTTTTTACTCAGCTGCCAAATGTATGGAATGAATTAAACATTCGAGATCAGCAACATATGACTCAACGTATAAAAAAAATCACACGAGAATCACACATAATCAGAGCACAAATCAAATGATGCACTATTCGCACTTCATGCAAATGGTGCTCGTGTTCAGTAGTACTTGTCCTGATCAAGATCGGCACGAATATGTTGCTGGCCATGACTGTTACGCTTCAGGGTGGCAGATTCGTAATCAAGACTCTTCGGATATAGCTTGGGACTACCGAGACCGTTAACGTTGGGGTTATTCTTGCCACGTAGAGTCCCATTTCCATTGGTGCTACCCGAGAAGCTAGGCTGTCGCTTTGCGTTCACCTGTAGAAATTAACTCCTTTCAAATATCTGTGTCAAGGATGTGCTCAAGTATCCGGTCGAGTGCTTTGACTCTCTTACCTCTTTCAACGGAACAGTGACGTAAGGATTTTGTTTACTAATATAATGCGGATTTCCTGGCATGCGCGGTTTGCGTCGTTTTAAGTAGAAGAAACACAAAACCGCAGTTAATGCTAGGCCGATGATAAAACCGATTACGCAACTGCCTACTACTGCGCCCACCGTGACGCCTGAACTCTCCACGCTAGAAGGCAAGGCGTTTACATCTGGAAAAGTATGCGCAATATATTTAGTAATACTTCAATCAGTTTTTACATTTTAGAAATATCGTAAAAAAGTATAAAGATATCGTATATTTTTTTATAAATCTTTTTTTCTATATATCACTGTATATACATTCTTTCTTAAAACACTTTAAATCTTGTATTCCAACAAACCGTTGTCCATGCAGGTCGGAAGACAATCGCGTGTTTCGTGAATTGGCCCTTGACACACGCCGGGTCCCAACAGTTGAAGACACGTCCGTTTCCGGTGTTGCTGACGGTCGCTGTCGCATGGACTCCAACGTGACCATGTGTCCCAACCAACTAGCGATTCGCAGCTAGCCATTTCGCAGGTTTCCCTGACTAATCGGGGACCGCTGCAGATCTCCGGACCGAGGCAGTCTCTCGTCCTAGCACGTATACCTACACCACATGTCGCCGAGCACTCGGACCAGTCCGTCCAACACGACCATTGTCCTTCTGCCGTGTTAGTAACGCTGGGATTCACGCGGCATGGCTGAAAATTGCAGACTCTACTCTGCGCAGAGAGACCATCTTCGCATGGTGGCGACTCGCATTGCCTCACCTGTAAAAACGTAACATATGTGTCACTTTCATACTTGGATATAACATAGTGGTTTTACAATTTGATACTTTATGCATTAATAATCTATTGTGTGTAATTCCAATAAATTTTTTTAAATTTAATCAAATACATTAAATCAAGCAATAAACAATAATTTCACAAAATATCTACTATGTTTATATGTTGGAAGATATTAATAAAACTGTGACAAATACTTACTCTATGCTGCGTACCCCGTCCGCAAGGACGATCGCACAAGCCCCAGGAAGACCATTCGCCCCAACCATTTTCATTGATGGATTCCCCGTCTTTCCCTCTCTGACATGAACCATTCCTACAATAGCGTTCCTCCTCTTTGGCGAGTTGCACTCGCACGCTTGACGGATCATTTGTCTGGGCGCGACAGCTGTATCGAAAACGTTTCTCCAGATAGCCTATATTGTCGCTTTGCAAACTGGCGTTTACTGCCAACCAGGGAGTCCAACCAGAATATCGTTTCGTCTCGGGACATTCGTGAGTATTACACTCTTCAACCTAAAAAATTCGTTTTCGTCAAACGCTTTCTATTTGTATCTAGAAAAACTCTAAAGTTACATCAGCGAATAAAGAGATATTTTTTCATGAGACATTGAAACTTACCTGAAGGTCGCATCCAGGGCATTCAACACCACCCTTTTTCGATGACGAATTATCGCAGGTTCTCTTTCTAATACGTATTCCTATAAAATATAAATTGTTAATTTTACAAACGCTCATGTTATGAAAAAGTAACTTGCTTTTGTATTATTTTAAGCGACGCAAATATCTAAAGTACATAAAAAAATCTTTAATTCTTCAAGGTATTTCAGTAAAAATTTCTTCTTAGATTTTTATATTCTATAAGTATTATTATCCAATTTTATATATATATATATATATATATATATTGTCGGTGCTGCTACTAGACGCTCACCGGTATTGCACGGTTTTGAACACGCGTGCCAGGGACCCCAAGTCGACCACTGTCCGTACTGAGGTGGCGGAGTGACTTTGGTGGTAGCAGGACAAGGCGGCAGATCAATGCACACGATATCGTCGTGGTCGTGACCGACGCAAACGCGTCCGCCAAACGCAGGAGCTGGATTTGTACATGTTCGCCGACGTGTTTTCATCGCCAAACCGCAAGTCTGAGAGCAGGCCGACCATGCTGACCAAGCGGTCCAATCGCCGTGAACGGTGCAATTTGTTACTCTGACGCGCGCACCTGTGCAACTCTCGCCACCGTGCTGTGGTGGAGGATTGTTGCATTCTCTGGTCTGACATTGGCACGTGTCAATCTTCTGCAAAGTAGATTTTAAACGTTATTTTCATGTACGGAAAATGCTCCGATTAAAGATAGTAGACAGGGGTGTCAAAGTGCCATTCAGTTATGTCAAATGTCAATGAACTGTCAATATTTGATTTTATTTTTAAACGAGATTAAAGATCCTCAATATCTGATGAGTAAATACCAACCTCCGCGTAGTCGCTGTGCGAGTGAGAATGAGAATGACCATGTCCGGATGACTGTTCTCCCGTGCCGTGTTGGCAGGGCGACCAAGGACTCCACGCGCTCCAGCCTCCGTCGACAGGATCTGTGAGCACCGGACACTTGGTGACCTCCTGATGCCAATGATTTGCAAGATAATTCTGTTTCGGTGCCTGCGCGCATTTCATGAGATGTTCGTTCCATCCACAATACGGCTCCTGGGCATTCAGGCACGCTTGACGGCTTCGATGACGATAACACTGAACGGCAGGTATGCTAAACGGTGGAAGATACGATGCGATTTAAACGAAGCATTTCAAAAGCGCACACAACGTTTACGTTATATACGCTAAACATTATACAATTACTGGCTGAACAAATTTATCATTTTTTACAACGTGATTTACAATCGATTTACGATATCTATATTTATGACAAATGCATATAATATTCATCACACGACTTGTAAAAAAATAATATTCATCGTCTTACCGCAAGAGACCAATTTCCATTCCAACGTAAAGACTCTGCGTGTCCTTGAGGAATTGCAGCGTCATCGGGGGCGAGGGTAAAGGTCCCCAAACCTCGACAACACACGTTTCGTGCGTTCTAGGCAGAACAGAGATCTTCTTGATCAGCCCGGTCGTCGTGGCGACATAGAGGACCGTCACGCTACGGTGCAGCTTGGTCGGCGTCACATCCACCGCGATGTGGGTGAACCGCTCGAGAATCGTGGTGTGCAGCGGATTCAACGTCGTGCTCTGGACCGCCTCGTCCATCAATTGGTATCGTTGATTGTCCATGATCGTAAGCGGCGGGGTACTGGAAGCGCACTGTTCTCGATAATGAAGCGCAACCGGTCTCCTTTCCCAGGCGGCGCCCGCGTTTTCCTGATACTTGAAAGGCCCGTTAAAACTAGCGGCGATCGCCGACATGTTGTACGCGCAGACCGCCGAGCCTGAGATGCCGTTACTGCGGCGGGAGAAAAGAAGAAAAAAAAGAATTCCATTAAGGTCGGTCGCTTCACCGGGGAAGAAATTGCAGTTTCCATGTTCGAAAAACATTCCATTATCAGGCATAAAGAGCGTAATTTGGAGTAAATGATAAAGTTCGAATATTAAAAAAAATTGGACATTAATTGGCGTAAAATTTCTACATGCGAAATCCTAAAAATCGAATAAACCGAATTGAAATGAATTACCAATAAAACTGTTGATTTTCAACTCATATTAACTCATAAGAATATACTCATATTAATTAATTAAATTTTAATTCTTCAATTAAAATTAATTAAAATTAATGCTGCTTAAGTTTAATCTATACAACTTGTGCCAAATACAAAATCAAATTTGTTTCGCGAAATTGCATAATCAATTTGTCATTTACCATCTCTCGTATCTCCCTGGAGTTTGTGCACAGACATAAACACAGATGACAATTAATACGCCTGCAAACTAACCGCATCGCTGAGCGATACTTACATAGGGGTTGTGAAGGTAGCGTAAATGATTCCCTCTTCCGGATGATAAGCCATGCCTTGGATCTCATCGTAATAGAATGGAAATTCGCCAGGAAGGGAGCAATTCAAACGGGCTTTACTGAAGGTCGTCCATACGTCTTTCATCAAAATCTGTCCACCTCGATCGTTTTTGCAAACTCTCGCTATCCTCGAATATATTTTCTGCAATCGTATACCGTAATATGGACGATTAGGGTAAATGTGCCAATTACTGTGGGTCAACTAGTTACCGTGCCCTTAATTTATTTTCCTGCGTAATAAAATTTAATATTATGAAATTATGGATATTAATTTTTTTTTTAAATTCACTATTTTATGTATATATTAAAATTATATGTATGACATATTTATATTTTTTAAATACTGAAAATAATAATTAAAATATTTGATACTCGATGTAGCTTATTTTTCATGTTAATCTTATTCAAAAGCTTAAGAAACAGCGAATATATTTGCGTTAATATGTAATAGATTAACATACATCACAACGTAAAAAAGTAAATATTACATTATTGAAACCTATATGGATTATGAATAAATAACAGTTTAATTAATTTTTAGTTACTGTGCTCTCTCGTAGTACGATTGTTCACAATATTTGAGAAAGCATGGTATTTGTGTGGAAAAAGAGCACAGTATATGAGACACAGTAATTCATTTTTGCGATTTTTAAGTGACTAGTAACTGACTCAAATCTTTTTTAATTTATTTTAATTATTTTTCAGTTTTTTTTTTAATATTTTAATTACGAAAAAAATTATAATATTAAAAAAAACATTAAATTATGAAATTAATACTTTGAAAGAAGTAAAAAAAAAAAATTATGGAAACTCTTTAAATTAATAAAAATCATGGAGCATTAGCTTAAGGGGCACAATAATTGGCACACTTATCCTAGTAAATTTCATTTTGACAAGATTTAATTACTCACTGTATTATCATCGTACTAATTTATTTAATAAAACAGAAAGTTCGAAAGAGTCTAACAAATATTTATAGTAAAATTTGTACCAATATCTTAAATGTCTGTCAAACTTTTATGTTAGACTAGACTAGTGTTTAGCAAATTAATCTAATCATGATGAAGCGGAGTTTAACCTCGCGCTTGTGAGATCACGATCAAGATACGATCGCGCGACCGGATGCGGAATATTTTATTAAAGCTATCCCCTAGGCGGCAATTTGAGCGGCGATAGGTTGAGAAAATGATAAACATCGCGCGAACTAAGATCACGATTGCCGGAGATGATATTTTTCTGCCGCGGGAGAGGAAAATCTGCGACGGGACGGTCGTTTCGACAAACACCGTAAGCGGCTAATTATATACGCCTGACGCAAGTCGGAGGAGATGAGATCGCTAATCGCGCGCGAGAAACGGCTCCTCGCGTGTCTCGGATTGATGGAAAACACGTCACGCCGGATTTGCTCTGGGTACGGAATCGATCTTACCTTGCCGCAGTTGATGTACTCCACAGCGGATTCGCGAAATAGAAAGTACACGTGATCCTCCGTCTCGAAGCTGCCGACGAACTGCGCGTCATTTAGCCACCTAAAAAGAAAGTGCAAGCTTAAGAGAAAACATGATCCCAGCGCGATAAATAAGACGGAACAATCTTGCAGCATAGTATATAATTGGTGGCTCGTTTATTTTTGAACAGTCTTAGTTAGTGAAATATTTATGGGAAGTAAGATAAGAGACAACACGACAGATTTATATGACACAATTCGTAGGCATCGAGATCCCATTTCTTTTGATATAAAACTTACTTGGAATCGTATTGTCGTGTCCTGAGGCTCGGTGAGGCCAACGTTCTGTAGATCAAAGTATCGGCTCCAGAGAAGTCGGTCGACGCGCCGGCGAAGAGGCCGCCGGAAGGACCCCTCGAGAGAAGAGCGGTGATGTTTGCATGCGGTGAATACGAACACATAGCCACGCCCGACATCTCGCTGGTCACGCTCGTTATATTCTCGATCTGTAATCATAATTGCTACCGTATAGAAACTACACCCGCAAACTTTGTTACCGTCTGTATCGAGCATAATAATGTCGAGTCTAATGACGGTAATCTGATCTCATTGACATCGTCAATCCGACAGACGATCGCGACACAAACAACGAGGCAGAAAAAAAAAAAAAAAAATAACATAGAGCTCGTTATGTTACGGACGAGATGCCATTCGTCTGAATCCGATCGGACGGATTCCTTTCGAGGACGTACCTCTCGCCACGCGCACCACGGACTGAAGGCGTAAGTGCCGCAGGTGAAGAGGCTCTTGCCGTTGCTGAGGAGCACCTTGACGTAATTACGACAATCCTCGACGCTCTGGCCCTTATTCTGACAGGTGTTGACCTTGTCCTCCGGCGCGGACCACGTGGCGTGCTCCAGGTCCGTAAGCGACGTCAGCGTCAAGCGGTACAAATTATCTCTGAAAAGACACACTTTATTTACATCTCCATCAATCGCGTGCTCTTTGGGTGTCGTTAAGCGCGTCCCATACGCGAAATCAGACGCTATTAACCCATTAAAAGCCACTGACGTCGCCGTGGCTGTCTCGGCTTGTCGCTTTTTTCTGACATTTCTGGTAGCAATATCCGTCAAAATCATAACGGACACTTGTCAGTCAACATTTTTTACAATGGAGTCAAGTAAATCAATTTCTATCTAAAATCGGAAATGCAGTTTCTTTAAAAAAAAAAAAAAAAAAAAAAAAAAAAAAAGTCGTAGGCTTTAAAAGGCCTTCATAAAAAGCTCCCTGACCTGGGCTCAACCTTAGATGGATTTCATTAAAATGTTACTAGATCGCCTCATTGAAAGTCACGTAGTGACGAGTAATGAGGAATGTTGTTGGCAATATATCTCGATGCGTATCTCAATTTTAAATCGAGGAAGAATAGCTGTGGCGAGTGACAGCGACGACGCGGCGATTTCTCTCATAGAAACGACACTCATCATCGTATTCAATGATGGTCGTCAGCTTCGCCGCAGAATGATGCTGCCTCTCTCCGAGAGATATCTATGAGCGAGGTTTACTTGCAATTCTCGATGCCGACTGTATTCATGAATTCCTCAAGCGATGGCACGCTTGATTGCGCCACTCCAATTATATCCGCTAATAAACATATATCGCGCATCATATTCTGCATCTAAATGAGTGCATTTACAAGCAATACTGGTGCTCGCGATATTACTTATCACATTAACACGATTCGTGACAGAAAAATTTCTAATCTTTCTTAAATGCATCGCGATATTTTTTGGAATATTGATTGGTGCAGATGGAAGATAGTTTAATATTGCAAACAAGACATAAACAGTTAAATTAATAAAATGAATGGAAAATTGTTTCTTTTACTCTGGCTTTTATCACTTAGATATTTGCGGAGCAGTAAGTTAAAGTACATATAATATCAGTGACTTCTCTTTCAAATAAAAATCTAGAAATTTAATAACATAATTTTTTATCTGTAAAAATCGATTTCTCCTTCTTTTTTTGTTTATAAAATATCTTAATAAATATTTAAAAGAGACAAAGAAGAAAACTGTTTAATAATTCAGGAGTAGAGATCCATCCTGTACAGAGAGCAGACCCGAGAGAGAAAGGTGGCATGCAAAAGATGTGTGCAACTACCTTCCGCGGAATGCGACCGTTCACGAAAGATGAGGTAACGTAAGATGAGGTGAGGTACTCGGTAGATAAGAAAAAAAAAAAAAAAAAAAAGAAACGTCGGAGAAGCGCGTCGCATTCTCTGTGTATTCACTTTGCGGGGTGGCTTACGTCCGATTTCGAAGTACTCGCGTGAGACACTCGTGGCAGTCACGGAGGCGTACTCGGGTTTGACAGCGACTTCGAGGAGCCCTCGAAAACTCCTCGGACGACATTCCACGGCAGCCCACTTGACTCAGATGCGACTCATATACTCACGCATACGTTCGCGAGTGTGTACGACAGTGCTTCGCCGTCGAGTACGCGAGATCAAGAGATTGCTCAGTGAACATGTTCTGTGTAATCGATAGATTAAACTTTTCCTACGTAAAATCGGATTCAATCCAATCGGGTTTAGATAGATAGATTTCGTTGAAATATATAGAACTTTTTTCTTCGAAATTAGAGAATTTTTTTATATTTAAAAATGAATTTATTCAGATACTTAAAAAAAACCTACCATGTTTCCTCAACATGATGCAATTTTCATTAGCGTGCGCATATGTAAAGTAGCAAACTAAAAACAACGGCAGTGTCGATCGCCTCGAGGAAAGCTCGATAAATAAATTATTATCGATTTATAAATGACCGCAAAGATATGGTGCATGCAAAATTATCCGCCTGTCTCTTTTCGAGGCGAAGAAAACAACAACAAAATCCCGACAGGAACAGGAAGTGTAGATTACCGATCGATAACTCGATACTCGCTCGTGTTTCTCCAAGTAGCACTCTGTCTTTTTTCCGCTTCGGTGACGATCGCAATTTATGTAAATGGAAGTAGCGCGCGATTACGACGATGATCCTGCTCGCTGGTTTGTAATGGAAAAAAAAAAAATAAAAATTCAAGAAACTGTCATCGCGTGTAAACAGTATATAAAATATTAAAGATTGATTCCGAATTAATTACAGAGATGGAAAGCTCTCAAACTTTATATATATTAATTATTCATCCCACTAGTAATTATATAATATAGTTTAATTAGAAGTTGTATCTATGTTTTAGTAAATTATATTAATTTGAATATATTTGACAGATAAAACTTCGCGGTTGTCATACACACATATATTATATAAAATCGTTCGCCTCCAACAATCTTTTCGCTTTCTAATATTGCAATCTGCAATCCTTAAGGGACACCGCTTTCGCACGCATATATCGTCAATCGGAAATACAAATGCTCGAGTATTTCTTCATTGGACGTGTCGATAATTACATACTCAATATTCCGCATGGACCTTTTGTCAAATCGATGAACTTAATTTATGCATGATTACTAACGTCGCAGTTTGCAATCTATCGCGGCTTAGCTTCGACATACATGCATAACAGTTATCCGTCGTGTTGCATTTTGTTGCGATGCTCCGGGTCACGTTTCGCGCCATTCATTAGACTTCTCTATCAATCCCATTCAGCTGCTTGCTTAATATTCTCGATCTGAAACACCGCGAGATGCTCTAACGCAGAGTGCACTCTTTTCACCCTGAGAATATAATATAACCATATGCTTGTCCAACTTTAAAATTAAAACATCATTAGAATTTTTTACTCGAAATCCAAAGTAGAAAAAAAGAAAAAAAAAAGACAGTTTTAAGTATTATTTACTTGTGCAAGTCTTTTATAAATCTTGATTTCTAAAAATCCTATATAAATCGATAAAATTTTTTTAGCCTCGCAAAGCGAGAACACCCTGTATAACGATCCATATTCTGTGTGACACAAAACCCTTTCCCTCCTCGCACCGGTTGTGCGAGAACGACCCGGGGGGAACCCGCAACGAAGCATAAACGGCGCCTACGTGGGCGCCCGCGTCGCGGCACCGCGTGATACTTGGAGCAGGTAATTATTATTTAAGTGGAGTACAAGCGCGGGCAGGACGACGGTTGTGCATGCCAATTAATAAGCCGGCACCGTTGCGTATCCATGTATATATATTCGCCAACCTACGTGAGGCAACCGCCGTAATACTCGTGGACCCGGGCACTCCCGCCGAAGGGATACCGCTGTTTCTCGTTCGCGTCTTTGGCGACATCACAAGGCCGTCGGGCGCGGCAGGAATGAATTATGTCGCGCGGAAAAGAAGCCGGAATTTCTTTCCAGGTCCAACGAGGGAGATTGTATCGCGTTGTTCCGCATGAAACAAAGTTGTATGCCCGCGGTCCTCTACTCGCTAGATGCAGTTAGTATTATCGATAATCGATTTTCTCGCTGAACGCGTGACAAGTGCTTTTTGTCATTGTCGAGTACTGGAGAAGAATAGTACGGTTTTCTTTTTTCATCTCACACATTGAAAAAAAAATCTTCTTTTATAGAGGAAAAAAAAAAAAAAAAATTCTTTAATGGAATTTTTTTCAGTACTTTACGTCGTTGCGACTTTTTCCTCTCTCTTATCGAAGATACGGTAGACTGCAATCGATTTTGTATTACATTGCTGTATCATGTACAACGGGATTCATGCGGGACCCAATTTTACGGTAACGGTGCGGTTGGATATCGCACCAAGTTTTACGGGCGTCAATCAACGTCTCTCATATTTTCTTGTTAGAACATGGGATCCCGCGTGCGAAGTAGGCGGGTAGTAAAGCGAACCGATGTTACTGTCGTTGTATGACACGTTGAGACACCTCGATCGCGAGAACGTAAACGAGATACAAGTCCGTATTGTCATACGCATCGTTTATTCCGAGAGTGGCGGACGACTGGTTTTGCAATATAAATGTATTTAAATAAGATGCAGATATAAATAATCTTCATATATCTACCTCGACAAGATCGGCAAAGTTCTCGACTTATACCACTTTCAAGATAAATGACTCGTATATCAACTGAGGTGTGAAATATAACGGTGATATACATATTATAAAAAAAAAAAAAAAAAAAAAAACGTGGTATATAAATCATCTTTTCTTTGTTGAAAAAGACAAGCAATAAAAATGTAAGAGTAATTAAAATTGAGTCCCTTCGTAATGTCTTTTCTCTCTTTGACGACTCTAATAAAAGCGAGATATCGGAAATTTATATTAGGTTGAAAAAAATTTTATTGAAAAACTTCTGAAAATTTTCGCGGATAGAAATATGCGGCTCTGCTTCTCATTGAATTTTTTTATATTTTGTATTCTTCTGTCTAATCTCTGAGAGGAGTTTTGTTATCGTTCTAATCTCACGAGTAAGCCTAAGTGAGTCGTGAGTGTAAGTAGGTACTCTCTGTATGTTGTTTATTGGCCGAGTGGTCACATTGAAACAGATTACTTCCTGCTCAGTGGACAAATACCTCTTTGGCCCCTTTTAGCCCCTTCCCCTTGTCGTGTAGATGAGCGCGATGATGATCGTGCCATTGTACGCGACCGCAATTCGCGCCTTGAGAAAGTTATGGGACGAGGGAGGGAAAGGTGACAGTACTAGTTGTTTCATAATAATCGACTCATTATGCGACGTGACAACCGCGAGGATGGACATGCGCGAGAGCTCCTGCGACGATTAACTTCAAACACAGTTACCCGATCGATTTTCCACGTGCCCTCGTTTCGCTCCCGTCAATCCTGCGTCCCGTTTCAAGTCCCTCAGAATCTCATTCTCTTGCAAAATATTTAAATTTATTCGTCGTCAAGCGATTTAAATTAAGTAATAAATGCACATATAACTTTTTATATCACTAAGGCTTTATATCTACTACACTTATATAGCTTCATAAATCAGAAAAAGACATTGTAACGAACGCTATAAAATGTAACGATGATATATATGTGATATATAAGAGTAATTTAGTTGTTTTACAATTAATGCGATTTTTATAAGCATTACAGATACATGACGTTAATATTTTATATTATTTTGTGTTCCATATATTTATACATTAATATATGTACAAATATATTAATTGATACTGTATTTCACGTAAATTGTTAAAGAGCTACTTAATCAAAGTGTACATGGCAAATCGAAATCGGCTTAATATAATTTGTGTACTTTCCAACATGTGTACATACGTGTAAGCGGCACACAAGTTAAGGATGCCGTCTGTCGATAAATCGCAACTCGATTCGAGGAAATGCTAATTGCCGCGTATACACCATCGCGATAAAATCATCCGTGAAACTCTCAAGTGTGAGGAAATATTGCGCGATAAGTAACTGGATAATAAAGCGGTTTCTACTTTTAGCTCGCTCATAAAATATCGAAGCAACCCGAGACCGCCTAGTATAATGTTAACCATCTTTGATAGAATAATTCCGGCCGTGACACTTAATTTACATTACGATCCGTTAATTAACACGAGATTTTCCCTCATTTCAGAATGTTTCCAGAACCGTTGAAACAATAATAAAATAAACGCACTTCCTCGTAAAGAAATGAAATTTAATCCTAATGTTAGGTTACCTTCTGAAATCGAAAAGAGAAAGATGAATGTTTACCTTGATTTTAGATGTAATATCAGATATCGAAATAATTGCTCATACATAATAATTGTCAATTAATTAAATTCAATCTACGAAAATTATGATCAATGTATAAAAATATAATAATAGCAGTATATTAATTATTAAATATAGAAAAAATTAGTTAAAAAATTAATTAATAATAAAAAAGGATAGACACGTGTAAAGTTTGTTTTAATAAATATAAATAGATGTATAATGCAAATTTTTAACTGTATTTTATTTTTACATTAAATATTAATGTAAAATTTCAATCAAAAGATAGACGAGTATATCATCAAAAATTGATAGAGAATTACTTAAGATTCTGATAAAGTTCAAATATTTAACTAATTTCCACGACGATAAAGCTGTCGATGAGAGACCCTCGTATTGTAAGTTTTCCACGGCTATAAAGTTAGACATAAGCTTACGTTAGCTATCGCTCGATAAATCGCTAGGAAAAACGCCAGGTCGAGCATCCTACGAGCATTTCTGCAAAAGTTTTTTTTCCAAGACGCGCCACGAAGAATGCAAAGTCGCGATCGTGACGCGGAGTTAACTAATCTCCGGTAAAAAAAAGATTACGTACAGGCGATACATCACCGTAGAAATATCGTCCGAGGAGACTAGAACGGCGACCCTAGCCAGCGATAAATATAATTATTTACTACGGACCAGATGCCTCTGTCGCACGCGTCCTCGCATAAACCTCTTTTTATCGCGCGATACGGAAAAGGTTGCCCTCGAGACGACCACCGGACTCAGGTATGGTCGCCAATCTATCGATACGCCTCTCTATTACCTGTCAGCGCCCGAGAGACCGCTCGATAAGCTTCAGGACGCAATGACGTCACGATTGGCGCATACGAGAATTAAGTAGGAATGCAAATCATGGCGCCGAGCGAGCGAGTGCACGCATGCACGTGCTCAGTATGCATGGAAAGCGCGATTGCGAGGGGTGCCAGAGCGATGCAGCTGGAAACGCACAGTTGCAACGGCGAGTGAATGGGATTAAAGAGGGCGGGTCGAATTTGAAATTTGAAATTGCGCTGAGTGACTTTTATTTCTCCTAATCTCTTTTAATAAATACATTTTGTTTTATGTAGATATATAATATTCTGATCTTTATATAACATAATCTCTATCTTTACAAACAGACTTATATTTACGTTACATTAAATTTCCAATTTTTATTTCTCATAGCTTCAAAATAGATTAAAAAAAAAAAAAAGAAAAAATTTGATCTTTATATTTTCCAATGTTCACATTAATTTGTCGAAATCAATTCGACGCATTCTTTTTATTGTGGGTTATAATCCTTGAAGGACACTTGCAATATCTCGATGGATCGCGAAAATCCGTGGGCCGTACTGCGGCCTACAGTTACAACATGCCGCCAGGCCCCATGCATAGATAAGAACATGATATTTTCATTGATGGAATCGAGTGAACGAGAATTTCAGCCGTGAAATCAGGTTGACGTTATCAGTGATACCCATGAGTGGTTTACCGCGCTCTTGGGATTCTCGCCCAACGAGAAAATATCGTATGCATAAAACTCCGTGAAATATTCCACGCAATATATTATGTTGCTAAAAACTAAAAATATATTTTACGAATATATATGGGGACATTTATCAAAGACGTGAGAATCAAGATTATATCTATAACGACGAGAGAATAACTTTAGTGTATAACTCGAGGATGTATAATTCAGAGAATATTTTAAAAATAAATTTTGTGATCAAATATTCTTATTATTTTATTATTATTTAAATTGCATAATAGAGACAACAAACACTATATACACATATACGTTTACATTATAAGGAATGTATAAATTTAAGATCACAGGTCGAGTGATATTAATATTGGATATGATATTTTAAAAATATCATATATATATATATATATATATATATATCTGTGAATATCAAATATATTGTAAAAAAGAATTTATAAAAAATTATAAAATATTTGAGAAGTTTCACGATTCATTATTCAGGATTTCATCATTTTATTTTTGATGAAAAAAGTGAGATATAGCCCTTTTCCATTATCCTCGATCTTATAAAAGCCTCTGAGAGGGAGAGAAAGACAGAGAGAGAGAGAGAGAGAGAGAGAGAGAGTAATGAATGGTATATAATATTAACCTGCCCTCGTTCTTACGCACAAATCCGTTCTCTTCGGCTCGAAGGACAAGTACAAAATTGGATATCCGACTCGGCGAGAACTCGCTCTCGGGACCGGGCCCCTCGGTACCGGTAATTCTACCGATATCGCAGACGTTCAATATTTGCTGAAGACCCGCAGACAGGACAGGTCGTGCCTTTCCCTCCCTCCCTCCCTCCCTCCCTCTCCTCCTCTTCGAAGGAGTTAACAACAGCATCGGAGACGAGATCTCTCGCGATGCGAGACACGTCGAGAGTGCATCGAGAGTGCGGCGCAACGCGACGAGTTTCTTTAGCGGATCGTGACGCGTCGCAAAGCGATTGTACACATCGCGTGGAATAATAAATTCTATCGCCGTTTAGACGAGAGATCGTCGCTCGTGATCTCGAATCGGAATCGGAATCTGTGATTTCGCCGCGTCGTGTAAACGTGAACAGGGTCGCAACGACAGATCTGTCGTTATATCCGTCCTCTGTACACCTTCGGCCTCGGTCTTTCCTCTATTACCGCTTATTCGGCAGAGATATACGACCGTTGCATGGCCGTTTTTCCTAAGGAAGAAAAATCGAGCGTCTCTCGGAGATAAAGAACGGACATCTTCTGTGTTCGTAAATTGCTCCGGGAGTTCGTCTATTCCGAAAACATAGCGGAAGAAGCTAAATAAAACACTCTCACACATAACGTTTTAATGAAAGGAACTTCCAAACACGGATGTAGCCGTTTTTATTGAATCGAGATTGGATCTTTCAATAAGATTCTGTTCCTTTTGATGCGTAAGATACTTGCTAATTAATGAAAGGATAATTAACTCGGTATTTTAAGAAAGTTTTTTAAGTTAAAGAATTGTAGTAAAATGAGTAGTGTGTTTTCTTTGGAATTATAAAGTAAAAAATAAAATGTCTCGTATAAAAATTAACACATTAATTCTGATATAATTAAAAAGAAGATATTTTATTATTAGTAAAGATAATAGTATCTTACTCAAGTTTATGAAAAGCGTCTCGCAACGCTTTTTTATTTAAAGAATGAGACTTATAGCCGCTATTATATTTAAAATATCTCGTTTCTTTTGTACATTGAAGATGCAAAGACTCTTTCGCAGAGAAATAACGTTACAAAATTATAAAGCAACGAGGATATTATAGATGCGCTAGAAACAGTACCCGTTTAGAAACATCGCTCTATGTTTTCTTCGGTACAGAATTGACTCACACGGAAGCTAGGGACTCATCTATTATGCATCAAAGGTGGTTTAAACGAATACTTTTACTTTGCAGGTGAATAGCCTTTTACCCGACCCTCGCGGAAACTATATTTCGTTGCGGCTGCAACTATATACAGGGTGTTTTTAAACCTATGTCGGAGATTTTAAGGACATATTCTAGGAGTCAAAATAAGAAAAAAAGTTCTTATAAGCAGGGGTCCAAAAATGCTTTCCTTCCGAGTTACAGCCCCCTAAAGTTGGTAGAAAAAATTGCAAAATGTTTTGTAGCTCTCGGAGACTTTTTCACAGATTGTTGAAATTTTGCACAGCATAATAATTAATAGTGACAATTTTTTTAGGAATACCTTTTTTTAAAGTTTTTTTTCTCCTAAATCAAATAATTTCATTTATTTTTCGATGCGACGAAAAATAAAAAAAATTGTTGCCATTTGAAAATTAGCACCCCCCCCCCCCCCCCACCTGTATCTCCCCCTCAAAATCAAAATAAATTGTCAAAATTACATAAAAATTAAGGTCACTATTAATTATTATGCTTATAAGAACTTTTTTTCTTATTTTGACTCCTAGAATATACCCTGAAAATCTCCGACATAGGTTTAAAAACACCCTGTGTATGCAACCTCGCGAATAATTCTACGAATCACAATTGATCCGACGTAATCGCTAAATCGTAATATATATTTCACGCCCATTTTCCATCGTCGGCCAGCCGTTAAGCGTATTACATAAACATGCGCATTCTGCGCGCGTGTAAGCGCAGAATATACGGCCGCACGATCTCGCTGACGGATAGAGAACGATTGCGTATACGCACAGGACACGCTGGCGCCGCCTGTGACATTCTCTCCACCTTTCCACCATCCCCTTCGCTCCCCCTCGAGACCACCTCACGCGTACCTTTTCCTTCCACTCGACCTTCCGAAACGGTGTGCGGGAACATACAGTCTTGGAAACCCGGCGTGCTCGAAAAATCCAACCCGTAATTACATATTATACCCTCAGTCGGGATGAAGTAAACGTCTCTGTTATTTCCTTGCGCTTGCATTTTCTTTTCTCTTTTATCAATTCGCGCTGCAACTTTTACTTCGCTCTAAATTTGGCAAGTTGCTTTAAAGAAGTAAATTTAGAACGAGATATTATAGGGAGATAAGCGTCAGGTGAAACACACAAATGTGACAAAAAATTCGAGGATATGATCTTTCTCTCTAATGCAATTCTTTTACGTTATATATTATCGTATGCACTTTACGTATAATTTCACACAAGATATCATATGATTTTATTGAGATATAAATATACAATTTCTATGGGAAATACTGCATGGCATATCGGATCACTCTATCAGTTATTTCAAAAATATTCAATTTCTCTCTCTCTCTCGTCAGATTCACTTGCGGTCATTGACAACTTTGCGCAAAGTGCACGTTGAAAAGTTTACACGGTCCGTTATCGGAGACTGCTACAACATCTCTCAGGGTGTAGCAGTAATCTACTTCGAGTTGAATAATAAAAGGAAGACTGCAAAGTGCAGGCCGTGCAAAAACGCGAGACTGCCGACGCCAAAATCAGGTTTCGTAGGCGTAACGGTAGGCCGGCGAGATCTCACGACAACCTGTAACGGCGGACACGTCGATCGACATCGTCCTATAAATAAATAAGACCGCTTATTTGCTACAAGATAAATCTCCCGGTAACGATTTGTCACGGTGGGCGCGCGGGGCCGCCAGATACGCGCGAAAATCTCCCGCACGACTTTCCGAATCGGCGACGTGCATTTATACATATATATGTATATATGTATATCCACGCGGGATATCGGCCCCGGTGAAATCGTTTCCTAACACGTGCTGAAAGAAATCTAGACGGAAATAAATTAGTCGTGTCAATGGAGATAAATGTTAAAATAATTATTTTTACTCGCGTAGAATTATTCCCTCCTATAAAATATAATAAGCTAGAAAAAAGATCTGCATATGTGAAAATATAAAGCTAAAATTGTATTTATTCGCATGTACAAGATAATAAGTAAAAAGATTCTCATATCAACGTTTATTTTAAAATTAAAAAAATATATATATATATATATATAAATAAAAAAGCTGATAGAGGCTGAAAGATATATCCGGTATGTATAAAATGAGTGAATTTGAAAATTAAATTAAATATGTAACGGTAAAAACAGTTGCGCGATAAGAATATCTCTGCAGGCTATAATAAAACAAGGAAAAAAAATTTACTAGATCGTAGAAGAAAAATACTCGAGAAAATGTTCCTTCTTCGCCAAAGTATCGATATGAAAACGATAAAACTGGCAGTACGGGGAAACGAGAATAGTCTCATGTACACCTCGCACTTCGAGCAACATCATAAATACGATACGACCACGTTAGCGGCCGTCTATGAAATTCCCAACACCTGCGACCGGCTGTCACAAGTAATCTTGCGCGCATAAACCCGAAAACTTTTATCCGCATCCCGAGTACATCCCGTTGCCATCGTTTCCCGTTCGCAAACAAAAACGAGGAGCTCAGAGTGTGGAGCAGAGATAATCAAGTTGCGCGAGAAATTTCCCGACGAAATACTTCCCGGCTACGAGACACGACGATATCCATCCTTGTGTATATTACACTTCGTTGCCTTCAGAATATGTATCCGTAAAAGTTAGGAAGCCGAATAAAGAAGCAAATATAGAAACGTATCTCAAAACGTGCATACATGTTATTCAGAAATTTTATTTGAAATACGAACACGCTCTATAATATCATTATTTATTCGCTATTATTCGAGCAAAAATACAAACTATGTTAACCAAGTTTTTTTTTATATTTTATATTACAAGCTTTTTATAAATCTAACAAAATCTGGAAAGAAATATTAATTATCTAATTTTCATTTCCATTTGTTTATAATTAAAGAATATAAAGAATCAATCTATTAAAATAAAGTTTGGGGGTGGAATACCTATGATGCACTTCCGCAGATTTTTCTTATCTGTTACTTTGCTAGAAATTGCACAGGCGTGATTACGCGTGGGCAGCGGCTAATAACTGACATTCTATTAATAGAAAGCACACGGGGGCGTACTCCCTTTTCCATCGACCCGATCGATCCGATCGATCGATCGATCGATCGACCGACCGACCAGAGGCCGACTTCGATCTCGCGACACTCGTATCATGCGTGTATGCACGATCGCATGACACTTACTTTGCGTGGGTGGATCGCATTTTTTCACGCAAGCAGCACTGACTGGTCGTCGTGCACATGCGCGCACAACTACATTAGCAGGGCTAATTTTAAATCCATTAATCAGCTCGACTCGAATGTCATCCTGTAATCTGATAACGAAAGATTGCCGCTTATATTTATTTATTGCTGTTTTTAGACGAATTAAAAATTTTATTTAAATATTTCAACATTTTAAATCTCAAATCAATAAAATAATATTTGAAATGTCTGTTTTTAAATTCGATTTTTATTGTTATTATAATAAATTGCATATATCAGTTTAAAAAATTAAATTCTAATTTTCTGTTTATATATAATCAAATAAAATCGTTATATTTTGCACGTTATATATTTGAAAATAAATGAAAGACCGAGAGAAAAAAAGTCTACTAAATTGAAAATAATTTGGCAGAATATTTTGAATTTTAAGTTCCCTTGTTTCTTGTTCGCGAAAAATCTTTATATATTAACCGCTTAATTTCAATTAATCACTTAACTTGCTGTCAATCGCCAGATAGATATAGATAAGACCAACCAGTCCCGCAAAACTAGTTTAGTATAATCCAAGTAGCCTCTCGAAGCTCACAGGCGTGGAACAAAGTATGAAAGCAACGTCGAAGAAAACGTCTCCTTTCACGCTTCTCTCCTTAGCCAAGGTTCATCGATCAAGATAACTGGTAGTAGCTCGGTCCTCGGCTGCTACTCTGTCTCCTACGTGAAATGGTTCTCGATCGTTTTCGCTATTTTCCGGTCTCGAACCATTCGAGACGCGATAAAACGCCATATGTACAAATATTATTAATGACAGACGCATTAAGATACGAATTCGTAGGACAGGTATCGCCCACTTGATACGCAGGTCACTCAACACGTTCGTTTGCTTTTGCTCTTTTTTTTCTATTTTTTTTTTTTTTTTCCTCTTTCTTCTCATCGAATATACTTTGGATATATATCGAGTGTCATTTCCTGCTTATAATGGAGCGGTGTTTATCGATTAGAGAAAGTATGGCAAAAAAGATCCCGTAGAAGCGCTCCGCCAGCAGTCTCGCTTTCTTACGAGAGGCCGTATAATTTGTATGACATATAAATGGTTGCTAAACAATGTCGGGGAGGAACACGATCTGCACTAACGCGATGTAACGAGCGGGATCGGCGGGCATATCTCACGCCATTCGATCCCGCTGCGAGTAAATGAATCGCGCGAGAAAGACGTTTACTTAAGCGCGGGCACGTACTATGCCGGCAATGATTTTCAAAAGTAATTTCATCGTCATAATTTCCGCGTCGCCTGTAATCCGATCCCACGGTGCAATTTAATCGGACATAATAAGCTCGCGTTATATGACATAAAGTAAGAAATCACGATATCTGTCTCGATCTATCGCGACATCGCGGGTGCTAATTAATTTATCAATTAAGATTTCAAGAGCAATGGAGGGGGATAAGATAGCGTGTAATGTTGTCTGTATATTATCTAAATTATAATTTTTATATTTTATAATTTTTAAATCTGTTTATCGCATCTTTGATGTGATTATCAAATGTAATTATCAAGTGGTGAAAGTATAGTTGAGTGATTTGGAAAAAAATCGCGAAATTTATCGTCGCGATTAGTCTTGGCAATTTAGATGTCACGGCAAGGTTGTCGTGATAGAACTCAATTACGATCGTTATATCATGAAGTGGCGATTCGGCTTTTTCGGTTCGGTCCAGTTAATGAGTACGTCACGAGCGAGTACGAACGATCTAAGAAACATCAACGAGACGCGACGTTATTTTCTTATCCCGTTTCTTTGATCGCGAGTGATCTCGTGAAACGACGGCGGGATAAAAACCGAGCAGACGCGAATCTTGTCTGGCGCGAAAATGGATCGGTGCCGGGGAGATCGCGTCGTATGTTAGCCAATTTGGCGAACTGCCAGGACATCTCGTTGAAAATTGCCGGAGGAAGGAGTTAGCGCGTTTCTGCCTTCAATGGGTCGTGTTGAATCTATGGCGTCGTCACGCGTCAAAGAGCACGTCAACGTCCTGTAACAGGGCGGTCCTAAACCAACGCGCGAAATGGGTTCGCCTTTTCATTCTCTTTTTCTTCTTCTTCTATTTATTTCCGTTCACCACATCGCTCCCTGACGGTTTACTCCCAGGTTTGCGTGTCGAGGAGCAGTCGAATAAAACTTTCTCTAAAGAAGAATCTAAATATTTTAACGACGACGTATTTTATTTATCCATTTTATAATTTAGATTTCCCATATTGTAAAATAATTAAATTCTCGTCAAAATTAATCGATGTTGCTGAAGCTAATCTTAAATGTAAATGAAACAAACTTTAGGATCATAATTATAACGTTCTAGTTGTTAGAAATAGATGGTTTTATAAGATATATATTTAAAATTTTTACAAGTTTCAAACACGTGTTCAAAACAACAGGTACAAAAACCGACAGGTTTATTAATTCCTGATGTGTCAGTCTAAAACGTAAAATCATGATTATCGTGTCAAAATGTAACAATCATGCGGGATCAAATTTTTCTTCGCAAGGTGATCGAGAGATATTTATCGAAGGCAGTAGGTCATCCGAGAACATCTTCTCATTAAATTCTGATCTCTGCGAAACGCTTTCTAAAACTTGTTATTATCGTGAGACCACTGATAGGCTAAACTCCACTATTGAATCCGCGACCTCATCGTTTTTCTAATATCCATAATTTCATAACGATTTCAATTTTATCGCAGAAAGCTGACTATCCGAGATGTTTGTTAGTTAGTTTATTATTGTTCGAGACTCAAATTAGGAATTTTTTGTAAACTCTTATCTAAATTAGTAAAATGTAATCGCGCTCGTGTCGCCAAACAAGTTTATATTCAGATATGGAAAAATAATTTTAAAAATATTTTCAAATTAAACAACGTTAATATATAATACACGTAGCTACGAGCTGAGAGGATTAACTCGGTAATTGAAGAAAAGCATGCAACGTGAAAATACATACCGTGCACCAACAACGACTTGCTGTCGTGCCACGTCGAAAAGCAACTGAGAATAAGTCGTGACTCCCTCTTGCTGAAACACATTGGTGTCCGCTAAATCTGCAACAATAAAATGAGACACTTAGTTATTTAAGTGAGGTCAAAGACATTATTATTGTTTGTCAAAACTTGGAAAATCGATAAAAATTTTTTCTTCAAAAATATATCAATTTTGATTTCTATTTCCGACATTATCCAAGTTTCAATATTAAAATTGTTGATATTCCATTTTAAGTAAAATAAAGGATATATAAAAAAATCATTACAAAAATGTGATAAAAAGATAAAAGTTATTAAATAACTACAATAGTTATATACGAGCTTTCAATTCACAACTTGGGAGGTGAGAACCGGTACACAAACAGGTGCGAAAAGTCGATACGAGGTGTCATAATTACCGAATCGAGCGTGTCGAAAGCGGCTTTCTTTTTCGTGTGTTCTTTCTTTTCGTGTGTTTACCGGTAGCGACTCGTAATTCAGCCTAGGCCAACACGACCTAAATACGAGAGTGCCGCAAGAATTCTTGGAAGATTCTCTGTACATCAACTAAACTCGAATATATTAAGCCCAAGTTGACAATAAATTACTTAAAGTATATAATTACAGTTTATTATTGTTAATTGTATTACTTATAAATATATACATATTATTAAAAATTGTATTTAGTCTTATCTTTTATTGAATATTGAATATTAAAATATGTTTTGCAACAATTAAAATTTTGTGTATATAATAAGTTACGATATAAAATGTCATAATAATTGTCAGAAACTAAAGTTGCTGGTAAATGAATGCATTATTCCTTGCGCGATTATTTTTTTTTTTTTTTTTTTCTTCAGAAAATTCTGGCCATTGTCAAGACATAATATATATAAAAGAATTCTCGAAACGCGGACCACCCTGCACGATGACGACTGGCGGCTCGTAGAGCACGATTTACATCGATTCTTCTTGAAATTTTTTTTTTTCGTCGGCATCGCCACGAGTCGGATAGGGAGGAAGCAACTTTATGTCCCGCGATGTCACGCCGTAATAATCCATACACGCCTTACACATGCATTCTACTGCGTGCACTATCGAGGCGTAACGATCGACTTACAAGACTGCCTCGTAAAGTAGCCTTCGATCTTCATGCCAGAGAAGAGAGGCAAAGGGCAAAGCGAAAATACGGAGGATGCTGAGAGAAGGAAAGACCGCGAAGAACATGCCGAGCGTTCCTCCTTTGGTTAACGATCCTGGAGGATTCCTCTTTCTTCTACAGCTCTCTCCCTTGTTTCCTCCATCGCTTTCCTGCCATTTATCGCCTTTAATTCTCTACTCACGCTATTTTCGCTTGCGCTAGCCACGCCCTGCGCATCTATCTTTACGAAAGCTCAATTTTACGATGCATTCTTCAAGATAAATGAGTAATATGGAATGTAATGGAGCTCATAACAACGTTTCTATAGCTTCCTTGATAGTCTTATAAAACGAATTAATAGATAGTTATTAATTACTAAAAGAAGTTGACGCTTTATTTTGTAATAGAGTAAACTAGGGTATGATGGCCATAGGCTGTAATTTTTTCAATAATCGCTACATAGGGCGCTTTTTTAGTCATTATCAAAGATAATCGATATTTACAGTAGTTTTTGCTTTTGACTACCTGCAAAGTTTTTCACTTGTCCACTAAAAACTGTTATAACGTCGAATAAATTACAAGTAAGCTATCGTAATCGACGTTAGACATATTATAAAGATATGTAAATTGTTATATGACCTATAATTTTTATTTTCCTTTTCACTATTTTTTTATAAATATTATGGCCATCTTTTCCTTAAAAGTTGGGTAAGATGGCCAATGCTTAAGTTGTACTATTTTGATAATATAAAATTTCTATTAAATATTTTCCTTTTAATTCCGATAATATTACGTAATTTAAGCTTCAGTGAAGATAATATGTCAAACGCTATTAAAAAAATAACAAAAATAAAAGTATGTCTTTGCATTTTAAAAAATTATGGCCATCTTGCCCAAGTTTACCCTACAGAGAGTTTTGAAATTTAATGTGCCTCGCAAAAACTTTCCTTCATTGTTTCATACAATAAAATTTTCAGTTGGATGAAAGAAATGCGATTCGCGTCATGTTACTCGAAACGTTACAATTTAACGCCATTATTCATCCAGTATTAAGTAAAGCAACACTCCCGCTCGATCGGGTCGGATATCACTCGGCGTCGCGGAACGATGAACGATGAGAAATATCAATTACACGATGCCCATCATTTATCGCGAACACATCGTGCTCGATCTCTGCAAGAGCGACTCATATACGATCCTTCAGCAGGTAGCGTTCTCGCTCCGCTTTATCAATTTTCCGTCTTTCATGCGCTGACGGGGATAATACCGCTCCGGGACGAAATTGCATCGTTGCAGCGAGGATGGAGCGATCGCGTCGTGGCCGTGCTTACCTTGTACTACCTTGAGTACTACCTTCCACCACCACCACCTTAAAGTGGCCTCCCCAACGTACCGACACGCTACTGCAGATGTGGACCACCGGGCTTGCTATGTTAATACGGATAATTGCGTTATGCGAACTGCCCCTCCTTCTCTCTCTCTCTCTCTTTCGTCACCGCAATCGCGCACCACGTGTGCGGACAGGGACGCAATTCTTTATTGAATTACCGCGCAAAGTTTTATCCAGCGACACCATGCGATCGAAGTAAAATTGCTATATTGAATCCTTAGTACCTTGTACATACATCAAAAAGTTGAAGGAACTCCTCGAAAGTGTGATAATGGATGTAAAATTTTATGCTACTTTATATCACAGATATAAAATATTTACTGAGAAAAATATAAATCTTTCATTTCTTTCTTTATGTTTTTTTTTTAGAAATAAAATATTATATTTAAAATAATACAATACTGTATAAAAATCGATGTAACAGAAAGTGCATTGCATAATGGTAACGAGAATGCAGTCTTATAATAAAATATTACAAATTTATTAGATATGTATTTTTCAATATATTATATTAAGCATTAAAGTAGTATAAAACAAGTAAAAAACATGATTCTTATTAGTAATGATAAAACACGGAAAGATATAAATCTTTCATTTCTTCCTTTATGTTTTTTAGCAATAAAATAATACAATATTGTATAAAAATCGATTTAACGGAAAGTGCACTGAATAATGATAAAAAGAATGCAGACTTATAATAAAATATTACAAATTTATTAAATTATTTATGTATTTTTCAAATATGTATATATTAAGCTTAAAGCAAAATATAAAACAAGTAAAAAACATGATTCTTATTAGTAGTGATAAAACACGGAATAAAATAAAAAATGTATAATTATCGCACTTTAAAAACTCAGGTTTATTTAGACATTTTTTAAAATAAACATTTAAGAACGCGTTGAAATATTCTATGTATTCTCGAAATGCCCTTTTTTTTGAATAATAATTAAATACTTATGCATCATTAATGAAGACCGTATAAAAGCCAATAGCGCCGATTGCCACGCCTTTTTAAATCGATTTAATTCCATTTCCGATGAGCGGATTAAATGCGTCGGCCTTTTAATACTGCTTGTGTTCGTGGAGCACGTGCTATTTTAAGTAATCCCAAATCTACGGTAGATTCCGTCCGGAGATCAATATCCAAGATGACGGAGATTACGCGCGAAATATAAGTTACGACAAAGCGGCGAAGTTGTAAACGGTAAAAATTGCAGGATCTTGATAAAGTTCTCCTTCTCCCTAGGAGTGAGGATACGCATTCGCACGCATACGCACACGCGCACGCGCACGCGCACGCGCACGCGGGAGGAAGGGGAGAAGCCGCTTTTGCATAAAAGGACTCCTCTCTCAGCGTGTCCGTACGCGCGTATACAATTTCGTGCATGCTCGATGCATCTAATTACTTACTTGGTCAGAGATCAAAGACGAGTCACGCGCCGTATTAACGTACGTTAGCGTACGCCGACTTCAAAGAGAGGAAATAATAGCGTGCTCGCCGAGTCTTATCGTATATACAAAGAAAAGGTGATTGCTTGAAAAATCTCGGAGATTTCATCGAGAGAGATTTCTCTTGTCTATCGTCGAGTGCGCGCGTCGACGTGTCGACACGTCCCGTACGTTTTCAGTCTCGTCTGACCAAATAGACTTATTTGTTTATCTAAATCGGAATGTGCGTCCACGCAAGATCGATCGTTTCGGTGAAACCTGGGTGGTCGAATAAGAACTTGAACGATGGGAGAGCGAAATACCGTTATAACATCGATGAGTGAGCTTCGCTGATTGGCGGAATATTAATATTAATTGGCTTTCGTATATATATATATATATATATATATATATATATATATATATATATATATTATATATATATAATCTTTATCGATACGCGATCTCTTAATTACGTTCGCAGTTGAGAGTCGTATATACGTCCTCGAGCGTCCGAGTTGGCTCGTCGCCCAGCCGTCTAAGCCGTTATTTAATTCCGATACAACTTATGTCAGCGAGTTGACTTTTTTATAAATCATAATGCCGAACAAATTGATTGCGCTTGCTGCGCATAATGAGCGAGAAGATTAGATAAAAGAGAGAAAAAAGAGCTGCGCGTAAAACAACAATGCTATATGTTATATTTAACAACACTTTGTAATAAAAATAACAAATTTTATTAGCTTGTTCTAAATGCAAATACGTATCTACGTTTCGTCATTCATAAAAAAAAAATGTAACAGTAAAAATGTTAATAAATTAATAATATTTTTCGCATCTTAATAATAATCCATGAGCGATTCTTACCTATTTTTTATATAAATTTATCCAATATATTTCAGTAGAAATAATACAGGATTTTTCATACTTTATATGTAAGACGTTGCTGCAGTTAATATTATAGTAAAATACAAAAAAAAAAAGCTTTGCGCAAAGTTTTATTTTGTATTCTATTATATTATTGTATATTCTATTATATCCAATATATAATATACAATATTAATATACAATATATAATATACAATATTAATTGCAACACAATTTTTTAATTTAAATTAAAAAAAAAAACTTTTTTATATGAAATGTATGTAGGGATTTCACCATGACAAAAGCATAAGAATATTTATGGTACCTGAAAGATTAATATACGTCAGTCATTATGATTTGCTGAATTCCCTTTACAAGAGGGGACAATTTGGGCGACGTAGATGGATCGCGTTCCGAAGAATTCCTCCTTAATAAATCTCTTAATTTTAATGAATCTACTTAAATGAGACCGTATAGAAGACTAATCTCGCCCTTTGCGAGAAGCCTCGCGAAATTTATGGCACCTTTAGAGGGTTAATATTAATATATACACCTGGTCTACCGAGAATCTTCGTCACGAATTAAGGGACGGCGACGTAGGTGGAGATCGTCGCGTCGCGAACAATCATCGCGAGCACATTATCAATGATCGCCACGCGATGCGAACCCCGTCTCTCGTACCATTATCCACGTGGCCGTTTAACCGCACTTGGTTGCAGCCACGTGGGTGGCTCGACTTTGTCCCGCAATAATCCCCGTCAATTTGCCCCTTCTCTCCCTCCCTTTCATCCCCGCCCCCTCTCGTCATCGTTTTTTCCTCTCGCTCGGATACCCGCGAAATTGCCCTCTGCAAATAAGGACGCATCGACGGTCCCTGCTCTTGCATAATGCTTTAGCGCGTGCAACCGTACACCTTCTCGAGCTCCTTCCCGTCCTCCTCCCTCTTTATCGTCTGCCTCCTCTCTTCTGCTTCTTCTACCTCGCGGATTTTTTTCTCTCGCGTTCACGCCGGCGGAGCAACACGTGGGTGGTTTCGCGGAGAACCGATAATTTTCGAAATTGGTCGCGAGGAGGCGGCAAAATGTGAAATCGCGTGTAAATCGTAAAGTTCGGCCGAGCCGGCGAATGAAGCGTGTCGCGACGAAAGAAAGAGGAGACAGCTAGAGAGAAAAGAAAAAAGACGAACTTTCAATTTTTTATTTTCTCTCTCTCTCTCTCTCTTTTGCAGAAAAAAAAGAGAAAATATTCTTCTCGTCGAAACCTCTCTTCGAAAGCTCTCGAGCTACATACGAGCAAGTACGTATTACGAGGGACGAGTGATCATAACGGGTCTCTGTACGCGCGACGCCGCGTATATATTCCATTTAGTTGCGAACGAGCTGCGAGAGATTTTACGATCATCTGTAATAAATTAGATGATTAACGAAGCGAGATGAAATTTACGATCGTCTCATACGCGCTCGTAAAAATCGATCGATATCGCGCCGCGGAATTGCAACAACCTGGAAAACTGTTGCCTGCTTGCATCCGTTTTACCTTGTATAATTTCGGGGCGGGAACGATCTCAGGTGATACTGCTCGTAAGTGAGTTCTAATTATGGTATTATGTACACACGTGTGTACGAGAACGACACGACGAAGACGACGTATTCCATGAAGATGAGAAGCCCGAAGACGTATACGCTGTCTCGTGCGTACGTATACCTAATCACGCAACTGTGTGCACGTTTCACGTTTATCTCTTCACCAGAGATATGCCTCTCTTAATCGCGCTCAGATAAGATGCAACGGGTGTTTATTCAAGCCGCCACACGTTGGTTCCTTATGTCTCTACGTTTGTAATGTTATAAACGCAGAGATATAAAAAACCAACGTCTTCACGAGGGAAAGAGACCTGTTTCGTAGAATTTATTTTCGTTTCTTCGAAAGAGTAGACCTTTTACAGACTGTACACATTGCCGGATTTGCACAAAAACTACATAAACCTATAGTTTAGGGCCTCACATTGTAAGAGGTCTCTTCGAAGAGTAAAAAAATTATTTTTTGTTAATGAAATTAAAATAATAAAAGTGATTTTTTGTTATTGTAGACTCTGTAACCCTTTTTTGCTCCAAACTTTCCAAAAAAAGTCATTAGGAAAAATAAAATATTTTTGAAGAAATATAGAACCTCTTAAAAATTATCAGCTTAAGAGCCACAAAGTATTAATATAGATATGGCTCTGACCTCTGACTGCACACTATGTTAAACTTGATGTTATATAGAATGTTCCTTTATTGATAGATTTGTTAAATTCGTGGTCAAAGTCTCATTTCTGATCAAGTTAAGTCATTAGATAGTCATTCAATTTTTATCAATCTGCTATAGGTTTTAACGCACGTTTCTTAGCTTTTCGGAGGACGATATTTACCGCAATATGAAGAATATGATGTAAGAATATGAGCGATGGGAGCAATAAGAGAACCGAGAAGCATCACAACCGAGCTCATAACGAAAAATTCCGCATTACGAGGCTGGAATTTTCGCTTCACGTCACGTGAGCATGCCGAGTGCACGTTTCGCCACGTTCAATATCCGGGATAATCGTATCACGTTTGAATTTCCCGTCCGTCCAATACGACTCAATCTCCGGCAACACGAGAAAAGCGAATCGTGAGATCGTCCTCGCCGAGGGAAATATCGTCCTCTCGACGTGCCGGCAGATACTTTCTAAGCGGATGCTTCCGCGTATCCGAAGCGGTTAAATGAAATCTTCCTCAAACGATAATTTCTGCGATATCCTTTGGTTTTTGCTGATACCATGTCTCGTTTCTGCATATTTTGCCAAGACTTTGTAAATTTTAGCTTTAATAAGACAAATTTTTATTTACAACATATTAAAAATGTGTGCGAAATATAGTGCAATTTTTTTGTCGTGTAAAAAGAGTTTTTTTTTTTTAATTTAAAATGTAGGGTATAAAAAAAGAAATCTTTCTCAAGCGATAACTTCTTCGATATTCTTATTTCTGATTTAAACGATGAGTCACGTTTCTTTGTCACGTTTTCTGCATAATTTGCCAAAATATCATAAACTTTAGTTTTAATGAGACAAGTTCTTATCTGTGATGTACTGAAAATGTGTGCCAATTATTACGCGATTTCTTTCTCCCTTTCTTTCATTAAAAGAATATTTTTTTAAATTTAAAATTAAATTTAAATGTAACGTGTAAAAAAGGAGTTTCATATTTAATAACGCAACAAATCTCTTTGTTATTTCTTATAAAATTGTTTTTCATACGCTTCAATTAAATTTAGATTTAAGTTGTTAAAAAATTACAAAAAAGAAATTCGGAAAAGTTTAAAATTTTATTTAAAAAAATGTTCCTAAGGAAACCATTGAAATATCATCTTTCAATCATTAATTATGTATTACTCTGTTTCAACATCCTGTTTCAACATCCTGGATACAAAATAATAATATTGTTTTAGAAACATTACTCTTCAACGTCAAGAAATTATTTACTAAGATAAATAAAATCATAAATCTAGTAATCTAGAATAAATGTATCTGGAAGAAGACACACAAATGCTTGAGCGTGCTTGATCCTTAAGATTATTCTCGTAATCTATTAAATCCACTGATTCTTTTACTCGAGGCGGTCCAAGGTCGCGTCGCGTTGCTCAAAGTGCGAATAACACGCGTAAGAAATGCCGCCGTTATCCCCCTTTAATCTCTTTTTAAAGCGATGCATGAGTTACACCATGAGCCTCTCATCTCATCCGTGACTCATCTATCTAAAAACAACGAAGGCCGACAAACATTCGGCTATCTGAGCCTCCGTGAAATCTGAAGCATCATAAAGATAGACAAAGTAGTCGGTTTTTTTTTTTTTTTTTTTTTTTTTTGTGTAACAATATACTGAGTTCCGCGTTATGACGTAGATAATCCGCGTTTCAAGAGATCATAAAGGATGTGCTTGCCTTGTTGGAAATAGTCGAGTAATAATTACGTAAACACAAAGTGTTTAAAGACTCGAGAAAACTTTAATCTCGTATTATAAGTACAAAATATAAACCTATAAATCTCCGAGCGAGGTATAAGTTCATAAAAGTTCTCGTAAGTTCAGTACTAATGAACAAGTAATAGCTTCAATCCTCCACAATATTTCTCACATTCTTCTTGAATCCCGATAAAATCTTACTGCGATAAAAAAGGGAAAGCGCTTTTAGCCTTTTCTACTTTTGTTCTTCGTTTATCTCTCTGTCGTCGCTCTCAAACAAATGCATAATTTAAAAAACTTTCAACACAGGCAAAATTTTTCTCATAATACCTTTGCCTATACATATATATATATATATATATATATATATATAATGGTTTTTCTCCCAAGCGCTCCCATTACATTTTTAGATACTATCTTGAAGAAGACTTAAATAAAATTCCTCGGAGAGAGAATGATTGTCAGCGCGTTGTTTCGTTGACGTTTCTTTTCTCACATATTCTTCGCTGAAAACTTCATTTTTGCCATCCCGACATACATTCTTATCAAAACCATCGTCATATTTTACGACGCTACTCGCAAGTGATTTTACGCGCGTAATTGTAGAGTCGCATCAGATCCTTGAGTCGCGAAGTTTTCTCGATGCTCGAGATAAATCCTCCCTCCCGCGCCCCTTCCCACGGATGGACTTCAATTATCCCGCGTGGCCTTCGAGATTGCTCGATATCGCGATTTGCGATTCAGAGCGCCGCTCGTCAGGACGTAATCGGGAAGGCCAGCGAGGCCGAGAAACTAACGCATCGTAGAACGCATCGCGCGTAGAGTGCATCGCCTGCGCAACCGGTGTATAACGCTACAGGCTCTTCGTCTCTCCTTCGTAACCTCGCTCCCTTTCTCGACGCACTTGCACGCACGAAGGCATGATGTGCGAGTGCGCTCACGACGTTCAAGACACCCTTATATGCTCGCGAGATAGTCGAAGCTGCCTGTGCATCGCGAGTCGTCCTTCTACCTCGTCTTCCTTTTCTTCCTTTTCTTTTCCCGGAGAGCCGATTCCGCAAAAGCGACTCCATGCATTTCCACGTACTTTGTATGTGTGTGGTACATATACGAAGAAAACTACACGCACGTTCGTCCAAGTGGTCTATATGCTTATAAGAGTACGTGTGGGACGAGGGAGGCCCAGTTAGCATAACCTGATCTCGAAGGCCCCTCCGGTATCTTTCATCTCCTTCCTCTTCTTCTTCCATGACTTTCCCTCCCTATCATTCGTCGTGAGCAAAGAAAGATAAAAGAAAGAAGAAAGAGAGGACGAGAAAGAGAAGAGACAAGAGATTGATGGCCGAGTAATGGAGCTACTATTCGCTCATTTTTGCAAAAAAGAAAAAAAAAAAAAAAAAAAAGAAAAAGGAGTAAAAGACACAACGAATGAAGTAGAGAAACGGTGTCTATCGGTAGTCGGTCTGCACGATGGTGTTCTGAATTAACGAGTCGCCGGGTATATTCTCGCATAATTGTGAGAAGAAAAATGCAACGCGCCAGAGAGCGTGAAACGTGCGTGCCACGTAAATAGCTTGTTTCCGGTGTTTCGATGCAGTAGCAGCACATAACCAGTGTTACAGGTTAAACAAACATATATTTTACGTGCATTTTCTCACATATAATCTGTGCAAGAAAGATCTAAGAAATAGATTCAAGTTATTAATTGAAACCAACTAATTATAATTAAATTATACAATTTAAGATTGTCAAATTTCATCTACATCAAAAATGTAGATTCTAAAAAGATTAATGATACTTATTATTCTGCATAATCTATAATAAAAATCATAATACACGTAAACAACGTTAGTTTTCTTCTAAATGAATAGCATTGATGTTCAATCCACTGACAGTTCTGCATCTGTATGTATTTTTCATTTTTTTTTTTTTTTTTCGTTCATGATGAACGCTGTGTATCGTTAAAAACGTCATTTGCGCGCATCTTGTAATCTTTGCAATTTTTATATTTCGTTCGCTAAAAATCCAATCGACATTTTTCCACGCAATGCGAGAGTAACAAGTCTTGTCGAGGCAAAAACGCGACTTTACGATCGGAATCAGCGATCTCCGATCGCGGCGAGAGGGATGAGGATCCTCTCATTGTGCACCAGATCCCTGATGAAAATGCGGTCTGGTTTCTCGGAACGTGAACGCGGTGGCTTTGCCGGGAATAAGAAGAGGCAACGACAGAGCGGCGGCGGCGGCGACGACGACGACGACGACGACGACGACGTCGACGACGACAACGACGATTGCAATAACTGCAGCTGCGACAGAGAGAAAGAGAGAGAGAGAGAGAGAGAGAGAGAGAGAGAGAGAGAGAGAGAGAGAGAGGGACGAACGATCGAGAATGAGGATGAAGGACGCAAGGAGAAAAAGCGGAAAGTCGATGAGCGCCATGGACTCGTTCGCGGAACCAGCGAGTTAGATAAGAAGAAGCCTGTACGTGGAGCAACGCGTTCTCGTCGATCGCTCCGAGGATCATTGACCGATTCGTAACTCCGTGATCCTGAAACGGCGAGAGAAACTCGCCGAATCGTGTTCCGGCATCTTCCGCGATCTTCCCCGCGACGCCTTTAAGGAGAGAAAGACACTTTCGTATTATTATTCTCCTTTTTGCATTTTATGCTTCGGCGACGGAACGATGAGACGAACCGCGAAATCGTGGAAAGAAATTGCAGCGCAATAACTTGTTTGAAAAATCCCGAAGACTTTTGCGAGGACGAGCGAGGTCGTAAATTTCATTCATCTTTATGCCGCTGTCGTTTCACCGATCGAGGATCTCCGGATCCGCCGATGGAAGGTCGCCGGTGATAGGCGCCGTGTACGCGGGACTGACAAAATGAACCTCTCGCAGTGAGAATGCATTCGCATATTTATAAGCGGGCTTCGTCCCGCGAGCACGATCATTGTGTCTCGATATATCTTGAAGATGCCGGCGAGTTGCGAGATTGTAATTACGGACGAAATCTGCCACCTCCGGTCTCCTCCCTCCCTCCCTCCCTCCCTCCTTCATCCTTCTCCCTCGGTTGTGCTTTTCATTCGTTGCTCCTTTTTCTTTCTTCATTCAACGTGCCGCTACGCATTGCGTGATGTTGCTCTCGGTGGCCATTCTCCAACCTTCCCGTCCTTCGCCACCAGCCTTCGTATTCTGAAGATGCGTGACGTTAATGGACGGCTTTCACGGAGCCCGCGTCACCCGCGCGATAAATTCTCGCGGTTCGCGAGAAATTATTTCTCCCGCCGCCCGATCTTTTCACTTTTGACTCTGAGACGCGTAAAGTTAAAGTTCTTCTTTCCGGCAAGAATGAGAAAGATTTCCGCTACGTGGGAAAGGTATCCTTATCGCGCAATCCACATTAATCCTCCCCATAGCACGCTCGTAAACGCTTTTCGGTGTTCACGATACTTATCCTCGGTGACGATGATACGATGACACGCAAGGTTGAGTCGCTGTCCGCGAATCAACCGTGATCACCCGCATATCCTCATCATTATACTAGAAGAAAAGAGCGAAAGAGAGAAAAGTATGTAAATCGATGTTAAAACCTTGTTTCGAGAAAAAGAATTTAATGGGTAGGGTTGCGACACACTTCATCGCCATAAAGGCTAAAAGTTTTCGTTATTCTGACAGTTCGTGACGGTAATGGGCGTTTTTACGGTCATATGTTCTCTCGTCGGTCTCTCGGCACGGTCAAGGGTTCCTCCATATAATTCTCAGGATTAAACCGCGGAATGTTTCTTGTCCGCGTGTAGATCGCCAGAAGCAGCAAAAGTCTCCGCGACGGAGAACGTATCGATCGGTCTTCCAGCTTTATGTTTTTCTACCATTCGCAGGTAATCCTCTCCGAAGGCGGATCAAGTCGCATCTCCTCGGTCTTAATTTCGCGGCTTAACAACATAGAATCCTGGGAATCGTAATTCCTATCGTAACAGGTTGCGAGTTCGTTTATTGAAGAGATTTTATCAAGGGGCTACTGATTGAAGGAAGCGAGTAAAGAAGCGAAGAAATCGACTATAAAAAAAAGCGATTAGAGAATATTATTACGCATTATTATCTTCGATTTGCTCTTTAAAAGAAACTAGGGTATGATGGCCATACGGGAAAGATGGTTCATAGGCTGCAATTTTTTTAACAATCGCTACATAGGGCGCTTTTTTAGTCATTATCAAAGATATCGATATTTACAGTAGTTTATGTGCATACATTGTTCGAAATAACGATATTGCGAATCTAATATCATATTTTTACTTTTGACTACCTGCAAAGTTTTTCATTTGTCCACTAAAAATTATTATAACGTCGAATTAATGACAGTTAAGCTATCGTAATCGACGTTAGACATATTATAAGATATGTAAATTGTTATACGACCTATAATTTTTATTTTCGTTTTCACTATTTTTTTATAAATATTATGGCCATCTTTTCCTTAAAAGTTGAGTAAGATGGCCAATGCTTATGTTGTACTATTTTGATAATTTAAAATTTCTATTAAATATTCTTCTTTTAATTTCGACAATATTACGTAATTTAAGCTTCAGTGAAGCTAATATGTCAAACGCTATTAAAGAATAACAAAAATAAAAGTATGTTTTTTGTATTTTAAAAAACTATGGCCATCTTACCTGAGCTTACCCTATTAAATTTTCCTCGATCGATTAGATTATCCGCGCTTGCAATCCTGCGATAATTGGCGTTCCATAGCGTTCTTCCCTCAATTCGATCAAACCGCCGCGAGGAGAGTTCCTAGTCGTTCCTGGTCGTTTCTATGCCGACTCAAACATCGTTGTAGCATTCCATTCTGTCGGATTCAAGTCAGATTCCCGTATCGTCTATGCAAGGACGATGCCTCGTCGATGCATTGTTCGCGAATACATGGCGTTTCGTTTCAGCCGTCACGAAGAGCTCTCGCTCCGCGGGGTGCACTCGTTCTAAAAAAACGCAGACATTTCTGAGATACGAGTCGGCACGCTTTTAAATCAATAATTTGTGTCGTAAACTTAATTGCGGTGATCCGTTAATAGCGTGCCCGGACACGCAATCGCGAATTATGGCCCTCGCGCCATAAATCACGATAAATATTTTTCCGCGAAATATCTACGTTTTGATTCTTTGCTATAAATGGAATTTCCGCGATTCGATAAAATAAACGAAAAATCGACGATACTGAAACAAGCTTTGAGAAAGACTGCATACAAGGCATATTACTTCAACAGTGCTATATAAGAATGAAAGGAATCATTGCCGTCTCTGCGTTTCTCACGAGCATAGAAAAATAGGAGGGAAACAAATTATTCTAAAAAAAAAAAAAAAAAAATAATTCATCCCGGTAACGAGCACCTCATTTAAAATGCTAGACTTCTGCTCAGCTGGAAATTGTTCGTTAATTAAAATGAGCTTTTGTTCTCATCCGGAAATCCGAACATTTCATGTCTCTTCGAATCATGGACGATGTATTTTGAATATAAAAATCAGTGCCACTGACTGGCTGCGACAGTGGAAACGCAAGTACGATGCGGAGTCTGCCAGAAACCGCGGGGGTCTTTGACCTCTCTTTGCGTGCGCGCCCAAAGAATGCATCGCACGTACGCGGCTTGTTCTTGCGCTTAGGTAGCGTGCGCGGCTTCTTTACTAGAAAACCACCGGTTACCAGCCAGCTCGTAAACGTACTGGACCATTTGAGCGTTACCTCGTTGTTTTATTGACGTGGAAAACAGTGCAACACGACGGTGAACAGGTATCGGAACGAAGGAAGCGCGTCTTCCACGTTGGAGACGCAAAAGGAAGCTACGTCATCCGCGCTCTGTAAATGTAAAGATCATCGTACAATATAGATGAACGCGACGTGACTTTCATGCCTTACGTTATAGTTTCTGTGCTATACTATATTATGCGAGAAGAAAAAAATGAGATAGCGCCAGAGACGTTTATCAAGATACATTGAAAGTTCGCTAATTGCGAATTAACACTGAGGTCGAGAATTATTAGCTACGCTATATTCGCAGCTGATCAGAAATTTTTCACGCCCGACCTTTGATCTAGATTAGAGCATATTTTACGTCGTGTTATTATAACATGTCATATGAAGTTTAGTATAATTACAAATTAATATACAAGCCGGAGATTTATTAGCATTTATACGCGCGGATATCTACAACCGCTCGCAAATTTGCCGCCTTATCTGCCTAAGCAATTCACTCAGCGTGAAAACGAACATACTTAACACGTTTCAGCTTACTTCGTCGAGTGAACAAGCTGAGAACCAGATTATGCATGGCGATTAATTAAGTGGCGTAATTGGTTACAGCATAGTCGGCCGCTTCAAAGTTTTTGATGCCTCAAACATCCGTTGTTGAACTTTGAAAGACGATTACTAAAGAACGATATAATTATACAAGTATTTGTCCAAGTATCAATAATGAAACTTTGTTAATATTCAATTCTATATTTTCCTATCAAAAATTATATTGTTAGAATTTAATTTATAAAATGTATTATATAACTTAAAATAGTTTTCTTATCATTTTTCTCTAAATGAAAATTGACAAATATTTTACATAATTGTACAGTTTTATAAGAGAGGTACTTGTTCTACGTAGTAATCAAAGCCGGATATTAAACACTTTTTTAACGTACATACAATTTTCATTTTTGATAAAAATCATAGAAATTATTCCAGATCATAAAAATGGATGATTTATTCTAGGCGCAAAAATTCTATCAGCTTTCTGCTGTAATTATGGTAAGTGACGTTTCTCAATAAGTCAAAGACATCGATAAATATTAACATAGTCCGCGTAAATATCGCAGCAAGTTATTCGCAACCACGAGAATTTGCGTATTCACGATGGAAGAAAAAATGCTCGCTAGGCGCCACTTTGATCGTATGAAAATTTGAATATAAATATAGTGCTGACATTCTCTCTCTCTCTCTCCGCACGCGGGTCGGTACTGATCGGAAATTAATCCAAAGATAGATCGCGACCGGCTGAAAATAGCTCAAAGATTTATGTACGTAGTAATAAAGCACGGGACAGTCTCTACTGGTTTACACCCGGCGCACGCAGATCGCCAGATAAATGTCGAAGTTGTCGGCAGTTACACGCCGGTTCTCTCGGGGAAAAAGTGATGAATGTGTTTATGCGCAACGAGTCTTGATATTTTTTCAAACGAACGCGCTTGTTTATTAGAGGCGTTGAGCTCTCGTTATGCCACTAAAGCTAAGAATGTCGGAATACTCTTCGTTGATCGATCTCACGCGGTTTTACCGAATCGCGAAAAGGCGGTGTAATTATTTATGAAATATAAGAAGTTGACAGGTCAACATGCATCGCGATGATCATTTATCGGAAAGATCGATCAAACGAGACTACCAAGATACGCAAGAGTACTACCAAGAGGCAAAAGACTGCATCAGTCAATCGCAAAAGGCTTTTATACTCGTCACCGGCAGCGAGTCGTCGTTTATGGAGAGAAAGCGACGAAAATTAGCGAGAAAAAAATATGTGCATCGCTTCGCGTTTACAGCCATGTATACTTAACGAAAAGGGAAAAAAAAATATAATTATATATCGTAAATTTTTCGTATTCTTATTGAGACTCTTCTTGTTGACTGTGTGACAGAGATCTATAATAATAATAAATTATTGCGTGTCGCATAACGATTTATAAATAATAATTCTACAATGTTTCATTTACCTGGAGATGCACATTTCATCGTGAAACAATCTTTCCGTTGAAAAATTCCACTGTAATTATAACGTCTTCTTGTTTTACGATACAAAAATAACTTTGAACATCGTGCAACCATCACGATAGTTTAACTTCCGACACGTAACATATCTTTTACAACGGATAAATCCATCGCGAACGCAAGAAAATGTATGCGCTAGGGTCGCCCGCTGCCGGAAAAATCGAAGAGGAACGAGAGCAAGAACTCGCAAACTGGCGAGAGTAAACGAAAAATACGTTAGCGTAAAGCAATAAATGGAACGCTCGTTAATTTTACGAGCGCGCAGCTTCGCAATGATCGTTGACGCTATCAATTCGTGGGAGTTTATGACGTTGTATTCTTCAGGTGAAGTCAGTTTATGATGGTCGGCCATCTCTCATAAAAATGGAAAGGAAAACAGGGAAATCTTTTATTCTTTTATTCTTTTAGTTTGGATTCTTGGTGACAGTTTGCAGTTCGACGTTGCACATTGAATCGAAAAGATGATGGAATAAAATAAAAATCAAATTAAATGATTTAAATTTCATGATTTATAGATAAAAAAGAAAGGTGATTTTTACAGCAATATATAACATCTTACTTTTCATTTTTCTCATTTATTTTTTGACAAGCCACTCCACGATTCAGTGTAAAGGTATATTTCTATTTTTATCGACTGTATACCCGCAGGTCTTCTGCTACTTCCAATATAAGTATGTTAGAAATATTAATCACTATCTCACATGAATACTAGGATAATTGAGAAGATCTAATATAATAAGTGCGGACTTGAAGCTTGAAAATCGCAGCGCGAAATGCAACTATTACACGTTGAACGTATATATGTGCGTAAATTTTTAATATCTGTGTTAAGCCGAAGTAATATTTCTGTTGTATGCCCTCTTCATCTCTTCGGTATTTTTTTTTTTTTTTTTTCTAGATTGCGAGGAAACGCGGCTGCAATAGCGCGGTATTAACTTGAAACCCGTCGGGGAGATAAAGTTATTAAGGAGCGTAATGATGCCATGACAGCCCGGTAATTAAATAAAAACCTGGTTAATATATTATGCCCGCTCGCGCGCGTTTGCGTGCGCGCTTTGCCTGTCGCGCTTTCAGCCTGCCTTTCTTGTATGGATCAGCTTGTCGATACCGTCGATACCGTCGTCGACGATGATGCTTTCGATTCCCACGATTTAATAGGAACGCGTTCTATCACGCGCGGCCTGTTTTATCCGCCATTTGCTGCCGATGTTGTACCGCTTTTCAATAGAATAGCTTATAGACAGTAGAGCAAATTACGATCCTCTCGCTATAAATTCACACACGTCGCATCTACGATATATATATCGCATTTATAAACATGCATATTTATATATAGCCTATTAAATGTAAGCATATATGTACAGCCACTGACAAAATTATTAGGCACCCTTAAATTTTCCATGTTTCTTATTTTGTTAACAGTAATATAAATACTAAAAAGATTAAAAAATTTTTAAAAACTGTCGATAACATTTTAAAGCTGAAATTTCAAGCTTTAAAATGTTTTTTTTTTAATTTTTCGTCTGTCATAATTTTTCGCCGAGTATCGACAACATGTCTGAAAAACACAGATTTAGTTTCAAAATTATGTATCTCGGCCAAAAAAAAAATTTAGGAAAGTTTAAAAAAAGCATTTTGTAGGCAAAATGTTGTTGTAAAAATTTTTTAATGTACTGATAACACATTAAAGTTGTTGTCGGTAATTAAAAAAATTTTTGTATTTTTCTTGTTCGGTGCTTTAAAAAAGAACATTGTTTCGTTTCTTAAAATTTTATTGTATTTTTGACACTTTGCAACTCGGTAACAAAATTTCTCTCGAAAAATTTAAGTCAAGTTCCATAAACTACAACATTTTGCCTAGAAAATGCTTTTTTTTTTTAAACTTTCCTACAATTTTCTTTTTTTTTTTTTGCTATCAATAGTTTTTAAAAATTTTCTATTCTTTTTAGTAATCATATACTGTTAACAAAATAAGAAATGCGGAAAATTTAAGTGTGCCTAATAATTTTGTCAATGGCTGTATATATACCAATTGTAAAAATGCGATATAATCGATAATTCTTGGTTTAGAAAAGCAAATTTATTTGCATTCACAATTTCTCTTTAATACCTAGCAACGCGATGCGACTATCCTCTTAATTTACATTCGCGAATTATAATCGTTCGCGGAAGCGGCAGTTGTACGTATATAAGCGCGTCTTAATTGCCGCAAGTTGCTTCTTCAACGTATTTTCTCGCGTGAAATCCGTCAATCCGAAAGAATACGTCACGGATGCGTGCGTGTATCCGCGTTGACATGCCGCAAGTGTAATTACGGTAAACCTCCCGGTCCGCTTATCTTTTCTCTCCGCATCGCGGGCACGTAATTCGCAACAATTGCGATCGATTTTACTACCCGCGGCGGTGAGTCCGACCAAGCTGGCTGCAATCCTGCGTAAGCTGTACAAAAAACCACCTGCACAAATGGCACTTACGCGAATCGAGGTATTATTCGTTAATACACTTGAGCGAGCGAACAAACAGCGAACGCGAAATCAATTCATTTTATGAAAAAGTTTTTACAGCTGTACACTATCTAATGAAAGAACTAAACGGGTCGAATACCCTCTAACCAGCGTTCTACTGTACTTCACTTACATACACACATTCACGTTTGTACATACATACATACTTTCTCAATTCTGACAGCAATTTTATTTGCGCTGTTCATTTATTACATTTCTTCTTTCGATGCAATCTAGCTTTTTATATGCAAAATTACATATACGATCGTTCTAAAATTTAGAACCGAGCTATATAAATACATATCTCGAACAAGAGAGAAAGAGAGAGAAAGCATGTTTGCATTCGAGCTCATTTAAAATACTATAAAGCCATTTATAGTACCATAAAGATTTTTATAGATACGTTTATTTAAAATCATGACATATGTATGACTAAATAATATCGTCACGATTTAACGATTGCAATTATTAGAAAATCATCATATATACGTAATCTATCGAGTGATGATTATGACATTATGATGGAATAACTTTGTGTATGGGATGAAAAAATAATATTGCGAAGTCGAGAGATATATAATCTATTAAGATAATTGGCAATCTGTACATGTCTCATACTTTGCTTGTAAATTTATTCTATTTTCAACATATTTTATTCAATTAATATTATTAGATACAAAGACTTCTTTTCTCAAAAGATAGACAATCTATCTTGGTTACGAGTATAGATAGTTAAGAATGATTAATTACAACATATAATAAGATCCACTGAGAAAATCCTAAACGTAACATACGCACGATTACGCGTGCACAAAAGCGTAAATCCTAAACCACATGTTCCCATTTTATCACGCTGCAATCTCCGCAGCATACACGGCGGTGCTTATTACTATTACGCGTTATGACAAAGCAGTATTCTGCCTGTCGACGGCGTAATTGAATAGGTTAATTGTCGGGGCACGTTGACGCTCGTGCGAGAGTTTCTGAGAACGGGAGCAAGAATAGAGGAGGGAGCGATAGCTGCCGGACAAAAGGGAACCAGAGAAGCGAAAGAGGAAGAAAGGAAGACGGGAGTAATCGCGAAACGATAGAGCAAACACAAAAAAAAAAAAAAAAAAAAAAAAAAAAAAAACCATTGAGGAGAATGTGGTTGTCTGAGATGCAATAGTCTCACCGAAGCTCTCGGTGATCATGCAGAGTAAACAATTTTCAGAGATCTCTCTCTCTCTCTCTCTCTCTCTCTCTCTCTCTCTCTCTCTCTCTCTCTCTCTCTCTTTCTGTTTTTTCTTTTCGCAATCTGAAGAATAAGATCAGTTCTCGCTAACTGCGCGCAAACTGTTGTCGACCTTGCTATTGGAAATTTAACGACGATTGAAGGCGCAGGTAGATGAAAGTGCTCCGTAATATTCGTTTTGCAGCTGCCAACTTCGAAATTCAATTTACGATCGCAGCAATATTACCTCTCAACTGTAGGGTAACTTTATTAAAACTTTCGCATGCTAAATTGATAGTATTGCACGTGATATTTCAGAAACAGAATAACAAAAAGTCGAACTGACACATTAGAGGCGTTCAAACTTCAAACCGTACTTGAACCGATCCGAATCGATTGACAGAATAAAAAAGGAAAGAAGGAAAAATAGGAGAAAAGAAATTGCGAGCTTTCTCACATATTCTATTTCGCGAAATACGAGATGTAACTATCATCACATCTATTATTATAGAAACAGAATATATAAAAAAATATATATATTCATATGCAAAAAATATCTCTCTCTATTTTCATGAGAATGGCCCATATCTTCTTCACCCCATTTACTCTTTCCATTTCGATGGTTCGAACGGTATAAATCTTCCTCTTCTTCCCAAGCGATCACGAGGGAAACAAGCGTGAGACATCGAGTGTAACATATGTATTACACTCTATCACCGCATCCTGCCATTTGTGAGAGAAATCGACACGAGTGACACTTTAGATATCGCGCATCTTGCAGATTTCGTGACCTTGGCTTGTCATTTATAAGGTCGTTAACGACCGCGTGGTGATCATTACGGTTTTACGACGTATCGCTGACGAAGCTAGCATACGTGTCAGCTCGATTGCTTGTTATTGGCAACATACGTTAATCATGTCCTCGATCATAAAAATTTTGGCTATATATTCGAGACTCTGATCGACGCGACAAACTTTCTCTCGATGGTTCACACGTAATATAATGACATCTCGTATGAAAATAGTCGGGGAACGAAATTGCATCGTATTTAATCGCGTGATTATCATATATTTAAAAAATAATTATTTCACGCGTAAACATATATATCAGTTTATATTATGTAGTCTTTTCTTCGTGCAGAGTAATTTTTTATACATTAAGTGTTTACAAGTTAACGGCAGACATAAGATTTCTTCATCAGTAGATGATGCGATCTTCTTACAAACTTGTGAAATAATAAAACATTCAAACAGGAAGACTCAGGCGTCTCTCTCTCTCTCTCTCTCTCTCTCTCTCAAAATTGAGTTATCCAATGCATTTTAATTAGCCGACTGCTAATTTAACAGCATCGTATAATCTAGGAAGCATGAAATGGAGGAGAAAAAACGAGAAACATAAAAGAGCGTACTTTTACAAGTATATTAAAGAGTCGCTGGTTAAAAGCAGAGCATCGCTTATTTAAAAATACATGGTAATTAATTAATGCGCCAAAGTACCTCGTATTTTTTAGCAACACATTACTTGGTTAAAATACATTAAAGCGCCGTATAAACCGGACTCCCGTGCGCCTACTATGGAAAAAAAAAAAAAAAAGAAGTCTGTATAGAAAGAGTATAGAATGTGGTGCACTGTATAACACACGAGCACACGCTCCGAGGAAAATGGATGAGAAAATAGATGAGAGCGATCGAGAGAGGTAGCTGGGCTCTTTACAAGAGAGAGGCCACTCTTATTGTGGTCGGTGCACAATGCCCTTATGATGTAGGGACGACCATGGGGTGCGCATGGTTGTGTGCAAAAACGTTGTCCAGGAACGATTTATCGCGGTCGAGACGAGTTGCTCTCGTCTCGCGAATCACGAGGGGGGGACGAAATTAAATCGCGTGGGCAGATCATTCTCGTAAGTCGCATAAAGGTAAGATGGACGTCCGTGTCGGACGTGGGCACGCCTCGCGATGGACGAACGATACGAGATTATCCAACATGGTAAAAACGTGCGGAAGAAACGCATTTATGGTCATAACGACTTCGCGATATAGCGTCGTGTACGAGCAGATAAAGCGAATTTGTCTAACGTAAATCTGTTTTCAAAAGAGAGAACGACCGAATACGTTTTCTCCAGAAAAGAAAAGAGTTTCAACTATCGGTCCACGCATTTCAATGAAATATTGTCGAGTTTAAGGGGATCCAAAAGCTGTTTTATATTATCGACTAAAATTTAACCCAACATGATAATATATTTGCTTAATATAAAAGTATTGCAATTTATACACACAAAATAAGATTGGTTTCTGCTAAAAATTGCATGAAGGAATATTTGTGAACTTTTAGAAATGACGTCTGACATGAGTTTGTGTTTCAATCTCGCACCCTCACAGATGCACGAGAGTAATTTTTTACAGACTTTGAAAATCTTTTTTACTAAGCTTCTAAAAGTCATTTTCAAAAGTTTACTAATATTCTGTTATGTTATTCCAAAAACGGACGCTATATTTCTTATACGGCACGAACATACCGTAGAACTTTTTATATTAAATAAATATTGTTGCGACGTAACTGTCATCTTTTAATTTTTTATCATTTTTATATGAAATTATTAGCCCCCGCGTGTTTTTTTTATAAGTACTTTAATTGTGGAGAAGGCTTTCTCAATCCTTGTAGCCAAAAAAGGGATTTTCAAAATCTGTAATTCATGTTCTCTCCCCTTAAACAGTATATTTTAAGTGTATGCGTAGAAAAAGAGAGAGAATATCTTTGAGATTTTTAAACATAATTTTTTCCTCTCATAAAAAATAAAGAATAATTCTTTACATATTGCTGTGCTTCCTTGGCGACTCTCTCGACTCAAGTGATTCGAAGAGCTCCTTTATCTTCGCATACTCTTGCATTTACATCTGTAAATAGCAAGTCGACAGATATTTTTCAGCCTCCGTCGTGTCGGGAATTGAATTTTACGCTATTGCGCGTTTCGTAAAACTCAGACGCGTTAATAAACGCGACCTCGGAATATCTCGTGTCTCTTTGAAGTAACTTAATTAAATTGCAGACGCGAAGGTGTTGCTTGCGGCAATCATCGGCGTTGGTCCACGTTACACGGCGTTCGTATATGTACATAAAGAATTCGAGGCTAAGTCGAGACTCGCGTGCGCGGGCGTCGTCGGCGAGTTACGTGCGATAACTCAATAGCACGTCCGTGTCCGAGAGAATCACTTGGAGCGATTCGGGCAATATCGATTCACGCGCCGCACGCGCGATAATCGATAATCATTGTCTTCGTTCCGCGAACACGACGGCTTCTCTTATATCTCTCTCTATCGCTTCCGGTTCAACTTCTCTTCGAGGAACATCTCAGAGATGTTAACTAAGCACGTTACAAGTTGACGCGTCGAGTGGTTCTGGTATAACTTGAAATGAAAGACGTACATTTCTCATGGAAGAGATTTGCCTTTATTTAAATAGTCTTTGCAAGAGGAATAAAAAAAAAAATCTTACGCGCAATCTCTATTCTAACAAAATGCATTTTTAAATTATTTCAGAAAAATTAGTAAAAAGATTGCAAATTTTTTGTAAAATAATCGAAATAGAATAGAATGTGTATATTTAATATTTGTCTTTTCGAACTCTTGAAAAAAGAGAAATAAAAAAAAGACGAGGAAAATTTTATGCACTTCTCTTTCAGAATATCCCGAGAAACTAATGGACAAACAGAATGAAAAATTCATTGAAAAAAATAGCTGCGAGCTATTGGATGATATCGATTCTGTCACACGACAATGAATAATCAATGTTCCAAGAACAGCGGCTCTTTTCGGCTTCACACGTTTCGGGTTCGAGTTCCTTTCGGAGAACGTTCGTGACGTGTTAACGAAGCCTTTTTCGCGAGACACATTATAACCATCTGAGACCGCACCTGAACAAAAAATTTTATATGGCCGATACCATCAGAAAAGTTAACGCAACGTGATTAAAGCGCAATTAGGTGCTTTTGTACGCGATGACGTAGGTGGATACCGAAGGCCGCGAAAGCCACGTTTAACGCATGGCAAATCCGATATCCTAGTCAATTCTAGAGGATAGAAAGGTATGATCGTAATCACGAGGTGTGCCAAACAAAGGATCATCGACGGCCTGCTCGCCTGCCTGCCTGCCTAAGAGAGAGACGGCTTGCGCCATTATTGCGTTACAAACATTTTTCTAACCCGCAGGTCGCCCCCGGTGTTCGTTACTTTCGTTAAGTCGTTGATGCTCGTGACACCGGCGAAACCCATCGAAAATGCTTGGCGAAATTAAATTACAGAGTATAATAATCACATACACCGCTCTTCACGTTTTCCTAATTTTCGTCTTTAACGTTCGCTTTTTTTCCAAGTTTCTAAGCAAACAAAGGATGAAAAGAACGTCAAGGGAAAAAATTTAAATTGGCGTATAAAATAATTTATATATACGTCATATCATACATTAAATATATTTTTAAAAATTTCTCGCAATTTTAGAATTATATAATTATGTTACATATATAAAACGTTTTTTTAAAAACAATATCACATATCATGAAATCGATATCGATTAAATTTGCATCCTTGTCGCGCGAAAATAACATGTCTCAAAAAATAAACCTGATGACGGATATTAACGGATGAATGATGTCGAACCGTTATTGCACAATATTGCTCATCGCGACAATGCAGATCGAAGAAGAAAGGAGACTCTTCTTTGGTTCCTAGTGTACCATTCATCTTCAACGAGCCACGAGCGCTGCAACAAATTTATCGACGCGATTTCCTACTGCGCCACCCATGGCGATTATAAATCCACCCACTGAAAGAAAACGCCTGCCTTCGAGGTTGTACGTTCTCGAACGTAGGACATTGATGGTCAATATGTTTAAGCGCAATAACATTTAGGAGAAAAATTTCGCGAAATAAAACAAATTAAAAATTCATGTCTTCCTTTAATATTTACACATGTATAACGATTCCTTTCATGTTTATAGTTATTTACACAACAGTTAAATTTCCTTATCTAAAAGGAAAATTAAATAACGATTAAGGTTTTTATGCTGAAGACAAATACAGAGAAATGTCGTTTTAAATTACATTATGGAAATCTTTATACGACTAGCTGAGGTGTGAAAGATTCCATGGCGCGCCAGAGTTAATTAAGATAGCAACGAGGCAAATTTCGCGTTCTCCTCTGTCGCTCTCTCCAAAAATAAAACATAAATTACCCTCAGGCAGAAACCTGACCAAGAATCTTCTCGATACATTCGTTTATTCCGCTTTATTTGATCCTGGGAAAAGAAAGAGAGAAGAAACTGCGGACAGGGAAATTCAACGTCGTCGTCGCAATGCACGAGATTCGAATCGAGAAAGCGGTTACGAGAAACGCAAAGACGCGGGCATCACGTACCAGGTGAGGAATCAAAACGAAGCCGGCGCGAACGATCACGCGATAAAGAGTAAGAAAGGGGGGGGGGACACCCCGACGAGAGGAATACCTTTCCCCCCGGTGTGCGACGCACATAAGAGAGACGCGGGGAAGCAAGGAGGCTACGCGCGCGAGTTGGCGCGTGCCATAAGCGTCGCCCACGCGCGACACGCGCGAAAAGATTTTCTACCTTCGATTCGAGATGTATGTTTCTCTCTTTCTATTCAAAAAAATGTTTAATTACACTATTGCAAAAGTAGAAGCAAGTCAGAATTACTTTTCACAGCATTTAAATGCTTCAATATTAATTTTAAATTAATTTTAGATTAATTTTCCTGCGTAAGATACTTTTTTTTACTATCTTAATTAATATCTACAATACACTATTACACAGGTAGAGTTACACCATCATAAAACTAGAAAGTCCAAACTACTTTTCACATTAATGCTTCAATATTAATTTAAATTATTTTTAAATTAATTTTTCCGGCATAAGATTTTTTTAGCACCTTAATTAATCTATTATGCGTGCCATCAATCAATATTATATTATATGTATAGCAAAAAGGATGAAAACTAGAACAAAATTATTTTTCACAGTATTTAAATGCTTCAATATTAACTTTAAATTAATTTTACATTAATTTTAAATTAATTTTGCATAAGATACTTTTTTTTACTATCTGAATTAATCTACAATACACTATTACAGGTAAAGTTACACTATATCATTAGAAAGTCCAAACTACTTTTCACATTAATGCTTCGATATTAATTTTAAATTAATTTTAAATTAATTTTTCCGGCATAAGATTTTTTTAGCACCTTAATTAATCTATGATGCGTGCCATCAATCAATATTATATTATATGTATAGCAAAAAGGATCAAAACTAGAACAAAATTATTTTTCACAGTATTTAAATGCTTCAATATTAATTTTAAATTAATTTTACATTAATTTTAAATTAATTTTCCTGCGTAAGATACTTTTTTTTACTATCTTAATTAATCTACAATATACTATTACAGGTAAAGTTACACTATATCATTAGAAAGTCCAAACTACTTTTCACATTAATGCTTCGATATTAATTTAAATTATTTTTAAATTAATTTTTCCGGCATAAGATTTTTTTAGTACCTTAATTAATCTATTATGCGTGCCATCAATCAATATTATATCAATATTATATAGGAAAAATGATCAAAATTACATCTTCTGAAAAACGAGCGCAGCTCCTGTGACTTGCAACATTCAACTTAACGGTCCAACAACTGCATCCACCTTGCATAAGTTTATACGCGTGCCGAAACATAGAAACGAGAATTCTCCGCAGTTCAGATCGACATACGGTGATCGCATTTAATCACGAATCAATTCTAGATAGGCAATACACGTTTACGGCGCGTGCCGAACCTTTTCGGCCCACGCACATAAGCTACGGAATTTTTCACCTTCAATTTCAGAATCGAAATCGGTGTAATATGTTTGATCGTATATTTTCTCGCGATAGTTTCGTGCCGATTCGATAAGCGTATTATACATATAGTTGGCTTCTATTATAACACCGCAATTCGTAATCAAAGCAATTCCGTACGATATTTCTTTTCTAATTTTATATGCAAATACTCTACTGTATATTGTTTTTTTTTCTACGCACGTTAAAAATATAAATTATGATCCTTTTCGATTTGTTCGATTAGAAAGATATGCTTTTAATTGAGCAAAGTGGTCGACGAGATATTCGTTTCTTTGCAGCGTAATGTCGCTGATATGTAAATAAGGGGCCGTCAGTGCGGGAATTATATTAAATAAGATTGGTTTAAAAGGTATATCGCGATCGCGGATGAACATACTTAAGAGTTGCAAAATAAACGTAATGATATCGGATCCGCTTAAGGAACCCGTTCTCGAAGGTAAATAATTGTCGCCATTTTCTCGCGCGTACTTACGGATTAATACTACAAAAGGTTGCGCCTATCGTCGATAAATACAATAAAGAAAATTATAACAAAAACCTATAAAAGCAAGATATAATATTATATTAATTATTATTGATCTTGTTAAGATCGTATATCGATGCATTAATAAGTCTCTATTATTTATTGTAAATATTATTAGGATCAATATTATAATTAACAATTATATAATGTACCAAGAAAATTCATTAAGATCTACAAGAAGCAAGCAATTTTAAAAGATAGACTCGTCTAAAGAACGAATAGATAGCGATATCTTATGTCTGCGTTAATAACGCGCAATTGCTCGTAAGAAAAATGCAAATGGTCGTCCGATAAATCGCTTCCCTCAACTAATATCGCATCTCGACTGTTCGAGACTACTCGTCTATCTCATTCGGAGGATTCGTAAACGATGACCATCCTCGATGACCATCACGGTCGCTGCTGATGCGCGCGTAACGAGAGGCTCGTATGTACATCGAGTATGTACAATGGTCTCTCTCTTTCTCTCTCTCTCTCTCTCTCTCTCTCTCTCTCTCTCTCCCTCTCGGTGGAAATATTACGAGCTTCCTCGAGACGCGGAGCGAGAATAAATATGTGATTTACCGCGCTGTGTTGCGATTTACGGCACTTGTCCGTCGGTATAGTCCACGTGTTGTTAGCCGCTCCCTTCGTCGACTACGAGAAGAAAACAGGAGTAGCGCAGTCGTTTGCTTTACTTTCTTAACTTTCATTTCCTAAGTTGCAGGAAATATCGCAAGAAAATAGTCGTTGCAAACGAAGAAAGCCGTACGTGATTGTGCGAATGGAGAGATAATTACAGTTCGTTCTACTGGAGAATATATACGAGCAAAGGATCCGAAGTCGTGATTAAACTAACTGCAGCTTATATTTAAATGATGCGAAGATTTTAAACAAATGCTTTTTCTCTCTCTACGTTAACCTTTCACCTTTACGAGATTAAGGAAAATGAATTTACAATTATATTCTACTAAAAGAGAAAGTATATGAATTATATCATAAAATCTTGCGATAACCGTAAATGCAAAGGTTACGTATAAAACAAATTTGTGCTGATATTGTTGCACGGTTCTATATTTAATTTCTGAAAATAACTAAAAGTAGCTAAAACGTGACGATATGCTTCTTACATATTTGTAGAAAAGAAACCAAGCCCTGCAAGTCTACGTGATGTTTTGGGGTTTTGTAAATCGCAACCGTTCGTGCTTTCTTCCTTCTCAACAGACATTTCTCTCTCTGTCTCTCTGATGTAAAACCTCGTGAATATTTCACAAGGTGTGTTTTACCGGCAAGGCTTCGCGCTCACGTATAGTTGTATTTTCAAGAAGACGATGTGTTTTTTTCCCGTCATAAATTTCTACCGTGTCCTGAGCGTCTTTAAAATTTCGTGAGCACGTGAGTATATCTTAATATTGTCAAATGAAATAACTTTTTATATCGACTACGTAAAAATGTAAGTAAATTAGAAAAGAAATAATAACTCAAATAAAAAAAAAAAAAAAAATAAAAGAATATAGAAACAGAGAATCGAATGGGATGTACAAGGCTCAAGGATTAATTCATAAAATGCAGTAAATATATGTATAGGGTAAACTCGGGTAAGATGGCCATAGTTTTTTAAAATGCAAAAAATATACTTTTATTTTTGTTATTTTTTAATAATGTTTGACATATTATCTTCCCTGAAGCTTAAATTACGTAATATTATCGAAATTAAAAGGAAAATATTTAATAGAAATTTTATATTATCAAAATAGTACAACATAAGCATTGGCCATCTTACCCAACTTTTAAAGAAAAGATGGCCATAATATTTATAAAAAAATAGTGAAAACGAAAATAAAAATTATAGATCATATAACAATTTACATCTTTATAATATGTCTAACGTCGATTACGATAGCTTAACTGTAATTTATTCGACGTTATAACAGTTTTTAGTGGACAAGTGAAAAACTTTGCAGGTAGTTAAAAGCAAAAATATATGATATAAGATTCACAATATCGTTATTTCGAACAATGTATGCACATAAACTACTGTAAATATCGATTATCTTTGATAATGATTAAAAAGGCGCCCTATGTAGCGATTATTGAAAAAATTACAGCCTACGGCCATCTTTTCCGTATGGCCATCATATCCTAGTTTCCCTACTTTTATAAGTAAATAGAATTTTTATAAGTAGAGACGAATAAGAAAGTAGATAATATTAAAAGCGACACAAAGGAACAGACGTACTTGGCGAGTGGCATTCTTTCAAAGCGCCACCGGTCAAAATTAAATTCCGGTTTCGATGTCAACATAACGAATACACAAGAATATATATGTCCCATTTCGTTCTCGGTAGGTTTCTACTACGGGGGCGGTATATAAAACGTTTTTTTATTCACGCCTCGATAATCAACGAGGAATCTCCGCGCTTTCAAGTCCGCCACAAACGGAAATGACGGAACCCGAGGATTTCATCTCGCGTCACGTAGGCGTGATCCGATAGCCCTGGTGGTCGCGTAGCAATTAAGGAAAGAGGAGAGAAAAATATCGAATCGACCGTAGCTGCGAGTTATCAATATCCGACGACGCCAAGTTCGTTTAGTGACGCGAAAATAATTAAAGATACAATCGGCCTTACGCTTTTGACATGTGGAACGCGCAATTCTCTGCTGTAGACATTTTGAATACCGGTGCAAAACGGCAGTTGTGAAGGGTAAAACGATAATTATCGGTGGCGCCAAGCTTGCGCCAGTCAAGCCACCCGACACAGAAAACATGTGTATAAATTTATACGCTATAAACCCCCGAGGCAACGCGGCGCGAAACACAGCAAAAGGGTGCGAGTGGGAGTGACGGGAAAATCTCGTCCTGTAATGGAAATTCAGTTGGGAAATCGGCCTTCAGGGCTCTCCATCCTCGCGAAAATTACGGAGACTCACACGCGCGACGTATGGTATATTCTACGTGAGAATTATCCGATTCTTATCAAAATTTATAAATAACAAAAACTCATGCTGGATCGTGACTGCTCAACTCTCACGATTAAACGATTATGTTAGTATTTTCCGATTAGACGCGTGTAATTTGTATTCACGTTAACGACTGAATACGTATGTATTATTAAAGCATTAGCACTAGGATTGGATACTCTTCGCTAACATTACCGATACTCCTCTCTCTTGACAATGCTTCCTTCTCTTCTTTCTTTCTCTTACGATCGTAAAATGCAATTGCCATTATATATTCTGTTTACATCGGTAAATACATTGCCCGCGGATTCAGACACACCCCTTATAAACTCCTGGCTGAAACTTATTTTCTCGAACGAGCGATTGTTAATTTCACGAAATACGTATTATCTTGGTAACAAAAAATTATTTGTTACATTACACGTACTGGAATACTGTAAAATGTGTCTCGTAAAATCTCTTATGCGCTTTCGCGCGTTACGAAAGACACAAGGGATTACGTAATCATAATTTAGCGAATCGTTTTCCGCGAGGGGTTGGTCACTAACAGTTATAATGTACAAAAATTACCCTTTGATACGGATTACCCTTAAATTATACCTCCGATTACTTAAGATTACCTAATAGTATCTCAAATTAAAAATAAATTTTGAAAAAGAAATTTTATTTTAAATTATTTTAACACTAAAGATTATTTAGATTTACCAAAAATAACCTTTGATTACCCAAAATTTTGCTGGGATTGCCACTGAATTACCTAGCCCTTGTACAAAAATTACCTCAGTGACCCCTCGGTTTTCCGTAATCGGGATATCGCGGTGAACATTCGGGGAAGAGAGGACTTTGGTCAGCTGTATAGAACTGTTTTCCACGAGAATCAATCCGATTTAACGAACTACAAACAATGCCGGTATCGGTTCGCAGGAGCGGAACAAAAGCAAACGCCTTCGAGAACGTACAACACGCTCTATTCTCGACGAGCTTTTGTACCGTGATAATTAGAGAAGAATTGCTTTGTCATTTTCGACGTGCGATAGGGCACTTAACGAGCTCGTTTGCAATCTGCGCACCGTCTGCTCCCCTGTGTACTCGGAGTTTAATTAGAACCTTACGTCTTCCCGAGAGGAAGACTCGCATCATTCTGCGACGTAATTATGTTTCACGCTGAGAAACAACGTGATTTGTGTTATTCCGATTTTTACTATTTTTCTTTTCCGCCTTTTTCTTCAAAAACAAAAAAAAAAAAAAAAAAAAAAAAAGACTGACCCTCGTTACGAAATATCTCTGTCTTGTTGGAAAAAACACGAATTTTGGATCCTGATTTTTATATCATTTTATATCTCTTTCGTACCTACCCCGTGTCTTTTGTCGAATACAAAGCGAGCTGTTTTTTTTTCTTCTTAATGCATAATTTACCATATTCTGTCGTTGCTGTTCCACGACGGTGTGCAAATAATACCGTTACCGGTACGCGTCCCGTATAGGCGTATCGTATATAACCGGTGTCATTGCCTGAGGTGAAGTTTGTTTTAACGAACAAACGAACGAACAAACTTTTCCCTACAATTTTTCTTTTGCGTAGCCATTCTCGCATAAAATATTTCGAAGATCTGATATCGACCCGTTGATGTTCGCCGCGCGACATTAGCAATTCGATACCGTTATAATAACGTATAAATAACTCTGTGTGTAACAATGTGGACAATTACATTACGTTTAGCCGCGACGATACCCACGCGACGACGAAAAAATCCATCGCCGAGAGAAAGAGAGACCATAGTGGTATCGCGCGACTATTATTCGCGCACTGATCATTACGAGTGGGAGAAATTATCGTAGACCGAGACTTAAAACTCTTCTCGCGGGAAGTTCTCGACAATCGAATCGTTTGTTTTGAAAAGCACGTGAGTCAGTGCAATTGAATTTCACAACAGAGAAGACAAAGGCTAATAAGTAAGGATAAATAATGTTTGCGTATAAGTTGGCATTGCTCAAGAGAGAGAAAGAGAAAGAGCTAATATTTTATAAACGTATCATAAAAACCGATGAGTTACTTGAACGCTTCGATCTTTTCTCTTTTTAATTGCCGCCTTTGCTCTCCGCGAAGAATATAATATATTTTCCACAAGTGATCATTGAACATCGAATTGTATTAAAGAAAATATTCGTTAACAGCTGACTTTCTAATCTCGTTTTATTATACAACAACCACGTGCAATAACATATACGCGTACAAATAGCACTTTCGCAAATAACAATAAATCTGTATATCAACCCACGGTATGCGCCATGCCGCCGTGTTTTATTAAACGATGGATTTAAATCCCCAAGAATTCAGATTGCGCGTGGAACGTAATCGCGAACTCGCGGAAAGGGAAATATGTATCTCATATATTACGTAGGTATTATCATTGCACATATATGCTGGCGTCCGTTTTGTTTTGTTTTCTCGGCGATTGTTCTCTCTTTATCAAACGAAATGATTCGCCGCAGACTCACAAATTATCATAACGACATTCCGAGGCTATCACCAATGCCGTTTGTGCGAGGAAAACGATGATAAGTAGTTTTAATTTTCAATAAAAAAAAAAAAAAAACATATGATCTTTGATTTTACGCCGACTCAATTTTTATGGGTAATCTAGGTTATTTTAATCAATATTACAGCAAAGTACAAAACGCATCTTATTAATAGTTTAAGCAAATGATTGAAGACATCTTATCATAATAATAGAGTAAACTCGGGTAAGATGATTAAAAGAAGAATATTTAATAGAAATTTTACATTATCAAAATAGTACAACATAAGCATTGGCCATCTTACCCGAACTTTTAAGGAAAAGATGACCATAATATTTATAAAAAAAATAGTGAAAACGAAAATAAAAATTATAGGTCATATAACAATTTACATATCTTTATAATATGTCTAACGTCGATTGCGATAGCTTAACTGTCATTTATTCGATGTTATAACAGTTTTAAGTGGACAAGTGAAAAACTTTGCAGGTAGTCAAAAGCAAAAATATGATATAAGAAGATTCACAATATCATTATTTCGAATAATGTATGCACATAAAATACTATAAATATCGATTATCTTTGATAATGATTAAAAAGGCGCCCTATGTAGCGATTATTGAAAAAATTACAGCCTATGGCCATCTTTTCCGTCTGGCCATCATACCCTAGTTTACCCTATTAGATTGAATTCTAGCATATCATACATGCGATGTAAATTATTGTATATTGTGTAAATTTCAATGATTAAAATTATCTTGGGTTATTAGCTCTCACATTATTTAAATCAATAAAAAAGACAAAGTACTATTCTTCAATCGTGACCGTATTCCGCATTCAGATCCGCGCGCGACACGAAACGTGACGATGCCACGAGAGAAACGCGGGAAACCGTAACAAAATCGTGATGCAGCTTAATATAGACCGCACGATTATTGCGAAACTGTCGCAGTATCCGCGACCGCGGGCTCTGAAACCGCATATCGTTGAACGGGGAAGTATTTTACGTGCAAATGGAAATCATACGGTGCTGCGCACGCCAGAGATATCTCTCTTCCCGCGCGTCTTCCTCTTCTCACGATTCTGACGATTTCCACCGCGTGTTATTAGGCAAAAAAAAAAAAAAAAAAAAGGAACTTGTGATAAAAGTAGAGAGAAAAGAAGCCGTCGCGCTTATGGGATACCAGAAACGATCCATTAAGCTCATTAAGACTTGAGCCGGGGTCGGTATAAAAGGTTTTCCGCGCGGTTTCCGTTTGACGGGCGTGGCATCTGTTCTCCATATAGGTGACCACACGTCCCACATCTTCGACACGATCTGCGTTTTCTCTCCCGGGGCCGCGAACGCGCGATAATCGAGCCGCGAGCTCGCCTACGTGTAACTGTACATTGTGGGTCATTGCTTGCGATAAGTAGCGCCCTGAATGTCCGATATTTTTGCCAGATGTTAATGGGCTGGTCTGCTCTCGAGTGTGGACACTGTGATCGCGCGACACATATACCGGAATGTATGTACGTGTATATGCAAAGATATATTTTCTTTATCGATTAGCCATGCCTATATCCGACACGTCGACATTGTAGAGAAGCGGTTACGGACGAAATTAAATTTGCATAAACGTCCACGGTCGCTCGACTCGCTCGCTACGGATTTATGCGCGTCTTCCGGGACGGAAATCGTGCGGTTGTGGAGGGCGGTTATACTCTCTTCTCGGAGAACTAAACTCACCTACTTCTGATGATTACGCATCATTTCACACGGAGATTTCGATCGCTTCATTGCCGATCTCTCATGCTCGATACAACGTATAAAGAAACGTTTCTCTTTAATGCTTTCCCGTTAATAACATTCTTTGACGAAGTCGACGTCGACTTCTCCTCTGAACTTAATGGAAAGAACATCATTATAGAGTTTATTTACTACCGGAAATTATTTCCTTACTGAATTAGACCGAAAGAATGTGAAGCAAAGAAACTTTGCTTTTCCAGTACTTTCAAGCAAATTTAACTCTCGAACCGTAAATTTAATAGAATTCTAAGATTATAGTAAATGATCGCTAATTAACAGACTTTTATTATAATTGTGAAGAAACGAGAAATAAATAAATAAAATCTTCAGAATTCTATTTTATTTATTTTACCTATCTATATTTCTATCTATATTCATTCAATTTTATTTTTTATTCTATATTCTATATTCAATTAAAATATCTATTACACACAGTTTAACAAAAAAAAAAAAAAATTTTTTTCCGTAGTCTTTTTAATGCTGAATACGATTCCGTTATCCAAATTACTTCATCAAATCAAATTTAAGAAATTTGCAGTTAAAATTACAAAAAAAAGTCTATTTTAGAATATATATTATAATTAACTGAATATTATAGAGATATGGAATATTTCTTTAAAGACGTTTCATTATAATCAAAATTGCGTATGCTATTAAAAATTGCAGAAAATGAAACGATTTAGATGAACTAAAGAATGAAAACTATTTGATAGATCTTTAATTTTCTATGTAATTCCCAACCTTATCCATAGATCCTATATTTAACTATAAATACCTTATCAACCAAAAACAAACTTCTTTTAGTCTTTTTTTTTTCTTGTCTGTTCGAAAAAATGGTTATTTTTGTTAATTATGTTATCTATAGATAAAGTGATAATGTTGAATCATCCGAAATATTTTTAGCAGATTAATATCTTTGTCAAAACTCGAGGGCAGGGCTCTTCTCGTTTCGTGATTAAAAGTTTCGATCAATCGCGACTACGTGCAAGGATGCACGTCAGCACGTCTAATCAGGCGACTTTTGCAGATCTCTTAGCGGTGTTTTAACGACATCAATGGCACAATAATACGCATCTATAGATAAATACAGTGAATTTTTACGTTTCCGTGAGAGTGCTTCCGTTTTCGAGATAATCGCGACTAAAGACTCGTCGATCCTGTTTGTAGGTAATGTACAGTCAGCGGGAATCATCGCTTGCCATCCTCGTCGCACGTGTACGTTTTATCGTCTATTACTCGAATTAATCGCGATAAAGCAATTAACGGGATCGAAATTATCAACGTCGAGCGGTTATCGCAACCGGAACGACGTACGCGTCCGAGAATCAAGATCGTGATTCTCGCTCGAATTATGCGTAAAAACTCGGTGAGCTGTTTCGTAATGATTACAGCTATCGGATTTTATATACGGTAAGCAATTCGGTTAAATTGTAGATAAAACAGTTCCACGAATGCGATTAGCGGTATAATTCAAAGATAATGTATAGTAAACATAAGCAATGCCGCAATAAATAAATCCTTTGATGTCATAATAAATGCTGGAACAGCTGTTTTTTATCGCGCATTTGAATGTTTTCCATCAGTTCTTACCTTCGTACGAGATGTGTCGAAAATCCTCCGTGGCTCGAGCGACAGCGACGCAGATCTGCAGCGTCACTATGAATACGATCCATCGCTCCATATTTGCTCTGCGATTAGCTCCGCTCCTGCAACATGAGGAAAATCGATTTTTTATTCATAGTCGTGCCCTTTCATAGGTTAGATAACATAGAGCCGGAACCGATTATCGAGTGATTGTAATTGGGACACGAAGCGATGGCATCTCGGTAACACGCGCTTTATCAGGATCGATGAGAAAGCCTGACTAATGGTGGAAAAAAGGCAAAGTAAGCAGGAAAAAAAAGATAGGAAGAAAATGGACGGAAATGTAGAGAGAGAGAGAAAGAGAGTAGCAGACTCTTCGTCTTCGTTCATTTCCTTGACATATGCGCACTCGTACAGCATCCAATGAACGGCCTTGAACATTTTCCACGAACCGGCAGACACGTTGCAATTAATTAAGCGGAGATTAACCGCGCGGTTACCGATGGTGCGATTAAGATCGATCGACTGTTTCGAGCAATCCACGATTCCGCTAACAACGATTGCATTACTGGCACCATCGTAGAATCGTATATATACCGTCACGTAATGTTCGCCAATTAAGCCACCGACGATTCGTTCAATGGAAGGAGCTTCGAGATCATTTTCATCTCGTTTACCGTTAACGCGAATCGTATCGCGCGACGATTAAGTCCGCGGATCGTGCAAGGCGATTAAATTTTGCCGCGTGTTTTGTGGCGACTTAAAAGATTGCGCCCGAGTTAATGAAATCAAATAAATTCGAGGAACTAAATCAGCTAGAAAGTTGTAACAGAAAACTCTGTCCGAATGCGCGAAAACGTGCGAAAAAAATTGCGTGAAAGTTTTAAGCTATTAAATTAATTCACCTCAAGATTAATTGACAAATGTGCTCGCTAAAAGTCATCATATACATATTTATAAGATAATAACAATAAATTTCTTTATAATTAAAGCTCTCTCTCTCTCTCTCTCTCTCTCTCTCTTTTTGTTGAAATTCTTTTCTCTCGTCGGATTGGAAATTACTTTCGACAGTAAAATATCTAAGCGAAAGAAACCTTAATCGACGACATAAGCGTGGTGTATTCGAAAATGCGAAAAGTAGGCCTCCCCGGATATACATCCAATTATCACGGATTGACTATTTAAAGACTGGTTGAGTTAGCGCGTCAGAAAAGACGACTTTTTCTTCTTATGATATACCATTACGTTGAATAATTACCGGATCGTCTTGGGATCGATCAAAAATTGCGACCGGACACACCGGGTGGGATCACCCTCTCGATGGCCGGTGATTAATTATGCGACTCGAGCCACTCAAATCGATAATGACGCTTCTGTTCCGTCAATTAACGTCCACCTTTGTTAGCTGCTCCATTCGAATCGCACAAAAAAAACTTGTCATTTTCTATCTGGCGAACATGCGAAAGATACTTATGCGGAAGCGCACCATGACAAGAAATAGATAGCATCGATAAATAAAGGTGTCACAATAATTCGTGGAACAGTATATTACTCGTACGCGTGTTATTTTCATTGTGTATAGCTACATATATCTAAATAAAAATATTTTCCGCAATTTTATTTATATATAATTTCATTTATATATACACGGTAAAAAACATTTTGTACTTTTGTTGAAATTTTTATGTTAAATTTTTAACATACTCCTATGTTACTATAACATACTGTCGTTATGTTATTTTAACTTTTTTGCATTGAGTTAATATTCACCGTTTAACTCTTTTCAAGAGTTAAAACAAATAACACAATTAACAAGTAAATCTTGCACTAATTCACATTTTTGTGTTAATTTTTTACATATTATTTGTGTTATTTGTTTACATATTTGCCTTCTGTTAAATTAACATTAAAATTAGAGTGGATAAATTGGGACACGAGAAATGTGTCAAATTTAACGCAAAATTTGTTACCGTGTAAGAGTATGAACGTCAGGAGTTTACAAGAAAATAAACCATGATAAAAGTTTCTTAAAAAAAAAAGAGAGTAATATAATTATTAATAACCTTAAAGTTTCACGGGCGATTCTATTCGTCCTGTTTCGCAGGACGACGAGAGCGTAAAAACGGCCCCGGATTATCCGATAATTCGGCCGATCTCTCTCCTTTTACAACGCTGTTACAACGGTCAGTTGCGATTATCGCGTCCCAATTCGTTCCAGGCCTGGCGGCGAGAAGAGGAGGAAGAAAAAGGTGCAGGCGGGCGAATATATATATATATATATATACGTGAGCATTCACACCCCGGCAGCGATCGGAACGACCTTAATGCACGCGAGGCTCCCGAGGAATGCAGATGCGCGTACACATCGTGAGATGATTTATTCGTCTTGACGTCGGTCGTGAGATCCAACTGCGAGACGCAAAAGCGAATATTCGATGGCGAAAGCTCTCCTTCTCTCTCCTGCGTGTAGCTACGTCTGTTGTGTATACGTCACGCGTCGATATTCATAAATATCACAGCGGGGCCGCGCGCGATTCTGACAGATTGACCTTACGTCTTATCTCCCCCGTGACGTTATTACCCGCTCGATCGAAAGATTATCTAATAGGCAGGCCACTTACGTAGAGTTTTAAAACTCTTCTTGTATAAAATATATATATATATGTCGTTAGTGAGCTCTTTTTATTGATATCACGTGACAAATAGAGTATTAATGCGATTCTGATAGATGGGAATTATTATTTAAGTATCGTCAGACAGCTCTCTCTCTATTGATACCACGACAAATAGAATATTAATGCAATACTGATAGACGGGAATTATTTCCATGACCATGTTATAACAAATTTATATTTATTGTTAGATCGATCGCACGATATTTCATGTTTCACGATGGAATATGTTTAGCGAATTCTTGCAAATTCGAGCGAACGTCGATGGCCATAAATGTAGATTTGTATTATAAGTTATCGAATGTGCATCTGAGAATTTATCGCATTCACGTGATGATGAATGAATCTACAAAATATCTAAGGGATAGATATGATTATTTTCGAAATGACGTTTACATACGCGAATAAGAAATATCAGCTAATTAAACTGATAAATGTATGTAGTCTGTGTACACGCGCGAATGATAATTTGTTAGATTATATAAGTTCAACGCTTCACAGATGCTAATGTCAAGTGGAAATCGTGTTCTTGTAGATCTATCATATGAACCGGTGCCAGATACAAAGTAAAAATACACCCTATTTATGTATATCGATGTGATTTATCCGCCACAGAATGCGATTTATTATTTCAAAATTCTCTCCTCTTTTCTAAGGATAAGATAGTACTTCGCTTAAAAGAAGAATATTTATTCATTAAAAATAGATTAATATCTTGTAGTATTCGTTTATTTGCAAATCAAATTTATTTCTTTATATATATTTCTCTCTCTCTCTCTCTCTCTCTCTCTCTCTCTCTCTCTCTCTCTCTCTCTCTCTCTCTCTCTCTCTCCATTTATATTTATATTTTATATCATCTTATCCTCAGAACAGAGATCAAATGATGACACGTGAAGAGTTAATTTCTAATCTTTATTGATATCCATTCGAGATTCATAAACCATCCATGACTGAATATCGCTACAGATTAATAACGAGCTTTAAAACTGCGTCATTTCGAATCTCCTGAAATTTTCAATGTAATAATAGACATTTTCTATTCCTAGAACGTAATCGCGCGTAAATTCGATTAGAGCAATCACTGTATTCTTTGTTCCCGCAATCTAATCGCGTCTTCGTTTTCGCTATCGCTAGCCGTGCCATAATCATTTCTTTATCGTTTGTTTACCAGACCACGTGTCAATGTATATGAATTCCCCGACTATCCTCTCCGTATTCTTCGTATCTGACAACACGCATTACGAACCCACCCGTTATTTCCTTCGACTGTATCGCTCTCGCATCTTCGAGTAGCAGAGTAACACGTCCATTTATCCATCCGCATTTCTATTCGCCTATCTAAAGAATGCCGTTGCGCACGACGTTTACTTTACTCTCGTCGCAACGCGAACATTTATGACTACGCTATTAGTCTTTATACCTGGCATCCCGCGCAACGAGATCTATTGCTATTTTGTATTCGAAATCGTTCGACTGCACTATCTATGCAACGTAACCTATTTATGCGTATGCACGTGTATAATGTATGCATATACGTAAAAAAAAAAAAAAAAAAAAAAAAAAAAGTAGTATGTATTTCGTGGGTTATATTTTACCCCTAAGACCAAGTATAAAAGATGCGTTATCGAGCGAGGTAAACTCGTAAAATTTTATGTCTGGTATGTGGCCCACACAGAACGACGAAAGCCGATATTCCGTGAGTACACGAGATAACACAATGGACCGATCGGTATAAACCATTCGGCAGAGTAGAGCGTGCAAACGAGTTTCAACGGGATGCCGCCTCTCGTGTCATGCGAACATCGTTCACCGTTTTACGTATGACCTCCGGGTTCTGTTAAAAAATATACAGGATGTCTCCGGTCATAACTATCCTTAAGTCTTAAAGGTTGTCACTGTTACGTCACGTACGAGTAAGATTCGCTGCATATTTATTTTTCAATTAATTTTCTCAAAGCACTTTCTAAATAAATGTTGTCGAGTTTTCTTCAATCGCCAAGTATATTCCAAGTGTTGAAAATTTAATCCTTCCCTAGTGGTCCTTCACAAGATTATTATTTCAATGTTGAGCAGGCATTTTCCTTTTATGAAGAACATATAATTTTATCATTGCAATTTGTTCTTTCTTACCTCCTATATTTATGTAAATTATATTATAGTGAAGTAAGAGAGAAAGCATATAATATTCATGGATAATATTTTAAAGATTTTAAGGATAGTTTGCATAAAAAATGGTAATGTATTATTTTTTAACATAAACCAGTGGCTTTAAATCGATACTTGATAACTGTATATTCAGTGAAAATAACTACGATATCTTTGTATAACATCACCGTCCTAATCGCACCAAAATAATTCATCGTGACTATTTAACTATAATTATTTTCCATTCACGAACACTCGCATCACATTTGTTCAAACAAACGCTCTATTCGCTTGCGTGAGAGCTAGGAGAAAATGCAGTTGGTCATAGACACCTTGTGTACGGTGATCCAGGTGTATAATACGACGGACACGAACGCAGACTGCGACGCGAGTGGTCGTCGTGGACCACGAGGTACAGACCGCACCGGACGACAACGAACGGTAGAGACTTGCAAGGTCGACGACCTCGCCTACGACTTGGTGATACTCTAGCAGCTGGTCCTGTACACCAGGATCAAGACTAACTGATCCGGGACTGACGTTGCAAAAACGATCGCGATTGTGCCGCGAATGATCGATTTATCCTCTCCGCTTTCCCTTTAGTGACGTGCACCACGATAAAAATGCACTTGAGCACGGAAAATCTATTTTTGACACGCGTAAAACGATTGATCCTAATTTAAGATATAATGAAATTTTATATATATAGGTGTGCGAATGTTATAAGAAAAACTTTTTATAATATACCACATTTTTTTTAGAACAGCGTTTTATAAAAGCTCTGGGCTTTTTATAAGATTATTAAATTATTAAATTTACAAAACGCTGATCTGCAATATATGTATATACTTATATCAAATTGAGTAATAATTTCTTGCGATTAATTGGAAGATTAATCGATTCGAAATGGAAAAAAGTTTTGACAGTTGCGACTCTTTGCGAAAAAATGATTTCACAAGTTTATCGACGATTCTGATCTCGCGATCTTTATTGATACCTTCGAAACATTTACTGTAGGTAGATATAGCAAATGGAGAAACGAGGTAATCTTCAAAAATCCAACTACACGACACGCGTACCTCTTTCCGCATCTCCTTTGTCTTTCGACGTTCGTCATCGTGACAGCTTGCTTTCTCGTCTATAGATAGCGGCATAAAGGAGGACACAAGACGTGAGGGGATAGGCGGACCCACGTGGTTTAAAATGACGGTATATGCGTTTACCTACCTATTCCGAGTGCAACGCGTGAGGGAGAAGACCTCTTTCAATACCTTCTTCTATGTTTATTTACAAAGACATATCAACAGACCTATCGACTTCAAATCAACGACAAAATTTGATAAATAAAAGTTATTAATACACTATTGAAGATTTTTCAAAACAAATAATATTTAATATATCAAAAACGATAACTTTGTATTGAAATTTAGTGTTCTTTAATTATTTATCCCTAAATTGATGTGCACTTAAAATTATAAATACTTGATATAATATTTAAAAAGATACTACTTCACATACCTTAAATGTTACGTAATATACACAAATTTTCTACAAAATTGTAGTTTTCAATTGTCAAATTAATTATAAAGTAAATTTTAGACTAGAAATAAAATTAGAACATATCTACATAAAATAAATTTAATTTAAAATATTCTTGACTTGTGGTGTTCAAATATAGTGTAATCCTAAGTAAATGTTATAATAAATGTCTGGCAAAATGAAAGAAGGAAATTGACTCGCTTGTCCGCAAAATGAAAAAAGTTGACGGAACTCCGTTTTCCTTCCTTCCTTCCTATATAAAAATATTCCAAACGACATCGCGGTGGTCTCTGTAGAGCGAACCTTTTAAAAGATCCGCGCAATAATACACGAACGCTACAGTGGTCCCGAAAGATTTAAAGGGATATAAGCTTGGTTGTTCCTTCAAATATTAATATCTACGATGTATGCTACTTTGCATCTCTTTCCAAAGAATAAATGACATTGTTCGAAATAAAAAAAAAGGCTTTCAATAAGAGAATATCCCTGCATAAACACGTTGCATTACTAACGGTAGTTTGTATTACGTCTCGTGCTTCGGAATATTCTACTTTATAAAATACTATAATGAAAGAAATAATAAAAATAAGACAAAATGGTGGAGTAAAAAATTATAAGTATTAGATATATTATACTTTTAAAATATAAAAATTGTAAAGATTTTTATTTTATCCATTTTTGTTATTCTCTTGTTATTTCGTAGCGCATGAATTTTTGTTTTTTCCGATAAACTTATATATTATTTTATTTAATTGAATTTAATTGAAATAAACACTTTTTTCATCACTTTCTTCAGAATATTTTTATGTATGTATATAGTTTCGCTCTCGTGATTTCTCATATTCTATAATTTGTATGCAACATCACGTTCTGCTTTATAAAAAAATGTAGCAAAGATTCCAATCAATATTTAGTTTCTCAATTGATTCTAGAGCCAATCACGCATTCAAAAAAAAAATCCACAAAACTACTTTCCGTCTGACAATAAGTAACCCGAGTATCGATAACTCGAGTGTGCCAGATATAACGTGTCTGTTGACCCAAAAAAAATGAAGAGCATCATCGACGGAAGCTTCCAGATAGGATTTTAATATCGTTCCTTCGCCTACAGATCTGTTCTGTTGCTCTCAAGTACTCTTCAAGTATTCTTCGAGTTCTATTACTATTCCGAGAAAATAGCAACGCGAGATATTTCTATATAATAATGCAAAATAATATACGACAAACTATAATATCAGTTTCTACGTATATACACATTTAGACATGCTGCCGCATCTCTGATGATAGGATAAATCTAGGAAAATAAATCGGTACGAGTTTCCGCAAAAACGGATATCAGTAATTAAATAAAAATGAAAATTCCACCTCTTGATCCAGGAATTTACTTGCGTAAAAAAAAAAAAAAAAAAAAAAATATTAAACAAGTTGCATGCAAAAGTGCGCTACCCGTTAGATCTCTGAAGCTAATGTAAGCGGCATTACCATTTATCTCTAATTTGCTGCGACAGTCTCTTCGAGCGACGTCTGTCAATGACAGAGAAATCGCAATTATACCGTGTGTCAATTACGGCCGCCGATAAAAGGCAATCCAACTGACAATCAGATTAATCGACGAAGCGGAAAATTTAACATCGATAAAATCCAACGTCTTACAAAGTTCCTACGTTAGAAAGAAAAAAAGATTAGTCGCAATTTACTACCAAGCGAATAAAAAAAAAAAAAAAAAAAACTATCAAGACTGGATGGCGACAAAGACGAAAGAACAAGCGATCGTTCACAAGAATTGACAGCTGATCTCGCGGCTTTATTAAGTCCGATCGCGTTAATAACGTTATCCGTGTGCCCTTTAACGCATGAGTATCTTTTTTTTTTTTTTTTTTTTATTTTTTTTTTTTTTATGACACCATTTTCCTGAGCGTACCCGCCAAGTAATCCGACGAACTCTTTCAAAAGATGCTCGAACAAATTCTTCCACTTGACAACCACGACATAATAATTACATCGCTCAACCTCGATAGCATCTGTCGTTAGAGACGGCGCAATTCTCGCTTCTGCGGACAATTTGGCGGTCGTTCTGCATTAACGTTACCAATATTATCTCGAATCATTATTGTGCTTGCTTAATCGCGACGGAAATTACGAGCTTCCGCCGCCTGCGTTAATTTACAAGTAGCCTCGCGTTATACACGAAAATTAGAATATCGTCCCAGAAACTTCAATTTTATTTCTTATTAAAAAGTTTCTTCATCCAAATTTAAAGATGGTTCTCCCTCATTTCAAAAAATCAAGAGCGTACAAATTTAAAACTCATTCGAGATGATATTTTTTTTTTTTCTAGAAAAAGAGTTAGATTTTAAATCAAGTTTTCTTTTTCTTCAACACGCATACGCCATTCCGTTACTGCAATATAAGACGCAGTAAATAAGGCGACAGCGGTCGATCGGGCGGCGATTATGTGGGTGTCCGGTGTCGCGCATCACGTGGTGTAGGCATCGGCACAAAATGCTTTATCGTAATACATACGATAGGTGTTTTCGCAACGCGAGTGATGACGGCGAGGGAGGATAAAAGCGAGGGGCTCTCGCAAAAGACAGTGGGTGGCACTGTCCGCAGCTCCAAACACGAGCCGGTTTTCACAATGGCGAGAGAACTGCCATGGAAAGTCGCGCGTGCAACACGTCTTTCGATGGAGGCTGCTGCCTCTCAGAAGCAGGCTCCATCGGCGAAAGATACCGGCGGCGTTTACGCGAGAGGAATGAAGAAAGACAGACAAAAAGAGAGAGAGAGAGAGAGAGAGAGAGAGAGAGAGAGAGTATATGCGGGGTCCGAGAAAGGATGAGTGAGTGGAGGGGCTATTTTACACGCGAGACACACGCGAACGTTCGCCCACGCATTCGCGTGAACTACGAAGAAATAAATATATGGCGTCGATGGGTCACGCGAATCGTCGCTACGTGATCGACGATCATGCAACTTCCCAACCGTTTTTCGCGAACATTAAATATCCTGAATCCTTATATTGGGAAATTACAATTACAGAATGATCGATACATAAATAGTAGCAGTCTCTAAAAAATGAAAATTTTATTAATTTTTTTTTTTTTTTTCAACGAAAAGATATACTATGTCTTGTAAATTTATTTTTTATTTGAGAAGAATTCCGTATGTTTGTGGGCAATCATTTATAAAACAATTTCTGTAATCAATTAATAATTTCAAATGATTAAACGATCGTAACGGTACGGCAATGTGTCCGAGAGACATACAATACTGTTACTTTCACTCGCCGCAAAATCAGTGTGTCAAAACACACGCGTTAATGTCAAAACTGCGCAAATTGAAGATTCACTGGCTGCACGCGTGGCGGGATGATTTAACGTGCGTACGCTATTCGTTACCAATACCAATTCAACAAGTACCGACGAATGGAGGATAGTTCCTTCGAGTGGAGGAAATAAATCGCCGCCGTAACTCGCGACATAATAAATTATCGGAAAGGAGGGAAGAGAGATCTTCGAGCGGCGGTTGATTTAATTCGCGTCGAGTGGATTGAGAGTCGTTCATTTTCAAGACGGACAGAAAAGACGCTCGCGGCGGGAAGAACAATAGCTGGAGGGCAATTAATATGGACCGATGGCCTTCTTGCCGACGACCGGAAGTGTCGAGGACGCAACGGAGGATATCTCGTCACACGTGACTGGAAAGAAATCTGTATAGCGGAACTCTAACAAGATGACACTGCACCCTGCGATCGATACTCTTAAGACGAGTAGACGCTATTCTCGTAAGGCTAAAGATCCAGGTTCGAAGATTCTTCGTTCTGATGCCAGATAAAGTTACTGTAGATATAATTAGAAACGAACGAAGTAGCACGAAATTGATCGGTTCTTTAATTCTTTAAGACTAGTTCATTAGGCGGTGACATTCATGAGGATATAAAAACCTCAAGTTAATAACGTAGTAAAACACGAAAAAAAAAAAAAAAAAAAAAAATTAAATTAAAAACAACAAATATTTATAAAAGGTACATTTATAATCAAACTTGTAATACTTTTTTCTATTTAAATTAAATAAAAATTTTAAAAAGTAATACAACAGATTTAATCGCGAACGTAACGTAAAAATTCGCTATAAAACTTGATTTCTTTCGACGACGTTTACCGAAGAGATTAACAGCGTCATACTGTCGTGGTCGCACGATCGTTATATTTAATATCCTAGATAAAATGGGTTCTAACAGTCGAGGCTACAAACAGTTTCATAGACGTAAACACGCACGCGAGCGTATACGATCCGCCGTGACCGATACTTGGGCACGATCGAAGCCGGGCTTCGCAGAGAGAAGGGAACAAGACGACAAAACGATCCGTATGGTATCAAAGGGCCATGCGTGCATGCTTATTACGTAATTGAATGAACGTCGAGATAAGAACGAAAATTATCCATCGTCTTTTCTCGCGTCGCGAGAGAAACCCGAGACTCGTGAGCGCCGTCCCTTTATCGAAATTATTTTGTGCACGACGCAGATTGATTTCCTAGCGCGATAAAAAAAAAACATATAATATTACTATAGTAAATAAACTGCGACCGCATTAGCAGATTGAAAAGTAATATTTTTTTAATTCTCTTTTTTTCATAAAAATATTCTTATTTCGTTTCCAGAATATTTTATATAATTTTGTACGCAAAATTAATTACTTTATATACCGTAAAAATTTCATCCAGTGAAAGGCTAAAGAAAAATAATGAGTTGCGGTACACATTACGCATTACGACCACCACCAACGCGTTAACCGCCAAACAAAGGGCCGACTATAAACCGGGCACGGTTATAAACCAGGCCTGCCAAGCAGAACGCGCCAAATTCGCGACCGCGTCTGAAATAACACGCAGGGAGAAAGAAGAAGGATGAAAATGCACGCGGCGTCGCGACAGCACGACAAATTTGGATTGGCTAAAACTAATCTGAAGCTTCTGTATTATTTGAATTTTCCTTTATAACATTTTTAATTTTTGTTCCAATTTTCATAGACAAGATGCTTCCACTGCCGTCTCATTTCTCTAAAAAAAATTAAGACTAACACTAAGTAATAATCAAGTTTGAATATAAATTGTTTTTCTTTCCTCGCTCTTCTTTTCTCCTCTCTCTATCTAAATATCCAATTATGTCTCTCTTAATGTCGATAGCGTTTGTAATAGATCGGATTTTGAAATTTCGACATCAGCTTTTCAAAGTTGTCCGATGATAAATCGAAAGGACGCGCTATATATCAGTTCACCGAGTAATTTCTCATTAATCAGTAGCCGGATGACAAGTTGGACACGAAAGCACCACAGCGAGACGTTCTCATCGCAGCTTTCAAAAACGCATAGATGTAATGATACGTTCATAGGTCGCGGGGAACGTATGATTAATAGCGCTCGCGGTATCATCATTTTCGATCTTCGTGCGTATATACACGATGTGCATACACACGCATAATTAGGTAAACCGATAATTGGCAACAAGGCCAGGGAGGGCAAGCGACCTTGATCGCACGACGAAGGTTTCACCGGAGCGATTTCGCGCTGTTTTATTCGCGGGCCGAATTATTAGCCCTACCCTGTGAGCATAATATTTTGACTGGGCCCGTAGGCGTGTATAAGATTGTGTCAGGCTGTAATCACGCGCGCGATTAATTCCAACGTCGACGCGAGAGGCGATGGAGCCGTATATACTACGAGTGTGCGAAGAATACGTGCGCCGACTGTATGCATAACGTGACTACCACATACGATTAGGGTAAATAAGACTTTTCTCCTCAAGAATAAATAAACTTAATAATATATTCGGAATTTTTAAATAATTCATTTCTTCATTCTCATTTATTCGTGTCTGCAATAATTCATATTGAACTGTATCAATTTTGCAACACAAATAAGTTTTATAATAATAGAAAATAGCCATGATAAAGAGAGAGATGTAAATCAGTGTTTCTATTTATAATATTCTGGACAGACATTTTATATATCTCGATAAATTAACTTTCAATTGTAGGAGAGTCGTGCAAATAAAAGATGGATGTTGTATCGATTGAAATTGTACAAATGCAAATTGTATATCCTTAGAAGCGAGAATCGCCCTCTCCAAGCGTGTTCACTCGTCTGTGTTTTCATCGGACCACTTTCGCGAAGGACAGAATTTATTCTTAGTGTGCCGGCATAAAAGTGCCTATAAATATCAGGGGAGGGGAGCGCCGTGTTGGCATATCCCAGAGCTCGTCTTTTTTTTACACGGTTTCTCTGCACGAAGACCCTCTCATTCTACGGATCCCGAAAACGTATTTATTCTTCGGCACTACGAAAGAAACGAGACATCGTATCGGTTTTCTCGAGTCATGTTTTAAAGACGACTCAAAGAGATTCTGTTCAGCGAAGAGGCTCGGGCTGAAAATCGTTTCCTTTGTTTCCGATGAAAAAATAACACCTAAAAATAATACCACGCTAAAATTTAGCAAAATGTCCTTATCCTTTTTTTTTCCGTTTTTCGACTACAAAAATAAATTTTTTTCATAAAATACTTGGAATAACAAATCTAAATATATATTATAAACTAGAAGCTCCCGTAATTTCACATGTACATATTATGAAAGTGCAAAACGTACACCCGCGTTTCATCTACGCGAGATTGTAAAAAAAAAAAAAAAATATAAAATAATATTAAAAAATTGTGATCTTATCTTTCAACTATTAAAACAATGTTCATGTATTATAAAATTGTCTAAATAATCGTACAATAACAAGGTTAAAAAATATCAGAAGAAAATATACAAATATTATGGTGGTACGATATTATCGAAGCATCGTAAGCATTTCCGGTGTAACACCTGCTTTCTCGTGGCATTAAAACGATCCACGTCACGCTTTTATAACCGCCCGCGTCGTCGCCGTTGACTAATGTCGTAGTAAAAATGCAGTCCGTGAGACACAAAAGTCCGTAGGGCTCTTTAAAAGCGGCGCTATAGTTTACGATTTCCGCGTCTCCAACAATATGTCGTGCTTTAAAACGCGCTTTATATCGCCATTTTACGTCCACCTTATCGATTCGCGCAGATAAATCTGCGCGAACACATCAGCGAGATAAATCTATCCATTCAGTTGTCCGGTCCAAGTAACTCGACTTACACTTCCCCCGCCTCGCGATTCGACATAGAGTCGTTGCGGTCTCGCGATCGAATGTTCTCGCGGTTGCAAGCCGCGAATGAAATCCGCGGATAGATATACGCGTAGAGAACGGCATATAAGGTTGTGCGCGCGTAGCGTCGTAAATCTCTACGATTGTCCGATCCGGCTTTTCTTATATATTTTAAGTTATCTCTGTCGCGAGAGAGAGAGAGAGAGAGAGAGAGAGAGGCGTCCACTCTTAAATCTTTCTCCCCTATATATAAGTTTCTCCGCCGCTATCTTTCCGGCCGGTTCCACCCGCGGATAAGCCGACAGATAATCGATCTTCGCCGCTGCGTGGCTGATTAAGCCTCGCTGGGAACGTATCGTGCGTTATATCGAACACGCTTGACGACTCTACGTAATTGATTCACGATCGCGGTCGCACAATATTAACCGTGTAGCGTAAGTTGTAGAGAAAGTATAAACCGATTGTGCTTCCTTGGAGAAGACGATGCCAGTAGATTCGAGATATATAATTCGCAATTTAGAAAACCTACTTAGCTTATCACAGTCATCTTATTCGATGTTACAACAGGATGTCTACTCAAATCTTGTAAAAACATTTCTTGAAAATTCCCTGACTTTTTTTCAAAATTCCAAATAAAGAAAATGTTTTTCAAGATTTTTTTTTACTACAACTTCTTCTAAAGTAAATTTTTTTTATTACATTTTATTGCGTTTTTAATGGTTTTCATTTATACGAAGACAAGACGGAATCTATTAAGTTTCAAGTGCTAGATTTGTAAGTGTACTAAAAAAATAGAATAACTTTCATAAAATAAACATTTTTGCACTTGCATAAAATTATACTTTTATATATTATATTTAAATTATTATTTAAATAATTAAATAAATAATTTTAAAAATAGTGTCAAAATTTGTACTTATAGAAAGTGTGTATATTATCAATTTTAAGGCAATTACTTCACAAATTTTCAATTAATAAATAATTAATAAACAATTCACAACTAATACAAAAATTTTTCTTAAACAATCAATTATTAATCATCAAATTACGTGCACAGAATAAAAGTAAAATTAAAACGTTGTTTGAAAGACTAACTTATAATGATTTTTCCTTCGCAAAAGATAATGATAAGATGCTTATCATTATGTTCTTCTACAACTTTTTTCCGCTTGCTCCAAGACCATCGAAATAAATGGATTCTTTCCAGTTCTCTCCTCACAAGGTGTGGCACTCGCGGTTGCGAACGCGAAGCGTTCGCGTTAACTTGGACGATGCGATTTATCTTACCCACACGGCGAGAGAGTAGGCTGGAAATACGACGAGAGCCGCAGCACACATCTCGGCGGTGTGCGTGCCGTCACTGACGTGCACGTGCACGCGTTGGAGCGTGTGCGGCAAGTTTTATGGGAGCGGGTCGCCAAACATGGTAACATGCCCGCGACTCACCTCTCGTAGAGGCCTCCCTTCGTATCTTGTGAGAGAAACGAGCGCGTGTCTACGACCGCGGATTAACGGATGATCATGAAATTTCCGCGGTTACTAAAACGCTTCCTATTTACACGATAATCACCGCTATAGTTTCGGACTCCCTTTTCCTCGACAATATACATTTATTATTGTCATAAAGATAATAATTGATCGTATATATTACCATGTAATAAGTTAACGGATTATTTGTGCATTAAATAAGATACCTTTAATATCTGATTATGAACAACTTATCGACATCAAATTCTAATATATTTCTAACTGTATTTTCTAATTTATGCAAATTTAGTAAAAGAAGTATTTCCATTTATATTTGGATAATATTAAAGTTGGATGAGTTTCTTTTTTTCCCTCTCTCTTTTTTTTCGTATGATTGAGTATATGAGAAAAGTTTCGCGAAGGAGTCTTAGGTAGCAGGAAAATACAGAGAGAATGTTTGTAATTTGTCCCAAGTAAACAAGCGAGAGAGAAGACTTGTCCCCAAACTTCCGTCCCTACATTAGCGTGGAAAAACTTTCTTCGAGAGAAAATGGTGAGAAAATAGTGAACGATATATGGTAGCGATTTATGGATCTTTCGAATTGGAATGAAGGTGAGGATTACAGTAAGAGAGTAAGATGAAAAGGAGAATGGGATAAGAAATTCGTTTCCGATGAAAACGGCTCGGAAGACGAGAAGAGTAAAAAGTTCACGCATTTTGCACGGTTAATTACTATTATTAATTTGCGTGCGGCTCAGGAATAAAGCACGTGTAATCGTGGATGTCTAGCGACGGATTCGCAATTTACCGCCGCACCTGTGACCACAGACATCGCGGATATTAAAATAATTCCTGCCAGCGGTTTTGCACGAGGGATCATATATACCGAAGACCACGAATCGTTAAGGTAAACTAGGGTATGATGGCCATAGGTTGTAATTTTTTCAATAATCGCTACATAGGACACTTTTTTAATCATTATCAAAGATAATCGATATTTACAGTAGTTTATGTGCATACATTGTTCGAAATAACGATATTGTGAATCTTATATCATATATTTTTGCTTTTAACTACCTGCAAAGTTTTTCACTTGTCCACTAAAAACTGTTATAACGTCGAATAAATTACAGTTAAGCTATCGTAATCGACGTTAGACATATTATAAGATATGTAAATTGTTATATGATCTATAATTTTTAATTTCGTTTTCACTATTTTTTTATAAATATTATGGCCATCTTTTCCTTAAAAGTTGGGTAAGGTGGCCAATGCTTATGTTGTACTATTTTGATAATATAAAATTTCTATTAAATATTTTCCTTTTAATTTCGATAATATTACGTAATTTAAGCTTCAGTGAAGATAATATGTCAAACGCTGTTAAAAAATAACAAAAATAAAAGTATGTTTATTGCATTTTAAAAAACTATGGCCATCTTACCCGAGTTTACCCTAAAAGACGCGCGGGTGTCCGAGCGAAATCACGATAAAACGAAGAAAAAAAAAAATGTCAAACATCGAGAAAACAGGTGGTTCGAGGTCGCTTGTTCGTTCTCTCTGTTCTTCCTTACCGTCACTGATAATAGGGCTATCTCTCGGCTTGACCTCCGTCTCGGAATCTCGCGGCGACGATTACACAGCGGGGTCGAAGTTTAAGCTCGAATAAAACCACGTAAAGGAAGAAGATCGATGGCCCGGCGAGCGGCAATTTATGAATTTCGCACGTACTTGGAACTTTGATGCAAGATAATGTTAGTCGTGGAAATGGTGTAGTCTGTCTAGCCTAGCAAGTTAAGCTTATATACATATACAACGGTCGGATTCATATATACTTGTGGAAAACTCGACGCGATTTCAAGTAAAGTTTCTTCCAAGTTATACACGTTGCAGGGGATGAAAATACACGCTTCTCTTAATTTATGAACATAGTTTCTTGATGTCAATGTTGTACGCTGGTGGAAGTTGTAAAATCTTTTGAAATGTTCGCGCAATCTTGTAAAGTACGGTTACATTATACTGGAACAGTAACTTAAATATCTCTATATAACTTTATGTATATATTATTGTGAGTATTAATTTTCATAATTTTTCTTTGTAGCGTAAAGTTATTTCTAACTGCAAGCTGGTAATATACTCTTAATAAATTCAAAAATATATATCAACACGAAAGAGAATCGAATTTGACGCCATACTTATTGTATAGCAAAGTTTCACTAATTAAAAAAAAAAAAGACGGGTTAAGACATTCGAGATTTCTTTACTGTCATAGATAACGATAATTTAACATACATTTCGTCCATCTAAATACTTTCAATTATCGTATATTTAATCTGATATAATTCTCCTTTGCATATAAATGTGTCGTTGAGATCAAGTGACAGCGAACGAACTCTTTTACATCAAAACCGCGATGAGCAAAAAAAAGAGAGAGATTCCTGATTTATAGTGGTAATAACTCGTGTGCGAGTCATGAGTGTAGCGGACATCTGTTCGGATCCTATCTCTAAATTCTCGACAAGGGTGATCCCGGTGACAGCCGTGGTAATGAGCAGATAAAATTAACCGAGAATTTCGCGAGCAAATGCTGTCTTAAGAACAATAAATGAATAGAATTGAATTATATCGTATTATATATTAATAAAAAGAAGAATTTTCGTTGAACTAGAAACAATTAAAAATTGACTTTATTTTACGCCATGTAAAAGTGTGAAGCATGATTACATCTTTGAACAAGTTTTATTTTGATAAAAAGTTAATCTTAGAATTAATCTTTTTTTTTTTTTAAATATTCAATTTAAAAAACCTGATCAAAGAGATGCATTAAATTTTTCGTCAAAGGCGCTAAAAAATTGCGATAAAGTGTGCCAGGCTGTTTGACATTTCTGATGAGTATTAGATTGTATTGCGCCATAAAATTAATTTATTATCTTCCCTTTTTGTGAATCCTGTCTCGCAAATCTCTCTTTCTCTTCCGATCCTCTCGATCGCTCAATCTATCGTAGTTCTCGTCGGCGAAACGCGGTGATTCATTCGCATGCAAGTAATCGTGGAGGGGGATCATAGATGAGCAGTGTGTCTGCCGCCGCTTCATCGTAAATAAATCACGATTTCTCCGTTAACGTCACGGATCTCGACATACGGCTGAGATTGTTTGCGCTAATTAATAACATCGTATGTTGCGTATATGCATGTCCGCGAAATTACGCGCGCTTCTCCCGCCTTATTATTTTTTCCAGATTTGCTGATGAAACTCGAGTTACTCGACTTGTATGAAAAGGCGATCATTCGCCGGAACATTTCAAAATTGCGTAAAGTTCTTCTCGTATTTATCTGCTTTTTCATTCTCATCAAATTACAACACATACATTAATTTATATTATATTAAAAAATATTAAAAATAATGAGCAACTATTTGACGTTAGAGCAAAATTATGCAATTATATAAATTAACTTATGACAAGATTAAATACTATAATAAAATTTCTTATCTATTGTGAAAATAAAACATTATTAAAAAAATTATTAAAAAATTAGCAATATACAACGGAAACAAATCATCGCACGATCCAACTATACGCAAGTCGATAACATATTATTTTGTACAACACTATGCGATAAACACATTGTAACACATAATAACATACGAACATTACTTATTTTATTCATTGACATTTTTGCGCTGAAGAGGATCAGGAAAAGTTGATCGCAACGTCCGACTAATTGTAAACTCATTGTATATTGTTAATTTTTAATAATTTTTTAATAATGTTTTATTTTCACAATAAATAAGAAATTTTATTATAGAATTTAATCATGTCATAAGTTAATTTATATAATTCCATAATTTTTATTTATAATTTATAGAGCCTTTACAATATTATTAATATTAAAAAATATTTCACGCTACTACAAATCCTTAAAAAACGTACAATATAAAGCGCAACATGACAATGAAAATAAGATTAATTATATCGCCAATTATTAAGATTATTTTGACTGCTTGAAGATCAAGTTCTGTTCCAAGAGATAATAAACGAATGTCTAATGTGTAATAAATTAGCGCTAGATGTGTAATGATATGTTTGTTTAAGATGAAACCGAATTATCAAACACCGGATATGTCGCATCATCCAACACAGTTTATTTTATCGTTTATTCCACAAAGTGCATACAGAGTGCTTTACGATAAACACAAAACAGACACTTAACAGTTGAGCTTTACACGAGTGTTATAATGGCGTATAGGAAAGACGTTCTGTAGTGTTGAAAACTCACACGAGGGTTGATAGATTTACACACATTACACGACTTTCTGAAGGTACCAAAAATAGAGAAAGAGTCAATAATGATGAGGCACTTCTGACTTCTGACAGCAAATGTCAAACAATTTCGATAAAAAAAACTAATCAGGTAACCCTGTTAATAAATACCATTCAATGTAACAGTTGATATATATATATATATATATATATATATATATATATATATATATATATATATATATAAATATAATGAAACGAGTTACAGATTTCACGTCAGTAAACACAACAACTTTGCATCATTGATAAAATGTGTTAGTACGATTGTAAAGATTCCTTAAATTTCAAAATAAAGTGTCATATATTGGATGTCAATTTAATAATTGATTCATTACACGAGTGGATAAATATCTAATTTTTAAACACGATATTTTATTCATTGCAAAGTTATTTCCACTGGTTCAACGTAATTCCAATCAGATTTCTCAAATAACTCACGTAGCTCTCTTTCTCCAGACAGAGTGTCTTTCAGGCAACTATCACGCGTATGCGTGCAACACATTATGAATGTACTATCGGCACTCGATTTATCCAAGAAAAAAGGAAAAATACGCACGTGATAATCATATGATATCGATAGCGTTAATCTTGTTTATTTTTATATGACGGAAGAGATTTTACCAACAAGTATACACATACATCCCATATACTCATATAACCCTGCGATACCGCTGTACGCGTGTAAATACTTCCGTTGTGTACACGTGACATATGTACCGTTCGCCGAACATATGTACAGCATGTGCGCAAGGTCGATTTGACCGGAGGAGCGCGAAATCCAGATAACAAAAGCGGCGTCAAGCGGTCTCGCGCAGACGTCACGCATCGCCGCGGATCACCGCGGATTTCTCTCTCTTCCGACGATATATAGATATACAACGATACGAACTTCCTCGTCTAGATTGTGCAGGGTTCAACGACGAGAGAGCATATCGCAAAAAGTCGATCTCTCATCGTAGCCGCGACGAAGAGCGGGAAATGATGCGTTCTCGCATCGTGTGAAACGTCGGCGAACGGATGGGAAACTTTACGGTGTAAATCGCGATGATATTTCACGACGCGAGATACACATCGGGAAGGCGTGAAAAATTGTTAAAACGTACTTTCCAACAATATAACGAATCGATCGATAAAGTATGCGCGTAAAGTATGCGGAATATATTCGTCATACACCGGATTCGTATACGATGTAATCCTTTTTTTTTATGGTTCGTCGCTCGTATAATATCGGCCAATTTCTTTAGGATTCTGTCGTTCTGAAAAAACTAAGAATGCCGTGAAAGTAACAACGATAATTTTGACATCGTCGTTAAAGCGCATCTTCAATGAACCGACTTTTAAAGAGGCACTGGACAGATCAACTATATTAAAAGTTTATAAATCTAATAAATTTCGAGATTCATGAATTTAACATTGCACTTTTTTTTTAAATATTAAATTAATAATTAATTTGTGAGTTGCAGATTTACCCTGTGGAATACATGTAATTTAATTTCAAAATCGTAAATATCGTCTTATATCGAATTAACTTTTTCATAATAATTGTACTACGACTTTAACTGTACGACTTACAAATTCACAAAAATAATTTTAATTCTACAGAGCATATTTTTATTTTAACTTACAAATTAATTATTAATTTTATATCTTTAAAAGACTAAAAAAGTGCTTTGCGCAATGTCAAATTCATGACTCTCGAATGTATTGGATGTATTAACTTTTGACACATGATCCGTAAAGTTTTCTCTTTAAGAAAATGCTCGTAACTACGTCAACATTATAATCAGCGTGAGTAATTAAAATGATGAAATAAGTGAGTGATTAAATTGAGAAATAACACATAATGTGCGCGATAAGAAATTATAACGACAATTGAACATGTAAATAAATAATTATCTTACACTTTACAGCATTATCTGTCAATTGGTGATATGCAATATTTTAATAATTGAAAGTTGTCAAAAATATATCGGTATATTTTGTTTTAGTTTTTATCAAAGTACACTGACAAGAGTTCATGGAAAGTGAGGGTGCTCGTTCGAGCGTGCTTTTCCAGGAATTAGAGACTGCGAGGATTACGAGTTCTCAGAAAATCCGGAACCAATAAGACGCGAGATCATCCTTCGTGACGAATTTAAGTAAAAGTAGATTTTAGAGTCAACGAATTTTCTAAGCTCGATTTTTAAGATCTATCGAACTGCGAGAATAAAGCAATTATGATTATTAATTTCCGATGGATATCGCTGTATGAATTAATTAATATATATTAATACATGCTAAGAAAAGTTAATTACATGTTCTTGCTCTGTTTACTTTCATTCTAAATAGTGGTTTTAATATTCATATTATTTGTCGATTAAGTAGATGTAACAAATTGCGATGTTAAAAACGAGTTTTGAATTGCAAATTGATTAAAAATAATAAAGAGTAAAAATAATAGAACGCAATGAGAAATTAAAAATATAGTATGAATTTAAAATTATATAAATATAATTATAAAGTTACAAAAATGTAATCTGCTTTGCTCCTTTCCTTTTGTTCTTTCGCGCAAAGTTTTAATTCGATATAATGTAAAGTCTAATTATGTGCTTTGAATTAATAATGTAACAATAACAGCAAGAGTAGGCGAAGAGTAAAAAAATATTGACACGATGATTGATAACGACATATTCTTGCCATACTTCTGGAGAGTTGAAATGAATAATGGCTTTTTTCTTCGCAAAAAAAAAACAAGGCACGTCGCGAGCAAATGTATCTTCCGTTATTCGATACATCGCAAAATGGCAAAATAATCATGTTACGTGATCCGCATGAGTTGACTGAAAATGATCGATGAATCAATGACGAGAGGTCAGCAGATATGTAATTTCAGCGCGGATCAAAATGACGTGATACAATGCAACAATTACAGTGTAAGACAATCACCATTCACATTTCTACTTGCGTTTATTTGTCACGCTTAAATGCGTTGCCATCATTGCGTTATCCCGATATATATCACCACTTATCACTTATCAATACAATATATTATCATAATATTTTTTTTCATATCAAGATTTTTTTTTATATTGAGTTACACAATCTCTAACTATCTAATGATCCGATTATCAGATTCTACGACGAAGACAAATTGATAAGATTACTTAAGTTTTTTCAAAAATTAATTGTTTATCTTTAGTTTGTGTAAAACATATAGTTTAAGACCACTTTTATCTAAGCAATAAATATGAAATCTATTGAATTCTTTAATAAAATTTACAAATTCTTTAGTAAAATTGCTACACTAAAATAGCTAATATTTCTTTGGAAGAAAATAATGTTGCAGATTAAATAGCTAGATTATCCGGGGGTTGAATAGACTTACAAAATACGCGTGTAGAAACTTAATTTCCTTCCATAACGTGTAAACTGTGCATAATTTTGCAAAAATCGTTACTTAATCGCTCAAGTTGTCGCATAGTTTTAGTAAGAGGTGCTAAACATTTCGTTTGTCTAAAGTATAAGAAGAAAAAGAAACTCACGTGGCAAAGTGTACACGTTTCTATGCCGGTTTATATACGCTAGTATAAAGAGCATATTCATGCGACCGTTCTCCCTGTAAACCGTAATAAGCTAACCACTGTTTCCCGTGCTGAAGCCACGGATCACGTATTCGAGAGAGAAAGAGAGAGAGAGAGAGAGAAACCAATGTGCCAACAAATTAGGATCTCGCCTGCGTTTCCTGTCAGCGAACTCGTGTTAGACGTAACACCATATATCCATTGAAAAACCGTCCGTAGAGATTAGCCAACATTGTACGTAACATTGAAGAGGCTTGACTGGTGAGATCAAACCGGAACCTGTTCGGATTAACGAGCTAATGAGATAATTGCGTGGCTATGTAACTGTAACGTAATGTAAGCCCGGATGAAAAGCCGAGAATAAGAATAAACCATCGCGATGAACATGTATATATATATATATATATATATATATATATATATATATGAAATGTATTCAATAGATTGCGTTTCGCAAGAGAATCCTTGTTTCAAACATTCGTTTTGAAGTGTGTAAACGTCGATAAATCAAAGCGACATGAATCGAAAGTTTGCTTGCAACATCGATAGGTTATTATCAGGAGACGCCCTTATCTCACAGCGTTATCTTAGGTAACCAAAAGAATATTTTTAAAAAATATTTTCCTCCTTTCCAGGTATATAGATAGTTGCATTAAAAGCACACGAGATATGGTGTTTTTTCACGCGAGCCACATTTATTATTGTCGCCAAGTAGCGAGCAAATAATTAAAAAGCCTCAATTAATTATAAAAAGCGCGAAGTCGATACTGCGAGGATTATTATCGTTAAGATTGCGATGCTAACGATTTTGTCGCGTTCGAGAAAAGATCGCCGAGATCGCAATAGGCGCAGCTACTCCAAGGTGGCTGCCTTGCCGCGGGCGAGAAAGTATCACGATGCATATATCGTACGTATAGTATGCGTACGTCGAAGGTAGTGCATGCACGCTATAAGGATATATAGGAAATGAGAGCATTACATACATATACGAGCCATTTATTTTCCTCGCCCCTTTAACCCCTTCGTTACAGAGCCATTAAATGTCTTCACTCGATTTATTTCTTCGCGAAAATGTGCTTTAATCGACTTGAGACACGGTGGTTTTGTTTCGACTTACAATATTGAAAATTAATAGCTCCGATAAAGAGTTGAAGGAATAAATAAAAATTTCATCGACATTTAACTGAATTACAGATAAAATAATATCATGTTATATGTGACGTATGTAATTGCACGTGTAGAATTTTACGCGCGCGATGATATAGTATCTAATAGACTTTGGCGCGAAAAATTTCACGTGTTCAAGTGTTAACATTCTCGCACAGATACTTTAAGGGGATCCAAAATTACCGACAGAATATGAATTTTGAAATCCTTCTCCACAATTAAAGTACTTATAAAAACAACACGCGGGGGCTAATAATGTCATATAAAAATGATAAAAAATTAAAAGATGACAGTTACGTCGTAACAATATTTATTTAATATAAAAAGTTCTACGGTATGTTCGTGTAAGAGATATAGCGTCCGCGTTTGCAACAACATAACAGAATATTAATAAACTTTTGGAAATGACTTTAGAAGCCTAATAAAAAAGATTTTCAAAATCTGTAAAAATTTACTCTCGTGCATCTGTGAGGGTGCGAGATTGAAACACAAACTCACGTCAGACGTCATTTCTAAAAATTCACAAATATTCCTTTATGCAATTCCTAGTAGAAACCAATCTTATTTTGTGTGTAATTACAAAACTTTTAAATTAAGCAAATATATTGTCATGTTAGATTAAATTTTGGTCGATAATATAGAACAGCTTTTGGATCCCCTTAACGATAAAGCAAATGGCGAATATGATAATCCGTAATGTGAACGTGTCTCGTGGACTCTCGCATCGTTTCCTGTCATGTATAAACACCTAATGTCACACACAATGAGCAATATATCTTCGCGCGAATCGGGCGGAAAAGTCGATATAGCGAACAAGTTTCGCCGTGCAAATGTGAACTTAAATCCTCTAATTTATAAACTAAACAATAAAGATGCTCAGAATGACTATCAGTATATATATATATATATATATATATATATACACACTGATATGAACCTTTTAGTTTTTCTCTATAAACTCTGTTACATACCTTTTTCATACACGGTAAAAACTCGAATAAAGAGATTTTATTTAAATGTATAATATCCTACTATTATTTTTGTAAGTAGAAAAAATTTTCATTTTCAACTTAATTAATTTTCATGCTAAAATATTCACGTATATGCAATTTATATCATTCGTATTTAATCTCACTAATTGCGTATTATATATAAAATTTATATCTTGTATATGTATATTATTAAATAAACCTGAACTATAAACTTATTTTTGTGGACAATTTTAAATTGTAAAGTATGTTACGTAATTATAATATTTCAACAAAAATAAATCTCTATTTTTAATAAATTTCAAATAAATGCCTTATTCTAATTTATTTTGCTTGGTAAATTATTTTATTCAATAATAGTCTCCGAAAGAAGCTTCTGTTGCCGATAATCCTACGGGGTTATTCCCATATAGCGACGCACACACGTACGCAATTGCGTTAGTATGTGTGGCAAAGAGGTAGTAGGCCAGCACCATATACGGATCCTTCGTTCGGTCCATGATGAGGAGAAGTTGCTCTGACCATTGCTCGGGCCAAAAGAGAGAAACGCGAGGACCGGTATGGATCGTGATGTCCCATATGCGAGCGACAGTCAGTTTGCAGAGAACCTTCCTTGGAAATCGGTCTATGAGACTTACAAATTTTTTATTTCCTAAATAAATAGCATGTCAAAATTTTCGGCATATTAATTTCGGCGAATGTGTAATCCGTGTTAATAATTTAAAAAGTGTTATATAAAAAAGAATATAAGAGCAAGAAAAGATAATATTTTAAACATAGTAATGAATGACGAAAGCAATTGATCAAAGGGCACATGAAACATCATTTGTTTTCTTACTAAAATAAATAGTGACGGAAGATTAACGTTGTCGATTTGATAATAATCACAACTTCTACAACTAAATTAGGAAATCGTTAATATTTTATGTTATGCGTTCTACTAACGTACTGATCAAAACAATCAGACATATAGATTAGTCAAGAGATACAATAGTACTAGTTTTTTTAAATGGAAGATATGTGGACTCGAGGACTATGGGAGCGAAGGGGCGGAAGGGGAAGGGGAAGAAAAAGAAAAAAAGGGAAAAGACAAAAAAAAAAAAAAAAAAATGCTTTGCCATCAAATATAAAAAGAAGTAATTTGCTTGTTTATAAAAAAAAAAAGCTTTCTTATTTCGTTTTCGCTCCTTATTACGGGCACGTGCGTGAAACTCGGCCAGATGTAAACCACGTGTACGATTTCCCCATCCCTTCTCTACGTGCTCTTCCTTTTGCTTCTTCCCTCGTAGTTCGCTCGTTCGACCTTCGAAAATTTAAATGACGGACTCCCTCGCGCACGTATATATATGCCAACACACGTACGGAGAAATGGACGTTCTTGAGAGTGTGGGTGTATTCGAAAACTGGTTCTTCCGGTCCTTCTCTACACGTTCCACGCAAATCGAAAGAGTCGAACCAGAATCGAGACGTCATTAGGAATGTTCTGTCGCAGTGATTGATAACGACAAAGTATGTCTCAAGAAGATAAGATTCTGAAGAGAAATATTATTTTTAAAAAAATCTCTTTGCGATAATTCTTTCAACATTCTACAAACCAAACCACTCCCTTATCGAAGGATTTAGTTATATTCCAAATATAGTTCTTATTATTTAATTTAGAGATATGGTGTTACTATTTAGAGATATAGTATTACTATTAGTTCAAATATATAGATATACAGAAAATGTTTTTCGTTACGGAAATGAAAATAACTTTAACGTAAACAAATGAAAAAGAAAAATATATTTCTTTTCTTTTTCTTAAGTAAAATATTACATGGATCTTAAATATACTCGGCTAGACGTTTGAAATTTAAAATGACACGACTCGAAACGTTTACCATCAATCGTACGTCGTGTTTCACTAACACACGTATCTCTCGAGTCATGTATGCAAGAAAGTAATATTCGTACCGCCCTAAACCCCTGCGAAATTTAAGACACCGCGATTTTAAACGTTCAGCGCGTGAGATGAGCTTAAAAAAAAATTTCCAGCCCGTATGCGAGTTATCGGAGCCGCGATAAACGAGCGTTTTGCAAAGGATCTCGAGTTCCGCGTGACTAGGGGAAACGATTTACGAGCGTTCGGACGGAGGCGTGATCGAACAACGACGATTTTATTTTAGCACGTGAATACGTCGCAGTCGTTCGCGCTCGAAAATCCGATAATAGATTCCACTACGCGTTCGAGCGCGAACACAAATCCCAATGGAAAATCTAGTCGTCATTAGTCATGCGGTATAGTGCAGCGTCAAACTCCGGAGATGCACCTATTATATAGCTAAGGCAAGAACAGAACTGCAGCTGTCCTTGAAAAAGCCTTGAAGAATGCACGCACATGTGAAAAGTTATGTTTCCCAACCTGCCACAACTGACGCCGACAATATCTAGAGTCGGTCGTTGTTAAAAACAATGTATCCTGTGACCAGTAAAATATTTTTTTCAAAACAAACTGAACCGTCTGACGAATAGTAAGATTCGAATTTGGACTGGCCATTTCAACGATTTTAAGAAATGTTTTCGAGAACAGTTACAACGGTTATACCGAATACAACGATCCTTTTACAGACAGTTTTACCTAAATTCGTCCCTTTTGGGCAAATCTCTTATGATTTCCGGTTTGCTATTGTCAAATTTCAATGAAATCCCCAAGTCTTTTCAATCCTCACGATTCAAATATTATTTATTGAATAACTTTAACTTTAATTTAAGTATATATTCTTAAACATCACGTGCTACCAAAACACTAACTAACAATAAGGTTCGAAATATATTGTTGTCAGAGTCATTAAAGAAGCCTAAATTTCTCTTTCTCTTTTATTGTATTTATCAGTCTAAACTTTTTTAGACGATAAAAAAACATTGATAAAAATAATCTGAAAAAATTAAAAATCTTGTTATTTATTTCCTTCATTCAAAAAATTAAATTTCTTACTCACATAATATATATTCGTTTCATGTTCGTTGAGAAAGACGAAAAAGAAATAACTTCGAGAAACTACTACGAGAATTGACAGCGATCGTTAGGATTCTCGTGTTGCAATAAAATTGATACGTCGTGTCGGCGAAAACAGAAAGAACGTGACAGAGAAGAGAGCGGCAATGTGCACGAAAATCAAGCGATGGCGAAATTACAGTGATTAACTGGATTATTCTCTGGTTAGGGTACCACAAGATGAAGATTTGTTTTTTTTTTTTTTTTTTTTTTTTTTTTTTATCCTCTTGAGTTTCTCATTGGCCGAACCTGTCTAATATACGATTTTCGGAAGACGCGTCAGTGTCTTTTTTACGATTTCTCCCTCGTCGGAAACCACGCGGCGAAGGTTCAAGCGCCACTTTTTAAAAATTTGGATCTGCGTCCGAGACAGCCACCTCGACAATGGTTTGACCGCGGGGGTTCCTAAACAGCAAGGATCCTTTCGAGTCTCCGTTCTGGACAAAAAAAACAGCCCTTCGGTAAGGTCTGGATATAGTCTTGCTTTTGAAACACCGCAATGGCGTAGACGCTGCAAAGAGGCTCACGAGTCCTAAATCATGTTGTGGGAACAATATCGATATCCGTCCGAAAACGATTTCGATCAACATTTACGGTCTCACGAAAAAAGCATAATATACTTTTTACGATGATTTTTACGTTAACCCTTCATGATGTAGAGCTGATAGAAATTAAAATTTTAAAACATGAACCAAACAGTAAAGTATACAATATCAAAATTTATAGGAAACGTCATAAAACTTTTACAGGATTATACTTAAATATTGTATAATAATTTCGATATACTTTGAAAGCGTATAATGTAATAATAAGCGATAAATGTATTCTACATGACGATGTACCGTTACATAAATATCATTATAAATTAATTTTTCAATCACACACAAAATATCGCTGTCGATTTTTGTTTCAAGATGTCGATAATGAAGGAAAAAGAAGTGTGTTGTATAATTTCTCAATTTTTTAAACTTGGTAAAATCGAGGACAAAATAATTACATTGAACGTAACGTGTAATTATCGCGCGTAACTTAATGAGGCGCCGATTTTACGAATGTGTTTTTTCCAACGTTGAATATATTAGCGTCCCCGCGGTCAGCGAAATTACCGTCGAAACGAGCGAGAGCGTGAGTTTCATACGGCTTTAAATTTACATGACACCACGGTATTCGAGCTAACGCTCTCAAATATGAGAGATTCGTCGTCATCCCCCCTCTGGGGAACATAATACCCGTCACGATACACCGGCTTCGCTTTGATTGTCTCGAATTCGTCGTACCGTCAGCACACCAACGTGCACCTAATCTAAGCAGGGTAGAGATAAAGTTTTACGCAACAGAACGTGGTAGAGCTCTACTCTGGGGATTTTGAGAAACCAGATATTTTCCTCCGCCTCGAGAAAACTGGACGGATTGTAATTACGACCACCATGATTCGAGTTAGACACATGGGAATAAAAAAAAAAAAAAAAAAAAAAAAAAAGTGAAGGTATATAAAACGTCAAAATCTTAATTCAAATTGAGAAATTACGAAATTCAAAAATGCAAAAATAAGATATTTAATAGAATTTTTAAAAACTCGGTAATTGCAACGAAATTAACATCCTTAAATTAGAATTATTCCTGTAGGTACATAATTACAAAGTAAAGTATTTTGTATCTGAAAAATTATAAACGCAAATAAAAAAGAGGAATGATAAAATAAAAATGAAAAAGTCTATATAAAATGAAAAATGTATGTAACCTTAACAAAACCCCTTTCCCGCGTTCGCGTAGATGTAGCCAGCCAGGTATACGGTGGATTAACCGAGATTAGAAGGGTACGGCAGGAAATGCTCGGGAGACACTGTCTACTCGTAGTATTCTTAATACCCTATACAATCTTATTACGATACCGAAATGCTCCTATAATGTTTATCCCCCGGAGATTAGGATCGGCACGAGTCATGAGGGAATCGACCAGATGCCGCGCGACGTGTAAAACTCCGAGCGGTAAAATAAGGCAAGGTAAGGTAAAAGGTAAGGCAAGGTAAGGTAAGGTAAGGTAGGTAGATAGGTAAGGATCGACTCGTGGCGGATTTTAATTTATGTCATGAGAACGGTATGTTGCGAAAGTCTTTCTTTGACATGGCGAGATAACTTTGGACACGCCTGGTCTCTTCTCCTCTCGCCTCGTCGCTCTCTTACCGTTACTTTTTCGATAAATGCGCCGTCCGATTAGCGCGCTCGTCGTCGATAGAAATTTATGCACGCGATATTGCAAGGAGAAATTATCACCGACGTTGCATCTCTCTCGTCGTAAAATTACTTGTACTATAGTATTAAATTATCTTTCTTCCGATGAAATCTGAATAAGATTTATATTAAATAAATATATCACTTTTTTCATTTGTTTCTCGTGGGTTGAATAAATATTTGATTTTTTAATCTTTCAACGTAGATCCTATTTTATTTTTCCGTTGGTTGTTAATGTAATATATAGTTGGGACAAGGAGCTGACATATATTTCAATTTAATATTTTAATTGCATTGCAAAAAATGTTGAAAAATACAATTGTATACAGTTAAAATTGTATAAATGCACTAGCTTTTCAGATTCTGGAATTTTTTATAAGGCTTTCGAAAAATTTATATAAAGCTTATTTTATAAAAGAAAATATACATTCATTATAAAACGTTATTCTAAAATTTACGTTTTCAGGAATCTGCTTGACCTGAATATTTATTCGAATATCCGGTTGAATTCAACATCAGCCAATATGGTAACATCAGTCTCTCACAAATGTTTATTTATCTTTAATTTAAAAACTTTTTACGACTACCCGTTTTACAATGTATGCACCTAAAATAATCTCTGCATTTTTTCGTTAATATTCGGGAAGTATAAAAAGCTTCGTACACACAAATACACACATATTGTGGATTCTGATTTTTGTCTAGTTAAACTGTATAAACTATCATTAGGTCGCCGGCGTTTGGATACAACGCAAGCAGAAAATATGCGCGTTAATAAACGGATGTGTAAAGCGAATGGTATAAATTATGGCCTTTTTATCTCGCGCTGTATATGTGTGTGTGTGTGTGTGTGTGCCGCCATGCCGTTACACGTACCCATCAGTCCGACAGGCCATTACATCTAGACAGCCGGGTAACGCTAAAGCAGCGCAACATGCAGACCGAGTGCGACACGACGTGCAGCGTGTTTCGAGCACGCTGCACGCGAATTGCGCACGTATCTCGGCGAGAATTTCACGTTGGGCTGCTTCACATTGTATCTGGCCTCACGTATTCCGCGCGCGACGTCCGCGTCCACGAGATGCTCGTAAAGATTAACACGTAAATGTCTCGATTAACGCATAAACGCACGTAGATAGGTTCTAGAAGTTCACTTCAATATCGCACTTTTAATCAATTTCATCTCAAATTGTTGAGATTCTAAATCGCTATAAATAATAATAAGAATGCAATAAAATGTAATAAAGTCTCTTTTGTATAAACTGGACTTGTTTAAAAAAAATATATATTTACATATGTATACATATGACGTATAATTATACAGTGAATGCTTTATGCACATTCTGATGCCGTAAAAAAAATTCATAACTCGCGCGACTCGCGTTTCTCATCATCTTATTTAACAGTTAGTAAAAGATTTGTTTATAGTATACACTTTACGACTAAAACACACCCGTCCCAAGTTTACGTTTACGCGGCGCGCGTTCCATAATCTGTGGCACCAATTAAACGCAATCCACGTCTGTTATTGTTATTCAACGACAAAGGGTCGTGCGGAGGGGGCCAGAGAAATCCAGACCTCTAGATCGTATAAACGGCACGACGTCTTTCTCCTTCTCTCTCTTCTACCCGCACGAAACGATGGGGACGCGCTTTGATACATTATTCATGGCCTCGCGACAAGTCGCGTTGCGTCCGAGACTTTTATATAAATTTTTATAGGTCATACAGAAAGCAAGAGGGTTACGTCTTCGACAACAACTTCCTCATATCGATCGATCGGTGTATTATGTATACGTAATTTTCTACCATCAATAATTAATGTAGAAAACAAAGCGAGTGCTCTCAGCATACTTAACTATAATATTATATTATTTAAACCCAGTAATATTTAAAAAAATCATATATATTTTAATATATTGTTAATATTTCCAAATACGAGGAGACAATTTTAATATTATAGATTTTTTTTCATTATAAATATATTCTCTATAAAATAATTGAATAATATAATCATATTCCACGTACAGAAAAATAGAGAGATATAGTCTTCGAGTTTAATGACAGATGAGATTGAAAAAACGTATCGATGTATGTCAAGTATCTCCGGATCAAGTTTGCTTTGAAAATACGAACGTTAGTTTCGATAAATATTCGGGGCAAGATTTAATAATAGCAAAGTCTGTCTCATTTTAATTTCCAGCTCTCAATCTTTTTCTGCTACTCAAAAAATTTCTCAGACTAGAATCCTTATTAAGAAAAAAAAAAACACGATGACGCTACCATTATTCACATTCTGTTTCTCGATCGTCGAATAACACGATCGCGATGCTCGAGGGATAGCACGCTCTTTCGTATACCGTGTGTCTCGAAAAACAGCACACAAGCGCTCGCGAATAACACGCGACCGCAACATTAAGTACGCCTAACTATGCGTCAAAATTATTACCATCGTGCTAATCACCACGCCCCGCGAGAAAATGTATACCGCTCCTCGAGGCTCTCGTATTGCCCGATCCGCACTCTCGAGATTACGACCTCTGTCGTTGTTTGTGATTTGTACCGCTCCAAAGGCGGCCCGACTCTGAAGCGAGAAAGAACGAGAGAGAGAGAGAGAGAGAGAGAGAAAGAAAGAGATGCGCATGAACTGGCTCTAACACTGCCATAAACAAAGTGACCAAAGGGAATCGGACTAACTGGATCATAAATGCCACAGAGCCGTTCTCTCTTCTTCTCTTCCTCTCTCTCTCTCTCTCTCTCTTTCTCTTCTCTGTTTCATTCGATATCGTGTAACGAACCCGCTCCGCGAGTATCGGACACCCGGTATACAACGGAATCTCGTGCGCGAACGACGACGCGTCGAAGGATGTAAAAGCGTTAATGAAAGATACGATGTATGTAAAAACGGTCTACCCTTCGTCCCGAATGTTTATCCAAGAACGACGTTGACGAAAGAATACAAACGTCTCGTGTTCGGCCGATGAGAAATGGGAATGATACTTTTTCTTTTTTTTTTTTTTTTTTTCTTTTTTTTACTTTTCAACATATTATTCATTCGCATTGATGTATAGATATGCCTATTTAACCGTATGTAAGAAAATATTACAAATGCGTGTTGTGGATATTAAATAACGTTTGTAATATTATTACACACAATAAAATTAAAACAGCATTAATAATAATTAAATAACATTGATACATTATTCATGTGCCTGTAATGTTAAATAATATTGATAACACTGGTTAATAAAAAGAACGTGGAGTAAAACGATATGTCAGATAATTCATTCATCACATTAGCGTAATAATTTGATAAAGACTTAACAAAAAACAAACAACAAATATTTTATAACTAGTGCAAATAAATCAATTACATCATAAAATTGATTTACGATGGCAATTTGATTCTACGACACTTACGACGAGAACTATCGATCGCGGGTCATGTAAGCATAAAAATAAATTTTCACGAGCCGCTGAAACCGATTGAGCGACAAAAAGGACCACGTAACTAAAAATAAAGATATCAATTCGTCATTTTTGGTCACGTGATCCTTTTTATCGCTCAAACAATCAATTTCAGCGGCTCGTAAAAATTTACCTTAAAGCGTAGAGTGTTATCCGAAAAATAGTGCTGGCGAAATGCGATAATAGTTACTATCACAGCGTACTCAAGTACTTACTTTATTCATTTTTGAATAGATAGAAAAAAAAAGTTGTCACGGCGACCTCTACCACGCGATGTGATAGCGCGCCTAAATTCGCGCCCTTTTTACCTTCGAAAGAGACGACCAAACACGATTCTCATGCGAATTATATTTAATATAATTATCGCGCATGACGAACACACCGGCATTTAATTAATCGCGATCGAAAATTGCGCGCTGTTCCTGCGGCGAGGAAAAAATCCCGGCGAGATAATAAATCCCATCGTATACACAATGGCTGGGCTAATGATCGGTCACGTTGCCGGATCGATGCACGTCATGCATTACACATTGCTCGGTACTCACCGGTTTCGCGAAGAGAGAAAGCTCAATTAGCAATCCTGCGGTTCCATAGCGACGTTGATCCTACAACTTGTAAGTCCCGTGTCAAGTCCTACGAACCGGTACTTGATGCACGAAACATGAAAGCCGTTGGTGTCGTGTCACTGCAACTTGACTGAGACGCACCGAATAACCAATAGAAATACCATAGAAATAAAATGTCCTTACGTTGATCGACCATAAAATCGCACTGACGAACGAAAACAGACGCGACGGACGATTACACTTGTAAATGAAGAACGCGCATAACTCTCGTTTGTTTACGTGCGTACGCGAGCGCGAAAAAAGCAAAAGTAACCTCTCCCCTTCAAACGACTGGCAGCTAAACGCCGACTGAAAGCACGAGACGCTCACGACGTAGCTCCACGCTCCACGCGGCGTCTCTCTCCCACTCCCGCGGTGACGTAGTGCAAGCCGGTTTAAGGTTCGCGCAGTCGCCGCTAAGTTGGCGCCAGTCGACGCGACGACATTGAAAGAAAATATAGAGGTGTTTATACATATATTGTTACGACAGTTGAATTTCTTCTGGACAAGAATGAAAGAAAAAGGAACTAAGGATTGAAGGATAAAAAAAAGCAACTACTATGCATTATTCGCGTCAAGATGAAACGATAGAAAAATGACGATAATAACATCTTAACTATTGTATGACAAATACACAGAAAATAAACATAATACAATAGAGATAAAAAGAAGCGAAATATCAAAATTAGTAGAGAAAAAATAATAAACAATCATGTATCTTTTATAATATTCCTTTCTATGGATTAATTTTCACACTTAAACTTTTTATTTAGGATAAAAAAAGCAACTACTGTGCATTATTCGCATCAAGATGAAGCGATAGAAAAATGACGAAAATAACATCTTAACTATTGTATGACAAATACACAGAAAATAAACATAATACAATAAAGATAAAAAGAAGCGAAATATCAAAATTAGTAGAGAAAAAATAATAAATAATCATATATCTTTTATAATATTCTTTTTTATGGATTAATTTTCACACTTAAACTTTTTATTTAACGATATGTCGGATTTTGATCTTTTTTAAAGCAATTAATAATATAACAAGTTTTGCTATAAATATAATATTATTGTTGCTTATAAATACAATTGAAACTGTGAATATGTTTTGCACTATAAATTTAGATACCAAAGTTTTACTTTTTGGATCGTAATTCAAAATTTATTAGCAGTAAAACATTTCACACTTCGGGGATTAGAGTTCGTTGAAGGGTGATATTCTTTACCTTTCAGATATCAAAAGAAGCAAGAAGAAAGCATTCTCTTGTACATCTTTTAGATATTCAAAAAAAAAAAAATATTCCTTATTAAATATTCTTGCCACTAAAAGTTCCATTTACTCCGTGGGTGACCTCGAGCGAAATAATCGTAAATAATTTCTAATGTATACATACGTGGAGAGCATACCGTTAGAAATTTCCCGTGGATACACGGTGAAACCTGAAGTACGTATGCTGAAGAAGTAATCGTCGTCGAGCGACAGAAAAGACCTCTTGAAACGCTATTCAACTGAGATCCAGCTCTCTTAGTTGTCCGTACTATATTAAGAGAGCTCGCCTTATTAACATGATGCCGGGAATTGACATCTGCTCGTTATTTTGTCGCAAAAGCATTCCGCGGAGAAATATACATTGCGTTATGAAATGGAGATAATTTCTAAATTATATTAATAATCTGTATTGTTTGGATTATTTCTGAAAGCATGCGCAGAGATTATGAAAAAATCTATAAGTATATCTTCTAGTAAGTCATAATCAGCTTTTAGTCTTTCAGAAAGCAACATTTATAATAAACATCAACTAGAGTCAAATTGCATATTCTAACAGAAGGAAAGTATCGCGTTTATCGCATGCTTCATATTTAATCATTTAATCCGAGATATAATTAAATGCGAGCTTTCTGTAATACATATCTGTGAATTATTACAAAGAAAAAATTATATAAAATTTTTGATTTATTTAATGAGAAAGTTTCTTAGAAAAGATAGTTTTGTTAGAAACAAAAAAAGAAAATTAAAAAAGTATACAAAAATGCATAGAAATCGAAAGATGGAAAAGTACAAAAATGATTTTATAATAGAAATAATTTTTCTCTATTTAAAATATTGGAATCTATGATTGCAATCATATGAGAGAATGTTTTAATTCTCTCATATGATTGCAATCATAGATTCCAATATTTTAAATAGAGAAAAATTATTTCTATTATAAAATCATTTTTGTACTTTTCCATCTTTCGATTTCTATGCATTTTTTAGATTAAATTAAATATCAAAGGTCCAAAGGAATTCGTTCGAAATTGAAAATATATAGAAAAGAAAATACCTTGAAATATACAATACTATTAACACTTTTTTTATTCCTTTATTCATGTCCGTCACGCGGAAAATTGCTCCTCGACCGATCTCCGTGCTCAGAGTGTTCTCTGCTATCTTCTTGCCGCCGATAAACAGGAGCGAGATAAGCGACCAAGGGATAGGGACCTGTCATCCGTGACGAAGTACGTCCCGTTTCAAGGCTCGCTTCAAGGACGATAACCCTCCGCAAACTGGAGTCGGTCTTCAGACTGGATCCGATCGAGAGAGGAAGAGAACAAGCGAGCAAGCTTCCCTTTTCTCCCATCTCTCTATATCTCTCTCCTCCTTCTTCTTCCCGATCTCGTCCTTATGTGCGTCTTATTTCGTGAACAGGATGATTACGCGTTTACGATCTAGGGCTCCCCGCGCTACCTGCTCCTGCTCCCGCTCCGTTGGAGTCGAAGGTGAATATATATTATCGGGAGAGTTCCTGCCAAGGCACTTCACGTAACGTAGCCGATCTCGCGTGAGCTACCTCGGTGGCAGAGACGAGAGAGGAAGGTTCAAGGACGAAGAAGGAGAATCGAAGAGCAGCACTTTTACTATATGAAAGGTTGCGTGGGGGGTCGATGCGCGCACACACACACACACACACACACACACGCACATGCGCACACTTTGATGTGGTTGTGTGGAGACCGATAGGAAGAGCGTGTTGTGGAGGAGCGGTTTCGGGTCGGTATAATCCGAATTCGAAACCTGTTTCTGCCCCGTGGGTCAACAACAACATCCTCCTACATCCTACTCTTCCCCCCCTTCCCCGCGCCTCTCTCGATCCGCCCCCTCCGATCGGCGGGGCCCCGACCAGATGCACGAGCCACTTCCATCGAGAGCCCACGTATAAACTCCGGTGTCAAGTGCTCGGTGGCCGGTGGTTACGTTATTTTCCCGAGTTTTATGACTTTATCTCGCATGCCGAGTGCCGCCCGAAACGCCGCAAATTTCAGCTCAACCAGGAAGCGTTGCGTAAAGATATGAATGCACCGAGATGATTCGCAGATATGTTTACATGATCCTAAGGATACGTTTATTTTCTAAGATTTTTTTATGAGACGCGGTAGATCTCTAAAACAAACGGAAATAATTTTGAGATATTTCTTTTTCCTTTAAAATAGTTTATACGTAATAAAAAAAAAAAAAAAAAAAAATACTTTCTCTAAAAAGAGATTAAAAAGAAAATTTTTATCAAACTTTTAGGATGATATGAATAAAAGAAAATAAAAAGAAAACACAAAATTTGTGATCTTTTTGTATCAATTTCAAAACACACACATAACTCAATGATCGGAATTTCGCTAGATTAAAAAAATGCACTAGATGCAACGCAATTAGTCTACTTTCTCTTTGGGCACCAAGTAAATTACAATCACGTCCCGCGGGATGTAGTTTATACATGTTCTGCGTGCTGAAATTAACTCCGCGACGAATCAATTAGCAACTCCCTTACGTGTAATTATTCGGATTTAAAGGGAACTCTCTCGCGCACAAGTTGATGTTCGACAGCCTTGTCTATATTTTGCTCCGCAGGAGGTATAATAATTTCCATCGCGAATATATTACTACATAAAAGTAAGTTAAAGTACTAAAATGGTATATGAAATCGCTTTTTATTGCAAATCTCTTACTTGCTTTTTATCTGACTCACTTTCTACATTTCGCGCAATGTACGTTGATTACTGATCAGCATTTGCAATCGATTGGAGAGATGCACTTTTATGCATTTCTACAATTCAATCCACGGCGTCTGAGATGCGAGCGAATTCTTTGAAAGATCTCTTAACGGAAAATTGCTCTTTGGAGCTAAAGTAAAGGAGCTCGAGTAGATTTACTATTTGTTTTATTGACAATATACGATCGTTAGAATATGATAAAATTTTAAAACAGAAGCAAGGGACAAAGCGTCGCTTTAAATATCTCGTCAAGTATCATTCAAATAATGCGGGTCGTTGTTCGCGTATTGTGCGTATAATTCGCCAACGATAATGATCGTGAGAAAAAACTCTTTGTCACATTTTTAAATTATCAAAATTTTAAATTATATGTAATATTATAAATAACTCTATTATCACATACACATACAGTTTCTCGAAAAATAAAGAAAAAAATAAAAAAAGATGTACAAGTATTATTTAAACAAAATTTTTAATGTAGAAAATAACAAAAATATACAAAAAATAATAATAATAAATAAATAGATGAAAAATTTTTCAATATAGAAAAAGAAAGGTATCGTATTTTTTTTTTTTTTTTTTTTGTTTGAAAACTTTAAAGATATTTTTATAAATAGTGTAGATATACATGTACATGTACATATATATGTGAAAACATATCTGACAAAAGTGAACTCAATGAAAAATCCAATGAAAGCTTATTGCATACGAATGAACTACATTCATAAAAACAGCTACATTCAAATATCTCTTGATTAATTACTTTTACTTAACATACATAAATCCTGTTACGTAACATAAATAAAGAGCTGAGATCAAATGGTATGATGCTGGTCATGGAATCAGTAAGCAAAATAAAGCACGTTGCAGCACGTTGTGTGATTATCCCAAAGTTGCTTCCACATCGTTTCGCCAGTGTGTATCTCAAAGACCTGTGGTCATAATTGCGCTTCTCGTATTAAGCATCTCACTATGAGAGATGACCTTATGGCCTCTTATCGGTGAACCGAACTCCGTTCTGACACAAGCATGTAACGAACATCGACCAATATACACATGCGACTACGCTACCGACAATAAACGACACAACATATGGATTTTATTTTACGATTTTAATAACAATTATTTTTTCTAATTCTTCTAATTCTTCTAATTCTAAATTGAATAATATAATTTTCAAGAACTCAAGCAAACGATTGGTAAAGAAAATAGAAAAATGATAAATCCTGTATTAAATTTTAATAAACGATTGGTCTGCGTCATTCTTATCTCTGAATAATTCTGATATGTTAAAGTGATTGAATGAAGATGGATAGGCAAATGGATAGATAAAGCGACGTCATATTAATGTACAACAGTGCATTCAAACTTGATTGAAGGTAACTGAAGCGGTATCAGAAATGCAAAATGATTAGCTTAAATCTTACAGTCGATTCAGGAACATCGTGCATGTCGGAGACAGCTCCGTAATGAAGATTAATATCTGTTAGAGCTTCGGCGCAAAGTATCTCCGGAATCTATTAGGCTTAGCGAGATGTGCGGATAGAGCCTACACTAAGGTTCTCTGTCTTGGGAAGCATCGAAAAAAATGACGAGGGGAAAAGAAAGAGAGAGAGAGAGAGACAGAAATAATTACAGGGAAGGTCGTGTCCCGCAAGGTCGGAGGCGGTGGAAAAAGGAACCGATATATAATAACGTTTTCAGTATATTTCAGTAAAAGTAGTCCGAACGTAAAATTGAATCGGAACAGTTAAGATGCCTGCCCGCAATTCCCGAACAAAGGATCTGTCGTTCGAAGCCTCGCAAGCCAATTCGATAAAATTTCTTAAACGTTTCTAAATTTTACCGCAATCTAATAAGAGAAGTACCTTCTCGGAAAGAAGTTATCGTGATTTGCACTGTATGTATTAACATTATTTCACGGTTATTATTTTATCTCCGTAAAGAAAACATCGGCTATTAAATGTAGAAAGTCTATACGTCGTATTTTAAGTATACTATCCTATGTGTAATAATTTTTAATATACTTTCTCCAATAACGGACGCTCTTTTTACACAGCTAATTGATTTACAGATTGAGTATGCGTAACTCATTGAAATAGATTTTTTTTTCTTAAGAAAAGATGCAGCGCGAAATGAGAATAACAGCGCACGTGTTAGCAAGATGATGCAGCTTGCAATTGCGATCTGAGCATAACGAGGCTGTGAGATAAAAATATCGATAGTGATGGATGGGTAAGCGATTAGAGTCCCCGTCATTGGAAGTAATTTTCTTGGAACTTCGTTTTACGCGTCAAATGAGAAAGGGGTAAAGACGAATTTCGTACTGTTGCAGATTGATCGTAACATGTGGCAATCTTTTCATCTCGCAACGTCATGCGTGAACATAGTAGAAAAATGTAAAAAAAAAAAAAGAGTATGTGCAAAAAATATATTAAAAGGATACATTAAGCACGTTCTCGAAGAATAATGATGAAACATTTTGAAATCTTTTATGGATTTTAGTAAATTCGAATCCATATTGCCTAACCAGATTATTTTTTTATATCATTAATCAATTTTCACGATATTAATTTTCCTCTCATGTTTATTAATTATTTTTCTCTACAAATATAAGAAAATGAACTTCTAGCGAAATTATCGTACCTTATATTCATGAAATAATTATTACTTACAACACTATTAGCTATACAGTTAATTTGATCGAACAACCGTGCAAGTGACGTAACATTATAATGCGAGTGAGCGTATTAAATAATATCTATTGATAAAAAAAATATATAAAACTTATAATAGAATATATACAACACAAAGTGAGCAAATAAGAACCGAGCACAAAAAACGGAGCATGAATAAAAACTTAATAAAAATCCTTTAATTAATTAAACGTTTTGGTTCTATTTCAGACCATCTTCAATAAATAATCATACAAAAGGTCATGTGCTCCGACCTTACGTAATCCTTAACGTCTTAAAAAAAAATTATTTTTTCAACAATTGTCATGATGGTGATAACAGTTGACAAGTATGCTTTTCGTTTCCTTGCGTCATTCTGTCTCATTTATTTCACGTAAAACGTCATTTCTGCAATGTCGCATGGCTGCATTGGTGAAGATTCTTGCTAAGTGGAATTGTTCACGTTGCTCGCTTTTTATTTTGAAACATTAAGGATTACGTGAAGATCATACGGAACATATAATTCTGTATTATCATTTATTAATACAGATAATCCGAAATGTGTGCGATCTAATTAAAGAATTTTTTATGAAGATTTTGCTCCATTTTCTGGACTAAGATCTTACTTGTTTTTGCCGTTGTATAATATCTATAATATCTATTTGCCAATTACTTTAATAGTTTGAAAAATCTATAAAAGACTGCAAGCAATCTGGAACGTTTCAACGTTATCACGAGATGCATTTTAGAAAGAAAAAGAAGAAAAAAAAAACGAACTTGTACGACTCTCGACCGTGGCGAGCGGAAAAATGCTGACGTATATCCCGAAATAAATCATTTCTTCTTACGACCGCCTGCGTCCGATCCTCTTACGTTCATCTTTAATCGGCTTCACGACGCGCATCTCGTTACCTTGCGTTGCGACCCACGACGTTTAGGACGATTAGAACGCAGCGACGGTATAAAGATGATAAAAAAAGGGACCGCAAGAACTCGCAGTTCAAGTCGGAGGATTGGAACCGGTATAAGCTCGGTGTTTGTACAGATTCTTGTGTGTGATAGTCTCGTAAAAAAAAAAAAAAAAAAAAATTATTTCTATCTTTATCACGTGTCAGTCGGCACGTAACAAATTCGGACAAGGTGCAAATACCAGATGACATAATCGTTCATTAAATAACACTCACATTTATATCACTTTAATAAATGTTTGTCAAACAAATTATATCTTTGAAATAGTCCCACCTATATTTTTTTTTTTTTTTAATTATTAATGTGGCATTTCAAGCTCACCGCTTTTATGTTTTCGGCCGTTAATTCAAGCTGACGAAACGATAATTTACCATACGACTTCGTAATCGCTGTACACGCGTGAGATACGTGCTCGCGTGCGATTCGTTGGCCGACATCGTGGAAAGGTTGTTCCTTTTGCGGCGCGTGAAAAGTGTAACGAGAGCTCGTATATCAAGCAGCCACACAATTTTAAATCGCCGTTTGTCCTACAGAATTATAGGGATCCAAAGAGAGGTGTCGCAATAAATTTCACCGACGCACATCGCAGTCTTCCGCATCGCGATCATTGAAGTTCGCGAAATTCAGAAGAAATTTGATACACGCGATTTATCTCGATTCGATACCTCGTGTATTATTCGTTTATTCATGTCTGATCGAAGAGATGATTGATCGCGGCGGATCGCGACAGTTGAAGGTCTCTCTAAAAAATATTATTGTAATTATATTTTGTTGTGTACTTTGGCGGAAAAAAATGTCTCAATTGAATTTATCATATTCATATAATATCATTCTAAAAAAGTCAGACTAAATTATACGAGTATATTATATTAAGAATGCACACACCAATAAATAATAATAAAGTGTTATAATTGAATTATCATTTAAATATTATAAACCAAAATTAATATTTAATTTTAATATAAATGTTATTTAAAATAAATATTATAATAAAATTATTTGTAAGAATATAAAAATTATGAAATTATTAATATATTATAAATATAAAAAAATAATATTTTTATTTTTAGATATACCTCTTTTTTTTTTTTATTTTTATGTGCCCTCTAATCGCGATTGATAATAATTATTGCCGTAAGGTGCTTTTTTTCTTATTTTTTAACGTCTCCTTTCGTCTACTAACAATAATAGTTCTTGCACATCGTGACGTTATCCAAGGATATCAAACCGATTTTCCTTCTAAGCTTGATTCACGTTTCTTCGGTCGAGACTATCGGCGTGTCATGTGACACGTATATATAACTACAGCAAGTTTGATAAAATCATGCAAGAGTATGTATATATATATAAGTGCAGAGAAACGGCGCACGGCAGAACGTTAGCGGCGCTAGTGCGTTATGCGAAGCTGAACCGTCGATGTCTTTAGTTAAGAAGTAAGGTGTGTACGGTATCTGACCGGATTCTTCATTGTAGTTCTCCTTCAGTGCTGCAGAAAAGCGCAACTCTATTTTTCCTCGTGTACATACTTATTTTACAAATCGAGGCTCGACAGAGATCTAGAGAAAAAGGCGGTCGAAAATGGCAAGGAAATTCAATCACGTTGTACTAATTAGTACATTGTTGATCAGGTCAGTGATATTAATGATCGCTAAGTAGCAATTTTATTTGACTTGTACTTCGATATATATCACAGATTAACAATTATTAGTTTTAATAAGGCAACCTGCTTTAATCTGCGCCTGTTTACCGGCGACGCACATAGCAGACGTGTCAACGCCGGTGTGATAACAGCATTGAACTATATTTATATCATTATATGCGCCTTCATACACGACAGACACGTTGAATCATCACGTTACATAGGTGTACGAGTTATTGTTGCGTGCATGAATGGATAAAGCGTATAATTGATCATTTATATGGTAAATCTGACTCACGAATTTGTTGCAGTGCCTCTGTCATTGAGGGAGCAAGTATCGCAGATTGGGTTAACAATTTCACTAGTGCTCTCAATCATGAGCTCAACCAAATGTCTCAAAATATTAATAAACAAGTGGCTGAGATTCAAAAAAAGATTGAAACTACAATACAGAATCTACCAAAAGGTAATCAAGATACGACATAATGTGTCTGTATTAATGTCTATTTAATAGTTAATTTAGTGTTGATTAATGTCTATTTAATACAAGAACTTGAAAGCACATTACTACAAAATAAAAATCAAACAGCTACATTAAATATCATTCAATTCTCACTTGATTAATATAAATGATAGATAAAATAAAATAATAATTAAATATCTTCACACCATGTTTATGCAATCAAAACTGTAAATGTAATCAATCTTTCAAATATTGCATTAAATTAATTACATTATTTTGGTATTATATTATCTTCTTAATTTTTAACATTTTGGAAGTCAGTTTAAAATTATTATATTTAATGATACTTTCAAACATCTGTGAATAAGTATTCTATTTTGATCGTAGTTATCTTTGGAAAATCCCAGAAAGCATCGATAACTTAATGTAATATGTAAATATATAATTTTTCTATTTTCCGTCGCGCGAGCGGAAAAGAGGTCGACGAGTTTGCATAATAGTTCGTATGTGAATCATGGCTAGCAATATTCCTCATCATTAAGATAAAGATAAAGATAAAGCAACGAGATGCGGAGGATTGTAATCCAAAATCGCTTCTCATTTGCCGTGTAGTCGTTCCTTTCACTCTCGACCAAGATACGGATAGACATTTGCATTCTCTTTCAAGCTGGAATCTTTTTCCTCGATCGGTTCGTTAATTCGAGACTGACGTTTAATTTCGCACGAAACCTTTACTTATACATTAATACCTATAACTATCCTCTAAAGAATATCAGATCGCGTTATCGATGATTGATATCGGTAAAAATTAAATTTTCCATAACATGTTTAAAATCGAGCACCGACAATGTTGATAAAATTATAATTTAAAGGCAAGTAATTAACAATGTGCATAGTGTTTCAGAACTTTGAAGAACAGTATTTAATAGCCGTTTTAATATAATTTTATTCATTGTTACGTATATATCATTTATTCAAAATTATCTGAGCATCTTTTAAATATCAACGAATTTTTAATATAAATGCTTATATTACCAAAATACTAATCATATATATTAATTATTCATTGATCAACGTAGTCTGAGAAGCTTATATATGTGTCATGAATAAACAATTATTAGTCATTTAATCTGTTGATACGCGCGATATTTATGCAGTTGGTTATAATCAACGTGACGAAAAAAAAAATATATTTCGAAAATTTGTTCGCAGATGAACAAGGAAATATAATATGCACCAATAACACCAGCATTATAAGCAGCCAAATTGTAACCATTAATAATGGTGTATTAAACTCGACCACGAGAGGTTGTATAAATGGAGAACCGTATGAGCGCACTATCGTTGAAAAATACGTAGGAAATATACTTTATCACACCGAAACTATTTTCAATCCAAAAACTAATACCACCAAGACATTTGCCTGGAAGTTGGACTCCACGGTTCCAGGAGCTAAGCCAGTAATCATTACAAACACAAGAAGGGATGAAATAAAATAAAGCGATGTGTTTTTGGTATTACTACATCTTTAATTACACAGGGTGTTTACAAAATATTTGGACAAGTTTCTAGGGCGTATTCTTCTCGTCAAAATAAAAAAAAAGTTTGCATAAATCCATAGTCAAATGTGAGTGATTGCAAAACATTTATATAGTAAAACAAAATTCATATTAACGTTATTATCAAATAATCATAACTAAATAATAAATAATATTTAAATTATAAAAAAATTCTCAAAATGGCCATCATTTGATTCAAGACAGGCAGGAGTAAGGACATGGCGGAATAAGGATTGTAAGAATTGTCGAAATATTTCAAAGGTTCGGACGATTCCGTATAGTCTCACATTAACAATGCATTGGCGAAGCACATTTTCGTTATCAATAAGTTGCGAAAATAGTAAATGTCTTAAATGGCCTCATAGATAATGGTCTAATTTCGATAATAGATAATGGTCTAATAACTTTTATGCTATATATAAACGTTAACATAAACTCTGTTTCATTATAACTTTGCAACTCTTCATATTTTTTTTACTACGTCTTTATAAAGATTTTTTTCTTTATTTTGACGAAAAGAATACGCTTTAAAAGTTTGTTTAAATAATTCGTAAACATCCAGTTTATACGTTTTGTTTATATATATAAACTTTATTTTAAATGAATAAATTATGCTAAGTTAATAAAAGAACATTATAGCGCTGTGAAAAAAGTTAATAAATAGCAATATAAAAATTAAGAAAAAAATACGCATATGTAGTTGACTAGATAATTTGTAAAAATATATTATGATTCATAATAAAGTCCTAAGTGCTCTGTATTATTGAATTTTTATTTATTCCGGAATGTTAGAAATATGTATTTTTCATGATCTGAATATATTAAAAGAATACGCTGCAACATATTTGATGTCTATAGATTTGCGAATTTTTCGGAATTATTGTTATCTGTGAATTCAATGAGAACGCAAACTGATCGTAAAGTACGACAGTAAAATCATGAATTATACGAGGAAAGTCATACAATTATATTGTGTTGCGCGAACCGACAAAGAGAGCACGGCGAATTTTTAATAATGGTCTTGTAAGAGACTTCTCGATTAATAAATTTTCAATTAAAATATACGCTGGAATTATCGACTTTGCGATATCGATACGCGTGCGAGTTGCTTCATACACTGTGCGTCAAGGTTTCATATTATATATATGTATATTCAGCTGAATAAGCATTCACATTAATAAAATTTCTCTTATTGTGTACTTTAACTCCATTAAAATATTGAATAAATAAATACTGTAAATGACTCTTCTCAATTAATGTAAAAACTTGCTAGTATTTTGACCTGCTTCTTGATAAAATTAATTATCATTAAATTTAAAACTGATTTATAACATTTCAAACAAAAGATAAATAATATTATCTAAAAGTTTAATAAGTATTATTGTATCATAAAACAATATGATAATGCAAAACAACTTCAGCTTCTTGTTACATATTTTATACTAAAAGTGAATATTCAAGTTTAATGAATGCTGTAATTGGCTATTTTTCGTTAACAAAATAATAATATAAAATGTTTTGTTCGAAAAAAAGCTTTGTCCTTATATCAAAATATTACAAATAAATTATTATGTATGTATGTAATATATACAGAAATCTATCATTTTTAAGCAATATATCATATAAAGTATCATCGAAGCATCACTTCAATTGGACAAGGCACGCGTGAAGGAAAGGAATGAATAAGAAACGGAATAAATTTGCACGCAAAAGAGACTTGACTAATAAAGAATCATTTTTTACGAAATACAGCTACAAAATTTTAAAGGCGAAGATAGGGGGAAGAATTCGGGCTTTCGACGCACATACAAAATGTATACATGTACGGGATACAACGCGACGTCCATATATATTATAATGTCACAATGGCGTCGAAAAATTCTTTGAATAACACATAAAAATATCGTTATCAGCACTATCACATTCATAAATGCATTATCAGTAATAAAGATGTTTACACATGTCATGTTTATATTTTTCGATATTTTTATAATCACCTGACGAAAAATACTTCATTTCGTCCCGAGACTTTATTATCATATTTATAGAAGTTTTTAATGTGCTCATAAAAGTCGCATTAAATACTGCAAAAACATCGCATTATTCATTTTTGCGTTTTATCGTAAAGCGATGTTCATCACAAAACAATTTCCGCGGCTTTGTTTTTTTATATAGATGAACGCGTTAAGTTTACATGGTTTTTCATAGTACAGACATATAACTTACATAGTTAGAAGAGCACATAGAGAAAAGTACAAATAAATTAAAAAAAAAAAAAATAAAATTATGAAAGATATATACACACACGTTTGCCTGTAAATGCGAAAAAAATTTCGATATCTTTAACGACACGATATTTCGAATATTTGCCTTGTTACAAGAGGATAGTTAAAAATAATTATTAAATCGTGTCGCGCCCGGGAATTATCAGAATTGTGTCAAAATATGTATTTTTTGCTCGCACAAATAATAAATTAATTTAATGACAAACAAAATAAAATACGAATAAAAACGAAAATCGTTTTATACAGCCTATTGTGGAATGTAAACTTTTAAAGAGAATAGACACGCTTTCTTTTCACTTTCCCCTTTTTCGCCTTTCGTTTCTACGCCATTGCCGGTAGATTTACATGCATACAAAGAGATAAGTAATATGAGACTCCCTCCGCGTCTCTCGAGAAAGGATACTCCCACATTGGTTTGGGTATGAGATCGTTCGGTCGATTTTTTTCTCTTTTAATGCATGTGGGACCATTGTCTACGCATGACCACGACCACAAAACACGTGGGTGTAAAATCGTAGGGATCACCGAACATCAGGTTGGCTCTTAAAATTTCATTATTGCGTACTGCACATCGGTATATGCATTGTTTGAGCCCTTAACGTTTTCTTATGTGTTCTAAGAAAATATATGTGCTCTAGGACAAATAGATTAGAATAAAAATCAAAAAATTTGAAAATGGTGAGATGCTACAATAATATTTCTTTCTTTCTTTCTATATATATATATTCAGAGAAGAAATATTTCAAGAGATTTGTATAACACTTACGTTGTTATTTTAAAATGGATATTGTATTTTTCAGATATCAAATATTATCGTTTGTGAAAATATAAATAAATGATAAATTGTGCGATTCGCGTTTTTTACTTTATCGAGAAATGGAACGACCGTTGCATTCGAGTAATTTCCTCGCGATCGGACGACGCAGGTTTCTTCAGGCGATGCACGAAATAAATAGTTATTCTTTCGTCTGTATATTTGCAACGTGCTTTCCTGTCGCGAGCACGTCTTTTCTGAAGCAAGAAAAAAATATCTGCAATCGAACTGAGTGTTATTTTCGAATTATCGGCGTGCAACGAATGGAATAAGGATCGCAGGACATCGCGGAAAAATCCTTGTCCGAATAAAAGCATGCTCCTAGTGATTCCGCGCCTTTTCCTTGCATTCATAAATTGAAATTTCGCGGTAGATCATTAAAATGCATGACTCTCGCGGGATGAAAAACTCGGCAAGATGAGATCTCTACGACGGGAGCGTCTCGTTAGGCCACTAATTTGTCAGGACCGGTGACACAGGGTCCCCGAAATACATCGTTACAGATGGTAATCGTCAAAAGGCCACAGGAGAGGCCGCCTCGTGCGGTAAACGGAAGCGAGATGAGAGGAGGAGTAGAATTTCGCGCCAGAATTGGTGGACTTTTGATTTACGAACGAAAAAGATAGGGAAAAAAATTCTTTCCGCGAAGGAAGAGAGAGTTTCCTCTAGAAAAAGTGACATTTGAAATATGGATTTTCCGATGAATGTGGACACCGCAGAAATTGCCGCAGCTTCGTGCAGATCTTTCAAACGAGAAAATACAGAGATAACCATTTCGCGAACGATTAAATATAAATATCTTATTATATATAAAATATAAAACAAAGTAAAATGGTTTTATTTTACTATTATTTTACTACTGAATAAAAATGATCAAAAAGCTCTAAGTATATGTATACTAGTAGAAGAATTTTCTACATTGATTCGACTATTTTTATTTACTACAGTTACGCTGATTACGTGATATGTATGATAATGACTCGGACGACGTCTTTATTCCAGGAGAGCTTTTACATGGAAATTCCTTGATAGCGGTACTAATTACCGCAGAGATACGGTAAGAATATTTATATGCGTTTCGTATGCACACATGCGTGTATTTGCCGTCGCGAACGAAACTGACTCAATCTTCAAGATAATACATAATTGCGTGCACACAATTGTCGTCCTCTCTTTTCGCTTCCTTTTCTTATTCTCTTCTATGTTTCAGATGAGATTTTTCTTCACAATTTCACCGGGACTTGTGTCTCCATCGCCATATTAATTTTTATATGCCAATTCCATGTGTAACGCTATGAAGCGCAGCAGTTTGCTTTGGACATGCGACCCGTAACTCTTTGAAAATTATGCAGCGCATTACGTTTCGACGTTTCGTTACTTTACGAGAGTGCAGCCTCAACGATCCTCTTCATTTCTATTTCTCTCTTTCTTTCTTTTTCTTTCTGCTTCGTTGCTCTTTGGATCACGCGCGAGTGCATTTCACCGACGACAAGATTTGGCTCAAGGTAAAATTGTAAGAAGCTTAATTCGAGAAAGTTCGATTCTCTCGATATGCGGTGAATACGAAAGAATAAAGCCATGTCGATTGTGACAAGTAAACGCGATTGTCAGGAATAAACATGATTATCCTTCTCATTGTGCAATGATTGCAATCCGATTTTTGTACGTCAAAACTTGAATTGTTCAAAATGATTTTCGCATTCTAAATTAATTGAACATTTTAATCTCATCTCCATTTGTTCTAAACTATAAATTTTAATGTAAATTTAATTTAACAGACTCGAAATATCATGTTTTCTTCAAATTTATTAAAATTTATTAACTTTATGATTGTAATATTTTCAGATGTAAGTAAGATAGAGTTTTGTTACATTGAATTCAAGAAATTTTTTTCAGAAAACAGTATGAGATGGATAACTTAAGATATAAAAAATCAAGTTGCTTTCGAGTGATATTCCAACACAGGCTCACTTTGAAATTCGGAATCGATCGAGCAAGCAGAGTCGTTCTGCCGCGGCGTTTGTGAGAAAAAATTACATACGAATGTCGCTTTGTTGCAAATCGGTTGACGCTTATTGGCCGCGTCGTATGCATCAGATAATCGCTACAGATATTTCTTCCAGCGCTTATTATCGATTATTATATCGATACCGCGGTCGTATTTTTCGCGATTTTATCATCGCCCGCCTACAGACTTTATGATGTCATAATTTAACGGCCCTTCGGAAAAAACAGGCGTAAACCGACGAAAACATCCACAGGTAATAATCTGATATGGTTCTCCGATTTCGAGAGATTCTTTCACCAAAGTTTCACTTCGCTATGCGCGGTGAACCAACTTAATTTCTACTTTATATACCAATTATGTCATTTTAAAGCGCACGATTTCAAAAGCGACGCGACGAGACATCGTCGTTTGCCTCGTAACTCGTCGCGAATTATGCTTGACATTATTACGCTTCGACGTTTCGTTAATTTACAAGGCAAAATGTATTCTCTGTATATATCCTCCTCTGTCAACTCTGGTCGTACTTTTGCCGCTTATGCGCGTTTCGTTTCCTACTTTTTCGAAGCGTGACAAGGGTGGTTTTTGTGTCATTAAGCGCTAATAAGGATAATACGCCATCGGAATATCAAATTTTCTCTGTAACGTTTAGAACGTGATCAGAAAATATACAGAAACTTTGAAATACGAGAAAAAACTGCGCAATCAAAATTAATAATTATTTCATTACATTTGTAATTATACCGCTCGCAATTTTATAATTCATAATTATTTAACAAATATTTTTAAGAAAGATTACATTATATATGTTATAGTTAATCAGTCGCGTTTCCAATCAGTTCTACCAAAAATCATGTTGCATAATAAATTTAAAGGTAAACAAAGAGAGAGAGAGAGAGAGAGAGAGAGAGAAAAGTCCGTTTTAATATTTGCGCAGCAAGGAAATTGCATATGAAATTATACATTTCAGCTTCCATACATTTTGCTATATTTGAATTCGGATGAATAAAGATTAAAACTTCTCACTCATTCTTTATACAAGGAAAACTTAAATGAATCTGGGGATATATCGCCGGAAGGTGAATATTACAGGAAAAATTGTCAAGTGCCGGAGTTTTTCTGCGGAAATGGACGAGTCTACATTGCAAGGCGACAAATTGTTTTTTCCAACGAATGTAATCTCAAGGGCGTCAGCACTCTTCATCGCGTACTTTCTTATCTACGATGGCACGATGGGGTTATAAACTTCCAAGATAGTAGAACATTCGTCCCGCGAGGCACAGGCACCGATTTTATTACGCCTCTTATGACTTAACTTCTTTACGGCTCTCTATTTTTCCAGGTATTCTACATTTAAACGATATTTTTACGTGCATAACGCGCGTCTAACTTTTTCCTCGTGCCATCCTTCTTACGAGTTTCATTTCATTTAGAGATAATTTATAAACAAAAATAACCCCCGACTATATATATAAGCGAGTTTATTAAAAACACTTTTCAATCCGACATGTAGATGTAGATTTAGAATGAATAAGAGCAATCAGCCGAGCATCCGCTTTTTCTCTTTTAAACTTCAAAATCAGATTAATTATATTTACTCTTTTGCAAACAGTCGCTGCATTTTTAATTATCTGCAGAAGTGAATAGATTTTTCAAGAAGAAAATTAAATTATTACAAGTTTAAATTTCTTTCAATAAATTTGATTAGGTTTATTTTTATTTCTTGACAATTAATAAAGATAATAAAAATTGTATTTATTCCTCCACACTTAACAACTCTTTCGATCTTCTAAGATATCTTTAATTAAGGTTGAGCAGCAATTGTAAGCAATTGTAATGATCATCATTTCGAATACGTGACAGCGTTTCGTAGAAATCTAAAACACAACGTCTCGTTGTTAGTCGGCGGTTTTAGTTACAACGTTTAGTTATCATTAGGTCCAGAGACCCGAAAAGGGAACATGACAGGTGGGGACTCAAATCTCGTTAGCGCGAGCTTCCCTGTCGTTTATTATATTCCTGCTTCCGCACGTTCTCCCCTTTAATCTTCCAATAGATAAGGTAATTCCTAAGAACTCTGTGATTACTTCTCTGTCGCGTTAATTAAGATATAAACTAATTTCTGATTTTTTTGTAACGACTTTTTAAACTTTTGCTCTTTATATATACATATGTATATATGAAAAGTACGGTTTGTAACTAATTGTTATCTCTATTTACTGTACAAAAATAGTAATTATCGCGCGTCCATCACAGTGATATTTTATATTTCGTGCAGATCAAAAAAATTGCTTGTCTACAGTGATGGGATAAGCGTATCTGCCATATTCAAATCGTAGATAAAAAAACTTTCTATAAAACATTAATTAATACACACGTTTGTTTCATGTAATAATTGTAAATTAACTATTTGGCTAGTCAGGTCGTTTTAATTAACCCGTTGTTTAAATTAACTATATTTCTCATGTACGAGTCCATAATTAAAGAATACTATCTGTAATATTAATAACGTATTAAAGTGAAAACAAACCTTTTTGTAACTAGCGAGCAATTATTTTTAACAGGGCTCGAGCGCGCAATAAAACGAACCTAAGTTTTCTTTAACTACAGTGGCGTGTCGAGAAGCAAGTCGTAATTAAAAATCGATCCTTTCGTTCACCCTGTAGAACTGCCGACTCGGTTGTACTCGGTTTCTTACTGCATTGCGATCGTGCCCCGTTTAAATGTATCGGCACGTTCATTCCAACGTGAAATTCCAACGAGAATTGTGCACCTAAAGCCCATCTAAAGAGAGCGGAACATCCACAATCTAATTACCAATGTCAGAATTAAATCTGACAAGATGTAAGATAATTGCCGATTTTGTGGCGAGATTGTGAAGAAGTGTGCTTATTTCTATTGCCTGCTTTTTGCTCTTCTCGAGTGGAATTGCAATGAAAATTACCGACCTTTTATATTTCAGTACTTCCTTTTTGAACATCTAACTTTTGAGTACAAGATTGAAAGCGCACAAGGAAACATCGTCGATTCTTTTATTTGTAGTTAACATTTCCTTGGAATGTTCAGATAAAGAGTCAAACGAGAAAAAATAAATATATCTTCTCTTTTCTATCTCATGCGTAATATATATATATATATATATATATATATATATATATATAATTTTGTAAAGAATTAATTATTGAAATGTACATTTTAAAACAAATCATATTTTAATTATAGCTTTCAAATTTTATCCGCCTCAGGAAAATAATCCGCGTATAATAAAACGACGAGTTATTCATTTCACAAAGTTTTAATTATCAGCTCTGCCTAGTTTGTCTATTTAGACTGAAATTGTATTTTTTCCTTCTCTCATTTAAAGATGAAAAAAAAAAAAAAAAAATAAAAATATATCGTGTAAAAGAAGCACAGTTAGTAGCGGCGCGCAAAGTGTTACACGATTATGCGTGCCAAAGTGACACGCAGAGCAAAAAAAGGATATATACGAGGTACCTTAAATGGTAATGCCCGGGTTTGTGCCCCCAATCACCATCTCTCTGGATTTCGTTCTGTTTCTCTCTCAGTCGCTTTCTCTCTCTCTCTCTCTCTCTCTCTCTTCTTCTCTCTTTCCGTCACTCTCCTCTAGAAGTACACGCGCATTTTGCTCCTCCCGCTTCTTATTACGGTGACTATCAGTATGTGTATCTCACGATCGAATATCTTCGAAGAAAAGTCATAAAGTTGATATTTGATGCCGAGAAATTAGGTTGCATTAAGTTTCTTATATATTATTTTATTTAAATGTATCCATCGATACCTGTCTTTCGTAGCTAAATAACGCAGGGCTTTTTATTTATAAAAATCAATAACTTAATTTTTTCATTACCGTTCATATTTTCACGAAATTACAAAAACGATATATCAAAAGATAATGACATGTGCGGTGAAAGTGGTAGTACGAGAGAATAAGTCAGATACTAAAAATCTTTTCAAAGTAATCACATATCACGAGCATCACTTTATGCACATCTATCATCCAAAATCGTAAATGCAAGAGGCTTGCCGATACAACGTCAAATTAATCTTACTCACAAACGAATCAGGATGGAGATCTGTGCTCTCGATCTTGTATGGCAAAGCGAGTCCACGGAAGATCTCGCGGTGAAACGTGCCGAGCATGTGGGTGATGACAATTTCTCACCGTGGTTCAACCTCGATACTCAATCTATCTCTCTTACCATCTTCGATTCTTCATAACTATACGAGCACACATCTATTTCTCTCAGAAAAATATTGAATTCTATCTCGTTGCATAAGAAATTTTTCGCAAAATTCACGTCCTCGTTTTTTATGGAAAATTTTGTCGCAAAGTCAATTTTGATTGCACGTAAAGCCCTTCGCGTGAAACGCGAAATTTTTTCAGATTAGGAAAAACTATATCTGAGAGATGACATCATTTTTGATGCAACGTCAAAAACGGATTCTGAAACGTGAGCAACGAATGGCGTGACAGATTTACTGTTAAACCTACAATGCAGCGAACGGCAAGCACTTACAAAACACTCGAAGATTCAATGTCGAACATGTCATTTGTATGGTTACGTGCTGAATATGTAATGTTAGAAAATGAGTATAGAAAACGTACGCGGCTTGTGAGTGCCTTTCAAACATTTTTTTACGAAATACTTTATTATCTAGTAGGTACGAATGTCGTTTATCTCAGAACATCGCAAATTTAATCGCATTCTTTTCTCTTTCACAAGACAGTTTATTCGAATCCTATGTTATTATAATTAATTATCATAAAACAAAAATTTAGCACATTTGTGTTAAAGAATGTTTTAAACAAATTATTTAATTGTGTAAAAATTAAAGGCTAATAATTATTCCGTATATATATATATCTTATTTAACAGCTTGAAAATTTTTCCCAAATTTTTCTCTACATTCATTTATATTTGTCGCACAAAGAATACAGACTTTCCGGACGTTGGGAACAGAAAAGTTGTAAAAAACGAGCAGGACCTGTTATCAGTACAGTCGATTTCATCTCATTCGGAGCGATCAATGACGCGTGTATAAATAGATAGCCGACGATACTAAATGTAAAATATTGTGTAAAATACTGGACTTTGCGTTTTTCAAACGTAGTCTTCTTCAATTTGGCAGTTCCTAAAAAGTTTTGAAATAACTCGCAAATCTGTCAAATTTAATGCCATGTTAGACATATAGTTATTTAAATTTTATGTATCCAAGTAACGAAAGGATTCTGTATACAATATAAAAGCGAAATAATAATCAAATAGTAAAAATTACTCATTATGAAATTTCTTGTCTATTCAATGAACGTTGCATCTCGCCTAACTTTCGACACCTAAATATTCCGAATAAATCGCCGCTTCTCACACGCATGTGTATCTATCTCGCGTAAATGAACGCATATTATACGTGCGTGCGTACGACTCGACGAAGCCAATGGCCTAGACAGGTATATGGGTGATATCCGTTTTCTCAAGTATCACATGTAGAAACGAAGATGAAAGATCACTGAATTTTATCTGTTATTCGACTAGAGAGAGAAGGAAAGAACCTTGTTTTTTTTTTCTTTATTTTTCTTTTCGAGCATTCTCCTCTCTCTCTCTCTCTCTCTCTCTCACATCGTGCGTTTATCCACGCTCGTTCATCGCGCTCTTTTCATCGCATTCTTTGGATCGCGCTTTCCTTCTTCGAGATCCTGCCGCAGCATAGGGTCTGCGTTATTGAGCGTTTAATGAAACGTCAAACGGAATCGAATATTTCTCGAGTTACCGACCGTCCGTTACTCGTCGCTTCGACAAGTATGTGAGCCGAGATATTCGTATAAATTAATCTTTGTTCGGTTAGGTCATCGTAATTTGCGTAATTTCCCCTCCCCCCCCCCCCCCCGACCTCTACTCTTCCTTGAAATAACATTTGATCCACGACCTTACTCTTTGTGGCAATTATAACCGTAATGGGTTTATTGAATGAGCCAAAAAACGGTGTGAAATCGATAAAGCGTTACGACGCAATATACAAACAAAGTACTATTAGTAATTTAATACGACGAATGTTAAACCGAGTAAAAAATATCACCCGATAATTGCAAACAAATTTTAATTAAACATCCACCGTTTCAATAATACGAGATACTTTATTGGGATTTTCGAGTTTATTTTCTCTCTCTCTCTCTTCTCTTTCTTGTCCACTCTTTTATTCCAATAAATTACAATTAAACGAAAAATTATTTTTCTGTAGCTATAGTAGAGAACAAGTTAAATAATTAATTTATTACGTATTATTATGTATAAAAGCAGTAAAGATATAATAATAGAAATAATATTATTATAATAATATAATAATGTTATAATATAAAAATGTTAGAATTTTTCTTCATTATTGCAATTTACAAGTTTTACAAACGCCTAATGGAAGATATTCAGCTTGAAGCAGCGCTTGCTGGGTTCCATATGTTGCAGGCGTGTATATATATAAGTGACGGCTTTTAGTATTTCGAAGTCATTGTCCGTTCTCTGGTCGAGGCTGTCTAAAAAGCCGCTGTCGCGTTCCTGCTATTGTCATTTAATAAGAACCGACGTCGACGCTAATTTAAATGCAGCTGTTTATTAATGTCTATCTATTTGTGCTACTCCCTTTATTGTGCATTTTTCAATGTTACCGATGCCTTCCCACCGATTTCATAAACGCTATTCCAGGTAAGCATTATTGTGTATTAAATACAATATCTTTTTCTTTCTAAGTTTTTTCTAATGCAGATTAAAAAAAGTGTTGCAAATAAATTTCACCTTCAAGCTTAAACTTTAAATTAAACAGTATCTTGTATATAATATGAATATGTAAATAAGTAACGTAGCAATGAGTAAAAATATTGTTTCTACATTGATGTAACATAATATTTAGATTTTTATTAAAATAAAGAGAGAGAGAGAGAGAGAGAGAGAGAGAGATATATACGAAGAGTTTATATGATATAAAATTAATGTGCAAATGATAAATATATTTGCGATATTTTTTATAAATTATAAAACGTATTAATATGTATGCATTTTCACATCGATATTTATAAAATTGGAGATTAATATACGCACTGTTTGTGACTGCAATATTTTTTTTAAAGATGCATTAAATACATTACTGCAATAGACAATATAATAGACAATATCGTTATTGTGAATCGCGGTTGAGTGACAAATCGAGATTTTCCATTTCGGACAAAAGGCGTATTCTTTCAACGGAAATAGCCAAATCCTGTTATACTGATAATATATCATCCGGACACTCTATCCTCGATGGTCCTCATTAAATTTCGTTACATATCAAATACATATTCACACGTATATGCACGCAGCATGTAGCAATGTAAACGTGTTCATCGATGCATATGATGCATCCCGTATTTCTCAGATATGACGATAATGGGGTACCGGGAATGGCAGGCACGTCCTCAGCATCAGAACCTGTTCCGATTTCCGGAAAGCATTTCCCATCCGTACTTTCGCAGCAAACGGTTAATCAATCTAGGTCCCGGACCTTTAAGTAAACAGGTACGCTATCTCGATGTAATTTATAAAGTCATAGAGAAAAGAGGAAAGAGGTATTTAGTAAATAATAGTAATTAATTTTGTCCCAGAAAACGTATCAAGCTTGTATCGCGCTGGGCAATCAAAGCGGTCACTGCAAACATTTTAGCGGATGCGCCCTTGAAGAGTTCCGCTTGAACTTGACGCGATTTATGGATTATATGTGCATAATTGAGCAGACGTGAGCTAACATTGTATTTCGCGTCCGGATACTTTGTTCCCGTATTAATATTTTCCTCGTCGCAGGTACATCGGTGTGTGTTGTCCGGATAGCGTTGTGAGTGTCCGATCCGATAAAACCTTCAACGATGATTTAGCCAGCGTGTTACCAGCGATAGCAAGTTTGTATAATTTCACTATTACATATATCAATTATTCAAATTAGTCATTGTATTCTCGTGGAAAATTTTTGTCAAGATTCTTTTATACAGCAATAGCGAAAAATAATTTTCTTTAAATTGAATTACACGATCACGCGATATATTTTTACGCAAGATTTATGTATTTGCAATAGATGCCTTTCTCGATTACCTAATGTTCCCGTGTGTTTCGATGGAACCGCAACACACGTGCACTTTCTCGATAAACATTGCCTGTCACAGGCATATCAAAGTTCACGACATCCGCGTGTTTGCGTACGTGAGTGTGACGTATATACTTAAAGTTTTTTTCACTTTTCTCGTAGATCTCGACGATGACAAAGAGGAGTGGGAGGAAAACGAGAACGAGAATGGGCCATCTCTCGATGACAAGGACGCAATTTCGCGGAAAAATGCAACTTCGGCTGATATTAAGGAAGCAACGAGAAAATCACGAAGACCTAGAGGATGCGGCATGACTACGAAAATGAAGATTAGAATTGCGGGTGGCCAGCCGGCTGATCCTAAAGAATGGCCGTGGATGGCGGCTCTTCTTCGACAAGGCGCGATTCAGTATTGCGGGGGTGTACTGATCACCGATAGGCATGTTCTTACCGCGGCGCATTGTGTTTACAGGTAAATTATTTGTAATCCCTTGCAACAGAGAACCGAAGGGGTCTATAAAAATGTCTCGAATTAAAGTTTAATGTTACTTCAACTTAAAAGTGGTAAACTGTTCTCCTTTAATTTTTGCTATTTGAATATTTTTCTCCATATATCTGTAAAACTTATAAATGATAGGTTTAAATGAAAAATAAATTATGGGAAAAATAAAATTGAAAAATCAAACGTTTGTTATTAGACGTTTCTCGCATTTTAAAGTTTAAACACTGATTTGAACGATATTTCATGCATTCATATTCTTGCGGCTCCGGCGTTGACCTCCGACTTTGGCGGTGATCGCACTTAGACTTTATAATGTTCTTAGTGTGCCGGCACACTTATATACCTTTTGTTCCAAGACTGTAACGTGTAATATATACGCGCGACATCCGTTCGTCATAACCATGAAATGAACAGTTACGCGAATTACAGTTATCCCATGCGTGCCGTTGTTTTAGATACAAACCTCGTGACATCACGGTAAGACTCGGCGAGTACGATTTCTCTCAACCCGAGGAAACACGTGCGTTGGATTTCACGGTTACGGAGATACGAATACACAGAGATTTCAAGTTAACCACTTACGAGAACGACATCGCCATTATTAAGATCAATCGACCTACCACGTTTAATAGCTACATCTGGCCCATTTGCCTCCCGCCTGTTCAACAATCGTTCGAGAATAAGAGCGCCATTGTCACAGGTCAGAAGTTTCACGAATATATATTATTTTTAAATTAAAAAACAAAAACTGCATTAAACTGTTGATTTTTTCTATTTAGATTGCTCTTGTAAATTGGTAAAAGACATATTATTTCTTTATTGCTACAGCAGATGTATATACTATTTCTTCGGCATTGAATTAGAAAATTTATTTGCTCTATTATTCATCCCATCATTTTGTGGATATTTCTTTTAATCACAGTTGTAGTAAACTTATACTGCAAAATAATGTTCTTTGTTTATCTCTGCTATTATACAAGATTAAGAAATATGTATAATCGAGTAGGAGATAATTTCTCATGCAAAGATAAATCTCGAAAATATAGAATGAAATTTTTTCTATAATAAAGCAAATTTTTCTTTTTATATTTTCGATTTATTGCTGCAACCGAAGAAGAACCATCTTTTTTTTTTTTTATATATTTTTCACAACTCATTTTGTATAAATAATACGATACGTAAAAGAAAGTAAAATGTACAGATTATTCTCGTAACTTTCACTTGAAAAATCTTCCTAGGATGGGGCACGCAATATTACGGAGGACCTACCAGTACAGTGTTGATGGAGGCCGCAGTGCCGGTGTGGCCTCAGGAAAGATGCGTTCGCAGCTTCACGCAACAGATCCCAAATACTACCTTGTGCGCCGGCGCTTACGAGGGTGGTCGTGACGCCTGTCAAGTGAGACGATGATTTATTCACTACAAGCAAAGTGACGGGATCGCGGCGATGAAATGTTAAAACGTGCAATAAGTCTTTCTCCTTAATGGATCCTTCCCCTTTCTGAGGGGAAAGGATCCATTAATATTTTAAAACTTATATAAGATAAATATGCATTTCAAAAACGAATCTATATATAATACATTACCCCAAAGTCCAATAAGTCTCTTCTTTCAGGGTGATTCGGGCGGCCCATTGCTACATCAGCTCGGCAACGGCAGGTGGGTCAACATCGGAATCGTGTCCTGGGGAATCCGTTGCGGTGAACCTGGATTCCCGGGGATATACACCCGCGTGAGCTCTTACCTCGATTGGATATTCGCAAACGCCGTATTTTGAACGTCACGCGATAGCCGCTCTCTCTCCCCGTTCCCCGCTGCTCTCTCGTGTGTACCAAAGATTTTTTTTGTCTTTTTTTTTCTTTTTACATAAATCTAAAGAGTGGTATCGCTCTTTTACATATGACGTGTCCAATAAAAACTGTCTAATAAAACAAATTTCTTTTCGATTACAATTACACACAACTTAAGATAAAAACACGTACAACGTTAATGAGTTACACGGAGAGGACATGCCGAGCTAATCAGACAGTTTTTTTTGAAAACGATTAAACTTTATTTTCGGAATATTCATTGGTACATCGTTAAAAGAGAGATTGACACAGATAGAATTTCACTCTTCACGATGCATCATACTCGCGAATGCGAATGTATATTCTCTCCCTTTCTCTCTCTCTCTCTCTCTCTCTCTCTCTCTCTCTCTCTCTCTCTCTCTCTCGTCGTATCGTCACCATACCATGTTTATAACAGGACAACCGCGAACAATCATCAACCACCTGCACCGTTCGTTCATACGTTAAACACATGTATGCAACTGCGACCGCATTGTACGTATACCTGCTTTCCTATACGTTTGTTTGTTTGTATGTGATGCGTGTCGCAGATATATGCACTCGCACTCTCGCTATTATTTTTCATACACGTCATAGACTCGTTTCGCGAAAGGCCCAGCCTTTGGTCGCCACGAGCGATTTTAAACATCGACGTTAGCTACTGGTAACTTTTTGCTTTTTTGCAACCATATACATCTCTATATATATATATATATATATATATATATATATATATACATATATAATCTAATCTCATAACATATACATGTATCTGTGTGTGTATACATATATATCTCTTTTTTTCTCTCTTTTATATATTTATATATAACACTTTGCATGTGCGTGTGTTTGTGTGTATGTGTTTATATGTGTGTATGTAATAGGTTCGGAATTTTCTGTGTTGCGCTTTGTAAGCACGCGCTTACGAATGGTGATATTTGTTACTGGGCATGCAACAACAAACACATCGTGGTTGATCCACATGCCGTCGTGATATTTGTTCGTGATCCGTGATCGTAGATAAATTTTGTAAAAAAAGAGCAAAAATATTTTAATAGAAAAGAATAGAAAAAAAATAAGAAACTTTTGCACAAATACTTCCATAAAAAGTATATATGTATATATAAGGTCGAGAAAATTTATCATTCCGTTATGATCAATGTCAAGTTAACTTCACCATCGATAAATTTCAACTTTAGTCAAACTATTTCTCTGTCTCATTCGAAATCATTATAATAATATCAATAAAAAGTTTTTAGATAATCAAGGTTAATTAAAATTGATAAAAGAAATTTTTGAAAAAAAAGAGAATTTTTAGGATCGCGTATGTCCGTAGTTTTATTTAATTCGGCGTATAGGATTCGGTGGGGGATTCGCGGTTAACATGAAAAATTTACCGCTAAATTAAGTCCATTACATTTTACGTGTCGTTGCATATGACTTGCATTTCGTCGAACGTACGTTTTAGTTTGAATAAATAAAATGCATACACGTGGTCGGTAATAATACTGTGTTCATATGCAAGAGACCATAAGTACCTTCGGTAAAAGCATATCGTCGATCGTGCACATCTCTCTATAATTGATCTCTGCTCAAATCCAATTAGCTGTCCATCTTTGCGATCTGATAATCATCGTCGCGACATTTCTATTTCTTCTAAATTGCACTAATTGTTATCGGTAGACTTTTGGTTCCATAATACCTTGTAGAAAGAGATCACTTTCTACGAATCTGGAGTTGGTCCTTGACTCTGTAGAGCCTCATCAGCTACATCTATCATTAATAACGTGAATAATATGTCAAAAGAAGGAAGATTTTCTACCAATTAATTAACTAAAATTGCAACAAATACTTTTGGGAAAATCACAAAATTAATTAACGATCGAGAAATGCAGGGTAATCCGATCAAACGAGATAATTGTTGCCTCCAAGAGATCTAATTCTCAAATCGCTGAATCTTGACAGCCTTAAATGTCCTTTGCTTTCATACTCTTACAAGTCTGTAGCTTTCGTCTAATTCTTTCTCACAAGTAACGATCAAACAAAATTTTCATCGATGTGTCCAAGTATCGATTTCAAGCTCGCGGGATCCTTCGAAGATTTGATAATTGATAAAGCGGATGTCGCCAGTGGAGGATTTTTAGAGAGCTAAACCCTGGGAATCGCGCCCGCTGGTAGAAGGAGCGGCGCGTTGGGACCGCTCTCGGTGTGATTGGGCATACTCTCGGCCGTTGGGTAGACCTGGTGCACAGAGTTGTTCGTGTTCGACGGACCGCTCGATCGGTTGCGAGAAGGCGAGGAATTGCCGACGACAGTCCGCGACGCGATGGTCGATTTCGGCGCGCCGTTTCCAGTCATGGCGAGACCGCAAGCGGGATTCATGGCCATTGCGGTTTTCTGCTGAAGCTGATTCGAAGCAACGGACGATGGATTGGTCTGAACCGGGCCTTGGCTCCGCGGTTGACCCGTTAAACCAGGGTGCTGCGAATCTTGTGGCCTCTGCTGACCTGGATGCCCCTGCTGTCGCGACTCCTGACTCCTCGACTGAATCGATTGTTGCTGCTGAGTCGAGTACTGCTGATCAGACTGACCTTGAAATTTGTGCTGGCCAGTGGATGGAAGCGCGCGTTGCTCTAATTGTTTCGGCTGTGTCTGAATTTGCGCGATGACGGCAGGAGTTTGATCCTGCAGAGTCGATATTTGGCTAAATGTCGTTGCGGGATTTGCCTGTTGCACATTGTTGTTCGTCGGTTTTTCGCCCATCAGCCAATAAGTAGTCATGGGGCCTTTACCCTGCGAATGTTGACAAAAACAAGGGATTATTTTGAGAGTAGAAGTGATTTGACCTTACTCAAGTTTTATGTGCGACGAGAAGATCAAATAGAATATTTTGCATAATTTATTTACCGCCTTTGTATTATTCCAATATTTTTTCTTTCATAATAATTATAAGATAAATAATAAAATCATTAAATGATAAAATCACGTTAGACTATAGTTGAAGGTTAAGAACCGTAGTGTGTAAAATCAATAAGCATAGTTCTAAAGATTTAATCAAGATAATCCTGTGGTAAAGTTCAATGTAACTGAACCATTGTGTCGCTTCGTTACGCGATGGCGATCAGCGAATGCGTTTAACTCAGTTACGCTCGTGAATATTCAAGCAAGCGGCAATGTATATTGTTCGATGGTACGTGGCACTTGAATTTTAATCCCGACAGGCAAGCTCGATGTACATACGCACGAATTGCTGAGCCAAGTTTCTGCCAGCGCTCTCTTACTAATTAATTATCATACTTCCCCTGCGCTGCAGCCATTTTCTCTCCCTCTCTCTCTCTCTCTCTTGCTTGCCCGAGCGCTGAACTTTGACCCGAATTAAACGATTCAATCGCGTTTCCGTCTGTCATCATTCAGAGACTTGCACTCAAGTAGATATATTTAATCGATCGTCTAATGACAAGCGACGTTTCACGGTCGCACGACAAAGTAATCACAAACCGATTGCATAATTCTCGACTCGCGTAATAGTGGCAGTTAACGTCGTCTACGGGAAGATTAACGAGATCGTATGGTATTCAACGTAGTAGTTGTATTTCTAAAGAGTCCATTACATATTTATCATGTTATTCATTATAACGATCGGGCGGCAAAGCAATTTCGGTGATGCCGAAATAACTGCCGTCGGTTTACACATTTATGCGAATCATTCTCTTCCGGGAAAACGGAGACAGATTGCACCTGCGGACAGCAGACGATGTTTGTAATGCGACATGTGTATATCGAGCGAGGATATAACGCGCTTGGTTACGATGTAACATTTGTGACTTCGTCGGGTATATATATGCGAAACGAGCAATCGTGCCGGACATAGTTTACAATTGCGCGATTTGCAATTCCTAACCCTGGGGGTTACGATTGCCAAAGTTGAGAAAGTCGAGTCCCTCGTTGCGAGACGATATTGCTTACTTTACACATTCCAAAACTCAAATAAAACTTTAAACTTGTTAACGCAATAATCAGAAAAATAAAAAACGTTAAATTAGAAACAAAAGATTTCGCTTTTCGACGCTGCTTCGTCAAGAATTTCTAACTATTTGACATACAATATATAACGTAAAATAGAATTTATATAATATTTATAATTTATATAATTTATATTAAATATAATTATGAAGCACAACATTAATTGAAGAAAAATATCTTGAACAGACGTAATATAACGAAGCACTTGGAGTCATTGTAAGATGTGTACTTTGAGGATACAAATATCTGTCATTAAATTAATGAAATATCAAGAGCATCGCCGTATTTATTCCATTGAGAGACTCGACTGTTGGCTGGTTGTCAAGGCAAAAAATTCTCGCAAAATATTGTATATCACGACCCGTGACCGAGACGAAGATTGTAACCGAGGTGTAATAATTACCCGGATCTATCTTTTTGCCGTGAAATGTCAATCACGAAAATATATCGTCCTCCACCCTCGCCACTACTGTGATGTTTGTGGTACCAGAGACCACTCAACAATCCCGCTCGACGCGTTTTATCTCAACTGCGGCTTGCGCGGCCTCCTCTTCTCGTCCCCAAGGAACGAAACAAGAGGTTGGGTTTGCGAGATAAGAAGCTGAACAAGTATACAGGTATATGTTGATCTTTCTCGAGGAAATTAAGAAAAATCTATAATATAGGTCGAGAACATACCTTCAATATGACTTCTCCTCTGCAGACAAGTTCGAATGTGCCAAAAGTGTCCAAAATTTCCTTTGTCTTCGGGCTGACGTGGATCTTTAAAGCTATTATAAAGACAGAAAAACGATTTCTTTTACGTACGTCTCTTTAAATCCCTTTAAAACATTAATTGGGATATTCCTCTCTGATATAAAAAAGGGGAGTTTACGTAATTACGAAAAATAAAGTAAATTAAAATTAAATAACAGTTGGATAACAATTTTTGCAACACTTTGTAAGATATTGATTGTGAGTAATTTTTTTTAAATGCCTTGACTTCAAATAATATATTTTTAGTTTTGGTTAAAAATATCATATTTTTCGGTATTTAAATCTGTAAAAACATTGACTTAATATTATTTGGATCCGTCCAATTTCGACGAAAGGTCGCTATATGCCCTTTTCCCATCGTGATCACTTCAAATACTGAAACGTGACATTTGACGACTGGCGGGCATGAGAATAAAAAAAATAATAAATTTTCGTCAGCTTGAAATTCGTGTTTGAGGTAGCTTTCAAAGTAACTGCACGTAACGTGAATAAGCTTTGAACCGATCGCTTCCGGTGATAGTACACTTTGTAGGCGGTTAAATGTATCCATGTAGTTTCAACATAGCGCACAATGACGTGAGTTCCATGTACATTTGATGCTCACACAATTGGTTCCGTGGTTACGTCGTTTTCTATGTTAATGGATTACAAAGACAGAATGTTTCAAAAACGTTTATTTTAACTTCAACGTTTTTCTTTATCCTTAAGCTCAATTCTATTTGTAATAAATTGATATGTCCAATGTTTAAATTTAATATGATTATTGAATTATTAAAAGATAAGAAAAATTCTTTTCTCAAAATAAAGATTCTAGAAAACAATCATAATAACGTTTTACTCTTGATTTGCTCCTAATTTTTACCCAAATGTAAATTAATTCTTCAGGAAGTACGCATTTATAAACATTCCGCTTTACGAGGAATAACGTTCGTCATATATAACGTTCATCAAAATTTCAGACAACAAACAGTGTATTATAAATACGCTAAAAGACCTATGTGCGAAAAATTAGCAATTTACATGAAAAAAATAAGAGCTCGTTTTTCTCTTCAGCAAGAGTGCAGAAAGCTCAACAAATTATTCATTATTCGGAAAAAAGTGCAATTTTTAATAATTATCCAAGAGAGAAGTGTGAAATGTCACTTTGTGTTCTGAATGACGAAGCTGTCATATTACTGACTTCTTCATTAATTTCGCGGTCCGACGTGACCTTTAAAAGATTGACACGACTAGATTTATTTTGACGCACAGCCGACGCGTCAAGACGACAAGAGAAAATTTAAAATCCTTTGACACGTAAACTTCATCCACTTTGATTACCAATTAATTTCTTTTTGTCATGCAGTTTTGCATGCGAACTTTCTTACATGATAAAGATCGAAAATCACGGGGTGAGAATTAAATATCTCGATAATGTCAATTCCCTTTCCAGCAAAAAAAGTAAGAAACGTATTCAAGTCATCTATAAAAATGAAAAAGCATTGCTAAAGTGATGAGATAAGTCATCAAACGTTAAAAAAATGTGTCTTTTTTTTTTTAATTTCTATAAAGTTTTGTATGAGTTTTATGTAGCGAACGCGTTAATGAATAATTTAATCTGAAAGTTAAAAGAAACAAATAAATTGTTTAATTAAATAGAGAAGCTAAATATTATTTTCCCAAAAGTTTAGATTAAATAATTTACCTAATTTCTTATATAATTTTTTAAATATTTCAACAGAAATAACATACAAAAAAATCAGGAAAATTGTCTTTGACTCTCAAATTACTCATCATAAGATGATATTGGTATCCATAAAGAGTATGAGAAACAAAAATCGATCTGATCGCGAACAGCCTAATTAGATAAATAAATAAATAAATCGGCACTATCGCACTTTCTCGAGCTGCTCGGAGAGAACGGAATTTAATGGAATTTAAAGCGATAATAAAGTTATGCGCGCGCTGATCGAAACTTCCGTCGTTAGTGACTGGATGCGCAAGTTCGATTACGATACAGCCAACGGTCAGAGCGTGGACGATCGCAAATATGCTAATCCGATATGCGTAATTTTCGTATGATCTCCCCTATTTCTACACCTGATTGTGTTTTCTATGAAAAAAAAAAAAAATTATAGCGTGACTATGCGACGATCAATAGCGCGCTCTAAGTCCTTTATTTTAAATCAGTTACATAACTTAGTTACAGCGAATTACTACATATTATGCGATGTAATACGTCAATTATTTTGCATAATAAATATTCCGCGCTGCGTAAATGAAACGATAATTAATTAAGCTCGTAAATGAATGATAATTGATTAAGTACGCATATTCAGCAGCGATATATTGAGCTTGGATAATAGACATGTTGCTATATAATCAATCAATAATCAATTTAACGTATCACTAATACTCTACATTAGATAAAGACTGAACATGTGAAATGCTGTGAGCGTTGAAAACCTCTGGAAAATCGGAGAATAATATTTTATTTAGTTGGAAAAAATTACACAAAGAAACGCTATTTTATCTCATAAATGTTCCCGCAAATGGATGATATTAAAGCTATTTTGGCTTCTGTTTTAATACATGTACAGGGGTTTTACAAAAAATAATTTTCTAAAGATGTGACATTTACAGAGTTTTAAATCTCAAATCTCCATATATTATGTGTACAGAATGTCCTAGAAATCACAACACACACACACACACATTTTACATAAAGTCTTGCTTTTAAATTTTAATTTAAACTGGATTTATGCGTAAGTAAAATTTCCAGACTGGTTAAATACAGATGGTATTAAATCGCTCTGCGTTAGAATTCTAAAAAAAACTAAGAGTTATTTAAGCTCAAATTAAAATTAAGATTAAGTTGAATCAAGAGAGAATAAAGCATTATTTATAATTACTTTTCAAAACTTTAATCTTTGAAAATCTCTTTCTAAAGAAAATAAAATAAACAATAAGATTAAGATATATTATTTAAATACTTTTCATTCTGCGAAAGCTCTCGTTCAATCTTTTATAATTCCAAAGTTAGTCAATCTCTTTCAATCTTTTACGTAAAAAAAAAAAAAAAAAAATTAATCAACGATAAAATCTGCATTTCTGAGACAACTGTATAATCGAATAATCTGTTTGTTTGTGTAAACAAAATAATACACGATGTCTGAAAAATCGTCACGTTCACATTTCGTGCTTAAACGCACGTCCGACGATCAGCATTAAAAAAAAAACCAAAAACAAAAAAAAAAAAAAAAAAAAAAACAAAAGAAGAAAAGAAAAAATCGTAAAACGCGTCGTTATGCAATCTATCGTCCGGAAACTCTCTTTAACGTGCGTAGTATAATTCTCGCACACAAAACGTGCTATATGAAGAAACTCGATAAACAGCCGCGTGGCGCCTTGCGATGCGTCCTTGCCTCGACGCCGGCACCTAGAGGTCCTTGCGAGGGAGAACTGTCGCCCACGCGACATTAAGCGATACACCATATAGTCGTGCATGCCTTGTGTGACCGTGTCAATAAACAAGCTTCAGCATGCAATCAATTTTCATCGCTGTGTCATCCCTCAAGCAGCGATCGAAATCGATGTGGTCGATCCGATTGAAAAAAGTACTCAAACTTGTTGGATGGTCATCGTTAAACAAATTTGGAAAATGAATTAATTTCTTCTAATTAAGATCCATTACAAGTTTATGAAATATTAACGATGTCTAATATCGATCAAGAAATTAGTTCTAAGTAATTCAAGTTACGTTCGGAATTATAATAGTAGAGTATGTTGAAATATTGGCACGCTCGGTGTATCCCCTTAACGATTATGCAGGAATCGCTGCCGGAAAGATTAGCATGTGTTTATGGCTAATCAATACTTATGGTTGTGCTTACGGCTGAAAATGAGGTAACCACGAGGCCGGATCTCTATGGAAACACTTGAATCAGGGTCGATTTTCTCTTAAGCGACGACCTTGCTCTTTCGCGTCGCCGCACCTTTACTTCTCCCCTTTAATTACCGCGCGCGTCTATAACTTTGTACCTTCACGTTTTCTATATTACAGTCCCCGGCGTCCCTTTCAGAGAATGACTTAGCTGTTAATTACCTTCTCCGTTACTTTCCATCCTGGAGGCTGTATTGACAGTGTCGCCGAATAAGCAATATCTAGGCATCTTAAGACCCACCACACCGGCCACACATGGTCCTGTAAGCAAACGCATATAGGATCCACCACCATACGTCTTACGCCAATTTTATTTCCGGCATCACATAGGGGCAACAGACATGCGGTTTACAAAAAGAAATAAAAAAATTCTTCTTTTTTTATCTTGCCCACCATTTACCGAGATTAATCTTTCAGATCCCTTCAAAGAAGAGGATTTTTAAAATAAATATTATCTTAAATGTCATTTAAACACATCTTTTGATATCTTTTAATTCTTGTACCATTGGCATAAATTTAGAAAAATATTTTTTACATTATTATTCGCTAATAATAATGAAAAAATAAATTCATTTATTGATCTTAAAAAAAATTTAACAAGCAATTATTTTCTTGAATAAGTTGTTCACTAAGCGATACGAAAGCAACGTTGCATTTTAAGTCCATTTAAAAAGCAATTAACTTCACCAATTACAGTCTGACGTAATCATATAGAATCGTTTACCGTCTGACGTAAATCATACAGAATCGTTTCTTCTCGCGGGAATCGCGTAATCTAAGTTTCAAACAATCTGGAAAGATGTTATTTAAAAAACGAGGTGACATCGTACGATACCGATTTTAGCGAGAAAAATTTGAGAGAAAAGTTTTGATGCAGTGTCTGAGAAATAAAGAGAATTTCATCATGTAATGTTTCGGTAAATTCTCGAGAGTCACTACGTCGTGAAAAATTAATGAAAACAGAATTTGAAAAACGCAATAATGTTGTTTACCGGAAACACAAACAATCATTCATTCTTTCGTAACGGTAGATGTAACTGTCGACTTTTTAACAAATCCATTTCCACGTCGTTTCAATCATATCAAATATTGTTTTCAATGAACGGTGCAAATAAATTCGAGAAAAAAAATTCCACTGAAAGTTATTTCAAAATATCGCGCCGCGTTTTTTATTTAATTCATGTTACTCGCGTGATATCAATCTGTATAGCTCGCGCTCCAACCTTCGTTACATGCAAACGAAAATCGATTCGTAATAAAAAGTGAAAACGCTTAATTTACAACGTCGTTCTTTGAAGTGCATTGAAAATATTTCCGCCATGTATGTAACACAGAGAACTATGAAGCAGTAAAGTATCAAAAAAATTTAGTCCTCGAAAAGAAATAATAATACAAGATGTTGCGAGATTTTTAATCTATCGCTAAAATTTAAAATCAAGAATTCTGGAATACACTATAAGCCGTACACAAACTATACAAAGATCCAATATTGGCACGCAGCCTAGGATCATATTAAGACTAATCTTTCTCCGTTTTACGTGAACGAAGAGATATGTAATAAAGTGTTGACTCACCAGAATGCATGCCAATGCGAAGCTTCAATTGCTCGTTCGGCCTGTGGCGAATACTGAACGTCATTACCGTATCCCTGAGAGCTAAGCTCATCCTTGCAATCTCTCTGGCATGATTCATGCCGTTTCTCACTGGTAATCCCGACACTACCATATAAGCATCCCCTATCGTTTCCACCTGAAAAGCAATCGAGAGAAATTTCGCTTTAAAAAAAATTAATATTAAAGAAGAGAGCATATCGAGGATTCCATAACATAGAGGTAGCGTATTTTGTAAAAAATGAAATATTAAAACATATGAAACCTCTATATGCCTTGCATCTTATAAGAAAGCTATGTACTAGTTGACCCAATAATTGTGGAAATAAATACAGAAATATTTAGAGGTCTTTCTGGTATCAAATGTGAATTTTAAATCATATTTTCTCATTTCTGTAAAGTTGCGATTTCGAGCTCACACTTCTATGTTGTGAAAAATATGTATATGAGAATATATATGAGAAAACATTTTTATTTGAAAGTTTTATTTTAAATTAAATATATATAAATTCATTTATATATATTTAATTTAATAAATTTAATAAATATTTATTTTATTGAGAATGCCTTTATGTAAAATATTTTCACATGAAATTTATTTATCTCTGTCTACTATTTTCCGTTCGAATTAATTAGATTAATTACTTTATAGGAATTATAATAAATTATAAGAAAAGATTTTAAAAAAGAAAAAAAGACCGCGAAACTGATGTTTAACAAGAACACTGGAATCTTACAAAGTTTATAACATCAAAGTGAAGTGATTACGGATTAAATGAATAAAATGGATTATTTGAAGTGAGATTAAATATAAAAGTACCGCGGAACAAATACAGATTTTATTTATTTATATTTAAAAAGAATTATGTCGTCAATATTGACAATTATATTTATATCGTCAATATAATTATAACACCATTAAAAAGATTTGTTAAATTATTGATTGTGTTTATAATAAAAATTTATTTAAAACTGAAAGCGTATACGAAAAAAGAAAGTATAATTCTTCCGCAGATTTGTTGTATAAATAAATTTGCTTTGAAATATTACATGAAGGCAAAAATAGGAAGCAAAAGTTTATGATTAACGCTGAGATTCAATATTCTAAAAGTGAGCAGAGCAAAAATGAGACTGTTTGTTTAATCTGTAATTAGAAGAAAAAAAGTAATAGAGGTCGGAAAAAGCTGCTGCGGATAGGTATATATAGTCACGATAATCATACAGCTACCGTGCTACGCCAAGAGGTGCTTTTTAGACTGTAAAATTATAAAAATCTTCCCTGAAATTAAGATACTGAGGCGCTTTTTTATCGGTCAAAATTTTGCTCTCGCTTAACACATTTATTCTTAATTCATTAATTAAATAATCGTATAAAGTGTTCTCTCGCTCGCACAATAAAATGTGCTACTACTGCGAATTTATTCCATAAATATTACATTACACGTCTTCGTGCTTATGTATGTCGTAGGTAAAAATGGTTATTTTAGGAAAATAACTTTTGACTAGGCAAATGCTTATCTGGCTGTACTGTCAGCCTTGGTAGTTTCTGCGCTCTCAAGTTTTGTTATATTTTTTTTATGGGGACAGGGCTTCGCCCCGTCCCCCTATGCACTCTATCCTCCTATGCTTAGATGGGAATCTAAGCGTTCTTTTCCAAGATGTACTTTTTAGTACGTACACGCCAGATAGCATTTGCCTAGTCAAAAGCTATTTTCCTAAAATAACCATTTGCCTACGACATGTATAAATTTTACGTCAATTAATCATAACTTTTTACGTATCGTATACGATACTTTTTCTATCACTCTGATCTTTCACAGGCGCTACTGCACGTGAATATTTTATCAGTAGTAGGAACATTCAGTTCCACGCGCGAGAGGGAAAGGGGCAATCGCATTCTTTTCATAGAAAATTACTGTAGAAATCAAGTGCAATTTGTCCTCCAGAATTACCATGTTTATCTCTGTTTTTCTCGCATTGGCCTTAACGTATCGAATATCTCACGATAGACTCCAAATAATGCCACGTGCAGTACTTTGTAAATATAGAATCAGAAGATTTCTCAGACTTGATTTCAATGAGAAATACCGTGTATTGGCTGAGCAACAGATTATTCCGTTTAGTTTGAAGAAACTGCCGGGAAAAAAATGCGAAAGAAAGCAACCGTAGAGGAAGGCGGAAGACCGGGAGAAAATGAGAGAGAATCGTTGAACAAGTTTTCTAATTGAAGAAGTCAAACTCACTCGCAAACGAGAAAAACTTGTCGAAACAATGAACGCTTTTGTCATCATTTCGATCAAACTTATGCCTGAAGAACTTAGATATTGCAAACACGTGCCATCATACGGATTGATGATACTTCGTTTGCGAGGGAGCGAACCAAAGTTTATCACCATTCTACGAGCCAGTGTGACTTTGGTGTCGTGACTTTGTTACCTCCCCCCCCCCTTCCCCCCGTGTAAAATATTCACCCTTTCGACCAAGGGTCCATTGCTCCGCAGGATATGGTTAAAGCGGGTCAATACTACTTACCTTGTAGACATCGAAGTTCTCGATAATGGAGTCGAAACACGTATAGAGGTCGTTCAGCAGATCGACCACCTGCAGAGGCGTGCTCTCGGCAGACAGACTCGTGAAGCCCACGATGTCGCTAAAGTAGATTGTCACTTGGTCGTATGTCTCGGCGATTACGCTTTGTCCGAGGATCAGCTGTGACGCTACCGATCTGCTCGCAAACAAACATGTCTTTCACAGACGGCAGTGAACGAAAAAAAAAGTCGGCGGAAAAAACACAGAAAAAAAGAACATTCTTACTTTGACAATATTTTTAGTTTCAAAATGTAAATCTTGAAATGAGATTATATTGCGTTAAACAAGGGAAATTTTTGCTTAAATGACGACATTTTATATAGTTCAACTAAAAAAAATATATTTTTGTTATTTAGAGATAAAAATAATTTTCTTGAATTGAGAGGAAAAAATATTGGATAGAAAATAACACATGTTTAAATCGAAGATTATAATTTTCTCAGAGTTAAAATAATTATTTTATTCTTGAAATGGCAATTGTAATATTGAAATAAGATTATAATATTGTTGAAATTTTATTTTATTTTTAATTTCTTCTAACAAGAGACATGTCACAACTGTCGGGAACCGATTTGATTCTTCTTAAAATGTTGTTAAACACAAAAATCTAAGAGACGTATTTTTTTATACGTGCGTAATCTCATGTTTAAAGGGTAAAAACATCCCTTTGAAAAACAATGATATTTTTCTTTGGGGTCAAATATCGTTGAAACTATGTATAAGAGATAAAAAAAAAATATTAAATAAAAATTTAACGACAAGAGTATTTTAATTTGGTGAAAAAATATTTTGGGTGATGGGGCTTTTTTAAAAAAAATTAAAAAAATTTTTTCTCATTACTTTAAAGTACTCTTCAAATCGTTAAACTTTTGTTTAACAATTTTTTTTCTATCTCTTACAGTTTTGATAATATTCGACCCCAAAGGAAAATACCATTTTTTTTCCAAGGGATGTTTTACCTCTTAAACATGAGATTGCGCACGTATAAAAAAATACGTATCTCTTGGATTTTTGCGTTTAACAACGTATTTCAAGAAGAATCGAACCGATTCGAATTCTGGACAGTTGTAACATGTCCCTTGTAAGAAGATTATAAATTGTTGCGTATATATAAAACTATAAACGCGTTTATACGATTATATAAGTTTTGATTTGACACTTACTTTTTTTCTATGAATAGACAATCTCGAAGAAACAAAATGATTTCTGACTGATAGCACTCTAGTCATATTAATTTGATAATAAATTTGTAAACTCTAACTTTTTCTTTTTTTTAGATACGGAAAAAATATTTTTTTTTTTCTTTCGAGCAACTTTTTAGAAAAGATTGATTTTAATACACGATGATTTTAACACACGATATAAAATTAAGTTTTCCAAATTTAATTACAAAATAATCATACACGAGATTAGCGCTTTCCACGCGTTCCTATTAGATTTTAGATTTAAAACGCAGTGAAAAAGTTTTAATTGACATATATACTCTTTCCTTTAGCCAGATTAAAAAATCAACGTGTGAAGACTAATGCAAATTAATAGAAATTAATTATAAAGATATCCTATATATAATTGTAGATCCTACGATATAATAAAAATTAACTTAATACAAATTCGTATTACATTATTAATAAAGATTTTACTTCTGAAATTTTATAAAAATAAAAATCTATTTCATCAAGGTACATAAAAAAATATTGGTAACCACATAAAAGCACAATTCGAATAATTTCGCAAAAATTGATTTGTGCGACACAATAATGTATCACGATGTAATATCGATTAAATGTGACACGAGATGGCTCGCTAACTATATTACTGGCGCTCGACAAAAGAGTTATCACTCACGAGGGACAAGCGATGATAAAGTTTCCGAAGCTCTCAACAAAATTTCCTCGCGCGTCCCTTTTATCTTCGTAAAGTTCATTAAGGTTTCACCTACTTGCTCGCGAAAAGTTACACAGGGTATGTTTAACCGCGCACACGATGTAAAGCGAGATATTCTCATGTTTAAAAAGCGAGTAAAGCTTCTTTCGCTTTTGCGTATATCCGCTCTTTGAAGAAAAATGTCATCGAAAAGGAAATGACGTGTTTTTGACGTGTTCGCATTGATATCATGAATATACTCGATCGATTACCGCGTTCATATACGTAATGTTTTCAGGAAAATGGCAAAACCAAGCGTCGTATTACGCCATAACGACCGTATAATAATTATGCCGATGACATGCCACTTGCATTGGATTAACAAATCATTTCGAGGCTTCTTGCGTTTTCCGTTATCCTAGCCGTGGCGCGGCCTTGTACGTATATATAATGAATTAAAGTGACACGCAATTTCTCTCGTGTAATTAATCTCGTCGCAGTTTCGCGGATTATATTTCTCGACGACGTTCTCAGAAAATATCTCGTTCATTTCCTTATCGCTTTACGCGATTTTATTCCATTTTTTGCAGATCAATTTCAATTTCAGGGTTGACCACACACAATTTTTGATAACCGTTATCAATTAACTGCGTTCCGCAGCGTGAGCAAATCGAGAGATTCGACCGATTTATATTATATTCAGGCAATTTCTAACGCACAATTTCACGCTGTGTGCAGCACGAAGGAATTTCTCCAACCGTTTTACGTCATGGCACCGTTTTTCGCATTTTCGCGTAAAGGCTATTTGATATCTCGATTATTATTCCTCGCATTTACAATAATTAGCGATTTTAATGTTCAGTAGAGTAAATGCTTTCGTGTGCGTTTATGTCCGATTGATTTACGTGCGGTGTTAAATTAACATATTTCTACTGATGAAGCCCAATAAAAAATTCACGTAAGAAAAAGCTACCGCGGAAATGTTATCGCAAACGCTGGCACGAAAACAAGTCAAAAAAAAATCAATGTAAACTGGATATAATAAATGCTCAAATTTCGAATACGCGTATAATTCAATTGTTGTTTAACTTTTGTTAAAATTAATGTGATAAATAAAATTTTACAAAATTATTAATAATAGTAATATCGTTTTAATGAGGGGAAAAAAAATTCGAATAATATATCAAATGTAGATGTATATGTAAAATAATATTATATAGACGTAGAAATACTCTTCAAATCAGGTATCTTTTACGTCAAATGTGTCGAAAATATCTTAATAATATAATTATCTGAATATTTACAGCCTTCTATTTAATACGTAAAATATACTTTGCAAGGAATTTTCCGCGGCAAATACAGACGAACAATCTTGTTCTTTCTAAGACAGCTCTGTTTTTATTTGCGTAACTTACTTTGGTAGTAGCTGGTAAAGGAGCTCCTCGCATTTACGTTTCTCCTCGAGATAGTCCGCCGTACGTTCCTCCACCAGTGTTTCTAAATTCGTGGCATACTGTTCCATGCGAGACAGCAAATTGTCCAAGATATTGCTGCTCTCATAGTCTCTGAAACGGACAAACCACGCAAACATGCTTAATATTTAATCTGATTTCGATACGCGAGAAGACAAAGGATAAGTGAGTAGTTGAAAATATTCAAATCATGATATAAAATATTAAACTGGATATCGCCCACACAATCGGATCGGATACCAATAGAGCCGAAAATCAATTGTGATGTGGAATCTTCTTTGATTTAATTCGTGAGCTATACCTAAATCGCTCAATCCACGAGAGGCATCCACGATCGGATATACGGAGAATGGGATAAACCGCAATCGAGACACAGCGAGCCATCACAAAGACAATTAATCCAATCGCCGCGATTGCGGTCTGACAAACGTCATGCCTATATCACGCAAGCAGGTATGAGAGACCAATATCGAGAACTGTTTGCGATCTCGTGATAATCAACTCCCGTGAAAGCCGTTACTAAAGAAATCAATTTACTTACGGATTATTGAAAATCAAATCATTCGCGAAAATTATATTTTATTTCTCGACAATCTTACGAATGTTGAAGTTATTCATCCCGTTCGAATGACGAAGAAAATTATATATTACATTGAAATTATTATCTTGACGTTATACATATATCATATAATTATGGAAAATGTTTTATATTTTTCCAACAGTCTAATATTGTGTTCACATATGTATTTCAATATAATTCAAAATGTGATAAGAAAATGATCTTGTTTTAGAATATAACTCTGCATTCCTTAGCTAAATAAAAGTTATGAAAAGAAAATTGTGAAAAGAAGAGACATCTATTATAAGACCGCGCTTGCTTTTCAGAAATAACATCACATCTCCACTAAGGAGTGTGCAAAATTAATGCGTAGCTTTCAGTTTAGTTAAGTTTAGTATTCTCTTTGACTCGGGACTTTGTTCAGTAAAAAATATTAAAATAAACAAGAAAACACTGCACGATAAAAGTAGAAAAGACAAGTTTTGTTTTGAAAATTGTTAACAAATGTTTGTAATGAATTTATAAAAATTATTTTTTGAAAGAATAAGATAAAAAAATATTAACGCAGGAAATAAAAATATAATGATAAAAAATAAAAATAACAATTACCTTAATATATCGTGGAAAATATATGTATATATAATTTTCGCTATTTAAAATTGCCTAATTAAAAGCTAACTATGACCGATGAAAATATTGATTCCATAAAAAATGGCCATGTGTAAGTTTGAAGTGTCAAGATTTTTGCGCTCACTTTTGTAGAGGAATGAATGGAACGACTACTTTCGACAGCAAGATTCTACCTCTCAGGTCATCGGAGTAGACCAAACATGATATAATACGCATTCTTGAAGATAATATTGTAGATAGGGACGCGTGAAATATCGACTTTCGCTAGAGTGCCATTTAGTCGAATATTCGGCCATCAATTATTCGGCTGAACTTTACTTGATAAAATAACAGCAAATTTGATAGAAATATTCTCCACTTAAAGTAGCTTATATGATATGTGTGTGAATATAAATTTTTCCTGCAAGAGGATTACAAAATGTGCCGAGTATTGATAATGAGTCATGATTGCGATTAATTTTCGAATTTCCTTCTCGAATAATATGAAAAAAGAATGCGATTATATATATATTTTTTTCACACATTTAACAATTATCATTTATTTAACTTGACGAAGAAAATTCTTAGACATTACACATATTTGAATTATTTATTTTCATAGTATAAATCTTGCTTAATAAATTAATAAGCCGTATTACTTTATACATTTGTGACTCATTGAAATTCATAATATTTTAATACGCGCTTTGTGCTATTTTATTTCAAAAGTAAGCTACTTATCGCAAAATTACAAGCAAGGATACATAGTAGAAGAGATAGTCCGCTTTTATAGTTTTTCTAATTTATTAAAAAACAACTCGGCCCATTTTGATAAAAAAATATTACATTTATAAGAATGATATCCGTGATAAAAAGTAAGTTTAATAGATAATTCGAAAATTATCGATTCGAAAAATGAGGCATATTGTACTTGAATAGACAAAGATATATTCCAAGTATACTTTAAAAAATAATCATCATCCGTAAATATATCACAATAATTAATTGCGAGAAATACCTGCTTTGATGAAAGCCAGCGCCCCGATATCTTTACGAAATTCTCAATCGCGAGAGAATGATTGTAGGAAATAATTGTGTTAGCCTTCTCCCCTCTCTAGTCATAATAAGACTATTGCGCATACATAACAGCGTCGACAGAAAACATCGAACTTTGCGACCTACGACCTACGTTCTATGTCTATATAGCGGTGCTAATGTTTACTTGCCTCGCCATTCTCGTCTCGGAAGTCGAACGAACCGCGTGTGAACGGCTCCGTGTCGTATTATTTCTTGAAATACGATCGCGAGACAAGTACTACTTGATGTAATTATTCTGTACGAACAATTAAAGATATCAGTCGATTTGTACCGACGCGACGGCTAATAGTTAAAACAATTATTTCATGCGATTTAATATATTTAATAATTTAATTTTTAATTTACATTTTAAATCTAAATCAAAATAATAAGGGATAGACTGAACTATTGTTTTGAGATGATCTCACTTTGAAAATCTTTCATCGATTAAACGTACTTGACAATTACTTTCGGATTAAAAGCGCGTAATAATACAGTAAAGAAAACGCAGAAAGATTGTAATGTATATTAACCGGTTAATAATAATTAATAATAATTAATTCAAAAGAGAATAAAATATTTCATATACAGATTTATTGTTGTAACACATTAAATATTTCACGTAGGCATTAGGAATGTATTTAATGTTATATTGTGCTTGCCATGTGGGGCCTTTACATAGTACGCTATTGTTTGTACATGCCGTGACCTTGCCATTCGTGCGGCGAGACTCGAGCGAGCAGGCAGGCATCGCAAAACGCTCCGTGCTCCGTGCTGCGTATTATCTTTCGAAACACGATTATTTCCTATAATCATTACACAATTAGGAATAATTAACGTGATTAATTAATTACCGCGATAAGCGATACTCATAAATATGAGACGACGGCTATTTGGTAGATATTTCATGTAATTAATATGCTTCAAGTACGCACCGAAGCGTGATTATACGAGTGATTGAAGTAACGAGAAGCCATGATATTATGTTCTCGTTTAATAATAATAAATCTTTAGGATTTACATGTTTAAGAAATATATACCGCGCGTATTGAATTTCGATTACGTATTTTGACGTTTCATCGCGCGTCTTAATTGATTATTAATTCGACTCTCACAGTATCAGGATAAAAAATCGCTGTCGTTCTCTACGTTTTTTTTTTATTATTGATGAAATGTCGCAGGATGGATTGATTCCAATCGAGGGCGCCATCGCGCGCGACATGTTTAACTAGTTAATATAAATATTAATCCACAAATTCGACGTTTACACATCGTTATAAATTGTTCAAATGCAAGATTTATCCGATCAAATGTGTGCGCAAACGGTCTGCAAAATCCAACTATATTTTCGATCGCATTCGCGGATATTCACATTTAATTTTAATTTGGTTATTTGTTTACTTTTGTTATAATAAATGTATATTTAAATATATTAATAATATTTATGAGTATCATCACATTTTTTGTAATAGAATTTGACCCATATACGGGAGTGTCATATAAAATGCCGTGCAATTGTAATAATACTTTTCGCGACTGAGTAATATAAAAAAGCAGCGAATAAGATAGAAAAAGGAACTCTAGACAGCATTAGGCGACAATGAAGCAATCCTGGAGTAAAGCAAATTTTTTTGGACATCGTACTGGTAAGTAATAATTATATATTTTTTTAATTTTAAGCTCCAGATAATATATATGTATATTAAAATATAATTATATACATAAAATAAACAGAAAAGAATTGAAAAATTAGTCTTCTTTATGCGATTTAAGAATTATATTAAAATTGAAATTTACGATACATATATATATATATATATATATATATATATATATATATATATAATATATACAAATGCAACAAAAAACTATTCTACATATTATGACGAACACATTAATCAATACAGTTCGAAGAGGAAAATGTTAAAGAAACTGTTAATATATTCAATTGAATAAAATTCAATTTTATATATGATTTGAAACAAAATAAAATCAATAAAGGATATTACGGATAATCGGAGGATTATATTTCAAAAAAATGAAAATTGATAAAATTTGTCTTCTTCTAATCTCGATGGCTTTAATGAGACGCGAATAACATTTCCGCGTGAATGAAAATTAATTGGATCGATAGTTCGATATCATTTTAGAGACAATTATTTCTGTAAATCAGATAAAGCCCTACAATTGTTTTCGTATAAATAGAATTATATGTGTGCGTGTGTGTGTATTATATATTAAAAGAAGATTTTGCTCTAAAAAGATATGGATTAAGTTCTTTTTCATTAATGACAGAAAAATTAATTGTATTTTATGTATTTTATATATAAAAATAATATTAATGTTATATAACATATAAGGTATACCTTTTTATAGCAGTTAATATAATTGTTTGTTTGTGTGTGTATGTGTATTATATATTAAAAGAAGATTTTGCTCTAAAAAGATATGGATTAAGTTCTTTTTCATTAATGACAGAAAAATTAATTGTATTTTATATGTTTTATATATAAAAATAATATTAATGTTATATAACATATAAAGTATACCTTTTTTTATAGCAGTTAATATAATAGTTAATCGTGCTTTATTAAAATTATAAAATAAAAGAGAGATCAAATTGATCCAGTATAAAATTTACGGCGCGTGAAAATGGGCCAACTTTATTAATAATTATGGAACTAGAAAATTTAGATGTCGACGAGTTAATTTGCTGAACGTTAATTATTCATGTTGCTCAGTACGCTGCTAGCATGGCTTTTGCATAGTTTTACACAAGCGGCAAAATTCGCTTTGTACAATAAAACTCTTCTGAATTCTGAATAAATTCGTAAAATTTTTGTCGAGAATTACTTTCCAACAACAATTCTAAAAGAACTGTATAAGTTTTTGTTATCTTCTCTGATCTTTTTCATGCTCTTAAAAAAAGAATGTTTTAAAAATCTTTCAAAAAAAAATATCTTTTTCTTGTTTAATATAAACGACTTAACTTGGACTTCTTTTATGATAATTGATATTCTTAACTGTGTTTGTATTTTACATAATATATAATGATATCATCCGAAAAAAAATAATTATTATCACGAAGGTTGATCATATATAATTGATCAATAATGTATTCATAATACATTTTATTGAATTAAAACAATTAAGCAATAATCTCATAGAATAGCAATTAACATGCAATATGATTGCATGCAAATTGATATTATCGGGAATTATAACTAAAAATAAATAATGTTTTTTTATGCTTTAATAAATAGACAGAGTGATATCAATTTCTCCGTGGGTGGATGAATCCAAAGCGAGAGCGAGGAAACCTGTTCTACTCGCAATCCGTGACTGAAATGATACGCAAATTGTTCCACTACGCTGTCGTAGTATAGCTATGTATGTAATTTATGAGACGGAAAATTTCACAGGAAATGTCCCCTATCTTGCGAAATTATATTTACGCAAAATCCTACAACTAATCTCATAACCGTTGACAAATATTTTCAATACTAAAACAATGAAAAATAAAGTCAAATAAAAATATAAAGTGGTAAATAAGACTCGTATAAGTGATCGTAATATTGAATGTAAATTATACAATTATTGATTCTTTTTACAATTTTGAAAACAATAGCAAAAAGAAGTCATGTCAGTCGCTTTGTTATCCGAAGAAATATATTCTCAAAAAGTACCGAAAGGCTCAGTGAGGAGAAACTGAGGAGAAACTCGCATTTCACTTGCAGTCTTAATATCAGACTCGTAGCTTTCGCAGACTTGTTTTCATAATTCCTTAACAAAATATCGAACATAATTATCTCGCTCGATCTAGTTTGCGACTTGCAGCGTAGCGCACGTGCGTTAATGTTAACGCCGAGCCTATCATCGAGTACAAGCGCACATGCACGTAATTATGTAGAGAGTCGTACCACATAATCATCTTTCAAAGAGACGCCGTAACTATGTTAGTTTGGAGAAATTGATGTTCTATGCTCTCAGAATGAAACTCAAATATAATTATTATGTAAAAAGTATCACAAAGTAATTTCGCGATCATTTTCATCGGTGGTAATCAACGATGTCATCAGAAATTTGTGAATGAAAAATTTAAAACTTGGAATATACAATCGCGCTAAAAATAAAAAATTAAAATTTGTTTAAATTATATTTTTTAATATTATGTGTACGTGCGGATAACATTTTTTCTCGTGGAAAAAATCCAAAGAATTATAATGATGCTTTGAAATACGAGGATCCTACATTAAATCCGTGAACAATGTATAATAAGCAGTTTTGAAAATGTATTTCTGTTAGAAAAGCGAGTATGATCGTCAACTATGACACTTTCAAAGTTATAACTCGTCATTGAAGTCAAGCGCGAACAACACGTGCCGTGTGATATACGAAGGAAGGAGAAACAAAGTGATGTTTGACATTGCATAAAAGCGACTAGAGGGTGTGCAACATGAAGCATACATTGCACACATATGCGACGATAAACTGAGGTGTTTAACTTTCTCGCACGATTTTCTCACTGATTCAAACTACAAAACGATATTAACTATTTTCAAGCTCATAAAAGAAAAAAATCTTGAAAAATAAAAAAACATCAGATTACCGAAACGTAATTGAATCTTCTCTGTCCTCATTAGACCATCTGAAGGTACACGAGCTACATTTTAATCAGCGAAAAACGTAATGAATAGAACATACATGGACGTGCTTAGTGATCAATCGCTCCTCTTTAAGTACATCGGTTTCTCTGCTGCAGCAAAATCGATGGAAACTCGTATTCATATAGCGATCACAGTATGTTATTTCATTAATGAAATGCTTACGTAGAAAGTGACTCTCTTAGATTGATTCAAAAATATTTTATGGAATGGACTTTTTGACAAAAATATCATGAAAAAATCATCACCTTACTATTCTTCGGTTATCAAATTTCTCAAATCTTAAGTAAAGTTTCCATTTTAATAAATAGATCTTTTATTAATTAAAAAGCAAAACAAAGTTTTGTTTGATTTGTGTAAATTTTAAAAATTATTATTCGCTTAAAAAGAAATTCTTTCCAAATAAATATCTCTTGAAATTATTTAAAAGTTCTTACTAAGGAAATGTCAATCACATATTCGCGTTGCGTACACTATACTTTATTAAAATACCTTTATCTGAAAAAAATCTGAAAAAATGTATGATTTCCGCGTGGCATGTACGCAAAAAGATAAAAAAAGGATTAACGTTTCTAGTCGGTAGTAAGATACTCCCTGTGAAATGTTATGAAATATTTTCGATATCGATTTTACAGCTCGGGAAATAATATTATACAAGAGACATGAGTTTATAGCAGTCCTCCTTTGTGTGAAAGGGGTATTAGATATTCCTCGCGCGCGCATTGCCACGCAGGCTTTATAGAATATGACGTGATTTATAATGTAATATCGGCACGAGAGTTATGCATAAAATCCTAAGATTTCTTACGTAGGAGTCAATCCTCGTCTTAAAGGATTCGTGGATGGAAATTAAATCTCGAGGAAAGTTCTTGAGAACCTGGTGTTTCAAACAAAAATATCAACACCGACTCTTCATTATCGCGCAAACTTAGTCACGACAGAGATAATACATATACGTGAACTTGACTAAATTGTTACACTTTGTGCAAGTCTGGATATGAAAAAAACACGAAGGAAATTTTATTCATCGTCAGATGTGTGACGTGGGCTTCCTGCATGTTTCTTTCTATTTCTCTCATGTACGTTTTACAAGTTAACTGAATTTTTTCGTTCCTATTTGTCTCTCTCAATTTATCATTCTCACCCTCTCTATCTCTTTTAATCTTTGTCGTACTTTGAAATTAATTTTATTTCCTTGAAATTATACAAAAGTTATTTCCTTTTTTGCCTTTTGGCCTTTTCGTCCTTTCGGTCGCACAGGAGTAATTTAATAACTCACGTGAATGAAATCAAAGAGAAACGAATATATTTCGCATCAGAAAATAGATTCGCGTGCACGCGAGCAAAAAATATAATAAAAAAAAAATATATATATATATAGAGAGAGAACATACATGGAATTGAAGCTGTCGTGACTTGTCTTTTCATCTGGCCTCAATAATTTCCGATGCATTGGTCAAAGGAAACGTTTCATTATCAGTGGGAAGAGGTAATCCTTTATTTAACGACAAATTTTTTTTTTGGCCTCGATTATCTGATCGTATAAGAAGGTATATAATGATGACGGTTTAAAGAGCGAAGGCAACAATTGGCAAGAGAGAGAACATCTCAATAATAAAAAGGAATTTGCATGAACGACGACGTTATCGTCGTCGCAAGTTCAGCTCCCAAGGTGCTGATGAGCGAACGAATCTCGACGATGTTATCGTCCGCTTTAATCTACCTCTGCCAATCACACTACTCGCAGCAGCATTGAACATCGAAGCCGCTCAATGCCTTTCGTGTGCTATACATACATATTCGATCGTCTTTACACCGATATTCACTCGAAAGCTGTACGGAGTGACGCGTTTCAATCGCGTACGTGGAATTCGGCTTTACACGTTTCGGACGGAAAAATCATGAGATGGAAATTCTCGTAACATCAAGTAAGCGAATGTAATGAAAAATTCTTCTGGAAAATGCACGTCGTGAAATTGACGAATTTTCCTAAAATTGTACCAGCGAGAGAAACAATAGGTATTTCGAATTTATGCGAACATCACGTTTTTAGCAATCGTCATCAATCATCATCGTTATCAATTTTCTCTTTTTCTCTTTTCCTTTCTGTTTCTTTCAGAGTGTTTGTAATCCCTGTTCCATAAACTTTATCAACCGCTACGCAATATGCGACGGTTATTTCGTTAGAGGCAATTAATTGCTCAATTATTAATCCGCAATAACGCAAGGCCATTCCATTTTCCATCGGCCTCTGTTTATACATAGTATGTTTCCGTATATTCATGTGTGAGAATAGTTCAAAATCATTACTTAATATTCCTCTTGTGTATTGCGCGTGAAACAGCAAGCTGATTCGACCGACGAGAATGAAAATATTTCGCCAAGTATACTAAAAGATTCTATTATTCCGTTATATTAACTCTCACACCTTGATTATGATGAAATTATAATAACGGAATAATAGAATCTTTTAGTATACTTGGCGAAATCTTTTCATTCTCAATGAAATTGAAGGATGCAAAATATATCGTGATCATTAAAAGGTTATTGTTATAGCGCCTTTTATTTGATCGAAAAACTTATCTTTGTTACGATGCAGTAAATGTATGGTAATAATATATACAACGAATCGACTATGTTATTATTAACATGTATATGCAAACACGGTAATTTGGCCTGTGGCTAGATCCAGTATCAAAAAGTTTCAAGCGCACATTCGCGGAATCCTATTGCTACAAATTTACACGTGATATGAAAATTTGCTCGCCTAATACATACAGTTAGAGCTTTTACATGTATGCAAGTTGTTCTTTTTTATAAAATATATAATATAATCAAGATTAGTAGTAAAAAATTGTTTGTTGTTATTTTGAAAAAAATTCGGCTCTTTATTAAATTAATAAAAAATGCAATCTTAGATTTTATTTTAGCACGTTATTCATAATAATTTCTGTATCAGCAATAAATTTTAAATAGAAACTTTAAAGGGATTATAATAGTGTAGTGGATTTCTGTGTCCGTAATTGTTCCAGCTTTAAAACTTTCATGAACGATATATTAAACCTTAAAACCACAAATAGGATAAAGTCGAATTTAAGGAAAAACTAAACTCATAATTATAAATTACTATTAGAAAATCATGAAAACTTAACGAATGATATTTTTTTTGTTATAAAAAGTTGACAAAAAATTTCAGTTTAATTGTCTACCTAATAAAACATATAAATTATTAAAACTTATAATGAATTTATTATTTTTATTATTTATTATATTATTAAAATAATAATAGACTTAAATATTTTTTTATTAATAACATAATGAAAAGTTATTGAATTATTTCACTTTTATTTATTTTTTCTGTTATTAAGTTACATTATTCTTGTGTCATCACACAAATTAACATTTTTATTTTTATGAATTTTTACATCGTGCAATTAAAATCATGATAACTCTAAAAGTCACTATAAAAAATTAATTCGATATAAGATATTTACAATTTTGAGATTAAATTATATTTTACAGAGCAAACTCTTTACTATAACTTGCAAAATTAATTATTAATTTTATATTTTAAAAATGCTTTGAGCAATGTCATAATATTAATAACTAAAAAAATTCATGAATCTCAAAATGTATTAGATTTATTAATTTTTGACGTAATTGATCTATACAATTCTTTCTTAATCCTCATCAGATGATATATTTTTTGCTACGTATCATTTTATCCATCAAATACATCATGCGTTATTAAAAGAATTAGATGTAAAATATAAAAATATTATTTAAATTGTACATGTAATGCACGTTCAATCTATTACGTGTTAAAATAAAATTTTTACAGCACTCTATTATATTGTATATAATATTTATATGCAATTATATTCTCCACTTAAATTAAATTAATATATATTAATTGTTTAATATATATATATATATATATATATATATATATATATTAATACATAATAATTGTATTATTATATATTAATTGTTTTAATAATCATTTTTAACATAAATAAACGTTTTCCTCGAATTTCAAAAATTCTCATGAAAGTCGATCACCGATCGTCACGTCGCTTTAATACACGAGTCATTCGAGTGTGAAATCATCAAAAATAAAAAATAAAAATTGTCGAGTGTCTCGATAAAACTACGTCAAAGTTAAATGAGATCGAAAGCTCTCGATCAGCCGCGGCGACGAGCCGTCAGTTGAAACAGCCGTCCGTCGAAGATATCAGACGAACGTTGATTAAATCGTTTTCCCATGAGATTGGAAAATCCTTATTCGATTTCAGCGCATGATGAGGAAGCAAGATGAAAGAAATTATGCTTATAAAAATTATGCAAAGCAACAATCTCATTCTCCTCTTATAAACTTTCTCTTTCTCTCTTTTTCTACCCATTTTTTTCGTAAGCTCACTATCGACTTTGATCGCAAAACAACAATCGAAAATTTAAAACTTTCCATCCCTTTTAAGAGAAACATGCTTGTTCTCAGCCTACAATTTCTCTAAGGAACATAATCTCGCGAATGATTCAGTCGCAATTTATACATAAAAATCTCCAAGAAGAATCAGCAGATGCGTAAGCGAATGTAATTTTCCTCGGGAAAGAAGAACAAGTCGAGCTAAATTTCACTGCGGTGATCGATTGCTGGTAATACGGGTCTTTACGTTTTTCTTCCAACTAGCATTTCCTTTCCAGTTCAAACTCTACTCGGCTTCTTGCCTTTTCCACCTATTTCTTGGTTTATTCCTCTACGGAATGCGCTCAGCCATCTAGAAGCCAACCTCTTTCTTGTGCAGTTATTGACCTATCAAGTTAATACGCCTGAACTCGTCGGCTTCACCCTTAGATTCTCTCTGAACGAGTATGAGATGATGCATGCACAGCGTTCGGAAGGTCGACAATTATGTCAATATCTGACCGGGAGAGAGAGAAAGAGAGAGAGAGAGAGAGAGAGAGAGAGAGAGAGAGAGAGAGAGAGAGAGAGAGAGAGAGAGAAGAGATGACTTCAGTCACCTTCAGGAGAAGAGAAAAAGAAATACTCGCAGATATCGCATCTTTTGCTCCTTGCGATGCTTTATGTCGACACAATAACCTTTACAATTTGTCAGGTTGAATACAAACGCTGTATTCAACCTGAATTTCATTGTATCGCGGATCGCAGTCAGCGATCGCAATTCGTTCAACCTAAATCACATCCGTGAATAATCCAGAAGCGTAGCGAAAACACGATTGTTATTCGGCTATTAATATCCGAGCGATTATTTATATATATATATATATATGTGTGTGTGTGTGTGTGTGTGTGTGTGTGTGTATGTGTGTAATATATACGTCACCTTCGCCGATATCGCGATATCAAAGAAAACCGTCACACTTGATATTTTCGATATATATTGGCATTTCACGTAAACGTAGTTGGCAGTCGCGGTAGAAATGACAAAACGGAAATAACGTTAGACGGACAATACTTTGGTGCAATTAGTGCATTCTCTTGATAGTTTGAGTTTTACGGCACTCGCGTTATTGCTATACTGTGGACTCGAAGTTTATCGATGCTCTAAAGTACGATATACGCGTTTTTTTTTCATCGTGCTTAGATACGCAAGCTTTTAGCTTAATGAGAGAAAGAGATAGAGATAGATAGATAGATAGATAGAGAGAGAGAGAGAGAGAGAGAGAGAGAGAGAGAGAGAGAATGTGATCATTAAAATTCTCTTGAGGTTCTGCTTTAAGTTGCCCGCTGAATTAACGTACGTGACATTTTTGTTGTCAATGTCGACTTCAACGTGATTAAAAACTGGCGCTGTCTATTATTAAATCGCAGAAATTAACGTGACTGATATAATCCAAGCAAAAAGGTTACTCACTTATTAATTTTACGAATGGTCTGCTTCAGCGCAGGAAAATCCGGTCGGTCGGCGGAATCTTGCGCCCAGCATCGTCTCATTAGTGTAGCTACCTGTAAAATACAAATTTATACTTTTTGCGTGAAAAACTGTTTTGGAGAAAGAAACATCTAATTCGCGAATAAATATCAATTATTTGCATCAATATCTCCCTATTTACGATAATTGAAAATATGAATTTAATCATTAATTGATAATATTAATTTAATTATTAATTGATAATATTAATTTAATTATTATATGCAGCTTAATCTCGCATAAACAGTATATATTCCGAAATATATAAACACAATGCGAGCATATTAGAATGCTTGGTACGTGGAATGCTTGATATTTACCTCTTCTTCGACAGAAGCATCGTCAATTACTGGTCTTAAAGGTGAACCGCCTCCTCGTCTAACGCCTTCTACTATTTCTGCAACAAAGAGGAAGTATGTGTCGCGTGATATCAAAATTCACAAAGTAATGTCGAAAGAAAAAAATCTCTCCGTCAAGAGCGCGGAAAATAATCCGCATCGTCGAGCGTGAAGATATCGATTACGGCGCGCCCCCGCTATGCGGGTAGCGTGGTAACGTGTTAAAAGACAATTAATGAAATGCTATGAAATATTCCGCAAAGTTGTAATTACTCCGAGTTGAAGCAACTCCGCACGCAATAGTGCAAACCTACTTTATCCTTAATTCAGTGAAACAGCTTTACGTTACGTCAGACGGTCCGCCTGCGAGAAACTTTCTCCTCCGTCCGCCTTCTAGTCAGCTTCATTACTGTCGTCTGCATATATCGTTTCGAAAAATAGCCGATTATGGAAGCTTCACCATTTGATCTTTTCGAGTACAATGTCGTTCAACAGCTTATTGTATCCGATCCGCATAAATTTTTCAATGAGATACATTTATAGATTTATAGACATTTCGATAAACCGTGAAACTGTAATACTTTTTCTTTTATCGCAAGAATAATTTTTATTTCCGTCGAAGAAAGAAAAGAAGAGATTGATTCTGAATGTTAGATGTTCTTTGTTCGCTTAAAGTATAAGTTATTTTTTGCAATATAAATTTATTTTCACTAAAATATAATTATACTACGGTATTGCGCGCAATTATGTACATACATGAGAATAAAATTAATGAGAGTAATTAACAAGGAATTTGAGATAAAATCAATCGATTAAATCAAATTATGAAAAGTAACAGCATTCTGCGAACGTTTGAATCATATATAATCCAATAATATGATTTATGTTTCAAATCACGTGCATCAATTTTATAACAAGCAGGAATTTTACCGGAACAGCATGGCGATCAATTTATAATAACGTATCCACGATATTTACGCTCCTGTCAAAATTATCGATGTAACATTGATATGTCCGTTCCACAGAAACATGGAATTAGGTAAATAGTTTTTAAGTGTCACACTGGCACATAAATAGAATCAAGGTAAAAAAAAAAAATAATAATAAATTTCAGGATTTATTTAACTTGTATTTAAAAAAAAGCAAAAATAGATTTTTTTTGTAAATCACATTGTAGCTCTATTTTATTAAAAATAAAATTAATGTCATTATTTAATTAACAAATTATACATAAATTAATGTAAAGTTAATTCAATCATGAACATTGAAAAAAAAACGATTATGCAGTATAATTGTACACGTGGCAGTTGATTCATGCTTTTCTACATTAATTAATATCTCTTTAGCCTGAGTTCTTCTCATTATATTTAATGACTTACATTTCTATCTAAAGCAAAAATAATATCCATGTTTTCTCTGCTAAATCTATTCGATCGGATATATAATAAAAAATACGAAATTTCGGAATTATTACGGTTTCGAATTTCGCCTAAGATGAGATTCGATAGTCTACACAAAGGAAGGAAATACTTGTAAGCATTACACCACACATATAGGATCTCCAAACACGTTCTAGTTTGACTCCCGCGTATCATTTACCGTCACATGTTACGCTCCATAAATTTCCACCTGCTACATCAATGATCATCACATTTTCATAAAAAAAAAAGACCAAAGGGAAATTAAAAAGATAAGACGTAAAAAATAATTTTGTTAGAAATCAATAATTATATCTACAATAAAAAAACATAAAAACTATAAATAATATAACATATAATATATATTTTAAATTAATTTCCATTAATTATGAAAAATTTTAAGCATATTCGAAGGTACTGACGAATTTCTATATGTAAAACGCGACATTCATTAAAAGTAGCGAAAATTCATTGAAATTCTGGAAACATTGTAAAATTGTAAAACCATGCAATTCCATGCAATTATAATTACAGTCACTATTTATCATTGCATATTTTGCGAAATTTTTCCAACAATGTAAAAAGTCGATACAAAAAAAAAAATGTATATTATATATATTAGCTATATTATTCCGTCCGAAATATCTCTCGTGACGGAACTCACGCTGCGAAAGCATTACAAAACTGTTTAATTTCGTCCGAGGTCAATATCAGGCATTATATTTCGACGGATTCGTCCTCCAATGGGTGGCGCCCGCGTAAGTACGCTCGAGGTATAATTGATTGGATATCTAATTCGATCGCGTCGCGACAGACGGGAAACTAAATCCGCGTCGCCGTCGCTCAAAGGACACGTACTGTGCCTGTAGATGTCCTCGAGGAATATGTTGCAAGACTCGCAGTTGAGGGTGCAGTGAGGCCTGCGGACCTCGAGCAGGGGACTGACCGCCCTCCTCGGACTGGCCCCGCCGTCAGGACTCGTCCCCGGTATCGGTGGCAAAGTCAGACTACTCGTACTTGAAGCGTTACTTTTCTCCGCCATTCCGTTGTTATCCTTTAATCGTCGATCAAGGGAGTCCACCAAACTGTCTCGCCGGACAGTTGACCTTGAAAATTTATCGCGATCTCTTTTTCGAATCTCTCTTTTCTTTTTTTTTTGTTTCGTTAATTTTGCCACGTGCATATATGCATACGCATACGCACACGCACAAAGCGAAACCGTATTATACATTTGAATCGGCATATCCGACAATACAATGAAATTGCATACGATAAATAGAAAAAAACTTGTGACTTCGCGCGAATATATTTTCGGAGTTTAAAATAGTTGTCGCGATCGCGAATATACATGGTTGAATAATAAACACGTTAATAAATCGTGTATAGAAAATTAACTCGTGAATGCATCGTTCTATTTTTTTGATAAATGGCAATGATCAAAAAATACTTTCCGATCATTGCAACGTGTATTGAAAAAGGGGAATATAAATATAGATAGAGAAGAGAGGCATTTATGCCTTGCAGACCATGTCACCGAGAGCAAATATAGAGGATGTAGGCAGATGCAGATTATAGATATATCTTTGCGTGAATGTTATATGTCACGCTATCACACAATAATTTTGCGGATTGTATTGTATAAATAATTTCTACAACATGTTTGTATTTTTATTTTACACGTATTTATCTTTTACAATAAATAAATATATATATATATATATATATATGTATGTATAATGTAAAAGAAGTATTGTAATTGACGTATTTTATTTGTTTATCTCCGTATCCGCGGTCTACAAGTATGTTTGTGTGCAAAATTAATTTTCTTTGCCCTTTATATTATATTATGCAAAAGAAAATGAAGTGTATTGTGTATCCGCGCAGACTATTAAAATGTTTACCACGTTTCTCTCTTCGAACATTGCATATATATATATATTCACTTTATCTTGTTTAAAAGCTCACATTACTTTGCAACGAGATAATATTTATAAGATATCTTGTATTTCATGCTTGTCATTCTTTTAAAAAATCAAATTATTTAATTTTCAATCTAGTTTTGATTAATATTATTAATATTATTAATTAATAATTGCTTACAATTGCTCGTTATTATTTTCATGATGATCAAAGAACACTTTGCAAATGACAATCCTGACAATAATTAAAATAAATGAGTAATTAGCAAATGGAAATTCGCTGAAATTAACTGGCATTTCCATAAAAAATAATTTTTCGTCAGATTAAAAATATGTGTAATAATGTTAAACATTAAATATTGAATACCTAATATTGAATAAAATTCTATCTCACGCGACTTACTAATCTCATTTATAGAAGTTACGTTATATACAATTCCCTAATTAATGAAGCTATTACCCGAAAGGCATTTTCGAAGCGCTCGTGGATGAAATAAGCACGATGATCATCTTAAAGTTTAATTAGCATGTAATGATATTATAAGAGTGATTTATTATGATAGAACTTTGTCGGAAAGTTACGTCTCGATGGCCTTGGTTCGTCGCTCTCGACTTTGACTTTTTCCCTGTCCAACTCCTTCCGGACATATCTGTCCGATCATTTTACGACCAACGACCCTGTTTTCGTCTAAGTTCACGAGGTCATTGCTTCGGATATTTTGCTGACAAGAGAAACATGCCAATTACCGTGAGTAAACGCGATCGTTAAAACAAATTACATAATCGCCGTTCAATTTACTATCTTTGAAAAACTTTAAAGAGAATAGATTTTTCTCATACAACCACTTTTAGCTTTAAATGGATAAATAAGAGAAACCGAAAGTTAAAGATAATTAAAAGTCAGCAAAGGAGACCGCATTTCCGAAAGCGAACAAATTTGAGGAAACTGTAACAAACCACTTGATTGTAACATTGAACGAGCAAATAATTTTCTTCGTCGCGGTTAACAGAGAAAAACTTTCCGGAAGTCACGCGGGCAGGTCATTCGATCGTTCCTTCCGATAAAGTCTAAGTGCTAGCTCTCTTCTCTTTCTCTTTCCCTTTCTCTCTTTCTCTTTCTCTCTCCCTCTCTCTCTTTCTCTCTCTCTCTCTCTCTCTCTCTCTCTCTCTCTCTCTCTCTCTCTCTCATCCTCTCTCTTTAACACGGGATTTTGACGCATTAAAGTACACGCGCGTATCTGTCACCCCATCCCAGCCGGGTCCACTTCGAGTCTTTGCCTTTATGGTACAATCGACCTCATGAAATTTTACCCTTATATCACGTACGCCGGGTAGAAATTTCGACCGCAGTATCGGTTACACGCGACACGCCACATTTTCCATTTCCGTGTCCGGTGAATTAGAAATTGTTTACCAATAAAGGGAAAAGGAAATTTTTAGCGTATAACTCGTATAGCTTCCTCTTGTTGTTTTCGGACGAAAACGTCTTGCCGAATTAATGACCGCGAGGTACGAGCTCGTAACCTCGATTCCGCCGTCGAGCGAATTAGTGCGAACGCTCTTCACCTAGTTATTTCGCAGGAAATAAAGTCAGGATGTGAGTGAAGTATTCATGAGAGAGGTACGAGAAAGATGCATTCGACATATCTCGTTAACGCGCGGACATAATTATAATTATTATATAATCTACGTGCATTTACTTCTTAATACATATTTTTCTATCATTTTTATACATTTAAGCTCTTTTATTTTGTACTTTTATGAAAAGTTCTGGATATTTACATTACAAACTCTCAATATATAAATTTTAACGTAAACGATGAAAAATTATAGTTCTTTATTAAAAAAAATTCTTTTCAAAAAATCATTATCCAAACTAAAGATTTACTTTCAACTTTATATAAGAGCGTATAACATTCTTCTTCAAACAAAAAAATATATTCTCCCCCAAGAAAAAACTCGGAGGTACTTTTTTTTTATCGCGGTTGCATAAATACGATTCGCGGACGAGAAACTTCGAACATAACGAAAGGAGGAAGAAAATAGAGAGAAAGGGAAGAGAGGAAAATAAGAAACAGAGGTACATTGTAATTTCACACTATCGTAAGCATATAACCCGCATAGCAACAGTAGAATAAATGGAGAATCTCTATCGTGATGAAAACAGATACATATGTATTATAATCTAGAGCAAACGGATAAAAGTTTCGTTTGTGCGTGTGTATGCGTGTAAGAATGGCAGGAAAACAAAAGCGGAAATATATAAAATGATGAAATGTGTTTACGGCCGGTGAACTCGAAACGTGAGATTTGTTACGACCCGTCTGATCGGTTATACTTTGCATCACTTGTCGGATCACTACGAGCACCATCTCCTAGAGACCTCCGTCGAGTCTCTCTTAAATTTATCGGCAGATCGTGTTTATCTGATGACACGATGAAACCGCATAGCGTATGACATGATAGTGGAAATAAAGTTAAATCCGATCAGTGATTCAAGTAAACGGATGATCCGACTCGCACTGATAGTCGTAAGCTGATATCAGAAACACCATAAATTGGAAGTAAAGTTTTAGTTCCACGGAGAATTTACTCGACATTTTAGCGGTTTATTTTATTTAACAGAGCAGAGACCGAGTTAACTTCCTTTAACATCATCAAAGATTTACTTTTATACTCGGTCAGTGAGCTTACTCCTGCACACAATCGCGGATCTTCTCTCTCTCTCTCTCTTTTTCTCTTTATAATAGAGTATCTCTCCAATATAATTAAAGATGTATTTCCTCTTTAATAAGATTTCTCCTGCAATCCTTTTAGAAATTTACTCCTTTCAATGAGGAAACTTAAACACAGTGCTCTATTTCTCTCTAGCAAGAACTCTCTAACGCGGTCAGCGGCCTCTTTTCTCTCTAATACGGTCACCGGGATTTATTCCACGCGCGTTTTCCTCATGTTCCGCTGCGATGAAACGGTAATTGCTTTCGCGTGGCTATAACGCGGATATTAAACAAAAGTACGTCGACCTCTGCAGACTCTGTTTTCGTATTTCGCAATCGATATTATGCCGATAACGATTAAACCGTGATAAATTATGCGAATCATCCGCAAGGGTTCACGTAACGTCACGTTCGCATGATCACACATCAATGAAAAAAAGAAAAGAAATAAAAAAAGGGAAAGAGGAAAAAAAAAGAAGGGAAAAAACCACAACGCACGGTATGCACGCACATTGTTGTCGGATATACCGCTCGGTGAGGAATCTCTCTTCCTTCTGTTTAAACAACACGTACGACTCCGTTATTAGGCCGTAAATCCGGGCATAAGCGATGCCCGCTGGTATCACTCGCCGAGAATGTGTTTATATGTTAAAACAAAGAGGAAAGGAACAAGAGGGAAAGAAAGAGAGAGAAAGCGATATCGAGAGGAATCTCAGCGGAGCGCGCGCGACAGCCGCGTGCGTTCTAGGACGCGTGAGAGCCTCGACTGAGCTTTCGGCATGCTCCTACGGAACTCGCGACACATTCTATCCTGCGATCGATCCTCGTGGGACAAACCGACAGCTTGCGAGCTTGCGAGAACTTGGTTACCGATTGTTCCCCCGTCGATTCTGGGGGGGGGGGGGGGGGAAAATTCGAAACGCGAGCTTGGACGGTAAAAGTCGCTTCTCCCGTCTGATCATAGAGTATCGATATCCACTGAGGGCTCGATATCAGGGGTATGATATCGGATTATCGACGCGTCTCGTTGACCTCTGGAGAAGAAGTCGACGATTGGAGGATTGCAACTGCGTTACCAAGCTCTGTTTTCATCTCTTATCATATTACCCGATAAGATATCTACGCGTCAATAAAAGTTTTTTAGGAATTATCTCTGTTTTATATTTTATCGATAGAAAGTTATTCACCATTTCTTTCAGAAACAAAATAAAATATATCCTACTTTTTTTTCCAGTTAAATTCAGATAAGATATACAACTGGACAGATTATTGAATAATAATCGCCAGTTTTATATTTTTAAATATAAAATGTGCGACGATGGCTACATTTGCTTTAAACAATATATATCACTTGCTCTCTGCTCATCGCGTGCTCGACTGTCGATAACAGACAGTATATAGACCCCCAACAGCAGCTTGCAAGCTCCGATCAATAAGATTCCTTGGGAAACTTTAATAATCCTTGATATTTGCTTGACGGTCGATAAAACGGTGAGCAAAAAAAATTTCAATAATTATTAGGCAAAAAGCTCGTGTAAAAAATTAAGTATACAAGTAAAAAAAATATATTAAACGTGACTTACAGTATTTATCCTTTCATTATTAATTCAAATTAGATTAGAATTATGTAAAAAAAAATTCATGAATATAAATTATAAAAAATTACAAAAAATTTTTTTTATAAAAACATAACATATATATATAGTTTTTCTAGCATAATTTTTTAAAAAAGCTTTTTTAAAAAAGAAAAAGTATTTATCATTGAAATATCTTTGCATAAATCGGAAAAATAAAAAATAACAAAATTCGCAACACGCGATACGTTTGCGATTTCATATCGGGAAAAGCACTATAATTTGTGCATATGTTTTCCAAGTCGCTTAACGTAAAAACTGAGAGAATTATGTCGCTCTTTATTAGAATCTATAGATTACCGTAAGCCAAATCCTAACGTGCGAGTCATTACGAATCGCGTCACGCGACGATACATATTCATGATTAAGTTCCAGAACATACTCTGACTCTAGAAACAAGGACGCAAAAAGTCAATATTGTGTGTGCAGTGGAATATAAGCAATTTTATATCGTGCACGGGATTAAATTTTTTCTGTTGATCATACGTTTTATTATAAAATACCTAAAGCTAAACGAAACGCGAGAGTATTTGCAAAAATGACTGCCAGTATGTCGGATAAATAATCACCTCAAGTTTAATCCATCCTGTCTGTCATTTAATTCATTTCCATAAATAATCAAATGCATTAAGCATTGTTTATCAAGCTTTCTTTATAAAGCAAAACAATGCGTTATTGTCTACGAGACACGGAACATCTTATCCTTCTGGTTTTATTAATCTCGCGCTGATATTAAGATAATAATAATGTAAGATCACAGCAATAATTTAGGTGAGCTCTCAATTTTTAATATTACAAACGCATAAAAATAAGCTCCGTAAACTTTTTAATTGACATAATATATTAATTTTTTAAATATTTATAATAATACATAAAATTTACTTGTCAAAATTATACCGACTACCGATCTCTGTGCACCTGCATCATCTTTTAGATAATATATTACACAATCTAGTTTACCTTCCTGCTGTTGGTTCTAATAACTCTGATGTAAATTATATCTAAAGTACGATACTAAAGAAGGTCATCTTTGTTGCAACGCCGTCACGTTAAACGAAACGCGACAAGAGGCAATTGCATGTATCCCGCGATTATCCTGAATAACGTTAAAGACTCACCTTTCGGAGAGAGATTGTTATTGTCTCCCAAGTAGAATGGCCCTTGGCGCATCACGATCTCGTGAACGATTATAGCGAAACTATATACATCGCCTTTCTGAGTGCCCTCGGGCAGCCGTCTTTCTGTCCTCAGCAACTCTGGTGCTGTCCACAGCTGTTCTGCAAATACCAAATTTCCTGCTCTAAAAAAAAGAAAAATCAGAATGCCCGAACAATTCAATCTTTTTTTTCTATTTTTTCTTTTCATTTTTGTTTTTTGATTTTTTTTTAACGTTATTTTGACAACCGTTATTGTACAAACCCGAATATTATACATATATCACGCATATTTGAACAAAAATAAAGTAACGTCGGAATAAAAAATATTCATTGTTTAAAATTCCCGATATACGTAAACCATTTTTTTTCTGCAATACGTAAACTTTATCATAAATACCTGTTTACGCAATATATGTATATATCAATGTGTACGTGCAATGAATTAACTGTTCAACGCTGTTCGCACAATTAGAAGTTTTGTACGTTTCTAAATATTATCTCGTTTCTCGCACGCGTTCTCTCACACAGTCTTCTTTTTACTCCGCACATGCTTGGAAAATATTTAACGTTACAACTACGTAACTCTCGCGAAAAAATATCATCGACCGCATGCTCGAACGTACAGTTTGATACAGTTCCATAAACATGGTACATACTTCTCCAATAAGCGTAGCTGTTTCTGTCCGCCTCCGCAATCGTTCTTCTGAGCTCGTGCAAGCCAAAGTCGGCGATTTTCAGGACAAATCGCGAATCGACCACGCAGTTGGAGGACTTGAGATTACCGTGACTCTTGACCTCCGATGCGTGGAGATACACCATGCCGCGGACGATATCGTGTATCAGGGATCCCCTGAATACGCGATCGAGTTTTATCTGCTCGTTCTCCAGTATATCCTGCTCGACAGCGAGAGATGAAGATAATAAGACACGGTGAAACGCGCAAGATCGATTCCTAGGTATATAACTTTATATCTCGATCAAACTTGTTCAAATATATCGTAGGCTCCGATATTATTATTATAGATATGTTACATAAATACGCGATATATATTTTATGCTTTAATCAAAATATTTATATATATATATATATATATATATATATATATATATGTGTATATATACAATTTTTTCAACCAACTATATAGACGCCCCCCCACTTTTATTCTTGTTAGCAAAAACTTCAATTCGGGTAAAGTAAACTGATTCAATCGAGAACTTAAAGTTGCAGCATAAGACAAGACAGGTATCCAATAAAGTGGAGCACCTTTTGTTTCGTACATAGAACGCTTCCAACATACAAACGCATTTAGAGTGTGCGAGCGCTTGCTTCTCAGTGTACATTCCTCCTTCAGCATTAAAGCATCTGTATATATACGTATGTCGCACGTAAAGTTTCCAATATTATATATTATACATATAAGTGACACTATAAACTCGACAATATATATTAAAGTATGATTCATGTGACAAATAAATAATAAATATTTTAATTGATATTAAAAATTGAAAGAAATATTATATTATTTTTTTCATTTTCAATATTATAGTATATCTATTTAATATAACCTTTAAATTAATATTCTATTAAAGTTCACTTAAAATTAATTAATCCAATATCCAATAATTAATCAATTATAAACTCAAAACGATGCTTTAATACTGTTATTAAATTTTTATTGAAAGTTCTCTGATTGTAATTATCGAAGATTCACAAATTGTAATAAAGATTAAGATTTTGAGTTGCGAAACATTCAGCAGAAATGCACATTTATTTATCTCGTTTTAATTCGGTGAAATACAGAATATAATTATCTCAGTTGCTTAATTAAAACTTTCAGATAGAATTACAATTCTCACCTGAAGAGATCCTTTAGGGCAGTATTCAGTTAGGAGGCAACAATTAGGCGGCTCGAGACAGGCACCGTAAAATCGAACAAGATGATCATGTTGAAGATCCTTCATCTGTGAAAGTCACCAAAATCACCACTCATATGAATTATAGCCTATTACATGCAATACCGCATATGCTAGATAAGAAATTATGCATAAATAAATAATTTGTCGAGACTTGTGTTATTATATATAATAAGAGAGAAAAATATATTTCGAAAGTTTCTCTAAAATAGATATTAAAATATATATGTCGTAGCCAGATTAAAAAATCCATCTTTTTACAAAATACCTAGACGTTTTATAAAATGCGGCCATATTCTTAAATCGTGGTTAGATTTGTAATATTTTACAATCTGGCTAAGAATTTTAGTCTTTTTATAAAATGCTAACAAGCGATCCGCCACATTATCAAATACAATGATTTTATATATCGTTTTAGATTCTGACTGGTTCATTTCAGTCGTTTTATGAACTGTCTATAGGATAGCTACTTATTTATAGAAAAGTGATAAGTTTCGTGTATTTTGCTAAATAAAAAAATTATTAAACTTATATGAATGTACAATATTTATTAATAATATTATTAAATTTTATAAAAAGTAACATAAATAAAATCTTTAATAAATACTCTTATTAATAATATTATTAAATTTTATAAAAAGTAAAATGTTTACTTATTTAAACAAGTACCGGCAGCATGACAACGGCTGTTGCATTTCATTTTTGATTTATAACAAAGACAACGTTTGCATAAAATGACTGAAATGAACCAGTTAGAATCTAAAACGATATATAAAATCATTGTATTTGATAATGTGGCGGATCGCTTGTTAGCATTTTATAAAAAGACTAAAATTCTTAGCCAGATTGTAAAATATTTCAAATCTAACCACGATTTAAAAATATGGCCGCACTTTATAAAACGTCTAGGTATTTTATAAAAAGATGAATTTTGTAATCTGGCTACGACATATATATGTATTAAACTTGACATGCGATAAAAATACGCATTGTTTGTAAAGTCAATTTACTTACCCGCTTTAATTCGAGCAACAAAGGCCTGGAGATCTCGACTTTGTTTCTTGGTATAAGTTTTATAGCGATTTTTGAATTCTGAAACAAATTGCGATTTTACTGCCAATAGAATTATTGACTGACAATTCTTCGCCTCGAAAACTGTCCGTAAAAAATATTTTCTCTACAAAAAGCAACGCCTAGAGATACAAATTGAATCAACGTTGAATATTGATAAAATCCGATGATTTTTTATTCGATGGTATACAGAAGCTTTGGGGAAAGGAAATAACTTGATTTATTGAAAGGTAAAAAGACAATTGTAACAATGCGATAGAAAATTTTATGAGAAAACTTTTCTAAAGTTAAAGCCGCGCGCGCTATGCGAAGATGAAATCATTTAATAAATTAAAAATCTTGCTACTTTTTCACGTGCACTTGTTACGCAACTAAACCCTTCTGTTAAAGCAATATCGTTTTAAAAGAAACTGAAATAAATATTGATTGGCAGATGCAAAAAAAATACATAAATCCCTCGCATATATGATATTATACCATATAATAATTGTCAATGATAGACACCGATGCTAATATAGTACTGAAAAATGCAATGACACGAAAAATATATATATATATTTTTTTTACGTATTGCAGATCCAGTGCAAGTATTGTGGCTTTATATATATTCTCTCTAAATCTCTCAAATTATATTTAATATGATTAATGATAAGTCACATGTGTATACGCCGAGTTAAACACTATACACATTCAAGTAAAAATAAACTGTAGTCTAACCTTATAAAATCCCGTTGGAACATATGCAGTTTTATCAACATCGCCCGGCATGCTTGCATTATCCTCAGAATATATCGTCTGGAATAAAAATTATTCCTTAAATAATCATTTATATAGTGTAAGATAAGCTACATAATATATAAAGCAAATTATCTTAACGTGCAAAAAAAATATTATACTGAAGCAGATTCTCTCTGATAAATTTAGAATTTTCCTTTTTTTTTATTTTTTTTTAAATTTTAAAAATTAAAAAGGAACTGAAGACGGGAATGAGTTACGTCAAAAATTAATAGATCTAATACGTTTCGAAATTCATGAATTTAACATTTCGCAAAGCAACTTTTGCGTTTTAAAAATATAAAATTAATAAAATTAAATTGTAAGTTGTAAAGATTTGTTTTATAAAATCAAAATTTTTATATATGTATAGTCAGTATAAAAGTTTCGTAATACAATTACTATAAAAAGGTTAGTTCGATATAAGATAATATTTACGATAAAATTATATTTTACAGGAAAAATCTTTTATTTTAACTAACAATAAGAATCTAATTGATTTTAAGAAACGAAAAGTATTTTGTAATGTCAAATTCATGAATCTCGAAATGAACTAGATTTATTAACTTTTGACGTAGCCGATCCGTTCAGTTGCTCCTTAAATGTGCCCTAGTTAATCAAACTTTTAACTAAAAGTAAACGCAAGTTTAAGTAGAGTGAACTCTCGTTACTCAATATATTCCTAAAACTATGTTTGTAAAAACATCCTTCACTCATGATCGTTTAAAATCGAAGATTGATGTTAACTCATTAAACAAAGTTTGACTGCAAGTTGATCAAGGACTGTCGTTAAATTGAAGATCGAAGATTCTAAAATATCTTACATGAGCATGCGAATATAATCAAAATTACATGGTATTCTCGTTTATTTTGCAATTTATTTTTTGTCATAAGAGTTTCGAAATTAAACTTGATTATAGGACATACTTTTTCTTTCGCTTTTGTACACCGTAAAGAAACGATAAGAAACGCAAGAAAACGTATAATGGAATAAAGAGCTTCTTTACTCCGCTACAGTAAAGAACGGCGGATACTCCGGAAGTAGCTAAGAGAACATTACACTCGCGAAATGATACTTTTTGCCATTCTTCTTTTTTCTCTTTCCCAACTTCCTGGCTAAGATATGAACACACCGAGAATGGAATTGTCGAAATAAATGTAACGTTATTGGAATAAATGTTCGGAATAAAAATTTGATCGTCGCTGCTGTTGTTTACTTTATCCACTGTAGCTTGTCGCGCAGCGAATATTTGCTCAAGTTTTATTCAAATTACTCTTTTTGAAATGTCGGACAATCAAATTATCGTTTTCGCAAGCAAAATAATGTTAAAGATCTTGTGCAAGAATTTCACGCGGGAATTGCAATTCCCTCTTCATATTTACCAGTTGGCTGCCGCGAAACTTATTCGCAATCAGAGAGTACATGGAACCCCTGGTCTTCGCGTTTGGTATTACAATTACGTCGTCCCAATGCACCTTCCACGTCATGGAGGCAATTTCCGCTTCCAGTTTGAAGCGTCTGCAAAACAAACGACAGCATTATCGACGACAAAGGAGAGGATGTTACGGCACGGAAATTTATTAAAAAATTTACACGATATTTTGCGGCTGCGGATATGATAAATTGCGTGCTTATCACACGCATATGTCGCAAATTAATTCCAGACATCGTTCTTTTCTCAACGACAAAGAATATTTTCGCATACGTTTCTCATTGATTAACTGACATTCTTTTATCAATGACAAATTTTGCAAAGATGCAATTAATCAGCTCGTTAAACGTATACGTCGTATATTCCCATATCTACAAGTGCGCAAAGATGTATAGGCGAACTGAACAAGTTCGCAACCCCCTCTGTGCTGATGTGTACGTGCGTCAAACAACGCAAGAGGTAATTACGTGCCGGCGTATCTCATAACCGGATGCCTATCAGTCCCTATACGGGATATTATTCCATATATAAAGGCTCCCTGTGTGTACGGAATTTCTCGAACTAAATGAGTTTGATATATTCCACGGAAGTTTACCGGAGAGGGTGACAGTGCACGTACATTATATTCGTGGAGCGAATAAAAGCGAACCAAAGCGTAATCGTCGTTCGAAATTGACTGCGACGTATAATTTCGACAAAAATTTCATCTACAAATTTCATTATCAATACTAATAGATTCGAAGAAATAATCAATTTTCGTAAATGAGCGCAATTTTTATATTTATATTATATTTACATAATATTATATATTATATAATATTAATATAATATTATATAATATTATATAAATATTATATAATATTATATAAATATAATATATTATAATATAATTATAATATATTATATTTATATAATATAATATATATTATATATTATATAAATATAAATTTATATTATTTAATTAATTTTTATATTTATATTATTTCGTAATTTTTATAGCATTGAATCATATGGTATATCTGTGTCGATAGTTACTTTAACAATATGCGATATACATATAATGGAAAATATTACTGACAGATATTTGTGATTTCTGTTAAACCTCTCACAAATATGTAATCCTAAGTTTAGCGAATTATCAAGAAATTCTATCTCTTCCAACGAGTATATTATCTTTACACGATATAATTTTATTTACGTTTTCCACCAATATGTAACCTGGAGATGGAATGTTTGACTTTCAGAAAAGTGAAGTGTGTTTTCCCTCTTTCTCTCTCTCTCTCTCTCTCTCTCTCTCTCTCTCTCTCTCTCTCTCTCTCTCTCTCTCTCTCTCTCTCTCTCTCTCTCTCTCTCTCTCTCTCTCTCTCTCTCTCTCTCTCTCTTTCTCTGTATGTAATAATTTTTCTCTTTCTGTATAATTTTCTTTATAACAATTACATTCGTAATTTGAGCGCATAGAGAGCCATTCGAGACAAATTGCGAAACATTCATACAATTGTTCGTTGAAACGACATTTTCTGTAAAGCAGAAGACGAAATTCAAGGTGCATAATGCAATGCAACCACTTTCTGCACTTTATCCGCGCTTCTGAACACAGAATCATATCAAAAATATATCTCGACCGCGCACGTACCGCAGATTATAAGATTAATTTATCTCGTAGAGTTTCTGCAGCGCTCTATTAATGTCGCATAAATTGAATTGACCTCAATAGAAAAGGCAAATAATTTCATTTGCCTTACGATTAGATTCGTAAATTGAGAGATTTCCGTTGAAAACAGCCCGATAAAATTTTTGAATCAAAATATTGAAGAATTCGACATGCTTGAAGATAAACATTATTATCTGCAAAAATAGTTCATTCCATTAAACAGATTTTTAACACGTCTTAAAGAAAGTTGTAAAGCCATGCATTTGCGCTATTGTATCTCTGATTAAGATCCTACGGAAAGATACAGCGTGTATAAAATCAAGTTTATAATACGACAAAATACGCAATAAACTCTGAGAGACTCTTGAAAGACGATAGTAGATAATAATTATCGACAGAAGATCGCTGATCAAATACATGAAAACAGTCATAAAAAATATAGCAATTTATTCAAGAACAATACTTACGTTACTCATAAAAATGTTTAAGATCATGTCGTAACGTTATACTCGATTGATTCAAATACATTTGTCAAAGGAAACAAGTACGTTTAAGCGGTTTGAACCGCTTTAGCACTAACAAACTATATAGACAAAGGCACTTGGAGAGGTCGCGAACAGAATCGACAGGCGAGATAAATCGATTAACTCACAGTATCCGCTGGAAATTTTACCGCAGATAAGTACTATCTCGCCTCGTCCACGTCTACCTCGTTATCTCGCTCCACTCGTTTCTACCTTCCTTAGCCTCTCCTTGCCCTATTAATGGTAGCGCACTCAAGGAAGCTGAGAAGTTTCAACTATTCGTCCTTGATATGTGTATGTCCACTTGGTGAGTGATACTTTAGAGATCATCGAGATCATCTTTTTGCACAAAAAAGTCTTTTAAATTTCTAATCCAATGAATCCATGTTAATTAATGCGCATATCAATTTGCATTAATTAACATAAATGTCGACTGATATTTTTGAGTACCAAATGTGCACATTTCTAGAGCAAAACTTATTTGCATTAGCTAATTTGACTTAACGTTCAGCTTTGACTGTTAAAATTTGAAAAACAAATTCTTTATTTCTTTCTTCAAAATATTTCGACGAATTAATATGTGAATATAATATTGAATATACGCAATAAGAGACGTGGAAAACACAATTCCTAATAGAAAATAATTTCGCTAATCTCTTCTAGTTAAAAACCAGAAGAAATAGAGAGAAACAGAAAGAGAGAGAAAGAAAAAAAAAAACAACCATTAAATCATTATATAATTTAATCAAAGACGCGCAGTCGGCGGTGATTGAAGTGAAAATTATTATTGGCCGGTTTTTATTGGAACACACGTACAATACACAGATTCCACGTTTTTTTTTTTTTTTCTCTTCGCAAAATACATTCATATTTGTCTGGTTTGAATATTGAATTGGTTTTTCGATATCCAAATAACAATTCGTATCACTCAATAACGTTTACATCTCCATTAATATCGACGAAAACACGTCGTTATAAAGAAATATATAAAGCAAAACTCACTTACCGATAAATAAATACTGAACCGACGACGAGGACGACCACAATAGAGCTCAATACCATGGAGAGAATGGCATAACCCGGAAGAGCTATCGAAACATTAGTAATTTTAATAAAAGAAAATATTATACTTTCCAAGAGAGAGTCAATCTCAGACGTCTCCGAAAAGAAAAAAATTCACATAGAATTATGTCAACATAATTATAAAGAAGAAAACTTGTACATCTATATCTACATTTCATATCTCTCAGTTGATTTAATCAATTATTAAATTATGTTAATATAATAATATAAATTATATAATTAAAAATTTGTATAAAATATTTTTCTCCCACCTCCGAGTATGTAATTGAATATTTTTGTAATAAGCATATATATTAAATTATAGATATATTATCTATTTAATCTTATATTATACGTACTTATTGTTAGATTGAATAAGTATTAACTCACAATTATCTGGACACAAGGATCCGTCGAATCCGCAAGTAGGCGTATCCGGAGGTGGCTCTAAACGGCCTCCAGCCCAGTGAATTTGCTTTCCAGGGATATACTCCAATGTTTTGTTCGCACCGTAATAATTTGCTACAATCTGTGAGAAATTATTTTGCAAATAAGATGAAAATGCAAAAAAGGTGTAAAAAAAAGTAAGTATACAAATGAATGTATTGAAGAACGAAACAATATGCCTTAGAGAGAAATTCTGTGAGATTTTATTCAATCTTAGCTTGACATGCTAAATGCGTTAGCATCGTACAATGTCGTGGATTAAATTACTTGAGCTGCTGCACAACGAGACGTTGGATAAAGTTACATCATCTCAAATGTAGGGTAGTACGTAGAATACGAGATCTCGAGGATATCTTACTTCAAATCTAGATGTTTCCGGATCCATATCCAGTAGAGAATAATCCGCGATTCTGTCACCGTTCTCGTCGATGTTTACGTCGCCGGTTATACCTGGAATTAGTCATACATAATTGCGAAAGTACACAAAACGTCATTACATATTTCAGATTAGTCGATAGAGTTTAATCCGAGCTGGGGATTAACAGCTGACAGGCAGTTATGGAATTGTTAATTCTCAAAAAATTATATTTTGCGCAGTATGGTAAAATCTCGCGTGAAATGCATCGCAGTTTGAGATGACCGATAAAAATGCAACTCTCTACGCACATATGTAGGAGGATGGGAATACCGGATACGTATTAAAATACAAAATAAACTAGCAATCTCGCGTTTCACGTCAACTATATCAGGATCGTGAGGTTTTCCCGTGGAAAAATCAAGGATCGCGAAAGTTGAAACGAAATAACATAATATAAGAGAGTAAAGTGCTCTGCGATACTTCAAAGATTGTCTGAAAAATGATATGTAAAGTCAAAGCTGAGTTCAACTATTTGCATTCTCATATTGCGAAATAAAAACGATGACAATATTCATATTATCTCATGTACTAAAGAAATTTATATTTATTTCCGTACGGAAAAAACATTTATTTATTAAAATATTTCAAGAAAATTGCTTGTAAATTAATAAAATTTGAAAAAAAAACAATTCGTAATCGCTAAAGATGTATATGCGTATCAAAAGTGAAAATACAAGTCATAAACACTCGAATAAAATTTGAGAGAAAGCAAGAGATACGAAGAGGGAGAGAGAAGCGCGGGGTTAGTGCGCAAATCGATCTCATTAGTTACAAAAGTTGAAAAGCCACGGTAATGTCAGCGACAGATCTCCACAAGAGATAATTTACGGCGATAATCAATTTGACTCGATCCAAAACATATCTAATTAAACGGCGTCTGACGAAATCGTCCGTCATCGCTTTTCCAACAACGCTGACTTATCCTCGTCCGAGGATTAACTTTGTCGACGGATTACAAACGATTGCCTAACGCGCCCGATGGCACGATAAAAACCGCCGATAACGCGATTTTCCACCGATAAACCTGCTTCTATATCGTAAATTCTTTGAAAATCCAAACAGTATAACTTTGCTGAAAACTGACGCCGTTAATAATGCATTTGTTGAGCAATCTTATAAAAAATTTACACAATTAAGACGAATTCTATCATTGTCGTATCCAAGACTTACGTACTTCAATTAGTCATACATAATTAATGTCGCAACAATTAAACAATATAATATTTCTTGCGTAACATACAAAATTCGACCGTGGTTGACTCTCCATTTCTGTTGAAAAAAAATTGTAAATTCAAGTTTCGCTCAAATGATTGGCACGACGGCTCTCTCTCTCTCTCTCTCTCTCTCTATAAAAGTAAGCAACGATCAAGGAAAATAACTAAATCTTACCCTTGAAACTTTTTCCCCACATTCTCCGGGTCAGATTACCACCGTCTAGGTTGACCTCCCCCGGCTTCTCCGGCAAGCTCTCCTTGAGAGCGAGAGCGTAAAGCAGCACGGCGTCGTAAAATGCTGTGACAAAAGTGGAAACCGAGCTGTTTCCAAAAGTGAAGTTGTAGTTGCTTTGCGCCAAGCTTTTGACTTCGCGCGAAAAATTTAGATACTCCAGATTGTCCGGGGTGCGCGCTGTCACCGTCAGCAAGGCCTGATAAGCCTTACGGGCTTTTTCATTACGTTCGTCGGTATCGCCTTCGATTCTCCATGGTTCTATGGAGTCGTTGTCGCTGAAACACATTCGCTACGTTAATTTCACATCCGCAATAATGTACATTATTATGAGAAAATAAATTCATATTGCTGTAGGATTTTACAAAATGCCATTTTACGTATGTTTATAAAATAAACATTCTCTAACATAATATTATTTTTACAAAAGAATACTTTGGTTTCTTTTGCGGAATAATTAAATATTTAAAATTACAAACAAGTTTTTATAAGAAAAAAAATAAGAAGAGAAAATGTTTATATTTAAAATTAAATGTTTGTTGTAGTAGAAATTTTCCATTAAAAATCATATTAGAATGTGTACTAGTAAAGAAAATTTAACATCAAAGATAGAAAATTAGAATATTTTCTAGATTTTAACTTATTCTACCTTAATAATTTTTTCTGCATTTGAGTGAAATGAGTTTACAAAAATAGCATCTCTCATACAGAGAAACGCATACGTGCGAAAAGCATGATTGAATTTTTCCCATTACGTATATATATTTTGTTTTTCCGACAATTACCTGAAATTGTCGATATTAAAACGACATATCGTAAAACGAGCCAATTAATTTATGTTTCAACGAAACATTAATTATTCGAATGTGCTGTGACCGAACAGCTTTTCGATTTTATACCATGCCAGAGATCATAACTTTCATTTTATGATAAGCGATCGTTATGTTATAATTGGGACATATAAAAGCCGCAAGTATCTATCCTACATATGTAATGTGTGTAATGCTCGAATTACAAAAAGGGCGATAAGTCTCCGCGAAATATGTGATTAAATTAAGTGATGTCATGAAACGCTTGCATTAATGACACCGCTAATATTTTTTGTTCCAGCATCTTGTCTGCCTCTCTCTCTCTCTCTCTCTCTCTCTCTCTCTCTCTTGTTTAAGATAAGCGAATAAATCGGTGTAGTTCAAAAACAATCTCACAAGTCGCATAAGAAAATTCTCTGCTTCTTAACATTCTAGAAATTTTTGAACTTTCTAATCTGCGACAGGAGTATCGAAGAGTATTGGATAATGGAGAGAAACTTCTTCACTTAATGCACGTAATTTTAAAAGATATTTTTTTTTGTGCGCAGAATTTGTCATTCTCGCGACAGATTCTCCGAACTATTATCGGAAAGCTGTCCGATTAATTCCACCAGAGATGGTTGAATAAAAATTTTAATTACTGTTAAAGTCACTGCTAATCACTGTTCAAATTACGAGATAGTTGAACTACTTTTCATTCTTTGCATCGCGTTCTCATGCGAGTCTCATTAAACTAAAATTCATTGTTTCACTTCGGAAAACATTACGAGATCCGCGATTACATTCGCGATAAATTCATGTGGAACTTTCATTCATCAGCTATTCTCTTCCAAAAACAAATTTACTATCGATTCCTGACTATCATCGCAATGACTTTATACGCATGATAATAGATCAACATGTTTGTCTATTTCGGCTCGTCTATAATCTAAATGAAGGATCGCGGTTTGCGGTTTCCAATAGAATGAATCGAGATTCTATTCGATTCAAAATCGCGCGAAGTCCTTTATTAACAAAAGCGAAAACACAGAGGGGAAACAAACATGTTACGTGAAAACGCGATAACGAGTTTTGTTGGTTTTTATTCAGAGACGCAGATATTTTTTTTATGACCCAACGCACAATCTCTCACGGGATCGTTAAAATTCAAACTCCAGCTTTGATTTTGGCTGCAGATATACAAGACCCCATCACCTTCGCGGATAAGATAAGCAAGAAAACAAGACAGCGTCCGAGAATACGATCGTAAGAAACTTACGACCGTGAGGAATCACGTGCTACGCACACGAGGAGGCGTTTTGGAATTAGCAATTTCCTGGGACGACGCTTTTCAAGCCCTCGTTAAACGACACGATTGCACAATACCCGCCCTTTGTACACACAGTAGGTACGTAAACGCAGTTTATGTAAGCGAGCAGAATGCTTCACGATTTAACGTGAAACGACTGCATCGACAACGCGGAATAAATTAAATTGAATTAGCCTATAAATGATCTTTTAAGCCTGACTATATAACGCGTCGAATATCTTCAGGCAAACACGGAGCAAGTAAAATAAATACAGTTCTCTAATGTCGTAACTATATTAGTATTACGCTAAACTAATATTAGCACACATTATTCCAGAATATCATAGAGATTATTTCTGAGTATTTAGGCGAAATAATTCATCATAAAGGAGATATCTGCGATTAATTAATGATAGAAAATATCTATTTTTACAGAGAAATTATATTTTTACATTTGTAGCTTTTGTAGAAAGATAAGAAAGCCTTTTTTTCTATGCACAAATTGAATAGTTGTTTAATTCGCGGAAACATGTTTAACGTTGGTAATCTCTTTACCTGCTTTTTCATCCCTTCAGAGCTACTGAAAATAGATGCCATGTATTTCATGCCAATCTGCCTTCTGTATAAAGTCGAGTCGTGTAGCAGCGATGACTCCACATTCGTTTCAATTATAAAATGGCTTTAGTGTCCGAGCCAGGTGCTATTGTATGTACAAGCCCGTTACTTATGCCCTAGTTTTCGACATGCGACTCGCGTTTTTCGCATTATTTCCGCATTATCTCGTTGTTTTATAGAGTAAGATTTTCGAAACACGCGGCCGAGTTAAGTAATAATTACACTAAATAAAATACAAAAATCAATTTGTATTAATATTAACATGTATACAGAATATTTTAATTTAGAAATATCTCGCGTAGAAAAAAATTAAAAAAAAAATATATATTACATACACACATACAAAGATAATTATGTTACTGTATACATAGTTTAATTAATTTTCTCTTTTTTAAATAAAAGGATTTCTCACGATTATCTCTCTATTTGTTACATTTTAATAAATACATTTTTATAATTATTTTACGTGCAATTTCTCTATATTTAAATGCACACGTGGTACGTGTTTTACACAGTTACATATATGTTCACTATTATTTTTTATTTGATGAAAAACTTGCGCAACGACGTACTATTCGCGCCATAACGAATAATATACGCATCTGTGAGGATAAAATTGCAAGTTTACTTTACTCACCTGGAGGAAAGCTCTATGGAGAAGAACACATACTCTCCTGAGTCCACCATCCCGAGCTCTTCAGCAGCCAGCAATATCTCCCGGATGGTTGTTGAATTAGCGCACATTACCACGACTAAAATAAAAAAAAAGCGATTTCTTATAAGAAGAAAGAAAAAGAGAAAGAGAGAGAAAGATAGATAAAAGGAAATATGTCAAGAGCTGTACAAATATTATTGCCATCAGGCAACTTTGCGATACGTGATCGATTCAATTATATCCGCAGTTTGCTAACGTGTGGAGCAAATCTATATCTGTATTATTTTCTTTAAGTATAAAGATATATGGATTCATACGTCGATACACACATAACCGCGTGTGCTGTATTTTTTTACAAAAATAAATGATGAATAGTCTAACTGTATCAGGAAATGATCGATTAAAAAATTATATCGTATAATTGAACGCTTTTACCAAATAAAAACATATTTTTTTCCCGCTCTTATTTTTTATACTACATTTTGTATTTGCAATTGCCATTAAATATAAATTAATTAAATTATATATAATACCTAATATATAAACAAATGCTTTTATATAAATAAATAAACGATTCTTTAAAACAATATAATTGAATAACGTAATAATTGATATAATTTATATTACATATAACATATTTTTATTAAATTAATTTTATGTTTAATCTACTTTAAATTTATGTTTTAAAGAGATGAAAATTAAATGTTTGCAATCTTACTATGTAAGCTTCTTATAATGTATAATAACCATTTTTACCTATAAATGTAAAATTATTTATAATTTAGAACTCAATAACATAATTAACTGAATAAGCACTTCAGTTAATTATGTTATTAAATAAACTTTAATCATAGAAATCAGTATATATGACCTAATCATTCTGATTGATTTATATAATTAATTTGTGAAGATAATTAATTCATCCAAACACACTTGTTCAAATTAGATAGATAAATAAATTTATTTTTTAACTACATAGAGATTACAAAACACTGTCCAAGTACAGTAAAAAAAAACAGCAAATTATTCTGCGTCTAAAGTTCAAGCTTTCAGTGATCATCGTTATACTTTGACATTTTTATTACCGCTCAATTGCTTTAAACTCAGACGGTTTAACGCGGTATTCAAAGAGAGAGATATATACAGTCAAAGCTCCTTATTCACAGGAGATAGGTTTCAAGAATATGGAATTTTTTTATAATAATCAGTCTTTTCTCCAAGATTGTCTTAAGGAGCAATTTTCATGAAGAATTCACAAAGATATATAATAGAATAGAATTGAATTTTTGCTCACGAATACGGAATTTTCTAGTCGTAAGTAAAAAGAGTGGTTACTCCGCGACTACTGAAAACTACGGCAAATACGAAGCTTCGACTGTATGCAAGCGAATGGAAAAAGACAAAAAAAGTTTCGATTTTGCTTTAAAGCCCGATACATCGAGTATATATCTCCAAAGTTACTCTAAAGCATCGCTGTTCAACGTATGAATATTTCCATCCGCTTCGTCAAAATACATCTTCATGTCAAGCTTCAACTTTGTAAACGTTGCAAGTAACACGAAGATGAATGTTCTTCTAGCGTATCCGCGTTATATCGCGAATGCGATAAAATCTTGCGTAAATCCAGAAAATCTTCTATACACAGTACTACGTTCTTCGAACATTTCATTTCCTTCTCGTACATCAACCGCAAAACCGTAAAGCTGTCCGAATTTCAAATAAAATAAAGATATTGCACGCGAAGGAAACTTGGATTAAAAATATACGAAATTCGTTAAAAGCATAAACCAGAAGGATTACGCGAGCGCCAATCATTTCTAGAGTCAATAATCTCTGGGGAAGAGATTATTGAAAAGTGTATTGTTTATAAATTAATTATAGAAATCGCAAACATGTTACAAATAAAGTAGAATTCAGATTTTTGTTTACTTTGCATTTCAGACAATATTTGTGCAATATTGTTTCACAGAAATCGAAATAAAATCTACATTCAGTTTTATTGACAGTTTAAATTTTTTAAACAGAAAAAGCGATACTCTCAGGAATTGATTCAATCATAAATGTTGAATGTAAGCTATTACAATTTGTAAAATTTATTCATAAAATTGTCATGAAAATATTAGATTTTGATGGTAACAAATATATTTTGCGAAATAGACGAGAAAATAAATTCTAAGACATAAATGCGAAATGCGCTTTCGCGAAACAATTCGCGGCAGCCCGTATCATCGTACCGCAATACACCAAGCAAAATACATATAAACGTTTATTCGAGCAAAGTCGTAATCCAACTTTTATTACGAGTCGAATACACGTCATTAATCGGTGCAATGCTTGCGCACATTGCGCGCTAACTTGAGATTTGTCAGAATACGCGCCACACACAAGCATCCTTGGCATAATTTTACAAATTCTGTATAAAATGTATAGGTATAGTAAATATATTAGGTTCTAAATGGATAGACGTAATTTCAAAGAAAGAAAGAAATAATTGAGAATTTTTAAAATAGTTTGAGAACCCGATAAAGAGAGAATATAAACAAAAGCTAAATGTATATATATATATGAGAATGATTATTGATGACAATGACTAAAATGATGTGTATGTGTTTTAATTTCATTATCAAAGTATGTTGCCCATTCTGTGTTTACCAGAGAACATTTCATTAATCTGGCATTGTCAAATATAAATTTGCTCTCACATGTTTACCGCTTTTATTCACATAAACTTCTTGCGAAACCATGTTATGACGAACGACGCATTCTGTCATATTAATGCATTATTTGCGAACATAGCGAGCGAACAAAATGCATTATATCATAGAGTCGAGCGTATACAGTAAGATGTAAAACGACGTCATTCTTGCATTATTACAGGTCGATTCTACTCGGAGTCTCATTAGGGATGCTCCTCGCTCGTAGTTAACCCCGCTAACATAGTCGCCACCGACAATGACTAACAAGAGTCATATGATACAAAGGGATAAAGTTGCCTCCATTATGTGAGAGCATCCTGTCGACGCGATACGAAGACGTCGACTTGAGCGCTCCCAGCTAGATTTTCTTATTCTGTTTAAAACGTTTCGATTAGCCGGAAATACAATTATAAAAGAATGCAGAGATTGCACAAAATGTGTAATATATAGATAACAATAGATATTTCAATGCCTCTTGATAGGGTCTACTATATAGCAGAATACCGTCGTGAATATTGATCGTAATCTGGTACCTCGTACTTCTCGTATTCTCCCCTACTTTCCCATACTTGAATTTAATGCAGATTATCTCTGAGAAGCTTAATATCGACTATCAATTTCGACTATTGTTAATAAGAGATTCATCACAATAATTACAAATAATCTTGAATTCTTACTCGATGAAGGAATTTTCATTTTTTAGATATTTTCGATAGACGGAGATAAAGGCTATCGTTTAACTTAAGGGAGGAACTTTTGCATTAAACAATCGCTGGGCCAATATATATTGCGATGAGAATCAACTTGAAGGTCCTACACATCGATGCACAGACATTGTGATAAACGATCGAGATGTCGAGAACGTGACACCTTATATCGACTGAGAATGTGAATGACAGTAAAAAGCAGTCGAGGCGTAAAACGAAAGGACAAGCCAAGCTCATATCAGTCGTCGACGCGAGTAAAATGGGCGGATCGATGTTACATCGCACGTCTGTATACCGGGAATAGCCTCATTATCACATAGATCGAACCATCTTCCTACTTCTCTTTTATAGCTCGTCTTTCACGCTCGCTGCTCAGAGACACACGGGGTTTCCAAGACGGCGTTTGAATAGAGTTAAACGTAAACTCGTTGTGTAATTTTCTTCCCCGGCATGATAATGTAATAATACGGATGCGACAAATGTCTTGTTGTAAGTAACATCTGTTTCGCGAAAAATGGAGAAATAAATGCAGCGTGAAATCTCTTAATAAAATAAATATACAAATAACTTATTGTCAATCGAAAAAATAATATTGTAAAAAGATAAGTTTATAATAAAAGAGAATTTTTCTTTATTAATATATAATGTAGTGGGAAAAGATAGTGTATATGTAATAACTGTAATAACTTCCACACACCTTTTGATATTTTCATAAAACCGTATTATCAATATTCGCATAAAATAATTTCTCGCAATAATTAATATGTATTAAATGTATCGCGCACGTGTGTAAAATAATTTAAAGTTATTATTTTAGAACGACATAAACGTGCATACAAAAAAACCTCAAATGCATGCATATATAATTGCATATATGATTGATCCGCTTACGCAAAACATTTGATAAAATTGATAACGACATACATTAATATTATTTATCCAGATCAGTAATAATTAAGACTACACAATATATGCATTTACACAATATATGAGGTTAATATTTATTAAATATGAAGCAGATATTTCTATTATCGGATCAGTTTGCAGTCTTGAATATTTTTATCATGAGAACTCGATGAGACAGCACGAATCTGAATCATCGCACTTTTCGCGAAGCGGATAACGACAAAAATTCGATAAGAGCTTGAGTTCATTTCGCGGCAGCGACACTTTGAGAATTTCAATCGATCGGCGATTTGTGGCATTTGATAATAATTTAGCATATATTGATGACGACGTGCCACGTTCTCGAGTTAATGTCGAATTCTCGAAAATCGGTTGGCGCGTCGGCGCCCGCGAATTCCTCGCGGTTCTGCTCCAAGAATCTCATAATCAGACAAGTGATTAACACGTACGATAATAATAATATAATTTAATGATATATGTCTAATAATCTTACATGTATATCTAATAATAACGACAATAATAAATAATAAACCATGATGAATTAATAGCAACTATAAATTCACTTAAGTAATGTATAGAAAATATATAAAATATACACTTGTCCTTTTCTTTTTATTATTTTTACCTTCAAAAAGGTATTCTCTTTATATAACGTGTTTCAAAGAATTTTTAAAAAATTCGAGAAACTTGATTTCTTAATTCATTTTTTTTTAATTCTGCAAATATTTTGATTGTATAATAATAATTTTAATTACAAAAATTAGAGGAAACAACCTCGTTAATTATATTTATTTCTTAATCGATGAATTCAAAATGTTACTTTGTTGTATTAGGATCAGAGATATTTTTATGTACATTAACTCGGAAATCGCATGTGCTGTGCGGCACGTTTGGCGTATAGAATCAAATCGAAGAGACATACTCTGTAGCTTGTTTCATTCCTATTGAAGATAAGTCTACCGTAACTTTACGTAATACGATTCGAAAATGTTGAAAGCGATGGGAGATGGAAAATGAGCGCGGAGAAATTTTCAAGATGCGGCTCATATAGGAAATCACCCGCGCGATATTTTGAGGAAATGGAACATATGACGATTGAATTAATACAATTTACAACGTAACTCAGTGATTATGATATCGCGCTCAGTTGCGAAGTACATTAAATTAATTAATTGCACGTGAAAAGAAACTTTCCGCTTGATTATACCGTTTATATTCAATTTACGCAAAGTATGTAAAATAATTAATCATACGATAATTATAACGTGCGCATGTGCTTAATGAGCTTTACTTGACTCCTATATAATGTTGAAGTTCAAAAGCTTGTCAGAATATCTTTCACCAATGACTGAGTTGCCCATAGGATGAAGCTGCTAACGGATATTTATTTGATGCTCACGTCTAAACTTGGTTGACGAGCTCAAAGTCTTAAACGCGATCAACGAATGAAAGGCAAGAGCGCATTTGTAGGAGGAAACTTTGTAAACGGTATCAATTAAACGACAGTATCGAAGTTCACTGTTCGTATTATCAAGCACAGTTTCGTAACACGATGTCCCTTAACGGTATACATTACACACTTTGTCGACTATAGTAAAGGCTGATTGATTTATGCAAAGTCTGCGCAAAGCAGAAGGTGCAATGCGAGACTACTTGAATAACGCTTAATAACATTACACGATCTCGCATGTCTTCAACGGGCATCGTATTAGAAAACTCGGTATTAATATGTAAAGGGAATGTAATTTTCTCTTACGATACGATGATGAGATTAGAAACAAACAATTTAAATTTCTACTCGTAAAATATAAAATAATCCTCCAAAAGGAGATTTTAAAAATTTTATTACATGTAATGATTGAATGTATTTTTTAATTTTTGAATACTGTGTAAGAATATCAGCCTTACTTTTACGAGCAAGAATATGAAGGATCTAAAAGAAGAATGTCTTATGTTTTTGTCAATTTTACAGCAAAGTATTTTAAATTATTAAAGTTTGCATTTTTAATTGTCCTAATAATAATGTTATTACTGTGAAGTGCTTAAAATCATTCTTGATTATTTTAACAACTCATCTAGTATGTAATTTTATTAATAAACATTATTCTCTTGCATAAACATGTTCTTCCCTGAATCCTTCTTATATGATAAATATTTGAAAGCTCTCTCAATATCTTTTGACGTTTAATATAGACCTTTGTTAAAAAAAAAAGTAAAAAAAAGTGTCTTATATAAGAGAATAAAAAAATTAACGAGATCGCGCGAAATCGAGCAAACTTACTTCTTGCGGATTTCGAGACGAAGGTGAGCAAGTTCCTGTAATCCTCGGCGGTGGTGGTCTCCTGATTGAAGCTCCTGTGTACCGGTGTTTGATTGAGCGCCGTAAATACAGCGCCCAGCGTGAAATGGCACTCTGAATTGCCTCTGCTGCTGGCCATCGCGTGATTGTGGTAAAGTAGGCCGGCGATTTTCCACCCGAAACGCCGTAGGATATGTCTGAGCGCCTCGCCCACCAAGCGATGAGAGCCCATCATCCTGGTTAACGTCGGATAATGCTCGCCTTTGTGACGAAATGCCTCCGCTTGTGCACCCGCCGTTAACACGGGTATGCCCCATACACCCGCATACCTGGCCACAGGTGCGATCACGTAATCGCACACGGGACCCAGGAAGGCGTCTGTTCGCGATTCGGGAAGAAAATTCCGGAAATTGATGGCTCGGTTTCAAAATTTCGCTGACTTAGTCGGGAGGCCCATCGCGTCGACATTTCTCTTGTAGATTCATCATTGATTTTATAAAGCCACTTAAGATGGAGGTCATACGAGATTTAATCTTTCATTGTTTAGACTCCATATATATGTATGAATAATAAATATTCATTGCGAATAAGCGATCCCTTCGTTGCGAAACGCATTCATATGGAAAGTTTAGCGCTTTTTGAATTGAGTTGAACGCATAGAGATAAGGTAAATCAGATCATGCGTCATTATTTATTCTTATTGCAGAATTCTTGTTTGTTTGATTCGTACATAAATTAAAGTCTATGCTCATGGATTGACAGAGTGAGGTGATGAGAAACGTAACGAGATAGAGACCACGTGCGCGAAATAGATAACACGAATCTGAATTTACCGGTGAATACGAATATTGGCTACTCCGCGTTATAATCCTATCACGATCGCTTTATAATCTGATACGCCGATAACAAGTCTATTGTTTATCAAGGAGAACTTGGGTTACAAGAGACGCGGTGAATGTACATGGGTCACGTGGTTGATTAACGTATCGATTGGTGGTACATATGAGCAATTAAATTAAGCTGATACATCTCATGCTCGCTCACACGCGTTTACTGAGAATACATTTAGATCAAACGGCCGATACGTCGATACATATATATATACTCGATAAGCCCTGCTTTTATTGATTAATGATATCAAATGTCTTTGCTGTGACTGTGATACGTGACATTTGTATAAAATGATTCTGCAGAAGCTCGCAAAACAAGTGTCTGTGTAAATAGCTGTATTTATTATCGTCCTTGTTACACGTGGAGTTTACAATTTTTCACGACTCCTTTTCACATCGTATGTGCACCTGCACACATATGCACACGCACATGTACAATACGATGTTTCGAATATACGCGCAATTAAAATTCCGCTAACCGATTGGATTTCGCGAATCCGCGGTTGGCCTAGTATAGTGCAACACGTGCAACATTGTACAAAACCGCACAAAGATAACAGAACACACAGGTTACCTAATTAAATAGATTGTTATTGCCCTGATTGTGAGAAAAACACGTTTGTTTTTCGCGATATCTCAAAAATCATTTCCTATGCAATGCTCGTCACAATTAACGGAAAAACATTCATACGTTCAGGCGAACGTGGCAGATACTTTTTAAACATTTTCACTCATATGAAAGTTTGCATATATTTGGAAAAATAATTGCTTCGAAGGATACGAACAAAAATGTGTGTTCGTATACATTCTCGCTGCACAGGGGGATCCAAAATTACCAATAGAATATGAATTACAGACTTTGAAAATCTCTTTTTTGGCTACAAGGATTGATAAATCCTTCTCCACAATTAAAGTACTTATAAAAACAACACGCGGAGGCTGATAACTTTATATAAAAATGATAAAAAATTAAAAGATGACAGTTACGTCGTAACAATATTTATTTAATGTAAAAGTTCTACGATATGTTCGTCCGCGTTTGGAATAACATAACAGAATATTAGTAAAGTTTTCGAAATGACTTTAGAAGCCTAGTAAAAAAGATTTTCAAAATCTGTAAAAAATCACTCTCGCGTATCTGCGAGATTGAAACACAAACTCACGTCAGACGTCATTTCTAAAAATTCACAAATATTTCTTTATGCAATTCCTAGTAGAAACCAATCTTATTTTGTGTGTAATTACAAAACTTTTATATTAAGCAAATATATTGTCATGTTAGATTAAATTTTGGTCGATAATATAGAACAGCTTTTAAATCCCCTTAAATTTGACTTTTTGTACAGTAGAGTATACGTTGTTTCATTTACATTTGTTTGATACGTTAAGGCCAAAGCACGCTAAAGCCAATTGCCGCAAACAATGCGCTTCTGAATTCGCGGTTCTAATTAGCAATCACAGGTGATATTGCGTCGCTACAGTTTCCGCATAAAGGCAAACATTGGCCGCGTAATAGCCTCTGAACAACAACCGTGTAAAGCTTCCATATATTTACTTTGACGTCTTCTAAGCCACGTGGTTTGCCCAATTTAGGACATTCAATCTTCATCGATCGCGCCGTTTAATATGATAATAACTGCGTTAGGCTATCCGGCGTCATTGTGGCTGCAAATTCCAGGGTAAAGCGGTTACGGCCGATTAACGTGCATGCGTCCCCTCCTCACTAATGTTGCTGCTCTGCATGCGGTCGCTTTTATCTGGGCAAACTGCCGAAGTTGCTGTCAAGTTTATAGCAACTACACATCATGAAGATTTCCGCGGGGAACGTATAAGTTCCGACGTATCGCTCACGGATTACGTGTATTAACTTTCTTTTGTATGTCTTTTTTAACCATTATTTTGGATTTACATATTTAATTCACTTTAATTTAATTTTTACACTAAATTTTTTTTCAGCTTACTTTGGCTTTAATAGTGATCTCCCTTAAAATTAATTTAATTAAAAGCTCAATTATGAGAGTATATTTAATATATACGACAAACTCCTCTCGTATTGATTGTTAAGGATAAGTCGAGTCCAAACTTATCTCAAGATCGCATTAGAAATTAGTTGATAGCACGCTTTTTATGTTTTACTTAATGTCGCGACGGCTATTTGTTCAAGCAGATATCGCACTTATTCATTTAAAGTAGGAATAAGAGAAATAAGAAATCGGAATATTAAATTAGCGTTTCATTAAAACATATTTACAATAATTATTTCCTTAACAATTCGTAGATATATTCGTTATTAAATACATATCGCATTGCAAATAACATTCGATCGAATGATTAATAATTAATTTTTAATGAAGGAGCGAAACATTTGCCATACATTTATATTATATAATATTTATTATGCAATATAATATATCTTATAATTTATATAATATATTATTATAATATATAATTTATGCATTATAATAATATTATACTTCTAAATACAATGTATTATATTATAATTAGAAAAGTATTTTATGTAATATTGAGAGAATTGACCGCTATTTTATGCTCGGTTTTTAGAGCATATTTATATTGCGTACATATCCCTTGTGCGTGAATAAAAAACTGGTGCAATATAGCTATTATCTTTTAATTATAAAATAAATTATAAATTATTATATATTAGATTGCAACAATTATATAATATATTCGTATATTCGATATATACCTTAACGTTGGTGAGAGGGCTCACTACCCGGAAGGTTTATTCCAAACTTAAGCTAAGTATCCAAAACACACACTGTATTATCGATTTTCTATATGCTGTGGTTTATTGCGTCTTTCCGCTCAAAATTATCTCATCGACAACGGAAGTACAATTCCTGCGAGAAACGAGGTATTGTTTTGCGATTGCAGAATTCGGGAATATACCTGCAAAGTATCGAGCGTCAAAGTACGAGAGTGCCGGTTAAAGTATCACTGAAAGTGCAGGAGTATAAAGTATCATGTGAATCGACAACCATGATACCTGAGAAAAGGAACAAACTTAGAAATAGATCTAAGAAGTATCGCAAGCAAAGCAATCCTAAGACGAGTAATATATTATTTGTATATTAGAGTTTATTTATTAATCGCCCGATTTAACTTACGTAATTAATCATATAATTTGATTTATATATTTAAATAATTTGACCAAGGGAGAATTAGAAAAAAACATTTTTTTTTATACAAAAGCAATAATCTTGTAAAAGTTTCTATCTTTACAGGATTATTATAGAATTACAAAATTATTAAAAAATTTTTTAAATTTATAAAATTATTCCACTAATTTGCTTGTTATTGTACACATCAAATATAATATTCAATAATAACTTTCTAAATCATTAATTATTTTAGGCATTGCTATAATTTAGATTTTCTATTTCTATGTTACAGATCAACGTAATTTTAATGCTGCTGTTGCGCATCAACCGGTGAGTGATAAATTTTTATTTTTTTATGATAATGGATTTGTGAGAATTATCTCAAATAATGTCTAGAAATGATATATCCTACAGCAACGTAAAAATGTGATGGATAGAAATATATAATATATCACAGATCCGTTACTTTAAATCTCGGATAGCGACGTAACCACGCGCACATGGCGGACTACGAGTCAATTTCGATTTATAGCAAAATTTCTTTTAAATGTATTTAGAATATTTTATATTGAAATCTAAATTTATTATATTTAAAAAATTTTTCTCTTTCAAAATATTATACTTGTACTACATGATTAAAGAAAAAAGAAAATTTAACTTAAAATAAAAATGAATGACATTTGTTTTAATTCTGTATATAAATTCATAAATATGAAATATTTACTTTAATTACGAACTTATGAACTTTATAAAACACTTTTAAGATAGGAGGGACCCGGCGTCCATCAGCGGATGATAAAAAATGAATGGACTAGAATATCATACCCTGGATATATATATATATATATATATATATATATATATATATTAAAGATATATATATATATATATATATATATATATATATATATACAATATATATATCTTCAATATCTTTCGCGATCTAAACGACACGTGCATCATATGACAAATTGAACTCGATTGATAGATATTCCCAAGATATACCCATTTTGTCTTTCGGATGTTTTATTGCAAAAACTAATTTTTTATTTATACAGATCAATTTTTTATAAAAATATCCTTTCTAGAAAAAAAAGAGAGAGAGTGAGTTAAAAAACAAAAAATATATATATACATATCTTAATTTTTTCAACTTTTATCTGTTGCACACATAAATATGTGTTTCAATTGTACTTTTATGTACTTAGAGATTTTCATTTCTTTTTAGAAAAATTAATTTTTATTACATAAATACTTATATTTCGTCGTAAACACACAATCGTCCGATGCGAAATGCAATTTTTAGAAGCCTAACCCGTTGAAACTTTCCTTTCGTCAGATGAATAAAAACTCGTCTCGCGTGACTTTAAAATGTGAGAGCGTAAAAACATGACTCGGCTATAAATTCGGTCGAAAATTAAGCCGTGAATGACGAGATACATTCCCGACAACAATGAGTTATTACAGTCGCGTGCCATTTTGGTACATCGCAATATTTTCGTGTAAAGTTTCGTATGGTTTTATGTTGTATAAATTGACAAGAATTTCACGCAGATTTTACAATATAAAAAATACACCTGATATAAGTTTGAATAAAAAAAATAATTTTACATTACAATCTATATCAAATTGAGAAGAGAAAATAAATGTGAATGAGATTATATATATTTTTTGTCTCTAAAATTAATTTGGTACGTATGTGAAACTGTGCCTTTCTAATAATTACATATAAAATAGTAAAAAAACAAACGTTACATTAGAAAGATTTTTCTTCTCGAAATGAAAAGAAATGACTCGTAATATTTTCAAAGATCGGCTTCAAGCATGTGGACCTATATTGTTATTAAGGCAGATTTATCTCCCTTCCCCAGACATTTTTTTATAACTTTTAGGGCCTAGCTTTTCAGAACGGAGCAACAAGTGTTACATTAGAGAGTTATCTACCCTCCAAGTGCGTAAATGCGCTCGGAATGAACCCGTTAATCTTAGAAGTGAAAGGGAGAGGAATACCCAAAGTCCTGTTTCGTCTATAAAACTCGACTGGTTTCGGGATAATATTATTCTCATCACGTATACACTTTAATGTGAAAACTCAATTTCATTATTACTTGCTCGATACCTTTACGTGATTTTTGTCGAGTAAGAGATAATATCGCGTGGATTACTCTCGCAGCATTACTGCAATGCGGTTGCGGAAAATTATTATATTTCTCCCTGACTGCGACGTAATATGAAAGATGTAATTACGAAAATTTTTCTTATAATATTTGTACAATTTTTAATTAACAGAATTGGCAGACCAACTTCTTTAATACTGACATATATTTATTATTTTTATCCATAAAATATTCTATCTAAGATGTATATTTGTATTATTATTTTAATGTAAATATTATAAAATAATACTGTGAGTTGTATAGTATGTTGTTATTATTATTTTTCATATTATTAATTCTGTGCAACTGTTTATCACTTATAATTGATCGATACATTAGAATTTGATATAAGAATTTATGTAACGTGAAGAAAAAAAAATTATATTCTCCCAGAATATTCTTTTCTATTTTTTAAACAAAATTAAAAAAATTTGGAAAAGTACTATTGATTTCAAATATTCTCGTATTAAATGTCATGATAGACAAAAGAACCCTCTCGTACTTAAAAATAATTATGCACTCGTGTTGCATTATCTATGTACTTCAACTGCTTTTAAAAACTTCGCAAGTATGACTCGTGCGTCTTGCAATTTACACTGCGAATAATATTAAGCTTGCAAAAGCGTACTTGGCTTCTACTGCAAAAATATTGTAATCGCAGAGACAAAATAATTATCTCGCTACAACAAATGAAACACTCAAAAAAATATTTTGCTAATACAGATAGATTTCTAAATGTCTCAATTAAAAATCGCTACTTTTTGTATCTGTTAGAATATTATTTGTCATGTAGAATTTATAGCAGCAATATTTTAGCAATATCTCTAGAAAATTTACATCCCATTGCCAAATATTAATCACAAATATAATTGTCCTTGACGATAGGCCTTAAAGATAAGAATCACAGAAAAAAATTTCTGTCTAAATTACACTAATAGTACAGATATAAATTTTGTCTCTGTCATTTAAATTGATTAAGTGCAAAATATATGCAGTATCACAGTATTTGCTAATAATTTATCTGTTTTAGTTAATTTTTTACACCTAGAAAATTTTTGTTAAAGTTGCAAGATCATTTTTTTGAGTGAAATTATGAATAGATTGTCGCAAATTTCGTCCCGCTCACTGATACATCAGTAAGATTAAAAATAATTCTGAATCTATTGATCAAGGAAATTTATTTTTCTCGCTATTCTAATAGATAAAAAAAATAAAATTGACAATAGATATTGCTACCTCTTCCATATATGTACATCGCATTGATAATACTCTGTAGATACTCTTTGAGAGAAGTACAATAAAGTGAAAAGCAACCCGGCTCCCATTTTGTCGAAAAAGAAGAAAACGTGCAAACAGAGGCAAGAGAATGAAATGCCAAGTTTCTGAAGTGAATAGCGAACCGTGAAAGAATGTTTCTGAAAGAACGTGCAACGTGAGACCACATCTCATTAAAGACTACTACTGTGTGTCTCACGGTTGCCTCTCGATTCAATTCGCGATATTTCTTCGCCCTCAACAAACACACGGCTGCATAGAAAAATACACTTGAATATGCGCTAGATGTTGTGTACTATTTCCCTTCTGAACAAGCGTGATGAAATAAGATCACAAATGTATTTATTTTCAAAACTATCAGTTTTTTTAAGATGATACAATTAAATTTTTATTCCATTTTTCTTCGCGATGGCAAATCCGAGATATCTAATAATAGTATATACTTCTGCATTTTAATAAATTATAATGTTTAAAGGAGATAAAGAAATGATACGAAGTTAATACGAAGTTACGAAGAAATAATACCAGAAGAACACAAACATATTCGAGACGAGATTAATAAGAAAGTTCCCGTAATCTTGCATGATACTTCAGAAACTTTGGCGGAAAGAATAAAGTTCTTTTTCTCTGCTGCATCTAGTTAGAGTCTCAAGCTTTGAATGGGTTAGAAAAGACAACTTCTCTTGTTCTTTGAATTTGAAGGCAACACCAAAACTGCGGACTAATTTATTTACACTGTGAACACTATGGCAAAACTAGAGATCCTTGCAGAAAACTAGAGGTTCTGCATAAAACAAGAGCGAAGAGCTGCATAGAGTTTTGTTTTATTATGGATGCGTTTTGTTTAAAAAAAATATATTCCACAAGTTTTGCAAAAATTACAAAGAAGAATTCTTTAGGAAAAAAGTATGTCAAACAAATGAAAAACACGTTTTAACAACCAGGTAACGCCTATATTTATCAACTTTCTTCCGCATTATAATTTTATCGAACAAAAGGAGTCGAGAGAGTCGTGATTTAAAATATGCTTTTTCATCTTCATTAACCATACTTTCATATCCACCGAAGAAGATGAATGTGCATATGTCATATACGAATGGTGCATCCATCGAAAAAGGATAATGGACATGTATACATGTACACAATATTCGGCACTGCGTTCTCTATTATCGACCACCGTATATAGTTGTCTTATATATCTTGAAGATCATGTTCAAAGAGAGAGAGCGAAAAACCTATACATCTCTTTCAAACCAATAAAAATATTTTTCTTCTTTCCGACCCGTAAACAGACATGGATCAATGGAAGTAAATGTTATTTAGATCAACGCGAACTTTTCTCTATAAGCAAAGTAAACCTTCCTTTAAAAATTTTTGTAAAATAGTAATCATTGTTTTTGCATAATATTAATATATATTGTGTAGTAAAAATGGCCATAAACATATTCTTCTGGTGAAAAAATTTCGAGATTATATACATATTTTTCATAAATGCAGTCAAACTTAATATTTTTCATGCAAGGTCAAGCACGGAATTTAAAGCACGCGACGTCAAATCTTATTATTTCAGTGCATCCAAGTATTTCATAAAAGATTCATAAGAATAGTAACATTACTGTTGAATATTTTTCTGTATGTAATTTTATTTTTAATCCGAAAGATAATCAAACATATTTAATAAGAAAACAATATTACATATAGAGAGTAATATTTTTAATTAAAAATAAGAGAGAAAATGAAAAAAATTATAACGTGTACAAATGAATTAAGTATTCTACACTACTACTTCAATGTTTATAATTGTTTTCATTATACTTTTCACATTTTAAATTAAAATATTTCTGAAAGCGCATAAAAGATAAAAAGTGCAAATAAAATAGTGGTGGAAAATAAATTAATAGTGGATTTCAGTGAAGTATAAAAACTGGATTATGTATTATTATATTTTTATTGTAGATAATCCGAATTGGTAATTTTAAATAATAACGAAATTGTAGAACGCAGAGGTCTCGTCGAGAAAATTTATAGTGCAAAAAAATTGTCTAGCATGTTTGTGTAAGCATCGCGATACTAGAATTCTTGCTTGCAACAAAAATAAAACCGTATCTTTTATTGGCGCGTGTGTGTATGCACAATCGTCGAATACTTTTACTCAGTTGCAATTCAATTGCTTGCTTTAAATTCATCTATTTTTCATTGATGTGACCTACATCTGCATAGCCCAACTTTAAAATTATAGAAGAAACTACGCTCATCTTTATATTCAATGAAAAATGAGATATACTTCACAGATGGAAAGTAAGCTCATCCGTCATGAAAATCACGGAGAATTTCACTCCGACATTCGTAGGGAATTATTATCAAATTGCTGCCATTTTTACTCAATTTACCGGTAAATCGAGTAATGATGTTTACATCCTTTTCACCTCTCGCAGATTATATCGGAAAATGTATATACAATGACCAATATTAAAATGTACATACAATTTATGTTAAAATTCAAAACATCTCTCTTATAAACAGTTGCAGTTAAAAACACTACATTAGGTGCTGTTTTTGCAAAAAAATGCTTGAAATTAATAAATGTCATAAAATAATGTTTATCACAAATATTGTATTTACATTAAAATGTAAACATAAACATAAATGCAAACATTTGAATTAAAATAGAAAGAACAGAACATATTTTGAGTACGAGAATTTCAAAATGACGGTTTTATTATTCGGTAGTATTATTAGTCGAATCGTTAACGAGTTACGTTTTCAATTTCTGTATCATGACTTCGTTGAAAAAAGTAGGCCGCTTTTGAAGCTTCGTAGAAGCTCATCGTTCATTTCCAGGTGGACATCAGTCCAAAGCGTCGAGATCGCTAATGACTTCCGCCTGTTTCGATTAAACCGGATTTATTGCCGCACGACGCATAAACATAGTAGTGCATCGCGACTGCAGGCGCAACAAGCGCTCGGAATAACTTCGATGAAATGACACGAATTCACCTTCCGCGTAGGAAAATTATTTTCAGCGGTGTAATAAATTGTATCCCACACGGCGTGTAATAAACCCGTAAGAATTTATCGCAGCGTAAAATTTCAGCATGTGGAAGAAAAGAAAGCATTGAGCGAGAACAGAGAGAAACAACAATCTGCAAAAATCACAAATGATTATACGGAGTTGCCTGACAACAATTTTGATAATTGATTTTATCAATTATATTAATTATAATCACTTTTAAAAGACCAAGAATAATATTTAAAATTGCAAAAATTAAAAATCCCTTTTTGGCTCTACTAATATTTGCGGATAAAATATTTTAACTGTATTCTTGAATCGCCTATATTTGTAAGAGAATGTTTATACACTCTATTTAAATGAGCAACAATTATAAAGAGAGTTCATTTATTTGACATTAAAACGGGAATTTCGTGGAAAACACAAGCTTCCTCTTTGCTGAATAAATTTCGGACATTTGCGAAGGGTACATATTCCCCTGATATAAAGCCGAGATAATAGAAACGATAAAATATATCGTGACTTTTAACAATGGTGTAAGTCCGATTTGCCAATCCATTGAAAATAATTTAATTTGGCGGAAACGCGTGCTGTGAGATATCGAGCCCCGGTCATTCATAAACACATGTATGCAATGCATTTTACATGAATGCACGCGTTTAATATCCCGGCGTAAAAAACAACGCCAGATGCGCTCGATTGCTGTAAATAGGTAAGAAGTCTTTTCGCCAAAACGTAAAAATGAACCATATAAGATTGATAATCGGGAATGTTAAAAAATAAACGATATAAGATTGATAACCGGGCATCGTGATTTATGCGTGAACGACAAAGAGCGTCTCTAGGTGAAACGGAACGCCAAGGAAGTAATTTCATCGAGAATGCATACACGTTGTCGGCCATTGAGTTTGCCCGCATTAAAACCATTCCTACTTCACTTCCCTTTTTCCCTTTCGTTCCGCTTTTACCTCGACCCACTTACCAACGCGTCGATTGAAATCGGTCGTTTTTTTCATTTAACCAGCAATCATATTGATTAAAGCGGAAATACACGAGATAACCCTTACATTGGATAGTACTCTGGAGCAATTTCCTCTTTTGTAAGAGATTTGTTGCAAAACACAAACGATTAAAGTATTAATATACTCGCGGGTGCAATTCAACTATATATAATATAATTTTATATTAATTATATTAAGTACTGTTCACGCGCGTATATGCGTATCAATAAAATACACAAATTATTAAAGTTTTAAGATTACAAGACATTGCGTATCATAAACATTGTATATCATATTTAGAAATTTATAATCCATCTATTTTCGCAAAATAAAATAACAATAAAATGGAAATAAAAAGAAAACGCGCTTGGTATAAATTTTTATAAATTAATATAAACGAAAATCGATATATTGATAGTCGAATTACGCTAAGCCACAAAAAAGAAAGAAAAAGAATACTGGACGCGCGCTTTAATTTATTCAGCGATTTTTTCGCTAGAGGGATTTCTTTCGCTAATTTGACGAACGGTGCAAAATCTTATTATTTTCGCAATAATCGGTGAACTCTATGATCATCGCGAGGGGGAGACAAGTGAGAAAAAAGGGGGAAAAAAACGTTATTCCGAGAGCAATTTGCCTTGAAACACTAGCTCTTTTCTTCTCTCTTTCTCGCGTTATAACACAAGGGAAGGCGAGGAAAAAGCTCTGGCAAACGCCATAAGAAAGCAGATGCGTTTACCGCAACTCGTATGCGACCTTTTATCACGTACTTTATGCAGAATCTGCACACAGGCAAACACGTTATCTTCTTTACGCGCAATGGAAATGAGAATTTCCTTGGTCTCTCGAGAAACGCGCAGATCACTTCGACGGAGAGATCATAAGTAATCATCATGAATTCATTATGGCGACTCGCACGTTACAAATACGGCATGGAAAATGAGACAGACCTCTCCCTCTTCTGAGAAGGAAACTTCAAATGGAATGTAGAAGCTGCAAAGTGCATTAAACGTAAACAGTTATTCACGAACAGTGTTTGGGGTGATCAACAAGTGAATAACTAATTTAGACTTTTGTCAGTGTATCATCGCATTATCTTCCTCTCGCGGCTGGCGGATAATGCATTTTATAGCGTATTCGCGCGATCTGATCTGCATTATTTACAATCTCGTAAATTTACAATGCGCCATTGTGAATGGTAATCGCGTGCCGATGTTACGAGCGCACACATTTATTTATAATAAAATTATTATCCGACGAGAGTCTAATATATACTGAGTCGAAGAGCAATTTTATTCGAGAAAAGAAAATTCCATCCTTCTATCTTCAAAGTGTCGTTATAAACCACCAAGGAGAACGTTATTTCGCGCCCACATCCTTTTTTACGACTTTAAACTTGTGATTCGGTCGCCAAGTAATAAGTAACTCGAAAAAAGAAAATTAAAAAATTAAATCCTTCGTACCGGCGTAATTGAGAAGTCTGTCTGATGGAATTAATCTTTTTCCTTCATTAATAATCGCCGTAATCAACAATCAACTTGGCCGGTATTACATATTTTGACATTCAAGATCGACGACTTTCAGGAATATCTATTATATAACATATATGTATAAATGTAATAATGAAAACAAATTATAATGCATAATTAATGTGGATATAAATATAAATATCAAATTTTGATTATAATGTTTAATCATGAGAGAGAAAGAAAATTTAAATACTGTATTTGTTATTTCATATAACATTTCATGTTGCAAAAACTTTTAATGTTGAATATTAATTAAAGAACTCTTGATAAGTCAACTTTTCATTAAGAAAACCGTCTAGAAGCAAACACTATTATTTGTTACAACTTAACTATTTAACATTCGACCTTAATGATGTTGGTAATTAAAATTGTAGAAGAATAAACATTTCGATCGCTTTGTACATTTAATAGTCCACCTCACAGGTTATTAAGAAGCAATTTAAAGAAAATGATAGAAACAAAAGTTAATTATTTTTCTGTGTTTTACAATTTCAAAATTTTTATACAGCAATATTCACAAATGTCAAGAAAAACTTACATTCAAATTAAAGTGGATTGGTAATGACAGATTTACACCAATCAAGTAAGTTCTAAACTTCTATCGGTAAATTGAGTTAATGCACTCAAATCTATTTCTCGATAAGTTTCCTAATTGAAATCGAAGAGAGAATCACAGATATATAACATCGTGAAAAATTGGATAACAAACTTTCTTGATAATTTCGCGAAAAGAAAGAGTAAAGAAAATTAAATAAAAATTAACTATAAATATTTTTACCAATTTCGTGCTGAGGTAAAAAAAAAAAAAAAAAAAAAAACGAAAGAAATCTTTAAAAAAACTTGCATTAAACTTCTAAAAATATTACACTGGTAGAATTAAAGCTGTAATGAACTATCAATCGAATATCAAACGAAACCGGCAGAAAATACACGTCAACGTTTGTAATAAATTTTCATTACAAAAGTAATTACAAAGTTCTTCTACTCGAATCTATCGTTCACCGAGATAATTGTAATGACTAGCTGTAACAACGCGGCATTTGAAAATTTACAACGAATCGCTTCGCTCTTGAATCTTTCTTTTTCGCGAGAAAGATCGATGCGTTTTCTCGGTATATTAATTAATAGCGAGTGTAATAAACACATATGATCGCATAATAAATATTTTTATTTTTCAATTTTCACAGTAGATAAAATTTTTCCTCGGATTTTTCTTTTACTTCTTTATAATTTTTCAATGAAAACGATTGACAATTTTCTAGTAAATACATCTATAATATTATTATATATAATAAAAAAGAAAAGTTTTTAAACTAAAACTTGAACTACGTATCTTTGTCAGAAAGAATTTGTAAAATAATCTCTACTATTGTCACCCTGGCATTTTCTCTCCATGCACAAACTTGTCCTGCAGAAATGTGATATTTTTCCTGAGCGATTGCACGCACTCCTGAGAAAGTAAATGATTCGCTTACGAGTGGGGGCGCGAGGTCAATTAATCCGAAGAGAAGAGCGAGCCACCGACACGACAAGATTAATTAAGCCGAATTAAAGCGGTATTTAACAGAGTCTGGGATGCACACAAATGCGAGGCGGAGGCTCGACGAAAAAAGAAGCGACGAGTCGGCTTTGGTTGACTGACCGACAGTTTGTTGTCATCGTCGTAGTTTGTTCGTTTTCATCGTGTCAGCTTCGACGGTTTGCAGCTGCAAATTGGCACGGTAGTAGCGAGCTGACGTCAGCTCTTCATAAAAATAGGCGCATTTCTGCTAAGACAGCCGCCGCGCAGTTTTAACAACGATATAGACAGAGCCCAATTAAAAACATACGGCGAACGAGTCTTTAGAGAAACATCGTCGCTAATTAATTGGTATAATAATGCGAACTTTAAGGCGCGATCCTTGGAATCTCGCGGCGACAATGTATCTATCTCGCGGGGTCGATGCGCCGTCGCCGCAACGCGATCGCTCGTACGATTGTATCATCTAATTAATATTCCCGCATTCGATTTTCAAGCCGTTAGATTCACATCGGTGAATTTCTAATCAATGTTTCAATATTATAATAATATGAGTAAATATATATATATATATATATATATATATATATATGTATAAAAAATATATATAGCATATAATATATTTAATATGTAATAATATGAGTAAATATATATGAAAAAATAACTCGTTTCCAATTAAGTTTTTGCAGGAAAATACCGATTGTACAAACTGGTAGAAAAATCAATAGAGGAAAAAAAATTTCCACATATTTTCAAAATATCTCTGTAATTCTGTGCATGTTTTATATATATTCGGTATATTTCATATAGAATAGAATTATTTTTCTACTACCCGAGGGAGGAGGGAAAGGAAGAATTTTTTCATAATTCTTTTATCGATATGATATTCATAACAGAATATCTAAAAATGTTCAAAAATGAATGAAATTTTAGAATTTATTTTCAAAAACGCGGATGTAATGTGTGCATCAATATATATGCATGATAATAATAATATTTTCAGACTTTACTTTTCACTATAAATATAAATTTAAACAAGTATTGATAAATATATATTTCGTATTTCCAATATTTGCATCAAAATTATACGTTGTAGGTATTCATATTACATGTGTTTATTTTTTTTATCTCTCAGTGAATTCCTTTTCGTGAAATGGAAATCTGCTTAAACGTAATAAAGACAAAATCCGTTTGTTATGCAAATCTAGAGACGCTCTCAGTGCAAGAAAATTTACGAGTCTCATTGGCAGACAGGTAGATTAATTATACCTTCATGCGCTGATTTATGTAATCCTCTTTTCGAATTCGAAGAAAGATAAAATGGCTGCGTAAGTAGAGATGCAAGCTTCGGCGAGTGACTTATCGACTTTTTCACTGAAAATTAAACCGTATTGCGAGTCGAGGGTGTTTTTCGCGTTCTCCTGTCTCTTCTTTTCGTACTTTTTCGCTCTTTATATCGACAATCGAGTATCGAATGCGAAGCAAACTCTCGAAACAAACAGCCGGCTTGCTGTCAAAAAGCGGCAGAGCTTTATTGGAAACTTGAACAGCCAGCGATACGCGACATGAACTTTATCGTATATTTTACAATTTAGAAGTTTGACGTGCTCGCGATAAACAATATAAAATCGCGTTATACATTACGTAACCACCTGGGCAAACGCATTTAGCGACTAGTTGCCCGCGTGTTCCGCGACACGTGCAACGAGCGCAAACAACTTTGCGGATCGCTTTTCTTGACGTATGGGCCTCCTGACTTTGCACGCGGAAATTAAATTTATATTTATATTATATACCTTATTTATGTCATAACATGCTGTGTTTATTTGTCAGCGCTACTAGCATTCCATTAATTCTAAACTTTAATCTACACTTATTTTTATTTTTAAATCTAGAGTTTTCAATAAAGTATCGATTGCAATAGCTTTCAATAAATCCATAATGATAAAAAGCGCAAACGTTTCAAATTTCTATATTCAGTAATATATTATATTGAAGATAATTGAGGAGAAGAATGTATAAAATTTGATATTTAAAAATTAAAATAAATTTAATATTAAGTATTTCTTGAACCTAATCGAGAATTCCATAAATTTCAATTTATATTATTTTCAAGTTTCAATACAAAAAGTACCATAATGACCTTTTCGAAATATTCAAGTATTAAGCAAGTTAATAATTTAATGATAAACTCTTGTAGAAAATTTGCGGCAAAGAGTAGAGCTTAGTCCTTAATGCATAAACTTTATTGGCGTATAAAAAAACTTTGCATCGCAATATACCACGGTAAGTGCACACCGCGTCTCTCGATTACGTTGAAGAAATAAAAGGAAAAGAAAGTAAGAAGAAGCCAAGAAAATAGAAAAGAGAGGAAGAGAGCGTGGCGTGAAAAACGCATCGGGCGTTGCGACCTGCTGTCTGGTTGATGTAAAACTCGAATGCGGCGAGGGGCCCATAAGTGCTGGAGCAGTGCGAGTCGCGATGATCCACCTTGATACTCCATCCGGGGAGAGGTCCCTTGGGCGAACTGACATATCTCACCGCTAGAAGCACCGCTGGCAATACCCTCGGCAAGCTCTGCTCGTGGTGAGGATCGCCCGGCGCGATCACCGCCAACTTGACCTCGCCCTCAGACTGCGTCGTCCGCGGACCGTCAACGCACTCCCTCGCGCCAGCAGCCGGTGTTGTCATCGTCGTCGGCATCGTCATCGTCGTCATCGACGTCATCGTCGTCGAGCCAAAGTCCGCGCAACGACCGATGCACAGACCGGATAGGATCAGGATTAATCGCATCGGAACACCACTCGCGCACCACCGTTTTCTCGTCCGCGACGCCATCGCGACGACCGCGTTACACACCCTTTTCCTTTCTATCTCTCGTCGCAATTATTTCTACCTCTAATTATTGCACATCGTGACGCGTTTGCCGGATCGTGGTCGACGTTGCGAGAGGAAACGAGTCACTTGCTCACGGACGATGGTTAGCTGTTCTTTGCACTTCGGTTTCATTTCGAATGTCACTTGGAGCATTCTTTCTGCACCGCAGTATACACGTTTCACGGTAATACGTTTTCAACGTGACTCGTTACATTTTAACCCATACAATTTGCATCTCGTTGAATGCCTGACACGAGCGAAAACGAGTGACAAAATTATGAAAATATTACAAGTTTAATATCTTGCATGATTTTTATTCTTTCGGACGTTTTTGTAGTGAAAAATATTTTTCCCGAAGAAGTAGTAGATCATTGTTCCTTCGATCGCGATTTCGACAGACGTCCATCTTCGTTTTCGGCCACTCGCATAATTCATATAGCACTCGCCTCTGTATTAATGACTTTATACGAAAATTAACATAGCTAATTTCGTCTCTCTACCGAGATGTCAGATATCATCCTCCGTCAAAGGGGTTCATTACAGTCTTCGGTGTGTTCCAATTTAACTTCGATGCAATGATAATCATTAGTTATCTCAAGCATCGTGACTTTATCAATTACGAAACACGTATTCCTTAAAACCTCGGCTGCAGGACGAGTCTAAAATTAGGAAATGAGAGATTTGTCCTGATTAGTCTCACCGCCGCATTACATAATCATATCTCGTATTGTACGCAATGACTTGATTCGACGTTTACTCTCGCAGGATTTTAGTTTAAAAAATACCATAGGATTATCAATTTTTTAAACTGCAAAATTATAAATGAAAAGATTTTTTTCGTTTTCTATGTAAAGAATATTGTACGCAATATGCAAAAACTTACTTCGCATATTTAGCAATATTAGCCTGAAGAATAGAAAATGTGCGGCAGACTAACCCTCTGATAACACAACAAATCGTTGCCACGTACGTCCCTAATGTTTCCCTAGCGTTTTAGCAGAGTAAGTGAATTCGTGCCTGTGTTTCTAATAAAGATAAGAGTAAAGTCATGTTTTAATGATCCCGGTTCTAATGCAGTTTTCAAAGTTTTCTTCCATAAATATTGCACGGTTAAATATTTCTAAAACAAAATAAAAATCATTATATTTGCCATAAAAAGTATTTATTTAATTTTAATTTGAGTCATATTCTAATCTTTCGAGAGAAAAAAATTGTAACATTAGTTATATCAAATAATAACTAGAGTCAGAACAAAGGAAAAGTTCATTCTAGTCACTTTTCCGGATAAAAATAATTTTTTTAAAGCAATCAACTTAATATAGAGTCTTCTAAAAGCTACCTTCTTCTATAGAGATTAATTTAATTTTCAAGAATTTTCACATAAAGGCGGGTTAAATTATGCAAGGTATTCATAATTAAATAGAACTTGTTATATTATATATAGTGCGCTTACATCCCTGATTTGATTAAAGTAACTGATAAATTAATGACTTCAACGTTAATAAAAAAAAGACGCAATAAAAAAAGCTCAATACAAATAGTTGATCAACATGTCTTTGGCACATCTCTAAGCTAATGGAGTTGCTTTTCATGAAATTGTAAAAGTGGCAATTCAATCGGATCCCGCATATGTTTTCGGGTGACTTTCTTACATCGAATGAAGTAACAGGACACGCGACCTGAAAGCCGACGACAGACCTTTCACTCCGCGGAAAAGTAATAAGGGTAGATAAAGCGTCTCTGTGGACTTCTCTTCTGGTTTCTGTACCGAGCTCTTTTAGTGCGCGCGCAAAAGCAGAATTGCGGAATGGAAACGCACCTTCTTGAATTAGGGATGGAAGAATATTATTACACAAGACAGAGAGTTGGGGGGAAACGTGACGTACGTGACTGTGCACGTCAAAATTTCCCCATTCGTTGCGATGTTCCATGGACGCGTGTCATGCAACTTTTAACTCGCAGCTGCTACAGCAAAATGTAATCTAACTTGAACGCGAGTGTTTTATAAAGAAATAACAAGCGCGAAAGATTTACTTTCACACAGAATGTTTGACTTTTTTACTTTTTAATCACTTTATATAATATTATATATAGTCATTCTGTTGCGATAGTTAATTAAGAATTCATTTTATTTCATTTACAACCGGTATTCTAATGCAATTTATGCATACGTGTTTACGGTAATACAGTTATTCGCGCTGGATTAAACGCGCGAATATGAAATTATATTGCTATTTTAGTCACATAACACAAGAAGGCGTCAAGGGAAACAAATTTACATCTTATATAATCTAGCAGGATGTTCATCTGTTTATTAATATTTGATTCCAGTCACGATCAATCTCGTACCTATATTTTATGCATAAATTTTACGTGATAAAAAATATTACGAAAATATACATTTGCTAGAGATATTATATTCGGAAGATATTTTGAATGGTACGGATTAGCAGATTATGCATCGACATGTCGCGAAAAATTTTCTCATATAAAATTATCGTCGTATATCTGATGAATAATTTTGCGATATTAACAACAGTAATAGCGTCATATATTACAGTCTACATTAAAAGTATTAACGTTTTGTTGTTATAAATGTTATGCTTTGAATAAAGTTTTATGTAGCAAGCACTCCATGTATTTTAAAACGGGCATTGATCGATCTCAGAGACGACGTAGAGCGATGGACTTTCGCAAGATCTATATTCACTCGGCAATCAAGGATAAGACGGCGTTCATGAAGTTTCTAATACGACCGATAATGGTTTCATTATGGGTTACAACGTCCGTTCGTAAATGAAAATTAGTCGCAGATAGACAAAAACCCGGATTTGACCCGGGTTACTTCATCGAAACAGATATCGAATCGACTTTATTCGGAGTTAATTGTAAATGTAAGGCTATCCGTTCTTGAAGGGAACATGTCAAAGCTGATTTTTAAATTGAATAACTTCGCATTATCAAAGCAGATTGCAAAACGATATGCAAAATATTGTAATTTGCATATTCACAGAAAGAAGATTTTTTTAGAGAAACCTGAGAGACATAGAAAATGTGTGTACAACTCTATCATTCATATTATTTCATGTATTTTTCTTTACAAACTAAAATTTTTTTCTTAAAATTCCTTTCTGTATATAAAAAGAAATAATTTAAACAATAGAGAGAATGTTGAAGGTAGAAACTATATTTGCGCGGAGATAAGTGAATTTAATGGAGAATTGAATAAATAAATTTACCGGAGAAATATAAAAAATGGATGGAAATATTTTGGTTTATCCCGAAAATAATTCGAGTCTTATTGAAAAATCGTCAAAAAGAGAGGCGGAATAAACGTGTGTGTTTATTCTTGATATTTAACTGAATATTCATAAAGTTTGCAAAAGGATGATGCTGCAACAAGTGGTACACTCGGCGAGCTTTATCAAATTCTCTTCCGTTCTTTGAAATTTTATTGATTTATAAAATATTACCGTCCTAATAAAGAACTTTCATAACAAAGGGAACAGACATACAATTAACCTTGAGTATTTTTCGCTGCGAACAATTTTGAATAAAAGATACGGAAACGTTTTAACTTGAAATATAAACCATGTCAGACGACGAGAAAAATGAGCGAGTTAAATCCGCGAAGCAAAAGGTAAGCTTCTTTGAAAACAAGGACCCAATACCATTGGCAAGAGAAAAAAGATGACAGGAATAGAGTATTCGAAAAGAGCTTTTTATTCTTGAAAAAGGAAAAAAATTTCAATTTTAAGTTTTAATAACATACTGATAATACAAAGTTTTTGATAGCGAGAAAATGCAAATGCTTTTGAAGCAATTATTATCGGTAGATTCGATAAATTTACAACTCAACTAGAACTTTCAAGAAACTCATTAACGGGTAAAATAATTCGTTATAACGATATATATGTATAGATCACGCGTTTGATACGGTAAACGATTTCGCTTATCAATTATAGTAAATATTATGACAAACATATATATCAGCTTCTACCTTGTTACTAATTTTCTGTATTTGCTAATTAATTAATATACACCGAATGAGCAATGTAGTTAATATAAACAGTTTTGTATATAATTGACGTCATTCTAAGCGTAAAATTCAGACTGGGTGCATTAAAATCATTCAATGTGCTCGTGATAGAAAGACATTTCTCGCATAATAATTATGATACATAGATGTATATGTATGTATAAAGAGAAAAATAAAAAGGCTCTACACAATAATTACGTACAATATTGCAGATTGCAATTATTCGCACTATTATGCCATTTGTATTCTGAGGCTATTTGCCAATAACACGGATTTATACTTGGGGAATAATCGTAGTTTTTATGCGGCGCCATTTGCGATTATCGTCGAATAGCACTCTCGTATTCTCGGCGCAAACTGCCAGACTCGGTTGCTTGTCAAAGTTCAAGCGGGAGGAACGACGGATTAATGATCATCGGAAATCGCAAACGGGCAAGTTAATTAGCAGCTGCCAGGCAATGCGTCGTTTGATTAAATCACGGTTGACGAGTCTTATTAAAGACTCGTCGCCGGAACTAATGTTCTTTCTCGAAATAAGGATGAGAGAGACGTCGAAAGTAAATATTACAATTATCGAGGAATCGTAACAATGCAATCACGAGAGGGAAAGTGTCGGTGTTTTTCATTAATAAATTTAATTAAATCGCTACCGTCAAGAAACGCGATCCATCAAACGGTTTGCGAAATGATATGCAATCGTAGCGAACTGCTGCCGATGAGATATTAATTTGTGAAACTGCATCGCGAAACACGAGTGCGATCCCGCCGCGTAAAGATCGCCATTGTGACGCTTGTGAATATCGCTTCGCTTTATGCATCTGCTCGTCTGAACTTTATCCGCGTATATCGTGTGAATATCAAATGTGCGAATCGTCAAAAGCTTTGAACAGTGTTTGAATGGCGTACTCTACGTAGGTATTCATCCGGAATGCATCGTCGACAAAATAAGCAACGAACATACCATTGCAGTGTATGCACCATATACATGCATACAACTCCGGAAATGCTTATTGCTATCGGTTTTATTTTATAGGACCATTTATTCATCACCAATTACCTTCTGTCTATATCGACGTGCTCAAACTTTAATATAGAAACTCGTTTTCAAATCTAAAGCAATTCAGTATCGAAGTATTATTCTATAACTTGAAGCATGTTGATTAAAAAATATATGAATATATATATATATATATATCGATTAAAAGAAGTTATGTAACATTTTCATTATTTATTTTAATAGCTTTCTTTTTAACTACAAAACGCGTGTTTCTTTTTTAATTAAATGATTCAGACAAATCTCACTTTGTTGCGTTAAATAATGCCATTATTTTCTAAAGTATCTGCACAAGTACTCGATATCACTCGCATTATATTTAATTCCATACCTAGTCAAATTAACCGTGATGTATGTATCGTGCAATTTAATTGCGTATTTAAATGAGACATATAATCGCGAAATATATTCGAAAGTTGCAAATAGCTTTTAGCATAAACCACCGAGCTATCATAAAATACGCCGAAAAATCGCCCGAAAATGCTTTGCGCTCGAATTTACAGTGCCATAAAAAATTCCGCTGCAAAGATGACTCTATATTCTTCAACTTTGTGGCTCGTACACGTCGCGTTTGTATCTCGACAACTTCTCTACTCGCAAATGTTCTGTCATCTTTCATCACGTACTCGGCAAGTCGTTACATACGACGTCCCGGAGCAAATATCTAATGTCACGAAGCAAACTCGAGGAATACTTGCAAATGCGTGTTCTCGATGTTATAACTTGAAGAGAAAACTTTGGAAGATATAATATGTCATTTTGAACTCTCATTTAGTTTTCCGAAAAATAATCAACGCGCAAAGTTTTCAATCATGCACAGACACGCTTCATATTTTGTTCTTACTTTTTTTTCTTGCATAAACATTTTCTATTTATTATTATACATCTTTTGATTAATATTCTGATAAAATTATACTAGTTGTTATTATCTCTTTTTCATTTTTGTACGTGCTACATTATTTGATATAAGTATTCCTGTAATTTTTTGTTATCATTTGTCATACTCAGGATATTTTTCCTAAAAACGTATTTTCTATTTATACGCGCATATATACAAAGTAGCTGAAAGCTCGAATGGAACACTTTCTTTGAGCATTGGTCTGATAAAATGTCATATATAATAAGTACATCAGAAAACTACCTTTGAAAGAGAATATGTAAAGCGCCAATTCACTAACAATAACTAAAGAGTAAAAAATTTAAAGACACGCAGCTATTTATAATAGTTATCTTTTTATATTCATGAAACTAGTTAATAAATATTTTAATAGAAATCATAATAAGAATCTAAAATAGAAACTATAATAATAAGAAATTAGCACGTATATACGATAAAAATTCTGTGTTCACCTGCTGAAAATTTTCATAAATATGTAAATTTTGAAAAAAGGAATACATATAACAAACGAGATTAAATTAGCAAATATATATACAAGAAAATAAAGGATATATGCTTTTTATATATTTTTTCACGTTTAATTAATTTTAACATAAAAATGATATTCTTTAATATAATGCTTTTTCTTTAAAATTAAAGAATTAAGAATGGTTTTTTCACTTATATCCTTTATATTTTTTTTTTTTTTTGTTTTTGTCAATAATAATAATTTGTGAATTTTCCATCGACAAATAAAAAAAATAATTACATTATTCCGAAACACGAAATATGCGAATAAAGGGCGCGCAAATACGAAGAATCTGGCAGGCATTTCAAAAATACTTTAATCTACTACATTATTTAAAATTTAAAACATGAAAAATGCATATAAATTTTGTAAATACACGAAGCTAAAGCATTTTTCTGCAGACACTAAATCAAGTGAAATAGGGGTTCTTAAGGGATATACATATACGAGAATATGATTCTCTCAGGACTTTCCCTTAAAAGCAAACACATGCTGCATACATATTTACAGTATTAAAGATGGATGCCAATAAAAGCTGCGTTAATTAAAATCTTAATAAAATCGATAATCTTTTTAAAGAAAAAATATATTTTCCACAAACTTTTTGTTTTTTTTTTCTAACAAATAATAACATGAATAATAATGCAAGAAAATTATTAAGATATTTTTTGTTTCTTTCCCCAGTCTAATTGCAATAATTTCTATCTATGTCATTTATTTTCTGAGTGTGTCAAATACACAAAACTTACAATTACCATCACATCATTTTCATACCTCGTGTATCAGTATATGTGTACACGTACATTTTCATTCGACACACGTACCTCTCGAACGAGAAATCGTGCCCTAATGTTTACACGTGTCCACATTTACCATATAACACGCATACAACGCGAATGCAATACGGGGTTTCTCGGATATACGGTTCGACTGATCTCGCGACAAGGTGGAATAATGAGATGGATATCATTGTAACTCTGACATTTTGCCGTTATTATTGCTTCCTCCTTGAAAACGATGTAAAAAACAAACACATAAAGAGTACCTACTTACGCGATGCAAGAAGCGTCAATCTTATGATTAAAAAAATATTTTTCATTTTTCTATTCATATATTGTCAAAGAAGATGCATCCTTGTATCGCACAGTTCTACGAGATCCACGTGAATCGAAATTAAATTAAAATTGCGTTATATCGAATTGCGTGTACAAATCCTGCCTCAATTTCACGGTCAATTTTATGCACTACGCGCGCGCCCGCATATAAAATCCCAGATGTATAGGATACGTTTAATGAGATTTACATAATCGATACGTACAACAGAATCTTTAAGGTTTCGTATTGAAGCGTAAATAAGCCTGATTTATTTAGGATTTAGTGCAAGGTTGTCCAGGGGAAAATTTAATCGCCTTTTCCCAAGTCTTATGAGCCTTTGTTACTCATTTGATTAATTAAATCACACCAACAATTAGATTTTCAACTATGTACATCCGAATGTACTCAACATTAAGTAAACTGCGTTCAAAGCGCAGCGTTCATCAAATTGAGAGCTTCGAATTACATAATTACGTTTAAGTTGCGGAAAGCACGTATGGACTAATTCCTCTGTAAGGCAAGTTAAATGGCCTTATAGGTTGTCGCTAACAGAGCCGTATGTAGCGTGAAATTACATAAAATTTGCATAACAGGAAACATCTCACAATCACCTAATGAGTGCGCAATGTTACGACTGAGAGACAGATATTTTTTTCCAGATAAAGAAAGTCAAATTTTTTTTAAAGACTGACTCAATGATTTAATTCCTTTCATTCATGCAAAGCAACATAATTATTTATATGTATATATATAATCACAAATTGATAATAAATATTGTTAAAAAAATATAAATAATTATCGCTTTATATGAATAAAAAGAATTAAATCATTGAGTATTTATTGAGTATATATATAAATAAAAAACAATGCCTTATTAAAATTAATAATTATTCACTAATCATTGACTTTTATTTTAATCTTTTGTTTTTACTGCTAATTTCAAATAAAAACTCTTTTTTTTGTAAAGTTAAAAAATATAAAAGTTTTCTCTTTTATTGATTAATGTATAAGATATAATTAATTATTTAACAATTTTTAATCAATTATTCATTGATACGTTTACTCTAATAGTTAAACATATTGCAAGCACCATGTTCAGCATCAGTTTTATGTTTACTTTCTGTATGACAGTCACAAATTGATCTCTTCATAGAGCGAAACTAAACTATCTTAAAATCTTTATATACGGCAAGATGGAATTGTATAAAATTCGCATAACGGATAACCACTCGGTATATCAATGAAGATCGATCTGCACGCTTTTATCACGATAAAAAAAGAGTTTTTCGAAGCAATGCAAAAACTACCGCGTATGTGTATACGAATATATTTACTTCCAATATCAGCGTTAAAAAAAGCAAGAAGCGAAAGAGCCCTGAGAATTTATTACCATAGCAGCTGTTCTCACGTCAACTCATGTGAAAGGAACATTAGCACGTTCTTTTACGATTCACATCGCGCGATGATCTGTCAGTCGTTTTCACGATTAATTTTGCTGAGAAGAAAAACAGAACAATTCGTACGAAGGCGATCGCAACTTCGAATACTCATGAAGTATGAGTACCTATACCGTACGATCGTCGATAAAAAAGATGACACGTGGAAGTAACTAATGCGTCAGTCGAGTTTTTTTCGAATTATAATAAAAAAATTGAATATATAATTTTTAATAGTTACATATAATTTAAATAAAGTTGCATATAATTGTAAACATGTTTTTAACACTGTTGTTTACTATAACATTTATTAAAAGTTCAAACTTTTTCGCATACTTAAGGGATTAAACTTAAAATATTATTATAATTTATAATATTATAATATTTTGCATAAATTTTAAGTTTAACTTTATAAACCGTAGCTCGATCTATTTTTACTTTAAATTTTTCAATTATAACTCATCATAATTCAAGTTTACAATTATTGTATAAATAATCAAATCCTTTGCAAAATATTTTCTACAAAAAAAAAAAAAAAAAAAAAAAAAGAAAATTGAAATATTATTTCGTGATTAAGAATTCAAGATTTTATTAATATATTATATACCAGTTTTGTTTGCTCTTTGCAAGATTAGACAATCGAAAACCGAGCATACTGATTTAGTTGCACAAAGATTAGGGATCCGGATTCTTTTCCATATAAACGAAAAAGCATCTGGAACGTTCAGCGGTGAAATGTCACGTGTTTTGCGATCAAGAAAGCCGGTAGAGAAACGACTATGCACGGGCAATTTCGAGCTCGAAATGTTTGAATGCTTTTACCTTTAGGTAGAGAAGAAAATCTCACCCTATCATTATCGAATCTTATTAACCGTTCTTTTTAACGGCCAGAAATACGCGCATACTGAATCATGTCCTTTTCTTTTACTATCATAGGTATAAAGATCACGTGTCTGTACATGACGTTCTCTAATAGTTTGTTCACTGACAAGAAGCAACTTTTTCACTATATATCCGACTATATTTTTAAGCAGAATCAATCAGATCACTATCTCGCGGAATTTTTATTTTTGTCACGAGACACGTGTCGTACGCGTTTGATACCTCTCGGTGACAGCCAGTCCCGGAGATGAACCGGTGACAGCTTCGCGATCGAGATCGATCGGCGCGCGATCGGACCAATCGTGGTCCCCAATTTCTCTACGCTCATCTCTCAAAGTAACTCATCGTTCCGTATGGTCCATGGGACCATCGCGATCTGTGGTATCTGCCCTTTTATTCGATCGATCGTTATCTCGATCCACGGTCCTCGGTTCGCGCTCTCTCGGAGCAAGCTCGGAGCGCGCGATTGAAACTGAGAGCAAGCCGAAGGAAAGCACCGTGCTCCGGATCGCCCACCGAAGTCGACGATCGCTCCTCCTCTCTGTTCTCATCTTCTCTCTCTCTCTCTCTCCCTCTCTCTCTCTCTCTCTCTCTCTCTCTCTCTCTCTCTCTCTCTCTTTCTCCCCTTTCTCTCTCGCTTCCTCTGATTCTCTCTCCCTCTCCCTCTTTTTCTCCCTTCGATCCCGCCGCCCTCTTCTCTCTGCTCTATCCTTATCCGTCTCCCGATCTGTTCTGTCTATCTATCTTTGCCACCGGTCTCTCTTTATCACACCCTCACATCGCGCGCAACCAGCTTGCTCTAGGTGAACACGGCACTCCGAGATCGTATAGGTGGATGTCGTTGTGCGCCTCCACGAAGGTAGACAACGAGGAAGTGGAACGCATGCGTCGAGATTGTCTATACATACCCCCATGCACACCACACCTTTCATTCCGCACCGAATCGCCGCGAGGCATGGACGGACTGTTTAGGTCTTTGAAAATCAGAACTGATAGCCGTATTATCTTTTACGCATTATTTTCTTTCCAGTACGCGCCCGCGATTATACGACCCTAAATTTATGAAAAATTACCTCAGAGAAAAGAGAATCTTTACGATATTATCTTTTTTATAGTAGATATTTTTAGATTTATGTGAAATTTATGGAAAAAAATAAAATATAACATCTAATACGCGTATTTAAATCATAAATCAAAAAAAAGAAGTTGCATAAATTTCAAATTTAAGAAGAGTCAATGTGGATTAAAACGTAATTTGGTTGATTTCTAAGTAACTATAACTCTTAATGAGAAGTTCCATTCGGAATTTTCTCGTGCCAAAAAATACAAAGTTCAGAGTGAAAAAGTTATACGATGAATAAACAAGCTCTTTGTTAAAGAAAGTAAAGAAAAATCAATTTTTTTCTGTACACAAACTCGTGATAGAATCGGAATCCTACAATATTTTTCAATAATTTTGAAATCGAAAAGAAAACAATGCTCTATAATATTTTGTAAAGTTATTTTTTCTCTTCTATTTCTTTTTTATAAAAATTGTACAATATTCATAAAATATTCAAATTAAATTAAAATTTTATAGATTCAGGCAACGTCATGATCATTAGAGGTGATCGAGGAAATTTTATCTTGCAAATATTTAAATCTCGTATTTTAGGGAGGAAAAGAGTGAGGAAAAGAGAGTTTGGACAGCGCTAATATCTCAGTAAAAATAATAATGGAAATCCCCGTATCTCACACTTTTATCGATAACACACCACTCGTTCTACATGCATGCTCGTAAATATTAATGGAAAAAGAAGTTTTACACACAATATCACAAATCACATACGTTGACAATACTCGGTAGAAATTATCGGATATGGCAATCATCAATCTCTCGCATGTGTACTTCCTTCCTGAATCAATCTATTGCCCATCAATTTCCGAGATTTTTTTTTGCAAAACGTAACGATATTATCAAATATTTTAAAGAAACAAAATCATAAAAATATATTAAGAATTGTTGTTTTAAATATAAAAATGTTAATAAATTATAAGTAAAAATTTTTATATATTATTGATATTGATGATTAGGTCTGTATAATAAAGTCATTATTATTTACATATAAAAAAAGTATGTATATACATATATATACATTTTTAACACCTAATGATGAAATTATACATAATATGTAATGACGTAATATTATGTAATTTTATCGTTAAACGTTAAAAATATGTATAAATATTTATAAATATTTATAAATATGTATATCTATTTTTTGAGTCCGAAATTATTCCAGATTTTATTCTAAACTACTTTTGTAATCATATGTTTCAAATGTCGCAGCTCTTTCATTATATATCAGGGTCAACTCTCTGATTTTCGAAGTGAAAGAACTGTTGAACATTTACGCAAGAGTTACCTAGTCCTTTAATCATTCAAAAATAGCTTCTAACTGGAGTAAGAAAGAGATAATTTATCATGGAAACACATTCTGTTCTATAAGTGATCTTAAAATAAAATACACTATATTATAGAAGTAAATCAATTGTAAATACAGCAGTGTTAAAAAATATACTTATAGCATATTTTTATAAAAAAACAAAAAAAAACTTCAAAAAATTACAGAATAAAAATACAATAATTGTAAAAATACAATAACTGTATATTTTGCTTTCACTTAACTGTTGATTTTTAAAAATATTTAAAACGTACCGATATCCTACAAAAAAATATCTAATAAAAAAACTATTCAAGAAAATTTTTACTGAAAAATAATAGACCCCAAATTAATCAAAAAAGTCATAAGTGAAAATGTAAAAAATCTGCGACATTATATTTTGATGAAACCAGAGCGTAAATGCATTGTAAATGCGTTCGATAGAGTCGTTAAAGATCTTTTTTAAGACTCCATGCCGTTTCTTCAGACAAGTCAGAGAAAAACTTAAAAGCATTCGCTAATGTCCTTATCATCAAAGATGTCACTTTGACGTACTTGCTCTCCTGAGCTTAACGCTTTTACAACATTCAACTTTGCTAGCATGGAACTGCAATATTATGCAGCATGTGAAAAACTGTCATAAAAGCTTATTTACATATGCTCTCAGTGCATATATATTGAACGATGTAGTTCGATATTAAAAGCACATGCAAATAAGCGTTTATACATAATTTATCGACAACATTTACAAATATTTACACATTTTTCATGAAAGTGATACAGGAGTGCGAATGACGCGTCCACTTTACACGTTGTAAAGTTCTCCAATTTTCAAATTATGTACAAAAGCATTTAATTTCTTGTCTCTCAACTTACGCGTATCGTAATTTTTCTCTACGATGTAATATTAAACGCGCAATAGAATAATTATAAAATTTTAATCTTAATTTATTTAAATGCTATTCCTCGTTAGAATAATAAAAAGACTAATGAATACTAATTCCTTTGTAAAATATAATTAAATGAATAAATTATAAATTATTGTAAAATAAAGTCTTCGAAATTATTTTAGATAAAGATATATAAATATCTTCAGATGCGTGTAATATTTAATAATAAAAAATAATTATAAAATAATAATGAAAAATTTCTCGATTATATACTTGAAAATATAATATTAAAAAAATTTATTTTTTCTTTTTTTGTAAACGCATTAATTATTACCGACAATTTTTACCAGCGTAAGATCCTGTTGCATAAAATTCACGAGAGACGATACTTTCAACAGTCGATAAAATACTTTGGCACTCGAAATATTGATTAATATTTAATATACAAATATTATACTGCTAAATTTATATCAAATAAAACTTTTACTAAATATTTTGATGAAATATATTCATAAAATTTATTCAGCACACGCAGTGCAAAAATGACTATTTCTCGAAAGTTATTTTTATAACATTTGTCAAATTAATTTTTATGTATTATTTATTGTATATATAATATATTATTCACAGGGAAGAGAGAGAGAGGTATTTTTGTGTGTATATGATAGATGTATGTATGACAGATGTTATCTTCGAATAAAAAAATAATCCCGGACAAAAATCCTTGTAACACTTTAACTAGATATTGATAATCTTTTAAGTTCATTAAGGAAATGTTTAAATATAGATGTAGTGACGTATAAAATCGTGTGAGAAGATATCAATAATAGAAATGTTCAAGCACGATAAGTTACGCGATAACGATAAATGATATGATAAGGCACTGATCATCTAATGATTAAAGAGAATTAAACAAAAAATTACGCAAATGCTTTCTTATTCTTATAAAAATATAATAAACGAGCACAATATCTGAGAAGTTATTAATAGATTACATTTCTCACATTACTCAATGGAATTTTTTTACTTAGTACTGTTACAATAAATTTGGCACAAATTTGTTATAATACAAAAACATTATTTAAAGCCTCGATGCTATTATAAAAGAATAATTAATTTTACTTTTGTGAATTATACGTATATAATCTCACAAGATTTATATCAATGTTATACATTTGGCATCGAGAGAAGAATGATTACGCTGAAACAAGAAAATGGAGGACGACAGAAATTATAACTGTAGTAAAACCTCTTGAGATGATTAATGTACGGGATGTATCATCTTTCCTTCACGTCACTCTGAATATATTGATTCTTGTCAAATTTATAGTGAGTGCTCATAGCAACAACGCCATTAACGTTATGGAACGATTCAAAAATAGAGCATTTCAACAAATCATTAATATTACTTATCAATTACTATATATATAAAATATGAAAATATGCAGACTATATAATAAGAATATAATTCTAATATATGTGTAAAAAACATATAAATGCTTTGAAAATAAGTTTTAAGACGTTTAAAAATATTTCAATATAAAAATCATTACTTCCTGTCGACGTAAACTATAAGGCGATAAGGCGATAAGATGTATATTAATTTTGAATTATCAGATTAAAATATGCCAAATATGACTTGGAGACCAATTATAACTTCATAATCGTGAGTTGTTTGTTCGTCAGATAATATCTGTATGTTATTATTTATATGACTGCAGCTATATATTTTCTCGTAAAGAATCGATAGGTAAATGTAAGATATTAACAGTGTACCTATCGCTGGTTCATCATTTTGAGACAATAACAGTTATTAAATATACTTGTTTACAACACTTGGAGAATTGTTGTCTACGATTTAATCAGTTAAAACAGAAATATATGGATAAACACGATGATTAATATCTTCTTAATCTAAATTCAGTAATGCGACACTTCATAAGAGGAAGAATGATGCTATATATATATATATATATATGATAATTATATCATGATAAGAATGAATATACACTTAAATAATTAAACCTTAAATATTTTTGTGAAGCTCTTTATGTACTTTATATAATTTTCTTCATAACTATTTCATCTCTATTTTGCGTTGGTACTATAATATTAATCAATTTGTCAGTGTTGATATTTTATATCATGTTTATAATGTGTCAATATATGGTTTTATTTTAACTAGAAATTTGCAATTTTTATAAAATTTAATTTACTTTTTTATTTATTACTTTACTCTGTTATATTCTTTTTGATATTCGTTTTATTCATTATAAGATATAGCTTTATGTAAATTTTAAATCTTATTATATATATTAGAAATATGTATGTATATTTTTCAAACTTTTAATGTGCGTGTGTTTGTTTTGAAACACCTTTTGAGTGCGTTATTATTTGATAAATAATTATTTTGCTCTACTTTCAAGAGCTTTTTATGACTTTTATAACATAATGTAGTTAAATAAAAATCACTCACCGCCATATGAACTGCCAACATGATCTCTCAAAGCTTCAGGATAATCGTTCGGGTTAGTAGCTTCGATATCGAAAGTACCATAAGTGATGTTGTGTTCCTTCTTGATAAATTCTACCATTGATTTCATCATAAGCTGACACGTGTGTCTACCAGCAACTTGGCTTTGTCCATTCGTTCCATAGACGAGATGCACTTTACGCCAGTCGTACCTAATTTGTAGAAAAGAAAAACAATAAGAGTTTTATTTATTATCATTTTAGTTCATCCATGCAACAGCTAATTATATTTATAACAAAATAATCAATGAAATAGAAAATTTTTAGTACAACAACAATATATATATATATATATATATATATATATATAAAACCAAGAGATTTTTATATAAAACTCGAATCATACATACCGATCCATTAGAGCTACAAAAAATTTGGCGATGTCTCTGAAGGCCAAATTTCCAATTCTTGTGGTCATAAAATATTCATCTTTACACTCGACCTTTTTCTCGGTAAAATCGAAAGTAAAGCCTCCCGTGGTAATTAATGGTGCCCCAAAGAATTTCACGACTCTGCCAACAACCGCTGCGCAAAAAAAAGTCCTCAATTAATATACAGTAATGAGAACGAAAAAAAGAGAGAAGAAATATAATCCAGAGAAAATATGCTTCTTATTAAATTCACATACATATGTATTAGTGATTTAATAAATAGTACGAACATTAAAAAATAATAAAAAATATATAAAACATAAAAAACTAAATGTTCTATTTACTATCATAATATAGTAATTAAATAATTTTGACGCAACAACTTTTATACGAAGAATTATGGAAATTTTAATGTAATACATATATCAGAACAAATATTATGTAATAAAACACAAGGTTTTAGTTTTGATAGACGTGATTTATGTACGGATTAAAGCATAAGCGGGATATCAAATTGGTTTTAGAGTTGTTTGTTTCTAGACTGCGTGCTTCCCGCTGATAATTATTCTTATGGAGCAATTATATTTTAGAAGGAAAAAAATAAAATTCAACAAAAGGATTAAAACAACATACCGACGCAATAATCGCATGCTGGCCCGAGGAATAAATGTACACAATGCGAATAACTATCAATTGCGCCGATTTGCGCATACATTGCGTCACAGTGGTCATCCTGCGGCAGAAATTTTAGTTTCAACCAATGAGGTAACAAATTTCGTGATCTTGCTTCGTACACCGCTAAATCTGTAAAAAGAACATGATAATTTTTTTTCAAAATACATTCATTTTAATTAAATTTTAAAAAAAGCTTCTTTCTTACGTACAAGTTTTTAATAATGCAATTATGTTAATTTTGTTTATCGTTTAAAAAATAATAATAATGAAAGCTCTTGTACTGTTTGTGTGCAACATAAATTTAATCACGCATTTTATATAACAGACAAAATAAATGTAATTTAAAAATTCAATTATACGTTTTATGAAGTTTAACTTTAAATAAAATTAAATTTGCGAAAATACATTTGCGCGAAACTTAATTATATTCAGCTCGGTACAATTAGCTGATTTCAATGTTTGTCTGAATAATCTCACCAAGAATCGGAAGAACCTTAGGTAAGGAAATATCGAATCTTGGATCTGCCGGTAGGAGAACAGCAACCCTCAGCTCGCAAGAAACAACGCCATCGTGATTCGCGCTGCATAATGCTTCGCAATCGCGATGCAGTTGCATTTCGCGACACGTCACTTTGCCCTCTACTCGTATTAACCATAAGATCACCAATGTAATGATCCTATGGGACCCCATGGATACAAATAAAACGGAAAACGGCTTAAATCGGACTTTTCACTAATCCGAATTGAAAATTGCGAAATATCATTGTCTCCACGTCACAACACTCTGTCACAATCACTCGATAAATATTTTTTTCATCGCGAAAAACTCCACGTCATACGTAGAAAATCCTGATTCATAAGCTCACTCGTCGCCGTATTTCAGTTTTTGCAATTTGCTCCTGCAATGCAGTCTAAGAATTTTCACCATGTGTCGGGCTGTATCAACAGTTATTTCACTAGCCTCTCTTGGGAGAGAGGATTACATTATATTCGTTTGTCTCTTTCTTAAATAAATTATTCTCTGATTATACGAATGGATTATGCACGTATTTTATACAATTTAACTACTTTCTAAACTAAAAGTATAAGTAATACAATTGCATGTAATTATCTAATATTAATATATTTAGTAATAAACATGTAAAACATGTAACTTATGAAAGAGAATTTAAAAAAAAAAATGAAAGATTTTGTGTATATACACACACATGTAATTACTTTTTCATCTTCAAAAGAAAATTAACTTTAAAATTTAAAATTAAGTTTGAATAAAAAAAGAATCTTTAATTGCCAATTTTGTAAATTAAAATACAATTTCACTGAATTTGCTAATTATTTCTGATTTACTTTTTTTGCAGATCTTGTAAATAGCGTTTATTTAGTACTAATATGACTTACTAGATATTATCTATTATTTTAAGAAATGGAAAAAATAAAAAAAAATTATAGATAGTTATAATTGCGTATTATAGTTAATGCCAATGTAAAACATAACAAGTTTTCTGTTTAACACTTGATATCGCGCTAATATTTTTAAAACGGATATCGTGCGGCATCTCTAAGCACTTCAAGAATTTTATCAGCGAATGTACGTGCAATGGGAAGAACCTTTACGTAGGTAGGTAAACTATCACAAGACTTTGTCAAATCTAAATTCACCGACAGAGAGCTTTGATATTTATTTGCATTCAGACGGTGCACAGTTACCAAAAATACATCGTTTCACACGTTATGTTTCGAGCTTCATCAAACTATGTTTAGAGTGAAAAAACAAATCTCGTGACGCGAATGCTTAGAGTCGAAAAGATATAATTAAGACTGCATGAAAAAAAAATATAGAAAATAGAAAAATAATATAAAAAAAGCGTCATCAATTATGCAAATATTTAAGGGCAAGAGACCGCGATTCACATCAAGATTGCCGGAGACAAACTGGCACCTTTGTCACGCGAACCGTTTTGTCCGACTGACGAGCAAGCATCAACACGCACCTATCGTCTCGCCGCCCCGTATTATCGCGCGGATATCTCGCGTTGATTGATAGTAGTTATCGAAAGCTCCAATGTGCACACTCACTTATCTGCTCCTTCCCGCTGGGGTTGTCATACCATTCCGCAGGATCAAATTTCTGCAAGGGTTCTTTTTCTGAGCCATGTCAAGTAACGCCGTAAGGGTGCAGACTCGCATAATAGATTTCACCGTATGCCATTTGTCCAGTAAACGCTTTCCGTCAGGTGTTTCGACATTTCACTCAAGACATCCATATTCATAGGTGTCTAAAATATATTGATAATTATAAAATAATAATTTTAAAATATAATAAAATATTAAAAATTATCAATCTTTTAAAATATAATCTTCGCACTTTAGTTTAATATAGAAAAGACCCTATATTTCTCTTTAAATAATAATATATATATTGAAAATGATAGTAATATAAATAATTTTAAAAAATAATAAATAATAAAAAATTAAAATTATATATATATATATATATATATATATATATTAAGTTTTTGGTATATATAAATAAAATATACATTCGTGAATATAATAAAATGAAATATTTTTCACATCAAATTCGAATATATTTTCTGTTACCAAGAATCTTTCTATGCTCTTATTCTCGCTTTTAATATTTTGCAAACTTATCGAAATATATATAATAAGATAAACAATTTTCAGTTAATGTCGAACTAATGCTCGCACAGGATCTTTTGTTACTTTTCAAATATTTCGATTTGTAGTGTGGCAGTTTCGTTAATTTAGAGTAAAAAATATTTAAATATATATCTCTCTACTTTTCGCGATGTTGTCGTATAATCTCCTGTACTACTTTTATGTGTGTTAACATTTCAATATTTCATATATAATATAATCGACTTACCAAGCTTAGCGACCGGAGACACTCAGAGAATCCTCAGAGAATCTTCGTGCACGGCAAAATATTTTGAACGCCAAAATGTCGGAGGGAAGAGTCTATAAATCTCCCGCGCATGCGCAGTCGATGTCGCGCGCCGCAAAAGAGCGAGCTCTCCGGTTGAACCTTAAATCGTTAAAATGTGCGTTACAATCGAAACAAGTGGACATGCGTCCTAACTGTTAGTTAAAAAAACAATCCAAAATAACTTTCTTCCTATTAATTTAATGTTACGCAAGCTATCTTTATTTATTTCTGCATTTATACTTACGAGCGTCGAAGCGTCGGGCGGCAATTTTGACAATGAGTCACGATAGACGAATGTTTAGACACGCATGTCCGTATTTGGATTACGCCTCGAACGCCCTCTAGTTTCATTCTGATGAGGCAAATGTAGCTGCCGCTCCACCAATCACAGAGCTCCTTATGATTGCTCGTCATCTCGTCTAGTTAATTTCATAGCTTCGACTTTCCCATCTCAATGTTAGAATATACTCACAGGTTATAGATAAGGATCCTCTGATCCTCTGTTCCAGCATGTTATCATCTTTGTCTAATACTAGTGAACAACAAGAATGACAATATGCTGGCAGTACTGGCAGTAAATTTTGGAACATAGCCTCTGATGCGCACAAAAATACGCGCGCAATTTTGAACATTAATTTAAATTAAACCTTATTTTAAAAGAATATATAGGATGTTTCTTTGAGACCATGAAAAGCTTTTTCATATTTTTTATTATCATTACAGATTAAGGGGAAATAAATATATGAACTTGGTTATTCCGAGATCTTTCAATCTTTTTCAATTGAATTATATATCGTACATATAATCGCACTGTATCCATCTGTTAAAACAATTAATGTAGCAAAATTTGCACTAAATTTGGATATTTATTTTTTTTTCAGATTATGTGTATATATATATATATATATATATATATATATGTGTCATCTAAAAAAGGAATATTATATATTGTATGATCAATTAGATACAATATATTCAACATTCTTTTATTAATAAATTTTTGGAGCAATAAAATTACTGGAAATTTTTTAATAAATCTCTCTGGGAACTCTAAATTTTTAATTACATATTATAATCATACTAAAAAAAATGAAGTAACTTTGCATGCTTATTTTTTATTTGAATTATTCAATAGCATGATTTTACTATATAATTAATATATATATTGCATGCACAAGGAGAAAAAGAGAGGGATAACAATGAATTTTTATTCATTAAAAAATCTAATATTCTTGTGTAGGTATTATATTTCGAATATAGCTTTTGCACAGCCTTTGTATCCTCTCTATTCAGTTATTCTCATACACGAAGATTCATGTCGATATTAACAATAAAGCATCACAATATCTTCTTAAGAATATTTCACTGGTATTTTCGATAGTTTTTCAAACATCCACATCTTACGATCAAATCGCAGCGCGTGGCATGTTTTTAAAGAGATATTAAGTTCACGTAATTTCTTAACTTATTAACATGATATCTCCAAATATTTAATTCCATGTTGCATATTACTTATGTTTTTCGTTCGATCGAAGAATAATTCGATGAGATGTTTTCGGCATTTTTATACGAGATGCGATAGAAGTTGTCAACTAAAATCTCAGATTTTAGTTCAAGCCAAAGAAAAAAAAATAAAGAAAGAAAAGAAAATCTTTCATATTCCAATAAGGAAGACACAGAACACACATACACACGCACACACAATTATGTCTTTTGATAATACCTACATACGCGTATCTGTAGAGATAGTGAAAGGACGATAGAGAACATTAATGTTTGTAATGCAAGAGTACGTTTTAATGCCTAACTACGATCACTATTATTTCGCCTACTTGCTAAAACAAGTCACAAACTCAAAGACTATGTATATGCCGTATAATACTCTACAAAAGTATGCTTTTTTTGCATAGTAGTAGTACATCCCCCATATCTATAATATATATAAATATATACATACCTCAAAATTATACAAAATTTCCATCAAATTGTATTAATTTTTCAAAAATCACAATCTTTGTACCCAGTTCGCGTGCAACTCGTTAATTTTTTATTTTTATTTTTGATTTCCACTTTGTCCAACGCAGAAATATTTAACGCAAACGAATTGTGTACAAATATCCACAATATCTACATATTTCTTTTTCTTTTTAACTGTACATTATAAGAGTAAAGAAATTTAATTCGTATTTTAAATGTTAATTTAATACTGCCTTACTATTTTTTTTCACGTATATTAATATAATATGTAAACTTATATTCTGTATACATAGCTTGTATCAAAATCTGAAATTAATGTCACATATATGTGACTGAAATCAAAATGTATGTGTAATATACTTTCTTCTATAATGAAAATCTTATTATAGGGCTTCGGAAATATTTGAATGGTTATAATGTTACAGCTTTGATATATGTATTATTTTCCATGACAATCTGGTTTTGTATAACTATTGCTTGATAAATGTTTATAAGCGATTATATTTCGCATTTTTACTGACCATTATTAACAAAACTCATATTTAAAACGTAATTCGGCATTTCACTTTCTTCCCAGTATCTCACTTTCACATAATTACTAATATTGTAGTACTATTTGATATCAAATATCTACTAATGTTCAAAGTATTGTGTAATATTATGGAATTTTAATCATTTTGCGAATACTAATATTGTTGTATAATATTATACTATTATATGATTTTATAATATTGCACATATTATTATATATAATTTTATAATATTATATGTGTATTTTAGTATTGCATTTGCAAAATACAAATTATTCCATAATATCACAATTACTAGAGCATTTAATAGTAATGCAATTTAACTATTTATGAACTTTATATATTTAGTTATGTACATAATTATAAATATTGAGATAGCAATACATTTCATTTAGATATTTGCGTTTAAGATATTTGTTTAATTTAAAGAGGATTTCTTATTTTAGTGAAATACCAAATCATTAAAATTTAACATTATTAAAAGGAGTAATATTTATCATACATATTTTCAACAAATTGACAATTTAGAGAGATCTAAAAATGAGAAAACTATATTACGAAAATGTGAATAAAATGATTTAAAACGCGATCAATAGTTCAGATATAATAATAGAGTTTGCTTCCTTTTTTAATAGGTATTTTAGAATCACACATTATATTTGTCTTTGTATGAATAATAATAATAATATTTACATCCTGATGTAATGATTTTTATATTTTAAATGCAAATGATATTATATACCAGTGCAGAGGTTGATTCTTCACTTTTTAAATAACATAAGCTTTATAAAGATTGAAAACACCTACTAAAAATCATACATTCACAATTGATTGTTCGCAATGCTAAACGAAGGTATATTTAGCATTTTGATATCAGCTATTCACCAAAAACAATATAATCGGTGCAACAACATTCTCGTTTAGCAATTTCTTTTTACACATTCACACAAAATAAGTACTCCAATCAAACATTTTACAATATTTTCTTACTTCATAAATTAATTATATAAAAAAATTATTAATTTACTATAACACATCTAATGTTTTATTAAAAGTAATAGCCAGCCTCCTTAAAAACGCTTCATTTTATTCCATATAAGTCTTTTTTTTCTTTTTTTTTCTTTTTTTTGATTTTACTTTACGTTAGGAAAATGGTCTCGACTTCTATTATGTCATAGAGCGTAGAAGAATTCCAGATATGGCCAAAGCAAACGACGACAATCGTTTACATCCATGGGATGTATTTATGTGGTTTCTTTTTAAACATATTGTTCGTTCCTGAACATAGTGTGTCAAGCACATATACAAATTATAATTTATAGATTCACGCAGAAAAGGTCAGTCGATTTTACTTCCCTATCTCTTGGGAAATTTCTTTTCTTGTCCCAGCAACTGAATCTTAGCACTATATAAGTCTAAGTCATTTGCTGACCTAGTTTCTTTTTCAGATGTCACTGTGATGTTTAACTATCACATTGGACACTCATCATCAAACATTTCGGTCTTCGTGTACATTATCGTGAACACATTGGATTCACTCACTAACCACTTGTCTAAAATATAAAATTTAGCAATCAAGTTCTGCGATTTACTTTTAACATATTTTTTTAGTGTTATCCATATTAATTATCATTATCAAACAAGTTATTTCTAAGTTTTGTTAGTGAACAATAGTCAGATAATTTACATAATATACTTACAATTATATCACAATAAAGGAATCTCCGTATTAATGCGTCACTCAAATGCTACAAATAAGAAAAGTATTTTTATTTTCATTTAATAATTATAACATATTTTTAAAAGCTATTTATTAACTAGCGAAATTATAGGAAATCTATTTATTGTATATTACGGGAAGGAGATCTAGTGTCAGCTTGATTTGGCGCTCCATCCATCGGTAAGCGTCCGCTGCATACACTTCCTCCAGTTGATGGATTGTAATTAAGAAAGTCCCAAATGAGTATTGTATCATCATGGGAGGATGAGACAATTTGGAACTCGTCAAACTGAAGACGAAATACACGTCCAGTATGCTCCTATAAAAAAATACAATTGTTCAGAATTTAATACAAATTTTTTCTTACTGATAAATATGATAAAAGAAAATACACAAAAATATATCTTACCACCAAGGTACGTAAGCATAGTGTACTAGCAACAGCACGAGGATCTAAAGCTGCTACTAAATCCCAAACTTTAATTTTACTATAACATACAATAATAAATGTATTAGATGGTACAATATCTTTTCCCCTCGTCACATTTAAAAAATTATAAATAATTCTTAAGGCAAAGCTTTTAATTTTCTTTAAAATTATCAATGTGAAATTTCTAATTCTAGTTTCCATAACGTGTAAATTATTTAAAACACTTTTAGTTTTTTTTGTATATTAAATATATATATTATAAATAAAATTTGTCAACTTTCTTATAAAGGAAGAAATAAGAATTATATGAATAATAATAAAAATTTTGAGTATATAATGTAATCATGATAAATTTTCTATACAATTACTAAAAATATTGTTGATTCCACAATGTTGAAGGCAAAATTAAAATTAGGATTAAGATTTTCATATACGTACCCATCATAAGCACCACTGACAATGTGTTTACTATCGAATCGAATACATCTCACTAGTTCCTCATGTCCTTCTAAAACACGTAGGCATGCTCCACACTCGATATCCCACAGTCGTATGGTATTATCACTACTACCACTAACTACTAAGCGATCCCTATATTGCAAACACGCTATACCGCGCTTATGCCCATTCAACGTTCGCACGAACTCGCAGTTAGATGTATTCCATACTTTAATAGTCCTATCACCACTCGCAGAAACTATGTATTTCTCGTCAAAGTCGACTACATTCACTGCTGCCCTGTGTCCCACTAAAACTCTTCTTAATGCGATCTCTGTCTGCGATGTCATATCCCAAACTGCTATTGAGCGATCCTGTGAATAATAATTATTGTCAGTAATGATTTAATCACGGATTGTGCAGATTAAGAAATATGTAAAAATCCTATTCTATTTTTTTTTCTACTGACCTTAGAGCATGTAACCATCATGCCGTTGTTAAATCTAAGATGCAACACTGCCTCACAATGATGAATTAGCGTATTAACCATTTCGCCTGTATTAGCGTCCCAAACTCTCACAGTGCTGTCCGAGGAACCAGATATTATAGCCTTATCATCGTATTGCAAACATAGCACAGAACCTGTATGCCCCGTTAACACCTTAATGCATTGCAGAGTATTTCTATCCCAGATTTTAATCGTGTTGTCACGAAGCCCGGAAACTATCTTCTGATCGTCGTATTGTAAACAGTAAACACCTTTCGAATTCTCGCTGCGGCAATTAATTCGTTGAAGATTAAATCGGCCCATTCTCCAGTTGTTTTCTATGCTCTCTATATCTTTGACAATTTTTGGATAAAGAGATCTATAGAAACTGTGATTAGGAAATTGTTCGCCCGGTTTCGGTTTAAAGAGGTATTGTATCCTGAAAGCAAAATTATAAAAGATATATAAAAAATGTAAAAAAAATATGTGTATTTATATGTTTATTACAATTCATAAAGATGTGTATATCATCTATGTTATTCTATATGTATATCATGTGTCGAGAGTTTAGATTTTATGTTGAATAAATCTGTTCACCATCCCCTTCTTTCGGCCAATCCTCTCCAGACTGAATCCGTTCGAACTTTGCGTTCAATCAACTTTTTCCAAAGCATTCCTTCGCTGATTACTCTATGCCATTCCTTGCATACCAGTTCTGCAGAAACAAGTGATTTAGCGTCTAAGTATGAAAGAATACTTTCTGCAACGTGGTCCAATCCTTTTTCTGTAAAACGTTCGATGTTGTTAGTCGAAATACAATAATAAATATTATTAAAGAATATGCCATAAAATGTTAGACACACATAAAGCGTAAATTTTAATTACATACTTGGCAAAAGTGAGATAAAGTCTCTTTGCAGCATTGGCTTGAGATACGCGTTGATGTGTCCATGCTGATAGTGACACATTTTTGCTAACAGCTGTTCGACAAAGTGCACTTGTTCCGGATCACTCCATCTTTCAAATAGCTTCATACAAATTTCTTTTTCCTGTCCATATTGCGTAGCTACTCCTGTAGATGGTTCCTTTTTGCAACTAGGATCGTACAGTATCGTCATGGGATACTGTAACAGAATGTAAGAGAATATTAACAATCATATACATTATATATTTTTTTCTATATTATATAGTTTAAAATATATTCTATAATATATTCTTGTACGCATCACGCGTGTTTTACAAAAAAAGAATTAGAATATAATCTATGTTGAGAATATCTCTTTTTCACTAAAAATAAATTAAACCTATGCAGACGAAAAAAGTATTTATTATTATTTTTTTTCATTTATGATATACTTGAATCGTGAAAATGTATAAAAATCGTGAAAATGTATAAACGTAAAATATATTATACATATATTTGAATTTCTTTATTAGTACTTTTTTTATACGCGCATATATATATACAATATTTATTCTTACTGTGTCACCGATATGCCGAGTAATCGGAGCGCAAATAAATGTGACTAAGAATATCACGTTGTACAATGTGCATTATCATATCGGTGCATATATTGTTGTTTCTTGATTAATCGCCTAAACGGCATGCATTGGATGGAAATCGTGCGAAGCCTTCGCGCTTGAGTACGCAATTTCCAAGAGAAAAACACCCAAGATATTCAAGTTATCATGCAAATGAAATATATATATATATATATATATATATATATATATATATATATATATGCATTATCAATACAATTACGTAGTTAACCACGCGATCAATCTTACAAAATAATATAAATTTTAAAAATAAAACAAATATTTTATCTAACAAAAATTTGCATTTTATCCTACTAATCACACACATACAAGTCAATTTATATAGGGTAATACTTTCCATTTAGCTTATGTCGACTTGTGTCGACATAAGCGTCATTCTACCTTTGTTATCACTGGATTTTGAAAAAAGACGCTTGTATCAACTTGTGTCGATAAATGGAAAGTATTCTTTGAAAAAAAATTGTGAAATATGAATAATTGAATGTGGAAATTAGAGCCTTTTAAGTATTTTTCTTTTACATAAACTAGCGATTATTGATACTGTTATTGGTTGACGACACTGGTATTGATCAATAATAAAATACTATTGTTAGTGATAAATAAAATACAAGAATTTTAAATTATATGTGCTAATTGCTTTTCCTCTTCCATTAAAAAGAACAAGTAAAGTAATCGATTTCCTGTCAACGTGCAAAACGTCTGGTTCTTGTTAATCTCACTTATCTCTCTCGAAATAATGATATACATAGATAAAAGTCACAATATGCCAAAAGATTCCGTCATCAGATAGCTTATCCAGAGATTATCGCTTAATCAAATCAAATTTTAAAGTGAATATATAACTTGGAAAGATAGCAGCAACTTATGACATAAGAAAAGAAATACATGTCATTGTGTTCAACAAAAAACAAAGTACACCATGTTTTAAAGTTCTGGAAAAAAATACGCGTCAATTTATAGAGCGATCTGATAAATAAAATTAGAGTTTGTAATCGCGGATAGATCTTAAGACATAGCAAAGTACCAGGTTCTTGACCTCTCTCATATCTCACGCGAGAGCTCTTATAAATTAATTCGTTTACGTTGCGTCCTGGTTTGTATCGAGCATCTCGTTTTCCTCGTTAATACTGTAATCATCGGTGATCACATTTCAAGCAACATACAACATGAACAAATATTCCAATTTTAGCGAGTAATCACTTCGATAAACGATCACGTGCTCTTTAATATATATTTGATTTTAGCATAAATTTTAATTGAAATTAAGCAAGGTCCACGTTATATGTGATCGATTCGTAAATATAAATCCCATTACGCAATAATCGAATGAATAGTATATTCAATAGCACTAATAAAATATGCAAGGTAAATTTATGCGATTGTCACGTAGCATTAAGATTGTTGACACATGCTATGCAAGTATGACTAATCGAATTGTACAGAAATTCAGGCATGTGGCATAAATGTGCATAAGATGTACTGTTCACGAAAGAAAGCAGTCTCACACGTTTGCACTTTCACTATTTATGTGTCATCCTTATCGTCGGTACTTGTCGCCAATATCCGATAATGTTAACCGCAAGGGATATCATCAAGAACATCCTTTGGTATAGATAAAAATAGAATGTAAGAACGCGTATTGATCAAACCTAATCTTCGTATATCCTTTATTGAGTTCTTTTCTATTACAATATTTTACGCTCAAAAAAGTTTTCTATTTAAAAAAAAAAAGAGAGCAAATCAACACAATAAATATATAACATGTACTGTACTTTAATTACACATTAAAAAAATATTATATATTTTATATATATTTTTATATATAATTTTATGTAATAAAAATGATATATTATTATTATTATATATAAAAAAATTATATATTGTATGTATATAAAAATTACATTAATTAAAATGTATAATATACGAGGATATAATAGAAAATATTGTTTCTTTTTTTTTTTTTTTTTTACTTGCTACTTCCAATTTCTTTTTTTTTATCAAAATTTTGTGTCTATCAAAAATTGTTTATTGTCCCGTGTTATATAAAAATTATTATTTGTCCGGTATTCGATTAGATCAGATAATTTAAATAAATATGCAGCAATTCATGCATTACCGTGCTAATTTAATTTCAAGGCTATCGGATTTAATGTGAAAACAGAATATTGTCAGACTTAATTCTGTTTTGCTATGAAAATTTAAAATAAATATTACGACATCATTCACGTGATATTAATGCCTCTAAATAATTTTTAGGAATTTATTTTTTTTTAATATATGTATCTGATTTTTTAAATATTATCTCTCCTGAAGTAATTCTTCTCTTTAAACTTATACTCCATATATATTAATTCTCTTCATTTCTAACACTCGAGGGAAGGCTTTTCCCAGCCGATTGAGCAAACAGCGTTATCTACGCTATCATCCCACGTAAGTTTACATAATTTTCCCCGTGCAACGAATCTTATTAATAGAAAACGATGAATTTATTGTTGAATTGAAAAATATACACAGATATATACGCATACGTACACGAAGGAACCGAGTGGGCGATATTTTTGTAAACGAAGAATTACATTTGCACGATTGGAGAAAGTGCATCCGCAAATGCAATAGGGAATGCCACAATGTTAGGAGGATGTTCCACGAGCACAATTGTCGAGAGTGAGACTTTATTGTAAAAAAAAAAACTTATGCAAATGTCGCGTCAATCTTAACGTTTTCACGTTGTTTCTCAACTTCGTCTGATGCAATGTTCTCTACAAAATATTCAAAAATCGAGGAAAAATGGTTATTCTTCATAAAATTTCTGATTTTTCGTTAGCGAAAATGATTTCGATATCTTTCGAATTATAGATCTCTGAAAATGATACTTTTTGCCTAGATTAAACTCCGAAGAAATTGAATAATAAAATACCTTAAATTTTTAATTGAATTTTAAGATCCAGCCACTTGGAAAAGATACGGAAAAAGATATGCCATTGACACTTTTTGCCTAAATTGAACTCCAAAGAAATTGAATAATAAAATACCTTAAATTTTTAATTGAATTTTAAGATCCAGCCACTTGGAAAAGGTACGGAAAAAGATATGCCATTGACACTTTTATCAAGATTAATTTAAAATTTCATAAGGAGCTATATACTAACGTGTTCACTATTCCGGAACGATTCTAGGACACCTTGTGTAGTGTTTCTTTATCTGTAATAGCCGTATGTCATATACACTAGAAGTGTGTCACACGAGATATGCAGGAAAATCCCGTTTATACTCTAAGCAACGATTTGTAGTCTGCGAAATCGTATATTTCGCGTCTGACCTACTTGCCGCGACGTCTCCCCTACGCCAGGAAGTGAAAACCGTCATAAAAGACCCATATCGCGTTAATAAATACTCGTTAATGAAGGCTATAAGATCCCCACGTCGTATAGAAACGGCTAGAAAACAGCGACAAATGGACAACAACTTTATACGTCTAAAAGACCAAGTCAACGTACGTCAACATGTCAAAAAAGCTTACAAGAAATTTGTATATCTGACATTCAAAAAATCTCAAATGCATCTTTTCTCATTATTTTCAGACTCTTAAAAAATGTCACTCTTTTTCTAAAAAGAAACAAAACGGCATAGAAAGTTACATCTTTAGGACGTTGAAAGAATTATACATACTAAATTACAGCCAGTATTTTTGAAGATCTTTTAAAACATCGCTTAAAAATAGATACTTTTTGTGAGCCAAGAATTGTACGTTATTATGATCTATTATATAGGGACCCCCTATCGAAAGACCGACCCTGCGGCAGTTGTGTGTCCCTTGTATTATTGTATCACGAAGAGACGAGTCTAGCGATGATGCGCGCGCAGCGCGATCACCTGAAAACACTTGGAGTGCTCCTGGCATAACGGTATCGCGAACTCGTGTCGAATCTACGCTCTCCTGATTCTTTTGTCTTCCTGGATGTCGTCGATGCGCCTGTTGCCGCGATTAAAGTGAACAATACATACTGGGTCCGATGATGAACGATGATGAACGATGACTGTTGGAACGATTGATTTTTCTCTTCTGTCAAGAATCATTTTTTTTTTCAAAAGTTTCACTGTAATATTCTTGAAATATGACTCGAATCTTTCTCCTTTTTGAAGGATTTGTTAAAGCAAAATATAACCAGAAATAACCAAAAATTAAATTGATTAATGATTTAATTTATTTGCATCCTTTTTTCTTTTTCACTTATAGTCAGGAAATATTTATAGTATCTATTATATTTTAAGGAAATGTACTTCAATTTTTGACAAGAAACATTGCCACGTGTATCACGTTCATCTATTATCCTTGTACTTAAAATACTGTAATTAGATTGCAATCTACAAATATTTTTTTTTTTATATAATTTTACTACTTTTGTCAAATTTTAATGTAAACGACACAATTTATATTCTCAGTATATTTAAAATAAAACTGTCTGGCAATTATTAAGTTGATTTCAACGAAACTTGAACGTTGTCTTTTAATTAATGCTTTGAATGCATTTACAAGGGAAGTAGTGTCGCAAGACCGAAATGTACGTGATTTCATGGAATGAATCGTGAAACAAGTTTTTGCTCCGTGAATTCGCTCGTCTATTCTGGCACAAAGAGGTCGACAACTTCTGAAGGTTTAAGAGAAGCGGCCGTCGGAGAATCGTGACGTTAGAAAGCGTAAAGAGAACATTAAAATTAACAATGGACTCTGACACACCGCACAAATATCCAAGTCAGATAGTTTCAAAATTTCCTAATAACTAGATATATCTTTAGTGAAAGAAACCGTGCACTCAAAAAAATGATGTTGCAACTTCAACAAAAATTTTCTAGGTGTAAAAAATTAACTGAAACAGATAAATTACTAGCAAATACTGTGATATTGCATATATTTTGCACTTAATCAATTTAAATGACACAGACAGAATATCTGTACTATTAGTGTAATTTAGACAGAAAATTTTTCTGTAATGGCTATCTTTAAGACCTACTATCAATTATATTTGGCAATGGGATCTAAATTTTCTAAAGGTATTGCTAGAATATTGCTGCTATAAATTCTATACGTGACAAACAAAATTCTACCAGATACAAAAAGTAGCGATAAATTTTAATTAAGAATTTAGAAATCTATTCACATTAGCAAGATATTTTTTTTGAATGTGAGATACCTTAGCAAATATTCAAAAATAATTGTCCCTATTATAATCAAAGGATCAGAAATTAAATAATTTCAGAGTAAAATTTCCAATCTGAAAAAGAGATACATATATAATCAACTTGAAAATATTTACTCAGCTTGTGAAAATCATCCAAAAATGAAAACAGAGAAATGTTATTTATTACGAACAAAGAATCGATCTTGCACGCTGTTGCAGATCCCACGAGTACAGGGTCAGAAGCATTTCGCAGTGTCTTTTTTATCTCGGGCAACGAAACCGAAACATTATGGCGACGCCTAAAAAGGAAAGGTACCTCCCGCTTGACATTGCTCACGCACGCGGATTTACATGTACGCGTGTCATTATGCAAAAGTCTCGGAAGGGCGCCGAGAATTTATACCTACCATATGTACTTCCTTATTATTTATTTTATCTCTTACTGAGATTCAAATGGATTTCCGTCTCGCGGTAATGACTAGGATATATATACGGGGGACAAAGTAAAAATCTAAACCGCTCTACTCGCGGATGGCAAAACGGTGGATCCATTACCGTTATCGTGAACGCGCTTTTTTTCGTTAACGCTTATTTCTCGTCCTCGCATGGATATAAAGTTCATTAACATCGATAGCCTGTCGACGCTCTGTTACATTCGGCATTATTACAATTTCGAGTAAAATGGAAGTAATTGTTATTAAATAGAGAGGAGCTTTTTGGAGTCTGTAATCCTAATGACAACATGTTGTTATCAACAATAACTTTTTAATAAAAGAGTTAGAATAAATAAAACTTTAAAAGAGTGGATTTTTACATAATGTTATCTGAAGAATAAAATGTTCCTAAAAAGTAGATGTACAAAGTCTCGCTGCAAAGAACCACTTTCTGAAATTGTTACTATGCATAACTATGTGCAATTATACATATAATATAAATCGTAGTAATATATATTACCAGAATAATAAATAACATTTTTTTCCTTGAGCAATAAATTGTTTTGGAAATTTTTTTACTCAAAAATTACAATCAACACAATATTAATTTTATATTAATAGTTAAAGAATAAATAATTTCTCTCTATCTGTTAGCTTTCAATTTTTATTAATCGATGTCGTTTATCTAGTGGGATTGAGTATACATATATATTCGTCAATAAGATTACGGAAGTATTCAATTTGAAATATTTGCTTATTACATCCAGCGTCAGTACTCGAGAGTAATGATGTCCAAATCCATGAATATCGTATTATACGTAGGTAAATTCGCGCGACCTTCTCGTTCAAGGATCGCAATCTGTTTCTCTCTCTCTCTCTCTCTTTCTATCATCGACAGACTGACGTTTGAAAGCCCATCTGTGCTGGTATTCTCTATTGGAATAACGTTATTCATCACTGAGAAATGTGCGGAAATTACGAATGTACTAGTCTAAATCATAAATGAAGAAATGGAGAAACCGAATAAAATTAATTAAGATTAAAAATTAATATGTTAAAATATCAGAAATGTCTTTTAATATATGTATTTTAGAAAATATTTTTTTCAATTACGTAAAAAAAAAAAAGATTTAATTATATGAAAAGGAAAGTGTGTATCTGGGATATTATCATAATTACACGAATACAGATATTAGAGAAGAGAGACATGTTGGATAAAATTTTTAACTAATTTTATTTAAAAAAAACTTTATATATTTGCGTATATAAATTTAAATTGTGTTTATTTCTTGAAACTTCGTAAAATAAAGATTTTTACACGTATTTTTCAGTCACAGGAAGAACGTGTGTGATACATTTAGAACGATATATGATTTATGAGCGCAATAAGCGTAGGAGGGACCATCATCCGAGCGCGGGATAAGAAGTTGTAGCTGCACTTCCGGTGCGCCGTGTTGCAACAAACGTATGTAATTATGAAGAATAACGACTGTTATCGTGCATCCACAGGAGTCCATACAGCCGCAACATTATCATACACACACACACACACACACACATTTAAATGCATTGTACGCTGCATATGAATTAATTATGAACTGAGTCGCTGATCAATCTGTCATAATGTTCATTATGCGAACGTTAGATTCGAAATATGCAAATAAATACTCGAGAGATAAGTAGAACAAGAAATAAAAATTGACATTAATATATACATAATGTATATTATATATATATATATATATATATATATATATATATATATATATATATATTGTAATAAAATTAGAAGTAAAGAAATTAAAAATAAAACTTTAAATATAATATCAGGAGATAAGGTGGAATTATTCATATATATTTTCTCTTTTAGATACATTCAAAAAAATATTTTGCTAATATAGATAGATTTCTAGATGTTTCAATTAAAATTTATCGCTACTTTTTGTATCTGTTAGAATATTGTTTGTCACGTATAGAATTTATAGCAGCAATATTGTAGCAATACCTCTAGAAAATTTAGATCCCATTGTCAAATATTAATTACAAATATAATTGTCCTTGACAATAGGCCTTAAAGATAGGCATCGCAGAAAAATTTTCTGTCTAAATTACACTAATAGTACAGATATAAATTCTATCTCTGTCATTTAAATCGATTGAGTGCAAAATATATGCAGTATCACAGTATTTGCTAATAATTTTTCTGTTTCAGTTAACTTTTTACACCTAGAAAATTTTTTATTGAAGTTGCAAGATTATTTTTTTGAGTGAGGAATATCTATCATTGTAAAAGGCAAGATTATCAACACGAATCGAAGCTATCGAGATTCTCGATATTATCCACACCTTTTTTCCAAGAAAATGAAAAAAAGTAGATAAAAGAGGACAAAGTCAAAAGTCGTGACGGATCGAATCGAAGAGAATAGGAGGGGTTGCTAGACCTCTAGAGAGACAAGAGGGGGCAGAGCTAAAACATCGATTGTATGTAGCGCGCTGGAGACAATCGGATTCCAGCTAATCAGACATGTGTCACTCGCGAAATGTTATTAAATCTATTCTGTATTATCGCTATTCTGTCACGTTTCGTGTTAAATACGGACGCGTGTTTAAATCTTACAATTAGGAAAGGGAGATTAAAAGCCGAGCGTAATAAGGAAACACGATTAAAAATTGTCATCTTTTTATATCCTTGGACGCGAAACGTCTGATACCTTAATCAGACGAGGTATAAATGAAGAATTGGTCATTTAATGAAGCATGATTGGCTATTTTTCTCGCTACGCCAGACCAGTATCGCAATCTGTAGATACTACTCATCTATAGATATAACGCGATGATACGATAGCTGTCTAATGAATGTCAAGGCATTTATTATAACACCTAATGTACATACGTCATCCGCGTATCATACGATCGCTCGATCTGTAAAAGGATTCTTGTCAAGGATCGCGAGTTAAATAAAAAAAAAACACTGAGAGAGTGAGAGGAGGGGACTCCGCAACGCGAGATGCGCGATTTGCATCTGCATTTGCAAACAGTCCTTACACGCGAAATGACAACTGGACTTCACGTCATCGTCCTTCACGTCGATCGACATGAAAACATCGGAAAGAAATCTGTTTACTTCGTTTATTGTTTTTTTTTTTTTTTTTTTTCTTCTTTACATTTGAGCGGAAATGTGAAAGATAAGTAGACGATTCGATATCAGAGGAGTCGATCGTGACATAAGACACGATCCTCTCTGTTAGACAGATAATTGTCACACGTTGATAAGTTATAAACAAGTGCTCAAGGTGTATCGTTCAAATTCTAATCTTCTTCCTATCTATCTCTCTCTCTCTCTCTCTCTCTCTCTCTCTCTCTCTCTCTCTCTCTCTCTCTCTCTCCCTCTCTCTTCTTCTAATAACACAAGAAATAATCACGCACGACGCGACTCACAATTCAAGTTTGACCTCGAATATCTCGGAAGTAAAACACGTGCAGAGTCAACGGACGGACGATTCGTACGGTCGGTCGCGAGGAGGCACAAGATGGCGATAGTTTTTTTTTTCGCGACGAGAGGAAACGTCGAGCGGACACTTAGATTGCCTAGTCACTCTCACCTGCTGACTCGTGTTCGTGTCGTCGATAATCTTGTCCGTTTCCATGTTGATCATCTCACTCGTATGGCAACGTCCACCGTCCCGATGAACGACTTTCGGCAACTGGCGTTCCGTACAGTTTTCCCACCAAGTTGACGTGTGACTCTTATACAAGAAGCGGAGAGAACTATGTTATATATCGTGAATCCTTCTCAGGAATGACCGCTGAAAAGGGAGTCCACGCCGAGACGGCGACAACGCGAACACGATTCTGCCTTTAACCACTTGGCGCGCACAAACGACGGCGACGACGTGACGGTGAATGACGCTCGCTTACGAGTCCTCGCCATGCATCACAGGAAGTCGGCGGGACATTTCACCAACACAACAGCTCGCAAATAACTATGCCGTACAACGGTCTAGGTAGCAGCGGGGAGCGTCTACTGTCGACTCTCTTCCGCGCGTCGCGATGACGTATCGGGATCTTTCTCGAGACTCGAGATCGCACACGAGATATCAAGCTCCTTTTTTTTTTCCCCCAACATGAGATCACAATCAACGAACTTGCTCGTGGCGCAGACAGTGCCGAACTGGGCCGAGCGAACGAACGACTTGACAGACAGACAGACGGATAGATAGATGGATGGATGGATGGATGGATGGATGGACGGACGGACGGACGGACGGACGGACAGACGGGCGGACGGACGACACGCGAGATGTGACTTGAGAATGCGCAATTCGATATAACCGAGAGCCGAGAATAGGATCCCACGATTGGCCAACGCGATGATATTGCGGTCGAAAACGGCGCGGAGAGAGAAATATTGGCTCGCCGTGCGCGATAACGTCTGTCGACGCGAATCGAGAATCGACTGTTCCAAGCAAGCCAAGGCTCCCAGATAGCTGCGTTCGTAAACTCACTCGTTGGATAAAGGGACATTTCGATAGACCAATCAGGAGAAAGAGAGTCTTTTGTTCTGATTGGTCAATTAAATGCTGGTCCACTTTGAATGAATTTTCGAACGCCATCAAAACGATGCGTGATATTTTAAAAACGGCGCTTAACACGCACCCATAATTTTGATTACATAAATTTAAATATATAATGATCAATGGAAAATAAATCCGTTACTACGTTAATCGTCCTCGTTTGTTATAAATTTATTCTATAATTGAAAATAATAATTATATAATTAATATAATACAATTAATATAATACAATTATAATATTATAATAGTAATAAATTAATATAATTATAATATATAATAAAGAAAAAATTGAAAGCATAGCTGCATAGAAATTCTTGCAGAGGATGAGAAGAATAAAATCTTACAAAAACTAAATGTAAATAAATAATATTTTTGTTTCCTTTCTTATTCTTAATAAATATTAAGTCATATTTTCTTACATATATGTAAAATAAAATCGCTATTGAGAAAAAGATTAAGCAAAAAAGAAAAAGACATAGGTGTGATAGAACTGAAAGAACAGAGATGTATAATATATACAAATTTCAATATATTTAAGAGTTTGTTTTAATCATACAGAGATTTATATATTCTCTTTTGTGTTGTACACAAAGTACAGATTTTAAAGATTTTAACCAAAATGGCAAATATATATACTGATTAAAATACTTTGTGATACATAGATAGGAATAGTTTCCACTTATATCCACTTAATTTGCTCACTCTTGTTAGATTTGATGTCCGATTGAATTTGTAACGTAAGCATACTGTATGGTTTATCACAATATGGTGAATCTAATGGAGGGTAATAATGTCTGTAGCAAATATATGTTAAACAAAAGCCTATTATTGATCCTGCCGCTACGTCTAAAAGAAATTACATGTCAATAAAGAAATAGGATCAAATTATTTTAACAAAATGAAGAAAATAGATTACCTTGCCAATGATGATGATAATCGCATGTTCTGCTTAATGCGATAGTAAGTGCGACGCAAAGCGGCAAAAAAAATGTGCATAATCTCCACGATTGTCCTTTTCCTGCCAGACTGAATGTATGTAGCTTTCCAGCTAGATATAAGGAGATGAAACCAAAACTGGCGAACGCAACTAGAAGACAAATTATTTATATAAACATCCTAGTTAGAAATATATATCTTAATTATTTTACCAAATTAATATATCTATATAAATACAGTTATAAAAATTGATTTGTCCAAAAAGATAAAAATATTTATATTTGCAAACGTTAGTGCTGATGCAATATTAACATACATGAGGAATGTCCGCTTGGGAATGACTTCTTTCCATCTCTAATAACAGTCGGATCTCCGGTACATTTAAATCCCGGATTTATTCGTCCATCTGGAAAGCACCGCCAAAAAAAGTCTGGTCTTGGACGACCTAAAAATATATGATAAAAATGATAAAGTAATTGATATTAAAAATGTATAAATTTCATATAATACAGATTTATTTCTCCCTCTTTTTCTCTCAAACATTTCAATAATATAACATACCTACTATAAGTTTCAAAATATCTGTAATAAGACCATTAAATCCTAGGGCTAATGTTACAGATAATATTGACTGTTGAAGATCAACTTTATCTTTGTGCATTATGAAAAAGGAACAAATAACAATAATCGGCATCATAAATACAAGAGGCTGAAAAAAAATAAAATATTTTATCTAAAATCCATTATCTATATGTCTGGTATTTTATCTATAAATATATATATATATATGTACCCATAATACTGTGGTTGGAACAAAAGAATCTGTTCTTGGGTTTCTGTACAACCACAGTTCATCTTCATGAATTTTTCTCGTAAATGGTTCTGCCTTTTCCAGCTCCCTGCAATTCAAAATTCCACTTGATTTATGGCAGGTATGATAAGAACCATTATGATAAGGAAAAGTAAGCAATTGCTTATCGACTGTGGAAAAGAAAAATAAATATTTATGTCAGATTTCCATCTCTTTCACAAAAATACATTATTGATAATTATATTGATAAAATAATACGTGTGTTACATTGATAAAATTGATAAAAATTAATAATTCCAAAAACACGTATGAAATAATAAAATGTAATATGCATAAAATTACAAGCAGACATTTTTTATTAATTAATATTAATCATCTGCCATATAAACACCAAAGTTTAATGACACGTCACAAAGTTCTAATTATAGCAGATCGATTGTTCAATTTGACATCCCACTAAACGTCAACTTACACGAATAGCACTGCCAGAAAGACACGTAGTAGAACGTCGAACCAAAATCCCGCCGAAATCTGAAGTCCGCGAATGTTAGTCATCTCAGTATATTACACATTTAAACTAAGATCGTGCCGACTCTCCTATATGAACAAAAAATCGTAATATTAAACTTAAGCAGTTCATCGTGTAATAACTAACACGAGTCGCGTCGACGCGAATAGTCGACGCGAATAGTCGACGCGAAAGAAGTGCGGTCTCAGGTCAGATGTCAGACTTCGGACACCCGGTAAATGAAACGTCGATACAACACATGTATGGAAAGTCGAACATTATCGATAGTAATCTCGATTAACTTGCATTTTTTTTGTCCAGCTAAAACGTGAACCCATATCCTATTTCCTACGTTATTTGCTTACGATAATGATCTTGTATTTCCTCATATTATATTACTTATCTCCTCTCATTTTTATATCGAATTCAAAACTACATAGATACTGCTTCACTTCTATGTAATATTTTTAAACGAAGGAAGTGCAGCTTAAGCGAATAAATTCGCTGACCACATGTGTCGACTCTTCACACACGTATAAAATAATAATGTAATTTACACACACACACATATATATATATATATAAAAATTCAAGAATCATTGTTGATTACGCGAAAAAGGATACATATATCTGTGTATGCTAATTCTTTTAATAACGTGTGATACTTCAAAGTGACGTCAAGCGTCAGTGTATAAGTGTTTGTACAATTGAAACGTTCCAGAATATAATGTCAAAAAATCGTAATCTCATTGATAAACTGCAGCTAATAGTAACACACGATTGTTAATTTAATGATTAATGAAATATTTGTTGTTATTGATATTGAAATACTTGTTGTTAATCTAGCGTGACACAAGTATAGGTTAGTTTGCAGATATGTTTGTTGTGTATAAAGATGATTTAAATTTAATTTAATTTATAAACAAATTGAAATCTACACACAGTAATTTAGCATTAATATATATATATATATATATATAATTATTTAATATAATGATAAGGGAGTTTATATTAATCTATAAATCACTTTGGGATTACACACAATATATCGTGCACAATATTCATATTTCAAGGAATTTCTGTTCTACCAATATGTATATTTGAATTTCTTATAATATTATACAATGAGATGTTTAAAAAGAAGACAGAAATATTAATCGTATATATATATATATTTTTTTTTAGTTACTGCTGGTAAATTTAGTATTGGAAATAAGACAACACGATGTTAACATCTGTACCTACGGCACCATCTACCTCTGTGGACAGTTCTGGCCTACCAAGTCCAACCATTGACACCTTTGATGACAATTCAAATAGAGTAACAGTATATTTGCATCAACTTGCTGGAAATTATGAGATGGATATTGATGTAATATTCAAAGATCATTGTTACGCTCGACCTTGGAACTGGAAACCAGAAAATATATATGTCAAGCCTGTAAAAAAGTTGTTTTTCTCAAAAAACAATGCAACAAAGTAAGATTATTGATTATATCTAGATTAAATTAGTCTTTAAAATAATTAATAATCATGATTTTTTTATATGATAAATATAGAAAGGATAGAAAGGATGAAGAGATTGAGGTGGAAGATATTGGCAGCGAACCATCGATACCATTCTTTGATTTAACTAGAACTCGGCATCTCATGGACGAATTTCAACGTTTAGCGAGTTTTGCGCGACCTGAGAAAGAGGAAGATTGGGAGGAGAATATAAATAAAACTTTATGGTCTTCAGTTCAGAATCGCATATTCAGTAAAGTAACTCGGATATTGAGTTCGGAAAGACTCGCGAGATTGGTCAAGACTAAAAGCGCAATAGAGCCTATCTTCCGAAGAACGTCTGTGGATATCGCGGCGAGACGATTTCGGGAAATGTTAGCATCGACTGGATGGGATTGGAGATTGGCTCAATGGCTGCACAATTTATTGTTCGAGCATCTTCCTCAGGAATACTTGGCAATCTATCTCGATATCTTACAGACTTTGAGACTAAAAATTCCTCAACTAATCGATAAGATGATTGCTGTACAACCAAATATTAATGCTAAGGGAGGTTCCATTACATGGGAAACACTTGGATCACTCTTGAAACGATCTTGGGATCCTGTCGCACCGAGTTTGAATGGAAGTCGACTGGTAAATATGATAATTTAATCACTAATGTATATTATATATATAAAGCTTAATTATGTAAAATAAATATTGATTACAGAAGAAACTGCCTGGAAATCCAATATTAATAATAGTACCTTCCGGTGTCACATCGACCGTTTCTTCTCGTCAACATAAATGGATCACACAGTTAGGATTGTTAGGCATGGTTGCTACTGTTCATACTCAACTGGGATTGGCAGCTAATAGAATGACCATGATGGTCTGCATAGATCAATTAGTTCAGGCTACAAGAGCTAAGATACAAGATGTTAGAAGTGACTGTCCTGGAAGACCAATCATACTCGTAGGTTTTAATACTGGTGCGGCACTTGCTTGTCAGGTAATTTTATCTTTCTACATTTTATATTACCTCTTTCTTTTATTCTTTCTCATTATTATTTTATTGGTTTTTACTTACTCTATGGTATAGATTGCTCAGATGGAACATGTAACTGCTGTTATCTGCATCGGATTTCCGTTCGCGACGGTCGAAGGGAAGCGCGGTACACCCGACGACGTGTTGATGGACATTCGCTGTCCAGTTATGTTTATTATTGGACAAAACGCCACTCTCGTTAGACCAGACGATTTGGAGGATCTTCGAGAGAAGATGTTGGTAGAGACGAGTCTAGTGGTCATAGGTACGGCCGACGATTATCTCAGAATATCCACGTCCAAGAAGTTGCTTGAGGGTATCACGCAGAGCATGGTGGACAGATGCATACTGGATGAAATTGGCGACTTTATCGGTAGCATTCTACTGCAACCGCATCCGTTACCGTTGCGATCCACGATGCTGACTGCCTGCGAAAACAAGAATAAAAAAGATTCTCACAAACGAAGAAACTCGACAAGCAGTTCCGTGGAAAGCGAGCCTAATTCGCCGACCGTGAAAAAATCCCGGCCGAATACGCCAGTATCCTTCGTGCCATCAGTTGCGACGAACGTGGCAACAAATTCCCCTTCCAAAATTGGTACCTTCAGTACTCAATCTAACCTTGTGCAGATGAGTGGACAACACACAAATCATACCGCCACCTTGAAACGGAAGCGACCCACAACCAATCAGAAAAATCAATTAACAGAACAGCTAAAGACTTCTAAGCTTCCTGGACAGGTAATTATTATACAAACGTATAATTTATAATATGCAATTTATGAAATAATCGCTACTTAACGATATGTATTGATAAATTGATTACTTGGACTTTTTTAAGAGAAAAGGAGGCATTATTTGAAATACTTATAAATTAATTGCAATATATTTTGAATATATTGCAAATACTCTCTTAATAATTATTAATTATATATTATTTATTACAGACAAATATTAATGCAGACAACGGAATAACGCTCAATATAGGTACGCTAGCGAGTCTAGCACCAATAGGACCGATACGTTTAGCACCTACTACCGTGAATCAAACCGCGACCACTCCCCTCAAAACATCTAGCACGTCCAAAGCCACGACTGCGACCGCGACCGTCAAAGTACCGAAGATCATTTCGAATGTGCCGCTGCAAAATGTTTCGAAGCTGAAAACAATAGTGTCCTCCAATAAATCTTATTCGAATGTGATGTCGAATAATTATAGACAAGTCAATTTAACTGACAAGGGTGGAGACGCGAAATTAGTGAATGTTTTCACTACGGGAAATCAAATTAGAGTCAATACAGCTACTGGAGGTAAAATACATGTTATAATTCGTTTATGCTATCGATAAAAGGGAATAACTGAAAATATTATTTATACATTCTTTCTATTTGATTAAATAGCGGGAAGTAGTAAACCTACCTGTGCGACAACTGGCACGTTGTCAAATCTTTTGCAAAGCGGAAAGAGCTCGATCGCGCTCACGAGCGGTGCATCTTCCGCCCGTATATCGTCAGCTTCCAGTATTCTACTAACAACCACTAATTCATCAGCGAGTAGCATAACATCGCCCACAACGACTTCTTCAAAAGGTAGATTACTATTATCTAATCAATTATTAAATAATTTATCTGAAACATAGCGATGAATAAATATAGAACATGCTATAAAATTTATGGATCTATCTATAAAAAAATGATCTGGTGTTACAATTTGTTTTGTGGGTCTGTTTAGGATTTTGATTCTTATACAGAATAATATTCATATATAACGATATCTGTTCGTAAAGTAATGTTGTCCAGCGCTACTTTTTACTACTCATTTGTCATGTGATCACACATGTTAAAGAAAAAATGAGCGAAAGAAAAATGACATTTTTATTCTATACACACATCATTAAAGTGTCATTAGAATAAAAATGAAAACTGAAATGGAACTTCATAGTAAGGGCACAAAAATTTGATCCTGGTAACTTTACAATACATTAAACGAATATTTTACAAATTAGGCACTATACACTTAATAATGTGAGAATAATCAACATGTATTTGCTATATTATATATAGTCATTAATGTTGAAAATTTATTTCTATGTATATTTTCAAGCACAAATTAGTTTAATCATTAAATTAATTATAGATAAGCAGATTTACATTTTTATGACATTTATTTAGTGTGTGGTATATATATATATATATATATATACGTATAATGAATATCATATACAGTTAATAAATTCCCAATTTTTTTATAATCTTATTCTTTTTTCTTGCTCTTTTAGCAAAGTTTATCTGTATATAGATAACATAGATAATACATTTTTATACTAAATTTTTACACTTGTACATAAAATGGCACAGACTATTTTCGAAATTGCGCGACATGATTGACGTGAAATTCTAATGTTTAATAAACTGTACATAATAAACTGTATCAAAGAGAACGGACTAAAAATTCTCTCAGTTTCTTTAATAATCAAGTATATAAAAGAGTAAAAATTAAAAAAAAAACGAAGCACATGAAAAAAAATATTAGAAATTATAATAACTTTATTGGAAAGTTTCTAAAAAATATTATATAATATTTATACACATATAGAAATATATATACAATTGACTATTATTTAATATTTTTATGCTGAATTATAGACTTTAATACACATAGAGGAGAGAGGGATTAAAAAAGTTATCACTTATATATATCACTTTTTACCTACACTAAAGGACCCACACATATATATATATTATCTTATTATACTGTTTATAATTTTTTTTTATTAAAATAGAATATTGAATATAATACACAATATTACTGTGTATAAAAATGTTTTTAATGAATTCTTCTTTTTAGCATGTTGCTAAGAGAAGTATCACACATAAAAGTAGATTCCAAATTTATAATACAGGCTTTATAAGCATTTGTTCACTCAATTCATATTTATCATGATTTTCCCTATGTAAAACTATATCCTCTTTCCTATAGCTGCTTAATATTAATTTGATACTAGATTTATTTTACTTGGTAAAGCCCTCTCTTTTTCCCTTATTGTACATATATTTTCTTTAATTTTCTAGCTTAAGTAAGTAGAAGTGTTTGACAAAACACATGTGCTTCTATTACTTTCAATTATTTAATTATCTTTAGATAAAGATTAATTATCTTAGATAAAGATAAAAAATTTCAAATACACGGATGGAACTAAGGGGATTTTCAATCTATCTCTTAACCAGTAACGTAAATGTAAATAGTTAATATACTTAGACATATATGCACATGATATTATGTCTTACAAATGCTATTAACACTTGTGGATGAGCGATAAGCATCATCATGGATCTTTAAGTACGTATTAAAAAGGAATATTGTAGATACAATATCAGGTTGCCTTTTATTTTGTATTCAATAAATATTTTTTTGTGACATATATATACTTCGAATTTGTTTAATTCCCAACCTTTATAATCCCGTCCATTCAGTAAGATATAAATGATTAATTAGATAATGTGTCAACACAAACAATTGGTTTTTGGACGTTTAATTAATGCCTTTCATTATTCATATCAGGTTTTGGACAACAACAAGCTCACAGTTATAGGGCTTTGCCCCAAATGTACTTTGTAAAAGAACTGCTTAACACTCTCCTCATTGAAACTTTCCTTTTCGAGTAAGATAGAAATCCTCATAATTTAAATTCCTATCTGTCTCTCACTACTCTATTAGCATTAATATTACTGGTATTAATTTAAAATTAATAAAATAATATTAAACGCACAACTTAATGCTAAGCTAAAAATATAAAATTATTATAAAAATATTTAACAGATTAAAATGAAAAATGTAAAAGTATTTTACAATCATATATTCAATATATCAAATGTATGGATGTATTATGATATATAGTGTTGAAAATATCTTGTTGCATGTTAATAATATGTACATAATTTTATATCTTTTTAAGATCTGAGGCAAATATATACGTCTATATTTTATAGCGATGGAGGAGATGGGAATGAGCAGTGAGTCTCACTTATTGGAGATATCCAAGTCGACACATTTACCACGACAAGGAGCTGTATCCAATAATACTGACAATTCTCATAATACGTCGTGCGGTAACATAGTCATTGTCGAGAATTCTCTTCACAATAGAAGCGCACCTTCGTCAGTGATAGTTCCGTTTAACAGCCAAAACCCTGGAAACATTTTGCCCCTATCCAACAAACTGAAATTGTCTCACAAGTCGATGAAGACGATGCCGAAGATCACGGTCAATGCCAACAATTTACAAAAATTTCAAAAAGGGAAAGTCGTCCAAAATATTCAAAAGAAGAACATTGTTACAACAAACGATATAGATGATGATTTGGGAAATATATTGGACATACCAATAATATTCGCCAAGGACGACGACAATTTAAGCAACATCGACAAGATACCGATAACAGTGCCAGTTAAAGAGCCTCAGGAGAGGCCCAAATTAAGCAGCACCACCAAAGTGGTTCTAATTAGCAATAAGCAAGATAAGCAAACGCCAAATAAACCCGTTATATGTCCTAATATGCAAAATTTAAATCAGCTGATACTGCAGACGCGATCCCAGAACAGTGGGATTTCAGCAAAGAACAGAGTACCGATAGAAAATCGATTGGTACAACCCACTGTAAAGTATACTAAGATCATTCTGGCGAAGAGAAGTTCGCAACCCGTTCAGCAGAATGAAAGAAGCGAACAACAGATGGTTGCAACGACGAAGATTACGGAAAACATGAACGCACCTAAAATCCTGACCTTTGAAAAAGATGATCACAGATATGTACAAGCGCAATCTTCCAAAGCATCGATAAATTACGATGATACTTTGACAGATAACGTACTTGAAATTGAAGATGCTATTAAGACCAATATCATCGAACGCAAATACGTCTCTACAATCGGCACGATTTCACCTTCAATTCTCGACGATGACGACTGCGATATTTTAAACGATACAAAGCTGGAGCATGAGGAAAAATACAATTCGGAACAGTCTATTTTCGACAATGCTAGTGAAATACAAACATAAAATAATTAATTGTTCTATAAGATATCTGACATAAGCTCTTGATAATATGTTGTGCAATATGCGAGAAGACGTCTAAAAAGATATTTTAAAGGGTCGATATTAATCTCTTTGGAGATATAACAAAATATATGTATATATATATTGCTTATAATTATTAACATGTGAATATATTCCTAATATATCAATTAACTAATAAACATATTATTATTTATAATATATTAAATATTATAGTATTTTTAATACATTATTCATTATTGTATAAGTCACATACCGGTCTCTAAGCTTTAATAGTGATAATTAATATGTACTTTATTGTTACAATGAGATTATAACGTAATCTATCTTAAGATTTTGTGTATTATATATACGATATTTTATGTATTACCTACGTAATGTGTAAGAGATGCGTGTGCGTATATAGATTCAAAAACTTAAAAAATATATTTATTAATTTAATTTTATATATAGTATATATTATACATAATATATATTATATATAATATATATAATATAAACGCCTAATAACATTACAAAATTCTTTCACATATAAATATCATGTTCGCGCTACTCCCAAAATTAATCGAAAAAATTCAAGACAAAAAATAAACGATAATAGTAAAACACTGCTATTTCATAATGTAATGGTATATCTCTAGAATATGCCAACTTCTTTTATTTAACACGTCTTTTACATAGCCGTTTCTTTTCGTATATGTCTATGAGAAAAAAATAAAAAGAAACTGTGCAAAAATATTTATCTTGTTAACTTATTATCTGCTTTAAATGTTACATGGAACTCTAAAACTGAAAATCTGATTTTTGTACAATCTATTATTAAAACATTGAAATTGTTTTGATATTAAAAAAATAGAAAAGACATCTCAGAGCCATAGAATGTAACACTTTCTAACTTTCGTATTTAACATATAAAAGATTACACAAATAAATTACATATAATTAAAATGTCTATAAAATTTGGCAGTTGTCTAAATCTCTCCTAATAGAGCGTCCCCGTTTTGCGACGTAAACATCACGTATATCTTTTTGCTTAATTCGGGACCGATTTTACGAACAGCTGTGAGAGGTCCCACTGCTCTTCTAATCTATAGAAAAAACGAGACTTTTATTATGTTATTAAAGTGTGACTAATATAATTATATTATCTCTTTATTAGAGCCATACTATTGATTATATGAATAATTTCACATGAATGTTATCATGTGTAAAGTATAAAGTAATTGAATATTTGTATGTTGTAATAACTAAAGATAAAAAATATATACATATTGTCTACATATTATTAGAGAGAAAAAAAATTCAAATAAGTCTAATATAATTTTACTATTTTATATATTCATTTGCTAATGCAAAAAAATTAAAACTTACTGGTATGTCTTTCAATAAACTCATGCCTTCGTCGGGTGTACAATTTCTGTAAGCCTGCAAAAAAAGAATGAGAATAAGTATTGTGTTTAATTTATATATTTACTATAAAGTAGGAACAAACTTGCTTCTTCCAACAATATACTAGAATGAAATATTAATTGTAAGATTTAATGATACCTTGATCAGTTGCACTGGACTAGGATAAACCGTACATATTGCTTCTGATGTTTCCAAGCTACTTAAGTTAAATTGGCACAATTGCTGCTGCCACAATCTTTTCAGTCCATTTCCATCTTTGTCCACACGCACAGTATTCTTATTGTCTCCCATAACATACCAGTCAAATTTCTCTTCCTGACTTTCTCTCTTCTGCAATTTATATGGTATTTCTGAAATAGATTTTGTATACTGATACACCATTAAACCTAGATCCTGTGCATTCTCGATTAATCTGCTGCTACATTTGGCTACTAACTGCACTTCGCTCAGGCACATTTCCAGCTGCTGCCTTGATATAATTGGGAAGGTTTGGAAATGCTCATTACTTTTGCCGTTACATCTCGATCCTTTACTTTTAGAATTTTTATCCGTTTTCTGCCTCTTCCAATATGCAAAATATTCTTCCATGCCAAAGATAATCAAAGTCATATTGTAATCTGGTATCAAGGATTTATGGTGTAAGATGGAAGCACAGAAATTACCTTCCGCCACGTGTTTCACTGCTTCATAATTACTCCAAATCATAATAATGAATTTTTCCGTCTGCATACTTTTGTTTACATACACTTCATTATCTTCGCCGACATAATTCTTTTCGATGTTCCTTCGCCACGTAATACTGTTCGGAATTAACTCGGTGGTTACGTTAGTTTTAATATCAGCACTTTGCAATACACTTTCAATTTCTGTACGAAAACCAAACGTATCGATATTTCGATCAAGATTAACTTCCATAAATTTCAAACATTCCCCGGGTTTTATTTCTTTAGATTTTTTTTTCTCGATCGCCTTCAAAGCCTTCTCCTTCGCCCGTTCTTGCTGACGTTTCAGTCGTTCCTCCTTCAACGTTATTTTGTCTTTTTTAGATGCAGTCGTTTTTCGCGAAGTTTTTCCAACCTGATTGTCGTCCGAGTCGTGAGAATCAGACATGGTATGCGATGATCTACATCTAGGATATTTGTAGCCATTGTCAGCATTCAAGTTGGAAAAATTCTCTTTGCTTTGGGATGCCGATTTTTCTATAATATCACGACAGAACGATACCTCTGGAAAATCAAAATCGCTTGTAATACTACAATGAGGTCCTTCGTTAATTTCAGATTCATTCTTGCTGCATCTGTCAATAACAGGCGACGCGGGTTCATCCGAATCACTTAGCACGATCACATTCGACATTATTTTTCTTTTTCTTTTGTGTGCACGTGACTTTAGATTTTAATTATTTAAAAGTCAGATTGAATTGAACTTCCACATACAATGCAAGAGAGAGAAATTTATTAAAATAACGACACATGTTTTCGTTTCGATCCGATAAGCAACACTTGTCACGTGCATCAGATGTTAGCCATCGCACATGTCACAATCCAACCTAACCCGACTCAACCTTTCTTACATGTGAAAGGTATGTTCGTGTTATTTCTGCACTAATACGTCACGATGTTTTACATATTTTACAAGAGAGAAAATATAATTTATATTATATATATATATATATATATATATATATATATATATATATTAATCGCGTATTATTTATTTTATTAATTTTATATGAATTATTATATATTCTTTGCTCGCGTCTTTGATTACGTAAATCGCGCGGGAGAAATGTAAGCACGAAACGATTGGAAATTTATCGAAAAGACGAAATATCGAGATCGTCGATATAGCGGGAATTAATTACAGAGTAGTCAAAAAGGCGCGCAGGGCGAAGCGTGGAACGAGAATTAAAAACGTTCGAAACCCGACAGACATTATTTCACTTTGCTTAAGAACGAGAAAACTTCTCTTTTTCTTATCCTTTAATTGTATGATATAATTGCAATAGAGGTAGCTAATGAAAGCGAACTGTAAATAGGCGTTTCCCGCATAATTTCGAAGCGAAACAGAGTAGCTATATAATAGGTTATACTTTAATAAAATTGTACGTGTACAGTGAACAAGTTATCGCATTCGAAATGATTAAATTCAAGAGCGACATGTGTATAAAAAATATTTTTACTTTTTTAGATAGTCGATTATCAAAGTGCGAAATTATAGTTATATATTAGTATCAATTAAGATGGATCCACCTTCGTGCGAGTCGTTAGTGAAAATAGAAATTGAGGACGACGATCTGTTCGACACAGTGATTTGTATGAATAATAAGGAATTTATCGAATCGAAACAAAACGATACGAGGAAAGAAGATGATTTAAAAAATAATACTTGGTATGAAGATGTAATAAATACAAAAGTTTACGAGAAAAACGTGCAAGACTATGAAAACTCGAGTGCACAAAGTGACGATACTCGAACGGAACATAAAAAAAATATGGACAACATTAGGTATATAGAGTATAAGGATAATGTAAAAAATAAACCGGAGAATTCGCATATACTGGGCAAGAGACCGAGGCAAGACAGTATGGCTAATGATGATGCTAAGATATCTCGCACCAGACGTTACTCTACTGACTCGAGTTCGACCACGAATTCGTCTGAAAGTGGTAAAAAACAGGTGGAGTTCGAGACAGATCCGATTGTATTGGCGCGCAGACAAAAGGAAATAGATTATGGCAAAAACACTATAGGATACGATAGGTACATTCAGCTGGTACCAAAGTGAGTATTACAATTTTCTATGTAGGTAGCTTAGGACAAGTTAAGTTACAGTTTGAGTTTAAGGCAGGAAGGAAGAAGATTCTATGATCTATTGCGTTTTATTTCAACCCAAAATGTCATGATATTTATTTGTTTTTGTTTCAGAGAGACTCGTACTAGAGAACATCCAAGGACACCACCAAAATATATAAAATACAGTAGGAGAGGCTGGGATGGTATGGTAAAATTGTGGCGAAAACAACTTCACTCTTGGGATCCTCCTCAGGAGAATGACAAGGCTGATTAAAAACTAAAATTATTTCATTAAAATACTGCCAATTATTTCTTTAATTTATATTACAATTGCATTATTTTAAATTTTCTTATGCTGTTTGTTCAACACATATCGCTTCTAGAGTGTTTAAAACAACTTACGATATTTTTTTGTGTTGATATAAATAATTGTATAATTAAAAAATAATGTAGAAGTTATATGCAAAATAATATTTTTAGGTTTTCATTTACATATGTGATTTTGTTACATATACTACATTTTGGAAAACTTATATAAATTAATGAATATAACCTTTATATATCAATAATATATGTATAATGTCATTTGGAGCAATGTTTACAAATTTCCATTGTTATAGCTTAAGACAATGTTTGTTAGATTCATACAAATTAGAAGTATTTGCCAATTAAAAATTGTGCAATATTTTATACATATATATATATATGGTTTTGATACAAGATATGAAGACAGTATAATATGCACAATATAAACTTCTTTATCTAATAAAAAAATTCATATTTTGTTAAAATAGCTCAGATCTTTTTTGCTAAATCAAAAGACATACATAATGAATATATTACTTATTTCACGTTTTTATATAATCCTATTAAAAAATTATAAATCCTATTAAAAAATAATAATATATATATTACTAGATGTATACTCCTATATTATTCTACTTCATGTGTGTGTTCTGTTTGGTTAAATATCAAAAATCAATTTCAACAAAAAACATTTAGTTTAATTTCAATGTTTCAAGTCTTTCTAAAATGGCATTTAATTTCTGATTAGTAATAACTTCCATCTCGTCTATCTTTTTCATTAGTTTATTCTCCATATCATAGAATTTATTATCAATATAAGTTTTGATATCTATGTCAAAGTTTTTACTATCTTTACCACAGTTTGAATTGTCTTTTTTACTGGCCCGTTTTACATTCCTGTTTTCAAAAGAATTTAGTTTTTCATGTTCATCTTCATGATTTAAACATTCTTTTTCATTATCTTCTTTCTCGTTTTTATTTTTATATCCAAGATATTCTGAGTTCAAAGTAAGGGTTTTCAAATTTCCTTGGTAAAACTCATCGTTTTTCACCATTTTTTGTTTATTATAATATCCAAGCATTTTTATTGCCATTTCAGTCTCCTGACTCATATTGCCATTACTGTTACTGAGAAAAGTCTGAATAAAGTCTTTACAATTGAAAGTACCTGGTTTTGTCTTTTTTACAGACTTCATTTCACTATTCATACAAGTTGAGACATCCATATCTAATTGTTTATAATCTTCTTTACAATTTAAAAATTCGTTTTCATTATCTCTCCTTTCAATTTCACTTTTACATTCGACAGAAATTGACTTTTCGTAATTATCCTCACAATTTGAACAATCTTTTTCATTGTCTTTTCTTCCAATTTCATTTTTACATTCAGAGTACTCAGAGTTTGAAACAAGAGTTTCCAAATTCTTTTGGCAAAACTGCTCCTTATTTAAAATTTCTTGTTTATCGTAATATCCAAGTAGTTTCATTGCCATTTCAGCTCCTTGACTCACCTTGCCATTGCGATTACTGAGAAAAGTCTGAATAATGTCAGGGTTGAAGGCACTGGGTTTTGCCTCTTTTATAGAGTCTATCAAAAACAGTCTTATACCATATATCCACATAGTAGAACTTTTATTTTTAGTTCTGGTAAACTAAAGCAGAAATAAAATTGTTATATCAAATGTCTAAACAAAATATGTGTATACATATATATAATTATTTTACCTTAATACTAGCTTCTGTTGTAGGAGGCTGTATCATCGTTTCTCCAAGAAAAACAATATTTTCTTCATATTCATCTATAAATTCAGCGAAAATAGTTGTTTCATATTCTCCATATTGTTTGAAGATTTCTAAAACATTGCCCTCAGAAACAATAGCAATGCGTGCTATTTTCTGGCAGTTTGTTACCTTAATGTCCAGCATACATGGTTCAAAGTTTGATGATTGTAGAGCAATACTGGTATCCAGAAAAGCTACATCTTCACAGTTTATTCTGAGCAAAAGTCATTTCAATATTAGTTATTTTAAAAGTCTTGTATGATAAGAATCGTATATATATATATATATATATATATATTTATAAATTTATTCTAATTGATTCGCTTACTTTGCAGGTGCATGCCGTAACGATGCGGTAGTGATAACATCAATGAATTGCTTATTATTGGTAATCTGCCAATTACACGAAACCAGTATAGAGTTCTCATGACACTTTGTGGAGAGAGAAGCATGTGGTTCGCCGGTATCTTTAGCGTTCATTATTTCCATAATTCTGATATGATGAACGATCGAAAAAATGTATAATCGATGGTCACCTTTTTACGAACGAAACGACTATATTTTGCGATCTGCCTGCGATTATCAGCATTCTCTTCCACGGAATCTCTACTGTTGCATCACGTTACATATGTCACTCGGCAGCGGAAGTTCAAATAATACGCTGTATATACATATTTTTGTGAATTAGTTTATGTGATATTTATTACATTCACCAGACATAGACGTTATTTTATATTATACTGTTTGAAAAACCATGCACTGAACACATGTTTTCTATAACAAAACATTCGGAACGCTAAATCCAAATGTCAAACAGTACAGGTTATGACAAAATTTTTTATTGACGTACGTGCGATCGGAGCGTAAAGATTCTTACAGATAAAGAAGGCAATCAATTTTTATTGCAATGAATATTAGTGCAACGTCTTTGAAATTTGACACATCTTTCGTTACTTACATACACATATATAATTCACATTTAGAGGTTATACTTCACTCATAAACCTGTTATGCCGGATTCAGATTGCGATTACTATCCAATAGGAGAGCTTTTTTTCTAGGGAGTTTTCTAGGGAGTTGGCTAGCGATATTTTGCGCAGTTTGAGATCTCTAGAAAACGATTTGTCGGATTGGATATCGTATAGTGACATGTCGACCGGCCATGCAATCTGAATCGATCCTAAGCCGAACAATTCAAAAGAGACAGACTTCTGTTGAGAAGCGGGAGTAGGAGAACTCAAACAGCTGACCACGAACTACGAGTATCGACTCGTTCTCGACAATTGTCTCCTTATCCGCGACGGTCGCAATTTCACAGAAAACATGTCAAAATACAGGATTGTTATGGTTCGCCATGGCGAGAGCGAATGGAATAAGTTGAATCTTTTTTGCGGATGGTACGACGCCAATCTATCGGATAAAGGTGTGTAAATCTTGTCCGGTTGATCTGTCGTTTTCAAGGGCAAAAGGTCGCGCGATTTTATCACCTTCCTTTTGAATGAATTTGAATTAATGACATCGTGATTATATATCTGAAATCTTTTATATTCTAGGATGTAAAAAAACCTTATATATACATATAATACACACACGGGAAAGACATTCTTACATTTGGAACTTTTTACAGGTAAAAACGAAGCTGTGTCCGCGGGAAAAGCTCTCAAAGATGCTAGCTACACGTTCGATGTGGCTCATACATCGGTACTGACAAGAGCGCAGGAGACCCTCAAGGCAATTCTGAAAGAGATCAACCAGGAGGATCTGCCTGTCTATAAGACGTGGCGGTTAAACGAGCGACACTACGGCGGTCTTACCGGCATGAATAAGGCGGAGACAGCTGCCAAGTATGGCGAAGAACAGGTACAGATCTGGCGGAGATCGTTCGATGTACCACCGCCGCCAATGGAACCGGATCACAAGTTCTACGACACGATAGTGAAGGATTCGCGTTACGCCGATGGTCCTAAACCCGAGGAATTCCCCAAGTTTGAATCCCTCAAGTTAACAATCGAGAGAACGTTACCTTATTGGAACGAGACAATTATTCCTCAGTTAAAGGAAGGCAAGAAGATCATAATAGCCGCCCATGGAAACAGCTTACGCGGCATAGTAAAACATCTTGATCGTAAGAAACTTTGCTTTGTAATTGAGTTATTTGTATCAACGTATTATATTAATCTGTAAATGTGATTTCTCATTTTTAGAACTGACCAATGATCAAATCATGGGATTGAATCTACCAACTGGTATTCCGTTTGTGTATGAACTGGACGAGAACTTCAAACCTACCGTTTCTATGAAATTCTTGGGTGACGAAGAAACCGTTAAAGCAGCGATGGCTGCAGTCGCCGCACAAGGGAAGGCTAAATAAATTATTAAAATGAGAAACTTCCGTATATCAATCTGTGAAGAACATACCTGTTGTGTCTGTTAAAAGTATATATTTATGTATTAATGTGTGAAAAGTATTTATATTAATTAAATAAGATTTTTTCGCGACAGAATGTAGTTGAAAAAAGGATGATAGACGCATTCTTGAAAAAGCAATTCTCCATAGTGGAAACAAAAAAAATATATATATATAAAGTATATATATATATAATAAAAATTTGTGAGAAAGTTTGTCATGTTTTAAATCTAAATCTATCTATGTTTTTTACTTGAAACATTAATTATATATTAAACTAGACTTAAACATTAAGTACTTGTAATCAAAGATTACTGTTTTTCTTTTATAATGTATTTCGAAATGTTAAATGTTCTTATCATTTAAGAAAGAAGTAACCAATACATCTATTTAAAATAAAATGCTGGAATCGCGTTAATAAGTCATTAATTTTCTTACTCGAGAAGAATTTACTATCTTAATAGAATTTTCAATTTTTTGAAGATAATTTATAAGAATTATCTGGACAAATCGTACAACTTTAGTTCATCGTTTGTTGCAGTAAATTTTAAACTGATTTGTACTATATGATATATTAAAGACAGAATTCTCCGCCTTCAATAAGAATCTTTTTCATTTTTATTTTTTACAAGACTATTATTTCTTGTATTTTCATATTTTTCTCATCCATGAATGCACGATCTTTTGCAACTAATTCCTAGCGAGCTGGAAATATTTGCCCACATAATCTAATATTCAAAAATATTTATTAAAAACATATGTATTTAGAAAAATTTTTTTAAAATTAAATATTTATATTTTATAAAATATTTAAATAAGAGGAATTTCATGTGTCACGTATGTAAAATTATAGATTCAAATCGCGCGCATTTTTAGTCACTTTCGATGACAGCAAAGTTCCTTCGTTCTTCCTCCTTCAATACATAAGTCTGTTCTTTTTAACTGACAATGAAATGACTGCACTAGTTCAGTGTTTATCTTTTTCCCTCCATATTGAAAGGAGAAAGCTAAATTTTAAACTAGTGCAGCCAGTTCAGTTAAAAAGAACAGATCTCATTTCAGAGTACGTATCGATGTACAGGTGGTTTTTGTGCCTAACCTTGATACATATGCTGATAATTCAAACATGAATCGCGTAGATTTAAAAATCGTGTTACTGGGTAATGCGATGGTGGGAAAGACGAGTCTTCTGGAACGATATGTACGTGACTCATTTAACGGCAATAGACCTTATCAAAACGTAAGTATATCTTGATTAGAATACTATTTCATTCCACTACTATGTATGTGTGTACACCACATTTATGGAAAAGACGATTCAAGATAAAGAACAAAGAATAGAGAAGAATATAGTTTTTTTTAGAATTTTTAGAATCCTTCCCGACAGTAGGACTATTCCTTTTAGCTTGCTTGAATTTTAAAGTTAAATTTGTGAGAGAGAAAGAGAGATCGAGTGAGATAAAACACTAATGAAAAGTATACACATTTTGATAAACTTCAGTTACAATTATTTCAATGCTATTTACATATTAGTGTATTCCAGAAAAAGTATTGTAATTATTTGTCTTGAATTTATTTAATATTTTGTTTTTACTATTATAATTTGTATATTATATTATTAAAGAGTAAAAATTTTGTGTATGGAAGTAAAAAGTTATAATTTTGCAGACACAGTATTTTTCATTAATGTTACCGATGTAGTTAACACTTAAAAAAAAAGAGAGAAAAAAAATAGAATTGCAAAAAATGCAGCTAAAAAGAATAGACCTAGTCAATTGTGAGCACTAACAAAGCACATTGTTTCTCTTAGTCTGTGGCATTATGGAAAGAAAATTATAGAGTAATATTAAAATTTGCACTGAGAATCGTCTAAATGGGAGACATCATATACAAATTAATACAGTTGAATTATGCCGCAGACAATAGGCACTGTGTTTGCATCGAAGAAAGTAGAAGTGAATGGAGTATCTCTTGTTATGGGAATATGGGATACTGCAGGTAGCGAAAAGTAAGTACAAATTCATTATTTATAAGTATGAATTTGTTATTATTTTTCTGTTCTGAAATTTTTAAACACTTGAAAATGATATACACTAAATTTGGTTAATATTATTGTAATTAATTATTAGGTATGATGCAATGACTAGAACATATTATCGTGGCGCAAAAGCTGCTATAGTGTGTTATGACATTACTAAGTTGAGTACATTTCAAAGGGCTAAGCATTGGGTGAGAGAACTTAGAAGTATTGAGGAAAATTGTCAAGTATATCTTTGCGCTACTAAAAAAGATTTATGCGATGAAGGTTTCGTATCAGATGATCCAGAGCTGCAGAATATTGTAGAAAGATATGCAAAGGGCACACAAACTAAACTTTTTATAACATCTAGTAAAACGGGAGAGAATGTAGGTAAGGATGAATTGTACTTTTAGTAAACACTTTCTTATTTGCAAAAAATTAATTTTATTTATCTTTTTTTTTTATAGACAAATTGTTCAACGAAATTATACAAGATTTCGTGTCCAATCCAGAAAATTTGCAACAAGTGGAAGAAGCAATTGTTCTAAGCAGAAAACCTGAGAAAAGGTACTGTTGTACATTGATCTAATAAGACCAGTATTGATATTCTATTCTTATACGGTTTTTTATCAGATTATTTATCTAAGAATATATAATATGTAATAATTTTAATGTAATGTATTATTCAAGACCAATGTGATATTGTTTTGTTCAATAACTTTCAATAGCTTAGAATTTTGTATCGCAGTAGCATTAATTGTTAGCATAGTATAATGCAAATTTACAAAACTGGATTAAATCTTTCAATAGTAAATTTTTAAAAAGATATGTAAGATGTATGTATAAGAGACATGTTGTATAATTAAAGCACAATATAGTCGAGAAATATTCTTAAATATATAAATATATATGATTCTTAATCATTTAGTTTAAAGCTGATCTGTTATCATCAAAAGTGATATTTAGTTGCTCACAATCACATTTTTATTATCGTTTATAATTATAAGATTTAAACTTTAATTTTATTAGGCGAAGTATTAGTAATAATTTAAAAATATTTTTATTTTGATAAATTTATTATTTTATAATTACCTTGGAAATAAATCCTAGCAATTATTGTTAAATAAGAAAAAAAGCTCATTATTATATTACTAAAATGTATTTGCAAAATTTGTAAGAGCTTTAATATAATTTAATTTTTTAAAATTTGTTAATCTATTAATTACTATTTTGAAAGGTAGGATATACAAAATTCTTTGGCCTGCTCGTAAACGCCAAAAAATATGAAACCACCTATAGTAAAGCTGGTTACTCTCGGAAGAAAACCAGCAAATAGCCTAAAAAAAATTGCCTTATTAAAACATTGGAAACAAATTTATATTAAGGATAAGATTAGGAGATGTATCACTCGATCCTTACCCTCTAGCACCATGATCTCTGTAAACATCTTTTAACATTGTAGATATTTTAACTTCTTCTTTTTCCGCCGAAGTACTGGACAACATAATTCTAGTTTTTGCGACATCTAATGGTGTTGTTATAGCAGCTGATATAGCAACTGATAAACCAACATTATATAAGTGACGACAGCTCTTATCATAACTCATTAAAGAAAATAATTTCACCGAGTAATAACATATGATTCGAATCATTACCTGACGCAGCACCACACATGGCACTCTCCATGGGTGTGCACTCTCGCTGCATTTGTCGGACCCAATAAAGCTTGAAATACTCCCACAATGGCATTTGAATCACACCAAATGGCACATCGCGAAGAACGGTACTTCCATAACCGCGATACAATGTTCTTAAACTTAATCGATGCGTGTCAAACAAGAGCGCTTGTTTCCTTTGCTTAATTACTTCCACTGGTACCCGAACTAAGCAGGCAGTCTACAGTAAAGTTAAGCAATGTTTGATACACTTGTTTAATATATAAAAAATTTTTTAAACATTTTATATATAAAATAATATTTATAGTAATATAATATTTGTGTAATTATTATTACATGTTAATGCAAAAATTTAATGTATTAAAATTTCCAATTGTATTACTAACCAATTATTAATACTGCAATCACTTACTACTTCTGAAGATGATGCCGCAGCCATATGTATAAAGGAGTGATACTGATCTGGTATGTATGGTTGTGAATACTGTTTTATTCCCTCATAGGTGATAAAAAATATAGCAGCTATAATATAACAATGTTCACTTATTTTACAAATAAAAAAATTTCTCTTTCAACATACACATATATTTTAGCAGTAAGTTGTACCTGATGGAGCAGACCCTAATATTACAGGTCCTACACCTTTATAAAGCTGCTTGAAACCACCAGATTGGAAAAATCCATGCTGGCTTTGTAATCTTGTTTTAAGGGTGTCCAATGGAAAAAGTGTCACGTCACAAAAGATCCCTGCAAAAGCACCTGACTGACGTCAAATTGTGATTATTTTTTAATGAAATCAGATTGACTTTTATAAAGTTTCAATTTGCTACACATATTTTAACGTAAATCAGAAAAAATTATAAAATTTAGAAATGTCAACACAAATAATATTTCACACCAAAAAAAAAGATACAACTTAATTCATAAAAATCGATTTACAAAATAGATATATAAAATTTATCGGCAAGGTTCTTTCTCACATGCCTAATAAATGAGTTAGTATATATTAGCACAAGAGAAAGTAAAGTATCGAGTTATAATTAACGACACTTACGATAAACGATGTGAGCAAGATATCTCTCTTGGAGAGATTTGCAACAGATTGTTCTTCCTCGTGAAATTCTGAAAACATTTCTGCTCCACGTAATACTCAATTTCGGTGTCCGATCCGATTAGATGGATTTCAAGAAGCGTCATCGAGCTGATAAGAAGAAAAGTGGCCTCTAATCAAAAGACTACCTCGCATATTAAAATCTTTCAGCGTAGAAAACTTCGTACACTAGCATGACGATCGATATGACATTTATTAGAAAATATTAGATATTTCGAATAGCACGTCGCTTCTAAAATTTGCACCCTTTATAATGATTCACAACGAATGATGCAAGACGGACAAGAAAACACGTGTTTTATGTTACATATTACGTGATCAGTCCGTCGTCTGCTCCTTGAAGTGACACCTAACCTCTGCAACTATCCTAGCCTAACCTTCAAAAACAATGGCTCTCAACTGTCACCTCTTGAGATTGACACGTGCAAACGTCAGATGGCATTGGAAGAGCCGCGAAGGAGTTCCCGCGCATGCGCAAATTGAGAACGATGTCGCAGTTGCAGCAGTAAATACATATAGAGATACAGGTACTCAGGTACTCCGAAACTCCGAAGTGTAAAGTATCGTCAAGGATGAGATGTGTGTAACGTTGATGGGGACGCGGGGAAACGAGAACATCTCGTTCAACGATGCAGCGACGGCCAAGATGGTAGTGGAACAACTCGGAGATCACTCGGGTATCGATTCAAACGGAATATAATGCGACGCGATGTGGAGCTTGATCTCTGACAATCTATCTGCGAGAATGCCGTGGAAAATCTTACGACGCGAATCTGTTGCCATTTAACGATAATAAAGCCGATATCTCCGAGTTATTTCGTTATCTGTTGCAGTCTATCGTTGCAGACACGTTGTGTGAACAATTACTGATAAGTCCTCATCGAGCATGATTAGAGGAGATTGATGTTGGTGACCACTTCCTCGACATGTGCGTAAATCAACATAAATGTTTAAAAAAGAATGACAGAGTATTCATTTATCTATGGCAATCATATGTATAACTATCTCAGGTGGTGGCGAGGAATATATTAAGGATACACGTGTCTATTGACAGAGTGTTTCCTTCAAAGATAGCTGACTTGTGATACTCACATCTTGCACAAAATCTAGATTACGTACGTAACTCTATCTCGATACATGACAGTAAAATTATATATATAACATTAATTGAGAGGAGCAAATACTTCTTATTTTATGCATGATCACTTAATTAAAAAAAACTTATATATATATATATACTAATCTTACTAACAATGTGTCTTAATACAGGAGTAAACTGTAAACATGTGCCACATCTGTAAAGAATTTTCTATGATCATTTGGTGCAACTAATTCTAACAGCTTAACAGTTAACAACAAATCCTCCTATAATAAAATGTACGAAAATAATGGTACAAATGATATGAGAGAGTTCAATGCGACGAATGTTACCGACTCTATTTTGTACACTATACTGGTAAACGATCTCGGGACAGTCTCGACAGGTATGGCGAGTACAATCTACAACGAGAGTACGTCCACGACGTATGTAGAACTGACACAGGAAAATGACAGTAGTCAACGATTATGGAATCTATCTAAAACCGCCGTAACTTCTTTGTCCGGACCGACAGCGATACCATTTAATACTTCAAAAAGTACCGCAATATACACTTCAACAACCGAATTCTTCGATGAATTTGGTCCACCAGAAGGAGTAGAATATATTTTTGTACCACTCGGTGTGGTTGTCTCTGTTATTATACTATCAGCTGTGGTATGGGTAGCGATATCACTTTTGTCATTACCTTGTGACGTTTTTTCCCCTGCCAAGTTTTTGTTTATAAATGCACAGCACTAGTAGAAAAATATACATATAGCATTCTACATACTAATCATAACAAAAAATTATCAGAAAGATATACAAATATCTGTTTTAATATTTTTCTTGTTATAACTTTCTTATTGACTTATAAGAGAGGAAAATATATTCATAATTTTGATGAACATTTTTCTTTATCAAAGCTTTACATTATGTTTTTTTTGTTTATTGTAAATATGTACATGTTTTAATATTTGTTTTGTTATAACTCTCTTGTTTTATAGGACAGAAATATATATAAATACAAGATATATAGCTATACAATTTTGACAAGCATTTTTCTTTAGCAAAGCTTTACATCCTGCTTTTTTTGTTAGGTATAAATAAGATTTCTTGTTATTTAACTTGTCTATAATTTTGTTTTTACAGGTACTAATTATATCGAGAAAGCGCAAGTTGGAGCGTTTAAGACATAGACTCATGCCAATGTACAACTTTGATCCCGGAGAAGAGGAAGAGGACGACTGGGAGACTGAACTGTTGGACGAATGCTACAGTACACATCAGAGACGAGTGTGTAAAATTGTCTTCACTGGCGATTCGTGCAAGTGCTTTGAAAATAAGAATTGATTAATTTTACAGCAAGGATACCAATCAATGGATACCGAAGAGAATGCAGAACTGTTCAGTGGTCATTAATAGTACATTTTTTGCATGGCATTGAATCATTTTTATGCTCTGACTATCATAAACTCGAAATATCTATTATTTAATATTTATTACTATTCTATACGTAAAGCAAAGTTCTTAAGCATAAGTGGAATTTACGACTTGAAATTAAAAGCAATATTTTTTCTTATACAAAAATTCTTTAAAAGAATTGAAGTTTTATTAAAAAAAATAGTATATTAGAAGTATATTTAATAATTCCAATTCTTTCCTCAATCACTTCTCAGTCCAATCTCACTTATAATTAGACTGCACATATATCCTGTTCAACATTGAATATTACATGATTGCAAGTTTTAAAGAATTAATTGATCAATTCAGTAAAAAATATAAGTATAAAATTTTTCACAACTTTATTACTTATATTTATAATATAATATATTTTAATCATATTTCCTGAGATTATTTTGATTTTTCTGGATTGTTTTTTTTTCACCATTTAAAATAACTTTTTCTTTCTCTCAATTAATTGTAAGTAATTATATTTTATGCCATTTATACACAGTATTGTTACAACTTTTGCAACAAAATATCAAAAAATGAATTTTTCTAAAAATATATTAAATTTTCGGAAAAATATAAACGCAGAATTAATAAGAGTACTTTGAGTTTATTTACTTTAATACAAATTTGACATTCACACATATGCTTGCCTCAAAAACGACAGTAATGTACACTCATTAAGAAAATGTATTAATTAGAAATAGAACACTAATACGATAAAATATTAGTGTTATTAAAAAAGAATAGTCCCTGCATATGTTACATACAAGAAGTACCTTTTTTTTTTTTTTTTTTTTTTACCTTTCTCTATCTCTTACAATATTAGATTGGTATGAAGTTTTTTTCTTTTGGCTTCATGAATTGTAATACACATATGTAGGAGAAAAGGAGGTAGCAAATATGTGACAATACTATCTATACTGTGAGATTTTTTTTTTTTTTTTTTTATAATAAGTTTATCAAATCTCACTTTTCGTGTAAATTAAAAGTTTTTGAGATCTGTATTTTAATCCAGTTCTTTACTGTTGAAAAAAGTTACACGTACGTAGTCTTAGCACTTAAAAGTATGATTTCATTAATTATTAATAGTAGTAATGTCAAGTAAATATAAAAGAACTTAATAAATTCGCGTAACACAACTTTTGTATCCTACGTTTCTCTTTGAATTTGTCAGTGCGTGGCAATGTACACCATATTTTATAGAATTTCTAAAATTCTAATAATTGGTTACAGAACAGTGCCCACCACTTCAATTGCTCAATGATTCCAAGTTATAGTTATAAAAAAAAAAAAAAAAAAAAAAAAAAAGTTTAAAAAGAACTTAACTTTAATTAAAACGACTTTGTTTAAAGATCTTCGAAGGATAGGTCAGCTGTGTTAGTTTCTTCCTCCTCTATTGCATCCGAAGATGCTTCTTCAATTTTCTTCTTCCTCCTCCTCCTCTTCTTGTTCATCTTCATCTTCACCAGTGATCTCAGGTTTCTCTTCTGTCTTTTTCGGTCTTCCGCGACCGCGTGGCGAAGTAGTTGTGCCTTTTGGTGGTCCTTGCTGTAAGTTTAACACAGTTAGTTTGTAAATACAGTATAATCATTTATTATTACATACATATATATACAGAGACAATATAAAAAAAATCACATCTTCACATTTTTTGAAATATTATACATAGATATTTAAATGTTTGCTGAATACCTTCTTCTTGTGGGAGCCCTTAGGTCGACCCCTTCCTTTTTTAACAGGTCCAGGTGGTGCGTCGTCTTCGTTATCAGATTTTGCCGGGCGTACCGCGTTATTTTTTTCTGCAGCGGGTCTACCCCTCTTTTTGGGCTCTTTAACTGCATTCTTATCTGCTTTAGCAGGCCTACCCCTCTTCTTTTTTTGCTCCTCTACCACAGGCGAATTGTCGTCTGACATATTTATTGTCCTGTTTCACTGTAAAATGAGAACAATATTATCTTACAATGTTTATTCTCTTTTCAGATTGTATCATCTCCAATAAGATAAACTACAAAGCAGGCGGAAGAATTTATCTGTGTACATTGTGTGTATATTGTGTGCAGTTAACGTGAAAAAATAGTTTATTATTTAATATTTTCCATTAAGATATTAAAAATTATGTCCTTAATTCGTGGATAGTTGTTCAACTTGTGAAACTAGTGTCATATATCGATAAAAAAAATAAATAAAAAGTATAGTAGAAAATATATTGTGGAGCTATATTATACACACACATCATCATATATATATATATATATATATATATATATATATAAATATGTGTGTGTGTGTGTGTGCGTCGTGTGTGTGTGTGTGTATAAATAGTATAAATATATAAAAAATATATAAATACATCTTTCTTTAGATACATTAACCTTATATTACGAGAAAACAAGTTCGTGTATCGTTGTTATTGAAATACGACAGATAATGAGTCTCGAATCTCAGAAAAACAGAAAACAAAATAAAAAAAAAAAAAAAAGCAAACATGACTATCGATCTCCCGATATTTTCTTCTCGCGCGCTTCCAAGTATCGGGGATCTCGACGAGAGAGAAAGAGAGAGATGCGCAAACTCGCCGCGAAAATCAGTACTATCAATTGCGCGTCTAGCAAGTTTACGGGCGGCGCGCGTACGCATAATTTGCGTTGTAAAAACGGCCTTCGTAGCTGCAATAATATGGCGCGCGCGACGATGGGAGCGAAATATAATTAACACTCACGGTCTAAAATAATTATTGATTCGTCCCTACGAGATTCTCGACAGATCGCGGGAAAAATTTCTAAATAAAATAGATTAGTCACGACCGAGAATATCGTCGCTTATACCGCACTGTACGTCGAGAGGAGGCAACGGCGTCACGCGATGGCTCTCTCTCTCCCCAAAAGTTCCGCGCCCGCCATTTTCAAAATTTGCAAACGGCTAACATCGAATCCGTAATGACACGACGTTCGCGCCACGCAAAAATCTGACGTTTCCCGCGACGAAATCGCGCCCGTTACGATCGGCGATTTTTTCTCGAATTTTTCGCGTCCTCGTAATTGTCATCTCGCGTGGGAAAACATGGAAAAAGTCACGGTGACTGGACGTTCGCGTCGGCCGCGCTTGCCGGGGACGCCATGAGAGAGGCGCGAATCATGGCGTCGCGAGTCGTGTGCGTGTGCCTCCGCGGCGTCTCTTGCCATCGGTGGGAAGGCGCGCATCGGGGCCCGCTACCTCCGCCGATATCTCTGCAAGTAACCACCCGACGTAACCGTGGAAAGCGCGGAAAAATCCGTCGTGGACCCGGCCAATTTTTCGTCCTTCCTTTTTTTCGATCGCGCGCGCGTATCGCCCGGATAAATGACGGCCGTGTTCGATTTATCAATTCGTTCGAGAGAGGCGGGAGAGAGATACGCGGCGTTGGTACGCACGTCACACTCACCTCACTCACGTTAACGAGCGAAAATATCGCGTATACGGCACACACTACTCCTTCCTGCCGAGAACAAAGGGTGATATCGCGCTCCTTTACGTCGCCGGTTGGTTACACGCGTCGTGGCGTGGCGGCGGCGGCAGCGGCAGCGGCGGCGGCAGCGGCAGCGGCAGCGACGGCGGGTGGCGGTGGCGGCGGTGGCGGTGGCGGTGGCGGTGTCTCGCGGTCACGTCACGTCGGCTCGCGTCGCGTCACGTCGCGTCGTATCGTATCGTATCGTATCGTAACGAACTGTACCGTACCGTATCGCGCGGGATGCTGTAGACTTCACAAACGAACCACTCTCGCTACTCCACTCGCTCTCGCTCGTCTACTCGCGTTATGCGGTGCACTCGGCACGCTTCCCGACTCTCGTTCGCTTCGCCGCCGTATCGCCGTATATTAGTAGGCGCCGCTGTGCTCTTTCTTTCTCTCTCTCTCTCTCTCTCTCTCTCCGCGCACTCTGCTATACGTATCAAGCGCGCGCGTACATACACATACACACATTCATACGCCCCGCCGAATACTGTACAACCACCACTCTCTGGCACTGTGACGCTGGGCCGGCCGGCAGCGATGTGCTATTCCGTTTCTCGAGAGAGGAGAGAATCTCTCACTCTCTCTCTTTCTTGGGTCGGGGGGCGGCGGTTCGTCGTTAAGTCGAGTCGTCGTCGATATACATACGCTTATGATTTACACGACACATACAGACGCGCACGAATATGAAGTTAACTTACCGGGAGAACGTAACGGAGCCGCGCAACTGACCGACGACGAATGTACTGCGACGCGATTCGTCGAGCCGTCCTGAGCGCCTCTCCCCCACTAGAGCGGCGGGTCGGAGCGCGCCAACGAGTTCCCGCCAAAAGATCGCCCGCGTATCGCCGAGTATCGAAAAATCGTCCTTTTGTCTCGCGAGACGCCAAGCCGGATATCGCGACGCGGCCGCTCGCGCTCTCGGCTCTCGGCATCTGTTTCCCTTCCTCGCTTCTTTTTCTCCTTTTCATCTTCCTCTTGCACGGCGAGTGGGAGAGCAGGAGAAGGAGCAGGATCTTTCGCGCCAGGAATTTGGCGCGCGGGATCGAGCGCGATCGGCGATTTGGCGCGAACGGGAGCAATGGCGGACGGCTATCGCACGTTGTTGCATATACTGTCTCTCTATTCGAGGGACAGATTGCCATCCTTATATCTCGATAGACGCATTATGTATAAAAATCTCATTAATATTCTCTCTTGAGAAATATTGAGAAAAATACGAGATGCTTTATATTAATAATTATCACAATGCGCATGTGTGATATGTATATGTATCCGAGTGTGTGTGTGTGTGTGTAGGATTATACAAAAGAAAAAAAATCACATATACACGACGGACGTCGAATAGTTACGAGCCGGTTGTAAGCGTGGAGGACGTTGACCTCGCGATCTCCGATTTGCATGTATTTTCAACTACTATCGAGACTTAAATTTCGCCGATGTATAATTGAAATAATTGCAGCCGTGAATATCAATATGATATACATCGAATTTATGCGAGTGTGTGCGTATTATTGTATTTTATGGACGGGTCTTATGGGCGGCGAAAAGTTATCGTAACGATGAAATTTCCACCTTTCCCTCTCTAACTCGAACATTATTGAACGTCGATATTATTTATTCGAGAATAATTAAACAATGAATAATTTATTTTCTTTTGTTTATATTTGTCAATTATACAGCTTAATGAATAATTATCGATTTATCCAAGTGGCTGTAATGGAAAGTACCACCTCCATTGAACATCTGTCGATATTTTAATTCATACTTTATAATCATAAAGCCGGAATGTCTCGATATCGATCGTATAGAGTTCTCATGCTTTTCCATTTTTTTTTTTTTATCAAATAGAAAAATAAAATACGATGCACAGGTTTATAAAATATAAGAAATACAAAGTAATCTACAAATAGTCGAATTGTATTATTTATATTTACGATCATATGTATATATATATATATATATATATATCTGTATCTCATGAAACGCATATATAATACAAAAGCAGAGAGAGAGAGAGGTCGGATAACTAATGGCGCCTAATTAATGATACTGAACAACTGTACGAGGGGGGGGGGGGAGAGGTTTAGGTAGCATTATTAAAGATACATTATTGCACAAGTTAATATAGAAAAAAAAATGTTTTGATTAAAATAGCGAGCTTTTTGACATCGATATAGAAAAATATTATGCAACGCGTTTAATACAGTACCGATACGTCTAAGCTATCAGACATTGATATAATTCAGTGCTACGTACACTTTATACACTCTGTTTACACCTTGTTTGCCACGCGGCGTATCCACATCTCTCCATTGGAGAAGAAAAAGTGCGGAAAACGCTTACGACACGTGACGCAAACGGACGTGTAATATCGATCCGTCATTTTCTCGTTACCTTCGACATGACATAAAAACGAACGAAAAAACAAAGCGATAATTAAAAATAGACTTTATTATTTTCAAGGTTGATTAACGTCTCGTGCTGTATCAGTTAGACCTCTCTCGAACAGATTGATCGCGAAGCGAACAGATCCTTCGTGGATTATTATGCATCACGCTCGTTGCAAATGGCAGTTGTCAGCTATGCATTGGTACCAACTACCAACGCATCTCAACATCTCCCTCTTCCCTGCCGCCCGCCTTTCCCAAGAAGGTCCCTAAATGATTCGGGAAATTTGATTGGCTCGTGATTCCGGGGTAGCACTGCCGCTCAATTCTCTCCACCCAACTTCCTTTCCTTCTTGTTGCCAACGGCAGCCAATAGCAACTCAGTTCTCGAAAATTTACAATGCGTTTCTCGTATGGCAGCCATGTTTTAAGACGCGTTTACCAACCATTGCGTGTCGCTTCGCGTCACAGGATAACATTTTCTAATATTTTCTTAGATTTTCGAAAGGCGAGGTTGTGAAATCGCTCGAGCGGCGATAAAATTTCGTGCGTACTTCCATATCGGATGTACGACACATTCCGTTATATATATATATATAGTGACACGTGTTTTCGTTGCGGTAAACGTGCGCCTGACTCCGACAAACAAGCACAGCCAACTTCAGAGGCGTGTCATGTTTGCGCTCAGCGCGTTACTTTCCGATCGGTTTCGTCGAGTTTCGTCGTCGAAAATCTATGAAAAATGCTGTCGTTAGGCCCGAAAAAGGACGGCGGACCCAACGCCAAATTCTTCGAGGCTCAGGAAATTCTCACCCAGCTTGACGGTGTCAAACAGTGGCTTCTAAAGAATTGCAAAAAGGTACGTTCGTTTTGTACGAACATAGACCCGGCGTCAGCAGCTCGTCGTGGCTTCGCTTTTCTCTCTCTCTCTCTCTTTCTCTCTCGATCTCTCTCTCTTTTTCTCGGCAAACGTTCTCTCGTCAAGCGCGATTTTTCCGATAATCGGTGCGTGTTTCCGAAATATAAGATTCTTCGAAGGATCTCGCGAGAATTTTCACAATACTCCGATATAATTCGTACCATATTAATGGGTATGTAAGAGTAGTCTCAATGACTATCTAATTGTACATGGTCGTGAAATTAATTGACCGTTAATTTATCGCTCTCATCTTTTATTTTATATGAATATACAAAAAGCAAATAGGAAATTGACGTAACGTAGACGAGAGAATCAGATTGTTATTATAAATGTAAATTGGAGTAACGTGAAATGACGTTTTGTTAACCTGTATTAATATAAGTAAAATTGGTGCTTAATTCTTTTATAATGTTGTGTATCGTTAGAAAAGTACTCGTTAGAAAAAAATCTTTTTTCTCTACAGTATGTGCAAACGGATCCGCCCACTAATAAGAGTTTAGCCACGTTAGTGGTACAACTTCTGCAATTCCAGGATGATAATCTAGGGAAACATGTATCAAAGCCTCCTATGACTAGGCTTCCAGTACGTAAAATATTATACATTGATAAAAAAGATAAAAGTAACATTTTGTGTTAAACACTCTTAATTTGATAATTTAATTTTTGCAGATGAAATGTTTCTTAGATTTTAAACCTGGTGGTGGAGTGTGTCATATATTAGCCACTGCTTATCGTTTCAAGCAGGAGCAAGGATGGCGGCGATTCGATTTTCCTGGTGGAAAAGTAATTTTTCTTTACACATTTTTTTTTATAAATATAGTTTTTCTAACAATTCTTTTTTTTTTTTTTTTTTTTTTTTTTTTTTTTATTATCATGTATAAGGATTGTATAAATATATAGAACTTGAAAAAATATATAGAGTAATCAATAAACTGTTTTATTACAGTCAGGATCACGTATGGATCGTACGGTAGATATGCTGATGGCGGCAGAACGTGTTTTATTACAGAATAGATGTATGACTATACCAAGTGTTTTTGTGAGACCAGATGTTGATAAAAATACAGCTGCAAAAGTCAAAGAAGTAGTTAGAAAGCATCAGGGAACTGTCGTTGAAAATGAAGCGGAAGCTACACACATTATTTATCCTCCAGTGGATCCAACTCAAGAAGAATATGCACGTCCTTGTATGAGACGTGAGAGATCGGTTCTAATTCATTGGTACTATCTTCCAGACAGTCATGATTCGTGGTTAACATTGGATCTTCCATGGGATTATCCTGAAGGAACTTACACAAATACAAATTCAAGGTATTAGACATTTTTGATAATCATTTAATATAAATTAATTGAGAAATAAATTATTTAAAAACTAAAAAATTACAATTATTTAGATATTGTCAAGTTTGAAGCATTGCTAGTAAAATATATCTTTATTTATGTATCATTTAATTTATATATTGTTAAATAAAAAGATTTTATCTAAATTGTTCTCTACAGATCAGTGTACAAAGTATCAGCTACATGGGCTTTAGACTTGGAGCAATATAATGAATGGATGAATGAGGAAGATTATGAGGTAGATGACAATGGTCAGAAGAAAGTACACAAATATAGACTCTGCGTGGATGATTTGATACCTGGGCCATCTCATCCACCACCCGCGAAGAAACCTAAGAGAAAACGATCACCCAGTCCACCTCCGAAGCTGGGGAAACGAAAGAGGTGCGAAAGTTTTTGATATCAAATTCGAATCTTGAAAAGAATTTTTCTCACTTTCGACTTTGTACATTGTTGCTTACAGTAGTAGAGCACCGTCGGGTATTCAAAGCGCATCCACGTCATCGGCAACAGCTCCGAAGAAATCGCGCGGCGGTGAAGAAGAGGAAGATCTAACTCAGGGAATGGAGGATCCGCCTGCCGAACCTCGCATCGTTGAAGTAGTTGCTACACCCACGAATCTACCAATTACAGGCCAGGGTAACTCAACAACAGGAAATTCTACTTTGACATCTACTGGTAGTAAAAAGCAAGATAGTGAGCTTCAACCTCTCAAATCTGGCAATTTGACCGACCTTGATGAACAAATGGAAGGTATGTAAAAATGTAGATAATTAAATTCAAGCTTGTAACTTAACGTTATAAATGTTATTTATATACGCCAATCTATCATAATGTTGACAATATGTCAAACCAATAATTTATGGAGAAATGTTTTCTAATTAATTGTTAATTTAACAAATTCTGAATTCAAAGTTATCCATATCACACAGGGGATAAAGGTAGTTCTCAAGGTGGGCAAGATAGAGAAGAGAGAGATACTAGTAAAGAAAGAGGTGAAAGTGGCAAAGGCGATGAACCGGAAGATAATGTGACAGAGCAAACGCATCACATTGTTGTTCCTAGTTATTCTGCCTGGTTTGATTATAACTCGATTCACACTATCGAAAAGAGAGCTCTATCAGAATTTTTCAATGGTAAAAATAAATCCAAAACTCCAGAAATCTATCTTGCATATAGGAATTTTATGATTGATACTTATCGACTAAATCCAACGGAATATATTACATCGACCGCTTGCAGGTGATGTATATCAAGATATACTTAATTTATTTCAACATAATATTATAATATAATATAAAATATCAATGTTTTATAATTTTATCGATAAATGAAAAAGAAAAAGAAACGGTTTCTCGTTTATATATGTATATCTGTATTTTTACAGACGAAATTTGGCTGGAGATGTATGTGCGATTATGCGTGTGCACGCGTTCTTAGAACAATGGGGACTCATTAATTATCAAGTAGATGCGGAATCTAGACCAACGCCCATGGGACCTCCACCGACGTCGCATTTCCATGTTTTATCAGATACACCGTCCGGTTTGGCGCCAGTTAATCCAAATCCACCGAAAACGCCACAGCCGTCCGCTGCGAAGATGTTGCTCGATCTAGAGAAAAAACCCGCAGTCGGGACGGGTCCGGAGGAGAAAGTTGCGGCGGGTGCAATGGCGAATTTTGGTTTAAAGATCGACCAATATTCGAGGAAACCGGCGGTTCTGAAGAATAAACAAGCGGCGGGCGCTACGCGTGATTGGACAGAGCAAGAAACGCTTCTACTGTTAGAAGGATTGGAACTGCACAAGGACGACTGGAACAAAGTATGCGAACACGTGGGCTCGAGAACACAAGATGAGTGTATCTTGCATTTCTTACGTCTACCTATAGAGGATCCGTATCTGGAGGAAGGTGGACCCGAGGGATTAGGACCTTTGGCTTACCAACCGGTACCCTTTTCGAAAGCTGGTAACCCTGTCATGAGCACGGTCGCTTTTCTTGCATCAGTTGTTGATCCTAGAGTGGCGGCGAGTGCGGCAAAGGCCGCCATGGAGGAGTTTGCTGCGATAAAGGACCAAGTACCGGCCGCGTTGTTGGATCAGCATTTAAGAAACGTTCAAGCTAGCGCAAACTTGGACGGTAATTTTTTTTCTGATTGTATATCATTTCTAAATATTTTTTAATTTACTCTAAGAAAATGTAAATAATTTTTTATAATAGATGTATAAATTAATAAATATTATTTTTTATATATTTTTAAATTAGGTAAATTCGATCCAGCGGCGGGCTTGGCACATTCGGGTATCGCAGGTACAGGACCGCCCGAGCCGCCTGATGACACAACGGCATCTGCCGCGACAGGCACAGCTAGCTCGCCTCATTCCTCAATGCCAACTCCCGAAGCAAAAAAAGAAGAGCCGGAGAAACCTAAAGACGCTATGGACGTCGAACAATCTCAGGTAGATGTTACGAAGAAGGAAGACGAATCGAAGGATGGCGAAGAAGATGCAAAGTCCACGACCGATCCAGAAGCTGCGGAAGCGAAGGAAAAGAAGGATAAAGTAAGACACTTACGGCAACTTAAAAAAATCAATTTTCTCACATGTTTTATTTTAAAAACTGTTAAAATTTTTAGACAATTAGATAATGCACTAAATTTATGCATTAAATTTAATTTTTGTACAGGTTGTAAGAGATGCTCAGCTTCAATCTGCTGCGGCAGCAGCGCTGGCAGCTGCAGCTGTTAAAGCAAAACATTTAGCAGCGGTCGAGGAACGTAAAATAAAATCATTGGTCGCGTTGTTAGTTGAAACGCAAATGAAGAAACTGGAGATCAAATTGCGTCATTTCGAAGAATTGGAAACTACGATGGAGCGTGAGCGCGAGGGTCTTGAATATCAACGGCAGCAGCTCATCACCGAGCGGCAGCAGTTCCATTTGGAACAGTTGAAGGCAGCCGAGTTTAGGGCGCGGCAGCAGGCTCACCAACGATTGGCTCAAGAGCAACAACAGCAGCAGCAACAACAGCAGAATCAACAGCATCCACCTTGGCAACCGCCCGGCGCGCAACAGCAGCAACAGCAACCGCCAAGTCCGCAGGCTCAACCACAACAACAACCGCCGCCTCATACACCGCCGCAACAGACATAACTTTTTCGTGAGTCTTGAATTTTTGAATAATTTGAATAATTAATCATTTATTTAATCGATTGTAAATGCTGTCATTATACCTTTATAGAAGAATCTCTCGACAATTATTTAATTTCTACAGCATTATTTTTCGATTCTTTTTCGTTCCTCCGTTTTTAGTCAATGATGGTTAGTTTCTGAGCTACAGATTGCTTATAGATCTTATGCTATGTCTATATTCTTTTGAAAAATTTTAGTGTGATAGAAATAAATAAATACTCAAGGTAAATATATAATTCACAAAAGTATATTTTCCGTATTTTAGGATTTCTATTATATGGATATACATATATACATATATCACGCGATGAAAAATTATTTCTCTTTACTCTTCATCATGTATACATATATGTATACATATTAAATTTTATATACTTTTTTGTACTACTCTTCTGAGATGATGCATCACAAGAATGATACATTTTATAAAAATAATGTAAGATATACACATGTATAATATATGCATCATATATATTATTCCACACACACTATTACCAGAGGTAATGCGATATGTTCTGATCTATAAAGCTTTGTTGTCTATTAATTCTAATACTAAGTCAGTCATGAGTCGAGCACACTCGGCGCCTCCGGGTGGTGGTACTTCCATCGTGACATGCTTATCCTCACTATTAGTTTCCACGCTACTTGTCTCGTATAAATTCGGCGCTTCGTGACTAGCGCACGTACTAATCGGCAAAATGTCCAATGCCAATCCCAATCCGAATCGTCCACATCTTCGCATCTCTTCGTTTAATCTACAAACATTGAATAAATAATATTGAAGGATTTATTATTAAAATATACCATTTGAAATTCATATTAAAAATGATAATTATTATAAAAAGTTTCTTATATAGCATATTTTTTGAAATATGAGATTAAGATAATTTGGAAAAGTAAGCTCTTTTAAAGTCAAATTACTTATAAATGTATAAGAGTAGTGAATTGCATGACTATAGTTGTTACTTTTATGACTCTTACTTAACTAACGATAACTTTTTACTCACAATTCCCATATGACAGATGGTTCTTTCGGTGGCTGTTCCGGATTGAGGACACGCAAGGAAGACATTAGATGGGAATGATAATGCTGGAGAAGCTGTGTCATGTAAGCCCGCCTAACAACACCACTTGTGCAGCAGTATAACAAGTTCGCAAGATCAAGAGCGAGGGAGCCAACCCGCGTTAGTTGAAAGTCAACAAGATAAACGGCCTGCAGAAGCACAGTATTAAAAGTTAAGTCTAGGAGGTTTCGCGGTGAGGCGCACCTTGCACTCTCGTGCCAGCCAACATTCTGTCAGAGTCTCGAATATGATTTATAGATTGCGGTTTATATAACGCGAGATAAATTTTCTTGCAATGTATATCGTAGTCCATTTTCATGAGATAATTGAAATTGATGTCTGAAATTATTTATGAATTAACGTGAATGAAAAAAAACTAAGTAGTTGAAAATAAACTAAGTAGAGAAGGGGAATGATTAAAAATTAAAACGAGTGTAAAATGTACATTATACATTTTTTCTTGACTTTTTCACATTTTTGGATATGTGTGATGTAATTTTATGTTTTACTTTTCTGAAAGTCGAAATTTATCTTAATTAATTGTAATTGTACATAATGCAAGAATCTTTTTTTTTTTTGCGCTACACGGGTCTAGGTGTGACCAATTTCTAACTAAACTGGAGTCTTTTTAATAAGATCATAGATGAAACAAAGCATTTGAATCATATATAAGAATCTTATAAATTTATATAATAAAAATGTATGGAACAAAATGGTTTTTTCGTCTCGTTACCTCGTACAAAGATAGGATCTGTAAAAACAAAATACTATCTTTCTCGATGAATTATCTTTCATTAAATATGCAATCTTTTATCATAGATACGTCAACAAGAGTGCAATATGCTGTGCACACTGTTCACATTTTTGTAATAAAATAAAAGATTCACCTCTGTATCTGAGCTTGGTTCATCCTGAAAGAGCATATTATTGGTCCAACAATCGCCGTGACAAAATACGGAGAGAGGTCCTTGCGTGGAGACTAGCTCACTCATAGTGCGAAAAAACACGTTCTCATTTAGGAAAGCATGCAGCTTCGTCATTATTTCTTCTCTTCTGTAATCCATGTGCAAAGGTAGCGACTCAGACACCATTTTGATAGCGTTATTCACGGCCACGCGATAATACTGTCGATACCAATCTTCATTGTCTCGTCGAAATAATGTTTCACGTATACTTTGATCATGTTCCGGATTTGTTAATTTTGCGAACTCCTCTGGCCTTTAAAGAGTAATGTATCTTTTTGCATTAAAACTAGTAGATGAGGCTAACGAGACAAAACAACTCGTGCTTGTTAATGAAAAAAAAAGTCCTTTTTTATTAATATTTTTACATTGTATTAATATCTTTAATTGCAGCACTTGATTCTCAAACATATTTATATTTTATCTCTTCGAAAATCTAATTAATATTTCGAATTATTTAGAATTTATTATTATTATTGTTAATTGTTATTGTTTTTCTAATTCCAGAAATCTCAGGCATACTTACCTGGATTCCTTTAGCGTTAAGCTGAGCGCATGAAATCCCGCAAGAGCCTTCAACACGTTTCTCAAATTTTCAATCTCCAGTCCCTTCCGTCTATCTGCCATTTTGAAGCCTCTCTCCCTCAAATCCTCCATAGCAATAAGATTGGCTCTAGCAGCATATATCTTGGGTACTCCGCTGAACACCCTTCTATCGTTCGATTGAAGTCTGTTCAACGCAGGCCACACGTGCTTGTAAAATACAACTTCGTTTCTGAATAGTAATTCGCTCTTGAACGCTTCGCGACGTTTCTTAGATTCCGGTAGAATCTTGTAAATGATGGCGCACTCATAATTAATCCATTTTTCTTTTTCCAACAGCTTACGCCCCTTTGCTCGGATCCGGTACAGCATGGAAGTATAATTGTCTCCTCTTCCCGATCCTGGCTCTTCGTCTAAACTGTGAATCTCCACGTTGGGCTCGATATTTTCCATAATTAACTCGCGCATATCGTCGAGTGTGAGTTTATTGCTACCGTCACCGCCGTTATCCATCACTCTGACACAGACCTGTCGGAAATTCCAATCTCTACGACGATAATTTCGATAATATCTTCTCGATTTTTCCGGATAAACGACTTTAACATTCTACACTTTACAGCGGACTGAAGAGTTGTATCATCTGACGCAGGAAATGAGTATTTGAGCGGCTGGAGGGCTGCTGCCTCCCACTGTAACCGATTTAATTTATTAATGACTTGCGCCCCAACTCTCAAGAGACAAGGACATTGATACATATCAATCATACGCCTGGTCGTTTAAAAATTCCCCGCTTAATTCTTCAAAGCGTGACGTGGTACGAAATAATAATAATATCCAAAAAGCTTTCTGTCAAGTTTTGTTTTTTTTTTTTTTTTTTTCAAAATGACACATTACAGTTTTGTACAAAGAGTATTTATAATACATAAATATTCTTAAAAACAATTTTATAATTTGAGTTAATTAACAGTTCAAATTTAGGAAACGATAGTAATTACATTGAAAAAAATGACTGATATATTTTCATGTATCTTATATTTATATCATGGTGATATTTTTTTATGTTACAATTTCTGATCTCTGAAATGTTTCTCCACTCATTTCTACACTGTGCTATCATTAGACTAACTATACAAAATTGCAATCAAGGACCAAATGTATACTTTGTGCTTTATTTGGCTTTATTTAATTCTCATCAAAGAGCTGTAATTCGAGAATGTCGTTACCCACTAAGTTAATTAATATGTTTTTCTGAGTAGATGTAAGGGGCACAGTTTTTTGTAATTTTCCAGCCATTTCACCAGATCCTTCTAAATCATTAGAGATAACGTATTCTAATAGCCTCTGGAAGTATAGATGCAACACACAATGTTAATATGATATAATAATATGGTATCCGGATTAATAATTAAATAAAAAGAGAATATATACTTACGAAAATTGCCGGCACATGCGCTTGCGCTAAACACAGCTCAAATATCTCGTGCACATGATCTGCCGTAAGGGTACCGATTATCAAATTTTGTGATTCAATTAACGTCGAAAAAACTTCCATCGTTTTGTCGAAATTATTCCCGCGTAGAAGCAGCATTATGATATTGCCCACTATTGCATTAGACACTGTAATATGCTGTATTCTTTTAGTATTTTGAGCCTGTATTGATAAGAAATGATCCATTATTTTCAACATATCTTATTATAAAGATAGTCCTATAATTTGCAAACTTTATTTTAATTATGGATTTTGATTAATTTGGAATCGATTTTAATAAAAATATAAAGAAGGCTATTACATTTATATCGTATCTTTCTTGATTTTCGACAAGCTATTTCTTCACAATTAAGCCTCAAGTTGAAATTCTTATTAAGCTCTGAAATCTATTTGAAATTGATCGAAAAAAATAATTTTGTTATACATTATTCAGAAGACATTAACATTCTCGTTAAATTATAATTGATTCCAAATTCGTCGAAAAATTTGCTATTAATGTGGATTATGAAAGATGTATAACTAACAAAATTAATTTTAATTACTTGTATATGATCCCAAATAGTGAGTGCGATTTTCGCGAATTGCGCATTCAGCAGAGAATCGGACGTGGGTTTACAATGTACGCTCATCAAGTGCAATATGTTCTCCAATAAAATTTCCCTGTCCAGATGACCGAACATGACCATGTGCGACCAAAGTTTTGGTATATATTGTGTGGCAGTCTCCGCGGGATATAATTGAACAGCTTCTAATATAGCCTTCATCACGGCGGGTTCCGATATAGTCACATGCGGTACAAGCTTGCTATAAATTTTGAAAAACTCTTCAAATTCCTCCGTCGCCAAAATTAATTCCAAATACTCTCGATAGTATACATTTTCCTGAGAGACAAGAAAATAATAGCTAATAAATGTACATAATATAAAGTATATAATATATATTATATATATACATATAATTAAATATCATAATTTTTATCAAGTAATGCTATTTAAAGGATTCATTAAAATTAAATATTTTTTTAAAAAGAGTTTGATATTTATGTACAACACACAAACATTATTTTATGTATATATTAATTACATCACGATTTTTTTATATTTTGTCATATTTTTCTCTGGAATAAAAAATCACCTATTATAAGGATTTATATCAGATTACTTACTTTGTAGTTGTCACCAATGAATTTGTAATTTTCACCAGAGAGAAGAAGTTCATTGACCATTTCGCCCGCTTGACGATCGCAAAACTGTTTGGAAGCCATTTCCATCGCGGTAACGAAGAAATTTAAGTCTTTTGCATTTTGAATGGTAAGAGTCTCTTCCTTCAAGGACTCCAATATTTTCATAAAGGTGTTATAGGCCCCATCATCTATTTCATCAAATGAGCTTGTAAGTGTTCAATTAGTACGTGAAATCTGTTTGTAAAATAAAAATCTACATCATATAGTTACCCAATTTTTTTAAAATTAGTAGCACGTAATAATACGTAGTCAACGATGGCTTTAGTTTGAATTTTTTGATATCGGCAAATATGTTGCGTGTAAAATCGAGAGTTACTCGTTTATTTCTGAACGTAGACGCTACGTTAAGAGCAGCGTTAAACGTATATATATTTGGAATGATCCCATTCGTGGCCATTGCTTTATATATATCTGCCACCAGTATTCTTGCTTTATCCTCTCCTTCTCTTAATATTGGTACCATCGATATTATACTATTGTATGCATTAACACATAATGGTATATTATTTTCCTGACATTCTGTATACATATACCAAACCTTATCCACCTAAACAGAAAAAATCTTTCAAATAAGTCTATATCTACAAAAAAAAATGAATTATTTCTATAATTCAAATATACATTCACTTTAATTCAGTTACTCTTATGATCTAGAATAATTATAATTATGATAGATTAAAAATAAGTTAGATATCTTACATTGAAGTATTTAGCAAAACCACATATCATTGTGTTATACGCAGCAGCTGCTACTGCAGGTTCTTGTTCTTTTAAAAATTTAAATAATATATCGATTTCTGGACGACTTCTGCAAATCATAATAAAATACAAAAATATTATTTAAAGCCAATACTGTAATGAGAATGTAGAATATATATCTATTATATACGTCGAAAAAATAATGTGTTCAATTTCGATAGACTTACATCCATGTATTTTTTATGCGTTTCTCACCCAACTGAAACCAACGAGTCTCCAGTAATTCGACATTTGTAACTTCACCTTGATTGTAAAAACATAACAATTCTAAGAGAGCTTGCTTCGTCGGTACTGTCACTTCGCCATTCAGTAAATTGTATATCAAAATAGAGTTGGGAACATGACCATTTGATATTTCATATAATAATGTTTCTTCCGTTACTTTGCTCTCTTCAGTATAAATGGGAGGTGGCATAAATGCCTGTACACATACATATATCATGTTTTATCATTATATAAACTCATAATGTTTGTTAGTATAGTAAATGTAGGATATTATAAAAATTGATCATCAGATATAAATATATTATGTTCGAATAATGGAATCATTTTTACCTTGATTTCAGGATCTGCTACTTTGTGCTGAAACAAGTCACGATGTTCTTCGCGAATCCACATTGCAGCTTTCTTTCCAGACTCTTTTGACAAAGCATAAATACGAATCTGTGCTTTTGACAGCGGCGTCAAGTAAGGATCGTCATGAAATTTATAATGTGGTCCTGTATAATCTCTGGATATTGTACTCTCAAGAGCCTAATCAAAGTAAATCATATTATATATTTATGGAGATACCATTGTATAAATAAATTTATACAATTTCAATAAAGTACAGTAATTTTACTTGCTTTTAAAATATCTGTTGGACCACGTTCTATTCTGTTTGGAATGTGAACATCCGAAGACGAGGATGATGGTGTGGTTGTTGATTGCAGCCGTATTATTAATTCCTGATATAATTTCCTGAAAGTATTTAAAGTATGAATAGAAATTACTTCTACATATTTGTAAATATTTTAATAGAATTATTTTAGAGAAACAAACATGTATTCTCTTGAACATATCATCAATATTTAATTGAATTAAATAAATAAATAAGTTTTTGTCATGTATCATGATGTGATAAATGACATCCAAATAAAGTTTAGTGATTTTATTCGAAAAATATAATTTATGTATATAAATTGAATAAATCATAATTTATTACATACCCACGTGTAATTCTTGTTAAAGAATTCATCGTGCTTGTGTGTATTTTCAGTAAGAAAATTAATTTTTCCTAAATATTTTGCCTTCACTTAACCTCTTTACAGCAGAAAGTTTGGAGATTAAGTCAAGTTTGGTTAGGATTAAACACAGCACAAGTATCGTGCGAAGAATCATACGGTGCAGTCCACTTGAAAGCATTTGTGATGACAAGTGGACTGCATCCATAATTATGTTATGGCGAATAACGGATTGCACGGATTCAACGCAGATGCACAGAGAGCTGCATGCAATATTTTTTATATTTTCTCAATGTCACAAACACGTATTTTCGTTACAATTAGGTATGGTTAGTAAAATTAATAACATATAATATATATATATATGTCATATTTTATATAAATTTGTTCGTTGAAAGTTAATACGGTTTAAATTTTCGACATCACAATTATTCATACAAATCGACAAACGATTCGACAATCGTTAAAAAATTGTCCTACTTTATTTAATTACTAATATTTCTCGGCAAACAATCTTTGCGCACATTTATTTATTCGTGTAAGAAATAAAACTATATAAAGGCAAATATTTTATATACGCGTATAAACACACACACGCACATATTTTTTTTAAATGCAAAAAATAAAAGTCTTAAAAAATGCGCATTACAATAAATCGAATAAATATTTTACATAAATGTAATTTTGCATAATTATAATTTATTAATTGTAATTCTTACAAGAGTCAGAGAATTTTTATTATTATTCATACAAAAGGAAAACTCTCGTGAAAAATTTCATTATATAATATTACGTGCAGAATATTCGCTATATATGATTGAATTTCAGAATCGATGTGTCAGACATCCCTACTTCTTTGTGAACCGACTGCACTCTGCGATGTTAATTCCACCTGGCCTGATGTAATTACAAGTCTACATTGATACGAATCATCCGGCCAACTTATGTCAACCTCTTGTAGAGCAATACTGACACATCTGGTTGGTTGCCTATCCGCAGGCTTTGCTTCATGTAAAGTACGTAATGTAAATGTGTACATCCCATGTAATATATACAACGTGTCTTTGATGAAGAGAGTTTTTTATTTTTCGATTAATTTTAATTTGATTTTTCAAACGATTAACGAAATCATTAAGGCTTAGAATTTCTGAATAATAAATATAATAATAATAAATATATAAGATAATTGTGCTAATATTATATCTGCGCATCGTCACGTACCTCGTAACGATTAACACGTTACGATGCGGCACAAAAATTAATCCCGTTAAAAAAGAAAAAAAATTAAATTCCCACTGCATAATATTAGAATTCCCGATGACCCACTTACAAACGGGCTTGTTGGGAATTGTGCGTCATTGGCGAATGCATTGTTCCTTCTTTTCAGCAGCAGCTGGCCTCACCACCACCATCACCATCACTATCACCACCATACCATCACCAGCAACCATCATCGTCGTCAGGCCAAGGGTACATCTTGCACCCTTCTTCATTAAATAGCTCAAGGTATCATCTTCTCCTTGGTTTTTAACTGGACGACCACGTAGGTACGTACCAGCTGCTCTCCTCTCTTGTCAAAAAGAAGGAGAGAGAAAGAAAGAGAAAAAGAGCGGTAGATAGAGATTCGTTTCTTTCAACGAATTTATTGTTTAGCATATGAATGGCGCGAGCGCGAGCGCGCGTTCACGGTTGCACACATGGTGAACCCTTTGACATATTACAAAGAATTCAATAAAGTTTATAAGGAAGCCCGAAGGGAACCAGTCTCCGGGCCTCTGGCCGGAGAAAAACGAGAGAGGAGAGAGAAAGCTCACGCGGGTCCTTCTTCTCTCGCCGTGAGAACGTGTGTATACCGTAAGCTAAGCAGCTCTACGCACATCAATGGGGAGCAAAAGTGCCCGAAGAGAAACGTTTTATTTTCATAAAGCAACTATAAGAGCTATGTGCTCGATAAAATTTAATGCAGTATTCAATATTGCAATAGAGAGTATTTTTTAGAATATTTTATGTCTCAATATACCGTATTTTGACGTTAAGCATTCCATTTTTTACAGCATAGTATGAATTTTTATGCAACACATTTAAAAGTATCGAGAGATAATATTAGATATAGATAAAAAAATAAGATTTTCTACTTTATTTCTAATGAATTTTATATAATATAAATGATTAAAATATTTTGATTATTTCGCTCTTATTTCAATTTATATATTTTTCTTTTTCTCTCTCTCTCTCTCTCTCTCTCTCTCTCTCTCTCTCTCTCTTTTTCATAACATAAATTTTATGCTTCTTGTTTTCAATAATAATTGTAATATATAGTTATAAAAAGAAAGAGGGTACTTATATAAAAATTTATATTTTATTAATATAATTAATCGTAAAAAAACTGGTCATGCGTATCGAATACAAAACGATAGAGTGAAAATATTTCTTTAGGCAACTAGAGCTCTATTGTGATGTGCGCCCGGCAGTCTAAAAACGGCCGAGACGCGTGCATCCATGTACGTAGACGCACACACGCGGGCGGGCGAGAAGCCAGGTGTTTTATTTCAAACCGTGGGACTCTCTCCTTAAAGAGAGGGATGCTTTTGCGCGACGCGCAGCGCGCGCGTGTACCTCGTCTCGCGGAAGCGAAGGAAGGTAAGAGAGGGACGGGGAGGACGAATGAAAAACAGGATTCGCGTCCCTCCACGCGTTTCGGGGACCTCACTACTTTTATTGTGTTTCCTTGCTCGATCGAACGTAACGTAACTCCCTCCCCCCCTCCTCTTTCCTTCCTCCCCTTTGCCGAATTCTTGCGTGTCCTTCGTCCTTTGATATATCGAGTTTTTCCTCTTTCTCTTTTTTTCCCGCTGTTTTCTTTGTGCGCCATCGAAAGAATATTATAAAACACTCTGCGACACGACGTACGTGTTTCGGGGAGGGTATGTTTTACACGTGGCACATGCAAAGGGAAACGGGGTGAGAAGGAAGGAAGAAAGGAAGAGAAAACGCGACGAAGAAAAAAAAATATGCTGCATCTGTAGAGGAGAGTGCATCTCTCTCTTCTCTCGCGGACAGGAAATCCGAATTCTTGTGCGACTCGCAAATTCGCGGGTAAACCCGTGGTAATCTCCTGTGAGGAGAACCGTTTCCCCCTTGCTTCCCTTCCTTCCTTTTTTCCTTGCCTCTTCCTTCTTTCCTGTGCCGTGCGACCGTTTCACGAAACGGTTACGTGAGCGCTGCACTGCACAAAGGGATACGCAACTTCCTTTTTTCTTTTCTCTCTTTTTTCCCTTCCAAATTCGTGCGCGAACGTTAATAAAGAAGGTGGCACGGACGTTATTTATTTCTCTTTCGAATCGACCGGAAATGCGCAGATGAGATCGATGACATCCTGGAGAAGAAACGCTCTCTCAAAGAGAATCGTATCGCAACGTAAATGTATTATTATTATTATTATTATTGCGAATCGTGAAATTTGGATCTATGACATTTCTATATCAATAATTTTTAAATAAGAACTTATAAAAATTATTCTTATATCAGAGACGACAGAGAGAGATCTTTTTATCTAATTTTTTCGTCCGATTAAAAAATTGTACCATTTTCACCTTGAGATATTTGCATTTATACTTATTCTTTTGAAAAATATGTATTCGAGTGAAAAAGGAATGGAAGAAATTAAAAGGAGAGAGAAATAGCGATTTAACACATCTTAGATATTATATTCTAATATTAAGTCTTTATTGCTCCTCGCAATATTTACCTTTACAAACGACACGCTTGTTTACTTTGTTTTGCAGCTTAAACACGTATAGAATTAGTAACAGAGAGATTTAGGTAGTTAAAAAAATATATATAATAATGTTTATAACATTGGAATTTATATTAATTCCCGGTGACTTAAAGAAATAAAATTCTATTAATTGAAAAAGAGATTAATTCACGTGCGGTTTCTGATTCAAACGACTTGATAATTACATCATAAATAGAATTCATCTACACGTGCATACATATATATATATATATACACACATATATACATATACACATAAAGTAATGTCTAATCTTTACTGCGAAGAAAACTATAAGTAAAAAGATACGAGCAAATCACAATGTTTCCGCGCTGTATTCTCGTAAATAAATCATATATTACGCGCTAAAATTTAGCTTTCACCGTGATACAAACGTGCGTTATTATTTTACAGAGCTTTCATTTCAGGAAGAAAGACCGCAAAGATTAATTTCGTGAATTGAGTTTTCGATGCTGTAACAAATTTTCAAGAATATTCAATAGATTTAATAATAAAACTATATAATGATTAAAAAATTCGAATATAGTAATAATTTTCTTATAATTGTTGATTATCGACAAAAAGCGTAAAAATTTATATTGAATCATCAATGTATAAATGTACGTATAGAAATCGCAAAACATTAACATATTTGATGCAAAATTTTACAGATTTTTGTCCTTGAAATTCGAAGCGAAGGAAGATAAAACCAAAAAATCTTGGTACCTGTATCGTGTAACATTTTATGAATTTTTCTAATTTCGTCAAACTTTTGTAACAATTTTTTAAAGTCTATAAAACTCTAATTTGTAAACTCACACTTGGATTCTTCAGTAAAAAACCGTATGATAAATTAATATACAATTATTTTCACGAATCTATAGCAGCGAGCAGCTGAATATCTAAATTCACCAGAGGTACATTCTTATCTCAGAATGTTTATCAAGATGCGCAATCGTTATTACAAATCAATGTTGGATGATACGTCGGTATGTCGAGCAGATCCAGCAGGCCGGGACGAGTGCAATATGAGTATAAATATCGACAAATATTGCCTTCATCCCTACCTGCCTGATCCTCGAAGGATTCTTCATCTCAAACTACTCGAGAAGGTAAATTCCGTTCTTCCTCTTCCTTTCTTTCTTCTTTTCTCTCGCCGCCGTCGGTCGATCCCTTTGTTTCAAGTTCCACGACGGGATACATGCATCCCGATAGGCCGGGACAAGTGCAATATTTAAATTTCCACTGAATATTGACACGCATCACGACCTATCTCTCATGCAAAATCTGACGGGGCTTTTCCAGCGTCGATGAATCGCCGGAACAGACGACAATATATACTTTTCGACTCGACGGTAGTCATTCCGCTCCAATTTGCGATGCAGGATCGTGCGAGTCGAATCCAGGGCCGAACCCGTCTGAGGGCCCCGTAGACCCAACTACGGGGGGTTCTTCTGTTGTCTGGTCACGTGTTTGTCTCTTTGTAGAAACTGTAAAAAAAAAAAAAATAGAAATTCTAGACGAGACTTAGCTCTTTTTTTAATGCAATAATAAATTACAGATAAAATTACAATAAATGTGATGCGATGGAAAGATTCTCAATTGACAATTATTAATGAGAAGTTTCTCGTAAGAAAAATATATATTAATAATAGCAATGGGAAAGACGAAAAGTTTCTAAAGTTTGTAGAATTTTTGTCAAGAAAGTACTTTATGTGAGGAACACATGCGAAATTAAAATTTAAACAAGGCGAAAAATGCAAAATAGGATTAAGTTTTAGAAATGATTTAAATATCAAAATATCGCGTTTATATAAACACTCGCTTTTCGGATAAATCATCTAATTGAAAAATTTAGCAAAACTTAACGAAGTATGTAGAAACAAAGAAAAATAAAACACACGTGTTATAACGAATTAATAAATTCAAGTTGATTGATTCCATGAATCGGCGCGTAAAATCATGACGCGAGCGTGTCGCGATCCTTCGAAATTGTTGCGACAAAAAAATTAAGCGTTAACGAACTTTGCGTCTCTCAACAATCGCCGCCGGAAATTGCGCGCCAAGCCAGCCCGCTCGCGTTTCGCGCGACACGCACAACTCGTTAGATTACGCGAGAGATTACGCACGCCGCGCGGCGTAACACGCCTTCGTCCATTGATGAGGGCGAGAAATGCGCGCGCGCATCTCTCTCTCTCTCTCTCTCTCTCGCTCACGTGCACGGGGAGCTCTCCGACGTGGCCTTGGCGGTCAGTCTTCAAATCGTAGAGGCTCTAACATCGCCTACTTCGAATCACAAATCATAGCCCGAGGTCGCCATTCTCATGGACCATAGGTCGTACCGGTCCCCGAAAAATAGGGCCTCTCGTCGAGAAATAGGGACCATAGGGACCCAAAGGCCGGAATTTCTGTGAAACGAGAAACCGGGGCCTCGCTGCGCTAATTCTTGTATACGTATATATATGCGCACAGTCACGTGACACGCATACAAGCGCACCGTACACACACACACACACACACACACGCGCGCGTGGGTTCGAACCGTTCGTTTTCAAAGTAGCACGCTTTTGAAAGGAAACTAATCGAAATGGTATAGAAATGTGCGATCTCTACATACATCTATCTCTATCTTTCTCTATTTTTTTTTTTTTTAATTTTTTTTTTAAGAATCTTTGCGACGTAATATTTTGGAAATTTGATTTTCCACGTGAAACAAACGAGTCACGCAAATATAATGCGTCCGTATAAATGCCTTGTTTATCGCCCACGTCTCATTTCTTTGTAACTCGTAACACGATCTCTATCGCGGCACTCGGTGCGTGTAAGGTAAACAATGTCTCGCACCTCACGCTATATCGAGCACTCGGGAAAAAGGTCGAAATCTCTCGCAAAAACTTTCTGTGGATTACTCTCGAAGAATCTATACGATTCTCTGTCGAACGACTTATGTTTGGCCCTTGGAAACCGCGTTCCGTGACTCTAAATACAAAACAAATACAAAAGATACGAGATAAAAACGAAAAACGTTCAAAGAAAAAATTCAAACTCTATTCGTCTCGTCAACTTTGATCCTGTTCTTTATACTTCAAGTCGACGAAAAACATATATTTTAATATTCCAACATTGTGACTCATCCTCTTACCATTGTTTGGCGATTATATCTTAATCGTAAAATGAGATCGATTCGACTTTATAATATTTCTATAAATCTTACCCAGAGAACAGGCGAGAGCTTTCACGATACCTTACACGATTTGCTACATCTTCCGCTTCCTCTTCTTGGTAAAAGTCCGTTCTCGTCACTTGTGCGGTGTCTCGTGGTTTCTCGAACGGACATCGTACAGATCGGAGATGCGGATCGACGCCGTCGACAATCATCGCCGTGTCAATTCACCGTGACGCCTCTCTCTCTCTTTCTCCCGATCCTCACACAATGCCTCTTCCTTCTTTTTCTCGTCGATCCTCGTATATGCTTCGGCACGTGACGCGTCGCGCCGGCGGGCAGCGCGCTTGATCGAGGTGCGTCACACGCAGGAAATAAATCGGATAAGATGATAGATTTCGTGCCGACAATAAATCGTAGTCCATCACTCGCGGTAGATCACTTTTCCTTGTTGATCGACTTTCATCAGGAATGTTGGTCTCTAGTCTTTCCTTTCCACTGCACAACACAATACCGAGCGAATTAAAAATGCGTTAGTAAACGTTGTAGAAGCAGAAGAACCGGGACCCGGGACCGCTGCGAGATTCGGAAGACGAAGAGAAACCGATCGAACGACCGGATCGCGCGAGGACCTCGAGCAAACTGCGGCCGTGGCCAGGTGTCCCGCCTCTTTATTCGTTTTGGGCCCGAGGTAGTGGGGGGAGGGGGACTTATTCTTATTTAACAGCAACGCAAGAGCGATGCCGGCAACGCGACGGCGGGCCCCCGAATGTCGAAGAGAGAAACTCCCTCTTCTTCCCTTTTCTCGAGGTTCTCTTCTTTCTCCCTCCCTCCTTCTCTTTCTCCTTCCCTTTTCTCGTTCTTGCCCACGACGTTCCTTCTTCCATCTCTCTTTCTCCCTCTGCTTCTTTCTCTCTCTCTCTCTCTCTCTCTCTCTCTCTCTCTCTCTGTCTCTGTCTCTCTCGCATTGTTCCGCGATCATTCGTCCGGAGCCCGCCAAAATTGTATCAGCTGTCCTGGATTCCGCCTGCGGCTCCTTTCAGCAGCGTGACACACACCAACATCGACGACCGCCCCTTGTTCCTCTTCCGTCCAGGTCGACCGTCCAGGTTCCGTCCAGGTTGCTTTCCGTCCAGGTACAGGCGGCGGGCGACCAATGGGAGATGAGAGTGCGACGTATGAAAAAGATATCCGGGGGAGAAATCTTGCCACTGGCGCATCAGGCAGCGATTATAATTAACGCTCGACGATTATACACGCGCGACGACGACAACGACGTTTGCGTTTTGGCCGCGTATGTGTGATTTACGACGAATATGTGACAGATATCCGCCGCCGAGTCCTATAGGACGAGTCCTCCTGTTTTGTCCTGCCCTGTCCTGCCTATGCCTGCTTGCTTAACTTTCCTTCCTTCCGCGCGGCCGGGTGCCACGGGTGCCACGGGTGGAAGTCTGCTCTTCAACGAAACAGCGGATTAAACGCTTTGTGATTTATCGGCAGGGTAGAATCCAGAATCTTGGGACAAGAGCTTGGAATGTTTGACGAATGTTTTTGCAAAATCTAACGTGTACAAAGACGTCGTGAACTAATGTAAGTCATATCGTGAATCTCGACTATCGAATTGAATGTCAAGATCCTCGTTAAAACTTGAATATACTTGACAATCTTTGACGAATCATTCAAACGATTACTCGATCTCATTAATTGTGTATCATGAGACTCTCTTTCTCTTGCTGGAATAAATACATAATATCAAATATTTAATAGAGAAAATATACATAGATTCACAATATGAAAAAGACTAGAAATATATATATATATATATATATATATATATATAATTAAAGAGAGATTAAATAATTTCTTAAAAAATAATATAGAAAGTTTTCATTCGCAATAAAATGACTGCACGAATCTATGTAGAAATATTAAAGCAATTAACTGAACGTGAACTACAACATATTATTCTCGTTGAACGAGAATATCGTATTGTATTTATCGTAATGTTTTCCGATGAATTTCTTTTCATCATGCGGTAAAACGTAGACCGATTTGTCATGCTAGGAAATTAAACGCCTTCTGCGTTAGTACTTTATAAATAATGCTTTGTAATCCACGATTGCCTCGTCATCTTGCTAAGGTGTTTAGTCTTGTTTACTTAGTAATTTTACGCATCGCAGAATGTATACATGCTCGTTGTGTTCATCACATTTCATTATGCATTTATAAATGTATGTAAATAAGATAACTCTATGTATATAAAAACGTGAATAGGAATTTGAATTTTGAATTTATCTTATGTGATAATTATGTGTTTCGAAACTAATAGATTATAGAACAATAATAATTAATTACAAAATACAACATTATAAAAAGCAGATATTTGAAGGAAGAATTTTAGTTTACTTAGTAAATTCGAGATCAGAATGTACTCACAAAGTATATCTTTTAGTTATTTTTAACTTAAATTGATAAAAATTAATATCAAACGTATCGAAAAATTGATTCACAGAGTTTCTCTCATTGTCAGTCTAAAATGCATTGTTTGAACATTCCTGTGACGTTGTAAGAAAATTAAAATTAATCGAGCTTCAATACAAAAAAAAAAACAATCCATCGGATTGCATGAATCGACGAAATAATGTGTAAGTAAATCTGGAAAAATGACATTTCTCAATCAGAAGCTACATTATACGATTATACCGATTTCAAACAGTTCCTGTGCTTTGTCAAGCTGCGCGTACAACCACACGTCCCGGTATCACCTGGAACAGCTGAAACTTACGTTCACCACGTGTTCGTGTCATTAAAAACGTAGGCTCTACTTTGTAACAGGTTGGCACGCTCCTCAATATTATAGCAGCATACCTCTCGGAACATCCTGCGTTATTATTCTTTACATAAAAAAATATTATATAAATAATATTTTATTAATATTTGGTTATTAAAACGAATTTATACGCGAATACATTGATAAGATTTAAAAAAAATTTATGAATCTACTATCTAGTTATTCTAAAAGAAAATTTGTTACGGATATTTTTCTTGTAGATATTTTTTTATTACTTCATTTTTCTCCTTTACTATCTCTATTATTTTTTATTCTCTATTGTTATTATGAATTGATTTTTATTACTTTATTATATTTAGGAGAAACTATACGGATCAGCCATGTCCAAAGTTAATACGTTTCAATAAATTCATGAATTTATTGAAACGTTGCGCAAAACATTTTCAGCTTTTAAAATATAATAAATTAATAATTAATACTTTGCGCAATGTCCAATTCATGAATCTCGAAACATATATTAACTTTTGACGTAACTAATCTGTATAATATTGCTCCTTAATTTTTATTTATCAGAAAAAGCATTTTGATAGAATATATTTTTATTCGTATAATTTTATCCATTTGACCTACTGCTCAATTCCTCGTGCCTAAATATTCTGAATTTTTAACGTGTCTATTATTCTGTTGCCTGCGTATTTCTATCTATGTATTTAAAATCCGTCCTTGCTTCTGTTTTTCTTCTATTCATGACAGCATTCAGTTAACATTGAACCAAAATTTCTCCAAATTTCCGTTGGAAGAAATCCCGATTATTATACAAGACTACGCAGCAACACGTTTTTATTCTTCACGTATATTATTATTTTCCCGCGCGTGTCTCTCGCACGTGATCTCTCATCTAGAGAAATCCATCATATTTATTTTATCTTTTCCTAGAGCATCGTGATGCATTCGCGTCCCCTCGTACCGCCGAGAGGTAGAGGAGAAAAAAAAGAAATCGATCAGCTGCGAATGTTTATCGATACACGTAGCGCGATCGTCGTACAGCGATTCCCTTTGTGCCCAAACTCGCGCGCCCCTGAGGAGGGCGCGGGGCGGATAGGGTGAGGGGGAAAAGAAAAATCGAGAAAAGGGATGATTGAGAACCACTTGTAGGAGGACAGCTGCGCTCTGCAAGCGCATCTGCTGCCTGTCGCGCGGGCACGCGCTTACATATACTTACGATGAGAGAAGTACGCTTACATGCACAAATACACACGAGAGAGTCACCTCCACCTCCACCTCCTCCTACACGTCACTCTTTTTTCCCTCTTTGTATTTCCATGCCTTTTTTCTGTTTTTCTTCGATCGTCCTCGTTCCCTTTTTTTTTCTTTTCTCTCTCTCTCTCTCTGGCTTCTTGCTGCCTCTTTTGACACGTCATATTATTCTGGAACATACAATTGTAATAATGTGTTATAATTCGTCGAGTTTTATTGTAATTGTCTTATGCTTCATTATTCTTGAAATTATTTAACTACCTCTTTAAAGTATTGCATTGCATTATCAAGACAATTTTTACTCATTTCTTGTGTTCTCCCTTTGCGATTTACAGATATTCTAAATGTATATTATTATGCTAAAAAAAACTCGAAACTTGACTCATATAAAGTATCTTTTTTTTTTTTTTTTTGCACGGGTATATTAATTTCATATACATTTGTCTTTTTCCCCATAAAGAAGAATGCGTTTTATATTTTTATAATATATAACTCTATTAAAGGCCATATTATGCTCGTATTTACTACATTCTATTATTATTCTCTTGACCTTATAAAGTGGCATACGCCATAAAACGTCACATAAAATATATACCTCATTCTACGGTGCATTCTGCTTTTGAACTTCGTTTGAAAAATCTTTCCCTGCAGGAATTGCATAGATCTCACATGTCCACGCTTTCTCTTCCCTTTTTCCCTCTCGTTCAAATCTGAAACTGACCGCTCGTCGCAAATGTCGTTTCCGCGTGTTCCTCTTTTTGGCAGAGAATATATTCAAAAACTACACCACGTTGTACCAATCGTATTTGGAGGGTTGAACGGGGCCTTTTAGCATCCCTCTTACTCCGAAAAGAAGAACTGGTACCTCGTCTATCCAGAAAGAAACAAGACCTCGGGTCGTTTATGGCGTATAAACCGTCGTTGTGCTCTCCATCCCTCTTCCTTTCTCCCTCTTTTTCATTCGGAAAGCCTTCTCGTGCAGCCCCCTTATATATACAGGGTGATTCGCAACTGAAATTGAAAGTTCAAGGACAAATTGCCTCACCTGAATCTGATTTGAATCCAGTATGCGAATCCATCTTCGCGAAAGAATGTCGAGATAGGTTCAATCTAGATGTGATTAAAATAATTCTAAGAATTGAAAGAACCTAATATTTAATTTTAAACAAGGACAGTTTGTTTTAATTACTGGAATATTTAATATAATCAATAAATTTCGATAAATAATCAATTTTTTATTTTTTTTAATAAGAATTTTTATCTTAATTTTCAGCTTAAAAGTCAATCTTGAATCTTGCATGTCATTTTTCTCTCTAAAATTATTTATATTTTTAAATGAAAAAAGAAAAACCAAAGCGCATAATTATAAATAAAGCTAATAAATAATTATAAATAAAGCTAATAAATAATTATAAATAAAAGTAATTATAAATGTTTTATTATATTACACATTACGAACGTTTTGTACCATTTTTTTAGTCCATCTTCAGCATAACAAAATATATTAAATTTAAACGAATGTCGGATATTAACGGTCTAGATAACAAACTAAATTTTAATATTACTAAATAATCATACTTATATTTATGTATTTTGTTATGTTAATGATGGACCAAAAAACGGTTTAAAACGTTCGCAATGTATACTTTCTGAAAATTTGTAACATAATAAAAATTTGTTTTGATCTCTTATTTGTTCTTTTTTTACGTAACAGTCGTTATTACTTTGAGATTTAATCTATTACTTTTATTATTTATATTTGAAAGGATGGACCGATAAAGTAGGTCGATTTTGCCTAAAAATTATAATGTAAATTATATGTATATATAATTTTTTTGTTTTTAATTGATAATATAGCATTTTATGAATCTAAACTCATTTAAATCTGTGGGAAAGTGATTAAAATTCGCCTAAAGAGATCGAAGTAAGTCGTTTTTAATAGTAATTTTAATTAATGAAAATTTTGTTCTAATTATTTAATTATTTGTATATTATAGTTTAGTTTTATAATTTTTTTCATTAAAAATTAAAAATTTTATATTATATTATTTTATTTTAAGTATTTTTTAGTTTTCAGTAAAATTTGTTTTCAACAAAATTATCACTACTAGGTATATCAAATTCGTTTTTAACAAAATCATCACTAATCGAATTAATATTAAAAGTGATTTATTTCCATCTCTTTAAGGCGAATTTAAACCATTTTCCTATGAGTTTATAAACGGATATAAATATTATCATTGTATTCAATGATCCATAAAACGTAGAATTCCATCTAGAATTTACACTTCGTAGATTTTACCCATCGTCTTAAGAATTTATCAACTTTTAACTCTTCGAACATCCTTCTGAACACAGAATTCTAAAAAGAAAAAATCGTTTTCTCTCTTTTTTAAAGATATTCATTTTGTCGGTTACGGAACACCCTGTATATATATACCTGGCTGCAACGCGCGGCTTATGTGGGACTTTGTGCATCGCACGTCGCCAATACGATGGTATATAGTGCTGCAGCTTGCCAGACAGCCGGTACACACAACACGGGTACCAAAAATTTCCTTTGTTCCTATTGTCCGTAGGATTTTCATCGTGTGACGCTCACGGGTCTATGCTTCCGAGGAAATTTCAGATTTCGCCGCCTGTCCTCTTGTATCTTTTTTTTTCTACCTCATTCTTCTTTTTCCCCACTCATTTTCTCTCTTTTGCACGCTCGCTTTTCGCCTGCCTCCACGTCAACGGTCCTTTGTCTCTCTCTCTTTGTGTATAGTGTGTTCCTGATTTCCTGTGCGAAAATCCGAATCGATCCAGAGATTTTTCCAACTAAACTGGTTCTCGATACATTTTAGAAGAGGCGAAAACTCAGAGATACGAATATATATACGTCACTCTTTTTTATTCTCGACAAAAAATGCATTTTCTTTTCATATATATTTCTGCAGTCGTCTTTCTATGTTTAAAAATATTCGAACCGATTTGAAAGAATTTTTTTAAACAAAAATCGATTATTCAATTCTTTAATTATAAACAATCGAAAATATATTAGTGAAAAATTTTAGTCACGTCCCAGCTAGCAAAAGTATAGGCATTTTGACAAAAAGACTTTTTTGGACGTCTAAAATAACTATTTTTGCTACCTGAAGTAACAACTAAGGATACATAGAATGATTTCAAAGTCGTCTTCAGAAAAGTTTGAAGATATTTTATTTTCAATGATTTGTAGAATTTCTCGGACATCTAATAGAAAAGTTTGTTTCTAAAAAATCATTAAATAAAATACTTATAAAATAAATTCTTTTAATAAATATTGAAAGTTATTAAAAAAAAATGTTTCAAGTTTTTCTTCGACGTCGATTATATAAAAAATTGTTGACTTATAAATTAAAAGATCCAATATCTCTAAAAGTAAAATGTAAATTAAAAACATCAATTTTTTTTTAACATGTATTAAATGTAAATTTTTTAGTTTAGCTTTTTAAACAAGTTCTCTCTCTCAATTTTCGTAATATTATTTACACTTATTTATTGTGCAATTTATTTAGGTTTTCTTTTACTTGCATATGAAATAATCAATTTAAACTACAATTAATTAATTTACGATAAGTTTCTTCGCGACATTTTTCGCAGGAAGAGATACTCTTATAAATTGATATTCTACAATTCTTAAAGTCTGAAAGATGAATATTTTCGACCACCCTGTACATGCCTGTTTTTGTTGGATTATGAACCGAACGGACCCATCAATAACCGGCAGAGACGAGCGTGTCTTCCGGAATTTGCGTGGCATGGAAAATTTCCGAATCTCTCGTTTCTTTCGCAGGGAAACTGTTGGTATAATATCGTAGTTTGCACAGTTTTAATACCGTGGAAGTTTCGAAAAGAATCTGTTTTTTTTTTTTTTTCTGTCCACCTATTCGTTTATTCTAACTGTACATTGACAAATTTACCTGATACGGAGATGAAAAGAGATCGAGAATCCAAAAAAAATGTTGACGAATATACGTATTTTTCGAATTTTATTGCAAAAATACGTCTTCTTTTTATAAAATTAGACTTGGAAAGATTTTTAGATTTATCGTGCAAAGATTTATTTATTGTATATATTGACGAAACTAAAAGATTGTATATAATATATTTTAGAGTAAGAGTATTATATATATATATATAACTTTTTGATCATTTCCTTTTTTGTTTTCTTTTCTTTTACGACGATTTCCTTTGGGATTCAGACTTTTTCCTTTCTGTTTTTTTTTCTTACAATTTTCATACACTTAGAAAACCACCGTAGCCGATGGCATTGTCAAATTTTAGTTTCAGGACTCCCTCTGTGACAATTATTATCAGTGAGTAAGTACTATTTTATACAAAGGTTTTAATTTTTGTTTTCAAATATTTCTAAGAAATTGCATATGTAGAAAATATAACTAGAGAAATAAATCAACGTTTGTTAAAGAATCGTAAGGCAGAAATTCGTTCTCGACATTCGATGTTTGATCGATTTCAAAGTCACCGTCTTCTACGAAGAATAACATTGAAACGATATCGAGAAAACGCAGGAAAAACGTTAGGGCGAGTGAAGCTTGTTTCAATGTCAACACCTGCTCAATGTCATCGGCGCGTGCCCCTTTTCGTTCGCAGGCTGATTATGTGATAATCATGACGTTGAATATTTTTTAACCGGAACAAAATTAAATATATATCGAATATAATTTAAGTGCTAAATGAAATCTGCGCGAAATTTTCATTAAAATTTAGACAAGAAAAAATGTGAAGTCGTTGCATAATATAACATTATTAATTATCAATTATTACTTCACAAACAAAATTACACATAGCAGATACTATCGTTAGCCAGTGATTTTTTTTATGACGAATTATTAATAAACGATGAAATTTGTATCAATCATGTCGAGATTGAATTATTGCGACGCTACAATTGCGTCGTAAAAACCTACAATTCCGGCCCTTGATGCGTTATGTATTCGAAAATCTCGAGGGCAACAGCAAGATGGACTGGGGTACCACCGTCAATACACCGTATGGACCTTTGCACGGTAGGCAGAAGCCTACAGATGGCAAGCGCCCGATCCCTTGCTTAAATTTTGACCGCGGGTACCAACGACGGTGCCGATGTGCCACCTGCTCAACACGTAGAGAGGCCAGGCCTCTATTCGTTAAACGTCACGATTTCTTACAGGCACGAGCGCTATATTTCGATATGATAAATCGTGTCTAATCAATTATATTTAACTTAAAACGTGGCTTGAAAAAATTCGACAACTTTTTCCCACTCGCACGTTTCCCTTGTCACGTTTCTTCGTTCAATTTATTTTATTTTGTCACGTCCGTGCGAGAAGGATATTCGTATTTAAAATTGATTATATTTATGCTACCGATCGGCCTAATATTTAATATAAAAATAATTATATATATATATATATGACATAAAACATAAAAAGACAATTATAGACGATTTCATAAACACGTTATCATCGCTCGGGATTTATCCTTCTTCTCGAAGGCGTTCCCCTTTTTCGTCACGACAAAATCCTTTTTCTCTTCTCTAAAGAGAACCGCATTCTCCACTCTCGCGTCCGATCAATCGCGCGCGCGGACCGTTTCTCACGCTTTGATTTTTTTCCCTTCCGCCGCGTCACGTAACTCGTATTTCCACGTGCGTATATATACCTATGCAACGCACGGAGAATGAGAGAAAGAGAGAGAGAGAGAATCTTGCAGGCAGGAGACGTGCATTACAGCCAAAGAACGACAAAGAGAGAGAGAGAAAGAGAGAGAGAGAGAGAGAGAGAAAAATAACGTCGAGAGCATTGAATTGCAGTAAGCATGTAGTATGCATTTAGAAACGATCGCTCGCGCGGCCAGGCGATGTTACAGTTCGAGACGAGTTTTGAAAAAGCTTTGTTCGCGTTCTCGAGAGCGAGGAAGTGGGTCTGTACGCGCGCGCGCGCGTGCGCGTATACGCCCGATGGCCACGTGCACGTGTGCGTTATGTGTGCGTGAGCGAAGCGTGCGTATCCCGCGCGCGCTGGCGCGCTACCGGAAGTCGAAACGCGCATAATGCTCCTGCTGGGTGCGCCCGATCGCTCGACGGCTATTTTTCGCTTCACTGACAAATAAAAAACAATATAACGATCTCGGATTTTAGCGTGGCGACTTGAAATCGCTCTGTTAAAATTCACCTCCTGTCCATCGGAATTTGTTCTAAACGCGCTTCCTTCGTCCCTTTTTTTTCTTTGTCAAGAATTTTTGCCTTTCTTATAAGTATGTATAAAATTTCTAGAAGATGTAAAAAAAAAAAAAAAAGGCCTGCATGTGGTCAACTCTCGACCTTCGATGCAGTTTTTCCGCCCTTTTGCAACTATGTATACACATATATTTCTGTTTACCTAAGCGTCAAAATTGATTTAAGAGACACCTGACGGATAAAAATAGAAGAATAATTCCGTCGGTTTATCGATGAAGATATTGTCGATATAGACGGTACCTATTTTATTCACTGTAGGTATCCACGAATGTACCGACAGATTTGACATTTACTCCAACTTTATATGAAGCACGTTAGAATAATAATGAAAGATACATATATGTATATAACGGGATGTTGCACAGTTATGGTTAGAGCTTTCACTTTTGGACGGCATAAATCTTCCCCGATGATCTCGTGTCGCGATGACAGGGCCAGAAAACCTCCTTATTGTATCCGGAACAGAGCCATACTTGAGAAATACGCCTGACAAGTTATAATACTCATGTTAAATATGTAGTCTAATCAATGTGCCAATCAAGTTCGCGAAAACATATGTTATTTCGCAAATTACAGCATAACTACATCCTGAGACCTTCGAGAGATTCTAGATAAATTTGCACAACAGTTGTTTCATTGGTCAAAAAACTATTACACAGAAACGTATGATTCATAAACTCAGAATAAATTATCAAATTTTATATATGTATACATATAATTTATATGTATATAATTTATTAAAAAATATATATATATATAATTTTGGATATTAAGAGATATGACTGAAACCAAAAATAACACAGTGCGAGTGGTGTTTGTATCTTTGTTGCTGGATCTTCTAGCATTTACAATGATATTGCCACTGCTTCCAGCTTTATTGGATCATTACAAAGAGATAGAAAATGGACATGGATTATACTCTACTACCTTGAGTTATATAAAAAGCATACAAGTGTATTTTGATGCACCGGATAAAGTCAGTACAGTTCTTTATGGAGGTTGGTAAATATATGAAATTTTCATTCAGAAGTAATATTGCACATATATCTCCCTAAAAGATACATTTTTGTGTGAGATATTAAATATATGATATATGATACAGTGAAGATGATATAAATTTCATTACAGGTTTTCTAGGCTCTATGTATTCCTTCTTGCAGTTCCTTGGATCACCAATCATAGGAGCATTATCTGATATTTATGGACGAAAACCTCTAATGCTTTTATGTCTAACAGGCATTTCATTTTCATATCTTTTATGGACATTCTCCACAAATTTCGGTATATTTGTATTGGCAAGATTCATGGGTGGTATCAGTAAAGGAAACATCAGTTTATCAATGGCCATTATCAGCGATGTCACTTGTCCAAAAACAAGAGGAAAAGCAATGGTAAAAAATGAATAGATAAACATAAAATGTAAAATAAATATTTATTTAAATTTATTTACTATTTATTATTTATTTAAATTTTCTTTTACTTTTTACAGGCACTTGTGGGAATAGCCTTCTCCATAGGTTTTGTGGTAGGACCCATAATAGGAGCGTTTTTCGCTTGGATTTCGAGTGGTAATAGGGAAGGCACATGGTATGTGACACCTGCCTTGTTTGCCTTTTTCCTGGCTTCGAGTGACTTATTTTTTGTTACTTATTATCTCAAAGAGAGTCTACAATTAAAATACAGAGCAACTACTCTAGCGAAAGGATTATCTGGGGCAATTTCATACATTAATCCTATAGACCTTTTCCAATTTAATGGAGTGTCCAGCTTGAGTCAACAAGGTATATATTTCTGGTATAAAAAGTAATTTATATGCCTCATATATATTTTCAAAATATTAATATTTTTATAACAATTATCAAATTGTAACATTTATATGTTGAATCATAAATAGTACAAGAATTAGAATTTTAGTGAGCTTTAATAGTTATATATTATGTATTATGTTATTTTTTTAGACCAACAAGATTTAAAAATACTGGGTCGAGCATACTTTATTTATTTATTTATCTATAGCGGCTTAGAATTCACTCTGACATTTTTGACACACCACACATTCGGATTTACAAGTATGCAACAAGGCTGGATGTTCCTTGGAATTGGATTGATTATGGCAATCTTACAGGGTGGTTGGGTGCGACATATCCCACCAAATAGAACAAAAGCTATAAGTGAATTGGTAAAGACGCCTAATTCATATAATTTTTTTTTCTAAATTTTCCGGTTTTAAATATTATATATAAATATCTTGTTATTCCAAATCTTTTTTTGTTATTTTAGGGTTTATGGCTAATAATTCCTGCATTTATATGCATCGGTATCTCTACTGATGTATCGGTCTTGTCTGCCGGAATTTTTCTTTTCGCAGTTTGTGAGCATTATGTTTATTTATTTATTGTCGTGATATTATAAATTATTCGAGTTTATCGTTAAGCGATGTCAATATCCAATAACATCGTAATAACTATATTTTGTTATTTATTACAGCCACTGCCATGGTTGTTACTTGTATGATGACTCTAGTAACGCGTATTGGACCTGAACATCAAAAAGGCGTAATTACTGGTACATTTCGTTCCCTCGGTGCGTTGGCTCGCGCTTGTGGACCTATTGTTGCATCTTCAGGTATCAAAGTGAATCAAATTCGGGCAAAAATATTTTTATTTCTCGTTTTCTCGAATACATTTAAGTTTCTATTTCAGCATTTTGGTGCATTGGAAGTACTTCGACCTATTTAATTGGCGCTGTATTTCTCACGTTACCGCCACTTATTTTGCACGGTATGCGTGTTTTATAATATTTGATACAAAATATTATTTTTTGTTTTTTTTATTTTAATGACTACTTGATCAACTTTTTATATTTTTATTATATATTATTGCCTTTGCTGCCTTGTAAAGATAATATATTAGCTTTATATGTAATAGTAGTATATATAATAATGTAATAATTAGATAGTTTTTGGACATCACACTGGATATTATATTTATATTTTACATATTTTATTTTATGTACAAAATTTATATATTTCTACAGAGAAAGAGATGCTTATATATTTACATATATTATCTATATATATAATTTTATGTAAAGTTGTAAAAAATATTTTGCAAAATTTTTATATATAAATTATACATTCCCTAGACTGGTCTGTATATATTATTATATGTAAAAAGTTACATCCTTAATTCTAAATCTTTTCCCATTACTTATAGTTGTACTTTCTATATATTTTTCTGAAATCCAAAGACGGAAGACGGATATTTTTTAAATTAATTACGCAGAAGATTGGAATCCCGCTGTCGTGATTTATCAATGAATATTACGTCGATAATAAGTTGTCCTTATCTGAAATTTCTTAGCTCCTCTGCGCGCGCTGATAGTAACGCGACTTATTGTCAGAATGAGCTCTGTTTGAAGCTCTGGTTGAGCGCTGCGGAAGTTTCGAAGCGTTTAATTGACCAGTTAAGAAGGAAGGGGTAAAGAACTTTTTTTTCTCTCGCATTAATAAGCCAATCGAACGCTTCGAAACTTTGGTTGCGCGTTAAACGTAAACTCAGCCTCAGTTTTATGCGCAGAAAGAAATAAGAAGAACAAGGAGAGCGGCCGAGAGGAACTGACCTGTCGTCGCTGTTTATCGATAAATCACATCCGCGCGCCAAGTGCGCATGTTCTCGTAGATCACGTGGTCAACCCACTCCTCGATTACCCCTCCACCGGCGCCATTTACGGTAGTAGATTCCGGGAATTTCGTCCGCTCCGTTCATTTTGTCATCACCCACGTCGCCTGTCGGACGCAGCGCTATTTGCAAGCGTGAAAGACGATTGGAGAACGGGACGACAGGCATTGGAGGACCGACGTCGTGGTAAGGAACATTTTTAGGAGAAGGGATCAGTTTCCAACCACATTATTGATGAATGCTGATGAATGCGAGAATGACCGCCTCCTATAATTGCTAAACTAATCTGCCATCGTTTCGCGGTTAAATTTCGGGATCTTTGCCTAAGCACAGCAGTTCGTCGAAAACCGCAGTTATACGGATACCAGGAAAAACAAAGAGGAACAAGAAGACAACGACAGGAGGTGGTGATAACGACTTTGGAGACGGCAAAAGCGGACGACGTCAAGCGGCGGCGGCGGCGGCGGCGGCGGCGACAAACACGCAATTGTGCGTGTTACCTCTCCGCCGGAGAGTGTTACGAAATCGAAGGGAGAGAAGGTGAGCGGATAAAGTCCATCGACTTTTTTTTAAATAGTTGTCAGTTGTCAGTAGTCATCGCGAACTTTTTGCTCGCTGCGTCTTCTCCATCTTTCTTCTTTTTCCCTCCCCCTCCCCCGTCCCATCCCTCTTCCTTGTTTCCGCTTCGCTCCCTCTTATCTACGCGTTACGCAGCGTGATATATATATATATATATATATATATATATATATGTATTTTTTTTTTCTCTCAGGAAAAAGCGATTTCGCACGCGACATAATCATGCTCGATTGTTCCGCGAATTTACGCTTCCGCGCGAGCCTCTATCTTATCGCGCAAAATCCGTACGTGTATCAATTTTCACACCATTCTTTTCTCGAAGCAGGTACCTCGTACGCAGCAAGCTATCACGGGAGTTAAAGCGCCGACGTGCCTTCCTATAAGCGTGTCGGCATCTAGTAAGGCGGCAAATAGTAAAGCACGATTCATAAGACGTTTCATTGATACATTTTTTTTATTTTTTTCCTCTTTTTTTTTTTTTTTTTTTTTTTTTTAACGATGCTTTACTCGTAAAGGACCATTTCATGACAATTGAAATCTCGAAAAAATAATAGAATGGGAATCAATCAGTTTGAGTGCTTATCGATTCGAAATTTTTGTGGCCGGATTAATATTTCCAGGATTTTTAAAACTTGAAAACAAATTTTTTTTTAACATTTTATGAAAAGTCACTCCAGGAGGAACAACGAAACTGTCAAAAACTTCTGATTGATTGATCTCATTATACTTTTCCGAAATTCCGGTTTCCGATTGTCATGGGATGACATCTTAATTCCAAGGAGAATAAAAATTTTATTTATCTCATTGAATGAGATAATTATATATATTATGTAATATGTACAATAGTGTTTTTTACAATATTAAATCAAATTTTAAGGTCAATTTTTAACACCAATATTTTTGCTGGTGAATTGCAGTTCTTCAATGCTAATATAAACTCAGTTTGGACAGTGTTTGAGGCTTCCTTGTTGCAACTTTCAATCATTAAACACTATAAGAATACATTTGAATACATAATAAAAATTGATTATTTAATCATTGTAATATAATAGATATTTTTTTTTAAAGAGAGAATAACATCATTATAAAGTATGTCATTGTGGGCGAGAGCACAACAATTGCCAGAGGAGTTACTTGAAGAAGTACGCTCTGTGTATACAGACAGTACATTTCCGATTGAAGTGCGACATTTTTTATCAGTATGGATAGAAGACAAACTACTGTAAGTGTAACATATAAATATTAAATTTATATGTAGATGCAGAGTGTTTATTCTTTTGGAAAAACATGAAAAATTTGGAATTTTAAGTGACTTTTCTTGTATGTGAAAAAAATCAGGAAACACTTATGCAATTTTATTTATGCATTCAGGAAATTTAAAAAAAAATTCTCTGATTTCTTTGATCATTTTGCTCTTATATTGCAAGCAGTAGCTAACAATAAGTGAAAATTATGTTTAAAATATATATATCCAATATCTTAACAAAATATTAAATATGCATATTTATTTTACAAAAGCTAATTAGTTTTTTTTTTTTTTTCCAGTACATTTACAAATCTTAAAATTTTAAGTGGTTCTGTATTTCTGCTTTGTATCAGTGAAAAATATAAGAAATATAAAATATATTTCTAATATATTAAAATAATAAATATTAAATAGAATAAATATATATTATATTTTGGTATCTCATATATTTTTTAATATTAGTACAACTTACCACTATCAGTCCTAAAACAATAAATTATTTTATAAATAAAACAGTAAATTATTCTATTTAGTTTGCATTGTACATATAAATACATATACTTTTTAACATTTATTTTTATAAAATTTTTAAAAATTTTATTTCTTTCAATTAATACTTTAATTATATTCTAGGAATATTCTAGAATCAGATATACATAATGATCAGTATATAGCTGATCTTATGGGATCTCTGATACAAGAGTTAGAACTAAAAGCAAATAATATCTCACACAGTGGGGATCTATTTTTGATGAAATTAAAATTGATAGAGGCTGCTAAACTATTTCGTGTAAGTTATGCATGTTTCTTTTCATATCTTCTTATATTAATCGATTCTCATATTGTCTTGTATAATTTAATCGAATTAAGAGAATGCTTATATTCTTAAATGATTATTACATATATTATATATTTACATTACAGCAAAAATATGGTGAAGATCCACGGAGGTTGTTTCAAACAATTAGGTATTGCTTAGGAACGGAAATGAAACTTGTTGCACAATCTGAAAATTTAGGAAATCCATTTATGAATAACGACAAACTGAGTATAATAAACGATTCAGTCACGGAAATAAAACAACAGTTCGCAATTTTACGGCAAGATGTACTTGAAAATGCGAGTTATATACGAAGGATCGAAGAAGAACAAGAAGCTTTTGCTATCCTTTATCATGATTGTACAAAGGTGAATGTTCAGTTGCAAAATCTTCTCACTGCTGTTCAGGCACAGAATCACCAAGGTATAGAGGTGGAAAAAAAACTCAAAAGGTAAAATAATCCCAATATTAACTATCAAGGCAGATTTTATAAAATATTTGTTACAAATTTTGTTATTAGATATTTTATATAGATTTATAAATATTAAATACAAACAAAAGTTCAAATTACAGACAAAAAGAACAGGGGGAACAAAATTTGACTCACAAAATCACTAGTATATTCAACTTACGTGTGGAATCAATCGATAAACTGAAAGATACAATTCATAAGTTGAGTATATTACAATCGAGAATCCTTGATGAGGAACTTATCAGGTAAAATGTTGACATGTAGAACATATGTGTTTATATATATATATATATATATATATATATATATATATATATATATATATGTGTGTATTTTGTCAAACTATGATTCTAATATTTTGCTCAGTTGGAAGAGAGATCAACAGTTAGCAGGCAATGGAGCAACTTTCACCAGCAATTTGGACATCATTCAAAACTGGTGCGAGAGTCTCGCTGATATAATCTGGCAAACTCGACAACACGTTAAAGAAGGGGAACGTCTGAAGCAAAAGCTCCAAACATGTGAACCGCAGACGATGCTGCAAAATATTTTTCCAACTTTAAACTCCCAAATTACGCAACTACTTAGTTCATTGGTTACAAGTACTTTTATCATTGAGAAACAGCCGCCGCAAGTTATGAAGACCAATACCCGTTTCACGAGCACGGTACGTCTTCTCGTCGGCACTAAATTGAACGTTCACATGACACCACCGCAAGTAAGAGCGAGCATAATCAGTGAATCGCAAGCGAATGCTTTGTTGAAGAATGACAAAATGAAGCATGGAGAAGCTAGTGGCGAGATTTTAAATAACACTGGTTCCATGGAATTTCATCAGGTTTGCGGGAACATTTAATATTAATTTAAATAAATGTAATAACAGGATGTCTACTCCAACAGGAGACTTATAGTATATAATATTATACTATAAATGTAATAACAGGATGTTTCCTTGGAAAAACATGAAAAATTTGGAAAACTCAGATTTTTTTTGTAACTGAAAAAATCAAGGGATTCTCACGAAATTTTATTCGGAAACTTGGAGAATTTAAAATGAAAAATGTGAAAAATATTTGTCAAATTTTTTTTTTTTTTTCAGTGCATTTGCAAATTATAACACTTGAAATCTTAACGACTCTGCGTTTTTTCTTTATATGCGGGAAAAGCATTAGAAAATGCATATAATAAAAAAATTTTATTACATTTTGGAAAGTTGCACCAAAAACTCTAAAAATTCCTAGCGGGGATTAGCAATTTATAATATACATAACGTGAACTATAGATTTCCAATCTATTCTAGCTGAAAATTTAATATTCTCTTTATCTAGAATTTTGAATAAAAATACTTAAAAGATCAAGAAAATTTTTTACAAAATGTGAGTAGACACTCTGAATAATATAAGTATAAAATAGATAATTGAAAATACATATATCATAATACATCTTTATTCTATACGTAATGCTATTTTGTATAGACGGCTGGACAACTTTCGGTGAGCTTTCGCAACATGCAGTTGAAAAAGATTAAGAGAGCCGAGAAAAAAGGCACAGAATCCGTGATGGACGAGAAATTTTCGTTGCTGTTTCAATCGCAATTCACTGTCGGTGGCGGCGAATTAGTATTCCAAGTTTGGACCCTGAGTCTACCTGTAGTCGTAATTGTACACGGGAATCAAGAACCGCATGCTTGGGCTACAGTTACCTGGGACAATGCTTTTTCCGAAGCGGGTAGAGTGCCATTTCTTGTACCTGATAAAGTACTATGGCACCAAGTAGCGGACGCCCTAAATATAAAGTTTCGCTCGGCTACCGGTCGCGCTTTGAACTCGGAACATCTGAAATTTCTTGCGGAGAAAGCATTCCGCGGTACCTTACCGCAAGATTTTGCGAATGCACCGCTAAGTTGGGCACAATTCTGTAAAGAACCATTGCCCGAGAGAAGCTTTACTTTCTGGGAATGGTTCTATGCTATTATGAAATTGACCAGAGAACATTTGAAAAATCCGTGGATGGATGGATGTATTCTTGGATTTGTCCGAAAGAAGAAAGCGGAAGAGATACTGTCAACTTGTCCGGCAGGCACCTTTTTGATGCGATTTTCCGACTCTGAACTTGGTGGTATTACTATCGCATGGGTTGGAGGTAAAATATCGAAACAAATAGTATTACGTGTAATTTACATACTGATAGGGATGATCATTAATTTCTTGTATTTTAATGTTTTCCCAGAGCAAAAGGACCAAGTTTTCATGTTGCAGCCATTTACAGGCAAAGACTTCGCCATTCGTAACTTGGCTGATCGCGTTTTCGATTTACAACACTTGTTGTATCTCTATCCAAGTCTTACTAAAGATGCAGCTTTTGGCAAATATGTTACGCCAGCTAGTGGTAGGTGTCGAATTTTATAGTGATTCAAATTATCTAATTAATTATGGAGTGAACCAATCAATAATAATTGATTGATTTTGGCAGAACAAGCACCGAGTATGTCAAGCAACGGGTATGTCAAGCCACAGTTAGTAACGCAGGTTCCACTTTGGAGCACAGGTGGCTTCGGTGGTCAAACGCCATCTCATTCCTCCATAACTGGTGTAAATAACAACAGTCAAGCTGTACCAAGCGGAAGCTATCCCGCCACCCCGCAGACCATGTTTCAAACGCATAGTCCCGATCCTTCTCTAAGAGACACACCATCTGTAGCATCAAGGTCAGTCCCTTGGGTAATATCCAATCGACAATCTTGACTAAATTTTTCAAATTGACTCCAATTGATAATCTAATTGATACCAAGATAGATATCTAGATATGCATTGAAGTGCATTCATATCTCGTTATCTTCTTTAAAAAAACAAAAAAACAAAAAAAAAACGAATCTCAGACTGCACAATATTTAGTAATGAACAAAAGTACATATATAGTAGATTTTTTTAATTAAACGTGCAGTTTTCACATACACGAGAGAAATAATTTTTCTTCAGTTTTCTTTAGTCAGATAATAAGAAAGATATTCTGCATTTTTCTTTTTTGATAAATCTTTTCGCCGCTTGTAGCATGATTTCTCGGAAGCCTTGCATTATTTGTATTTTATGAATAATAATTTAAGATAGAGAAATTTGATATCTTTGAACTGCTGCTTCAAAAGTGCGCAGTTGTGTAATTAAATACGTATCATTGTTGAAATCTTGTTTGTGAATTGTTCTTGTTTTATTAACATAGAAGATTTCATTTTTTCGTTTTATTTTATTTTATTAAAAATTAAAGTGTATTTTATGTATACCAGAATATGCAAAATTCTATCGAATATCGAGGATAATGACATGTGTGTGTGAGCTTACTTCAAAATACATAATTACTAAATTCGCAGAAAACAAGAATTGTAAAACATTCCTTGCAACTAGCTCACACTTTGCATATATCTGGATCTCCTATTGCTACAAATAGAAACCATCAGTATTTCTTCTTTCTTTTTCCTTTTTTTCGTAAAGATTTTTTGACATAAAGCTTTGTAGAGAAATGTAGTGGTAATTACGCGCATGCGCGGATACTTATTTGTAGACATTTTTATGGTATATTTAGTTTTATATAATTCAGCTACGACAGAAGAAATCAATATGCATCGAAATATACAAGTCATATTTAATTGATTTTGTAAATTATATTATATTGGAACAAAACAAAAACGATACTGGATTTTTCCTTGCTAGTCTTATCAAAAGAACACAAATAACGATTATTCATCAAAATACAATGAATATAATTCGATCGTTCAATCATGTTAAAATTGTTACTAGTATTCATTTGTTTGACAATTACTAAGCGGCAAAAAGAGCCAAAAAACCATAATTAAGACTAACTAAATTTATTATAATTATAAATTATTTATATAGTATGCATATTAATTACATACGTTTGAATTGTAAAGAATTTAAAAAAAAATGGATCAAAAAACGATCCGAAACGTACATAATTAATGCATAGTATGTGAATAATTTACATTATAACAAATTCGCGCCCTAATTACCGCATCTTGATTTTTTATTCGTTCTTTCTGTCGCTTAATAATCGTTATCACTTTGAAACTTTATTAATTTTACTATTAATTTTTTCTTTTTATTGTTATTATTATTGTATCTTCTCACGATGCATATATTTATTATTCATGTTAGTATTTTTGTCCAATAATTACAGTAATTGGACCAATTATCTATAAATTTAGTATTAAAGGGCATTGTATTAGATATTAGATCAGTGGCACACACAAAAACGTTAACAGCAAGCCATAAACAATAAATAAATCGATTAATCAAGCAGTAATGTCAAACAAATCAAAAATTGAAAATCGGCTTGCTTATTGTTTATAACTTACTGGTGACGTTTTTGTATGTGCTACTGACCTTAATTAAATATTAATTTATCAAACAGACACTGTCGTAGTATTTGATCATAAGAGAGTGAATATATATATATATATATATATATATATATATATATATATATATATATATATATATATACATATATATTCTATGTAATATTACAAATAAGTGCCTTTATATACAATTATATTTTAATTTTAGATATTGTTAGCAGTTAATACATTAAGTTGTATAATTGGTATTAAAAGTTCGATCTCTGTTTTCTACTCGAATTTTTATTATTGTTTATTTTTTGACATTAATGTATATGAAATAACTATAAAATATCTATATTGTACGAGTAATTAGATTTATAACAGAAAACTCAAATTTCTAAATAAACTTATGTAAAAAAATGAGAGGCTCTAATAAATAATATAAAACAAAAAGGAAACAGATTACGGAGAATCAAACGTAGAAAACAAAATGCGAATAATTATCTTTAACAAATTCCTTTGACTATCCAGACGTAAATATTTCCGTCTTCTTTCGGATCATCATTAATAACTATTAACAAAATATAATACATTTTTTATACAGAGAAATGTTACAAAATTAAAAATTGAATACATTTATATATATATATATATAATATATTAAAAATCATCTGCTCGGACCTTTAAACAATCTTAATGATTCTGACAAAAAGTAGCACACAAAAACACGGTTTTTTTATCGGTTCCGTTTGGTGCAATATTTTACAATCGCAACTACCTACATGTGTGTGATCTGTTTATATATATTATATATATTGCTAATATATATAGTATGACAACTGTCATTAAGATGTCTTCGACAGTTGTGTTCTTATCTCTTTGCGTTTTTTTTTTCTTTTTATAAACATATTATGTCTTTAGCAAAATTTTTGCAATGGCTTACTGTTGTAATTGTGAAGTATTGTATTTAGTGACTAGTGATTTACCTTTACCATGTTTATTTTCTGTCAATGTCGTTGGAATTGCTTGAAGAACAGAGCACACAATTTTAAACAGATTACATATGTATTCAATTTTTAATTTTTTAACGTTTCTCTGTATAATATTATTTGGTTAAGTTGTTAAAAATTGTCTGAAAAAGAGGGCCGAAACATTATCTATATAACTAAAGAAGTTTGTTCAAGATAATTATTCTCGCCCTGTTCTCTACGCTTGACTCTTATTAGTTCGTTTTCTTCTTAAAATTATCATGAAGATAAATACTTCATTTTAACAGATGCCACTGACAATCGATTTTTTTCTCTCTTTCAGCAATCCTCTATTTTTTTATTACGGTCTTTTTTTTATGAATCAACCTTTTTTCTAAACTATATTCTCTTTTTTATACTGTTTTTTACTACAGATTTATTTTTGATCACATAAGTATGTTACATAACAGCATATTTAACGGCATTTTCATTTGTGTATCGTTAAAAGTGGCATCTGTGGGAATGTTTTAGAATAGAGGAAATGCTCAGTTTTGATAATACGTATGTATGTAGATAGAATAAAAAATCGATTGTATTTCTATTGTTGTTTGAAACATTTCTATCATACAATTGTATATCTCAATTGTGGACCAATCAGAAATATCATTAATGCGTAATTAATTTTTCGACTGCCAAGTATTTTTCTATGACTTTTCGAATGCAGTGACTTATCATATTATGACTTAATATATAATATATATATATATATATTATAGTTTTTGTATTACGAATTTTTGCGCATTATTAGTTCGTAGTGTGCATATAGATAGATAGCGTGTACGACCGTAAACGTTTGTGTGTTAAAAGAAATGCACATTTATCACGAATGGAATAGAGAATAGACGAATGTCACAATTTTAGTATAACAATTGTGTCCGAGAAAGCCGGAGCAAGCCGGTACAACACCAACGAAAAATTTTATACTATCCTGCGAAATACAGCTCCAATCACTCGCAGCTGGCAATTGAGTAAAGTCGTTATTTGAACTCATCGAAATATAACATGTATTGTCATTTTGTTGCCTCGTGCTATGCATGAGTCACAAGGGATTGATGGAAAAAAAAAAAAAACAAATTACTCGCACGACTTCCTCTTTTGCTTTTTTCAAAAACAAAGTGACCGATCTACCATCTACTTCGGTTCGAACGGGGCTCTGTTTGTCATTTGTATTCCCCTTTTTGCCGTGTTGTACCGGCTATACCGGCTATAATCGGTCATCTCTAAAAAAAAAAAAAAAAAGTAGTAGATAGAAGTATAAGCACTTATCTCGCAAAAAGAAAGAAAAAAAGGAAATATGACAGAGGGAAAGAGATTTTTAAATTTCTGATAATTTATTACCAGCGGATTGCCAGTGATTGGGGATGTGTTTTGATCTGTGATAGTTACACTCCGGGTTTCGGCCAGTCAAACATCGGACAACCAAGCTCGGACTTGGACATGGAACTGATGCAACCGATCGATGAAAATCTCAACCTGGACCAGTTGAATAGTTTCACCTTTGATGCTTTCATGTCATACAACGGTATGAAGCCGCAATAAGAGGTATGCGAAATATATCCTTATCGTTTGAGAAAGGTCCGACGAATGATGATTGTCATAAAGCGCGATATTGATCTTTACCTTTCTTCGATCTCTGTCTGTTACGTTGCTTTACACAAATGCAAGTAGTTTACACAAATTGATGAAACAATAGGATATATATATATATATATACAGTGATGCGTAAATTATTATTTAGTGCAGGGAGAGAATCAATGTATTATAAAGTAAAATATGTAAATTACGTTATTTTTTTCTCTTTTTTTATAATAATACATAATTCATACTCATAATCATACAACACACAGTCATAATTACGAAAAAATTGGTTTTCTTATATTTTTAAAAAATTGTAAACAAGAGTTATTAGAACCTTGCTATTCACAGTCATCTTCTTTATTCTGAATTTCACATTATTTTGAATCATTTGGAATTTCCCTCTTGCGCTGTTCTCCCACTACGCATTCGTCATCTAATTATGCGTAGAACGAGAAAGCGAGAGAAAGACAAAACGCGGAATGATATTTTCGTTCTTGCATATGTGCCATTAGAGTGGAAGAAAATTGAGGGAAGATTCCAAAATAAAAGAAAAATTCGATCATTCCAGAATTAGAAGGGTATTCTATTACATGCATATATTTATATCTATATATACAGTGGGAAGCTCTCAATTGTACGATTCTTCATTCAATTTGTTGTAAGCAAATAAGCCTCCGATTCTTGATTGACTGATTCTAAAACTTCAATCATCTATTTAAACGCTTAAACTTTGATGCTGACAATGAGTAATTCTTGGAAATTAAATAAATGGTGTCATATTAGTGAAGAATGATTGAGCAACGTGTGCTTACAATCGGGAATCACTGTATATATTTATATAAAATAGTAATATATGTATCTGTTGATTATGCACACAAATAAATCGGGAATAAATGTAATAAAGTCTAAGGGTCTCTGCAAAAAATATGCTGATATGCTGATTATGCATAAATGTACGAATATGTATATGTATATATATATATATATATATATATATATATATATATATATATATTCGTATTTATTTTTACACAATATTTTGTTGAGACGAAAATCTTGTGTAAATTTTTTTTCTTTTGTAAATATAACTTTCTAAATCGAAAAACGGAGGACCCCTCGACGTTTGGTCAATGCTTTCTTTTTATTTCTTCTAATCTTTTATTTGTTACATATTTACATATAATGAATTTATGCTAGTGAGAAAGCGACCAAAAATTACTTCTTTATCTTCGTGCTACAGTTGACGTTTTGATGATATATATTTTTTATTGAATCTTTGTTTTCTCTTAAGTTCTTCATGACACTTCCATTTATCATTTAATAACATTAGCTTAAATTCTTGTAGAATATAAAGAAATCTACGTACAAAAATTGTTATTATCTACGATACAAGCGTTAAGAGAGCTTGTGTAATTATAAATACAATATAATTGCACACTTATATATAAGAATAGCAATTTAATTAATATCTATACATTGTATGGCATATATATATATATAAATTTATGTACATACATATATATATATATATAAAAGAATTATTTTTATTAAATGCTTATATCGTTTTGTAGAAAAAATATTAGCGAATAATCTTTAAAATGTGCTCATATTTTCTTTTTTTAATAATAATTCATACAATGTTTGATAGTCGCAAATTAATTTTTTACACCTTTAGAGAACTATAGAAGAAAACAAAGTTATTGTTACCTTCAAATTTAAATATGTTTAAGAATTAGATGTAGAAGCTAGATATTCACCGAAGAGATTTTGAGAGTACAAGAAATGTTAATTAAAGAAATAGACAATCATCTTCACATATACATGATCGCATAGCCAAGTTACAATTGAATGTGTATTTTGAACTTTTGAAAAAGGGTATCGGATAAAACAAAAAAAATCCAGTTAAAAATCCCTGGTATGTAGATGCGTTCGATTTGAGTTTTAAAACGAAAAGATCAGATCAAATCGTGAAGAGTGCATTGTAATAATTAATAATGTACAATTTGATACGATCTTTTAAGTGCCTTACTTCTTGTAGTGCCTTAGTTCTTTAAACCTTGTATTCTTAAATTTTTCGGCAAATTCTAGCCGGTTTAAGAAAATAAGTTTTAACATTTTTTTTTTAATTAGTTTTTATTTTATCCTAAGCGTTATCCTCGTAATATTAGATTATTATATATACATATATGATTTTACCGAGAAGACGACTCTTCGCGGGGATTCATATGTACATTATTTAGCAGATAATCTAATTTTTAGAGGAGAAAGAGAGAACGTATAAAGAGTATGGAGATGTATACAGAACAGACCTAATTTTAGACACATGTATACATATATATATCGTAAGCTTAAAGTTAACTTACTATGATTTATTTTCTTCCCTATATATATATATATATATATATATATATATATATATATATATGTATATGCGTGTCTCATGCATTATTAGCAGAACATTTGTCAATTATTACATATGTATCCCTAATGTGAAACACGAATCCGTCGCGAATAGAAATTATACATTTACACACACATACACAACGTCATCCTTATATTATTATATGTGTGTGAAAAAAATGTGTGTTTCGAGTAAATATAGACATTATCATCGTCTATTGATCTTTTTATCGAAGATTAGAGTTTATTTTATTATCGAGAATGACTATTAAGCGAGAAATAACTATTATATTATTGCTATGCACATTTCTTTGTTTATTATATTACTATACGTAAATTTGACATAACATGCATGTTTACGCAATAAAGTACGTTGTAAATCAATATACCGATTATTTATTACGGCATATTTAGAATAGAATTTATATTTAATATATTTAATATTTAGAATTATATCACATATGATTCTCGAAAAGCAAAATGTATAAACGCTTAATCTTGCTTTTTTATTCGTTTCTGATGTTAAATCATTTGAATCTTTTTGACATACTATGTAAAGAATTTCAGTTAACAATTTTAAATAAAACAATTATATGTTTTTTTTTCTTCGGAAAACTTAGTATAATCACAGAGAACATATATAGATATTTTTTAGAAGATTTATAAAGAAATTTGATTTTTTGTTTTACTCTAAAGTAATTTTATCTAATATATAAAAATAATGTCTTTGTCCTGAAAATAGGTCGTTAATGAAAATGATGTCTAACATATCAGCAAATATATATTGTATGTAATTCAAGAGCGTTTAAGATTCTGCTTTTGCTGGAGTAGACGCAGAGATGTCATCTTGCTCGTCGATTGGACACAAACATTCTACACACGCATGGTCCTCGACATAGTGACCCGGTGCGGGATAACTCATGTGATAAATCGTATCGCTGACCATCGGATGTTTGGGCGGCTGATATTTACTTTTCCGGGCCCACGGAAGTTCTTCTTTAGATTTCGACGTCCACGTCTGATATGATAATTTAGTTATCGTTTCGTAATCTATCTTCATTTCTGGCCTGTGAACAAGTACAAGGTGCATTGTAAGATTGACGTGACAATTTGCATTTGAATTATAACAGGCTCAATATGTCGTAAGAACAGAGTTTAAATTAGACATCTGTTATTTTTTTTTTTTTTTTTTTCAAAAGATTTCTTTTCCTGAGAGGAAAGAGCTTCTCATTAAAAGTTCTTTTTTTTACATTCTAGACATAGTTTGTAATTGTTTTTCTTAACGGTTGTTTATATGCTTTATCTCTTTTCACACGTCTTCTTCTTACTTGCGGTATTGCATAACTGCGGGCTTGAAACTGTGAACAGGTTTTATTACGTCGCATTTCACATAAGACAATCCAGTAGTCGTATCTCCCTCAAACGGTACGTCGACTGTGTGGATATTATCACATGGGATGATGAGGTCCGGACGCGATGTCATTTTCGCTACATATTCACGACGAGTCGTCGTCTCTGATTGCATTTTAGCTGTTATACCCTTAGGGCGCGATGGCACAAACGGCCTCCGCCTCTCGGCCCAGACTCGTTGATAGCTAAGCTGCAAGGTGACTCGCTTATTAAGAAAGTCGCACCAGGATAAAAATTATTATTAAAAATTATTATTTGTAGACATAATCGGGGAAGGAAGGAATCACCTTGTTAGTCGTATCGGTAGACATCTTTATGTCGGGGATAGAAAGACTGCCGCAGGGAATAAACGGTTCCATGCGTTCCGCAACACCCGGCAGATAACTCTCCTTGTAGATAGTTTCATCCGCGAATTTGGCACCATAAGGCAATACATATGCTGCCGTAGGAAGAAAAGGTTTTTCCATGGGAATCACGTCGTTCTGCAGGTAGCTCTCGGAATAGGTGGTTTTGTCACACATTGTAATATTCGGCGGTCTTAATAAAAATACTCGAATTAATTATGTTAATATTGTTTTTTTTATATTATACAGACACGTGTACAAAAAGAGAGAAAAAAGAATGAACGTACAGATGGAATATATTTTTATATAATTATAATATTATTTCATAGAGAATTTAATTTTTATTACTTTATATGTATATTCTCAAGAGAGATTTATTGATATTAGATATGAAGTCAGATATATTTGAATCAATATTTTTTTTTATACACAGACATAAACACGTTATAAAGAATAATTTATATTATTAGAATGCGTTCCGTTATTAATTTATTATTATGCAACGTATCACAAAATGTATAATATTCAGATTTATGCGCGGTATATATACTTATATGCCAGTTTCTGCGCCCAGGGATAGAGTTCCCTCTTATCAACGACAAAAGGCTGATAGCTCAACTTCTGTGTCGTTTCACTGAGCAGCGGCTGGTTCGATGGACAATATTTTATTATCGGCTTGAAACTGATTGCAGGTTCAACAGGTCCAGGAGAAATATACGATAGTCTCGTCATCGTTCTGTCATCCAAAGGCGCTGAACTTGTACGGATACTTCCACAAGGTATAATCATCTCCGACTTCTCAACATACTTTGGCGTATAATCGTAACGAACCGTTGTTACAGTTTCCATTCTACCCGGAGCTATTGTTCTAATAAATAAAATATATTTATTGTATGAGTGTAATTTGTAAAGTTAAAAAATTCAATTAATAATTATTTTCCTTAATTTTTTTCTTTAAATATTATTAATGAATATTAACTACATAATTAATTTTCTAAATAATAATGAATAATAATTCTAAGTAAAAATGATAGCTAATGATAGATCAAACTAATAATCTAATTAACAATAACTTATAATAGTTAAATATTATAAGTTAATTCTAACATCAAGCTAAAAAAGTTATGAGATATAAAAATTATTAATACTTATTATTAAATATTATTACTAATTATTTATAATAATAATAATTAATATAAAAGTAATATAATTAATATAATGCAACAATAAAAATAATGGGTATACTGGTAAATTATTATTAATTATCATTAATTAAATAATTAATTTTACTATTAATTCTAATACAAGGATAAAATTTAAGAATTATAATGTTAACCACATGTTCTTCATTACCAATTTATCTGGTCTTTATATTGATATCAAAAGCAGTCATCAATACATATATATTTTAATTTCTCTTTGTTATCGTAGAAGCTTAGATAGAAGTGAAGAAAAAAATTATATGTTACTAATTATTATTAATATATATCTTTGTTGTTATATTGCAATTTATAATAATTATTATTAATTGTAAATATTAATTCTAATTATATTAATTGTAATTATTCATTATAATTAATAACTTAATATTAATTATACATCTTTTTTATATTTATCTATCTTTTTTTACATTTGTTTTATATTAGTTTGTATTTTAATATTAAAATTTATAAGTCTTAATTATTGTTATTATATATATATATATAAAGATAAAAACAAAGATTAATAATAATAATTTTACATGTACAATCTCTTTTCTTCAAGTTTAGTTATTTTAATAGATCAAATATGAGTTATCTTGAAGAGTAAAGATGGTGGGAGGCTTCTATGATAATAAAGTGAAACTGATGAAGTATGCATAATATATTGATACTTCTAGTATCAGTCCAGATATACTGATGTTGAAGAGCACATTATCAACATTGTAATTACTTATTTTTATTTTCATATTAAAGTTAATAATAATTACATAAATAATAATGAATAATAATTTACCATTAGACCCGGATAGAAACAAAAAGATTAAAGAAACAATTATTGAATATATTATTAATTATTATTAATTAAATGAATTTTTTAATTAACTTTATTACATTTATGCAATACTTATAATTATTTATTAGAATGATAGCGCTCCGAATATAATGGAAACTGTAACCAGTTCATCTTTATTTTTAATAAATTCTGCATTAATGATAAATATTATTGACTGGCATGTTATGTAAATATGTAATTATTGTTACATTAATTATTATTACTATTATATTAATCATATTACTAATATATTAATTATTATTATTCTAAATAATTAGTAATAATGATAAGTAGTAATAATTTTTGTCTTTCATCTCTATTTTTTTAGCATGATGTTAAAATTAACTTATAGTAATTAATTATTTATATGTTATTAACTATTGTTAATTAGATGTTTATTAGTTTGATTTATCATTAGCTATCATTTATTAGTTAGAATTATCATTCATTATTATTTAGAAAATTAATTATATAATTAATATTCATTAGTAATAATTAATGAGTATAAGTTATTAATTTTATTGTTATTTGATTGATAATTAGTTAATTATTTATAGTATTAATGTTAATTGGTAATAAATTTTATCTTTAATTTTAGTTTTTATATTGAAATTAATAATTTTTAACGTATATGTATTATAATGAAATAAAAACCAGATGCCTTCATAAGTAAAAAGTGTAAAAAAATACAATACAAAAAATATATAATGCAACTTTGATATTCTTATTCGATAGATACATTCATCACGTCAAAAGTAATTTCTTTTGCACTCTGCAAATATATCGACGACGTAAAAAGATACAAGACACGTTCATCCTTTTCTGTTACCTACCTACGTTTAGGTATAATAGGCTCCGCTTTAACGATCTGCCGTACAGGTCTATAGGATAATTGATTAGTCGTCTCGTCAACAAATTTTCCGGTACTTCTTTGAAGACTGTGGACGGGCCGAATCGGTTGTGGTCGTACACAACGCGGATCAACATTCACATACGACAAATGATAAGTTGTACTGGTCTCGAGTTGTTTCGACGGCACTTTGTACAATCTCTCCGGTGCAAAGGACTTTGCACGTGGAGGCTGCATGTATCTTTTGGCATACTGCATACGCATATAAATATTATATAATAATCATAAATATAAGATAAACGATTGAATATATATTACAATATTCAATAATATTAATTAGTAACAATTTTAAATTATGAATATATATTGATGACTTTCTTGGCTGGACAATTTATCAATTAAAAATTAAATTGTTATAATGAAAAGTTATTCAACCTTGTACACGAAATATTAGTAGTAATAATGAATTTCAGCATTGTGTATAAAAATCATAGAGTTTGTAAGAAATAATTAAGTTTGCAAGATGAGATAAACATTACTTTAGCCTTGCATGGACATGTTATTCTTTTGCCAGATGATAAGGCTTTCCTCTTCGAACAAGAGGGCTCAACAACCTCCATATTGCAGTTTTGGATTCTCCTTTTTTTACCGTATCATATATATTTATATTTATGCAATGCACAACAGCATTAATATTCTTGTGCGTAAAAACGATATTGTAATAAATATCAAAACATTTAAAATAATATTATATATCTTGTAGAATCAAAGTTTCATAACATTGTGTAAAAATCTAATAAAATACGTTTGACATACAATATAGTACAGAAACTAACTTCGTGATATTCTCGCCGGAAAAATATATCGTCGAGGTCGAGACTTTCCTCGAGATATCAATTAAGGGTCTGTTTTTTATTACTGAACTAGCTATACATTAGTTCAGAGTTCAGAGGGTATCTTTTTCCCTCCATATTGGAAAAAGGTTACCGTCTGAACCAGGGTAACTAGTTCAGCAATAAAAAAACAAGAACTTAAGATTCAAATCGTACATGATCGTGCATGATTCTTTTTCTCTTTTCTCTCGTAGATAAAACGACGTATGTAATACAAAAAAGAAAACAGACAAGAATACAATATCATAAAAGTTTCACTAGAAACTCTATTTCGTCCATGTATTTCAGTAGCAATTTAATTTGTACTTAATGGTTAGAGCGTTGTTATATAATAAGGTGGAATTTTTCCATTCACCAATACACGTGTGACACCGACGTGTGTCACGAAAGATCACAGTTAAACTTTAAAAAATTGTATACAGCGTTTTAAGTATCTAATAATCGACACCTCTTGTGTGTGACAAATTAACGTCACATTTTGACGCGAAAGATGAAAAAAAAAATATCGTATATCCTCAAATATAGAATATAGGATATTTTTATTTTATCTTTCGACTTCTCTAATCATAGCTGTATGACATTAGTCGTTCTCTAGGCGTTGATCTATGCACTCTTTTCATTAATTGGCACAAGCAATGATGTGTATGTGGAAGACACGAGAGATGTACTTCAAGCGTGCAACTTGGCTTATGCCTTGTTCGTGAATAATATATTATCTATACTTAAACTTTAAACGCGCCTAATTTACACTTTTTTCACACATTAAGCGCATTAAAAGAATCTGTGATTTAACATTATATATATATGTATTTACTGTATACAATATATAGGGGTTGTACGAATATCTTATATCTCAATTAAAAACTGAGAGAAAAAAAGAGATTATAAATACAAGACAGCCTAAAAATGATAACCATCTCCTCCTGATCGATCTGCAGTCGTACAGAAATAAAACTTAAGAAAGAGAGGTAGAAGTGTGTAATAAGATAAACTTAGAAAAATAATTAATTACACATTATTCGTATGACGGGCAGGAGTTCCATCATCTGACTGACACTGAATCACAAACACTTGAGTTAACTCTGATCTTCAACACCAAGAGAAGAACGGACTCTTATTTTGGAAGCGCTGAGTAAACGTGTCAGAGAACGAAAACAATCTGGGAGCGCCGTTTCCTTTGGCCCTAGAATAAAATAACGCGTGTGAAATTGTGCGAGACAAGTATATTATGCATCTAATATAATATAATATAATATATTATAAACCTAATATATATTATAATTTGTCATATTTTTTGATAAATATAAATAAGAATATATACTTTTCCACGATTACAGCCGGCATTTGTACCAATTGTACAGGACTCTTGGCATCTTTCAGGGCCTGTTGTAAGTTCAAGATCTGGCCACGCATCACACTCATTTGCCTATCATAGTGGTGTCGATCAAAACCCTTATCTTGCTGAAATAGATAAATAAATTATACTTATTGTTGTATATAAGTGAGAAATACACATACGATAGAATAATCTTTTCAAATAGTAAATGTAACTTACTTTGAATAATTGATATAGATCGTCGCAAAGATCCTGTACAAAATTCTGATCCGAAAGTTGCGGCAGGACTAGCTCTCTCGTGACTTCGCTAAACGGTTGTTTCGCCTGGGTCAACCATGCCCAATGATAAGGATACGCCCGCCAAGAGTCCGGATGCTTGAAAGGAAAGGCCAGGCCATTGTCGATCGCAGCGATCTTCACCTCACCCTGTTCGGATCCGTTTTTGCTGACGCTAGTATCATACTTGATCAGCCAATTGTCATTACCTACGAGAGCGAGATTATCCTGTCGTGTGTACAAATAACAAAATACGATATAACTTAAAAAACAGCTCAATCAGCTTTACCTCTGTCTGTATTTCTGATGATATAATCCAGAATGACTAAACGTTCAAATTGAAGTTGAAACTCTCGACTTAGACGTACAGGCATGGATTCGCTTTCCCATCGCCTCAGCCAATAGTCGGCGTCCTTGTAGCCGTCCACAAAGACTTGGAAGGAACCGACCTTTGGCGGCAAACCGATGCGATTGAAGTGTGATCCCACTGTAGGAAACTGGTCCATGATAGCCTGTTTCATGCGTGCCTTCTGACGATCCAGGCGTGGATAATTGAAAACCTCGCTGACGAGTTTCACTACTCTAGTGTTCGGTACGACGCCGAGGCCTAGTTTGCGATCGACCAGACTCGCGCCCGCCTCGCTTAGGTATCCCTGGTTCGGGATTAAACAGCTCCTGCCGAAACAGCAAGGACAGCAGAGCTTGTGCATCCATTTCGTCCACTTTGGATTCAGCCTGCCATAAGGTTCCTCATCCTTTGGCTTAAATACACCTATTATTTTCTGATGAGAACAGTACAAGATTAGTAACACTTGTGTATCACTGGCTCCGTTAGAAGCTATAATGGAGTTAATAAACTCCTTACTTTTGCAAGAAGATTAGAAAAATATATCTTACCCCCGCAGGATTTTTGACAAAGTAACTACCGCTAGAACCCTGGTATATCCTCTCTGGATAAACCCCATTGTCTATTGCACACTCAGCCTGCCACACCAGTTCCGTGAACTGTGGATCATCTACAATACATACAATATATGTAATGCAACACTATCACGATTCTCAGAACGTCACTAAATTATGAGTCACAAACGAGTATTAAAGGACAACATTGCTATTTGCTAACTCCGTTAGGAGACCCAAGAACGTAGTTCGACGAACCTGGAAATCTGTTGAACGTAACATCGAGCTCCAAGCGACCGAGGAGAGGCTGGCTCTCCCGGTCGATCCCGGAGGAATCTATGACTAGGGTTTGGTCGTTGCTCAGACCGGGAATGAACTCGACGTCGGGCAGGAGGTCCGCCGATGGTGGCGGCGGCTGCGGCACCGGCGACTGTCGCTCGTTCTGCGACGATAGGCGCTGATGGTGGTTGCTAATGGACAAATCCACCAGCGCATCGGTCTCTACGAGAGTGACCGGGGGACTGGTGTTGTTCTGACTGTGGTACTCTCGATAAGGCACGTGCAATTGCCGCTGTTCGGAGTCGCTCATCACAGATTGATCCGCGATCAAAGCGGTCTCGCTCTCTCGCGGTTTCAACCGTCGCCGAAGTCGAGGTTCTTAACCTTTCACTTTTCGTCTCGACGGAACCCTGTCTATACCTTGCGACATTCCCGCGAGTATCTCCCTCGTTTGTCAGCGACGCGTGCTCGTCCTCGGTTCTTCCTCGATGTTGTAGTATCTCGTGCTTGTGTCAACGTATGAGAAATGCATCAGGATTCTATGCGTCTATGCGTCATCCGTATCGTATATACGTAGCGTAGACTAGCAGCACACGCAACCTGTAGTCATCGATGGTGACAGAGAAGGGGGTACTCGCTGTAATCTAATCCGATTAACCAAAATCTGGTCCGTCATCCCAACGACGGGCGCTATCAGCTGATAGGATTACCGCCATACTTGCGCGACGCGTATGCACTTTTTTCTCTCTCTCTCTCTCTTTCTTTCTTCCTCATTTTTCCTCCACCTCCTTTTCTTACATTATACGTGTGCATGTGCAATAATACACTGCGGTATAATATTCGCGACGTCATTGCGAAATTGCGATTGATCTCTAACCGCGCGAATTTTTTTAATGTCAAAGAATAAAAGGCCCGAATCCCTGAATAACTTTGCGAGAAGTGCGAGCGCACTCTGAAACCTGAATAAGTCGAAGATTATCTTCCGATGGACATGTGTGTTGGAAATATTGGAAAGGTTAAGGTTCTACGTGATAATGATTTTTTTTTCTCGAAATAATAAAAGCTGCAGGAGTTGCAGAAGGTTTCCGAGCAATTTTACGAAATACAAGCTTAATCGTTATTTGTTTTCTTTCGTCTACATTATATGTAAGGAAAAAGCTTGCTGTGTGAAGATTAAAGTTTATGTTTCAAAACACATAACAGTGAAATAAATATATATATCTAATGAAATTGTATAATAATATCACGTATTACATATAAATATTTAAATTGATAATAAAGAACTAACTAAAATTGTCTATACTTTTAAAAATTTACGTTAGCATGCATTTTCTTTTCCAAATATTTTAGAATAATTGAAAATATATTTGATACTAATATTATAAATTCCAATTTTGCCGAACATCTGCATTCTGTTAATTTTCCGAATCAGAGGGTACATGCAACAAAGACGATGTAGCGGAATTAAAGAGATTTTTTACTCTTTCATCACATTTATGCGTTGTTACACATCCAGATATCAAGCGACGTTTTCTTGGTGTTAAATTTAATCCTTCGTAGCTCGTGCTCGAGCTATACAATATATTTTCTGAAAGCAAATATGCTAATTTAGTTTTAAATCGCCAATCAAAATTTCAGCATGTTAAAGTATCGAAAATTGCAGAGAACCTCTGGAACGTTTTAGATTCAATTTAGAACGATGTGGCAATTGAAAATACAAGGACGACAGTGGTTTTCCCTTCAACAAAATCTCACATTTCTTAGAATGTGCACGAGGAGACAGCCATCCACTCATACTGCTCCAAGAACTTCTGAAGTCTGATAATGCTGTAGGCGAGTCATGAGATAGATGATGTTTGCCTGCGTACCTTTTAAATAGATCCTTATGTTTGCCTGGAAATTGTTAACAATTTTGTGACAAATGTGGATGCTCAGTTTTGAGAAACGATAAGATTTTAACAAACAACACCTTTTTCACTCAAAGATGAGCACAATTTTTCATGGAAAAGATTATCATCCATATATTCTTTCAAATTAAAATTAATTTTGGGAGATTGCAATAATATCTTATAATTTTCAGGTTGTAATGATTTGCTGATTACATCAGAATTCGTGTAAGCGTTTTCATTTTTTTGATAATCATATTGTTCTTCTCTATGTAGACTGTCAATTCTAGTATTCAAAGCAATAAACAACGTATGTAGCAATTTCATTTCTTCGCAAGTATTTTGAATAAATAATAAGCATGATGATAAATCTGGGAAATCAGCAGCGTTTATGTGAAATAACATTTGTACAGATGTCAGATAGAGCAATGTAAGTAAAGTGGAGAATGAAATAACAAAGCCATCCGTGTTTAAATTGATGATTGTATGCTTAAATTTAAAAAAAAATTTATAATTAGTATAATTTAGATTTCTATATGATTTCTATCTTACCTCTAATAAGAAATTATTGCATTTAATTTTGGGAAACTTATTTGCATCAAGCACTTCAGAATTTGTATTTATCCTCAGGATAAGTTTGTACAAATAATTGCAAGATTCTTCTATATCATTGAATTCTTTATTCTTTCTAGATATATATTGCACTTTCTCAAGAATGTTTTTTTTCCATACTGCAATGTAAGAGAAAGAATATTGTAAAAATTATTAATAAGATTATCTCTATAGAAATGTTTATTGAAAACTAACAACTTATGATGTTCATATCCTCTACATCTGTTAATCGTTTTTGAATTAATGGATGAACTGATGAATTAAGAGCTAGTCTTTCTATGTTTTCCTTCCTATCAAAGATCTCTGATTTGCGCACATTTAATATTTCAATCTTGTTGCTGAAATATATAATAATGCAATTATTAATTATATAAGCTGATCATCCCTTCTATTCATCGTACAAATAAAAATAATAAAAATTACTTGAGAAAGCTACTTGCAGTATCATGAATTCTCTGTGTTTCCTTATGAGTCTCTGTTATAATACTGTTTTTTTTAGTAATTACATTATTAAAGTATGTTATAGTTAAATGATCCATGATTGGACTTGGACGAGGTGCATTGCACAAGTCTTCTTGAGCTGAAGAATTCAATAGATAAATTATGATTGTATCAAAATATAGAGAGAGCTATGGTTTTATATATATATATATATATATATTCATTGTCACTTACATTCTCTTTTAATATAAGTTTTAAGCGTAACTTGCGATAGCTTCCACATGATAAGTAAAAACTTGGTACCTCCCGATTGGATCAAATGGGACAGCAATATTGTTGGAAAATTAATGTCGAGATTATCACGCGATACAATGGAAAGAAAATTTTTCATCTCGGCGCGATACGTTACTTCATCCCTTTTACACAAGATCGGCCATTTGACCATTTGATTAAAAAGTGTCGCGTCGTATACGTTTGACAGATAATGAGATACATGCAAAAATCCGGCCGTATTGGGTTTATCGAACATACCCTTTCGAGAGAAAAAGGATGCCCGTATTAAAAATTTGTTTAACTTTATATAAAATTAATAGAAAGAAATAAAAATTTCTTTCTACCATGTATTTTTCTCTACCTGTCTAAAATGTTGCTGAAATTCGATGGACGGGGGTTGCATTTGCGTGAGCAAAAATACATTTTTGTAGAACGAGGATCCAATGGTTCTAATATGACTTTCTTCTAATTTGTTCATTATAATATTATATACGTACAGATGAAAATTCAATTCGACTGTGTTTCATCGACGATGTTTATTTACACTGCATCTATTTTATACTGAAAAAATACTACTGGTTGACCTATATAAATTATTTTATCTCGAAAAATGTATTTGTTTAGCGATAATAATGATTCTATTATTATACCTGTGCTATATGATTAAAAAAAAAAACAATAAATATAAATAACGTAAAAAATAAACTTTAAGCCGTGATTACACTATAGGTTGCGGTTGGGGTTACTATTGGACATTGGGAACCAACCAATCACAGCAAAGGTTGCTAATCCAACTCCAATAATTTTTAGCTCTTTTTTTTTATAATCTCAATTTGTTTTTTTAATCTAAAAATAATTACATATACGTTTGTCTTTCTCAATTGGCTTCATCAGAGTGTAAAAAACACAATGCATAATGCAATTTTTAAATAACAATCGTAACTTTGGAATCTCCCTATCAGCATACATGTTCAAAAGAAAATGTTTCTAAGAGATCCACAGGATATTAAACATTCTATGGATTTTTTAAAAACATCTTTTGAACATGTGTGCTGTTAGGACTATTATTATATATATAACAACAAATGTATTAAAATGAAAAAAGATTTATGGTCAGCTAAAATAATATGTAATGAAATATATTAATAAACCTATTATATTTTCAATCCTTTAATATTTTCATTTTTTTTTTCAAATACACAATTATGGATCTAGCACGGACATGAACCAACCGATTGTTTTACCGATAAATGCATCTAATCATATAGTTCGGCCACTTTAAAAACGAATCCAGATGGCGTTAGCGTACTGCAAGGAAAAGCGTTATGTCAAAAACGGCGTGGCCCCTCTCAGACTTCTCTCTATCTACCGTGATTTCAAGTGATCTACAATCTACACTACAATTTCTATGGGAGTTTGTTGTTATGACTGTCACTGGTCGCTGATTTGCATGTGAAGAAGCCGATAACTCGCCGAGCTTATGTGGTTTTATATCAATTTTTTACTGAACAACTGATAATAGATAATGGCGTCCGGATTAGAGAGCTACATGAATCGTATCCTTTTTATATTGTTTACTTTTCAAATACACAAGACGTATAAATGTATTAACCTAAACTTAAACACTATCTAGATACGGTTTCCATTATCACGTCGGACGGTAGGAATTTTATCGTAAGTACATGAATTTTAATAAAAATCACGCAAGAATACGAATTTACATAATAAATTTAATAATAAATAGTCTATAATTGCCTTGAGTTTCACATAGAGATATTAACTCTTGATTACAATGAGCATAGTGTAGACTACAATGTCATATTTACAATGTTCTCTTGCATATTTGCATTACTAAACTTAATAATTCTTTTTTAATCTTTTACTTTACAATTATTTTATATTTTAAGAATTTAATCAATTACACATATACACTCTATGTAAACGAAATTTGATTATAAAGATACTTCATCTTCCATGTAATTACTAATCTGGCTTAATTTTAAATCAAATCCTAATTTTATTTTAGGGTACATTAAAAGGTTTTGATCAGACTATCAATATAATTCTTGATGAATCACATGAACGAGTATATAGTACAACACAAGGAGTGGAACAAGTTGTTTTGGGTTTACATATTATCAGAGGCGATAATGTGTTAGTATAATCTCTCGAAATAATTGTACAAGCAATAGCTTCAATAATCATTTTATAACGTGATTGTTTCTTTTATTAATACACCAATATTCACAATATAAATAGAAAAATAATTTTATTTTGCATTATTGTTTGTAAGAAAATAAATAATAGACATAAACATATTTGTAAAAAATATTACTTAATTATAGTCTCCTTTTTTCAGAGCGATAGTGGGAGAATTAGATGACGAAATGGATGCACGATTGGATCTATCAGCGATACGTGCTGATCCTCTAAGTTCCATTATACATTGATAAATGTACCTGGAGTTGCAGTTAAAATCGCCACTCATTCTCATTCGAAGTTTAAAGTAAAAGCAATCGAGTGCGCTAGGAAAAAAAAAGAACATAACTCTTCATACAAGTTGTATATCTTATCAAAATTTTCCATTTCTCATATATATAAGATATATATATATATATATATATATATATATATATATATATATATAAACATATACATATATACATGTATCATATAATTGTATTTCAAAAAATGCATAGAGTTTATATAGTAGTATTTACATTATTAAGATAAAGCAACGAGAAATTGAAACAATTGTCATTTGTACAAAAATCTTACTATATAATAGCAAACTTTATTCTTTACAAATGTAATTTTACTCTTTATCATAATGTAGCAATAGATGAAAATATAATTGCATCATAGATTAACATTGAATAACATCTAAATAATTCAATAAAGATTTAAATATTTTGTATTTATTTCTAAATTTATCCTAAAGAAAATATACGTACAACCCTAGAAGAATTATTCTGCTTTCTCGCAGAATGATTCAGAATTTATCATTATTATTTAAAGCTACACGCAAGTTTTGTAAGAAGAATTTAATGGAGGCGCAAAGTAATAGTTTACGTCGGAGATGCGCGAGAACGAGCATTATATATTATTTGGAGCAGAAAGAGACAATACAAGAATTTATATGTTTACGCAATTTTTTTTGTTTTTTAAATGTAAAAAAGTATCTCGTGTTATATGCAGCAAAATCCCTCTCGCGCGTTATATATAATTTCTTTACAAAATATTGTAATTCACATTAGAGTCTCTACAACTCCACATAGTATGGGTATAGACGGTGCGAATGTCAATGTACGAGTCGCTTAGTTTGCGAGTCGTACAGAGACAATGTATATGCAAAAATCGCAAGCACTCAGCGTGCCATTTGCATGGAAGACAAAGAGACTATCAACATCTCTACCATCGCGTTTGCTCCTTTTGTTTACTTTCGAATTATTTCGGCATTACTTACATGCTAAGTGTCTTTTCTTCATAGAGCCTATATTTATAAACTATAATGGATACGCATTGAATATATCTATAGCTATTTTTTATTTGACGGATTATATATTTCACTACGTGTTGAGAATTGTTTATGCGACAAATTACAATTAGAGTGATGGATGTGTTCAATACGGTTTTGAATGTTTTAAGACGCGCAGATTACCACACAAGTAAAAAATCGCGTGTATGAGCATTATATACAGTAAAGTTTTTCCCGCTATATTTATTAAAGAATTACGTACGATGCGAGCTATTGATTTTCTCCATCACTAGTTCGCAAGTTGCCGATCATAATCATTATTAATAGACTATAATCATTAGAACTTTCTTGAATAATCGTTACAGATTTAACCCTATATAAACAAAAGATGAATATAAAGATGAGAATGAATATTTATATATAATTATATATATTTACATAAATATTTATGTAATTTAAGAATAAATCTGTAGCGATAATAAATCTATAAATTTCATTGACACCATCGAAATAAAGTGGAAAGACTTCATAGTCGAACATGTTGCATGACTGCGTATATATACATACATACATACATACATACATACATACATACATACATACATACATACATACATACATATATATATATATATGTATACACACACACGCGCGCGCGCACTCTCTCTCTCTCTCTCTCTCTCTCTCTCTCACACACACACACACACACACACACACACACACACACACACACACACACACACACACACACACACACACACACACACACACACACACACACACACACACACACACACACACACACACACACTCACTCACACACCCACTCACACCCACGCACGCACGCACACACACACACACACACACACACACACACTCACACACACAGCTCGTGAGAATTATTATCAGGTGCTCACAATTTATGTATGTATATTTATTTCTTCTTCTGTTGTTTCTTTCAATTATTAGTCACTATATTGGTCCTATTCCGATTCCTCCGGCGAATACGACCACCACGCTGTCTATTGTTGCCCGGACCCCAATCATCGCCTATCGGACCAAAATTTGGTCCGTTCGAGCCATTTGGATTGAATCCCATCATGCTAGACTCACCAGTTCCGCCACCGCCAGGTCCTCCAAAATTATTGTAGCTATTAGCACAAGGATAAGGAGGGCCTCCATCGTAAGAAGGAACGGGTGCGGGTCCCAATAATCCAGCTCCGTTATTACGTTGCACGTTGAAACGTGGATCAAAATTCATTTGATTCTGAGAAGGCATCGGAACGGGGCCATTCATACCCATTCCACCGCCACCATGCGGCATGCCCATGGGCGGCGGCATGGGGCCGGGGTTCATCATGGGCCTCATTGGGCCCATATTCATCGGGTAATTTGGACCCATTGGGCCCATCATACCTTGTGGTGGGCCCGGCATGCCACCAGATGGTGGTCCGGGCATACCAGGCGGTCCCACTTGCATGCCCGGACCGAGACCCATATTGGGTCCCATCGCTTCCATCGGTTGCGGTTGCATTCCCTTGGAAGCATTGATCGCGTTTTGCGAAGATGACTGCTGATTGGAAGCGGCTGCCTCGAGCGTTTTCCGTCGCGGATCTGTACGAACGGTGCACTGCGGTGGTGATTTTGGTATTTCCTGCTTCATCTGTGGCGGTGGCGACATCGGTGAATCGGCCAACTCGGGTTGGACAATGCGGAAAATCTTACGAAGACGTGGGTCATACTTGACCTGTGCATCTTCTTTCGTTAGTTTGAGACCAGTATAGTCTGGCCTGGGTATATCCACCACGTAAACTTTGTATGGCATCGGCGGATGCGACGCGATACTCGCGTCGATCTCCGTACATGGTTTGTGCGCGGGCGCTGGTTTAAATGGTAAGCTTAATATTTGTCGCAGGTCCACGTCAGATTTTACACGAAGATCCGTATCACCGAACTCGCTGGTCTGAAAACGCTGCCGAAAGTCCATGTCCTGCCGCCTGAGATCCTGATCTGCCCTCGTCCGGAGATCAGTGTCCATATTCGCGTCCATTGCAGTGATACCGGAACTATAGATGCTCGTTTCCAGCCTAAGAGGCTTCTGTGATTCTCTCTTAACATCGGATATACTCGGACTGCTCGGCTTCTGTTCTATTTCTCGACGCTGCCTGGGATCTCGAGACATTCGCGGATCTCTTGACACAGGTGCAGCAACCGAACTTGGTCCTGGTGATAGTCTCGGATTAGATGACACCTCGCTGTCTGACTTGGGATCTTGTGTCGATTTAGTTTTGGATGCGATTTGGCTCGAGTTAGTTGCTTGTTGCGTTTTGTTACTCGTTGAGCTTTGAGCTTTTATAGTGGATAACAGCTTAGACACTTCGGCACTAATGTCGAACTTGCTCAAGTCGCCTAATTTATCCACGATAGCAGCCGGTTGGGGCATGTTGGACGCGGGTGGCGGGGACGGAAACTCTTCCTTGACAACGACGTTCTGATTTTTCTCGATGGGCTCGATTTCATCCTTTGAACTGTCCACTATAGTAAGATTACCGTCTTCATCGTCATCGTCATCGTCGTCCTCGTCGTCCGAGTACCAATCCTCAATAATTTGATCAGTACGTGTGCTGGAATCGTTATCCATGTTTTTGAAACTGTCCTGTGCTGCGCGTTGCTGTTGCTGTATTCGCATGAATAGCTCTTGCGCCTTTTTCGGCAAATGAGGCGGCACTGTTTCTTGTTCATCCGTACAGGAAAAGTAAATGTCGTGAGCTTGATCTCCTATTTTAAATATAAGTATGTAATAATTATTCTGTGCAATTTTATTTTATATCATATGTTTGAATACGTTTTTTGATCATTTACATTTATATACATATTTTTTAAAATTATATAAATGAAAATAAAGAAACGTGATATAAAAAATAAAAAATATTTCTAAAGAAAAAACAAAATTGAGATATAGAATAATAATAAGTATAAAGTTATTTTTTTTATTTTAAATCCTTTAATAAAATCGAAAAAAAATATATGTTATATATATATATATATATATATATATATATATATATATATATCTCGAACATATAACTGAAGAAAGAAAAGGTCACGTAATGTAATTACTCTTACTTTGTTCGTTATCGAGATGCTTTTCTTTTTCCTTATCTTCATCTTCAGTCGGTACTTCGATAACGAGTTCCGCTTCTTCGTCTTGATCACTCTCGTCATCGAGTTTATTTTTCGTAAGACTTGCCACTTTGTCAGCTATACTATAAACAGGTGGTGGTTTCTTTGCGTTCAGTAATTGCCTTAAGTCAACGTCTTTTCTCTTTTTCGGCTGTAAATTTATAAATAAATTATAATATATTAAAATATTCCACTTTTAATTAAAATTGTCTAGTAAAATTTATTTTATATATATATATATATATATATATATATATAATACTTGTTAATAATATAAATTTATATATAATATTATACCTCATCTAATATATCATCTGCTCCTACATCCTTTGTAAAATCTTCATTCGTGTTTTCTACACTTTTATTTAATTCTATATTTCTTTCACTATAGAAATCTGGTGCAACAGATTGCTTTTGTGCTTGTTGCTGTGTGGCTAAACCTAATGCAGCATTTGGAATTTGAAGACCAAGTTCATTTGCTGATTGTAGTAGCATAATATGCTCATAGGGAACTCTATCCTCATCCGAACCCCATCTCGTCTTCTTTCCGGAAGGTTTCCTCTCCCTCATGTTGGCTTGTTTTTGTAGATTTATTTGTTCTTCTATTTAGTCAAATAATTTTAAATTTAAATATAAGGATCGATAAATAAATACCAAAGCAAAATTAAAAATTTTTAATGACAAAAAAATGTATTAATTTTTCCTTGTATATAGTTACCTTTGTCCTCTTTTTCATCAGTTTTTTCTGTAGGTGCTGATAGATTCAATTCGAAAAGACTGGGAATCTTTTGATTTGTTGTATCTTGACCTTGGGCTAACGAACGTGCTGTATTATTTATCATTAACATTGCACCCTCTCTACTTAATCTTGGGAAATCACCAAGAATTTCCTTTGGTGCAGTTTCCAAGTGTTTCAAAAGAATACCCTTTACCTGAAATATAATACGTTTAAATAAAATATAGCAATAAATTTAAGCACGACTTGTTTTATTTTCATTATTCAATTTTTATATACAATTTAAACGTGTTTATATATATATTACAATATTTTATTGTAAAAAGATATGATAACGTAAATTATATGCAATTATAAAATTACATAAAACATACCTGTTCATTCAAAGGTTGATGCGAGAATTTACAATTGTCTCCCTGATTACATTTCAGACCAGTATGGAAGAACTTGCAAGGAAAATCGTGATGCATATACAGACATTTGTCACGTTTAGCACAACAATCCATAAGATAAAATTTGCACAATTCCATTTTTCTGGGTGGTAAAGCGTTATGCGAATATGGACAATCGTCTCCCCTATGACACTTTCCTTGCATGTAGTATACACAGATAGTATCTACTTCCTGCCCATGATCATTATTCTGCTGCCGACGACTATTTCGATCGTTTCGGATTTGATTCCGAGTTTTGTTTTTACCACCACGTTCATTTTTGCCACCGCGACGTCCTGTCATATAAAAGTGTTAGAAACACAATCGAATATAATACATAAATTATAAATTAAATAAATTTATTTTATATAATAAAAATAAGAATACGTATAGCATAAAATTATATAAACATAATTGAGAAAAGTAAAAATTAAAACTCTCTTTGTATACCTCCACTTCCTCCTCCATTTCCTCCACCTCCACCTCCACCACCTCCTCCTCCTCCTCCACGTCCAGTGCCGCGTTTGCTATCATTTTCTCTATGTCGATTTATATTAGGTCTTTCTTCATAATCCGAATTGCTGTCAAAATTTTCGTGCTCGTTTGTACGTCTGGGAGAATTATTATTTTCTTGAGAATCTTTTCTGATGGGTGAGGCTCCTCGTACAAAAAGCATTTCATCTTCATCCTCGTTGGTGTTCTCGTCGTCACTCAATTTTCGCTTCTGCAAAATGTCAAAGAAAAAATAATTAAAATATAAAAAAATAAGTAAAATTATAAAACAGGGATAATACTGAGCTTACATAGTTAAAAAAAAAAAAATAATCTCAGCAAGTCACAAAAATAAAATTTAATGCATTCGTATAATAAAATATGTTATCTCGGGTGTTACATACCTTTTGATCTTTATTTCGATCCTCTTCTTTCTCATCACGAACTCTTTTCCGAACTTTATTCCTATTATTTTTGTTCTTTGCTTTGGGTTCCTGATTTCTTGCTCCATCTTCTTCCATTGCAGCCTTGATGGCTTTTTCAACATCTCCAGCCCAATCTTCGGTTGGACTCTTATATTTCAAAAAGTGCTTACTAGTTGTCTGTGCAGACTGCTGCTTTTTATTCTTGTTAAACTTTGCATCAAAGTTTTTATTCTTTGCAGGATCTGACTTCGGTGTTGGTTTACTAGCCTCTGATGCATCATTTGCTGCAGGGACGACTGATTCGTCGTCTTCATCTGATGGAATTTCTCCATCTTCCAAATCGTTATCATTATTGCTGTACACATTAAAAAAAATTATTTTTAGAGTTATAAAAGTATTATAGAAATTTTTTTAAGTTACTCTTTATATTAATTTTTATTAGTAATAATTATGTATTTGTTTACAAATTATAAATGAAATATTTATACAGTTAATATATTTTAGACAATTTATCATGTCTAATATAATCACATAATTATGTATAAATTTAAATAACAAAATGTTTGAATTCAATGACTGCAACGAAGACAATACCATTTTTACAATTAAAAATTTTTCGCTACTTTCAGTATTTTTTATTCTAACAATAAGAGATATCAAATTATATATTATCTTTTGTTATATCTAAAAAATGCAAGTTTATATAATATTGTAAATTACATTATTATTGAAATATAATCTCTGCAATATATACAGAATATAATTGTAATTTTTTTATGCATAATACATTATTAAACAAATATGTCTCCAACATAAAAGATGCAATATTTTTTATTATTGTATGGTTCAATATCATTATACGAAGTAAAGATGACCAAGATCTGATGATGTTTTATCGATCATAAATATATTTTAAAAAATATATTTCTCGATCATTATAAAGAAAAATTGAGATACGATAATTACGATTCTTCTGCATCGAATCGAATTTCCCACGATTCATGAAGATAAAAGAAATTCTAAATAAATAAAAGAAAGAAATTCTTTAAACGCATTATCTCGTTATAATTCATAATAGCTTGTGGAAATATCGTGCGTATTGTTTTATTAATGTTCTAAAAGTGATGCCGGAGGGAAAATCATGAGGAGGAGGGACTCGTCATTATCGTCAAGGACGAATTGATAGCGTATCAATTCAGACTATAGACATATAGTCGACGGACTATATACGTCGTATGGTAGAATATTCCCTCGAGAAGAGAAACTCGACTCAAGCGGACTATAACGTGACAGCGTCTGAAGCTACTGATCGTGTCGAAAACGTCGGTTTAAGGAGGGGGGAAAAAAAGAGTAACCGCATGCGTATCAGCTCGAAACAAATTTGTACACCCGATAGAAACCGATCGATGACAATCTCCGAGAAAACACGTAGCTACCTACATATATGTTTATGTAAAAACACCGAATGAATCATACTTTTATGTACACATATAATCCGGTCGTGAAAAACAGATTTAAAAAAAAAAAAAACGAAAACAGAATAACAGATATCCTTATCAGTATCAACGAATCCAAACTCCAACTGACAAGCTTTAATTAACATGCTAATAATCAAAGATGTAAAATCTAATATTCTATATAATCACGACAGTGAATTATCGAAAATGTCAAAAGTTTCTCTGCTCTAAATAAAAAAAAAAAAAAAAAAAAAAAAAAATTCCTCACGATGGAAGAAAATCTACTTCGATTAAAGTACTTAATCGAAAGTAGTATAATTTCATTATAAGAGTAGACAGATATATTTAAGAATACCATAAGTATATGAATACTTGTGCAAAAAATTACTCTTACTCGCGACAAACGAATTTGCTCGGTTTTTTTTTTCTCTCGCACATCTCGGAGATTGAACTCACAGAGATCATACCGTGCTCACGATTCCTCCTTAAAACATATAATTATAAAATCATTTGTTGATTATCGATTAATTAAACTGAATCTGAATTTCTGTACAGAGATACGTCGCCGCGCAAAAGTGGCGGATCTCAGAATGAAAATAAAAGATTACCTTACCGCATTTCATCGGGTCATCATTATCATTTTATAATTAGCATCAGATCATGATCATCATCATTATCTTTCGTCATTACGACGAATCGTCATAATTATCATAGTATTATGCATCAAACTATCACATTTCCAACATTGTTGTCGTTGCAGCATTGTCGAGTTAAGGGTGACATTAAAGCCGATGACGCTGAACGGGGTCATTACGTCCAAAAGTTCTTCGCGTGTCGACTCTCGTTCATTGAAGGGTTTTTCTCTCTCTCTTTCTGTCCATCGTGTATGCGTTGCGTGCACATGTGCGTGACGCGCGTGTCTCATGTGTCAAAGGGGAAAAGACTAAAGGTCTCGCGAGCGTCTGATTGTTCCGGCGTGGGGAGCGTATATACAGAGTGACTCAGATCTACTACGCTTCATTTTCGTGACCTTTGCGTAAAATTTTGTTTCATAAAGTGTCAATTTTTGCAATTGTATATAACTGTATAATATATATCTATGATTTCTCTTTTCTTCATTTAATGTAATTTACTGATAATAATGTATTATATGCGAGTTCGGAAAGAATGAATTAAAAAAATTCATTCTTTCCGACAAGAATAAGATTTTATTTATTTTAATTACGACTGAATTTTATTTTATATAAACGAAGCATTGATTCACGCGTTCTTAATTTTTTTCGATATTTTTCTCATCTAATTATCCTTTATTACCGATCGATTTTAACATCCAAAATTATATCGGTGTTTCTGTCTCTTATTCCTTTCAAGGAATAATTATTTATTTTAATCGGAAAATTTAAAGCAAAGCGCAGTAGATTCGAGGTACCTGGTGCATGACACATGTTACTAGAGGAAGAATTGAAGGATAGGTGCATTTTTCCGACCTGTGCTTAGATACATTTATCATATATGCATGTAATCAGTCTCTGTCGTAAAGGAGGGAAGAAAAGCCAAAGGTTCCTATCTCGACCGGAAATGGATCGATTGATATTTCTATTATTTGCGTGCAACTGCGAATCGAAAATTCAAATAGAGATGTAATTTTACAAATTACATCTCTACAGTCGAAGACTATATACATTCGCGATATAAGGTTCCAAGTGTATATCATATCGCTTTTTTTTTTTTTTTTTTTCATAAATATTTGTCGCGATCCGAACTCATCTATCGAAATTCCATCGGTTTCTCTCTTAAATCTCGTCCCAGTAATTTTCTATAAATAAAAAAAGAAGGAAAGAGCAGAATTGTGCGCGCGCACTGATGCGACTCGCCCACCTGTTTCTTTCTCTCTCGCCAAAACTGCATCCGCGATCCAATTCTGAAAATAATCCGCCGGGACTCCCGTGGAATCGACTCGGAAATAATCGCGGCGTCATTTCTCTCGAATTCGTCATGAGACAACAGCCTTGATCTCTGTTCATCTCACGTTCTCTGTTTGGGAATCGACTCGATAATGTCATGAGAGAAAATAAAATGCACGAAAAGAATAATAATATATATATATATATATATATATATATATATATATATATATATATATATCCATTCCATTTCGCTTACCCACTTACCCAAATGAAAAGCTACGAGATAACGAGAAGAAACGTTCGGAATGTGTGTCGAAATCGAAAGAATGTTTCTTTTTTCCCCAGGTCTTGTAAAATCGGTCGGAACAGTGAGAGGACAGAGGGGGAGAAGGAAGAAACCCGAGAAAGAACACTGGCGGGGGGGGGGGGGAGGGGCAAGGTGAATGAAAGAATGTGGTGGGGGAGGGGGAGCGAAGAGTTACGTGTAACGAACTTTTTGTATATACGTGTGCATATGTATACGTGTATCCGTTTTTCGTACGAATTGTCAATGATGATAGTCACTCGCGAAATACTCCTTTCTCGTTTTCCGTTCCATTGGCGGTAGCGAATAAAAAGAGATACGTGTAATATTGTACATAGTATGTAGGAAGGCAAACCTTTGGATTAGAGTCTCAGCCGCGGGAACACTCTCTACTGCCATTTTCGTTTTCAGTTCCGCAGATCGATCACGATCTGTGCGGCTCTCTCGCTCTCGCTCTCGGTACCCCGAAGTGAACAAGTGAGTCAGTTTTCCTATATCAGCACTGCGGCCTCCCGATCGGCCGGGACGGCGATCATACGATCGATTCGACCGACCACACTCGACAGGTCTTTGCTCTGGCGGAATAAACGCGCTGTCCGAATATGAATGCTAGCATTTGTGAGAGAGCTTAATAAACGCTCTTCGTGTAGAAACGTACTCTACGAAAGACTACGTCTCCTTTTCTCTCCCTTTCTCCGTCGTGTCTCCGTCTTTCGTTTTATCACGCGATTGACAACCGCAACCGATTTTTCTTTCTACGTATCCCGAAAAAACAGAGTTACGCCCTTGTTACGGTCGTTTCTTTTAATAGCTTTTTTTCTCTCTTTCTTTATCACAAAAGGACCTTGAAGTTCTCTCAGCGGGATATTTTTCCCGGAAAGTTTCTCCTACCGAACTGAATAAATACGAATATTTTGCACTTTTGGCTGGCTTTTACCCTTTTTCTCTCTCTCTCTCTCTCTCTCTCCCTCGCCGAGAGGGCGGCGGATACGATTTTCACTATAATGCGAGATCTCTCCCTTGCGCGAGCGATCTCGCGATCTCTCTCTCCCAAAAAAACCCGCAACAAGCAGAATAGAATTCGGTCAGATCGCGCGATCCTCCTTTTCTCGTCGCGAGAACGACGTCATTCTGGCTGACGTGGCATATGGCTGACCCAGGCGACGAACGCTCGTCGTGGGCGTCTCTCTCTCCCGTGTAGCGATTATCTTTTTACCTACCCACCCTATCTGCCTGGCTTGTCCGCCCCCCCGCGTCGTCCGTTTTGTGTGTCTGAGTGTTACGTCGTTGCGTGTGCGACCTCGTGTGCGCGCGCGACGGTTGCGGCGAGCCCGTCGTGTCCGAAACGGAAGTGCGACGCGATGAAAATGGGAACGCGCTCGCGCGTGCGTACTCCTTGGAGATCTCGTCGGGGAAAAAAAAAAGAAAAAAAAAGAAAGAAAATGCAACGCTCCGATCGGAGAGGGAGAAAGAGAGAGAGAGAGAGAGAGAGAGAGAGGGAGAGAGAGAGAGAAAGACAGGAGTCCTCTTTCGCTCCCTCTTATCCCCCCAAGCCCCCCTTGATAACGATGCTTTCACTCCTGCGATTTTAACCGCACGATTCTTCGGCAACGACGATGGTTCCCTCTCCTCGAATTTAACGACGAACGTTTATTTTTCAGAGCGAGACAGAGATAGGGAGCGACGGATGTTTCAATGCACGCGACCCTTGTCGAGAGATCGATGAACGAGCGGGGTGAACAAAAACGAAATTCTCATGAAATCAAATATAAGACGTTCTGCATATATCACGGATGATTATTCTCGAAAACGCACCCTCCCCCTGTCAATTAATCAAAACGCGACAACGACAAACAACGAACGCGTGCTTCTCTTTCTCGCACGCGTCCCCGCGTCGTTCGGAGATTTAGATCTCTCAGCAAGAGCGGTATAAACAACATATGGATGCAGCGAAAAAACTTTAAAATTATTGTAGCCGCAAGCAAAGACGAAGAGTACGCGATCGGTCTGATGCGTATTTACAATTCAGCAGGTAGTATAAAAATGTAGCAGTCTATGACGATGAGCGAAACTTCGGATATCAAACTAAACATGGCCACATCTGGAACTATTCTGAGCCTCTGAACCAGACGCCCGTCACGGAAACCTTTCGATGGCGGCGACGAACAAGCTAGCAGCGGCTCAGGAGGGATAAAATGACGTTAGTCGGCCAATCGCGCCCTCCGCCAGTCAGTCACGTGATCGCGCGCCTATCGTCCCGCGGCTATTTCTTCTTCCGCTCGTCCCGCATCTCGTCGCTTCCCCTTCCTTCTCTCTCTCTCTCTCTCTCTCTTTCTCGCGTGCGATCTGCGATTTCTCTCGCCGAGACTGAGCCGCACAAAAGATTTCTCGATATTCGCTGCGATATAGTAGGAATGCTGTTATGCGGAACTCGTGCGAAAGGTGATGCGGCGGCTACTAACGGAGTTGAAAACGTTCGGTCCGCTTTAAATGCGGATGCGCGATTTGACGTCTTCGAGCGCGCGCGGGATAATGTCTTCTGAATAATGTATGAAGCTTATGTACGACGTTTACTTGCCATTAAATTATTTTTAAATATTAGTATTGATTATATGACGATATTACCTATCATTTAAATAAATTTTGTATGTGTAGGTTTTCCTTTTATATAATTAAAAAGATTAGCAAAAGTGCCTTGTAATGATAAATTTGTTTTCTCTTTGATTAGATAAGGCATCTATACATACACACGTGTGCAATAAAAAAAACAGCATTATTAAACTGTAAAATTGATAAAAGGAACAATTGCCAGGAGAATTATAATTTTAATAATTTAGTAAATAAGTTATATCAGTTTTTATATTTATATAAATATAATTTATATTTATATAAATTAAATATTTATTCTTAATTTTTTAACATCCTAGGTATTTTATTATTTCTATAAAAATTTATTTACACATACCTAGAGACATTAAAAAATAGTTATTTAATAAATTGCTTTTTATATATGTAATTTATCTATTTTTTTAAACATATTAAATGAAAAAATTTATGCAAAACATGAGGCACATTTATATCACACCAGATACTGTATCTGCATTTTGAAGCAAAAATGAATCATTTTGTTTCAGAATATATTTAGCAAGTTTTCTGCAGTTGACAAAAATTACATATATAAAAAAAATATTGTTCTCTTCTGACAAAAAAAAATTTATATCATATATATTTGAATGTAAATCCATTCTCTCATATTTTTATTTTTGGGAAAGACGATTATTGTAGCTTAATTTTGTATAAAAATCTCGAAAAATTAAAATTTTTCGCAGTTACAACATTTAATGCTATCACATTAACAGCTCTGATGAAAAATATAAATTTATCAAAATACTGTTGTAAAATATATTCTGAAACAAAATGCTAATAAATTATTAATCGGATCGGAATTATTTTACGTGTTCATGTGAGCGATGATGAAAAACGAATGAAATACCGCTAACCCAACATTGTCGTAACGGTATGTCCGGTAAATGTCGCGGATTATGCGAATGTCGCCATTCGGATAGATCGGAATTGCAGTCGGATTGCTCCGGTGGTCCCTTCACTTCGATTCCATTCACGCAACGTTTACATTTGAACCTAAATAAATAATAATATTACGCTCTTATCGAGAATCATTCTAAAATATTTAAAATCATGTTTTTACACTTACTTGTCATGTGTATCTGAAACAGTATTTTCTTCTAATTTGAATAAGTCGCGAAGATCGTTTATAGTGAAATGCCTTGCTACATCATCCTCTTGATCAACTACTGTCGAACTCAATGCTTTTTTATGAGCTTGTCTCTGAAATATTTTCTCTTCTATCGTCCCAGTCTGAAAAAAAATATAAAATATATATAAAATTATTTATGTAGATTATGATTCAAAAATAATTTTAGAAATTTAGAAAATAATTTTATTAACTTATTGGCTACCAATGTATGTGTAATTTGTTATTACTGACAGAAAGAAAACGATAGACAAAGCACGGCTTCTTCTGGCCATCTCTCCAAACTCGGGCCATCGCTTGGTCGTCATTTGCAGGATTCCAATCCGGATCGAACATGACGAGACGATTTGCACCGATAAGATTCAAGCCGCATCCACCGGCTTTTGAGCTTAGCATGAAGATGAAATCGCTGCTGCTGTCGCTATTAAAATTATCGACTACTTTCGATCTCTTCTTGATAGTCATCGTACCGTCGAGTCTCACATAATTGTAGGAACGTTTACTGCACAGTTTCTCGAATAAATCGAGAGTCTGTGTATAGTTAGAAACTAGTACTATTTTGTCGTTTGTTGTGGTTTTAATCGATGCCAACAAACAATCCAGAACCATAAGTTTGCCTGATAATTCTGGTAACAGCTGCCTGTAACAAAGATTCTGTCATTAAATATAATTCCATGGTATATTTTCACTTATTTCATAGCACAGTAACATTTAATCTTACTTTGTGGAGTAATGTGGTGGCAACAATTGTGCAGCTTTCTCAAATCCCTCTGCCTTTTCCATTATTTTATCATATATCAAGTCGGGATGATTGCACAGCTTTTTTAAAAGAGTTATGGCAGCTAGAGCTGATAAACGGCTTCCATTCTTTGGATTATCACTCTCTAAAATGGACAAAGATATAAAAAAAAAATTTTGTATATTTTATTACGTGCTATGTGGAGCTATTGCTCTTTATCCTAAAATTGTCAATTAAATGATTTTAGAAACGTACCTTCCATAGATTTTTTTATACTATCGCTCTGTATAAAGTTCTTGTAGAGACGAGTTTGAAGCTCTCCCATTTTTATGCATACTACAAGTTCATGCTTCAGTGGTAGATATTTGGAAAGTAAAGCGCTGGTACGTCTAATGAGACATTTATTAACGACTGATACCAACTCAGCCAAACGTTCCTGGGCGAGTTGACGCTGCCCGTCTGTTGCATCTGCATCTTGGCCACGTAATATGGGTATCTCATACTTTCTCCGAAATTCCTGAAAAAATAATTGAAATGATAAAGTTAGAATATATATATATATATATTTTCTTTTTAAATAAATTACATGTCAACTTTTATCGATATATATTCTATTTACCTGTGCAGTTCCTAATAATCCTTGATTAACAAAGTGTACGAGGGAAAAATATTCCAGAAGATCATTTTGTATAGGCGTTCCACTGAGCAACACTCTTCTCTTAGCTTTCAAACCCATCAAGGATTGATAGGTTTGATTTTCACAATTCTTTAAGCGATGACCCTCATCGCATAATACAAGGCCTACTTCATCTTGATGTAATACATGTGCATGCAAGCGAAATGTTTCATAACTTATAATTAGAATAGGAGTTACACATCTACCGCCGTAAGTTTTCATGAATCTGATAAGTTTTGTGTCAATCTCTGCTTTCTTTCCTCCATCAATAGCAAGCGTATTAACTATATTATTTAACCATTTGTTAATTTCATTGTACCAATTTTTCACTAAAGAGCTGGGTGCAACAATAATTGCTTTGTCTATTAATGGTTTAGTTTCCGGTCCTGTAGAAACATTTCTTTAATTGTATTATTTTCACCTTTTTTATTAATTTTTAAGAAGCTTCATATAGATACATTACCTTGCTTCAATAATGTCCATAACAGTGTTATACACTGCAATGTCTTCCCAAGACCCATTTCATCTGCCATAATACACCCGTATGCATTTTCTATACGTTTACCCGTTACACATTCATACATAAATTTCACGCCTTCACGTTGATGCGGCCTTAATACATTGCACAATATAGGATCTACGACTACGTGTACAAGTTGTTTACATCTGCAAAAATTATATACATAATGTAATTGTAATTTTATTTTAATAATTATACATATTATAATGGTTTCAATAAGAATACTTGAACATATGCTATATTTAGAAATGCATGTATTTATACATACGGATCAATTTTTAGTCTTTCATGTTCAGATAATTCTGGTGGTGAATAAACGATTAGTGCATTGGGTTCATCAGGATCATGCAATGGTCTACGTGGTCCTGACAGACGTAATCCAAGAACTCGTCCTGATAATCGATAACCAGGTACTGGTATTTTAAAAGGTTTGCTAAGAAGTTTTCTCACTCTTTCTTCCTAATTAATATCAAATATATATCAGATTTTTCTAGCAAAAATCAAACAAATAAGATCTGTTACAAATAAATTTACATGTTCGGATACTATTTTTTGCATTGTGTGGATGCCATCATCGGATAGAAGAACAGCTTTACGTTCTGATATCTGTATGTCTTTGACATTTTTGGAAACCCTTCTTTTTGTCTCTGGCGGACAATTTTCAGACAAAGTTATTGTTGCAATATCCTCTGGTATATCCAATAGTAAAGGACGTTTTCCTCGTTGACTGGGTGCCAGTGACCGATTCTTGAAACACACATAAAGAAGGAATATTATATTGTATTTTAAACTTTTCGTACAAGACAAGTGAATACTTCAATCAATTTTCTTTGGTAAATTTAATTAAGTTCGTTTTTATAAATTATAAATACAATATAAACACACGTAATGTGAATGACAATTTGATACTCCATATGCTGAAAGAAATCATTTTTCAGAAGATAATACTAATAAATGAAACGAAAATGTTTCTATAATTATTACCATTTCACTTTCAAATATTCATTTTGTTGATAAATTAACAAAATATCTTGTAATTTGTTGTCGAATACGAATATGGCGCGAACCGCTAAATAAAACGAATAAAACTAACCTATTTAATTGTGATCATTAACTATAAAACGATGCTAGATGTGACACAGCGTTGTATTTTTTTGTACGCTAATGGCGCTACGATAGTCATTAAGCGCCAAATTCAAATCAAATTTGATGACATTTTCTCCTCCTTAGTCGTTTCGAGAAAATTTCTTTTTAATATGCTACTTTTATTTATTTCAATCAATAATAAATACATATTAAATGTAAAAATTAGATGCTATTAAATGAAAATCTTTTCTTTGTTTACAAAAATCTGCAACCTTGAAAAGAAAATATTAAAAATTGCAAAGTATAAAAAATTATAAAATTAATATATATGTAATATATAATAATATATAATATTAAAAATCACAAAGTATAAAAAAATTATAAAATTAACATATATGAAAAAAAGAGATTATCTAATATTCTAAAATAAGACAATTAATCAAACAAAATAATTCATGGTAATAGATTAAATAGCATCACTTAAACAAACAAAGCGCTTCAAACAACAATTCTTCTTTAATTTTCTATTTCTAACATGTACATTTTGCATCTCGCAAGAATAATACATGGCATTGTTTTGCTTAAAACATTCTCTAGAAGTAACTGTACATATTGTGTTAAACGTTTATTTTTTCTGTTTCAGTTGATTCATCAAACGCATAAAGAATCTTATATATGTGAATTTTTTTCAATGGAATGTAGGGAACGCAAAAGTATAACGTGATCGTATAGATGTACTTCTCCATGCTTTTTGTCTACATTAATACTGAATGATATATTACACTTTACAATGGTCGCTTGGTGTGAGTGAACACTGTCGCTTTAAGCACGAGAAATATATGCGTCAAATGTTGAAATAATATATATTCACAGTGTTTATTATCTTCATGATGAATAACATGCGTAGTTTTGGATCTGCGACTTGTACATTTGCACACGCAAGATTCCGTAATAAATCTGTTATAATTTTCAATTTACTTTACATATCAATATCATTTATGCTATTTACTTTACCTCTCATTGCACAACATCAAAAACGTGTACGATCCTTGTAAGCTTGTAACATTAATATTTATAGCGCGTAAATAAGACGCGCTATATTCTTCCATTGTTTTTCCTTTTATTCAAGTGCATATTACACTGCTAAATCATTCTCTTTAATTATTTTCTTGTCACATTGTATCAACCTTTTTTGTAAATACACGAGAATAGAGGTGTTTATATTTCAATTAATGTCAATGAAAAGATATATCGAGCTTATACGCGATCTTCATCATTTAATTAGTAATTTGAACAAGCTTACACGTAAGGCGAGACACATAAATAAAAAGGCGATTAATGACGGGAATCCCTCGGATAGAATTCCGCAAGGGTGCTGGCCGGAATTCGCTTAAGCATCTCCTTGGGGAAGATTCGCAACAGTTGCCAGCCGATATCTAACGATTCAAAGACCGTACGGTTTTCGTAGCTACCCTGTGAAATAAAGTTCTTCTCGAATTTCGACAAGAATTCCAAGTACAATAGATCATCTGGCGTCAATGCCTCCTCTCCTACGACGGCTTTCATTGCCTGGACATCCTTTCCAATGGCATAGCAAGCATACTGAAAAGATATATTTATATAATTGTACAAAAATTATATTTGAAAACGATATATTTTAATTTAAATTATATATACATTTAAATTATATATATATTTCTTTTTTAATTATAATTAAAAGTTTTAAAAGTAATTATAGAAAAAAAAAGAAAGTAGAATATAATGTATAAAAAAGAATATATTAAAATATATCAAAATTCAATTTCGCAATTTAATAAGTTTGTATTTTTTTACAATTTAATATGATAACTTACCAGTTGATTAGATACATCAGAGTGATCTTTTCGTGTCATGCCTTCGCCAATGGCAGACTTCATGAGACGCGACAAGGACGGTAGTACGTTCACAGGTGGATAGATTTGCCTGTTGTGCAGCTGACGATCTACGTAGATCTGACCCTCGGTGATGTAACCAGTGAGATCGGGTATCGGGTGAGTAATATCGTCGTTGGGCATAGTGAGAATCGGAATCTGCGTAATGGAGCCGTTGCGGCCCTCTACACGACCGGCACGCTCATAGATGGTAGCCAGATCGGTGTACATGTAACCGGGGAAACCACGTCTACCCGGTACTTCTTCACGAGCGGCCGATACCTCACGCAACGCTTCGGCGTAAGAGGACATGTCCGTGAGAATGACCAGCACGTGTTTTTCGCACTGATACGCCAGGAATTCAGCCGCCGTCAAGGCCAGACGCGGTGTAATAATTCTTTCAATCGTCGGATCGTTGGCCAAATTCAAAAACAAGCATACGTTCTCCATAGAACCGTTCTCTTCAAAGTCCTGTTTGAAGAAACGTGCAGTCTCCATGTTAACACCCATAGCCGCAAATACGATGGCAAAGTTGTCCTCGTGTGAGTCAAGAACGGATTTACCAGGTACCTTTACAAGACCTGCTTGACGGCAAATTTGCGCGGCGATCTGTCACAAAATAAAAATTGAAGAATAAAATTTTGATTAAAAATATCGAAAAAGGAAAACTTTTATTTTAGAGAGTAAGATTCTATTTAGATGATTGGAGAAACTAATTGTGCGCGTAATTTAAGTAATACTGCGATACCTCGTTATGTGGTAGACCAGCAGCAGAGAAGATGGGAATCTTCTGACCACGAGCAATAGAGTTCATCACGTCGATGGCTGATATTCCAGTTTGAATCATTTCCTCTGGATAAATACGAGACCATGGATTAATAGGCTGTCCTTGAATATCCAAATAATCTTCTGCTAGGATTGGTGGGCCTTTGTCGATCGGTTTTCCTGATCCATTGAATACACGACCCAACATGTCCTCAGACACTGGGGTCCGCAGGATGTCACCGGTGAATTCGCAATGAGTGTTCTTCGCATCAATGCCTGATGTGCCCTCAAAAACTTGAACCACAGCTTTGGAACCAGAGACCTCCAATACTTGTCCAGAACGTAGAGAGCCATCAGCGAGTTTCAGTTGTACAATTTCAGCATACTTTGGGAACTTTACTTCATCCAATATTACCAATGGACCATTTACTCCAGATACTGTCTTATAAGCTGGAAGAAGCAAACAATAGTGTATTAATTACTGATTAGAACTGATATGTTTTTTTTATATTAATGGTTTTTAAATAAAATAAAATTTTAAATATTTAAAATAAAAAAATAGGAATATGTTAAAGAATTATATATTTTATACTGACTGATTTTTTTAAAGCTGATAATATCTTGAAATATATAATATTATATTTGTACTTTTCAAAAGTATCGTTAATTTTTTTTTGTTTTTTTTATATATATAAATAAGGAAATTGAGATGGTATATACGTACACTTGAATGCAATAAAAAAATACACTATATATATATTTTCCATTTAACATTTACGTTAACAAAATAAATTTTGTAAGAATAATATTTATCTACTTTCATAACTTCTAAAAAAACTTACAGTACCAATTTAATATGGTCAAAATTTTAGACAAATTATAAGACAATCATATTGTTCATCATTTATATATCTTTTGCACTATGTTATGTCATAATCTTCCAGATATTGTCGACGCAGGTTACGCCCGTAGACGAGAATATCATCAAATATTTAAATAACTGAGTTTTAAAACATCTCAGTGTCATTTCTATAATTCTGAATATTAATCGAGAAGTCATTTCAATATTTTCTAGAAACCTATAAAAGCAAAATTGCGTGTTTGTGCAAACTATTCGAGCGAACACGAATCGTCGTCTGCAGTCACATGACAAGCTCGGTCTCGAGAGTGACAAGTTCGACGGGGAGGTTCTCGGGGGGACAGTTTTCCATTCCTCATCGAGAAAATTCACGAGAAAAGCAAGATAATAAATGTTATCAATCAAGATTCTTTGCATACGAAAAAATCACTGAGAATTTCGAGGATCAGCTGATGCAGTCAGGAGGATCGATCAGATGCTACGCCCAATTGAGCCCCGAGTTCTCATCACAGATCTTCGTCGTCGAGGGTTACTTACTGAGACGGGGCTGCGCGATGAAGTCCCGGGACACGGCGAGCACATGTTCCTGGTTTGCCTGGTGATTGCTGATGCCTTTAGAATACATCTCGACTTATGGTTCTTCCGACAGTTCGCACTCGCACGTTATCCACTACTGTCACTACTCGCTCCGACGAATAGCAGAGGATACTAGCTGCGTCGAGAGAGACAGAGAGATGTATCGAGGAGGACAACTGGCGGAGGAGGGATGATCCGGGCGGCCGAATATCCACGAGCGCGGAAAATAATACGCGCAGAACGTCAAATATATAATGCGAGATGAGAGAGAATATTTTTTCTCGACGAAAAATTGCGTCTTGGAAAAAGTTACGCGTTCCTTGAAACGGTTTGCGAAAAAATTACAACGCGCGCGGGACACGCGAGAGAGAGAGAGAGAAGGATGGAAGACGAGGCACGTGCAATCACGTGGATTGGACTACGTGAATCGTTGAACGTTTGCTTCGAACGAAGCTCGAGGGAGGGAGCTATATTCGGCGCGTGGATAAAAATACACGAAATTGAGAAAAGTCGACAGGCGACAGGATTATTCACACAAAATTCAGGGTAATGTTCGTAATTTCTCGATATTCCTCGACATTGAATAATGGAAGATGTCGGCTTCTTTAATACGTGGCGACAATGCATTTGATGACGTTTGTGTTAATTGCGGGATAATATCGTGGAGAGAAAACTGTTCTCTTGGCGTTTATCTCATGTAAGTATATAATTTATTTAATCAATATCTTGAATGTGTAAATCGTGTCGATAATTTCTAAAATTATTGTTTCTATTACATAATATATAAAAATCTATGTTTATTTTTATTAACGTTTTGATAAATGTTTGAAAAATATAGATGAAAACTATTGATATACATATATGTATATATACAAGAGATAAGAGATGCAAGAATTAACCTGCAGTAGCCAGCAGGTGGCGTGATTGCCACAAGAAGTCAGGCACAGATCACACGGTACGACGGCTACGTTCATGCGGCTTCGTCTTCGCCGGTGACAGTTGCTCTGACAAGCGCAGGCGGCGGGCGGTGGGGCAGTGGTCGGTCACGTTTTCTGCGGGTAGGACGGTTTTTCTTGGCGCGAATCAGTCCATCCATCCACAGCAAGTGTACGAGAGCGAGCTGTTAGACTGTTCGACACAAAAAGCGATGGCGGCCCTCAAACGAATCACCAGCCTAACCCGGGCGCTCGCGACGGCGACATCCGCGTCGCGGCCTTGCTTCCAGCACGCCTCGAGAAAGACCTACTTCACGTATGTGAATGAACCATCCATGCCGATCCCTAATAAAGAGCCCTGTTGGCTGAAGACCGCCGACGAGGCTATCGAACAGGCTGAACTCGACTCAGGTAAATCGATGATGGTCTTTCTCAGCAAATGGAGCGACGCGATATTTCGTGGCTCTACCGAGTTTTATGACGGTTAATCCCATCAATTATTTTAATATTACGTAAATTTTATTTCCGTATCATGTTTATCTTATAAGTAAGACTATAACATAAGGAGACAGCAAATCGCTGAATCAGCCTTGTGCATAACATTATTTGTTGACGCAACGAAACCTTGATCATGAGCCTTCGTGATGATTTAACCGTCTTATTAACGGTTATTATTTCGTTATTGTAATGTTAAGATAAGCGTTCAAAGTTTCTCAATTTGAATAAATCATATTTTACTTATTTTTTTTTTACTCTAATAGGATTACTTTTTTGTATAACATTTAAATTATATTGTTTATCATTATTAATTTTTTTCGGATATATTTCATCACAGTGAAATATAGCCTCGAGTTCTTAACGATGATTAATGTAAATGGGACGATGGTTCATGTAAATGTCAAAGCACATAGGTATACGCAGTTGATCGTCTATTTGCGAGAGTGATTTCTATTAAATTGCACTTCCTCCAAGCTGCTTATCGTCCGCAATTGCATTAGATAAAGGCAATGTATGATACGAGGTGCTCTGCAAAGTTTCTAACATTATATATATTCTAGTTTTTGTAAACATTTATACAAATTCTTGTTTTTTGACTCAGAATCAGATACAAATTTTACCCAAACATTTTACAATAAACATTTTTTATATAGAATAATGTTGGTTACACATAGAATTACGTAAATCTAATTTTTATATTTGTAATTATATTCTACATTTTTTATATAAAAAAAAACAAAATATTTAAATCTTATCGTGCGCAAAATAATATTTCAATCTTAAGATAGATAAATGATTTGTACGTCGGTACATTTAGCGTAAGATTTAGCGCAAGGTACTCTTTGCAAAACTTTCAGCCGATTGATTTATATGTGGCCAAATTTCGCGCCCCGTCAAGACCCCACTTGCGAGATAATCGATTGCCAGTACTATAATCAAGAATATACATATAGCCAAATTGCCTTGAATTTTCAGCATTATTTTCGTACAATTGTCACAGTGAATTATTCATAAGCGCGGTGACATAAGTATGCTTGATGTTTTTCTAGCGATGTTTTTTTTCACGCATCGATATTTTGCAATATGTTTTAAAAAATGCTGTTTAAATAACAAGGATAATGATATATGTGCTTTAGATTATTGTTTGCAAAGTTTTTCCGATTTATTCATAATTTATATGCTGGGTAACATCAATACTTCTTCATATTTCCAATATCGATTGCTGTTTGAGTGTTTGATAAGATCGATTCAACACATACGATTATCATGTACTTAATTCATACTTTATTTGTCATAAAGAGAATGTCATTATGAAAGTCATTAAAACACTTGCTGATAAAGAAAACTGATAATCAACCGACATTCTTTGTTATTAATAACACATAATTTAAGTGAAGAAAAATTAATTTTAGTCTCTATTTATATTATTTATTAATATATAAAATTTATTTATATATAATCTAATTTTTGGGAGAAAAGCTACAAAAAACTTTTCAAATAATATAAATTCAATTCAAGTTGTAAAGTTAATTCATATTTATCCATGACACCGGTTTTCGTCCTTGATATATGAAATGATGTTGTAAGATGTCCTTGTTACTCTTAATGTTTCGTTTGATTCCCGTTAAGCTAAATGAGCTTTCTAATCTTATCTTTACGTTTGTCTTCTGATGCTTCTCATCGCTAAATTTACAAACGACTTCCTTGTCTTGTTCGAGCATCACAGTTTTATAATAATTTTCTAATATATTATATACAAATATATTTCGGATAGGACTGATAAAAAACTTCACAGCTGACAGTTGTGCAAACGATATTGAACGAGTGAATATACTACCAACATTGACCTCGATATGCAAATCTACGTATATATATATATATATATATACATCCGAAGTCCAACTTCTGTTTAAATATAGTCCACCATTACCATCGACTAAAATTTTGCCAACATAATAAACTAGATTATTTTCGATGAAAATTTTCACGATGTAAACATCTTTCCGATTTTCTTGTGATATTTTTATAGGTTTTTTTTGTATTTAAAAAAATTGTATGCACTTTTTATAAACGAATTAATTTGTAATTTTTATTTTTAATTTTTCCAATTTTTTTTATGATTCTTCTAAACTCGTGTACTAATAATTGAAACATATTGAATAATATAGATATGAGAGATATATGAAATGTCATATGTGCGATATCACATAACATTGCGTGTAACGATCGCATTTCGATAAGATTCGCAAAGTAACAATATTTTCTATTATACGGGAAAATAAAAATGTCTACGCTTTATTATTTTGGACTTTTTGTGCTTTAAAAATGTTTTTTAGAACATATGAATATTATAATATTTATATAATATTTATATATTTCTCTTCAACTATATTTTTAGTTATATAATACAAATTGAAAAAGCTATAACATTACAGCTATTACATTACAGTTATAATACGAGTAATATAAAAATTGTTATTTTGATGATTAATTTGATTGTAGTAATAATAATTTTGTAATTTTATATATCTTTTAAGTGCATCGAATAGTAATAAATATAATAATGTTGTAGTAATTTATATCCTCGCATTTAATAAGAATTCCGATAAAATGCATGTGGTAAGAACACCTGCATTCGTTAATTAAAGCTTATTTGGAAATAGATATATTTCCTCGCACGTAGATAACTTTAACATTTCATAATACATATATACTGCGTTACTGCCTGTAAAATTTTTAGGAATCTTATTTTACAGGCTAGATGAAAATACTAAAACCAAAATGTACTAGTCCATAATAAATGAATGAGATAAATATTATACGATATAAATATTATGAAATGTATTTGTATTTACCAACATTTATATACAGAATCATTGTGATAAACTATATAAACATTAGGCAATGTATGCTGTTATCTGCAATATGTTTTTGTATGATACATACTACGAAGTACAAAGTACAAGGTCCCCGAACTGTGTAGCTTCCTATCAGTGTGATGAAAAATAATTTTCCTTCTTGACTTTTGTAATGGCATATGATTATATGCATTAATAGTATCTGACGATAATATGATGCATACAAACATAATAATAATTTGAAGAAAATGAATTACTATTCTTTATGATTTATCACAAGAAAAGTATTATATATGATAAACCGCTATCATTCATGTACAAATTGTAACACGATTACAATGTAAAACTATGTATAGTAAATTTGATAATTTTAAATCCTCATTATGTTCGAGTTGTTTTAAGATATATATAGATATATTAATAGCTTAAGAAAGACAAGAGAGAGAAAAGATCTGGATGTATTCCTATTGAAAAAAATTAAATTAGATTTTAAGTTAGAAATAAATGAAATAGGAAAGGTAGGAAAAAAAAATTGGAAAAACTTTTCTTCAAAAAGTTTAAACTTGACGTGTGTAAATAGATTGTACAATGTTTTTTAATATTTAATATTAATTTAATATCGAACAATTCTCATCTCGACAAAAAACCTTAAGTTTACAAAATACCCTGTAAAGATATTTTTTTAACTCTCGATTCATTACATATTTACAGATCAGCAGGTGTACATCCAGGGCGCGGCAGCAACACCCGTCGAATTGTTAAGAGCTATGACGGATTATGGAGTACGATGCGATGTGAGAAACGTTCGTTTATATCATATGCATCTCGAGGGTGCGGCTCCATTCGCTAAACCAGAAAACGCCAGTACGTCATGGTTTACACTTGATTTACAATCTTCTGTCTTTCAAAATATCTGAATAACAACTCGTCACACTTAGCACGTTGTCTTACTATTCGCGCTCTTTTGCAGTCGCATGACTCGCTACCTAGTTTTGTCTCTATTTTAAAAGTCTACTTTATATAGTTTCTTACCTGTAGAGAATTTATAATTTGTTATATTTAAAAGTTTAAACTTTTATTTTTTTTAGTTGTAAAAGTTTTTAATTTTAACAGAAGCTTAATTTGTGAGATAGATACTAAGACTTTCATAAGTTGAATGTGAATTATATGAAATAAAATTACATTTTTTTTATCTGCAAAAAATTAATTTTAAATTAGTTAAAAAAAAAAATCCAAGAAAAGCTTGTATTATTTAAGTTTGCTTTTATGAACGTGTGTATCTTATAATGTGTTTACGTATTTGTGCAGAACATTTTAGATCTGTCAGCTTGTTCATTGGCGGCAACGTACGGTCCGCGGTGAATGCAGGCACCGCCGACTGCATTCCCATCTTCCTGCACGAAATCCCGCGTCTCTTCAAAGAAGGCTACCTGAAACCCGATATTTCACTCATCCACGTATCTCCGCCAGACAAGAAGGGTTATTGTTCCCTTGGCACCAGCGTAGACTCCGTTCGGTCCGCCGTGAGTCATTCCAAACGTATCGTAGGTAAATCTCGGAAAAATTTCGCGAATACCTACATTCTTCTTTATATGAAGGCAGAATTTAAAGAAGGGTTAATTTTTCGCAGCTTTAGTCAATAAACATATGCCCAGGACCTTTGGCGACGCTATTATTCACGAAAGCCATCTGGACTTCGCTGTAGAACATCATCAACCGTTACCGGTTCACCCGGTGAGCCCACCGTCTAAAGCTGAACAGCAGATCGGCAAGAACATCGCGGAGAATCTAGTAGTTGATGGCGCTACGTTACAGCTGGGTATCGGCAGTATACCTGACGCCGTACTGTCGTTGTTGGGCAATCATAAAGATCTGGGAATTCATAGCGAAATGTTCAGCGACGGCGTGGTGGATCTTGTGAATAAGGGTTGTATCACGAACAATCAAAAGACGATGCATCGAGGTCGGATCGTTGGTTCCTTTTGTGTGGGCTCGGAGAAACTTTATGATTTCATGCACAACAATCCCTTTATAGGTACGTCCGCGTCTGCACATATTTGAAATTATTATTGATATCAATAGTTTTAAGTTTCAATGGCTTACTTTTTTTTTATTTGTTTTTTACAGAAATGTTGGTTGTGGATTACGTCAATGATCCTAGAATAGTTGCCAAGCAGCCAAAGATGACGGCCATTAACTCGTGTATAGAAGTGGACATCACTGGTCAGATCTGCTCGGACAGCATTGGCACAAGAATGTATTCCGGTTTCGGTGGACAACTAGATTTCATTACGGGTGCTGCGATGAGCGAGGATCGACAAGGAAAACCGATCATAGCTCTTCAGTCGGTGACTTCTAAGGGTCACAGCAAAATACAGCCGGTTCTAACATTAGGTAAGTGAATAGATCTGTCGAAATAATCTTTTTTTTTCATAATTTCATGAATTCCACAATTGAACGATTGATGCAATATGAAAATAATTATATAAATCTTCAAGTGAAATAATGTCATTATATCATAATCCTGTAACTTTTGAAATTACTGCTAATTATGCTAAAGTACATACGAAACCTATGATGTAGAGAATTATAATACATATTAGTGATTTAACGTATTATAAAACTGTACATTAAGTTTTTTAATTTATATTATATTTACTGAATTTAAATATATTTATTTAATTGATATTTAATTAATTAATTATTTATTTAATTTATTTTATATTTACATTATATTTACATAAATTTGCGCGCATCCCAAATCTGGTTTTGGGTTAATTCACTTCTGTATTGATCCAACACGCTTATATGTACGAATCGTTATTTCGTCACGTTACGTTAACAGGTGCTGGAGTAGTCACTAATAGAGCAGTGGCACGATACGTCGTGACCGAGCAAGGAATTGCCTGCCTGTTTGGCAAAAGTCTTCAACAACGGGCGTACGAGTTGATTCAGGTGGCTCATCCCGATCACAGAGAGGCGCTCGAAAAGGCGGCGTTCGAACGTTTGAAAATGATGCCTGCGCCATAAGCTTGAAAACAACGTGACGAGGCAGGAAAATCATATTCAATAGCATTTTATAATCGGTCGTTCGCGTGTTTTAGTCGCGCGTATAACGGCCAACAATCAGAGAGTCATGTGGTGTCTTCTTCTTGTATGATATACGCGCTCTCTTGCCGGAAGACAATTTGTCGGCTTCCTAAAGTAAACGACAGATGATAAATAATGTGCTAACTAGATCGAGAATTTAATATGCTATAAATTGTAACATTACACATATATATAAGAAGAGTCCGTAATACAAAAGATTGTGCTCGTATTCATATATATAGATACTAATTAGATCATACGTATGTTTTATATTGTCAGAGAGAAAGAGATGTTTGTGCTTTTGAACACACAAAAAAAATGGCATTATTTGTGCCATTCCGAAAATGTGTATTAAGCATTTTTTATAGTAAATCTATCAACGTTCCTTTGTATAATTTCTTGTATGTTACAACTGTAACGAATTCGAAATACGAATATACAAAAGAAAAAAAATATATATAAAAGATAACGCTAATTGTTGATATTTTATTGTGCACAATATCCTTAATATATTTTTCTTTATATTAAAAGAAATGAAATAGTTATAGTGATTTGTATTTCTATTTATATTTGAAATATATTCGAATTACAAAAATTCAAATAGATTTAGTGTATCCGCCAATTGTATAAAACATTATCTCGAAAAATCGAACGCCGCCCAATCAGATGTTCAAACAACGGTTTGTGGAGATGGTAACCGATTCGTATCGTATTTGACATATACGCAAGATCAGCAAGATTTCTTTTATATTATGTGTCGTGTAAATTTTTATACGATCGTTATACACATTTATTGTCGTATTATCCACGAGAGCTTGTCACATGTGATCAGTTTCGGAACGATGAAAAGATGTTCCGAAATCTGAGATTGATCTTTGGCAAAATTCGACAAAATACAACAAAACCTTTTCATTTATGCGGACAGCGGTATTTGCAAAGTTTGAGGGAACCTTCTCAACCGTTAAAGCGATGTCCAAAATGGGTTTGTATAGAAGACGCGGTAAAAATTATAAATTCAGGTATTTATTACAGTTATTATAATTTATAATAGACCGATATTTAAATTCTGTGCTTTTTTTTGAAAAAATATGATAATCGTTTTATAAATTTCTTAATCAATTCTCAAATTCATTAGGAAAGAAATAGAAAAAGAATATATAACATTTTTAACTTAACTCAATTTTTTCTATTTTTTTATTGTGTGAATGAATGATAGCTTGGAATTTTTTTTTTAAATATCGCACATAAGTCGGATATATCAGAAAATTTCAAAAAATAATTTTTTCCACTAAATATTCAATAAATGTAAATTATTATGATGAGTGTGTTATATTATCATAAAGCAGATTTTCTTTGCAAACCCAATCACTTATCTTTCCAGAACATTTGGTTTTCATACAAGGTGGTGCGGCCACGCCGATGGAGCTCGTGCGTGCCATGACTGAGCACGGGGTATGCAATAATTTGCGTGGAGTCAGGTTGGTGCATATGAGCCTCGAGGGAGATACACCGTTTGTCAATCCCGAATTTGAGAGTACGGTATTCGCGTAATAGTCGCAATCCCCATCCTAAACACAATGTTCGATGATGAAAAATAACAGCTTGCGACGATGTTACATTAAAGAGCACTTCAGGTCCATCAGCCTGTACGTGGGTAGTAATGTCAGGGAAGCGGTGAACGAGGGACGAGCAGACTGCATCCCGGTATTCCTCCACGAAGTTCCGAGGTTGTTCTACGAGAAGAGAATCGTGCCGGACATCGCGCTGATCCACGTGAGCATGCCAGACGCACGTGGATTCTGCTCGCTCGGAGTCAGTGCGGATTGCACCCGTGCCGCGATTTGCACCGCCAAAGTTCTCATCGGTATCATTAATCAGCGAATCATTAATTATAACAGCAACGATAGAATAAGATATGATAACAAGATGAAAGATATCCTATCCTGATCCATCTGTTGGTCAAGGAGCATTTTGAAGGCGTCAATTAAAAAAAAATAATTTCTTTTATGTATAATCGTTAACTGTAGTATTAAATTATTAAAAAGTTGTTTCTTCTTTTTCCAGCGCAAGTAAACGAGCACATGCCAAGGTCCTTCGGCGACACGGTGATCCATTCGAGCCATTTTGACTGGGCAGTAAGACACGATTGTCCTTTACCTTGCGTGGTTTGTCCACCGCCCAGCGATCTTGAGCTCGAAATTGGCAAGATCATCGCGCAGCGCTTGATCGAAGACGGAGCGACGTTGCAGGTCGGTATCGGTAATATTCCCGACGCGGTACTCTGCGCCCTGGTCAATCACAAAGATTTGGGAATACACTCGGAGATTCTTTGCGACGCGATGGTCGACCTCGTCGAGCATGGTAACATCACAAACAGGTGCAAGACCAAACATAGAGGACGTATGGTCGGTTCTTTCGGTATCGGCACAAAACGATTATACGACTTCCTGCATAACAATCCATTTATCGGTAATTATCATAATGGATTTACCTTGATTGAAAGAAGGTATGACTGTTATTTTGCAATTGTAATTGTACCGTCTCATCGCTAGAGATGCTAGCGATCAATTACGTGAACGATCCTCGGGTGATTTCAATGCAACCAAAGATGACAGCCATTAACTCTTGCATCGAGATGGATCTCACCGGCCAGGTGTGCTCGGACAGTTTAGGTTGTAAGATGTATTCCGGTTTCGGCGGTCAGTTGGATTTTCTTCGAGGTGCAGCGATTAGTCAGGATGTTCGTGGAAAAGCCATCGTTGCGTTCCCCTCAGTCACCAGCAAAGGGGACAGTAAAATACAACCAGTGCTTAAACTCGGTACAATCTAGATTAGATTTGATTAGAAATTATCGCTTTGAATAAACTTTATTTTAGTACATAATTTTATTTGATGAAATAAAATTATGTATTAAAATAATTTAGTACATAATTATTTGATAAAATTGTGATATTTTAGTATATCTTGACGAATCTATTACAGGAGCTGGAGTGGTAATTACGAGAGCTCATGCACACTACATAGTTACAGAACACGGAGTGGCGAACCTCTTTGGTAAAACCTTACGACAAAGAGCGAATGCATTGATTCAAATTGCGCATCCAGATCATAGAGAATGCCTCGAAAAGGCCGCGTTCGAGCGCTTGAAATCTAATCCAACAAAATATCTGTAACGCTTATAATATGTAAATATATTCAAATTATGTGACAGTTCAAGTCTTGTATAAGTACATATACAAAAAGGGCAGAAATTCAAGCACATGTGTCTTAATTTAAGTTTGAGTCAAAAGTAAATTAATGTCATAAATTACTTTAAATATATATATTAGTTTTTACAACAAATGAGCTAAAATAATAAATTATCTTTGAAATATAACAAAATGTCCTAAATTAAGTAAATTTATGAGACTAATAAATATTTTTTAAAAGACTTTTACTGCGTTATAATTTAATAAATTTTATTGTCTTAATGTATAAATAGATTTTTGTCCAAAAATTTATTAAAAATACTGCAATCAGAAATTTACATTACATATTACATGACTGCAATATATATATATATATTATCAAGACATTGCAGTCATGTAATATGTAATGTAAATTTCTGATTGCAGTATGTATTTTTAATAAATTTTTGGAAAAAACAAATATATATATATATATATATATATATATATATATACATATATATCTTATTTAGAAATAAAACTAAACACGTTAGAAGTCTATATCTTCTGGTAGAGTTCCTTCTTTTCTTCTCTTCTCGACGTTCTCGTAATATTCTGAGAAATTTACGTAAGGCTTAATTCTGGCATTTCGATCCGTTATTCTAGCACCAGGTGGATACACGTCCGATGTTGTTGATGTTTCTGTCGTCGACGTGTCAAAGTTTTCGTCGGTGATGCCAGTGCTAGTACTCGAGAGATCTTCGTTGTCTGGTATGCTGATAGGCGCGGTTTGCACCACGGGATTAAATCTGACAGACTGACTGGTGGGACTTTTCAGAGCGTGCGACAGTGGAAAGTTGAAATTTCGCACCAGAAGAGTTATGTCGTCGCGTTTACTGGTGGTATTTTGCGTGTTGCTCATGTTTACATCATGGTGGATTCTCACAACTTTGTCAACTACTGCCTGGGCGACACCGGTTAAAGTTGATTGTACTCGAAACTGAAACAAGCAAAAGAGAATTAAATTTTACATGTAAAAACTTATTAATCTAACATTATTTAGAATATAGATATACTACCTGTTCGACGGCTATCAAAGCTAATTCTTTATTGACTTGATCAGTACCGGTTGCTTCCTCCAACGACTTGTACAGGCCGCGCGACATGAGCAATAGAAATCTGCAGGAATCGTCCAGCTCTATACTACCGTGAATTTCCGGTTCAGCAATGATCGGTTCCGCCACGGAATTTGCTAGCTCCTCAAACTCTCTGTATCCTCCCTTAACAAGATAGTTGCCAAGGCAGCGTGTGTTCTCCTGATTTCCAAGATGAGAACCTGTAAGATATTCCTATTTAAAATCTTTCTGACAGGATAAATGTTAGTAGAATGAGATATACCTTGCTTGATTGATTCAATGTCCAAACCTAGTTGAGATAATCGTAAAAGCTCGTCCTCGTTTCTCAAGTCATGGTCTACGCTCAATTGTACAACTCGTAAAACTTGATTGCTATCTGTTTTACACAACAGTGCCCTGCTGTCGCCGATATTCGCGACGTACAGTCTTCCTTTATAAACTAAGGCAACCACAGCGCTGGTCCCAGCAGACAATTCGCAATTTATTGCATTTAGTTTGTCAACCTGAAAAAAAAATAGATTGTAAACATTTAAAAAGAAGTGTAGTTGTGTATTAAATATTATATAAATATTAAATATCATACAGCTAACCAGATCTGGAAATTTTTGATAAGTCTCATAAGAATTCAGTCCATCAGGTATGTCAAATTGTAGACTAGCCCGTTCTGCTAATAAATCACCAATTGATTCTAAATATCCTTTTTCAACTGCTATGAATGCCTGTCTATAAAATAAATATTTTTCATATATAATTTATATTTATAACTATGACATATATGTATATGTATATATATATATATATATATATATATATATATGTATATATAACTGTAATATATTTAGCAATGTTACATTAATGTATTTAAATTGCTTCAGCATAAAATATGTATAAAATTTACATCTTTAAATCTATTTTTTTATATTTTACATGAATAGGATTCTTACCGAAGAACTTCCTTTACTTCTTCATCACTTGATTTGCCATTCAATTGTCCAAGTAGGATTTCTGCAGCCACTCTTTGCATAGCAAAATTGGCTGCCTTAGTGCCTTCATGACCATCAAATACTGCGTAAAGAAATGTAGAATCGTCATATCTACAATGAAAACTACGATCCTCAAATGGATGCTCCTCTTGTCGATATCCATCTTCTCGATAGATCTGATTAGTGGAAAAACCAACTCCTGAAATATCATTGAATCTCAATAACTTTTCTTATACTATATTTGTGTCATTATAACTTAATATACATATTCATCAAATAATAATAAATTTCACAATGTAAACAAATAAAAAATTTATTAACAGACTTATTTTTAAAAGACTATTTATTACTGTAATTAATTAGAAATGTATGTTCTTTATTATATATATAAATATTTTTTCCAACAAATTAATTCTGTGCCGAATCAATATTTCTAATTATGAATATCGATTTTAGATCATTATTATCAAAACATAATCAACTATAAAAATGTACGAACCAGACTGTTTGCAGACTGGCAAATCATCCGTCCAATTATACTGACTGTCTTGAAAGAGCATCGAAGCTGGACGTTCTGCTCCTGTGGACATTATATTTTCTCACTTCAAGTAGTAATCAACAACACTTGATAGAAATTATTCCGCGTAATTTTGAGATGAGAACATCGAATGAATTTGAAGAAGCGAAGCTTGTCTAATTATTAAACCAATAAAATGATGCTATGCGGTTACTTCATTGGCTGAATAGAATCTTAAGGCGATCTTAAATACATATAAGATCGGACTATGAATACCGACCTTAAAAAAAGATAAAAGTTCTTTAGTGCCGAACTGACTGCACTAGATTGCGCTAGTCCAGAAGTTATCTTTCTTTTTCCATATTGGAAGGAGAAAGATACCCTCTGAACGAGTGCAGTCAGCGCAGTCAGTTCAGCTAAAAAGAACAGATGGCGCAAACAGCGTGACAGCAGTAAAGTCACTAGATAGTGACTTTAGACAGTAGGAGCTTCTTTTTCCACGGTTTCTGAATTTTTCTGCCGTCGAGAAAAACGCAGATTTTTATTGTCAAGAAATTGATAAACAATAAAAAAATCAGAGAGTAATCAATACTAAAAATTTGACTATTTGGTACTTGGTGAAAATAATAAAAGTCAATAGTTGTTGATCGATATTCCAATGGACAACAACGAGCCTCTGATAAAGGTTAGTTAACCTAAATACATGTTGTCAATTCAAATTTGTTTTCTTGTACTTTCTTATATATATTTTATTGTCCCGTTTATGAACGCGAACAATGCATTTTAAAATAATAGATTTTTATTGTTTACTACTGGTTTCCACTGGTGGAAGCTATACTTTTTTATGTGCCACTGATGTAAGAGGAGTAACATGATTTGATTATACTTATTAATTTTTTATTTTTACTAAAAATAACGAATGGGTTTGAAATTTTTAATATACTTAAATATATATATAATTTTCTTGTGATATCAATATATATCAAACAACTATTCTTGATACAGAAATATAGAAGGGAAGAGAAAGAGGATAGTCTTGATACAGATGATGATTATGTGCCATACATATCTGTTAAACACCGTAAAAAGCAATTGCTTGCAAAATTGGGTAAACTCGGAGAACTAAAAGAGGAAGGTACCAATGGTGTTGGAAAGAGTAGCAGTGAGAATGAAAAAGATGATGGTGATAATGATGACGGGCAAGTTTGGGGGAGAAAATCTAATATTTCTCTTCTTGATCAACATACTGAATTGAAAAAATTAGCTGAAGGTATGATATTTTCTATGAATAAAGCTCATATAAATAAAGAAGCAATATAACCTAATTTAGAAAAATTATTAATTTCTTATTGTAATATTTTAGCTAAGAAGGAGAGTGCTATGGAAAAGCAATTGAAGGAGGAAGAGAAAATTTTAGAAAGCGTTGCTGAGAATAAAGCTTTAATGGGTGTGGCTGAATTGGCCAAGGGTATTCAATATACAGATCCTATCAAGACCAATTGGCAACCTCCAAGAGTAATACTTAGCTTTGGCGAGGCACGTCATGAAAGAGTACGAAGAAAGCTTAGAATACTTGTAGAGGGTGATGAAGTACCGCCACCTTTAAAGACTTTTAAAGAAATGAAATTTCATAAAGGAATCTTGTATGGATTGGAACAAAAAGGCATTATCAAGCCAACTCCTATTCAAGTTCAAGGAATACCTACAGTGTTAGTTTTCATGGTTCAATTCGTTTGTTTACAATGATATTGATATTGTCATGTCAATGAGTTACATATATTGAGCAAAAAATAAAATGTTATATAATTACAGGTTGTCTGGTCGCGACATGATTGGCATAGCTTCCACTGGTAGTGGCAAAACATTGGTGTTTGTTTTACCTATCATTGAATTTTGTTTGGAACAAGAACTCGACATGCCATTCATTAAGAAAGAAGGACCTTATGGTAAATATTTATGACAGTAAATAGATAGAGTGATATTTAATTGATAAATATCAATATTTCATATATATTACAAATCATATCACATATATGTTTAAATAGTGTTTATATTAACATTAATGTCTTTTAATTCATAGGTTTGATAATATGTCCTTCGAGAGAATTAGCTAAGCAAACATATGACATTATTCGACACTATACCAATAGTTTAAGGCAAGTGGACTGCCCAGAAATACGTTGCTGTTTGGCGATTGGAGGTGTACCAGTTTCGGAATCGTTAGCTATAATTAACAAGTTAATATTTTTTATTGTTATTTAATTTTCGATATTTTTGTTTCTGAAATAATGTGCCATATAAACATATAATATATATAATTTAAATTTTATATTTGCAGAGGCGTGCACATAATGGTAGCGACACCGGGACGACTGATGGATATGTTACATAAAAAGATGGTCACTTTAAGCGTCTGCCGTTACCTTTGCATGGATGAGGCAGATCGCATGATAGATATGGGATTTGAAGAGGATGTACGAACGATATTTTCATTTTTCAGGGTAATTATTATTTATCTCAAAATATATATATGCAAAAAATGTATCATTTCTTATTTAGTGTTAAAATAATAACTGAAATAATAATTGTTTAATGTATTGTGTGTTACAGGGACAGAGGCAAACGCTCTTATTTTCCGCTACTATGCCAAAGAGAATTCAAAATTTTGCGCGTTCGGCGTTGGTAAAACCTGTGACAATAAACGTCGGTCGTGCCGGTGCTGCATCAATGAACGTGATACAAGAAGTAGAGTATGTCAAACAAGAGGCTAAAATTGTTTACCTCTTGGAATGCCTACAAAAGACTGCACCGCCAGTTTTAATATTCGCGGAGAAGAAGCGCGATGTGGATGCTATCCACGAATATCTGCTTATAAAAGGAGTGGAAGCTGTCGCGATACACGGAGGAATAGGTATAGTTTTAAATATATTTCACAAGTAAAGAATATTTTTTTTACATATTAAATATATTAATGTATTAAACATGTTATATATTAACATATTAACATTTATTTTGGTTTTATATAGTATAATGCAATATAATTTTATGCTGAAAAATACTCTAGATTTACAAATAAATTGAATTAGTAATTTCAGAGAGAATATTGTTAAATATTGTTAAAATGAATTAAATATATTATATTCATATTTTTTTTATTAAACTCTTAGATCAAGAAGAAAGATCACGTTCAGTGGAAGCGTTTCGTGCGGGTCGAAAAGATGTGCTTGTCGCAACAGATGTCGCATCGAAAGGTCTTGATTTTGCTGATGTGCAACATGTTGTCAATTATGATATGCCGGATGACGTAGAGAATTATGGTAATATATCATGATATGCAAAATTATATTTCCAGACAAGAAATATGAGATAAATATTTAATGTATTACATACTTTTAGTGCACAGGATAGGACGAACTGGCCGTTCCGGACGTACTGGTATAGCGACGACTTTTATCAATAAAGCGAATGATGAATCAGTACTGCTTGACCTTAAACATCTGTTGATGGAAGCAAAGCAGAAGGTACCGCCGTTCTTGCTGGAACTTTGTTCGGAGAATGAAAAATACCTCAATCTAGGAGGTAAGATACTACATAGTAGACAATTTATCTGTTTTTTTTTTAAGTTGGTGTTTACTTCTTCTCTCGTCATTATTTACGCTGTTCATAATCTCGCAAACTTAAATATTTTTCTTGCTTTATTGCAGACGAACGCGGATGCAGTTATTGCGGTGGACTCGGACACAGGATTACAGAGTGTCCGAAACTGGAGGCTGTGCAGAACAAGCAGGCGTCCAATATCGGGCGTCGCGATTATTTGGCCAGTAATGCTGCTGATTATTAAATGAATATTAAACATGTGTTAAACAACACTTTTTATATATTTATTGTAAATATATGTAAATATTTTTTTGTAATATACATATGTAAAAATTCATTTCTATGATAATAAATGTGTTTCAATTAAAATAGCCACAGTAAAAAAACGTATTAAATAAAAAATATCTTAATCACTATAAAAATTTAATTTTATTTGGTATAAAAATTGCAGAAAAAAAGATTCTCTCGCCACTTTCAGAGGTTTGTTTATTTCGACTTAAAATATTCTACTTATCGTTTGCAACACTCGCGAACATTTTCTGTCTTATTTCACTTTTAATGAACAACAAAGATGAAATAATCACGAACGTGCTGAATACTGCTAACGTTAAGTGAAACGTGCCTTTAATGAGATGCATTTCGCAAGAGCGAAACAAAAGCTGCTACATCTGTCACTGGTGACTTTTTCACATAAACCCTTCAGGCCCGATATAATTCAAAATTTCTGTTAATAATGGCGAATTAATCTACCCGGCCTTAATCAAGCGCCGGGCGTATTATCCAGAATGGGCTATTAACATAGCAAGTTTTTGAAACATGAAAACATATTGGATCCCTTATTTGAGCGCCAAGGAAAATCGTCGAAAAAGCTTATTCTTCAGAGATTTAAAAAAAAAGATTTTAAAGAGGTTCTTAATTTTTTAAGTGCTAATCATTTGTCCTAATGTCATTATTTATTTTTAATTATCTTTTGGAATAACATTAAGCTATCCGAGAAGTTATAGCGCAAAGTGTCATAAGCTTTTCACCGTTTCTATTGTTAATAGGTATCAATATAAAGTGCGTTCAATTTTCTACACCTATTCTTGATGTAACAAGCTACTTTGCAGCCAACAAAATTATCGTTGCATGAATATATTTATTAAGAAAAAAGTTGTTTAGTTAAAATCTTCCATCGACGAGGCTATGACGATTAATAGAGAGAACTGTAGCATCTATATATTATATTTTTATATTGTAAAATAAAATTTGAATAAATTTTTTTTAAATATATAAAATTAAAAATATAAAAAATAGTTATGTATTACGTATTAATTTTATCGAATGTCAAGAATTATCTAATACCGACGAGGATCGACGATGGCGAGCCGGCCGCGACTCACGAAGACTGAGGCACTACGACAGGCGAAGAGTGCCGCTTTGGTAAGGGAGTATGAGCGGAAACAGGAACCGAAAAGGCAGCCTGTCATAGATCCTAGCAGAAGACCTCGTGGATATACCCCGGCTGAACCGAAGAAGGTCGAGTTCACCAGGCCAACCGTAACGAAGGCGATGATGGCACGAGTGAAACAGGCGGAGAAGTTCAAACAGGAGTACGAACGTAAACGTGAAGAAACGATGTCGCGAAGCATGCCGAGGAGGACACCCGCGCCGATCGGCGGTGATCCTAGGTGAATTTTCAGAATTGCGTTATTTAAGAAGAACTTTAAAAGAGCGATTTGGGACGGTCGTTTTTTTTTTGCACGCTGTATAAACATGCCTGGAACAAATTTTTATTTATAAAAAAAATTTAATACCTTAAACATTCTACAATTTTTTTTTACATATTCGTACCTGCATAGGTTTGGAAGAGAGAGGATACGACCCGCGAGAGTGTCGCCTGTCAGACCGGCGAGGAGGCCTACGCCGCTGGAGAGGAGAGACGTGCCGGAAAGACGGGTACCAGAACCACTTCCGGCTATTCCGAAAAGAACCAGAGAATTGGCGAGGTCCATGAATGCCCAGGTGATCCAAGCCGAACCGGTTGGCGAGGGTCCGATCGACAGTGTCGTGATACCGCCGAGGTCGGTGAGTGAGAATCGCACCACTATCGTCAGTATCCCGCAACCATCTGGTGTCGAGGCGCCGGTGTCCGAAGTGGCGAACCATTCCGTCAAAGTGATTAGGTGACTTCATTTGCATATCAATTGAAAAGTTTTTGGATAACTTTTACTTTTTTTAATTTTAATATAAAGCTTCTGAAAAAAATAAAAGAATTTACTTTGACACATAATTGATTCTAAAACTTGCTAAAAAATTAATGTTACACATATTTAATTAGACTAATAAAAAACAAACGTCTTTGATGATGCTAAATCTTTGATTTAAACATAGAGAATTTTATTCTTTCCGCAATAAGTAATTTCTATATATTTTTTAAAATGTATCTATTTGAATTATATGAATTAATGATGCAATGTGTTAATGGCGAATACTATTCGGTAGTGAGAGCCTTGACGAGCAAGATGCAGCGGAAGCAACTACGGTGCAGGGCAAATTGGAGGATTTGCAACAAGCGAGACGGGACTTTGTGATGGCAGTGGCAAATGTCGGTAGTAATGCTGTGCAACTTGCGGAGGAAGAGAGGCCTAGATACATATACAGGTTAAAATATTATAATATTACATGCAATTAATATAAATCAACTTAATGGAAAATTGATGGAAAATTTCTCGAGTTTTTGCAAATATTGGCGTTCGATTGTCTTCTCTTTGTTAGATCTCTTCTCTTTTGCGGTTCTACAAAGATTGTTCCGATAGAATATAATATATCCGCAAGAAACAATTTTTAAAAAATCTCTTTAAGAGTTCAATCAACTTTAATACAATTTTAAAAGATGATGAATTTAGATTTAAAAAAATATATAAATTAAATATATAAAAGACATCTAGAATAAAAATGAATGGTGCCAAGGAATCCTATAATATGCAAATTAACGGATGAAAAACGAGAAAGAAAGAGAAATTTTCCGAAAATGTTTTATCGCTTTTTTATTAATTATTTTATTAATAATTAAGACTTATGGTTGAAAATAATATCCACGTTTAATGCAGAGTCCCCGACATTGAAAGCGAAATGTTCCGCATCGAATACGGCCGGGAACATCCAAGTGTTGTGGCGGCTCGCGAGTTCGCTCAAAGAAGTATGGCTGGTATCAGGGCGCGCGAGGCAGCTCGTAGGACCGAACAGGAGTTCGAGAGAAGAGCTAGAGAGCCGTTAACGGAGGATCTGCTCTTAGATGTGCCTTTCGAGGAGGAGTTCTTACGCGAAGGTGACATATCCTGGGAGGAGGAAGAGGACATACCAGTCGTGTCCAAGATAAAACCTACTATGCGTGACATACCGAGACGCGAGGTGTCATACAGATATCCCATCTTCGATCCGGAGGAGCTCGAGAGGTTCTTCGACGTAGAACAGTATCCACCAAGTCCTCCACGTGGACCGCCACCCGGTCGTGAGCATCTGCCGCCGGATCTCTGGGAGCTGGAGGATCCTTGGGCCACGTGTGGAATCTGCCCGCAGCAGGACGAATCTGATCTCATCCGTTTCGAGAGTCCTTAATCCTTCAGTCCGCATCTTCGTCTGTAAACCTTTGGATGTTTCCGCTTCCGAGATTCTGGGATGTTCGAGGGAAGAGAATGGTGCGGCCAAACTCTTAAATAGATTAAAAGAAATCTTTTTTTGCATATATATATTATATTCTATTGCAATGATTTTTTTGCAGAAATGGAAAAGAGAAGAAATTTAATGAGAAGAAGACAGCCAATAGCAAAACATTTACAAAAATTTGAAATTCTCCATCGTTCTCTATATCCTTTCTTTATATTTTTCTATCTATTCTAATACTTCTTCATATCATATATAATATTTTATTATTAAAATCATACTTGTACAATTCAAATACTCTGTATAATAATAATATTTTAAAATGAAGTATTATATACTACATGTCTTCTACGCGTAGAATTAATTTTTTTATAAGTAAATTTTACTTTTATATTCTGTTATTTTTCAATTTCAAAGAATATATATTCGACACACATCAGAATGTTTAAAATTGACTGGAAAACATTCCGCAAATAAAAAAGAGACAATTGTCATAAAACCAGAAGATCAACGCATGTTCTTACTTTTATTATTTTTACCTCAATTTTCTGCTTCATGTCACTTATTATTGTCACATGTCATTCTACAAAAATGCCCAACAGACTTGTTATTTCAGAAATGAGAAAAGTGACGGTTCAATTTTGAAGGGTAGGTACGTTCTATTATTGCTCAAATAATACATTGACATTGACGATGATATCCTATCATTCTTTTGCGATGCGACTTATATTCCGAAGAATCTGATAGCATGTGCGTAATATGTGTCATTATATGGCGGTCTTTACCCCAGGAAAGTTCATACGAACTTTTTGCGAGAGTACAATACAACCGAATATTAATCGACTATTTTTGTCAAGCACGGGTCTTTGACTCTTTCAAAATTATCATAAAATATTATCATATTATATTTTAACACGCTTGATTTAATTAGTCAAATAAAACAATGACAATTTTTTTATCTATAAATGATCATACAACTTTATGTAACATATTTTATGGACATACACACACAATATTATACATAGATATTTTTATTATTATGCGATCATTGGAATGACAGGCAAAGAATTTTTAAAGATTGATGTTAAACTTTGCATTACATATTTTATCGTTAAATTCAGTACTTCATACTTGTACGATAATTATATATTTAAATAATCAATATTGATATTTCTAAACATTACAATATATACTGTTAATATACATATGTGCATACTGTATCCGCGGATCCAAAATTTAATTAATTTTTTTATAAATAAATTTTACTTTTTTATTTTTCCGTGATTTCTCAGAGTTTTTTAAATAATACGCACGATTCCAAAATATTTTCAAGCACCAGAAGGTCGAGTGTGTATTTCCGAAGGAGTGAAAATACGAAAAGTAAGTAAGTACTTTGCGTGATCACTGATTGATGTACACTTTAGATCTAACAATATACATCAATCAGTGCTGCTTACTTTTTCACATTTTCACTCCTTCAGAAATACACAATCGGCTCCCAGAAATGCTTAAACTAGACTGGAAAATATTCTGCAAACAAAGGAGAGATAATCGTCATAAAGCCAGAAGAGCAGCTGTTGCAGATCACACGATGCTTATTACTATAACACACCATTCTATAACATCTCCAACAGACTTGCTATTTCAGAGATGAAAAAAGTAACGGTTCAGTTTTGATGGGAAGTACACTCTATTATTGGTGAAATAATACATTGACATTGACGATGCCTGACATCCTATGATTTCTTCTAGCGATGCGATTTATATTCCGAAGAATCTGATAGCATGTGCGTGATACGTGCCATTATATGGTGGTCTTTTGACCGGGAAATAAAGATTCATCATGCTAGCGAACTTTTCGCGAGAGTACAATATCAACCGGCTATTGTTGTCAAGTTCGGGTCTTTGGCCGTTTCAAAGTAGGTTCGCGAAAATTTCATTGCAGACCTTTTCCTTTTTTCTCATAATAAGTTACAGTCCGTTCGAGGTAATGCGATCAATAATATTTTAATCTAAGATTTTTAGTTATTTATAACTTTAAATTTTCTTCTTGCGCTATTATCTATTTGATATACAATATATATATATACATTATACATATATTATCGTGTGTGTATTTCTGTATCATGAAATATCACAACATATTTCTATCATAAAATATTATCACAGTATATTTTGACATGCTTGATTTAATTAATCAAATAAAATTAATAAAACAATTTTTTAAATATAATTGCTTTTATATGTATAATTTTATGTAATTGATCATATAATAATTTTATATATTGTAAAACATATTTTATGGATACACAAATATTATACATAGATATTATTATTATATGATCATTGGGGCGATGGGCAAATGATTTTTGAAGGCTTTTATCAAATTGCTAACTTGGCTGCTTTTTTCGTGAGGATAGCAAATTCGATTTTGCACCGAGACAAGGTATGACATTGTTAAAACTACAAAGTCATTTTAATTTTTTTTTAAATATTTTTTTTTGTGTCTAGTAAATTAAATCGATTTTTCATTTTTCTTATATTTTATATTTATTTTATTTAACTTTTATTATATATTTATGATCAGTTGCAACAATTATATGAGGCCATGGATGAACATTGGAACATATTTACGAACGAAATAGAAGTTCAAATTTTGAAAGAATATTCTATGCTGTCACGAAACTTTACGAAATATTATTCAAGTTAGTATATCATATGTGATAATATTCTTGGAACAATAATTTTTTGTCGATAGGAAATACATATAGTAAATGTAATAGTTTAAAAAGTTTCATCATTTTAATACAATAAATTATATTGTCTAAACAGATATTTCATACTGAAAATTGACATATTTTGAGATAAATATTTAATAAAATTAGTGACATACATCTCGTTCTAGTCTAGATAAGAAAATAAAGATAATTTATTTTATAAATAGATATCATATTGAATGAGCAACGTGTTTGTCTTATAATATTTCAGTGCTAATGTACGGATTAATGTCAGGATTTATAGTGATACCGTTAACACCAATATTTTTGGATATTGTGTTGCCTCTTAACGAATCGCGTCCACGATTTCTCGCAATTGAAGTTGAATTTAGGCTGAATAAGAATGAGTATTTTTTGCCACTTTTCTGTTACACCACGATTTTAATTTTAGTGGGTATGAATATTGTGGTGAGTGTTGATGCGATGCATGTTACATGCACCGCTCACGCATGCAGTTTATTTGCAGCTGTTGGGTAGGTATATCGCAAATATAATTTTACATACACACACACACACACACTTTATATATATAGTACTGAGCTAAATAATTAATTATATACGTTAATTAAATTTATTAATTATGTATATGAATTAGTTTTATTATTAATTATATACGTATATGTAACATGAAATTAATTTTTTAGTGTATTATTTAATTAAACTTTTACTTATAATTAGATATTTTTAATAAGCATATAAATATCTTTAATAATAATAATAATTCAATGTATAATTATAATAATATATAATGTAAATTATATGTATTACATAATAATATACAATACAATATAAACCTTTTACACAATAATTTTCATTATACAAGTATGTCAAAACATTCATAATTTGCAGTAAGCACATTGAAAGCATAATATTAAAAACGGATAATAGTGATACAATGAGAGAACGTGGATATTATATGAATACGACATTTGATACGTCAAGAGAGGAAATGATATATCAAGTATACATAACTTGTTTAAAGAAACATCAACTTGCTATAGAGTAAGCTAATATATTAGTAATAACATATTAGTATTAATATTTGTAGAAATTGAGAGAGAGAGAGAGAGAGAGAGAGAGAGAGAGAGAGAGAGAGAGAGAGAGTGTATTACTAATATTATTTCTATCCTACAGGTTTGTTGATTTACTAGAATCGACATATCAAGGACTTTCATTATTTATATTAATTAGTGGTACTGGAATTTTCACTCTAACTTCAGTTCGAGTAAGTATTAACAACAAGTATAAATTATTCATTTATATGGGTTCTCATAAAATATAAATAAACAATCATACAAGATAATAAATCAAGAGACACGGTAGTGTTTTGTACACGTGTTGCGTTTAATGTAATTTAAAAACTATAAAAAGAATGATATAAACTGGAAAGTCTTAATAGTGCAGCGTAAGGGACTCTGTTGTATTTTTTACGAGTTTACCACCTCTACTGTAGAATTCAGAGCTGTGAAAATATATCGTTTCGCCCATACACCAAAAAAAAGTTTGTACTTGATTAATAAAAGATATGTAAAATACAATAACATGACGCACGAATACGACGGTTGAATTATGTAATATCGCGAGACGCGTAAGCGTGAGTATACTTATCCTACGACATTTTTGGTCCGGAATCTTCCCCTTAAACCTCTGATCCTACGACAAAAATTTGAGAGTGGGGGTATAATTCCCCTTTCGCAATTGTAGCATGAGAGGTATTTTTTGTCGTAGGATAAGAGGTTTCGTAGCATAAGAGGTCCGACTGTACATGTTTTTCGATACGCTGCGGGGCCGTTATCCCTACTCATGTTACGGAGGCCGGACTTGGCGCGCATGGAAGGGATGTATTGCACTATTGAGAATTTCCAGGCTAATTCTTAAAAATTTATCTTAAACCAGTTGTAAAAAAACATGTATTTTAATTTTAAAAAATTGTAATGATTAAAAAAAATTATGAAAATTTCCTACAAAAGTAATGATATCAAAAGTTCTGTGCCAATCTTTGAATTTCTATAGTCAAAGGTAAATTAAGGCCAATTAAGAATAAAAACGTATGAAATTTAAATAAAAACATTTTGATTGAAAAACTATTATACAATAATGGATAAAATAATTTTAATATTTTAATTTCTTACAAAAATAATATTAAAAATTAAAAACTGTAAATTAATACAAAATTGTTTAAATTTTAATTGAAAATATTTGGCGCTGCTATTTTAAAATATATATTAAATCACATAAAAATATAATTTAATTTAAAACTAAATTTAGTTTAACCATATCAACAGCTGTAAAATAAAATATAAAAAAATTACGAAATTCAATTAGCATATTGTTGTTCAGTTTAGCAGCGCCAAATTTTTTAAATTAAAATTAAACAAGTTTTATTTGGTATTAATTTTCAGAGTTTTAAATTTTTGGATAAATTTTTAAAAAGGTAAGTTTTACAAGATTATTGTATAATATACTGCTTGCCTTTTATATTCTTTATTTTTCGAAAGTTAATTTGTCAATTTTTAACTTTTCAGTTTACATTCATATTCTAATGTCAACTTTTTTCAGTTAAACCAAACTAATTTTATTCTGATCTTAAATTAATAATACAAAATTTCAATTCCTGCAATAAGTATGTATTTATTATTGAATTAATCTTCTTAACAAATTTTTCAATGCTTATAAAAGATATATGTCGAGAATGTATAAGGTGTATTCTAAATAAAATCTTACTAATTTTTATTTTAATAAAATTAGCCTTTATAACTAAAAATGTAATTATTTTTTGGATAATTACATAATATTATTAATATGTTATAGATGGTTTATGTATTAGACCAACTAGGAGACGCAGCAAGATTCATGTTTGTCATTATGGGAGCATTGATGACTATGTTGATTGGATGTTATTCCGGTCAGATATTAATGGACGAAAGCCAGAACGTATTTTATCAAGCGTAATAATTATTTTATACCTTAGTTACTTATAGATAAATTAATACGCGCGTATAAAATTTTTCTTTTAGAACAGATAATCATATAAGTAAATGAGAATTTTTATTAGTCATATATAAGACATCTCGAATATAAAACTTAATTCAACTTTTATAATTGATTAGATATCTTTATTACTAACAATAAGTAATTTAAAATACAATTGATACAGAAATATAACTTAGTTAGCTTACTTTAATTTTTGAAAAAATTAATTTATAAAAAATTTACTCATATCTAGATCTATCTTATGCATGACGCAACAACTAATTAAACTGTTCGCTTAGATGTAAAATCATCCTTTTGAAAATCCAATTAAAATTACTTATGGGACTTTTGTTTATAGATATGCGACAAAATGGTACGATTTCTCGCCTAGACTAAAATCTCTACTGATTATAATTCTTTATAGAAGCAATGTGCCGTGCGGATTAAAAGCAGGTAATATAGTTCCACTATCGATAGCGACTTATGCGGCGGTAAGTATAAAATTGTAAATTTATTTGTAGTATATTTATTTTCTATTTTATAAACTGTCCATATATATAAAAAACAACTTACGTATCTATATATTCGATTTAAGGTGGTACGGATGGGTATGTCTTACTTTACAGCGTTTTTATCACTTAAAGATTGATTATCGAAAATTCAACTCACCAATTTGTCTTTGATCTCATTAATAATATCTATCAAAGACAATAAAATTTAGTAAAGACATTTGTAGCTTCATTACGACTTCGATGTCATTTTATTGAGACAGTCATTTTTCTGCTGCACTTTTTTATAAATTGTGCAAAAAATAAATATTCCGAAAATATTTGAATTACTAAATGTAACTCATTGTCAGATATTTTATATTGAATGTAATGTAGTGTTAAAAAAGAACCAAGATGTAAATAGTTTTGCGCTGTTTTTCTGTAACTTTTATTCCTTTGTTATTCAACCTGACTTACTTCGAGTCTGTGTTTGTGTCCTTCATAATATTTAATAAATATTATCGGTATTTGATAGATTATCGGTAATCAGTTAAGTTCAATTAAGTTATATAAACTCGAAAATTTTTTATCAAATTTTGCGGCAGTGCTTCAAACATTGCAAACTCTATACATAAATATGTTTTTCTTGTGTTAACAGCATAGAGAAATAGAATATGAAATACAGAATTGAATTATAAAACTCACCAATTTAAATCTTTTTCCTCTGCAGTATTCTGCAATCTTCTTTTTCTCCTTCTTCAAAAGTGGAGAAGCTTCATCTTAAATACAAAAAAAGAGAGTAAAAAAACATATTAAAGAAAAGTAGAATTTATTTCACTTTCAATTCTTGAACAATTGTATAGAATTGAGACCTGTTTTTTAAATTGTTCAAAAATATTGACGATATAAAATGTTCACATATTTTATAATTATTATATAATTTCTCCAGATGTTTATATGCATTTATTATAAAATTTATCCTAAATTTTGGAATATTCGAGAGTATTTCGGAGAGAATGATGCGGCTAATCTTTTAAACAGTTTAAAAAAATCTTTTTTGTGCAGATATATTCGATAGGAACATTTTTTGCAGAAACTCAAAAGAAAGAAAAATCTAATAAGGGGAAGACAGCCGAACGCCAAACGTTTGTAAAAATTCGAGAAATTTTTCACCATTCTCTACAGCCTCTCTTTATACGATACTTCTTTATATTATGGTTTCACATCATATGTAATATTTTATCATTAAAATCATACTTGTACAGTATATTCACATGCTCTGTACAACATTTTTAAATATTATATATTACATTATATATAGCACTTCCGCGTCTAAAATTTAATTTATTTTTTATAAGTAAATTTTTCTGTTTTATTCGGTTATTTCTCAATTTTAAATAATATACACGACTTCAAAAAATATTTTTGAGCACCAGAAATGCTTAAACTTGACTGGAAATATTCTATAAACAAAGCAAAGACAAGCATCATAAAACCAGAAAATCAGCTGCGGCATATCAAACTATACTCTTATTACTATAACATACCATTCTGTAACATGCCCAATTGACTCGCTATTTCAGAAATAAGATAAGTGACAGTTTAGTTTTGATGGGGAGGTACATTCTATTATCTGTGAAATGATACATTGACGCTGACGATGCCTGACATCCTATAATTCCTTTGTGATGCGATTTATATTCCGAAGAATCTGATAGCATGTGCGTGATACGTGCCATTATATGGTGGTCTTTTGACCGGGAAATAAAGATTCATCATGCTAGCGAACTTTTCGCGAGAGTACAATATCAACCGGCTATTGTTGTCAAGTTCGGGTCTTTGGCCGTTTCAAAATAGGTTCGCGAGAATTTCATTGCAGACCATTTCCTTTTTGGTCCTAATAAGTTATAGTCCGTTCCAGGTAATGCGATCGACAATATTTTAATCTGAGATTTTTAGTATTTATTACTTTAAATTTTCTTCTTGCGCTATTATCTATTTGATATACAATATATATACATTATACATATATTATCGTGTGTATTTCTGTATCATGAAATATCACAATATATTTCTATCATAGAACATTATCACAGTATATTTTGACCTGCTTGATTTAATTTATTAAATAGAATTGTGAGACAATTTTTTAATTTAAATATAATTTTTTTTTATAATAAGTAATCATATAATAATTTTATGTATTGCGTAAAGACATTTACGTTTTGTGTAAAACATATTTTATGGACACACAATATTATATATAGATATTATTGTTATACGATTATTGGGGTAACGGGCAAATGGTTTTTGAAGGCTGTTTTCAAATTGCTAACTGGGCTGCTTTTTTCGTGAGGATAGTAAATTCGTTTGTGCACTATGACAAGGTATGATTAGAACTGCAAAGTCATTTTTCAATTAAAAAAAAATGTTTTTCCGTGTTTAATAAACTAAATCAATTTTTTATTTTAATTTAATTTTATATTTATTTAACTGTTATTATATATTTATGATCAGTTGCAACAATTATATGAGACGATGGATGAACATTGGAACATATTTACGAACGAAATAGAAGTTCAAATTTTGAAAGACTACTCTGTGCTGTCACGAAACTTTACGAAATATTATTTGAGTGAGTGTATCATGTGTGATAATATTCTTAGAACAATGTATTATCTATTGATAGAAAATATAGCAAATATAATATTTTTAAAATACTCATCATTTTAATAAAATAAATTAAATTTTCTGGGCAGATATTTGATACCGAAAATTGACATATTTTGAAATAAATAATATTTAATAAAATTAGTGACATATATTTCGTCCAACTCTTAAGAAAACGATCATAGTTTCTTTTGTAAATTGATATTATATTGAATGAACAATGTATTTTTGTCATGATATTTCAGCAATAATGTATAGTGGAGTTATCTCGGGATTTATAGTGGTACCGTTAATACCAGTGTTTTTGGATATCGTGTTGCCTGTTAACGAATCACGTGCACGATTCCTCGCGATTGAAATTGATGAATACAGGCTGAACAAGGATGAGTACTTTTTACTATTTTTCTGTTACACTAACAGTGTAATTGTAATGGGTATAAATATTGTGGTGGGTGTTGATGCGATGCATATTACGTGCACTGCTCATGCATGCAGTTTATTTGCAGCTGTTAGGTAGGTATATTGCAAATATAATTTTACGTACACAGACTTTATATATATATATATATATATATATATATATAATTAATTATTTAGCGCACTTTAAATTTTTACTTATAATTAGATATCTTTAGTAACACATAATTCAATATACAATTAATAATACATAATATAAATTACATAATATATAATATAATAAAATATAAAGCTTTTACAAAATAATTTGCATTATATGAGTATATAAAACATTCATAATTTGCAGTAAGCATATTGAAAGTTTAGTATTGAAAATAAATAAAAGCAGTAAAATGAGAGAATCTGGATATTACATGAGTATGACGTTTGATACGTCAAACGAGGAACTGATATATCGAGAATACATAACGTGTTTAAAGAAACATCAAATTGCTATAGAGTAAGCTAATATTTTGTAATAATATATTGCTATTACTATTTGTAGAAGCTGAGAGAGAAAGATGTGCTAATATTACGTATAAAATACAGTTTTGTTGATTTATTAGACTCGACATATCAAGGACTTTCATTATTTATATTAATTAGTGGTACTGGAATTTTCACTTTAACTTCAATTCGAGTAAGTATTAACAATAAGTAAAATTATTCATTTAGGAGATCTCATAAAATATAAATAAATGATCATGAAAGAGATAATAAGTCAAAAGCTACGAGGTTGTTTCTTACACGCGCTGCGTTTAATGTAATTTAAAACTATAAGAAGAAAATAATATAATCCCTAAGAACTTTAAAAAAAAATAAAAAAAGGGTACAAGTACACACATTAGTTGTAAAAAACACATATTTTAATTTAAAAAAGTTATGCAAAATTTTCTACAAAAGTAATAAAAGTTATGTGCTAATTAAGAATAAAGATTTATGAAATTTAAATAAAAACATTCATTAAAAAAACTATTGTACAATAATTGATAAAATAATTGTTTTAATTTTCTATAAAAATAATAATATTATAAATGAAAAACTAATTCAAAAATTAAAAATTGTAAATTAATAAAAAATAAAAAAATTTATTTTATTTTTATTTGAAAATATTTGGCGCTGCTAAATTTCAAAATATATAGTAAGATAAAACTTAAATTAAATTTAAAATTAAATTTAGTTTAATTATAAATTTACTTTAATCACATCAACAGTTGTAAAATAAAGAATTGAAACGTTGAAATTTCATTAGCATATTGTTGTTCAGTTTAGTAGAACTAAATTTTTTAAAATTAAAATTAAAAAATTTTTATTTGGTATTAATTTTCAGAGTTTTAAATTTTTGGATAACTTTTTAAAAAGGTAAATTTTTCGAGATTATTGTATAATAGGTACAACTTGGTTTTGATATTCTTTATTTTCCGGGAGTTAACCTGTTCGTTTTTTATTTTTCTTCAGTTTACATTATTATTCTTATTTTTTTTCGATTAAACTAAACTAATTTTATTCTGACCTTAAATAAATAATACAAAATTCCAATTCGTGCAATAGGCATGCATTTATCATTGAATTAATTTTCTTAACAAACTTTTCAATGTTCATAAAAGTTATATGTCGAGAATATATAACGAGAATATATATGTATAAATCTTACTAATTTTAATTTTAGTAAAATTAACATTTTTAACTAAAATGTAGTTATTTTTTCGTACATAAATTATATAAAATTTTTAATATATTATAGATGGTTTATGTATTAGATCAACTGAACTGGCAGGAAATGGCAAAATTTATATTTATTATTATGGGAGCATTGTTGACTCTGTTCATTGGATGTTATTCCGGTCAAATATTAATGGACGAAAGCCAGAACGTATTTTCTCAAGCGTAATAATTATTTTATACCTTGCCTACTTATAGATAGATTGATGCACGCCTATAAAATTTTTCTTTTGCAACAGAAAGTCATGTACATAATTGTTAGTCATCTATAAAATGTCTCGAATATAAAACTTAATTTAATTTATATAATTGATTAGATATCTTTATTACTAAGTAATTCAAAGTACAATTGATATAGAAATTATTTATAAGTTAGAATTTATTTTAATTTGTGAAAATATTAACTTGTAAAATATTTATTCACATCTATATCTATATTGTATTTTATGCCTGATGTAACAAATGATTTAATTGTGCGCGTAGATGTAAAAAATAATCCTTTTAAAAACGCAACTAAAATCGATTATGGGACTTTTGTTTATAGATATGCGACAAAATGGTACGATTTCTCGCCTAGACTAAAATCTTTACTGATTATAATTCTGTACAGAAGTAATGTACCGTGCGAATTAAAAGCAGGTAATATAGTTCCGTTATCGATAATGACTTATGCAGGGGTAAGTACAACTGTAAATTTATTTGCCGTGTATTTATGTTCTATTTTCAACTATATAATATATATACAGAACAACTTACGCATTTATATATTTAATTTAAGGTGGTACGAATGGGTGTATCTTACTTGACAGCGTTTTTATCACTCAAAAATTGATTATCGAAATTTCACTTCATCGATATGTCTTCGTTTCATCTTATTATTTATAAAACACAGTAAAGATATTAACGACTTCATTATAGCTTCGATAATATAATTTTATTTGAACAGTCACTTTTTCTCTGCATTTTTTTACGATTTTTGTAAAAAAATAAATCTTCTCGAAATATTTGAATTACTAAATGTTAGCTTTTAGATATTTTATATAAAAAATTAACATACTGAAAGGGAAGTAAAATGTAAGTAGTTTTGCATTGTTTTTCTGTAACTATTATTCCTTCGTTATGCAACCCGTTTTACTTCGAGTCTATAAATGTTACCGGTATATGATCGATTATCGATAATCAGTCAAGTTCAAAATTACGTTGCATAAACTCCAATATTTTTTATTAAATTTGGCAGCATCACTTAATAATAAAACATTGCAAACTCTATACATAAATATATGTTTTTCGTGTGTCAGCAGCGGAAGAAAAAATATGAAATACAGAATTGAATTATAAAACTCACCAATTCAAATATTTTCCCTCCCCGCAGTCTTCTGCAATCTTTCCTTTTCGCCTTCGAAAGTGTAGAAGCTTCATTCTAAATGCCAAAAAAAAGAAAAGAGCGTAAAAGAAACCGGACAAAGAAAAGAAAGTAGAATTTATTTCACTTAGCTCTACTTTCAATACTATTCTATAATTTTCTTGAATTCTTTTTTTTTTTTTTTTTTTTTTTGTATTCTCTTAAAACAAGCGTTACCTCGTATTAAACGATGAGCGTAGAGTAGGAAGATGTCAGAGGAGAAAAAAGCAGACACAGCAAGCAAGACGAGTCGCACTGTCACACTGTCGCACTGTCACTGTCGCACCGTCGCACACGCACAGCTGGCCGCTATACGCTACAGACAGGCGCTTTGTCTGCGCGCGCATTCTTCAATGGCGATCGCAAGTCGTGGTGTGGATCTGTTCTTGTGCGGTGCTGCTGGTCCTACGATTGTCTCGACGTATAATCGTCGAATCCGAGGAACCGGGTGCACGGTCCGTGAGCACGACGATAAGAGTCGAGCTCGATTTTCGTCGAAAACGTACAGCACATAGCCGGCAAGACGAAGCTCAAAATGCCACTGGTGAGTCCTCCGTCCTGTGCTTTCTCTCGTTTGGAAGCTTCCCGTATCCTGGCTGTCAAGTCATCAACCCCGATAACGCTCTTTCTTCCGCTCTTCTTTTGACAATTCCTTCCTCGAAAATGTCTTTTCTTGTCCGTCGGTTCGGTCCTTAATTGATGAGCGAGAATGCGATTGTTTGTCTTCTCGATTTTCGAGGTGAGACCTGGGTGCGGTTTTGTGGTTAGTTACAAGCAAAATAAAAGGAAATATGAGACTTTTCAAGAGAGAACTTGTGTGTGAAGATCCATGCTTTAATATTAAGTTGTATTTTGTCTACAACAAGATTTAAAAAGATTGTTAGGAGTATAATTTAAATAGGTCAATAAAGATAGAAAAGTATGTCAATGTATGCAAGCTGATGCTAATGTCAAATGACTAGTATCTTTATCAGCAATATGTGTACAATTATTAATACTTATTAGTTGATAGAAGCTAATGTAAAAAAGATATCAAGCATATATCATGATATCTGTGGGAAAAAGAGAATAAATTAACAGAATTTTTAAACAAAAAGATTTAAAAATAGGTTGTACGATGCATCAATATTACATTTTATTTTATAGAGCGCAAGTTCGAAGAAGTCATTATGCGTACTGCCTGAAGATGTTATTCACGAGAGAAAAGTACGTTAGTGTACAAAAGAATCTAATATCAACGTTATTAACGTTATAATCAAAATTATAAATTATATTTAGTAACATTATTATTATCGATACAAAAAATAATATGCAGCATTATTTTTAATATTTATTATTTATTAATATGAATAAGAATAAAAATTTAATATATATATATATATATATATATATATATATATATGTTATAATATATATGAAATATATAAATAGTAGACTACAAATTAATACTTAAATATTGATTTAATTTTATATTTCTAACATAGGATAAAAATGAAAATGGCTATATTATGTTTTTCAGAGTAATCATGCTGCCCTCACACCATTGGAAGATATGTCTGCGGGACGAGGGCAAGCAGGTGGAGGGCCTCCTCAGAACTGTCAGAAAGTTTTTATACAGCGTGATTACAGCGAAGGAACGATGGTTAAATTTCAAACGCGATTTCCGACAGAACTGGAAAGTAGAGTGAGTATTTCAAATGATTCAAATGTTTCAATCTTTATAATTATATAATCTCTAGTAATGCTCTAGGATTATAATGAAACTTGAAAATAAAAAAAAAAAAAAAAGCTGATCGAGAAATATTTATTACAACATATCTTTCGATTTAGCTGGACAGACAGTTGTTCGAGTACACGATTAATCAGTTGAACAACTACTTCGCGGAAGCAGAGCGTGCTAGCTGTTCCACCTACTGCGAGAGCTGCCTATATTGTCTCACGGGTTATCTGATAAGCATCTGTACTGAGACACATTATGAGAAATGTCTACGTAAAGTTGCCAAATTTGTCAGCGAGCAGAATGATCGGGTATACAAGCCACGTGGCCTCCTACTGACGGATCCAACGACCCGCGGGCTAAGGCTAATAGAGATCTCGGTACTGGATAGACCTGCGTCGTGACTGCATATTAGCCGATCCAGGGAGTTCTTCATGTGACCCCCCGCGCAGCACTTTGGACATTACCTCGTCAGAATCACGGACATGCACGCGCTCGTGAGTGCCTGTCGGCATGATTACGGGGCATACCGGTTAGTTTGAGCCGGTTGCGCAGTGTGCAGGAATCCTGCAAGGCTGGAGGGATTCAATGATGATATCTTGCAGGTCGCAGGTCGCTTAGGTGCATCTTGCACATTTAATCTTGCCGAATACACGTGCAATGAGCTGAAACTCTCTTGCTATCGGGTCGAACTTAGTCGTACTTAGTCCTAAAAATAAAATATCGTAAATAAACGATAAAATATGTGTGTGGAAACTTACAGGAAACAAAAGTATGTATTGCGAATGATTTGTGGAGATTTCATTGTCGTAGATTTACCTGTCAATCTAATTAGAATAACATGCTTACACAAAGTTGGCCTAATTGTGACGAGAGAGTCTCGCGTTCATTGGCGTTCGTGATGTCTCGATCTTAAACGGCAGCTTCTCGAAGAAGAGAAAGCATGCATCGAAGCGCGTGGATGTAAAACGAAGCCGTGGCACTTCTATAAGTTCAATTTTTCTATATGCGTACAGAACATGTAACATACGAAAGTATATATGAAGTGTATGTGGCGAATCAAAGATTGCGGAGGTGGAAAAAATAATCTCGTTGTTTACATTGCTAGATGTGATTAAACAATCAAATTGTTTATCGTGAGCCGCTATATTGATTCGTCATGTATACAATGGGGTCTACATATTTTTTTACTGTTCATTTATGACTTTATCGTATCATCTGCATTTAATTAACGAGACGTGAATGAAATGTGTGTTTGCGTGAATTATTTAATGAAAAGATGGCATTCGAGTTTAACGTCTATGGTGCGTGCGTGTTGTTCAGAGAGAGAGAGTCCACCGAAAAACCTAACCGAGAACTTTAATAAGTTACACTTTCGATGAACGCTCAAACGAATGATAATTCTTCTCATCTTCCGCGATGTATCTTCCATTGCGTTTATGTATCCACATGCAAGAAAACAAGTCTCATTTCGCATACTTAATTATATACATATATCGGTTGTGGTGTTTCGGCGCGAATGGATATCTCTCGACAACAAAAGAAGATAGAATTTGTTTGATATTACAAGCACACGTTGCGCTATCAGGGAAATCCGAGGATTGGCTAAAGAAAAAAAAATGCATAAACGCAAAGAGTAAATTACGAATTCAAATCGATTGGCATTGTGATCAAGGATAAGCCGAAACCATTTGCGATGCAACGCGAGATATTTTGTACGTCACTTTAATCCGCTCTCTTAGTGGAAATTGAACGCCCGTTGGCTGTCGTCGCCGATCTCCGTTCGCGAGTCCTCGAGATCCGCTCGTGATATACTGAATGTTTTCTCTACTTTGTTAATTAGTTGTAAATGATGATCTCAAACGATACAACGACGCAACACCATATCTACATTTACTTTCTCTTATTCGCACTTCGGGAGCCTAAAGTGTCGGAGCAACAAGTGCCATCAAGAACAACATATTTTTCTTTGGCGTGGCATTACTTGGTCAATATTATTCGTATAGATCACGAATCGAGTTTAGGTTGCGATTCTCGATTTATGATATTATCGCGGTATCGCATACAAATGGTGAACGATCTCTCTCATTTTTGGTCACAATGCGCGCGGAGCGCCTGTCTGACGTTGTAATGCGACGTATTGTTAAAAGAAAAGAAAAATCTTGCCAAATCAACGTGTCACTGCCTCGGCGTACGATTTCCTAGCGCGGACGAGCGTGTAGAAGAAGAAACGTACGAATTAGAGAGCATCGAAGAGAGAAAGAGAGAGAGAGAGAGAGAGAGAGAGAGAGAGAGGAACGACTGAAGGAGATGGATTTTTCCAAACGAAAGAAAGACGATTTTTCAAACAGGAAGCGACATTAGGAAAAGGTTTTTTTTTTGTTGCCCAATTCTTTTGCACGTCGCAATATCACGTACACGGTGCTCTGACTACATGCAACATACGCATGTTTGCATATAATGTATATATAGCGGATTAATCGTCGACACACGGAGTATAAAAAAAAAGAAGCAAATCGTTGTTTATACTTAATTTAATTTAGTAGGACCAATATTGGATTGAGATGATCCGTAAAATGTAAAGGACACCATCGTGTTACGAATGTAATTTCTAAATGTTTTAATAATTAAAACGGCGTAAGAGCTCATATATATTTTGTTTTGGAGGCTGTCTTTTAAAAATTTAATTCCCTATCGATAATTTATATGCATAATTACAGACTATAATGTATATACATATGTATATACATATTTATATATATATATATATATATATATATATATATATATATATAAATTAAAGATATTTATATAACATGATCTATATCATATATATATAATATAGATCCTTTTATATATATATATATATATATAAAATATATAAGTCTATATATCATTATATAATTTATATTTATAGTGGCATATTTAAAAAACCCGCCTGCAGTATTTGCAAAATTTACAGTTCGCTACGCCCTCTTAAACATCGTGACCAATGGAGAAAGCAGGTGGAGGCGCTTCGATACTTCGAGAATCGCAAGCGTCACTTTCTCAACGAACTTCAAATCGTAATCAGTAACGGAACGGGTCGCGGCGGATCGCAACGGATCTGTACATTTTCCGCGATCGTTATCGCTTAAAAGTGAATGTCGCGCGCGAAGAATTATCGGGAGTGTTTTATAAAGCGTTTGTAATGCGCGATCGTTATTATATATCAGTATCGCGATCTCGGTAACGCGGCGATCCGCCTCGATGTCGCGTATCATCTCACTGCGTTATTTTCCCGCCAAAGTGCAGAAATATGCTTGGATCATCGTTAGGTAAAGTGCCTTTATATTAAGTTGTAATTATTATATTCTTTTTTAATGATTCATTATTTCAATTGTTGCGATCGATTCGCTTGAAATATTTTAACTGCCTCGATATTCCGAGAATTGCAATATCGAATTTTCCGTAGAATCTTCGATCTGACAGTTAATATGCATGAAATTACCTGCCGTGAAAACGCGCGTGATTATTCGCTTCGTACTTTCCTCACGATTGTTACTGTTTGAAAGAGGATCTCTACGCGCAAAAGATTATCAAATATTTCTCGTAAAATGTTTTGATTTCGGTATCGTGATTTCAGCATCGAAATCCGTTCCTGTGTGTCGTCCTGCATGGAGTTCGTCAAGGTTGCTCAAAGTCGTCTTCAAATCACTTTCCCGTCAAAGTGCAGCCAAAGCACAATGAATGCACCAGGTATGTGTTATATTTCGACTCATATGTATTAAATTTTTCCATTTTGCGTGGCGCCAAACTTGAGCAGATACCCATTATTATGATCGGTAATATCAATAAGTCTTCTTTTCTGCGAAAGAACAGAAAAAATATTTGATGGTTTAAAAACGAAATTTTTAATAATATTTTATCTTTAATGCTTAGTTATAAACCGGCTAATAAATCAAACTCTTGAGAGATTCATTAATTATAATGATGAATTATGATTGATTAAAAAAATTAACAATTACTTTTTCATAATGATTTTTAACAGTATTTTCTTCAGCTAGTAATATAATTAGTTTTTTTTATTAAAATGGTGACAATAGAAACAAATTAATATTCCTAAGATAAATATTTTTAAATAATTTTTTTAGATTTTGCAATATTAAAATATTGCGTTTTTATTAAAATAATTATTTTCGAATAATATTCTGCTCAAAACAAGACTTTTAATAAGAATATAGCGCGTATTTATACGCAAATTATATTTGATAAATATTTATATTTAAAAATCGTATTTTTTTTTAAATCTTATGTTACTGTGTTCTTGAGGGGTTTAAAATAATTTGGTATATTCGAGCAGTTGTTTGAGCACATCCAGATTTTATTTGACCGTGTGCAACAATTTCTGATAGGCATATTGATTCGCAGCTATATCAAAAGACTAGAAACCAGTCTCGTTTTCGTGTTGCTTAACTCTCAGACTCATCCAAAAACGCTTGAGAAATTCTGTAGGAAGTAACACCGATTTCGTACGCGCAAATTTTCATCCGAGATATCTGTCATTTAATTTAATCGATAATAAACAAAAAAAAAAGAGAAAAAATTTTACCACGCATTGAAATTGCTTTGAGATCGGAGTCGCTCTCCGATCAGATAACACGCGTAATAATGAAATAACGGAAATACAAACGAATGAGCGAACGTAATATTCGCGTTTGTCGCGATCTCCCGAAAGGTCAATGTACAAAACTCGAATTGGAAATAATCGCGGTGGACTCGCGTTCATGCTTGCGTCACAGATTACGCACGTTTGCATGCGTGCATGCGTGTACGATTTAATCCTATCATTGCCTCCGTTTACAAGCGCTGATTAACCGCGATACCAAAGTGCCGCCGCTCGCTATGTACTCATATATAATTCGTTATGTACATATATATATGACGAGAGTTAATGATGAATATGCGATCGTGTTTGCAACTATAAGCCAGCTACAAGTTCCATAAAAGAAGATAAAATTTTTTTATTTTCTCACATACGAAATTGAAAATGTTGCGCGCATGTGCTTATACTTTTTTTTTTTTTTTTAAATATATTCTCTTTATATACTTTTATAAAATTTAAAATCGTTGAAATTTTTACGCTTAGAGTTAAAATTCTTTATCTACACGATCTTAAAACATTTTAATTCTACTTACTTCAGATTGCGTTTTTACAAAATTGTAAATGCGAAACTTTGCTACTTATGGAATTTAAAATATTTTAAACGCATTTACTTGAGATTTTTTTATTTACAAAATTTAAAGTGTTTTAAACTTATTTATTTTGCTGAAAAAAATTTTAAATACTCGAATTGATTTAAATTAAGAAATCAATTTGAGCAATTTTTATTTCAACCGTATTAATTTAACTCTCATCTTCATTATCGCGGAGATCGCTTTGCGAGGAGAGATCTGAAATAACCAAAGCAATTAAAAATTGCACTTCTTTATAATTTGAATTGCATATCGTGGAGCAGCGTGTCCGCGAGTCCGACTTTGCACGTCCTCGATCTGCAAAGCATGTCATCGATCCCTTCGCCCGCCGAGCAATACATATAGCCTAGAATATCATCGAGATGCGATACAAAAAGATTGTCAAAATTGAATTCTTCATCATTATCATTCGACGATGCCCAATGTGTTCACATGCACACATACAGCACACTCCCTCGCGCTCTACGGGATTGCGATTATGAGCAATGTCGTTGTGAGGTGCAACGACCGACCGTCAAGTTCTCTAACTACCTAGCCATCGACTAAATGTACATACACGTTTACGTAATACCGTGTCTATGTATTATCGCCTTAAAATCTACGGGCAACAGTCTTCTCGAGATCCGACTTTTTGTGAGACATCACTTCGGATATTCTTCTCTTTCCTCTTTTCTGTGTGATATTTTTTTTCCTTTTCTCCTTTTTTACTTTTTACGTTTGGTTCGTTGATTTTGTACCGCGAAAGTTTATCATTATTATTATTACTGCGGATTTTGATTCGTCATTTTTTACCTTTTGCCGGATAATGGCATAGAGAAAAATACGTCATAGTCAATATAAGATATCTTCGAATATGTGTTTCCTTTCTCAGATTGTTAATATTATGCATTTGCCTGTTACGTAATCTTATCTCTTTTTTTTTTGCGTACTAAATTTCACTTAATATAATGTCGAGTTCTTTTCTGAATATTTTGATTTGAATTTGTGTTCAATTCAATAAAAAAAAAATAATATCAAGATATTTAAATCTCTTTATTTTCGTACATATCATGAAGCGAGCAATTATGAAACCAATTTTGTTTAAATTAGATTATTTTTTTCTCATAAAAAAAATTTAAATTGTCTTATTTATTTCGGTTAATTATTTTTTTTTAATTATCTTTTTTTAGACATTAATTCTTTGAGACTTGTTGCTACTTTTTTTTCAACAATATGTCATCAATTTTTTCGGATCTAATTAAACTCGTTTTTTTCATGTTTTTGATTTTTATAAGTTGCGAAACTTATATTATCTCTTTTCACTGCTGCTTCTCTCTATTTTCTTATTTTGATCAATTTTAATCAATTTTACTTATCAAAACAATCATTTTTAAATTGCAAATATTGTAGTCGTGTATGACAATTTCTACACATATCAATGTTTTTTTCTCTCCTGATAATTTCCGAAAAGGATTCATTTCCCATAAATATTTCGCCGCTGCAAAAGTAGCTTAAATGTTATTTTAAATAACTTTTTGGCATTATTCATTCATCGTGAGTAGTTCAATTACGTTATTAGAGCAGGTTATCTTCTTAAGAGCGATTTCTAAGAAGTTCATCTTGAAGCTCTTTTCTCGTGAAAGTTACATTCATCCACGGATTATCTGTCAAAGTGCGTTTAGCTTTCATAATGGCATCGGGAGATTTCATTTTCCACGATCTGGAAGCTGCGACGTGTATTGAAATATTCATTTCAAGATACATATCATAAACCGTTCGATACGGCATCATTCAGGAATGCTTTCGAGCGTCGTTGAAGTTAGCCGTCAAATGAGCAGGCACAGTTTGTTCCGATTCTTTCGTTCCGGGAGCAACGCTTTCGATTTGCCGGCGTCCTCTGAGCTGCTTCTAGCGTAGAGAGACCTGCTGATACGATGTCGAACTCCTTTGCTCAATGTACGTCCACCCTTCCTCAACGAGGCGAATCTACCGAGAGTCGACTTTTCCGGCACTTGTTCCTTTCTGTCGGCATGAGCGCAATTTAACGTTGTAACCGTGAACTCGATATCTCTAGGTTCGTAAGAGACGAATTCTTCCACTGGTTCCTCGATTGTGTCGCGATCGATCCACGTCAGTCCCATCTCGACTTTTTCCGCCAAGTCCTGCCAGTGTTTCCGGTTTTCGATGGTACCCTCGTGAAGTGGCTTTATCCACGGGAATGTCTCCGACATGACCTTGTAGAGCGGTAGGCAAATGACATCGATGAAACCGACTTGCATCTGTGGTAATTCATCTCGCCTCTCACGGTCCATCATCGCCACCGGCTGTTGGTTGAGCTGTAAACGTTCTAGATCGCCTTGGTCGAAAAACTCGTCGGCTACCAGCTTCGCCACGCGATGCTGCACATCCCAGGGCTTTGCTATCGCGCTCACGTCGCACGCCGTCATCATCATACCACATAGTACTACGAAAGAACAGTCAAAATTAATTAGTCATATTTGATAAAGAAAAAGGTGGCAAACAAGTGAAATGTAAAATAAAGTATCAAGTGATCTTACGTTCTTTTTTCTCTTCGCTCTGCCAATCGAATTCGCCTTCATCGATCACCTCCATGAAACGATTCCTCTTCTTGAAGTACATCGCCAGATCGGTCGATAGAATAGCGCTCTCCACGACTTTCATCACACGTCTGTAGTCCTCCATTGATAGACTTTGAAAGATATTGTTGCTGTCGGAATTTAGAATCATGACGCACTGATCGAAGTGATGATGTTCCATCGTGCTGGTCGAGTAGAGGATCGCCAGTGGAGATTCCGTTTTCGTTTGGAATGCGTTGTTGGTACCGCGATGGTCCAGATCGTGACAGAGACAAGCGACCAGAAGGCCGAGAATTTCCAAATCGGTCATGAATTGCTCCATTTTGCCAGTCTTCAGCATCGCGAACATCGTTTGCGCGACGTTCAGCGCGTGCCGCCAATTATGATACTTCACTGGCCTGTCAAAAATAATTTCTACTTTCACAATTCTATTTAAAATCGTGCGTTTAGTATCTCTAAAAACATTGTTTTCAACGGTAAAATTAAATTTAGCACTAAAACTAAATTGAAATATATATGTATATATATATATTCACCTGTAATTCTTCTTTACACTGAGTATCCATCTGCACAGGACGTCGTACGGTATATGAAACTTCTGTATGAGATCGCACTGTTTGAACATCCTGATGGTGGCACGACACGTGTCGTCGTCGGTGAGATCGAAATCGATGAACGTGAAACTGTAGAGATTATATGTTTCCGCGGACGGTATGGTATCGGAGACGAGTCGCAAAGCGTCTTCGTTGTTGGCGGTCGCGTGATAGCTCAGACACTCAAGGGCCACCTTTTGTTTCGCCATCAGTTTGCACGCAGACTCGTACATTTGCGTATTATGAATGCCGAGACCACAGAAGATGGCGAACGCCTCGAATATCGATACATCCGAGTCGGTGAAAGACGTGCCGTTATCCTGCAAGGAATTTTTTTCATTGTCAATAATCGCGCATTTGCGATGATTCTTTTATCAGTTTCATCTTATATGATACTTGTACATTTATATATAATATATATATATATATATATATATATATATATTTATAATACATTCTTGAAATAGGAATATATGGTTTTTTACGAATCTATTTGGCAATATTTATATTAATAGCATAAATAATTAAATTATATATTTTTATTAATATACATATATATGTATCTACATAATTCTTTTTAATTTTTATATAATTTCAATTGCACGCGAAAATATGGAGATATATGCAGAAATTGTCGCTGTTTCATATAGCGATTTGCACACTCAAGTAACATATTATTCTAAAAAAAACCAGCAATGTAATAATCGTGTATATAGCATACAGATTAAGAATTATTAAGGATTAAATGCAAAGTATCTATAATACATGCAAATTATCAACAACAGATTATAATAGATTATTCAAGATGATTGTGGAGTATTATTTAGAAATTGAGAAGGAGATTATCAATTCAGACCTTGTTGATCAATTGAGCAACTCCGATAACGATTCTCTGTCCGTTAACGATCGGCATGCACAGGATACTCCTAATGGGATTTTTCCTGCTCTCCATTACGTCTTTCTTCAACCACGTGGCGACGTCACCAATGTTGAGAATCTGACCCGTCGCGGCGACGTATCTCGCGATTTGTCCCAAGGGACTCGATAGGTCATTGTTGCTTGGTCGATAGACTCGTGCTTCCTGCGTTTCGTTCTCCATCTCGAAGACCATGGTGAATTTGGTGTCTTCCGTCTGAGAAAAATAGAGATGTAATATAATATAGCGTCTTATATAAAAAAGAATATCTACTAATATTTTTTATTATTAATTTTATTTATCTTTTTTTTATCTCTTAATTTTCAAGTTATTTCATGTAAATGTATTCTAAATTTTATAATAAATTGTATTTAGCGAGAAACAAAATTAAAACCTTAAAGATTTTCTCTCAGAAAAAAAATCTATATATTTTGTCTGCTATTAGAAAGATTCAATTCTTAAATGAATTCGATTAATGTCACGAAAGTAAAGCGAAGAAACGGTAAAATCCGTTTAGTTCATCGAAGAATGCTGGAAAATAACTGTAAAATTTTTATTTTTATTTATATATATATCCTGGTTTGAAAACTTGATCGGATTACTCACGTGCTGTTGAAAAATGTCCTCCATGTCGATGTTGTTACTCTGAGCCGCCAGGAAAGAGAAAAAGATCATCAGACTTACGAATTCGAGTAACACGTGACGGTGCCACTCACCTCTCTTCTCGACAACGGTTTTCTGCTCTCTTGCACTGATTTCCCAGGCCGTTCGACGATTTTCTCGAGATGCCCCTAGAACACGAGACTTACCCTTAGCATCTTTTACTCTAGTGCTCTTTAATAGTCGCACGAGACATTTGATTAATCGAATATTATGTTCAATTAAACGTGTCTGTTTCCATTACACACATGTAGGTATATGTAGTTTGGTTCGAGAATCATTTTCTAAATTTTCTAATAATTCTATTACGATTCCACAATGACAAATATATTCCACATGGATTTAAAATCTCTTTCGCAAATAGAAAACACACTTACTGCCTCGCCGCAATCCAAGTCAAGTAAATAAACGGCGCATCTCTCACACTTGAGGAGCTCCTTCGCCTCGGTCATGATCTTCGTGACGAGACACTCGAGATTGTTTTGCTCCTCGAATATGTTTCTCGCCAGATTGAGGAGTATCTGATTGCGTCGGTATTCCTGCACGGACAGCTCGAACAGTTGCGCGTTCTGTATGCCGATACCGCAGAACGTAAGGTATCTATGACAATCGATACGTTAGATAAAATTAGATGCTCGATTGTATTAATAAACTCATCGATCGCGCGCGACGCCGATTATAATTGCGTATACGGCAATTACAACATAGTCTTGTAACTGGCCTTGCGTTATGCAATCAGTTATGCGAAAACATCGCTTTAAACGACTCTGTTCAAATGTTTGATGCTTGTTATTACAAGGGCAGTTACATATTTTCCACGGGTAATTCACATCTCTCTCATTTACCTTTGAAACACTTCGACGTCTCTGTCAGTAAATTCGTTGCTACCGTTTGTCTTGTTAATGATTTGAGCAACTCCGATCACGTCGCCCTCGTAATTGCAAATCGGCATCGACAGGATTAACGTTGTTTTATATCCGGTTCGCATGTCGATAGTGCTGTTGAATCTCGGATCCTGATAAATGTCAACAGAAATCTCTATTTTAATCTCAACAACATCGAAGGTGTAGGACTCATCGATTAATTGGCTGTTAAACAGAATTATTCAGAGAATTAATTGCCTGAGAGATTCCTTTTTATCGCTTGTAAAAATTGTAAGATTGAATCAGAAGATTTTAGTGGCTCAGGGTGAATCGATTAAACTCGAAGAATACATAAGATGAATGTGCGTGAGAAACCTTATAAGCATCCTTGATGTTGATAATCTCCTTGGTCTGTGCCACATAACCGGCGATACCGACTCCGAACGGTATTTTGATCTCCTCGTTCTTCGCCCGTTGAATGGCTTCCTCGAGTTCGGTGTCTTGCCTGACGTCAAACAATTTTGCCACGAGATACCGATCGTCCAGAGGTCCCTTCGCCAAAAATAGACTGCCGCGATCGGCATGAGTAAGTAGGCCGACATTTACCAAGATCTTGTGGCAGAGGATGTTTATGTCCAGTTCGTTCGCCACATCTCTTATTAGCTCCATAAACAGATCGCTCTCGTCCAGTTTGCCGAGCTCCTCGCGACGACCCATTAGCGAGCTGTGAGTCCTATGAGAAAATGTAGTAGGTATGTGATTCGTATAATTGCAAAACGAGTCTTGCGATAGGAGAAATTTAAAGAAAGAAATTATTGTAATATTAAATAATTACTTAACAGATTATTTTAATATAATACGATTTGATTGTGTAAATACACGAAGGTGTGAGACATTAAATATTACGATACATTATTTGATTATTACGGGTTACCTATTGGGACTTCTGCTGCGCTTCGCGGGTGAGCTCGAGGCCAACCATGTTTGAAAGAGATCGGATGTAACGCTGTTGCGTTTGCCCCGATTAATAAGATTTTCTTCTTGCTGCACGCGCGGCGCATTTGGTGTTATCGTTTGCAGCATGCACGTGCTCTGCAATCGTTGCCGAAGCTGAAGGCTTGCTTTCTCCCGCAGCCACGTTTCGGCTAGAGCGGGATTCGCCTCTAGATACCTTTGCCATTCAAGAATTTAATTATATAATGTATGTGTGTGAATTTACCTAACATACGTAAGATCTTGCTAACTCGAATCTCTATTTTTTATATGATTACTTATTTTTTTTTAAATATATTATATTAATGATAATATGATATTAATCAATATTTCTGCATTAATAAAAAATGAAACCTAATATGTTGACAACACTTGGTACATCTTTAACGTTAACATTTTTTAGAAAGCTTTAGAAATAATTAATTTAATTATATTAATAATATGTAAAAATAATAATATTTAATTAAGTAATAATATTGTCATTAGAGGGAGGGAGAAGGCAAGAATAATTTAATATAAATTAAGTACCTCCCAACTCTATCCATGGTAAGGTTGTCGTCCTCGTCGTACTCGTGTATGGTGTCCTGACAGCTGACCTTCTTGCTTCTACACAGCTTGGCGATCTCAATCTCCTTCACGTCAGTCTTTGTGCTTGTACTTAGAGATACTTTTGATTTTGGTCGCGCGGACGTTTTTAACTTTCCGGGACTATCGTCGATAGAATCGACATCTTCCGATTGCTCGGGATTGAACGAGCGCACTAAAGGACAGTCGTTTTTCTCCGGCGTCCTCTCGGACACCGGTTTCGTAGAGATCTTCATTGTCTCAAAATTCTCAAGATTGTTGTTGTGGTTTGCCTACAAAAGAACGAAATTGTCTGGTCGTATACTATAATATTTACTTTTAATCTTTAACATATAGTTGATTTGTGATATAAAAAGTATAAAAAAACAAAAGCCCCGGTTTCATAAGATACTTTTCAAAGAATCAGTTTCAAAGATATTCCACAAGTCAGTTTTTTCTTTAATTATTTTCCTCCTTAATTCTAATTATTTGGATATTATTATTTTTGTACATAATTTTTAGTGTTTTACAATATCAGAGCTTTTTTAAATAAAATTTAAATAATTAAAAAAAAAATAGTAATTTATTTAAATATTTGATCTATTTTTGTACAAAGTAAAATACATATATTTAAAGCGATACTTAAATATTTCTACCTTTTTATATGTTTGTTTTGACAATTCTTAATTATTAAAATATTCGGGCTCTGAATGTCTTTACTCAAGTATCGTCAAAACACAATTATATGATTATGACGACAAAGATATTAATGTAATTTGTTTAATTACTTCCGTGTCGGCAGCCTCCGACAACTCGTCATCCACTTCGTCTTCCGCTTCCATATCACCTTGAGCTTAATGTGACGTGCATCGAGCGCAATAGGAACGTTCAGTTATGTTTGTCGCGAGAGCGGTGCTAGTGAAAAGGCTTCACATCTCATCGTTTTCCGACGTTATCTTTGCGGGTCTTGAAAATTCCAATCTGAAAGCAATTCGTGGTTTCTTCGTGATGTGAAGTATTTTTTTTTATTCTTCTATTCTTATATATTTTATTTTATAATATCGTAATAATATTATTTTTTGTGACTTATCAACAGACAGACATAAATCGAATAACGTGATTTAAATTAATTTAAATAAATAAATAATTGAATAAACAATTCGCTATATTACACGCGATAACAAAGATTCAACCTAACCACATGATTGTTGTTGTTATAGCGCAAAGCCGCTATTTTATTTATAGACGAATGCTCTTCAACAATTCGTATCGATTTTTAATATATGAATATGTGTACAGAGTAATAATATGTAGAGAACTTAATTTTTTTTTTCATATCGCTTTGCGTTTGTTAATTAACATAATTTACGCTGATGTAATTCGCGATTTCTCTTTTGCGATGTGTCACTTCGAATAATCTAGACAAAATTTTATACGACTGTTGGAAAAATGCTTTAACACTTTATGATTACGCAAATGTTTTGGAACGTCGTCGTTTACATATTTCAAGGACCGACAAGAAGCGATTATATATAAATTTCATATTTCATGTACGAAATTTTTTATTTTTGTAATCGTATATACGACTTCTCTCTCCCTCATTAAATCTCCTCCCTCGCGCATTTTCGTTCTCTTTTACTTTTCTCCCTCTCTCGCGGACGGGAGGGCGGGATCGAAGGCAACGACCCACTGGGGAAATCCACGTCTAATCACTGAATTATGAAATTATGCGATTTAATATTCATGAAGAAGCCGCCCAGTCGCCGCCACCGCTGCCGCCGTCGTCTGCAATTCTCAACGAGAATAACCGCTTCGCATTAAGTCCCTTGTTAATACGTTTCCTGTCGATGATTATCCTTCCCGCGCGCATCTCTCGCTCTCGTAACTCCGACATTTTATCCGCTAAATTGGAACCGAGACTGCGGATAATTGGAATATTATGGCGACATGTGGATATGTAATATTGCGAATTTGTTATTATGTTCAAGCACATTGTGCGTCGTGATTATTTTTCTTAAGAAACGCGTCATATGAAATCATATTACATTTATAAATGAGCCATTATTATAATAATTAAAGTATGTATTACATTTGAATGTGCTTTGAATTTATCAAACTGTTATTTAATTTAATTTTTGAAAAACAAAAATTCATATATTTTTATATTTATGTACATGTAGGTATTTCTTCAAATTATATTTAAATGAAATTAAATAGAGTAGTTCGTGGCTTATTTGCGTCATAAACTTTGATCTAATAAAAGCCCTTTACCTGTAGTAACTTATAACTTTCGAAAGCTATTAGCGGATCACGTGTTACTATGTACCTTATGTTTATTATAATATGGTATATATCTCTATTTAATATTATTATATATTGAAGGGGCTATCGCAAGTTAATTTTCTCAAATTAATTTCGCAAGAAATATATTAAATTAAATATATACGTAATATTTTTAGATATATTATGTACTTTTCATACATTTCATATATTTAAGAATTCGTGAGGGAGATGAATTTTTTAATACGCGAATTTAATTGCTTACTTACACAATACCAAGAGTAAATACGGCAACTCGACCAGCGCAAACACAGCCACCTGCATTGCTCACCTGCGGTAAACCGTTCGCGACGATCGTCTTATAAATGCAGCACACCCGCGTGTCTGGCCCGAAATAGCCATCACTCCTGCGAAATGTCACTTGTGGTTTCTCGCTATACGTGAAAGCCGCTCGTCCCTTTTCACGTACAATCGCAAGTCCTTTGTTGACAACCACGAATCCGTGGAAGAGACATTATTTCAACGGGCCACGAAAAGTTTCTCACAGAGAAATCCGTCACTATTTATCTTGAAAATAAACATTATCGAACGCACGAATGTACACGCAAGTCGCACGTTTTTCCATTTTTATTGAAAATCTCCTTTCGTATTTCTATCGCCGCGTCGATATCCTTCTTTGCAAGCGCAACAAAGATTCGGTCGACTATTGTTTGTGACGTTTCTCTTCTCGTGCTTGCATGCGTCGCGGACGCAACGTGCTTCCAAAAGCGTTCAATCGCGATCGACCGAACGAAAGCTCGTCGAATGAAAGTACGACTGTCTCGTCGTTTGGCAAAATTTGGAGACGCGAAACGTCGCCGCGCGATCACGCAGACGCATACTCGTGACTCGCGTATTTTTTTTCACGTTCAAGTTCGTCGCCATTCGATATATCTGTCACGGCGTGTTCTCCATCGTTTTTCATTTTCGTCCGCAAAATCGACAATAAACGCAATCAATTTACAATCTTCCTACTTTATTGCATTATCTGTCTCTCGCATTCTTAATTCCTTTCTTTTATTTCTGTATTAATTATTTTTTCCAAGCGTATTACGGTTACGCGCGAAACTAATCGGCTGATTAGAACCCCTTTTTATTCTTTGTCAAAGTAGCTCATCAGATAGGCTCAGTGGTGATCACGCGTGATCGGTGTGAGCTCTAAACGAGAGGATCTCCGACCGCTTCCGGGAACGAGATCATCGCCTCCTCCGCACGCGGCTTCGATCGTCCCCACGTCGTCGGCCTCACAAATAGAAAAGCCCTTCCCCCGCGCCTTCCTCACGAGTTATTTATCGTAGAATCGCTCCGATCTCTCGCGCGGGACAGGATCAAGGCGCAATTCGATGACGCGCGATCATGAGCACGAAACCGCATCTACCGGTACATCTTCTTCGCAAACTGGTCTTCCTCGTTCGCATCCTTCTCTCGTCCACGGAATTGTTTGCGTAAGTAAAGACGAAACTCTTGGATCTTTGCGCTGGTCGACTGACAACCGACGTCTAGTGACAAGTCGATCTCGACGAGGTCTTTAATTCGCTCGACGGAGCGAAACGACTCACAACATCATCTCCTCGAAGAATCACCCCCTTTTAACGTCACGCTTTCAAGATCAGCTCGCTGACAACCTTGGCAATTTCTCCTCGCTCGAGACACTATCAGATCTTCATTCTAATTTCAGAGGACTTGTCCGGAACTTTCTCGGATAAGATTTCACAGAACCGGGAGTCTGAGTCTTGGGAGGATATCCCGGTTCCGAGACGATCTCGCGCAGCGCTAATCGCGTGACACGGCTGCGTTTTCGCGCCGGGACGCGACACGACGGTCCGGTCGGCGACTACGTCGAATGGCGTGCGTACCGGTCGAAAGCTCCGAGCTTACTGAAGTCTCCCTCTCGGCTCTCGGCTCTCGGCTCTCGGCTCTCGGCTCTCGGCTCTCGGCTCTCTCGGGTCAGGCGGACGCGGGTAGCGGGTATTCGAGGAGGAGAGCGGCTGGCTACGCGTTCGAGCCTCCCACGGTTTCTCCGCTCCGCGCGCGTCGTCCGCCGACCGTCTTGGGGTGTCCTATCGTCGCATCGAGCGCGCATCCGAGTGTTATCTAGGCGAATATAGTAGACGTCCGTCTACTCGCGGCTATATATCTCTCTATTGAGACACGTGATGTTTATCGTCGTGCGTGTAATACATACTCGCGGCACATAGTCTACCTTCTCCGCGGCATTCTCCGCGAGCTCTCCGCAACATCCACGCTTATCGTCTTCGTAAGGTAGCCACGCTCGATGTGCGCGTGTGCGCGGATGCTCACGGACGCTTATCTTCCACCAGCTGGTGTAGGTGGGAAGCTGCGCGCGCGCGTACATACGCGTGTATATACATCTCTCCGTACGCTGTATGTGTGTGCGCGCACGTGCGGCTGGGATACCGAGGAGATGTCTTCTCTCTCTCGCGCGTGTTCTCAACCCTCCGGGAAAGATCGATAGCGGCTGGCGGAGAGAGAGTATCCCGGACAAGGCAGGCAGGCAGGCAGGCAGGCAGGCAAGCAGGCAGGCAGGCAGGAGGGCAGGCAAGCAAGCAAGCAAGCAAGCAAGCAGGCAAGCAGGCAAGCAGGCAGGCAGGCAGGCAAGCAAGCAGGCAGGCAGGCAGCCAGCCCAGGCAGGCAAGCAGGCAAACGGCCAGGCCAGACAAGCAGCATGCCCTGTCGCCCTGCACGCGAGAGATTTTCGGCTTCGGAATTTCGCGAGCGCCGGCCGGCGCGGTGATATGCCGATGATGCCGCGCTCGATCGATCGACCCGCTTCCTTCTCGCTTACCCGCGCGCGCTTTGCGGAAGCTAACGAGCGCGGAAGCCCCCGATAATCGAACACCTGTGCCTATATAATGCGTGTTTCGAGATATTTCAACACATATCGACGCTACGCGTCGCTATTAATGCGATTAACGCACACGGGTATGTTGGATTCCAACCCTTCAACATTGACGCGAGGAATGATGACCACTTGAATGATATATTTTTGTAAAATTCAACTGCAGTGGCCGCAGTTACTGCACGATATCGCGTATTAATATTCGAGTGTCAAAATTAATGAGATACTCCTCTACACACGTGTATGCCCTTTGATATTCCATGTAATAATTGTACAGATCCTCTGTAATAGTCTCTTGAATGTTAGTTGTTCGTTTATCAATTTGCGATAGAAAATTCCTAGGCTCAATATTTCATCTTGCATTTATTTACGATAGATATATATTTCGATGAGAATTTCTTTTTAATTATAAACAATTGAAAATATATGAACCGGAGAAAAATAGAAAGAAATTCTCAAAATCTAGTCTAATTGGTACGAATTGCGACGTTAAAAGTAAATCTCACAAATTACGAAATCTTAATTAGTCCCGGTATTGTCGACGGAATAAGCATTGGTATGTTCTTTGTACTTGTATTGACTAACGACTATTGTGTCTTTGTCGCTCTTGGTATCGAATAATCATCCGGTATTACATGTAAACCCTTATCAATGCTAATTGGCAATCGTTTCGCGTTAATGTTTCACGTTTCATTATGCAACATACGTGTACGTCCACTAGATGAAAGTAAAATCGGATTACGTCAATGTTTCATATATAAGGTGTGTCGCGCATTTTGCTTTGTACATTTTTCACGTTGCAGTTGCTACTTTTATCTTTCTTCCAATTGCAAAAAATAAATTGCAACTCACCGGCCAAAGCATTATAATTTTCGATATCGAATACTTTGGTAAAGAAATTTCAAATCAACTTTTTGTCGAACTTGTGTCAAAAGATTAAAATTATCTTTTACACCTACTTAAATGTATTTAAATAATACACACATATTTAGTTTTTAAATGTAAATACATTTTTTATCTTTTGTACATACTTTAATTTTATAGATTTCTCAAAGTTTATCGGAAGCGATATTGTTTATGCATTTTTCAGAAAATTCAATTATGAAAAAATGCTTTTTCCAACACTCTGTACATGATATATGGTGTCTGATCCTTTTTCGTTGATACAATACTGACGCTTAACCGAAAACAAGTGTTCTTTCTTGAAGCAATATTGCATAAAATGTAATAAAGATTACACAGTTAAACACTGTTGCATAGTCTGGTCTCTTATCGTCTATTATATTATTATTACTGTTATCGGCAAGTTAAAATTTTTATCCTCACAAAGGTTTTAAAGTAATTATAGCAAGTAATGTAACATATTTTGCTCGTTTCTTTACAAAAATAGCTCGATGCAACGATGTTTTAATATTGTATTTTACAAGCTTAGTTTTTGTTACACATGACGATGTTATGTGAGATCTGTGTAACATAATGTCGCCGTCGAAATCCATGTGTTATTACACGGTTACATCGTACGTCTGTTTATACGAAATGAGAGACTAAATTACGTTTTTCTGTACTCCCATTTCTCGAGATCCTTTTTAGGACAATGTCGCCGATTGACTGTCCCGATTTAAAGCGCGAGTCCTCGTGAATAACAGACACACCGAGGTCATTTAGCTATTACGAGTCTGTTTTTGTTTTCCTCTTTTTATTATCCGCGCAATTTGTCATAATTTGATTTTAATTTCGATTCTAATTTTCTACGTAATATACGGAATTAATGCAACGGGATTGGATTGCTCTTCGTCACGTTATGGAAATCAATAGATAGCACAGAAAGGCTCGACAAAGTGTTCGTTTTCCAAAAGTTTACAAAATTTGATTATTGCTTGCAAAAAAGTTATACCAAAATATGTACTATTATTATAAATATTAAAATAAAAAAATAGCTCTGTCCTTGTTTTGTGACAACGCTATAATCTAAAAGTCAGATTTAATATCGCGTGAGAACACTTTGTAATACAAGTGGTATTGCAAGAGGAATAAATGAATAAAAATATAAAAAACAACATTTTTTTTACTTTAGGTTTAATATTGCTCTTATTTTGCAAATACACAGATTTACTATCTGTGCGCTTGTTTAGTAACGATTAATTTTTGCGTTGACATTTAAACGTTTTGCTATATTACTTTTTATCAATGTATTCATTGAGTAAGAAAACAAAAGGAGATATTTAAGTTTTCTTATATGATATTTTCTGTATTTTTTTTAAAACCGAGTTACGTTTTAAGAATAAAGATTTAAGCGAAACATTTTAGTCACGAAAAAGCATTTACGTAATAACAAAAGGAAATATTCTGATTAATTTGAACAATTTTAAAATACCGATGTGACACAAGATTCATTATTATTAAAGATAATATAAAAATGTAAAAGAGCTTTCGATTTTTTTCTTACAAAATTCTTATATTTAATACCTAAAAACATAAGATTTTTTGGAATGAATTATGACGTTTCTATCAAAATAACGATTCAATCATCTGGAACAATGGAACATAATACACACCTTGTGTCTCCTTAGTATTTTCTCAGCCTTTCTTTGACGATGATACCAGAGGAAAATTTGATATCCGGAAGATTCCGACTTTAATTTCGATTTGTGCGTGTCGACCGATCGAACCTGCGAAGTCGCGTATCATGGTAAAATACATATATATGACATAGTCGATGTAGGTGGACAAAATGTCAGGGACACCGATATCGCGCAGAAATGAAGGCAGAAAGGTCTCGTCCCGTTGGATTCCCGCCAGGGTTATGGTTTCGAAAATGAGATGAAAACGGAGAGAGAGAGAGAGAGAGAGAGAGAGAGAGAGAGAGAGAGAGAGAGAGAGAGAGAGAGAGAGAGAGAGAGAGAGAGAGAGAAAGAAAAATAACCGGACGAAAAAAAAACTCTAGAAGGACCATCGAGATTTGATGGGCCCTGAATGACTCGTTAGTGATGACGAGGAGAAAAAAAAAGTCGAGAGTCGCGCGGGCGGAGGACGGACGGGCATTAAATTTCGCTCAGGGTCGACGACGAGGGCTCTGGCACGCTTTATCGCGGGTTTTACTCCGCGATCTTTCATGCAACGCCGCGCCACTAATCTCTGCCACATCACCGAATACAAAGATGGAGGACCGGAATTGGGGCAGCGTGCGAGAGAGGAATGGATGTTTAAAGCTTGAAAAGGCTCCTTTACTGAAGGAAAAGATAATGAAGACATCGTTCGCGAAGGTTAAACGAGTACGATACATGTATATAGGAATTTACGTCGCAAGAAAACGTATGAGAAAATAGTTTTAAATGAAATAGCTCTTAATTTAATTTTGAAGCAAATAATAAATACGAGAGAATTTTGTATACAAATTATTTATAAAAAAAAAAAATATTCTACCTACGTATTATTATTTAAATAATTGTCCCAAATAATATATATATTAAGAAAATTATACAGGAAAAAAAATCGTCGTCTCTCGTCTACGCGATGATTATATCTCACAATATTTACCTTACCACGTTATCTCGGTGTTACTCCGAGTTTTGCGTCACGAGGCCCATCAACGTTTCGTCGTGCAAAGGCGGACGAAAATTACCGGATCATCGTCATGCTCCTCCATTAAATATACGTGACGTTTTTTCGTCCTTTAAGTTGTTGACTTTTCTTTGCGGTTGTTTTTCTTTTATCACGGTTTTCTTTACCTATCTCACTGCTAATGACGCACTCACTCTGTGCGACGCACTTTGCCTGACGCGTTTTATTTCGTGCGGAATTAGAGTCGCCCAGACACGATACACTATCGATTTTCTATCTATAGGGTACAATTTAACCAGCCTTAATTATTGACTCGCTGCGACGTTCGGAGAACCAGACGGGATTTGACTTCTTCGGTCAATTAGGAAAGTATGTCTATTATCAACATTTTGTATATATATATATATATATATATATATATATATATATATATATATATATGTGTGTGTATGTGTGATTGTAAACAGAGCAAAGCGTCAGCTCTTAAACAGTAACTAACAATGAATGGAGAAATAAATATCTATTTTGTAATGAACATTTCTATTATCCTTGAAGGGAAATTTGATGTTACAACAAAAGTGAAAAGGATTGTGAATTTGCAGATAAAATAAGAATAAGATATGACTTATGTACATACTTTAAGAAAGAAGAGACAGAATTGTATTACATTAATTATTATCTTCTCAATCTTTGATACGCAACGTCTGATGCACGAAAATTATTTTTGTTTATATTGTTTTTATTAATAAAATTGCTAATCCGTTTTATTATCTATTTTACAACAGAAATAGACATTCGTTTTTCTGGACTAGAGAATGATTACGTTAAGGAGAATGCTTGTTGTAATGATATACAATTTCGTAATAATAACTCAATATTGATTAATTGATTAATTCTACGTTATTAATAATTTAATATACTCTCTCACAAATTAGTGTACAAAGTTTCCAAGGAGGGGAACACTTCATTTTTAGAAAGGTTCATGTGCATACGCACATACGTCGTTTGCGGGATCGCATTTGGCTTCCCTCACGGCAACGGCGGAGGCGGCAGCGCGATTAATTGACCACCCCTGCTAATGACGATCGGCGTTGTTCACCGAATAAACCCCAGGGCGCAAAGTTATGCCCCATTTCGTCTCTTCTCGCGTCTTGTTCCTCGTTTAGAATTCCACCGACCGCCCTGCTCTATTTATGTTACTGCCTCCGATTTTCTCGAGGAAAACAACGGGGATTTATCTATGTGTTAGAACGATCAATATTTACGTTCTTTTATCGGACAAACCGAAAAATTATTAAGCTGTTCGGATAATATTCCGTACTTTCGATATCAGAAAAATAAAATCCAATTCAATTTATATACTGACAATAGAGCGCAGTGTTTAAGTTCACGAACAATAAATAACAATAAACGAAAGAGCAAGTTTATATTTTATAACAAATAATTCTACATTATCCTTGGAGAAATCTTACATCAGAAAGAAAGTGTGTATGTATATAGGTACGTGTATATTTTATATAAAATGTTCTCTGTCTCTCTCTTACGTGAATGTTGCTGTACAAAAAAATTTCGCACGCGCAAGTAAAATTTTTATCGCAGCAGAATAATACTTGAAACTTAAGCAGAAAAAATTCAAATATTCAAAGTGTAAAAATTTTGTAGACTGTCTTTTATACTTTTGCAGATGCAAGTAAATTTTTTTATTTTTCGATTTGTCAAAATTCCGCGCCTGAATTGAATTCTTAGAGTCGTATCATTCGATTTTGGACACAGTGACTCGTGAGACGCGCATTTATGAAGTACTATTACGATCTACGTAAACTAATGACGGGTCTCAATGCCTGTGGCAGATGGCGAGACCGTTAATGCAACGTAAATCAATTTCGCTGTAGATTGAGTGCATTAATAAGCTTTCAGAGGACTGCGTGACGTTCGATCGATCGATCGTCGTTTCTCATTATCGAAAGCGCGCGATTCTTGTCCATCTCGTGTATTCGCTGTATCTTGAATTCAGCGGATTCCTACCCTTCCATCCGAGGAACGTCGCTGTATCACGAATGACGGTCTCGGGGATGCTGTTCCATCAATAATTCACTTGGTTTAGTTACGATGAGGAGCCGGTTCTGCATGACCCGCTTAATTGGAAACACAATAACATTAGTAGACGCTAGCTCGAAGTGTCTAAAAGATGATTTAACGATATTTAACGCCACGCGGTTGTATTGAAACGGGAATAATGGCTCGCGAATAATTAGTTAATGAGCAATAAACACGATAATTACTTTGAATACGAAGAATAGAATTTTAACATGTATTAAGATTTACGAAACTTTTTTTAGATATATAATTGTTGCTAAATGAGTAAATCGCATTTACCGTCAAAGATCGTCGTCGGAATCGTGAAATCTTTCGTACGACACGATGGACTTTTGAAACGTATCGTAATCCTTCTTTTCTTCTTTCTTGCTCAACAACTTTCTCCGTTTCAATGTGAGATATATCAGCAATGGACAGTACGCTATGTTCACGATGCCCACAACTCGCATTACCCATGGGAATCCGATAGCTTTGACCATTTCGCTGCCCACGATGGGCCCTTGAAAAAAGATTGCGGTTTATATATTGTACATTTTTTATAATATTCTGCTTTTAATTACAAATAGAATCTAGCACACGTAAAGGCAGTTTTACACCTTGTACACATCATGCCTCTTCTCTTTATTTATTTTAGTTTTATTTCTAATCGACAAACATATTAATATATTACTCTACCTAAGGAGTAAGCTAAACTGACAGCTACTTGTTGAATGGAGTAAACGGGTCCGTAATTGCCATTTCGGTCTACTAAACTAGCCAGCAACGGTACGAGAGCTGCATCGGCGACGCCGATGCCCAAACCCATTGCCAGATGCGGGAATATCAATTGCGACATTGTATTGGCTGACGGGATAAGAATGGCGCTAACGCCGACCACAAACACAGCCAGAATCGCCACTTTACTGCGCCCGTAACGATATGCTATCACGCCAAAGAAGTTGGTCCCGATTAAGTAGCCCACGCTGTCTGGTATGAATACTGTGCCCAATTGCCATTTCTGCAAAAGAAATTAATTAAAAAGTTAATATTCTTTTTTATGAAAATTTATGGAACCGATGGTGTCGGTTTTAATTATCAAACGGTTTAATTAATATTCCAACTTTCCCCTCGCTTAATTTCAAGTCAACGTTAATTAATTTTAATCGTTGCTTAACCATTGATCATATTAATAACTATGTTGTAGACAGTAATAAAGTATCAGCTATACGCGATGATTTATGATTTATTAATCGAGCTTGATAAAACTTTTTTTCCACACATTTTTATTTTATATTTTATAAAATAATATGTAATTGTTTTTTTTTTGTGATTGTTTATACAAACCTTGGGTCTTATGTGGGTCTGAAGCCAAATGGGCAGACAAGGCTCTAGTATCGCTATCGGTGATGTCGAACACCAGATTGCACCGGAGATGATGAGGATATGTGGATTAGATAATAAATACATCCACGCTCTTTGTTGCTCGTTTGGCTGATATGTACGGAATAGGAAAATATAATGAAACAATTTAATAATATGTTTTGATTAAATCATTATTTTGAATTTTTAGCGTATATCGTAATGGCAATATTATTGAATTTTATTAAGTGATAAAAATCTCATACTCACTTCAGCGGCTATTTGAACGTCTAACATCAAGATTTGCAAACCTGTGAAATTAACACACTCAACATCATCAACAGTTTATTATAATCTCGCTCATAAAGAAATTATCTTCTTATTAATTATAAAATTTCGGAAAATTACTTACAAATTATTACAACGATGAAGCAAGACACTAATAGGAAAGGTGCCATCTTTCCCTCGAGATCGTAAAGCACAGAACCGATCGGATAACCCAGGAGAACACCCAGAGCGATACTGCCGAGGACGAAACCCATAATTTTGGATCTTTCGTCCTCCTTGGAATATTGAGAGGCGACCAGAGACATGCCGGAGACTGCTATACATGCCGAGGCTATACCTTGAACACTTCGAGCCAAGAACAATATCTCGTACGTTTGTCCAAAGGCGAACACTGCGATAACAACGGAGATACAAATCTTTTTGTGTTAATTTTGCGCCTTTTAACTATTTTTACACGTTTAAGTAACCGATAACAACATAAACGAACAATTAAAAATAACTGCATAATAAATTAAATCCTTAAGACTTAATAGAAATACTTATGGCGTTTGATGAATCGATTAAGATGTAATAAATTTAAAATTTTATCTTTTATTTTGATAACATCTTGCTTGAAGCAGAAACGAGAAAAGACTCCGATTATTCATCGGATGAAGACGCAAGTAAAAGTGTCGTCCGCTACTTACGTAAAGCAGCCAACAAGAGGCTCAGATTTCCCAGGAACAAGGGTCTGGCGTAGCCCAGAGTGCCGGTGAGGGTGCCCACGGCAGGATTCAAAATTAATTGGACCAGAGCCTTCGAGCTTAATAGTAATCCCACCCGACCGTTTTCGTCCTTCTCTGCGTTCGCGGTCGTGTTCGCGTCGAGTGTGCACAGGTAATCGGGAATAATCGGCACTGAAACATGTCGGAATCAGCAAATTGTCTGGAGACTCGTCTTTCTTTTTTTCATCTTAATTACCAACTACCGTCAACAGGACATTATCCAGGAGGAGACTGAGATAGACTATCACGACGATGATCGCGCGATTGTTTTTCAGATCGCTCAACGTCATCCTTGATCATCGATCTCGATGGATAGAGCAAAGAGAGATCGAAGACCAGAAGCCACTATATTTCGGCGGAAAATTCGACCAGAAATCAAAGATCTATTTTTGATTTTTGAAAAATTTATGTGTCGTAATCTGTCAATTTTCGATAATAAGAGACTCGCCTTGGCACATAATATTATTAAAAGAGCGCGAAAGAATAAGATATAAATAAAAATTTCAATTTTTAATGACTTAATAATTATTAAATTTTGAATATAGATTTTACGAAAAGAGAAAGATCGAAATACAAATTAACCAAATAAGGCTCCGTTATTCCAGAAGACTATATATTTATAGCAGTCTATTTTTTAGCCTATCTATTTAGGACGAATCTCTTTTTCAAACATCGAAAAAACTTTCTTGATTGATCCTCTCTCTTTCTCTCTCTCTCTCTCTCTTCCTCTCTTTTTGTCGGCCTGATAAGCGCACGTAATTCAAGTAGCTCCCCTCGTATTTCTCTTTTCTTTTTCTTTTTCGTCACTTGAAAGAAGGCTCTAAACGTGACTGGAAAGCGGACGAGTCTCGTGCGGGCTTTTATAGCCGCTTGAAGCTTGTCCTTGCGCAGAAGCTTTTTCATGGGGGGCTACACGAAGATTGGTCCGGATGGCGCATCCTTTCACGAACCGATGCACTTTTCGATTTATCTCCATTATAGTGGCTTATCGGTCGTCGCCAGCCGGTCTGATTTTAGCGGTTTTCATGGTGGTCTCATGATGTGGAAATAAACCATGGCGCACGTGGTCGTAAACCGTCAAAGAACGTCATCAATAGGATCGGTGAAGGGGCTGCGCGCGTGTGATAGAATTTTCGAGAGAATTACGTTTTTTTTTTTTTTTCATATATTTTTTTACGTATGTGCGTAAAATACGCGATTGCTCTAGATTAAAATTATTTATTACAAATTATTTTTATATCTTAGTCATTGTAAATTTCTCTTGAAATAAAATTCTATGGAATGAAAATGTATATGCAAGCTAAATATTATTTAATTGCAGCTTTATTTATTTGTGAAACAGTTTAATTTTTTCTTTATTATAATCCCAATATTATTGAATTGGATATTTTATATAATCAAAATGTATACATATTTTTTAAATGTATGTATATATTTTATGGTATCAATATTAATATCAATATCAATATATATCTGTATACATATTTTTTATATTGATTTTGATATTTTACGTATAACATATCCAATTTATTATTAAAACTTGAAACATACATGTTGGGGTAATATATATGCAAATTTCTTTATAAGACAAAATACAAATTATTTTATATTTGACATTAAAAAAATAGAAAAAGGTATAATAATTCATCCAAACGGCAAATTTTTCTCTCATACGTCACACTGCGGTGAACGCAAACTTCATTTTCGCGAGTCCCTTTGTTGTGTGTCCGCTATCTCGCTATCTCGTCATCGATATTCCCGCGGAGCATACACCTGTGCCCTGCTTGCGAAATTACGATCGACCATAATGCAATTTTGGCGTTGAGGTACATGCCAAATTGATTCTGCGCCGCACACGGCGCAGCTTTCCACTCATGTCTCTCCTCGCTTAATGTAACGAGGAACTTCCGTCGTCGAATTGGTTAGCAAACTCATCAATAATTACTGTAAACTTAAGTGTTTAGATTTAAAGTTATTAGAGAGGCTTTCAATGAATAATAAAAGTCACATCCTACTCTTTATTTACTTATAACTTTAATTTTTTAGAATTTTTTAAGTCTCGCAATTATTTAACAAAAAATCTGATTTAAATATTTATTTATTTAATTTATAACAATTTATAAATCTGTATAAATTTTTCATATAGCGCATCGAGATAAACATTAAATGAATTTAGCTCTATTACATAATATATTTATCTCAAAGGCGAGTAATTCTGCTGAGATCTTCATTTTCCCTTCGATCCTTTTGGTCTTCCTCGTTTTCTTCGTCCTCGTTCTCGTCCTCTTCATCGATCCTTTGCTCCCTTATCATATTTGTTGGACTGGCGTATCTCATGGGATAAATTTCATTGTATATTCTGAGAGTAGGTGAGGAATTATTTCTATCACAAATGGTTTCTACGTTGCTTTCTTCTCCCAGAACTACTCTCTGCGATCTATAGATCCTTGGCTGCGCGTAGATAACGTCATTGGATGCTACTTCAAGATTTTTTAGAGACTGGAAATTTACAGGATTTTAAAAACCTCTTCTCTATATTTAAGTTTGTAATATTTTTATATATAACTCAATAATTAATTATATGTAATTGTGTATAAGTTATTATTTTTCAATATTTTACGCAGAGAGATTTCGCATTTTTAAACATGTTATAAGAAAACAATGTTTTATCTTGTTTATCAGTTACTTATGAAAAAAATACATATCCGATTAAATTACCGTAATTTAATGATTATTCATACATACACACATACCTCGACGTATATTCGTGGCGCGATATGAGCAACATCAATTTCCTTCATTTCCGTCTGAAATCCATAATTACCATATCCAGACATTTCACGGGTTACATATGGATCTTCGCATCGATCGAGATGTTTCAAGCTCGGATTTGAATTGTCATGATAATCTGAATTTGTTGACACCTGTAAAATCTGATTTTCTTGAAACGGATGAACGTAGTCGTAGGAGGAACGTGACTGTAAAGTGGGAATTCTTTTATTACTGATAAAAAATAAATTATTATTTAAAATTTGTCGCATTATATACATATAATTAACTGTAAAAAATTAATTCAGTTTTTAATTAAAAATAAAATTGATAGCCGACAATTCACATGATTAATCGCAAGTATAAGAAATAAATTTTTTTTGTTTTATTAATTATTTTCAAAAATTAATAAAAACGTGTAATATTTTAACCTGCTTGATGATCGAATCGGTCAGTAGATTGATAGAATTGAATCTTTTCTCGTGACCTTTCCTTCTAGGTGAATGTGTGATTATGTAATAAATTTTTGGTATTAAAATACCGAGGATTATGGAGTAAGCCGTACCAATAATACCAAAGGAAACAATTGTGTCACGATATTCCGGCTGCATCAGCAGAAAACAAATCAGCCATACTATCCATGTTACCAGCAGACCGATGGATGTGCCAAAGAAGCATTTTCCTTCATAATAGTTGCGTTGTATTTTGGTGATGAAGCACGAAGCGACGAATAATAAAATTAATAGAAATATGTCATAGCCTGAAAATATATTAGAGATTGATTTTAAATAATTTTAGTAGATTATTTTGTAATATATAAAATAAAATAAAATATCAAAATCTAAGAAGATATAAAATACTAACAATAAGATAAATCAAATTATATTGAATTAGTTTAAAAAAAAAAAAAAAACAGAATACAATTTATTAGAAACTTAGAATTTATTGTAATCTTTCGAATAATATCACGACTTATTTAGACTCAAGGATTATATATATTATTATATTTTAAAATCAATAAAAAACGTACCTAGCAACGCGATAAAGATAGGACTTCTGATAACCACAGCCGAGTTTTTCGTGTTTAGAACGAAAAATATGACAGACACAGCAACTTGCACGCTGGACATGAAGAATGCCATGAGACTATGCAAGTATCCGTTGATGTGAATGACGAAAACGTCACTCTTGGACAAGGCCAGAAAGAATGCTTTCGAGAGCACGATCGAGAACGTAAAGCCGAACGCGAGAGTGGTGTGGAGGATTTTTTGAGCATTCAGATTTTCCGTGCCGAAATAATCATCCGTCATGCAGAAGGGCAACGCCGTCCACAGGGTAAACATATTGGTCAGGACGAGGACGATCGTGAAGGTTGGATTGCCATCTAAAGTCTCTCCCGTCACGAAGCGACGAACGATGAAGACCACGATGACGCAGCACGCAAACGTGCCGCACACGACGGCGATTAGGAAAATAGAAACGTAAACACTATTCTTCAGGACGTTTTTACCGATGATGTCTGTTGGAATATTAGATTAATCTTCAAGTTTACTGTACATACATTAGAGACATGATTTAATATTTCTGACGACTACTAATGTTAAGTAGATCTGAATTATAATTAAATATTGCGTGAAATTGATCAAAGTGACACATTAGATCTCCTACTTTTCATAATTTATTAAAATTTTAATCAATTATGAAACGTATACAGGAGATCTAATATCTATAATGTGCACAGTTAATCTATAATTATGATTATTAAAATTTTTAAAAAATAGATATCATATAGCATCTTACAGATCCTACATTACTATAGATTGTTACATATAATTTACATTTTTTTCTCTCGTCTATTTTTTATATTTCTCTGACAGCTAAATGAGCATCTCGTGAATTTTGTACAAAGCTTAAAAAAATTCATATTATATTTACATCATTTTTACCTTTCGTCATAACTTTTTGTTCGTTGGATCGTTTCTGGAAATTCGTGCAATTCTCGCAATTCTCGACGCGCTCCTCCAGACAGAGCCCCGGCATTCCGGACGTCATTTTCGTTGGAAGTACGCGCAATTCGGACACTTCGATCTCGTAGAGAGCGACGTCGACGAGCTCGTGCTGTGTCTTTATTGCAACCACGTATCTCACCGAGTACGACCTCAGTTGCAAAGCCTTGTAGACATCAAAATCGCGTATTTTCCGCTGCAATTGCGAACGAAATTGTGTCATAATGCAGTTTTCTTCGTGGTTCCCGTCATCGTCATCGTCGGTAGTGCAATTTCTCTTTTGACCTTCCTGGAGAATATCCATTAATTCAACAATGGCCTTGCCAATACCAAGGAGATATGGTGAGTGGTTCATGGAGTCTTCGTTCTTCTCTAGATGTTCGTTCACGTTTGAAAATTCATCGAGATCAAAGCCAGATGTTTTCGGTTTGATGACGTACGATCCGGGTGGTATGAGATCTGGAAAGTTTAAGAGACGTCGCCGACTCTTAATTTCGAAATTTATCATCTTATAATTTCATTTCTGATATACATTAACATTTAACACGTAGTCTACTTTTAATGGTTTCAATCACATTTGTGAAAGAGTAAGCTAAATAAGAAAAAAATCGTAACCATGCATTCGATAAACTCATATACTCAAATTTTAGCTTAGACTTTCAGTATTCGAGTATAGGATAATAATTTTTATTAAATATAAAAAAAAAAATTTCTGGAAGAAAAGATCTATATAAAACATAAATTTTTTTTTCGACGTATATTTATTCATTTATTAAAAGTTGCTTGTCACCTAAGTTCAAATTCACGCAAATTAATCTACTTAATTGCTCTAGCAACATCGGTTTACTTTAATTATAGTTTAATCGTTTCGTTGTTCTCGACTTAGCTATAATTGTGGACGGAAATAAAGGGTCGTTCAAACTAAGGCTAAGAAGTTTAGCGGCAAGAAACTGCCCTCTTAACTCTCAACTACTACGGTTAAACTTGAATAACGTAACTATTGTTACGAACCTGATCTCCGACTCGGACATTTAAACGTAGCAGTTGTAATTCAGCCAATGGTCGGCTCCTACATTTACAACAAATAGATAGCCACTCTCGTAGAATTATAGAGGTGTCGGAAAATAAAATTTTCGTTCCAACAAAATAAGGAAGAAATATTACACTCTCGCTTTATAAAATATTCGTGTAAGGATCAAACTGTTTCGTGCTTGCAATATCTCTATCGTCTCGTCTGTCGATACGTAAAATTACTTGCCATCAATATCCGAGTTATCGAGCGGCAGCAGGAGCCACGTTTTCCTTCTAATATCCTTCGAGTCCTCGCTTTCTCCCAGCCATCGTTGTATATCATCTCTCTCGCCGATCGCAACTATCACCGCTTCCAGGACGTTCTCGTTCCTGTCATCGTCGATGCGTTTGTCATGTCGCTTTACGCACACACCAACGTCTCTGGTGACTTCCAAGAAACGCTCGAGAACTGAATTTACGTTGGCGTGGATCAAATCGATGATCTTGTACCTGGTGCTCAGATAGTGCGCCAAGATATCGATCGTGGGCATCGTGAAATTCCTTTCCCCATAAGTGACGATCGGCAGATCGTCGTAATCGTGAAAAAAATTCACCATGGAACTGTACTGAGAGGGCACCAGTACACCCATTTCATAGTTCAACGCGCAATTTTGCTCGAATATCACTCTCAAGACTTGTTTGAACACTATAATCTTGTCGTGACATGTATCGAGTACTCTTACTCCTGCATAAAGAGTTAACGTATTTATTTACAAGAACTTGTAAAAGTACCATAAGTTACTATGATTCTAAAATGTATGAATAAATTATATCATAATTTTATATTGACGTTATATTATATCGAAATTATTTTATAACTCAAATATAGTAAATTTTTCAATTTCAATTTTACTTATAAAATATACTATAAAGAATACTAGTATATTTGATAAATAAAATTGAATACTATATTACTATATTTCTTATAATTCAATTTCGATATACATTAACATTTAATATAATTTTTAATAGTTGCAATTACATTGAAAGAATAGATAAATGAGAAAAAAATCATAACAATGCATTCGGAAATTAATAAATTTTTATTAAAATTTAAAAGACATATATGTTATAATTATTATTAATTTTTTATATAATGAACTTTAATTGATTACTGATAATTTTAGATTACTATATACATCATACTCTTACATGTATATGCAATACTATTACAATTAATTAGTTATTGCTTGATATAATTTATTTTTATGAATAAATGCAAAATAATGTAGTTTACTTACCTAATTTCACTCCTGGTATGTGATTATATTTGTTCAAAGTTTGCACCACATGTAGTGCCGTTGAGATTTGTTGGAGACCTTTGGATGACGATATATTGCAATATTGTCCGTAATTGGCGTCCACAAAGACTGATCAAATGTTAATGATTGTCATTAAAAGTTAGAAAAATTGTGAAAGTTTTCTTTTCAATCATTCTTTGAGTAAAATAAAAAACGTTTAAACAAAATTTTTTTAAATTTAAAATTTTTTTAATATATAACACGTATAAAAATGTACAGTTTGAATTTAAAGAGTGAGATTCACGAATTTATTATAAAAAAATAATTATAGTTTTCATTGCACACAAATAATCGCCAAAATTATTTGCCATTTATTAAAAATTCTACTTAGATATGTACTATTCCTTATTGTTCAAAAATTATGCTATCTGCTGCAAATAGAAGACTAATTCCATTGTAAATATAAATTATGCATAATAATTTTTAGATTCTGCTCAAATTGATTGGAATCTTATTAATTAACGACTTACCGGTTAAAATAGCATCACCCATGGTCTCCAATAACGTATTATTTTCAGAGCATAGAATTTGCTCGTTCTTGCTCAAAGTTAACAAGACGATACTTAACGAGAACGAAATTTTGATCAGCATATTATTCGTCATTATTTAATTTAAGTATAATTAAATAATCTGTGTATAAATTTCAGCAAGCAGAATATGTATTCGACATTCGCTTTCATACTTGACACGTTTTATTATCATCATTAGTCATTATTATATTGTCGTACATTAATGGATTCCTCTTATCTTATATGATTTATATAAATAGCGTAGTTAATACATATTATAAATAACTGTTTTAAAAATTCTTAGATTTAGATGATTTTTCAATGAATTTATAGACTATTAAACTTAATTATATTAGTAGGATCTTCTCGTTTAGACTGATAAATAAAAATATTAATAATTTTATATCGATCTATAAGATTTAAAAAAAAATACTCAACACATTAATCCGATATTTATTTCTTTTATATTATTCTTTATATTTTTTATTAACGTTATTCTGTGAGTTGTGTAATTAATTATTATGATATAGACAGTAATCATGATTCTGAATGACGTCATGTCAGATCACAAAGCGTCGTTTAGCACGCAGAGCATTCTTCACGAAAGTCTCATCCGCTCTCCCGGCCATTAATTTTGGTGGCATTTATTAAATCGCGTGACAAGCGCCACTTCGATGTTTAACAATCGGTACGTAATACACGTTCCCCTCCTCTGTCACCTTTGCTGTTCCAATTTTTACGATTATCATTACGAGAACGTCAGATCTCGCGCTCGATGACGGATTTAAAGCACCAGAAGTCTTAAGTCCGTTATCGATCTTCCCTCGGACAAAATTTTGCCGCTCGGAAAAATTTTATCCCTCGTAAACGCGATTCTTGTTCAAGACACTTGTAACTAATTATTATCCTTCGAACGACATCGTTGAAAAGTTTCATCCCTTGAGAAGTTTCGGTGTTTCGAACAATTTCATTAATCGAATACACGTTTTTATTAATAATTCTCGACGCTTTTGTCGAAAAATTTTTCCCCAAACAATTTTGGTCTCCGGGTGAAGGTCGTCACGCAAGAGATCGTCACGCGATTTTTTTTTCCACAACGCGCGGAATAAAAGTCGCTGCGACACTGTGCGAAGTCGACGGAAGCCGTACCCTTGTCGGACTATTCCTATATTTTTTTAAACGAATTATGTGATCGGTCACGTTGCCGTTTGACGCGACGTATAATTGACAGTCGGCTTCTTTTGAGATGCGAAGCACGCGTGAAAAAAAGTAGAAGTAAATTTCAAGATGAAATTTACTAAGTTTAATTTTCTTGTTACTTAATTTCATTATTATTGGTCGATTATCTACTACAATATATTTATATAATAATTATTATTATGAATATTTTAGTAATGCAAATTATTTATTTACTCTACGATAATTTTTATCGTCAAAATATTATTTTACGCTATGTAACTTGTTGCGATTTAAACCATAACATTTTTTATTTTAAAATCGCAAGAAGCTACATAGCGTAAAATAATGTTTTGATGATCAAATTCAATATTTGACTTCTCAAACTTTGATTCAATTATATTTTAATTCATAAGATTGTTTGTAAAATCGAGTCTCGAGAAAGAATCTCGATACAATAGACTGAAAATTGGTGAAACTTAACTTAATTTTCGTAAATACATTTTACGATATCGTTTCTTCATGATTATGTATTTAGTTTGTCTGTATGGGACTATATTATGACGGTTATTATAAATATTCCCTTTCAAGAAAATCTGTTTTTTTATAGAATGTTTTCAAGGAAAGCGCTTCCTTCGAATTCAATTACGTATACCAAATAATAATGGTTTTATAGATGCGATGTTAGAAATTTGAAAATTTTAATTTTTTCGTGCGTGCGTCAGATAATCGCGAGATTATTATCATAAATCTTGGATACGCTTCATTATTTGAATGTCCCTAATCGTCTTATATCATCAATAACGGTAATATTGCGACACCCTATATATAGGAATGAAATACAGATACCCTAGCTATATACCTGCGTACGAACACCTGCGAACAGGTAGCAGATAGACATAGTACTCGAGCGTGATGTCATAACGTGACTCTATTCTAGACCCGGTTTAGAATGTGAGCTCGGAATCCTCGATGTACCTGCGATAGTCCTTTTCCTACGAATAATTAATGTCGCGAGATTAGGCAATTTTTCTCAAGTGAGTGCCCAAAAAGGGACAAAAGAGGATAAAACGCTCGTCGAACCTCGGGTCAAACCGTCCTTTTCGAAAATTCATCTATTCGTCTAGGAGCTCTTCAGGAGCTCATCGGTCGCTATCGCGGGAATCTAGAGCGACGAGCGGTTCCACGTTCGCGGCCGGAACGTCTATAAATTCGGTCCTAGACTCCAAAACTTGAGATTCCGTACGCGGCCAGCATATCTACCGAGGAGGTGGCCAGCCGACCGGAGCGGCAAGCAGCTTCGATCTGCACATCCGGTTGCTTTTCGCTAGGCGCGCAGGTCTAGACGCCTATGAAACCGCAGACCAGGCTAGTAATTATCCCTGGCCGCTCCACGGTGCTCTGTAATTATCCGAAAAGTCGCGTGAATGGAGACGATAGGATTTAGAAAGCCGGGAATTCAATGGGCACGAAGAGTGCCCCTTCAAAGATTTACCGTCATTGAAGCATCGTCGAAGAGTCTGATTTTGGTATGAATTAAAAAGAAACACATAATATATGTATGTAATATATTAAAGAAATTTAAAGATTTGAAAGACGTAAATTGTAAAATATTAAAGATTGAATAGTTTTTAAACGATCCTTTATGTGATTATTAATACATTTTTTTAAATGTTTCTTGCAGTTTGTAGAATAAAATTCTTTAGCGTTAATATATAAGATACAGTTAATTAATAAAATAAGATTAGATCCAAATCATTATTCCTAATAGTAGTTTAAAAATAAAATAACATAGTAAAGATTACTTTTGCTTTCTTTAAATTTGTAATCTCTTCTAGAAATATTTGTCATAGAATATATTATAACAATATACTGCACATTCCTAAATATAAATTTTCAACAATTTTAAAACAACACTCAGATTTTTCTTTCATCATTCCAAGAATAATTTTTTAAATCTCACGTGCTGTATCTTGCATATTGTTTAAAATCTGCTTAAATTCATTCATAAAAAATTTATATACATTGTAAAATTATTTATTAAATTCATAATGCGTTCTCGCTTTTTGTGCGTCGTATCCACGCAGTCAACGCCAGTATTAATCTCACCCCGCAGCTAGAAAAATCCCCGCAATCGTGCGCAGCGTGTCAAGGACGTCCCATTATGCAACTGTGGACAGTTGCAAAAGTTTCTGTGTAAAGCAGACGGCAGATCGCCGCGTTGTTATCGAACGACATTTCGCCAACTTTGAATTCGGGATTCACCGCGACCTGGAAGTAAGAAAACTCCCCTTCACGAAATTTTCCGAATTCATTTCCGAAGAGCTCGCGACTTTATTCGCAACTTGATTCGAGGGGAGGACGGCTGGGAAAATTCTCTTTCGTCTCGTGTGAAAATAGCTTTATCACAACTGTACCTTGAGCGTGTAATGTCCTGGCTCGAGCTCGGAAATATCCACCCACTGGCAGTCGATATTATGCTTGTAAATGTCACTGCAATTAACAGAAATACCTTGGTCCCCGTAATTGGCGCATTTGTATCTAAAATAGCAACGACGTTTCAAATTATAAATTTTATTAATAGATTCACGGTTACGTATAATTATATAATTACAAACTAAAAAAAAAAGTTGATAAAATGAAACAAATTAAATATATTACAAATTTTGCGTAACGTGAAAAAGAGAGGTATTATGGATCATACACCATCAGGATTCTCACCTGGGTTGAATACCGGGCATACATTGATTGTCCTCGAGGCAGAAGGACGCTTTGTGGCCTTCGGCTACTTTATTACCGCTTGAATCGATTACATCGAAAGTGGCAAATACTTCCATCGAGTGATAATGCCTATGAAATATATCACAGTTTATTTATTCCTCTCTCGTAAAATTTTTCTCGTTAATTATGAAAAATATCACTGTTGAATTTTTAATTTTAATATTTTAACTGATCGATAAACAATTTGATTTAAAAAAAAAGGTCATTTATTATGAGATTTTCTCATTTTTTGTATTTTATTTTAAACAGAATATTTTACATTTTTCTAAAAATCTAACTGTTATAAACTATTAGATACAAATAATAAAAATAATTTGAATTATTTATTTTAGAGAATTTTCTTTCTTTTAATCTATAAAAAAATTTTTTGATTCTAATAATTAATCTTCTCTTTGTTTGACTCACTCTTACTACTTGTTAATGAGTAAGACTACTTGGTTTATTGATCGAAGATGATAACGACGATCACCTCTCGATCTTCAGCCGTTATCAATGGCGTCACTCACATGTGACACATGTGCCATTCCCACAGGTGTTTAGGCACAGACGGACGGAAGTCTGCGGTGCCGGCGTTCAAAATCCTCGCCGTGAAACGCAATAATCGTCTCGTCTCCAGATGCCAATTCTCGGATTCCTGTTGCACTTTATAGGCCTGCGAGGCCACGCAATTCTCCTCCATCGCGCACTGCAGCCAGTAGAGCTGACGGTCTTCAAGATGCGCGGTGCGCATCAGTTCGATGTGATCGAACACGAGATCGGCCATCTCCCGATGGCATATCACTCCCGCCACATTCTCCACCGACCCTGAAAAGTCGTGATAACGTCATTTTACATTAATTTTCTCGATACCGTAATTAATACGAATACGATAAAGTACTCGCCCTATAAAATGACTGTGTGTGTCACGTTACTTTTTATCACAAACATATGTTGGTATTTACTATATATGGCATATATTTAGAAAGAAATATTTTATATGATACTAGAGATAAAGAAAGATCGAGACAAGGCTTATTTCCATAAGAGATGGATTACGACATAGATTGGAAGGGACAGTTTGTTTCGCTTTGTTTACAGATTCACATTTTTTTCTCGCTTCTGTCACAACTGATTTCTCTCACGTAAATCTGATAGCAAAGAATCGACCTTCGCAAACTTCTTTCATTTTTCTCTTATATATATTTATGAAATATATGTCTTTTATAATTGAAATCTATATACAAACTGCTACTTAATTTCTAGGAAAACGTTATACTGTCATGTTATAAATAAACATTTATGATAAACTCATTTCTCATCAATTCTCATAATAATGCTGTTATATGTATGTCTCATGAATATATTACTGGTAACATTTTATAAATATCTTGTCACACAAAAATTGTGTCAGAGGTACCTGGACAATCTACAATCTTGTCGTGCAGGCATTCAGCCAGATTTTCCTCGTTTCCATTGCACTGTATTCCGCTGATCAACATCGGCATCGCTTCCCGATTGTTGAAAAAATTAGTCTGAATCGCGTCGGAAGCGTAACCGAGGCCCAATTGACGGCAAACCACAGCGGCTTCGAGAATGGACCAACTGTCGCCGCAGACGGTACTCCAATCTGAAATCGAGCGGCCGCATCAACGTATATCTCGCAGAGATTTCCACATGTCGAGTTTATAATCTTGTCGATGACGTTTAAGAGTTGCAAAAATTTAGAAATATCACATATTCTTTTTCGTTTTATTTTGGTAATTTAATAACGCGGTTAAAAAGTGCGACAGCGGTTGTAACTTGCAGGGAAAAACTTTTTCTTCTCTTTCATTTATGTAACCTTATCTTTTTAATTAATTATCCTCTTTTCGCGTTTTATTCAAGAGTCTCGGAAACTTTATATAATAGGTAAAGAGAAAGAGATTACTTAAAAAATATAATTAGAATTAATTTTTCCTTCTTCGTGGTTGTAATATATTTAAAATGTATTTTGCCGCGTTTACCTCCACCGCCCAATTTAATTTCCACTTGACCCTCGGAATGCATACGCCCTCCAGATAAGCGTAACGCTATGCCTTGCTGATACGAGTCCTTTATTTTGACTTTCGGTGATTCCTCCCGCGAGATCGATGACGATGACGCTTCTTCTTTTTCGTCGTGCAAGCAAATGACACCGGCAGCTTCGTCACTACCGCAATCGGAGACACCCCATCCGTCGAAACGACATTTCGCGATTTCGTCCTCGGATCCGTCGCAGTAAACGTTGTCCATCCAGTATCTTCCTTTGAAGAGTTTTTATAAAAATATAAAAAAATAGAAAATAAATATAAAAAAATTGTGCATTTCCACATTAATACATGCTTTCATTTTTAATTACATACAAGGACAAATAAATAGAGTAGAGAATAAAATAAACTAAATGAAAATGAGGTATAATACGGATGACATTATTACTACGGATTTTCAGAGAATAAAAAGGTTAACGCTATAAAGTTAGCGTTCGTGAGCGTCTGCAGATAAATTAAAGTAAATGAACAGCTTGTTATACATAGATCGTATTGCTCGTCTGAGTGATACATGCGAATGATTGCACTCGACCATGAAATTGAAAGACGGCAGTTTAAGATGAAAAGACAATAATGTCTCGTCTCACTTCTGGCCTGACCAAAGTGGCCGTATGTCGTCGCTTTAATTGCACCGTTGAAGCCTAATTGCTTGCAAACCACACGTGCTTCCAAGTCGTCCCATTCGTCGTCGCATATACCGCCCCACTTTCCGTCGTGAAGTATTTCCACGTTTCCTGCGCATATATAGCAATAAAATCTCGTGCTTGCATTTTTCCTGTTGCGGCGACTCGACTCAACAAAGAGGAAATGATCGATTTACAAACTTCCGACTTGCGGAAAGCATTATATTCCGATAACACAATATCAAGATGACATTTATAAAACGTTTTTAATATCTCACTAAAAGAAAAATTACATTTTAAATAAAATGACATATATTTTGCACTTTATATTATATTATAACTTTATATAAATACGTAATTTATATGCATAAATTTAAACTGTATATTTCCCTCTTCCTTCTAATATTATTTACATATATAAAATTAAATTTATATATTAATATTAATTATAATTTTATATATTTTCTATTAAAATTACATTATACATTCATGCTTATATATAATTTTAATTAATACAAATTAATTAAAAAAAAGATTATATTTCTTAATATTTCTTACATGAATATATTTATATTGCTAGAAATAATTTTTTTAATGTACATCATTATCAATGATTTTTAAAATCACTATCATATCGTATTGATTTTAACACTGGTTGCAACAAACTTTAGCTATATATATATATATAATAATAACCACATCGTATACCGAGATATGTTTGACTTCATAAAAATCGCGTTACACGGGGAGAAAATTGTGCGGAAAAACGTGACGAGCGTGTGGCCTTCTATCTTAATAATAACAATATACGCGGAGTAAAGCGGCAAACCGATCAGCGTCGCGGATCGCGACCCTATTTTACAGTCTGGTTTTACGGTGACCGTGCCATCCGGCGACCGATTCCCGGTATCGCATATACGCGTTGACAAATGGTCGTTGACATAAATCTTCCTCGAGTTGACCCCTTTTTAATCGTCATCGTGCATACGCGCGCGCGCGAGCTTGCACAGCCGTGCGATAAAACTCGCGCTTCGTTCTTTATCTTCGCGCACCTAAGAGAGCAAGAGAGAGAGGTAGAGCGAGATTTATAACCCGTTTATATTGCAGTCGCGTTTTATCGCGGGGAAAATATCAACCCCGAACGAGAGTCGAGCTTTTATCCCGGCCGGATTTACGAGACGAGATGCGTCGAGGAGCGACGCGCCGGTTTGCGGCGCACTGGTTGCGGTACGCAATCGATACACTCGCCGCATCGGTCTGTAGTGGTAAGAAAGATCGAGAGGATGCTGTACGTAATTGATTGGCGCATCAATTGATCCGACTTGAACAAATAAAATTCTCTTGTTCCGCTTAACTTTATGCGACACACGATGAAGCTTTTTTTTTTGTTCATACGATAGACTCTTCTCTCTGTCACTTTATTATTATGCTATTACTATTTATTATTTATTATGCGCGCAATAAATTATTAATAAATTGTAAATTATTAACTCTTCTCTTAACGATATTTTTTGTTGTCATTTTATTTTTCAAATTTCAAGAAAAAAATTTCGTTTAAAAATAGTTAACGGCATACCTTCGTAATCGCCATTTTCGCCTCCTATCAGCTTTAATGCTCCCTCTTGTTTTTTCAATTTTCGAAAATCTTTCTTTAACTTCTTGATTATGCGTATCTTCCTGTCGCGGTTACCGATCGAAGTGTCGTTGTTGCTTATGCAAAACTCAAGTATGAATAATAGCACTATCAAACTAAACACAATTCTTATCCATTGTAGTTGCACTCTCATTTTTCTTGCTTTATGAAATTTTAATGTTTCCAACTATGAAAACTAAACACAATTACTGCAATTTTCTACTTTCAACGAAAAAAAATTAATGTAGAAGAATTGTTAAAATTTTTGACGTGCATCATTCTTTTCAATAAGTATATCTATCACGAAACGCGTTATACAGGATGATGAAAAGTTACATATATTTTGACATTTTACTGAGAGATTACAAGGAGAGTTTCCTTTTGTTAGTGATTTGTAATTTATTTAATTTCACTTGTATTTTATATTTTAAAAAAATTTTACTGTAAAAACTAAAAAAATGTAAAAGAGAAGATGACACACGTTAAACCATATTTTTATTAAAAAAAACAAATCAATCGCGAAAAATTGCACAAGTATAATTTGTCTAATATTTATAATTTTGTCTCTGCACTCTGTATGTGTGTGTGTGTGTGTGTGTGTGTGTGTGTGTATGTGTATTGTGTGCATGTGCACGAAGAATATTTCGCAAACACTTTAATCACAGACTGTTGTCTCCTTACGGATCTTCGACGAGCCAAAAAGACGCATCGTATCGAATTAATGCACGCACATTTCGCATACGATTCCGCGGGCTCTACTGATCGGGCGACAGGCACGCAATGCGATGACTTAACGCACATACCGCGTCGGCTTATAAGATCATCAGCGATCCAGATGGCGGATTGCTTCTTTTTTCCGCGTCGATCTCTTCCCGAACGATTCATTAGCCTCGATGACCCGCTTAAGTCGACGCGATTAGAATAGCCATGATGATATCCAACTTTCGAAAGAGGATAGAACTTTGAGAAGAGGAAAATATCTTTCTCACGGTTTTCGGATCATCTCATAATCTTTCTTTTCTTATTCTCGTTGACATCCGATTAACTTGTCATACAGAAAGATATTAAACCATCAAAAAAGTCTCAAATGCATAATGTAGTTTTCTTTTTTTTATTTCGTGAATGTATATCGGTAAATATATAAATAATATTAAATAATATTTCAAAGAAATGACCATATTTCTTATACCGATCGTTATTGAGATTAAATAGTAATGATTTTAAATATATATTACTGGAAAGTTTCTTTGAGGCATTGAATGTAACTGGGGAGCGAACTCGTTCAACGAGTTAAATTTGAACATCAGCAGAATTAAAACTGGTACGTTAAAATTATTTTTCTTCGTTCTACGAATCTCTATCAAATTTCATTTCAAAGGAAAAGGTCAGCGTTGTTTATTAATCGAAACATTTTTAGGATTTACCGTTTCATTATGCATCCACTTGCACGCTGACGGAAGTTGCTTCCACCGATCTTCCTAATGAATGATATGATCTACCGTGATGATTGATACTGGCTTGTGTGCGGTTCGAATCGGCCGTTTATAACGTTTCGGTTCTCGAGCTTTGCGGAAACGCGAGGCATATTGCTTCGTCGTGCTTGTAGATGAAAATCAACTAGTTTAACCCTCAATTGCTACGGTTAAATTTGGGTAACTATGATGAGGTCATTTTAATTTCAACAATAAATTACGCTAATAGCGTTTGTATGCGTGTGCGTGCGTGTGTGTGTTGTGTGTGTGTGTATGTTTGTGTGGAAAGCAATTTTAACTTTCATTACTTACCTTTGGCAGAAAGGCTTTATATCTTTTATAAGAAGGAAAAAGAAAAAAAATAATTATTCATTTTGATAATCTTTGCAAAATTTCGCAATAGCTTTGACCCCGTTATATAGTACTCGCAAGTCGACACGTTTATGTATGCACTTATATTGCAACGGCTTTTCAAGATAGGATCTTTTATATGCCGCAATTTATCATCGCTTCAGTTTGAAGAACATTAAAATTTATAGATAAAAGAAAAAGAAAAAAAAATTAGATAAATGTAATAATTTGTAAAGTAACAATGTAGATTCTTCTATGTATTGTATATTGTTATTTTCGACAATTAATCAAAATTTAATCTATATTTTAATGTCATATATTAATTATCTGTGTTTAATAATACAAATTTGTAGTTATTTATTTGTAGTTATTTGTAGTTATTTGTAGTTTCTTTCTATTTTTTATCATAAGAATTTTCTTTCTCGAATTATGCCATCTAATCTTCCGGTATCGAATATTCTTATCGTGGATAAACGTTTTCATTCTACCTGATTTTCATTATCAGCAGTGGACTTTTCTGATAATTCCGAGAAAGTGAATAAGTGTACTCATGGATTTTTTTTCCCGATTCTTTGTTCTCCGATAAATCGAACACGAATTCGAGTGTCATCATTTATTGTCGAATAGAGAGGTAGTTTGATCTCTGAGAAAAAGTAGTTTAGAAAGCCTTCGGTGAGACGTGGTTCCCGTTATTCGATACGTCGGCTCCGTATCATTTATAATCATTGCGCAAACATCATCGAATAACACATTTATATGTTACCACACACAAATGGACGCCGTCGCGGAAAAATCGAAAAATATGCTACTGAACTAATCTAATTAAATCCCTTTGAGACATTCTAGCACTTGATGCATCATAAATGATCTCTTCAAGTTTTATTATTAATTTTGAATTAAAAACATTTAAATTAAAACAATAATTCTTTTATATTAAATATATTGTAATATATTTTTATACTGTATAAAAATAAGCTTTATTGATTAATTAATTACATTTATAAATTTAAATTTTATTTTATTTTACATTACATTTGAGATTATTGTTTTTAAAAATATTTTATTATATTTTACATCATATATTTACTTATTCAAAATGTATATATAAAGAATATCAGTATCTATGTATCAGGCATGATAAATCGAACGCGGAAGCAGATATATCTAAGAATTTTTTTTTATCTATGTTTCTCAATTGATTGTGTGGCTTCATCATCGTCATTGACTCGAGGTCGAGGTAAAAAAAAAAAAAAAAAAAATACATATAATTCATGTAACAGCCTGTGCTTTTGACACGCTTCATTCCGTGGCGTAATCGCACGAACGAACGCGTGGCAAAGTAATTATCGTGTGCTATTAGCGAAAACGGCCCACGGCTAAATTCTTGACATACTTCTGTCATGAAACTCGCCTCTAACATGGAGGGATGAAGAAACGAGGGGACGTTATCTCAATGTAAACAGTTTCGTGCGATCAAAAAAAGATTTTTTTTTTCTCATGTAGCATAAAAATAGTACCTAATCGTTTTCATCGTCAAAAGCTTGTCATTAAATCATTCGTTTTTATTCGTTAATTTTCTGTTTGATTTTTTTCAACAGACGATAATTAATTGTCTGTATAAAACAAAATGTAAAAGGTTGTTACATATATAATTGTGATAAAAAGATTAATATAATTTGTAACAATAATAATTATTTTAATAATTATGAGATTATTTTATGTTTTTTTTATCAAATTTAAAATTCGATAGTTGGTTCTGTAAAATATATAATATTTAATAATATTGGACACATTACGTATTACAAAGAAAGCACGCACACATCGATATGTCATATCTTAAAACAAATATTTGATTTACAATTACATATATAACGATTATCTTTTTATATCTGTATTTTTTATACTAATTAAATAATACTATTTATAATATGAAATTTCTATTATTGATAAATTTGTTTCTCTTTTTCTTGTCAACATATATTCTTATAAATACTAGAATTAAATGCAGATTTATCATTCGACGAATCAAAGACGAGCGAAAAAGTGTCACAGTGATGAATAAGTAAAAGTTTACTATATCGGCGCTCCCTGGCTGAATTATTAATGTCCAATCGATACAGGCACGAGCCTATTCGGCTGGTGTGAGGGCAATGTTGTGTGTGAATATCGGGTTGATGTAACAAAGAGTTGAATATGGAGAAGCGAAAGTGGAGCGCTTTTTTGTCGCGCCCACGACGACAATATGGACATCATAAATCGTGTGTATATGCAACGGCACGGATGCAGGTGTGGATGCAACAAGATTGACGTTCACCTTCTAATCGCATCGTCTCGCCGATGCACTCGATTAAGCACGCGATTGTCGTTCAACAGCTCGCCGATGTTCGATTTGTCCACTTGACGAGTAATTAATCATTAATTTAATAATTGCGCTCGATACGATCGAGAACAGGCACATGAACTAAAAGAACAATTAAACAAATCTTTAACTTTAGCTAACTAATTATACAATTTATTTTTATTTAATAATTATTTTTTTCAAATTGAGATATTTATACTCATAATTTTAAATTCTTATCATTATATTAGAATCGTTAGATTATATAATGAGAATAATCTATTAATAAAAAGTTAAAATGCATTTAAAATACAATTAAATGATTAAAAAGTTTTTCAAAAATTTCAAAGTTTATTTATATCGCGCATAGATAATGAAGAATTTATTTCGTTATATAAATCTTTCTTACGTTATTTATTGCATTAACTTCATGCAATGAAAAAGTCATTTACTTAAATTGAAAAATTTACGTTAATTTATTTCGTTGCATAAATCTTCCTCTGCGTTTGTATATTTATATAGAAAGTATAGATATAATTCATAGTATTTTTTTACGTTGACGGTCTTTGAAATAAAATATATCATTTTTATGCATCGTTTTTTTTATTCATTATTTATGCACAAATATGTGTCTAGACATTTTTGTGCAGTATTTATTATGTCGAATAACCGTAATCGTCGTTTTAATATTTCGCGAGGCTCTTTGAAATGTGAGCGATTTTTCAAAACAGTTAGTTACTTGTCTTTCATTCCTTGAATTCGCTGAGAAACTTTGAGAAAGATCTTGATTTCTTCCAGACATTCCAAGCGATTTGTCGCGCAAGCATTCCTTACTTCGCATTTCTTACATATCATTGCAGCCTTTAGTGGCTGCCATTATAACATCCCTAGTTTTATATTAAATCTTTTCAGAGTAAATGTAATAATATAAACAATATTAAAAAATTTTTATTATTTTATTTATATTTTTTTATAAATACTTAGATTCCGTCAGAAAGTATACGTTTGTCCATATAATAATTATTATTATCATTATATTCCTGCGCACGCATTATAATATAAAATTGTAATTAAGAATTTATTATTATATTAGAAGACAAATAAAATAATTATTACTACTTTTCATATTAAATAAAAAAAAATTATGTAATCATTACGAAAAGTTGATCAAAGTTCTCTTATGACAGTATAAAAAACATTGAGAAATATATTTAAAAAACTCGATTGAGAAACAATTACATACATTATGAAACCGTCAGTTGCATCGTTTTTTAAACTCATCTTACGATTGAATTTCGCGCGTCAGCCGAGTGGCGAACAATGGCGGCAACATCGAGCCGGTCGATACGAGGACGAGTCTAGGGACTCTACCACACCCAATCGCAGCGACTTGCCCGTCGCGCCATGTATATCTCACTCCCGTCCGTGCGCGAATAGCAGGGTCCCTCTACGCCGCGCGCTACGCTCTCCTTTCTCTCCCCTCTCCATCCCACCCGACTCTTCCCCCACCACTCGTCCCGACCGCGGGTACTTTGCGCCACGGCGCGGAGCGGCAGTCAGTCGGTTCTCATCCATCGTGCGGTCGAGTAGAGCGCGGTGACTTGGCGCGCGAGAGAGCGACAGAGAACGCGAGTTTACGCGATCGGACACAGTGACGAGCCGTCGTGCCTCGCAAGGCGTTCGTTCTATCGGTATCTCGCGTATCTATTGTAATCATGCTCGTGTCGCGTTGCGATTGATAATATCGCGTCGTGTCCGCGCGTCCCGGAAAGGAAGAAAGGCGCGTGTCTCTCGTTCTCTCTCTTTCGTCAAGGGGAGAGCGGGAAGGAAGGAGAAGAAGCGCGCCTCGTGGACCCCGTGCGGCGGATCGTGACCGCGAGACCGGAGGTGCGCGGACGGCCATTGTGCTTTCTTCGTGTTTCGCTGATACGACCGCGCGATGCTCCGCTTATCAATCGGTGTGTTTCTGTGTGTTGGCTACATCGGGTGAAATCTACGAAAGATAGAGAGAGAGAGAGAGAGAGACGTACGCGCCGGCTACTGCTGTCGGAGCTTTGTTGCCGCCTCTGCTAAACGTAACCTCCTTCCTCCCCCCCCCCCACTCGTCATCATAGTTCTCTTCTACTGTCTGCCAACAGCGAGGTAAGTGAGACAGACGAAGATTCGGGAGATTTTACGCCCGTCCTTGCATTCGTGTTCTTCAGGAATGGAGTGCGACGCGAAACTCGATCGGTAACGCGATGCCATTTCCCCTCTCCCTCCCTCTCTCTCTCTCTCTCTCTGTCTCTCTCTCTCTCTCCGACGTCTGCGTTGTTTCTTACTCCTTTTGACATCGCGCGGATGACACATTTTTTTCGCGGTTCGCCGGGTCACGTTTACTCCGCTTTACTACGCATCCAAGATGTACGATTCGATCGCGATAGTCGGCGTGACAGATCCCGAACCGGCGTCGAAGATTAGAAGGGTTGAGGGAGAAGAGAGGAAGGGAGAATGAAAGTTTACGTTTCGATCACAAGGGCGACTTCGGAGTAGATCGCTCTCGCGTTTCCCACGACGTACGCACAGACGCACGTTTCCCAAGTTCACGGTTGTTGTGTGCAAGGTGTTTGTCTCGGAGAAGCGTGATGAGAGAGAGACAGAGAGAGAGAGAGAGAGAGAGAGAGAGAATTGCATGTTAATTTCTGAATACTGGCGTAAATATCACGATGTTAACTTTGCTGGCGCAAAGTCATTTTTATTTTAATTATTACATTGAATATTAAAATTGAATATACAACAGATTTTTTTCTAATACATATACGAGTATTTTATTTACATATTCTGACATTAATATTCAAAATTGTCCGACAACTTAAAATTATTTATTATTTTCGAATTTCACGTGAAAATTATTTAAAAGTGTAGGGATTCTGTATTTTTATTCGGCAATAATGTAGAAAATGAAATAATTTATTGAAATCGATATCTTTATTATCACGATAACTTTTACAAAAGGTCATGTATAAAGTATCTCATGAATATTATCTTTTACGTTATATAATTTCTTTGAAGATAAATTTAAAGATTTCTAATAAAAATGTCGAAGAAGATTATATGTTATCAAATTTTTTCAAAATTACATACACGCAAATATTTTTATATTAAACATCTGTATAATTAAATTAAAACTTTATTAGCCCAACAATAGCCAATTAATTGAAAAATAATTTACTATTTATTTCTTTTCTGAAGTTTAGTTTGCTACAAGTTTCTAATGATTAATTACTCCAAAATTAATTACTTTAATTATTAATTATATACAGATCTCTCAACATTTTGACAGGAAAAATCCATTTTAATTGATTGTAAAATACGTAATAAAAAGGACACGCAGTAATCGATAAACACGTATTCTTCGCGACACTTGAATTTTTCGGGGATTCAAAAGGGTTAAACGCGGCATGTGTTCGATTCATGTGCGCGTTTTCTCTTCTATTTGCCGCCGACGAGAGCAAATAGCAGGCGTATTAAGCTGTCATTAGATACGATTCCCCGAGTGTTTGCTACGTAAAGAGAGAATCTGGTCGGATCTTTAGAGCGCGCGAGTCGAGAGAGTCGAATATTTCGCCAGTTGATAATCCTATTTATTGGTCGTGATTGTGCGATTAATTCGTCGTTCCATCTTCATTTATCTATCCACTTTATGCTGATTTACTAAGCGCAGACACATGCATGTGCATTGAGTAGAGAAATCCGCATAAACATATTAAAGTACAACGCGAAAGCGAACATTTAACACACTTGACACACTTTTTTTGAGAATATATTTATAAGAATTTATGCAAGATGTGTATCCTATATGTATATAAATTTTTTTAGATATAAAATAAATTCAAAATAGCACGAAAATATATAGATCAGCTATCTATTAGCAAATTTTTTTCTCTAAAATGTTATATAAATTTTCTTATATTAAATATCATTACATTGTGCGAAAAGAAATTTATATTAAGCATATTTCGGTAGAAATTTTCAATTCTCGCTTTTTCATACTTACGAAAAAAATTTGTTCACGAACAACTGGTTCGTTGCAGTTGCAACGATTTAAATAATAAATAAAAGAGTTTCCAGAGTTAAGACTTATTTATCTTCGCTGCACCTTTGATGTTAAATACAATTGTCGTGTTACGATGATATTTTTCAGCGACCCGTTGTTTGTCTGTGACGTATGTACATTATGAAACACGAGACGAGAATCAAGCGGGCAAAATACATTATAAATCGTAGTGCCCGAATGTTGTACACAAATTTGACTTTTATTCGGTGAGAAAGAGAGAGAGAGAGGAACGTGGATGAATCGAGAGAGAAAAGCGAGCTTCAGGGTCATCGAACGAGGCTTCTCGGGCGACAAGTAGAATATATATATGTATATATGTATGTCTGGTTGATGTGATCGGCGCATGACATGCTGGTGAAGGGAAAGAAGGGTTGTGTCTGTGTGTGTGTGTGTGTGTGTGTGTGTGTGTGTGTGTGTGTGTGTGTGTGAGAGAGAGAGAGAGAGAGAGAGAGAAGAGACAGGAACTTGTAATATTCATTTACATCCCAAAGTCCGCTCGCCGTCGCGTGTAGTACGGAAAAGCGTACTATATGTATGTGCTTCCACGCGCACGTGCCGGCCAGCCGGCCAGTTGTCAATGCAGAAGTATTTACTCTCCTCTGCGAACACATTGATACGTCGGATCACGTATGGATACATACGAAGTAAATCCCCCCCCCCGCTCTCTCTCTCTCTCTCTCTCTCTCTCTCTCTCTCTCTCTCTCTCTCTCTCTTCCCTTCTTCCAGTTTTCACTTTAAAGAGCGCGTAATTTATGACAGAATTCCGAATAATTTGATATATTTGATAATGTAAAGCGCAGAGAAAACATTTTGAGGAAAACGGAATTATAAAAGAAAGAATACACGCTATAGATAACTCATAGATATAAATATTATAACGAATGATTCAAGAATTTAATTACAGACGTATCTTGTATGCATTTTATATTATGTCGTCGTTTTGCAATGTAAAATTTTTTCTCTTCATCGTTGTGAGAAAAAAATATCGTAATAAAGTAACCGGATCTTGAATTAAGTATCTTCGTAGCTACGTACCATATGTTATTTTTATTTCGTATGACGTGAATATTACGTATGTAAATTTAATATCGCTAAATGTCGAATCATAATCGGATACGCTAGATAAGCCGCAAATGAGGAAAATAATCTTTCATGATTATATATTCCATCACGACCGGTCTTCGTCGTAAATTGCCGCCGAGTATAACGCTAATTTTCTGAACAACGAAACAAATCGTTGCACGATAATATTATCGTCTGTAAAGTAACATCCTAATAAAGTCCCCTCATCGGATGGCAGATTGCAAATTACGGACTGAAATCTGAGATAGCGGAACTTGAAACTTTCGTGTGATACGACGCGTGATTGAAATTGAACGTAGTTACGGAATATCACACGAAAATCGATACTACTTTCTCGGACATTGCTAACTAACACCAAAGTTAAAATATCGATGTCACATATATCCGTTATTATATCTCGAATACTGTATTTCAATATCGGCAAAATGTTCTTAACTGTCCTTGCTAATATAAATTGCGTGATGTAAAAAACTTGTCAGACGGATCTTTTTTTTACTAAAACTGCCACTGCAACGTAGAGTGTATTTGCAAGTTTTTAAACTTTCTAATAATAATTACCAAAATATAATTAATAATTATATAATTTCGTAATTTATATTTAAATTTTTAAATGCAGATTAATTTTGTATACTAGCAATAAATAAAAATATTTTACTCTCCACGAAATTTTCCAAACAAAAATATGTAGATTGAGCTGAACATGAAAGAAAAGAATTGCTATTTAATCATGTTCATTTATGTTTTGCGTATATTTAACGCAACTGAAACACACAATTGCGTTATATCGTAATCCTCGGTTGTCGCTTCGCGTTGAAGCGTGCAACTTTCGTCTAGCTTAAACTAATTTTGTAACGCGCACGTTGGTATATATCGAGCACTTGTCAGCCGAAAATAAAATAAGCTACATCTCGCGCACAACAATAGCATTCATTCAATGATTTTATTATTACATCGAGACGGTTCTTGTTCTTATGTCAGTCTGATATTTATTTACTTTAGCCAATTTTGTCTATCCAGAAAAAAATCTATGAGATTATACTTATCGCGATCTCTAAAAATACATTGAATTAAAAAGCTTAATTATTTTCAAGTACGTTAAAGAGAGCTGTCGAAAAAAAAATGTAGACGTAGATTTAGATAAGATACATAGTAGCGCAAGTTTTTAATGAAACCATCGTCTTTGCATTTTTGAAAGTTTGAAACTATATCTTTATATCTCGTGAACATTTGATTAATAATGTGAAACATTGCGATAATTTAAAATGTTTGTAATTTTTGATGGCAAGAGTCCCATTTCGTGCCGTGTAAAATTTGTACAGATAAATTTCGACTACAGTGACAGTGAGTGCTGACAATTTATCTTACTAAAAAAGCTTCGCGAAAAATTCGGGAAAATTCATCTTCCACGTGTTACGAATTATATCGGCGCGTTTGGACCGATGAAAAGGAAAGAGAGAGGGATGGCCGAGGTAATCCATAATCCAGACGAGGAAGGATATTGAAATATCGTACCGAGTAAAGGCCCATTGTGCAAGGACCCTTGGTCCGCGCGCCCCAATTTCAAGCCGATCGTAAACGTTTATTATTATCGTCTTCTGCGGAGAAATGCACGGCGTTCCTTCCTGTCGGCCAATAGCCATTTGCGCTGATACGGCGGAATTGCCTTTTCCATCCCCCTCGAATCTTCCTCTCGCGCTCTCTCTTCCTTCCCTCTTTTTCTCTTACACAACCATACGCGACTATACAATACCTGCAAATGCATAACACACGTATCATACACGTACATATACACTTACATGGTGTCCCGGATCAATCATACAGCCATTGACAAAATTATTAGGCATTCTTAAATTTTCCGTATTTCTTTGTAAATACTAAAAAGATTAAAAAATTTTAAGAAACTATTCATAGCACTTTAAAGCTGAAATTTCAAGCTTTAAAATGTTTTTTTAACTTTTCGCCCAGTATCGACAACATGTCTGAAAAATACAGATTTAGTTTCAAAATTATGTATCTCGGGCAAAAAAAATTGTAGGAAAGTTTAAAACAAAGCATTTTGTACCCAAAATGTTGTAGTTTATGGAACTGGACTTAAATTTTTCGAGAGAAATTTTTTTATCGAGTTGCAGAGTGTCAAAGATACAATAAAATTTTAAGAAACAAAACAATGTTCTTTTTTAAAGCACAGAACAAGGAAAATACAAAAATTTTTTAATGTACTGATAACGCATTAAAGTTGCTATCGGTAATTTATAAAATTTTTACAAAATTTAAGAGTGCCTAATAATTTTGTCAATGGCTGTACTTCTTTCGGCCTGCGGATACTTGGGCCAATTTTAAGCTTATCGAGAATTTGACGGGGTCTCGTTCTTTTAATGACGTTTTAATCTCTGTAAACCAGACTTCAATTTTTTTTTGCTGAAATAAAATCGATTTGAGAGTGTCTGAAAATTATTTATAATTTTCGAAAAGTTATATGTCTTTAATCGTTCATTATTTAAAATCGACATTTTTTGTAAAAGAAATAATCCACCCGCGAAATTAAACCGAATGATGTTGAAAATAAATTCGCTTTATCTGGGACATCCTATATATATGTATGAACATATCCGTTGTATTGCCTATGATACTGTCAATCACGTATAAACTGCATTACTGATTGACACAATGCGAACGCCTCTAATGCATATCAACGTCAGTAGCGCGTATTGTTCCGTCGTCGCCGTTATTGGCAATTTCTATTTCGCTGTGTATATATATATATATATATATATATATATATATATATCGCGAATGGGGGTGCACGCGAGCGAAACGACTACATCATTCTCGTGGTTTTAGCAGGCACGAAGATTTCAAAGGCGGCGACTCGTCGTTTCACTCTCCCTCTCCCTCTCTCTCTCTCTCTTTCTCTCTGATTTTTTTCTCTCCTCTTCCTTTTTTCCACGTTGGAATCGTTTTATCGCTTTCGCGGTGTTCAAATTGATTTATCATACCGATATACGCGTGTTTCTCGCCATATTTCAACATGCAAGCGCATCGAATTGCATCTTTCCCTCCCTCTTTATTCCTTCGCTTTGCATTTTATATAAATAAAACAGATTAAGTTTGCTACACGATGGAAAATATGATTAAAACCGACGACGACGATTTTGACGTAAATAAGTAAAATGAAGTGTTAATTGTATAAAAAGACCTTTAAAAAAAACGGTTATAAATGTATACGGTATTGCCTTAAGGCGGTTTCTTCTTCGATGAAGCAAACAGCAGTGAAATGGAATTATGTTTGAAAAGGCAATTAAACGAAATTGCGTTATGGATTGAACGGTTCTGAAAGGGAATGCGATCGTGCGATTAATAGCGCGATACTACGTTAGCGTGGCCGGGAATCCAGACACGCTTGACACGTTGCATCGTCGCATCGTCAATTTACAGTCGCGTATCGCGTATCTCGAACAATAGCACGAAAACCGCATCGCATTCCAGTGCGTGCATCGCAAGTGGTTAACACTCTTTGCCATTCAAAAACTATTCCGCCAATCACACATTTCTTCAAAAACAATTCTTCTTGCAACACGTAACGTGTTAAAGCGCGACGAGCCAGCGGCACGTCGTATATCGTTTAATTCCGTCACATTTAATGACGTGACTTACAGCTACGTTACAATGACAGATGATAAAATGCCTCCCTTTATAAGAGAATATCAAAATGATAGATAAAATAATACAGTTGCATAAAATAGAAAAAAAATATATAAAATTAATAAGTAAATAATAACGAGGCTCTCTCATAGACAATAAAATAAATTAATAATAATGGCAGTAGAGAGCAAAAGAATATCTCGCAAAACTTATGATGTAACTGAAGGTAATGTGGATTTAAGAATAAATTAAAAAATTTTTTCCGATATAATAAACTAAATAATTTGATGCAAAATTAATAATATAAATTTTTCAATATAATAATTTGCAATTTATTTCCTTTTTTTTTTTATTTATGTATATGATAGAAAGATTTGCCGTACGATTTGAAAAGCTGCTGTTTACGCTCAATCGTTTACGGTGTTATCGTTTAATCGTTCTTATTCCGAGGTTAAAAGCTCCAATTTAGGAGCGTCGCAAATTCCCCGCCTTTCTCGGATATTCGTCTAGCTTCGGGCGATTCGTTACGCGAGAATTAATCGAACCGGCTTCCAGCGAGACGGGCGCGATATCGAGAGAATTAAAAGGAAGAGCGTGTCTCGTCGGCCGGTCGGCTCGCGGATTAATTGGAAAGGACGGCGCGAGTTCAATTTGCGGCAGCGAGAGTCCATCTAATTCCACGGCGTTCTAATCCCCGCGTTTCCGCGGTTACTCGGAATTTATATCCCCCGCGATGCATATGTGTTTGTCTGTATGCATATGTGCGTGCGTGTGTGTGTCTATGGAAGCGGATCGCCCATTAAAAGCCTCGGCCGGATATGAATACGTGGAAATAACGCGTGTTCTGCGCGATGCTTATTAGATTACCGTCGTCGCGTTAGCCGCATCGTTATCTCCGTCTCTCTTCTCTCTGTCCCCCCCTTCTCCTCCTCGATGCACCTGTCCGCTGGCATCACCATTCACGCGTACGCACATGTGCGTCAGTGACAGCGATATCGCGCTAATGAATGCGCACGTCGATATTCCTGAATATATGCATTAGTAGATACGCTTATGAAGTTTATATATATTTTTCAGAGAATATTTATCTTGCGGACTTGGATGATGAGATATGATCCGGTTTGTGTTCGCTTTTAAATGTTAATTAAGAATTATTTTTATGAAACGTCGGTATTTTATATATATATATATATATTTTTTTTTGTACGCTGTATTTTTGCAAATATTATTTTCCCCTAAATGTCACATTTTTCAACTTTAAATATTGATTTAAGCTTTCGTAGATAAAGTAATATTTTGTATATAAATAAATAATGCCATTTATGAAAATAAATAATAATGCCTGTTATATTTTTATGTAACACAAACGTAATACTAATAGTATAACAAATAAATCGTAATGAAAATCGCATTAATATATTATGATCGGTTTGACTTTGCCGTACAAAATCTCCGCGTTCTCACAATGTAGGAAGCAATCGAATCTGTGTGATTGTTTTTCAGCATGCACGTGCACGGGAGCGAATCCACGAGGCGATGCGCACGAGTAACGCGTCGGTGAACGCGCGAGAGAAATGAAATGCGCGAGAGGAGCCATTAGGAATCCGCCGCCCTCGGCGAATGTCATTCACCCTTGGTGCTCACTGTAAGAAGAAGAAGAAGAAGAAGAAGAAGAAGACGAAGAAAAGGAGAAGAAGGAGAGGGAGAAAGAATCGCCGCGAAAGAAGAGCGACCGAAGAAGTGAGTGAAATCGTGCACGCGAGATCGGCATTCCCGCGTAATTCGTCGTCGTCGTCGAATCTCCGTGTTTCGGCGACCATCCAGTCAGTCAGTTAGCCAGCTAGCCAGCCAGCCAGCCAGCCGTCCGTTTTGGAGCCAGCGCGCGTTTCGTCGTCAGAAAAGTGAAAGGTACTTCGCCACACGTGGCGCCTTTCTCGAGCGAGCGCATCCCGGAGTATTCGCGCGATATTTTTGCGAGGTCACGTTAAAGAAACACACACACACACACACACACACACACACACACACACACACACACTCTCAGAGTCTTCCCATCGTCCATTAACGTCTCGATATAGCGCGCGCGCCTCTTGTTCTGCATCTATTCTGTAAAAGATAGCCTCTTGCCTTTGCGTGGTGACGTTGTCTCGCTAATGGTCGCGAATCTGAACGCAAGAATTCAAGAATTACTCTCGATTGACCGTTGTTTCTTGTACTTGTTTATAGTGCGATTCTGACTGCAACTGCAGATTAGCGAGGACACATTCTATCTTGATGACGGCGGTGAAAGAGCACGCTTGTCGATGCTCGCGAGATAGTATCGCTGCTCGGGGGAGGAATTGATGGAATGTTGGATTGAGGAAGAATCGACGATTGTGAGGATCGGGACGATTGCGGCCGATCGTTAATCGCGGCTCGACAGCTAGGATGATCGCGCGGAATCCGCCGATGACGAGCATCGATTATGCGATCAACGCATGTGACCAATCTGAGCGTCGAACGATCTAATTCTGTCGAATTGGGATATTTACTGGATCTACAAACGGCAATAAAGCTTCTTCCGCAGCCGCACGCAAAGCTATTCGATCGATTGACTTCGCCTATTAAGAGATAGAAGAGATCCTAGACTGATAAAATATCTACCGACTGATTAAACAGGATCCATCGTGGCGTCGGATTTACTCTGACATCATCGATTCCAACATCCGCTTCAAGATTGCTTTAATCTTGATCGAAAATCAGCACAGCTTCGTCTTTTACAAGATACATCTAAACTATCGTCGGTGCTGTTTTTTCTTCCTTTAATAGATGCAATCGAGGACACACGTCATTCAAAGAATTCTCCCAGGAATTGGATAAACTCCAAATGAGTTGATCTTGACGATCGATCGAGCTAAAAATCTTCTAACAAGCAAGTGAAATTGAGTTTCTTGCGTTAAGGCTCGATTAGTGATAAAGTTGCAACAAAGGTTCGAATTGAGATATATCGAGACATAATCGACGTCAGCTCCTCGCTCGTTGGTCCTCGGTAAAAGGGGACCGATCGTGGACTCTGGTGGTGTCCCGGGGCAGATGGGAGCTGGTCTGCTAGAACCCGGCAGGGTGATCAACCCCGTGCAACAGCAGCGACGACAATTGTACGAGCTCCCCGTCGACGTCATCTGCCGACGTCGTCGTCCACCACGAGGACTCTTCTTCTCCCATCCGATTCGGTCACCCAAATCCGATCAAGCTGGAATTGATGGAGTTGGAGAACATCGTCGCGAACACTGTGTACCTGAAAGCGAGAGAAGGTGAGTCTTGCCTTTATTGTTATTTATTTTTATTGCTACGTTTCAGATTTTTTTTACTTATATATTTATCAGCGGGAAATAACGCTTCGACACATTGATGATTCCAATCTGAATTAATTATCCTAACTCTAAATAATTAATTGTGTTGACAATCTTATTTAAATTTTCTTTTTTAATAAATGTTTAATGAGCTATCCCATCTAATAAATTAATAAATAAATTATATTGAACAATATTGAAAATAGATAAATATTACATAATTGTGAAATTTGTGAAATTTTTATATAAATGTACTCTTCCTATGACATATTAATATAATTAGCGATATGCGATTTTATTTATAACGCGCATAATAACGCCGAAAACTCTTAACTCTTGACTTTAACCGATTACACACTGAATTTACGAGTGTTCTAAATTTTATCGTTTTATCGTTTGAGATTATCATTGAGGGTGACGACTATGGGTGTTTATTATGTAGCTGCAAGAATCGTTTTATGACGTGTAATAATTAATAGTACGTCGCTTACAATGTGCGTCAAAAGTAGTTACTGAGTTCGGTCGGTTAGTGCATGCTAAACATACAATTTCGGTATCGTATACTTGCGTATATATAGTTCTTTTCGAAACACCCTGTACAGCGTTATTACTGAGTGTTCGCTTGGACGACATTTATTATGAGCGTAAAATCGCTCCGCAATTTTCGCCGCGAGATTGACCGTTCGGTTCTATAATACGCAACATTCATTTTCAATCGTTACTTTTGCGTCGTTTAACGCATCAAACTGCTATTATTATGAAGATTAACCATTGAACGCGTAATTCAACGTAAACAAGAATAAACATAATATTTTTATAATCGTAATTACACTTCTCGAGCAGATTTAAATATAATTTACGTCCATGGATTAAAATTTGTTCTTTTCTCACTTATCACTTTTATACCCTTACGTCACCATTAAAATACTTTCAATCAACATTAGAATAGCGAAAGAAACTTAGGCGGTTGGTATTTTCTATATTTTCTATACAAGGATAATTTGGATTATTGTTATTGATAAAAAATCCCCTGGAGACATTTATAACGTCATTAGTTGAAAGATGACAAGATTAACCATTGAACGCGTAATTCAAACAAGAATAAACATAATATTTTCAAAATCGTAATTACACTTCTCGAGTAGATTTAAATATAATTTATGTCCATGAATTAAAATTTGTTCTTTTGTCACTTATCACTTTTATACCTTTATATGTCACCATTAAAATACTTTCAATCAACATTAGAATAGCGAAAGAAACTTAGGCGGTTGGTATTTTCTATATTTTCTATACATGGATAATTTAGATTATTGTTATTGATAAAAAATCCCCTGGAGACGTTTATAACGTCATTAGTTGAAAGATGGCAAGATTAACCATTGAACGCGTAATTCAAAGAATAAACATAATATTTTCAAAATCGTAATTACACTTCTCGAGTAGATTTAAATATAATTTACGTCCATGGATTAAAATTTGTTCTTTTGTCACTTATCACTTTTATACCCTTACGTCACCATTAAAATACTTTCAATCAACATTAGAATAGCGAAAGAAACTTAGGCGGTTGGTATTTTCTATATTTTCTATACATGGATAATTTAGATTATTGTTATTGATAAAAAATCCCCTGGAGACGTTTATAACGTCATTATTTGAAAGATGGCAAGTTTTTGCAGTTGTCATTGCACATGTTTAGACACGATGCATTGGATGGAAGAGTGTCTGTCCGGCGATGGCATTTATGACGGCTTAGTGTAGGTGTCCGTGTTTTAATGCGCGCGTAAAAACGATCATGATGCTCGCGTCGACAGCTTAAGCGTCGTAACGCGAGCGATAGATCGAAGTAAAAAATCTTTACGGTGAAAGAGAGAATATCGTTTTTTTCACTTTTGCGCGACGCGTTTTAGTACACCTATTTCTCGTCAGGCGCCGGTAAAACGCCGAAATAAAATAAACCGGTTCTTATTTCTCTTTATCCCCATCAAAATTAATTTGTGCACCTACGTACATTTTTTATTTCCTTTTTATGAATATATATATATATATATATATATAGGCCATATAAATGCTTAATTTTTTTCTTTCTCTGAAGCTTATACAACAGAAAAGATTTAAGAGTTAAAGAAGTAATGAAAAAAATAAAATAAAATAGGATTTACAGGAAATAAGAAATTTGGAAAGATAAAAAAAAATTATAAATTGCAACACAAAAAAAAACTATGAGATTTGAAAAATTGAATAAAAATAAGAGAAATATTATCTATTCAATTTTTTTGGGATACAAAATTTATTTGTAAAATAAAAAATACATGTGACATATGGCAATAGGATAAATATTTATTAATTACAAAACGCAAAAAATCAAAAGGAAGCGATCTCAAGAATACAAATATGTCGTACTTAATTTGAGAAACTCTATATTAGTGACGTCCATGACAAACACGCGCTTTAACGTTGGCAAACTAAAAAGAAATTACTGTTTTGCGCGAGTCGATATCACTCGTCGTATAGTCAGTACTTTGATATACAAAACGAAGAAGAAAGGGAGAAAAAGTAAATTATATATGAAATATGCTGGCGATATTTTAACCACGCGTGTTTGTTTCAAAGTTTTTGTAAGTACAACTTTTTTACATCTTTTTTTCTTTGATATCAAAAAGATATATTTATAGTTGTAAAACTTACATTATATGTGTGAAAAAAATTTAAATTAATCGGAAAACATTTTAAAATAGTATTAGTTGATTATTTTCTATTTTTATGTAATTACAATTTAATGTATAATTAGAATAATTAAGACGGTTTTCTAGGCAATATTTACATTTATTTATTTATAGGAAATCAAAGATATAATAATAATTTAAGAAAGCGTTAAACTATGTATTAAATGCTTTAACGCATTTGATATAAAAACGGATGTTATGAATGATAAATAACTATTATTAATTTGAAATTTTATAGAAATAACGTCATAAAACTCATTTATGCAATAAAAAATATCATAATTATCTTGTGACGCTGATTAAAATCACTTGTTTTAATATGTATCGCGTATGACTTTTGTAACGTGTTTGATTTTTGCACATCATCTCGACTCGTACGATTTTTTTTTTATAATTCTGTCATTATAAAAAATTCTACATGAACGGTCGGTTTTCTTTACAATTAACAACATTTCGCGATTACTTGAGAAACTCGAGCTGACGAAAATAGCATCTCCCGCGCACCTCTGACGTGTACTCTAAAAAGGTAGGGACTCAAGAGATTTTTTTACAGGGTCAAATACTCGATTCGATTCTGTTGCCGTCTATTTTTAGCCTCGTCACAGGGTACAATGAACTTTCTCGCTGACAGGGAAACGTGACGTTTCACCTCTCGTTATGCTTCGCGCGCGTAACCCATCCCGCAGGATATGTCATATAAGTATAGGCATTTCAAAATTTCCCACGCTTTTTTTTCACGTGAGAATTCATAATTTAATTTTTTCTCTAAGGATGATTTTTTTTCTTTATACCACGAAATTTTTGATTATTATGAAAAAATTTGATTTGCAAGAAAACACAATTTTTGACGATTTCATTTTGTGTTCGAACAATTTTGTATTTGAGAAAAAAAATCTTCCGTTGGAAGAGAAAATCCAAAACTTTTTTAAGATTAAATTTTAAAACACTTTAACGGTGTCGGCTTAATTAAAGGAATTTAAAAAATTCCAAGTTAAATTTCGAGGATGAAAATAGATAATGGATTAATTTTTTTTCTTTTTTTTTTAATCTTTAAATGGATTTTATTTCAACGGAATTTAATTCGAGAGACTGAAAGCCCGAAGTCTCCGGGAGTTTTCGAATAAAATTTGCATAGAAATCATGATTACGTTCTCCTAACTTGACTGAGTTCCGTCGATCACCACAAATTACGATTGGCTGGCAACCAGTCGAGGGTTACCACCACCGACCGGCATTTAATTAGTAAATTACGAACGACGTCCTGTCGAAGAGAGTGCGAGCGCGCCATAGTCGGAAAGTAGGTAAATGGATTCGCGTGATAGCGAGAGAACCAATGGCGACTACATCAATAGCTTTGTAATCGCATCGCCTTGATAAACTTTACAAATGAAAGCCCCAGCAGGAGCCCCGACAGAGCCGCGAATTACGTAAATATATAGGAGAGCCGATAGTTAGAGGGGTAACGGGTTAATTAGCGGTCTATCGTCCTACATCGTATTCGGCGATGTAATTAACGGGGCGCTCGATCGACAAATGACTGTAATCAATCTGTTGCGTCGGTGAAAAACTTTCGAGCTTACGAAATCCCAATTTATCGCGCGGTCTCTTGTTGCGTTTGCGAAGCCGTCACCTCGTAACGTTTGCGTGTCGGGAGGTATGTCCCCGATGTTGTTAATCCCGGATTAACCCTGCAGGACACGGTGCGCCAGTTTTGCATACGTAAAGCTCGCATGTCAAAGTCTGATGGTGCCAATTAGAGTTCCGGCTTTCTTTTCACAAACTCTATTGGGATGGACACCTATGAAATCGCATTTGAACGGAACACGTTAACGCGTCCAATATTAGTGAATCTAATTTTTATTCCGAAGAGTTTATTTTCTTTGTCAGACATATTTTACGATTCTTGACAATAGACAGTTTTAGCATATTGCAGAAAAAGGAAAAGTTCAAATTTAATTTTGTAGTCGAATAAATCTGACGATCAATCAATCTATAAATGTGTATTTATGAATTTTTCATTATTTCTATGAAAAAGCTTCAATACATACAACATCTCTACAATGATACAATAGAAATGACACTTATGATACTTATAGATAAAATGTAATATTAAATGACAAAGTATAAAGTAATGATGAGACGATACATACATATATTGTACGATTGTTTGCGGGAAGATGCGTTTCATAAAATGGATATACACATATCGACGTTTGTATAATCGAAAGTTACGTTTCGGGTCGAGTTCCGGGAACCCCAATTATCATAATGATAGCAAAGTAGATACGCGCAATGCAATTATCATAAATGAAGCTACGAGTGTAGCTATCGCATACTGACATAATTACGTGATGACGATGAGACATGAGAAAATTCCACAACCGGAATGCGAGTTGTCGCGAATAAATTACCAGCTCGCAGTAATAACAACAACTATTTTAAATTAAAACGTAATGATGTAAATCGTGCTTGTGCTTGGTCGCGAATGTTGATAAAATGTAAAGCGAATGAGTAAATACATATTGAGATTATTTGCTGATGATATATCGCATATATATATATATATATATATATATATATATATATATATATATATGCAAACAATATGCGTGACGCGACGCGCTTACGTATTTTCTGTTAAAAATTTCAGAAAATTATTTCAATTAAAGAGCTGAAGCGAAAAAATTAGAATAAAAATGGAGTAAGTTCTTGATCAGTTTATTTTAACTATTTACAGTATTGTAAAATATTCTAACATTAAGTATACTTAGAATTATTAGAATATTTTGCAACATTACTTTTGGTTATATAATTCCATCAGATATCTTTTTTTTCTTTAGATTTCTTGAAGATATGCGCAAATAATCATGTATTTTATCTTCTATTCTTATGCAATTAATCAAATCGAATGCGGTTTTTTATTTCGCGGTATTAACACACGTTTATACATTGGTTGGACAATAATTGTATAAGTTGATACATTGTGAAAAAATAATTGTTTGCTAGAAATACGAGATGAAAATTGAACGGTGTGTTTGTTCAACATTTAAAACAAATTTTCAAGTTTTTATAATAATTAATATTGAAATAATTCGGAAAAATTAAGTTTCTACTTTTAAGATATAATTCCACGAAATTCATTTGTTGTCCTATTTCGATATAAATAAATTTTAATGATGTATAAATAATTTTTTAATAAATTTAAAAAAAAATAAAAATAAAAGATTAAAATAAATTTTAAATAAAATCTTGATTTAATCATAAAAAAAGTATATTTCCTATCATAACTCACATACTATTTTCACGAGTACTTTTCACGGATCGCATTTAACGATTGATGGCAAGATACGACAGATTCGTTCTGTAGGCAGGATGCAGCGCGTGCATTGGACAGGTCCTCGTTCCGCGCAATGCAATTCACACGCATCGGAGCACTGCGCCGCGTTTCCTCCCCCGTTTTCCTCCCTTTTCCTCCACCGATGTGGAAGAGAAGGTGGAGCTACGCGACCCCCGACTTCCGCTCGTTGGGGATCGAACGAGCGGGCCCGTGGTACGTCGACAAAGTACAGGGTGTCTCGAGGAGAGAGCATAAAATGATATACCCGGACACTCTATTTAACTCTCTCGAGTCGACTCGATCTTAACGAATATTTATTCGAGGCTTTGAGTGTCACTTTTTTTTCTTCTCTCGATTATGAATAATTTATCGGTGTACAATTCAATCTTTCTTTTTTTTTTTTCTTTTTTATTTCATCAAAGTGAGAAAAGTATAACTTCATTGTATTGTTAATATTTCTCATGGATAATTCATCGAATAATAAAAGTAAATTGAATTGGAGTTGAGTTTAACGTGGTTTAGTGTTATTGTTTGAATTTTCTCTATTTGACATTTCCGTTTATTATTCGTCAAAGTTTTCAATATATGTATTGTTAACTTGCGGACAAAATACGAAGTTTTTATTGTGACATATGGCGCTCTATGTAAGTGACTTTCTGTCAGATAATCTATTGTCTCGGTACACAATAGAGATATAGTTTTCTTGGAGTGACCTATACAATGAGGTGTTCACGAAAGCGAAAAACTTGAGACCTAGTATCCATGCATTTCTCCCTCGTACTTTTCTCTCCCGTTTTCCGTGTGCTTTTCGTTTTTCCGCACGATCGATACCGCCGTCGTCGCGCGGGGAATTTTGCGGGTTCCGCGATGAAGACTACGACGTCTTTTTATTCGTAACCGGAATTCGTTTAAATAAATGTATATAAATGTATAGAGTGTTTGGAAATTTACATGTTTTCATTAATTTCTTTCATTCGCGTATTGTGCAAATAATTTGCAATCGAGCGTTCATTTTTAAGTATGTTTAAAATTATTTCTTAAATTTGGGACTCTAATCAAAACTCACTTGGGACTAGATAAATTTTTGTCGCCCATTTTCATTTTGGAAATTAAATTCTCTAGATTCCCATTTGCTTATATGTATGTATCTACGATAACAAATATAAAAAATATTATATTAATATTTCTATATTTTGTAAAAATAAATTGATTGTCTGTTGATTAAAGAGTCCGTATAGAGGAGGAAATGTCTGCAAATAGACATTTTATGCGTTATAAAACTGGTTATTCTAAGAATTTATAATTCTCGATAATAAATCTTCTTCAAATTTGTTATGCTGCTTTTGTATTAGCATGATTATTCGATAATAAATCTTGTAATTTAATGATATAAAAAATGGTCATTATTGCTGCATATATTAATGCGGAATGTCACGTAGATTGCGCGTATTGCGTTATCTAACGTTATGATGTTTACGTCGAAAATATTAACAGATTTCTGTTTAATGTGCACAATAGTATTTTGCTGTCAGAACTTTCCATTGTAAATAACATTTTGCATATGAGTTGATTCATAGTTATCCACGGTTGAAAGAGGATGAAATATATATGAGAAGTTTAGTTTGCCGAAAGTCATTTTTTTGCTCGTTCATAACTGGAATAATATTGTTTTCTCTCTCTCGAAATATTGTAGTTAAATTTTAGTTTCAAAAAATCAATTATATTATATAGAGTGATAACAGAGATTTATTTATCGTATTTATTAAACAAACTGTACTCTTATTAAATTAGAATATGTGTTAAGGAAAATAAATTTAAGAAAATATATTAAATACAATAATTTATAGTTAAATATTTTATATATAAGGTCCTGAATTTTAGTAATTTATTATGATCCATTAGTATCATTTTATTAGATATATACGTAAAAGTGGCAGAATTAATTTTGTTAAGAAATAAAATGTGAAATTTTATACCGCGCGGTTTAAATGAAGAAACTTTTTTCAAATGGTTTTCACTGAAGGAAACGTAAAAATTATTATGTGTTCCGGTGATAAATTACATGAACAGCAAAATGGAATAACTTTTTTCTCGTTTAGCTTCTACCCTGACGGATTTCGAATTTAATGTCGTTTCGAATTCTTCGAAGTGCCGGGATAAATCTCGTAATGCTGATCCAATATGCCGTTATCTCTGTCTGAGTGAATTCTGTAACTGCCGGCACTTTACAATCCGGTATTTCGCTGTCCATCCACCGTGAAGACGTTTGCGAAGCCAGCACCTGATTCAGAATCGAATGGACGTAAAGACTGCGTAAATTTTCTTCTTAAATGCGTTTTTACGTATTTTTCGAAATAATTTCAGCGTGTATGAATAATTGATTAACTTATATTAAAAAAGATATTGAAACATTAATATTTAATGTGGGCATATTTTTTGCAAATATGTTTGATATTACACACACGTGTTGTGTGCTATAATGTTAACGTCGAAAAATTTTTGGCAAAATTTTATTCTACAAAATATAGAACAAATTTTTTTTTAAATACACGATTGTTTTTCCAGATTCCTATATTATTGGACAAAAATTACGATGATAGCGAATAAAGCAATAATTTTAGTTTATTTTTAATCTTTGAACGCTCGGGATCTATCAATATAACATACATTGGGGATTATTACAAATTCCGCTCGACCTTTAATTAATGGCTATCATATTGGTAAACCATGCGCGTATTCGTTTTTAATTAACGTACAGCGGCGCGAACATGGAAATTGGAAAATTTTTCCTTTTATCTACGCGATGATAAAATTTCCGATGAAAAATTTGAAATAGCTCGCAGTGATGCAAAAAAAATTGGTAGTGTCAAGAAATGAAATAGGAAATAAAATAAAGTTGTTTGATGATAAGACTTATTATTTTGTGTATTTCGTGATGCTTATATATTTTTTTAAAGTTTCCGTGTTTCTTTCTGCATAGGCGGTGGTGACAGCAACAAGGGCAAGAGTAAGAAATGGCGGAAGATACTTCAGTTCCCACATATTTCCCAATGCATCGGCCTAAAAGATAAACTGGGTGAGTTTTTAAAAGCAAAAATTTAAGACCATAGAAATAAGAGAAATAAAAAAAAAATTTTAGAGAAAGCTATTTATCCAAATAATATTTTGTTTAAGCACGATTTTCGTGCTTAAACAAAAATAAAAACAAAAACAATAAAAATAAAAACATCTTGTGTTCAAAATTCACTTATGTAGTAGGCTCGTGATTATTGAATCTCGATATGCAACATATACTACGCAGTAAAATGTGAAAAAATTGCAAGGAAATGAGACAATCGTTCGTTGCGTGTCCCGTTAACCTACTCTGATAAGACCCTGCCGACTAATCGAAACTTGCGGATGAATGCATCTCTCTTATATTCATATATATGTAAATAAGCCACTATTCTAAAATATTCAAGAAATTATTTTTTTTATATCATTATTTTAAATTATCTGTAATATTATAAATCTTTGGCAAATTATTTTGTAATCGATTATTATTTTATTATAGAATGTCGATACTTTTTTAAACAGAATGTTATTATTTTTTTCAATTATGACACTTTTGTAATTTAAACTTGAAATAAAATTAAATATGTAAAATATTTTTTTACTGAAAATAGATCTGTATTACTTTATAATGTAAAACTTATTATATTTGAAATCAAATTGTGAATTAAACTGAAATAATCAAATTATATTCAAATTAAATACTTCAAAGGCATTCAAGTTAATTTGAAATTACTTTTTATTGAGTGCCATATCTAGAAATATATGTTTTCATCATACTTTTGAAAAAAGATAATATAAAATATAAATCTTATTTTGGAAACGAGTTCTGCAGATTTACGTAATTTGTTTTTAAAAAGACCAGTATCTAAATAAAAAGTATATATATATAAAGTACAAATTGATTTCGTCGAAAATATTATATTATATAACTTTTTATACATTCAGGAATTGACCTTAGAATATAATTATCATAATTCGATGTCGAACAGACATCAGGTACGGCTATGTGGTGGATCAGCAGCCGATCGGGCGGCTGCTCTTTCGACAGTTCTGCCAGGACAAGAAACCAGCCTACCATCGTTACAACCTGTTTCTCGACGCGATTGAGAAATACGAGATCGAGCTAGATGAAAACCGCATCGAGCTAGCGAAGGAGTTGTTCGAACAATATCTGAAGCGGGAGGGTTCGGAAGTGGTCGACATCCTGAACGACTCCCTGATCTCGCAATGCGAGGAACGGCTCAGCACCGGCGGTAAGGAGCTCTTCGTCGAGGTCGCGCAGACCGTGAAGAACTTTCTTGCTGGCGAACCATTCTCAGCCTTCCTCAGCAGTTTCTACTTCTATAGGTAACAGATTAATAAATATATATTTGTAATCAATGAATAAGATAAATTTCCTTCGATAAAACTTTAACTTTGAAGACGAAAGTTATGGATAATGTTAGAGATCGTAAGGAAAATTTTTGAGAATTTCGAAAAAGTTTCTACATTCTGGAAGCATCTTTTCTATATATCTTTTCAGGTATCTCCAATGGAAATGGCTGGAGGCACAACCGGTGACGTACAAGACCTTCCGAATGTATCGGGTGCTAGGCAAGGGCGGTTTCGGTGAAGTCTGTGCTTGCCAAGTGCGCGCCACCGGTAAGATGTACGCGTGCAAGAAGTTAGAAAAGAAGCGCATCAAGAAGCGGAAGGGCGAATCGATGGTGCTGATCGAGAAGAACATCCTGCAGAAGATCAACTCTAAATTTGTCGTCTCGCTCGCGTACGCGTACGAGACAAAAGATGCGCTCTGTCTCGTGTTGACAATCATGAATGGCGGCGATCTCAAGTTCCACATTTACAACATGGGCGGTGAACCAGGTTTCGATATAAATCGCGCCCGATTCTACGCAGCCGAAGTGGTATGTGGCCTGGAGCACCTTCATCTTCAGGGTATTGTCTACAGAGACTGTAAACCGGAAAACATACTGCTGGATGATCACGGTCACGTGAGGATATCCGATCTCGGTCTTGCGGTCGAGATTACCGAGGGTGATATGGTGCGGGGTAGAGTTGGCACGGTAGGTTATATGGCGCCCGAAGTAATCGACAATGAGAAATACACCTTTTCACCGGACTGGTTCAGCTTCGGTTGCCTGTTATACGAGATGATTGAGGGTCAGGCACCGTTTCGTGCCCGTAAGGAGAAGGTCAAGCGCGAGGAGGTCGACAGACGAGTCAAGGAGGATCAGGAGAGGTACTCGCCCAAGTTCAGCGAGGACGCCAAGAGTCTATGTCAGCAACTGTTGAAGAAGAGTCCGAAGAACAGACTCGGCTGCAAGTGTGGCCGGCACGGGGCGAAGGAGGTGAAGCTTCATGGTTTTTTTCAGTGTTTGAACTGGAAGAGGGTCGAGGCCGGTATGTGGGAACCGCCATTTGTGCCGGACGTAAGTAGGTGTTGTGATCGATCGTTTTATTGATGTCGAAACTTTGTTTGTTTTTTCTTTTGCTTTACTCTTGTTACGCACATTTTTGCGTTTAATTGTTAGTTTACTTATCGTATGAAAGTTTAATTTTGATAATTACGCCAAATCGATATAATAATATTTATGATTATATACGAAATGGTTTTCGCTGATAATATAAAAATACTGATAATTTAAAAATGAATCAAAATCATAATTATTTTGTGCGTTATTGTTACAGCCTCGCGCAGTTTACGCCAAAGACGTTCTGGATATTGAGCAGTTCTCCACGGTAAAAGGTGTCAATTTAGACGCCACAGACGATACCTTTTATAGCAAGTTCAACACCGGCAGTGTGTCCATTCCATGGCAAAATGAGGTAAGTGATGCATCGTAGACATCGCACATTCGTATTGTAATCATCGATTATGAGACACGTTGTGCCTCATGAAGGCCTTTGACTCTTCTCATAAAAATAATATTGGTTCTACGCGACAATCAGCAGACGATCGCTTAACAAGATCTTTATTATACCGTGAATGTAAATTATGTTCTTTACGATCGCCCATGCGTGAATTTTTTGACAAATTTAAAAGATTATTCTTTTCATCGAGAAAATTTTAAAGACGAACGACGTTCATATATGTTTTTGTGAGCTTCGAAATTAAATAAAATATCAAGTTGAAATTTAAAGAAAAAAATGAAATACATGTAAATTTAAAGTCGCACAATTATAAAGTTTTGTTATCTAATTGTTGCTTTAGAAGATTCTCTGATTGCTTGAGAAAAAAGAAGAGTTCGTTTTACTTTCCGAAAATATTATACGCATTGCAACATCTGGAAAACGATGCAAACACTTGGATCAAAAAAATACGTAGCTTATAGCAAAGTGTTTTCCTACGTCAGAGGTAACGCAAGAGGCACTCGTTATCACTGGCATTATTCAGACTGGATGTATTTAAAGCTACGATGTTGCGTAGACGCGTTACACACGAGCCACCTTTAGCTTCTGCCGATCTTAAATCATTCACCACGTACCTCGCGAACTGAGATCGTTGAGCTGCAACCTCTGACGTGTTCGTCTTCGTTTCCTTTGCTTGCAGATGATAGAGACTGAGTGTTTTAAGGAGCTGAACGTACTAGGTCCTAACAACACACCCACCCCAGATTTATTGGTAAATCATACTCCGCCCAACAATGAGGACAGAGGCTGTTTTCCCTTTCGAAGAAAGGTAACTTTGTGTTTTACGAACCTTTGCAAATTTTTTTTAAACTTTTTTAAATCTAATTTTAAATAAAAAGAACGCAAAAGACATTTAAAAAATATATTGAATATCTTTAAATGTTTGAAAATATTTAGATTATTTTAAGTTTTCTTTATATACTTTTTACAATTACAGAATACTGAAAAGATAACTGAGAAATTGCAATGTTCTTTAAACATTTGGGGAAAATCTACTTTTTCACGTCCTAATAAAATTAATTTTTTATAAGTGCTGTAAAAATTATTAAAATGTTATTACAATGATACATGTATTACAATTTTACGCAGAGAAAACAGAGCGCTCGTACCAGGGAAGTCCCACTGTCGGAATGCTATTTGCAAGAGTTGTCGCAGACACAGAGCTCAGAAATGCCAGCCAGCTGATCCAGGATGAATGCAAGTAACAACCTGAATCGATCGACGTCGTCGCCGTTTCGACACTGTTGCCGCGGCTGACGACGACGTGTGTCCAGACGCTGCTGTTGCCAGCGGCTGCTGTGATAAGAGCAAGCCGATCTCTCTGATTTTTCCTCTCGACGGCATCCGACTTCGCGGTAACTGTTTACGAGCACGGATACACGGTTCGCTTAATAGGAAAATATTGCGACTGCGAACTCGAAGTGTCATGATTTCCGACACATTCTCTTGGATTCACTAGGTCCCATCTGAGATCAGCGCGACAAGACTTCGCGCGATTCTATACGCATATACGTCTACGCATATACATAGTCATACACGACTCACGCCAGTATTGTATACAGTCAGGTGGTAGGTATATATATTCGTTACCAAGTATAATCTTTCTCGGGTAGGACGGGCGTACTTTTGTGCGTACATCGACCTACTTTATTAAGCCTCGATGTGTCTCGATTCATGAATCACGGAGGATTCAAGACGACATGTGCATAGATGGTTATCTTAATCGGCACAATGAGATATATGTCATTTTCCGAATATACAAGGAAAATCTAATTTAAAAAATATATATCTTATTTCTTATTAACCGCGAAATGCTTGAAATTTTCAATCTCGAGTTTCGGCTGTAAATTTTAATTTTAAATTGAGAAGCAACTTAGGAAGGATGAAAAGAGCAAATACATTTAGATGTACAAAAATGTAAGCGAATACGCAATCATTTGCGTATGTAAAAATTTTTTATATGTACTTACGAAATTTTTTTTTAAATTGAGACCGCGTATATATATATATATATATATATATATAAATAATATATAAAATTAATTTATATGATACATTAATTTTTTTAAAAAGCGTTTTTCTCATCGCACTTACACAATATAACTTTATTTATTTAAATCGTTTGAGATATTTTCCGAAAATCTCGAAATATAATCGCTCGATCTAGTTTTTGGTCGACCCCGATATGCAGTTTGTAAGCTCGTATTGTCGGAAGCGATTAAACTAGATGGCCAAGAACTTTGAGTCGTAAACTTCAGAATACGCACGAATAGCTTTTATGATTTGATGAATATCGCGCTCGATAGGATCTGTGATGAAATTCGCGCGTTGGCCGAAATAGAATAAGAGAAGTGCGTAGACGAGCGATAACGCGAACGCGCACGTGAAACCGACAGGTCGTAAAAGAGCACGTGACTCGGCGCTCGCTCGTTCCCGTGGTGTATCGCGACGTTAAGCTACCAGTAAACGGACACCCGATACCACCGTGGAGCAAATAAACGCTCGCGTACACGCTCGTCCGTTTATAAACGTTAACTCGATACGTATATCTAGAGGTTGAAGGCACGTGCGTTTAATGTGAAAGGGAATTGATGGCGCCGGGAACGATATATTGATGCAATATTGCCACAAATGGTGACACCGAATAAATTTAATAAAATGACGAATAAAAATAAACTTAATTAAATGTTTTCAGTTGTTTCACGTTTTCGTGAAATAACAAGAATAAATGGTGTCTGCTCGGATGCCTTTAGCATTGTACGACATTGGTTTAACCGCGTGAACGGATTGTTATCGCTAATTCACGTAAACGAACAAATGTCCAGACAACAAGGAATGAAAGGTAATAAATGAAAATTAGTATAGTTTCGAGCGTTATGATCGAGCAACATTTGATATCCTTTAACAGTGTCTTTTTAAAACGTAATTATATAACAGTCGCGTCATCATTTCTCAGTATCTTTATTTTTTCAGACTTATTTTATCTCTTGAAAAAAGACACGAAAAATCTCTCATGATGAGTTAATTCCTAGTATTCAGATTGACCTGGATATAATTTTAATTTAATAATAAAATAAAGATTCTGATCAATTTTAAAGGAAAGTCGACTCTTGATCTCTCGAAGAATTAAAATTAGATTAAAATCGAAGATATCGGGCCAGTCTACTTATCAAAAGAAGATACTATATTAGAATATACCAAAGTTTTATTTTTATTATAAAATATCTTAGATCTTGGCAATTTATTTTCTGTCGTGTGGCAGATAAATCCTTGCGATGCTTCGATAACGTTGTCTGAGAAACGAGCGAGATTTTGCGAATTGCGCGACAGATCGTATTAACGACACACTTTTGGACAGTTTGCGAGCACTTTGGACGTTCTCCAATCGTGATTCGTGTGCCAACGATTGAAGTTCTTCGGCCATTACATATCTGGCAGATAGTTGTCGTGAGCTACTGTGCCGAGAATGTCGGGTAGCTTTTCTTTTAATATATCTCGTAAACTCAAATGCAAATGTCGATGCATTTGAAATTGCGCTTCTCATCTACCAATCTCATTGAGAATCTCTGTTACAGGAATTGGTATCGCCAACAGATTTATAAAACACATATAAAAAAATCACATAAGAAAATAATGTCACAAAATTTGATCGATATTAAAAATAATAGTAAAAATAGATTAAACATTTTTTTTAATTTTTATTTTAACATTTTCTAAGCATGTGAAATGTATTTATTTAACACGATAACGAAATTCTGTCATTTACATTATGACATCAATATTACATATTGAAAGATTGATTCAATGATTGAACACATAGTAATTAGTCTTGAAAATTTGTTATCAAACGTTACAGCTTTTCGCCGAGGAGCTACAAAAAGATAATTAGGCGAAATTATTAAATTAAGATAAATGTTTGAAGAGCTCATTCTAGATTTACAAGTGGCACAAAAAAAGTGTATAAGTAATTTCTTGTTCTTTCTTTTTTATTTGTAAATGAATTATTATAGAAAGAAAAATTACACAAATGAGATCGCACAAACAGGCTCACGCACACATATGCAAATTAGTGTGAATTAATTAACGAAAGGTATATTTTCGAGAATCACAAATTGCATCTAGCAATCGCCGAACAACACCCCAAACAAACTTCTTTTCATGGCTCTATATTGTCACGATAATTACTCTTTATGATTATACGTTGAAATAAGTAAGACTAATTTGCCGAGACCGAGACTGATTGAAGAGTGGAGGTCAAGTGTCTCTCGGTTAAGTATTAGGAGAGTAAATCATTCCTCATTTTATGTTCAGATATTTTCTCTTGACATACATATGTCGGATTTATGATATATTAAACATACACATTTGAAGGAAACATATTAAATATGTATTAATATATCATGTTTTCCAAAAATATCGAGAAAGACGTTATTTTCAAGAGAAAATTTTCCCTCATTTTTTTTTTTTTTTTTTTTTTGTATATGCAGGTAATTTAAAACATTAGCTTAAAAGCTGTCCTTCTGCAAATAAAAAATTGGAGATTTTTTTCTCTCACAACCCAGGGCATTATTTTTGACACGGCTGATAATTGACGTCCATTTTTTAACACGTATGTAATAGCGGACATTGAAATGATAGGGTATGTACATCTAGCAGAGAACAATGACTAGAGTGATTTAAGTTAACCGCTAATTAAATTTTCCCAACGTCGATTCTTATCACTGATACATAATTTACGTGATAAACATGTTATTCTATCGCATACACTGTAATGATTATGTCAACCGACTCGAGATCGATGTATGATAAAGCAGGTGTATGAAAAACCCTTCCCGTCAGATAAATCGCGAAATACGCACTCGCTCATGACGTACTGTTATACGACAGTTCTCTCATCGTCGACGCGGACGTGAAAGCATTACTATTCATCGTAATATAAGAGAAAGAGAAAAATTCTTTTTTTTCTTTAAACTTTGTTTAAAAAAATCTTAAAAAGAACTAATCTAAAAATTAATTTGCAGATCGATATATTATTTGTACAATAAATTGTAAATTAATTATATTTTTAATTTTATACATAAGAAATGGATCTTTATTTACTTTTTTTGTGGCAGGAGATATTTAAATTAATTAATTTAAAGTTGCTAGATAAAAATTCAATTCAACAATGTTCAATTTGCAAGTTTTTACGTAAAGATACAATAAATTTGTAATTATTTTGATTCTCTCCGCGTCGGCAACACACAAGCTCACACTTTAGAGTAGAGAATCTCTCAACGTTATCTTTCAACTGTGATTTCTCCAAGTGTCTCCTGTTTAATCCCGCTACATTGTTAATTTATGCCGAATAGTTTAGAAATATATTTTAAGGAGACGGATAAAGAGATCCGCATTGCAAGATCTGTTACAATCTACAGTGATTGTAGATTATGCAGTGTTCGACTATTATACATATATTCACAAAATACCAAATTATTTAAGAATTTTTCTAAGTAAATAAGCGCGTAACTTATTCATATACATATATATATATATATATATATATATGTATATACATATACATGTATATTTTTGCTTATGTATGTAAAGTAGATATAAATAGGTGTATATATATATATACATATGATAGACTGCTGAATATACTTTTGCAAATAGCATTCGCTTCTCCTGTACAATTCGAATTTAAATTGTTGCGTAAACATTTCATCGACGCAATTATATTATATAGGATATGGATTAGGTATTCTGTAAATTAAATCTCATCGACAGAGGAAGAATCTTACTTTGAAAATATCAGATTATATATAGCTCTTGTTGCCTGTACATAATTACATTTGCACTCAACTCTCTCGTCGAGCAAGCTCGAGGCCAAATGTTCTCTAGTGATGATGGATTAATTAATGAATAATAATGGAAAAAAAATGTTTGACTTAAGAAGATGGATATATCCTCCGCGTTAATATTTGTCGTACTACACGTAACATTTGTTAGTTCCATTCCATTTTGTCACGCGAGTCTTCGTCCTTACCTTTACAGGATACTGAAAGGATCCTGGAAGGTTAATTAAATGATAGCTAAATACCTGAGCAGATACGTTGTTTGTGCCAGTTTGTCATGTCTGTTGTACAAGAGAAATTATATTTTAAAACAGGCTGAAAGTATTAGAAAGCTCGCACTCGTTTTCAAAGACGATCAAAATCGATCGCTGCGAATGTGTGAAAAGTGAATTTTGTTTTTAATCTCACACGAGATGAGTGAAATTATCGCAATGATATATTTTAATTAGATTTGTCCGTATTGTTGGTTATAATTTCGATGACAGACAATGACAGATTCAAGTACCATATGGTCTTCAATATGCCAGTATAATTTAAAACTGATCGATATAGGTAGACAACGTATAGAAACAGTTCTTTTATTACGTTAGATTATTTTTATATCACAATCTCTCGGATATATATATATATATATATATATATATATATATATATATATATATATATTATTTTTCCTGTAAGATCTGTCCTATAATTTTATATGCAATGCGACCCAGTGAATAAAAAATGTGGGATCCCAAATTAGTATAAAAATAATAAATTGTCAAGCTTCGAGAATAAATATTGCTCGCGATTTTTCCGAGAATTTACGAGGATTTTCTTCGCGCGAATGATGACTTTGAACGATGATTTCGTGCATGATTTTTCATTCGCGTCCATCGTCGAAGGATTTATATAGGGGATAATATATATGAATAGCATAATATGCGTGAGGAGTCCGACAATTCTCTGTGTAAATACGTCAGTGATAGTAATATCGATAGAAACTGATTAAGCACGGGACACACAGACTAGTAGATACTTGTATATATTATATTAATATAAGGAGCGAATAAGATAAGTCGCCTGTATTCGCGAAACGGAGTTTCGCGCCGAAGCGACACTTATCGCTCTATCTCGTCTCCTCATTCATTTTTCCTCTCTCATCCTCGGCCTGTTACCGTGTCAACATCACCTGTAATAAACGCCTCGCTGCTTCAGTTGTGACGTTGTATTCATCATGCCAAGATAACGGAGCACCACTTTAGCGTTGATTGACTTATCGCGGTGGCATTAACACGTGTAATAGTAGTTATAGTAGCAGTGTATATAAGTAGCTGGGAAGGGGCAATCATCAAAAGAGCAAATGCAACATGAGATAATTGTGACACCGTGATGTTTTACACAGTGATAAAAATTGATAATTATAATACTATTGGAAAAAATGGTAGCAATTTCGTATTAAAAGGAACCGTGTTGCGCGTATTTTAATTTTAATTAGCTAATTTTTTCGCAATGCAACGTCACGCCCGAAACAAGTTTAGATCTTTACCATTATACGATAGCGGTGTTATTGTATAACGGGAGATTATCGCAATCAATTCGCTACAGAATTAGTATGTAATTATTATCGCGACGTCGTCCCACTGTAGATCATAGCGTATATTTATATATTTTAACAAGGCGAGTTTCAATAAACTCGCACACATACACGAAGGCGCGTTAGAGGCGTCTAGTTTAATCATTAATCGCGAGTTTTTCGCGTAAGCCCGTCGACCGAAGGACAAACTGTAGCAATATGAAAGCCTAATTAAGCGTCTTAAATTATTAATTAATGATGTATGCGCGCGCATGATTATTTGTACGCTTTGTATTCTTCCGATTTATCCGAACCGGCAAAAAAAAAAAAAAAAAAAAGAAGAGTGTATCGGATGAATAAACGTTGGTCAGTGATTAATTAATAATTTGACAGGCCAGGTATTAATTCGTTTTTATATACGTATATAGCGAAATCTTCATGAGACAGATTTCAACATTTTTTTTTATTATTATTACTGTGCGATCTAGCGATGTAAACAATTTAATGTTTTAAACTCGGATTTTTATTAGGTTTTAAGTAGGCAAACGATTCGTTACGCAAACGGACAATCCTGGAAAGGGAATCGAACGAGATAATGTAAAATAGTATTCTGTTCTACAAACGGAGAGAGCCAAATGAATATTTTCGTTTTTTACAACTTCGGATACGTTGTACAACCGCGCTGCGGAAAAAGAAAGATTATATAAATATTATAAATATATACATATATATATTATCGTGTGTAAGTTATAAATACGCGCGGGCCTACTGTATTTATAACTTATATGTTTATACATGCAAAATATATAGATACGTATATAACCAGACTCGTGATGTTGTTGTTGATTTTTCTGTCTTTATTGTTTACTTTTGTTTTCTATAGTTAAACTATATACTCGCATTTGTGAGAAAATCAAAACGGCGGTACTTTTTGATGAGTCCGTTTATTTCTTCCAGTCACGAGTGTGAGAGGGATGCATATAATTGATACACAGTTTTGTACACAATATATATATATATATATATATATATATATATATATATATATATGTATATTGTCACAGTTTGCTCTTTATATATATTTATATATTTTTTTCCTCTTTCCAACTTTTTTACGTGCTCAGATCCTAAGCTACAGTTATTTGTTAAATTCGTAATGCATTATTCGAGGAAATGATGCATTACTTTACACAATTCATTGTTATAATCGATAGGTCAATCTCGATCTAGCAAAATCGACCTAAACGCACACTCGTATTACAGGCTTTAACTTAAAAATTAATATAAAAAATGCACTCACATATTAATAATATTTTTCCTCACCCCTCTCTTTCTCTCGCGCGCGCTTTCTTTCTCTCTTTTTTTCACTTAATTATACCATCGATTAATTCATTGATGCGTTATTGTCACGAGTCAGAATGCCTGCTGGTATGTATCTGTTAATATTTAATATTTTTATCAAAATCGTGTTTACAACGATTATTTACAATTTAATTAAAAGCGCTAAATTTATTTTAACATCTGTAAAATTATTATTCCTATTCTCATTAATAATAATATTCATATGCACACTTTTTAATACGATTTTCAGTAATAATTATTATTGCCTCAGTAAAGGACAATAAAAACTAGCACATAGTTTTAAATATTAAAAACATAATCAATGTTTATTTAAATATATTATAGCTAAGAAAGTCTAACAGTCTTTACGTTATGTTATTCTCTACCTACAGGCATCCTGAGAAGCGTTGATGAATGTTTGTGATTCTCGAAACATGTTCCATAAAAGTATAGCTAAATGACGAAGAATTATATAATTATCACTTGCGACCAGTAATATCAACGATCCGTCTTTCTATTATGAAGAAACGGTCCAATTTCACAAAAGAAAATTATTGTCTTGAATGTCTCGAGAAAGATTACGTTCATAATAGTTATTTATATGTTATATCGCAAAAAAAAATTATGGAACGGTGTAATAATTGTAGGAACGATTTTATTAATTTTTTTGAACGTCCAAATTTTAAAACAGACGAATCGTCGAGCTGCTCTCTTAAATATGATACTGCGGTAACTAAAACTATGTAGGAAGTTAGGATGGCTCTTTTCAATTAGGCGAGATCCCGTCTTAAGAACACCCTGTAGAGAAAGCTTGGTCCTAGAACAATTTTACTACGATATGTGCAACGGTATCGTTTCTTGCGCTTAGATAGATTACCTTTTGCTCTGAGAAACAAAGTTCTAAGGATAATTATAAGGATGCAAAGTATAGTGCATACAATACTATATCTAATAAAAAAAAATCTTTCACCGAAGAGAACAAAGTGCTATTAAGAATGAAAATAACTAATCGCGGCGAAGCAGTCAAAATCGAAATTTCATCCAATGAATTTTGCTCCCCGGACACTTTAAAGCGTTATTATTTTTTTTTTTTTTATACCAAAATCTCGAGACTTTATTTAAGTATAATTACGTTTTGAGAGGCACAAACGCGCCCAAAGATCGAGTATTATACAAATTTCCTGTCAACCAAAACACATTTTTTTGCAATCGATGGCTGGAGCGAAACTTCTCTTTCTCCTTTCCTTTTTTTTTCTTTAATTCCTTTGTAATTAATTTTGAAGTAGATGAGGATTTCAGTGATTCAACAAACAATATAATCATATCGTGATGGTGAACGTTCATAAGTTCATGCGATTGATAATAATTTATTTGAAAATAAAAAATATATCATAATTAAAAAAGTATATTTTTATTTATTATTGGGGTTTGTCAAAAGTACGCATGAACTTACAGATTCACTTAATAATTATCATTTCGTGTTACCTTTCTTACTTTTTCATTCACCAAATTGCCTGTGCAAACGTCACTATTTCACTTTAATATGTATACGTTTTTTTTTTTCAGAAAACATTTCCTTCTGTGTGTTTCATTTTATTAAAATTATCGCTATTTATTCCTCTTTTCAAATAGCAAAAGACTAATATTTTTTTTTATCCTTCTTTAATCCCCATTTATCTTTTTTCTCATGCATCGAACCGTGCCGACCGACTTTATTCGATTGATCCATGTATGTACGTTTGCATTGAGCACATATACACATACGCGCGCACATATTCGCACACACACGCATTTTATCACCAGTGGCAGTAAAATGTAAAACTATTATGCGACGTTGACAATCAAGTGTCAGCGCGTAACAAATGCACTTTTAACTCTTCCGTTTTATAGAACCGCGACGGATTATTACAGTTAAATTAAAATTAGGAATTAACTTACAAACGGAAAAGACGAAAATGCAAGCACGTGTTTTAAAAAAGTACGTTTTTGTTGAAACGAAGAATTAAGTCTCTTCCACGTATATGCTCACAGATTTCTCTCTCTATTAGGGATGCAAGATATATTAACGATATATCAAAATATTCTACATTTTTTGCAATAAGACACGAGGACATCTTTGCAACAGTTATCGCATTAAACCTTCTTTTTTTCTAAAGCAAATTAATTAAGTCGTTAAATAAATAAGTTTTGTCAGTAAAATTCATAAAACAACATTATAAATAGACACATTTTTTATAAAATTGTCAACAAAAAGGACAAAAATATGTCAGAGAAATAAAAATATAGTTATTAGCATCTATATATAATCACAGTTTTTTCACATTATTCTCTTTTTAATAATTTAATTCTTCTAAGGCTCTTTCTCTTAAGATTGAAATTCGCGGCATATTTCGGCTCTTTTATTAATTAAAAAAAAAAAAACACTAATTTCTGCAAATATATCTTCTACGAATCTTCTACGATTAATATCGAATATACGAATATATCGATATCGTTTTTGGATATTTGCATCCCTAGCTTGACTATAAAAATAAACGAATCAATATGTGAATATCCCGTAAATATGGAATGTTTGCCGAACGATGGTAGATAATAGATTTCAAATTACAATTGCGCACGAATGCCAGAAAGTAACAAAGTTGAGATAACGCGAGGATCGCGATACACGTATAGCAAACATCGCCTATCGAAGGAACGCTATCGGACTAAAACTAACAGCTTAAACAGCGCTTAATTAATTAATTACAATGACGTTTTAATCGTTATCTCAACTTTCTGGCGCGCGCTCTGATCGGACTCTCTACAATTCGGCTCTTCCGTTCTAGTTCTAATGCAGTTTATCTCACGGAGAGAGATATAATCGCGATGAGATCACAATCGATTTTTTTTCCCCCCTTTTACCTAGAACGATATGTGTCTCGCGCGTAAACTATTTTGAACTATACACGCATCTTATAAACTTGAATTTTTGAATTAATAATGTACATGTGTGTTACATCTGTGTCACGTGGTATAATTTAGAATATAGTCTTCTGCTCACTTTAATAATTAGTCTAATTTGAGGAAGAAGGCTTGTGTAATAAAAACACGTAATTCATACACGTGTTTCTTATTTAAAATTCATTAAAAAGTGATTTTTTAAATAGTTAATTAAGTTAAATAATAAATAATTTTTTAAATAACTATAATTTTTAGAATTTTTACTGATAACGTGACATCGGTATCTGTTAACGCGAAGGATCAATCATAACGTATCTCAAAAGATATTTGACGTACGGATCTCTAACATATCTGAATTAATTAATTATTTTTGTTCTTTGTAAGTCTGGTTCGTTACTCGAATGAACCTTTGAACGTTATCTATTGCTTAGAAAAGTAACATTTACGTTACGATATCGTATATCATCTGTTTCATATCGACAATTAATACAATCTAATGACGATGTTGAGATTATATAATTAACTTATCTTTACATCAAAGCTCGAAATATTCTGTCACTGCAAACTCTCAAGCAAAAATATTTAATTTAAAAGCGTGCAATGTCATAGTATCGCGTATATCTCTTCGCCGTGGAACGAGAGACAACAGCCTTATTTCAAAACTTTGTAATCGAGCGGGTGGATCCTGATAGGAGTCCGTCAACAACGAGATCTGGATCTAAACGAGCTATACTTCGCACATAAATTTTTGACATTTTTTTTTATTCTTTCGACGCCCTGACACAATATGGCTGTCTCTTGTTGCCTAGGACACCGTTCGTTCACCCTCGAAGAGTTGAGAGAAAAATATAATCGATCTGTCGAACCGAGATCCGTCACCGATTGCGGTTCGAAGATCGACGAGAATCCTCCTCGAGTTTTTGTTCCGAAGAGAGCTCGTCATCGTCCTTTCGATCTCGATTCAGCTCGTCTTGACTGATTAAACCTGAGCGGGTTTCGATTTGCCAACCACCAGCATTATCTTTTGCAGAAACTTCGTCACGCTTACTGGAACAAGATGAGAGCGATACAGTTACAAACAGATTTACGGTAATCTAAAATCTTTGGATGCAAGTGCGGTTTTAGCAAAGAATTGTAATTAATCGATAGTGCAATCTGTTATTAGTTTGCTGGATATTTGAGTTGTTACAGCTTTGAGGGAGATACAATTGAATATATGTGTTGGCGTGTTTGTGTCTCGGTGTGTGAGATATGCGAAATCAAATGTCAACAATGTCCTGGTCAACTCAAGTGATGATGATTACACAATTAAACTATAAAGGGCTAAAAAATTTTTTGCAAATAAAATTTACGCCGTTTTAATGTTGGCTCGTGAGAGTATTTTGGAAAACAATACCTTTTTTTTCAATTCAAAGAAACATATATAGTACAAGAATAATTTGATTGAATTTAAGAATCAGTATTTCCGGCAAAAAAAATATTTTTATGAATTTAATAATATTGAAAAAAAAAACTAGAGAATTTTGAAGAAGAAATTCTTTCATCATTTTTAAATTACTCAGAATTTATTTAAAAATTCGGAAAAGTGTTATATATAAGAGATGTTTTGTTTTAAACACCGGATTATTTGATTGAATAATATCGCAATGTATTAAAAAATTGAGTTGCATTCTAAATTGAAGAAATGAAAAGCGGGATGAATAGATGACAAGTAAATATATTCTCCGCAAAGTTTTTTTTTTAAATAATAAAAAGGTTAATATATATAATATATAAAATTGACGATGGAGATAAAGATATTGAGCAATAAAATGTACAAAGGCTTAGTATAACGAGAGAAAATAATTGTGATTGAAACGTGCAAGGTGTACGACAGTGATTTCGAAAGACGAGAGAGGAATAGTAAAGACGTTCTTGTTGGATAAGATGACAGTGCCTAGAAGCAACGAAAACGGATGAATGCTTAAGCATGCGTGACATATGACAAGAGTAAAATTATGTTACAGTGTGTTTTGAACCTTTGTCTTTTGTGGTCCCACGACTACCATTAGCTTCTGCAAAGTTTTGGTGGTGACGCCTGCGGGAATAAATTAATTAAACAAAAACATATAGAAAAATGAAAAATTGCAAAATCACAAACTCGGTGAAAAATTGTTTAATTCTACATTAAAATGTTACGAGAACAAAAGAGACATAATAGCAGATTAGATAGTTTTCCTTCTTCTATTTTTCTTTTTAAGAAGATCATCTGATATTTATTACTGTTTCCAAAATCTGAAAATTTCTGTTGAATATCGCGCGTCATTAATTTATTTTATATCATGCGATCATATTATGTTTCTTGAACTCACCGACTGCTTTCTGGAAGAATTTCGGCTTATTCTTCCACGCGATAAACGCGAAGTAGACAGGTACAGAGGAGAGTATCATCAGACAGCCGTACCCTGGAAGATAGAATCTGTTACGTCAGATTCGAGAAAGGACGAATCATATGAAAGACATGACTTATTCTCGAAACACAAGTCTGACTTTAAGTATTTTCGAGTCGAACTTTGTCTTAGAAAAGTCAACGACCGAGAAGGTTGATTTTACTAGGTTTTTAGTAAGCCATTCATTTGACGGCTTTTTCTTTGGTAAAAGAACTAAATTCCTGACGTAACAAATCATTTTCGCGACGCGATTCGTCGATGACAGATCTTTACCTGTTTCAATAGGACTGGCATACATTGGAACTATGGTAACGAAGAGCGTGGCCAGGATGTAGAAGAACGGAAAGATGAGGTTCACCTTGATCGGCCTCTGCAAGTTCGGTTGGCTCCATCTGAGCCACGGAAGGCATAACACAGACACGCCTATGCTGAGCTACAAATCAAGTTAGAAAGCTATCTTTTAAATTGAAAATTTTAGAGATTGAAGAATTTAAATAGTTGAACTATTAATAAAAAAAATCTATATTATTATAACAAAAAAGATATCTTAAATTGAAACTATTATGATTTCAATGATATAAATGATTAAACTTTTTGAAAAATAACTAATTGAAAATTCAATATATTTTGCAGTTAAATAATAATTCTTTGTAGGAGTCACAAATATCATTTTTTTAAGTATTCAAAATTTAATAATTTATAACATATATGTCAAGAGATAAAAGTTTATATTTAAAATAAAAATATGCGTAAGAAAATTATTGAAAAAAGTAAATATATTTTGCAGTTAAATAATAATTCTTTGTAGGAGTCACAAATATCATTTTTTTAAGTATTCAAAATTTAATAATTAATAATTATATATATATGTCAAGAGATAAAAGTTTATATTTAAAATAAAAATATGCGTAAGCAAATTATTGAAAAAAATAAATAAATACATTGTATAAAAATTAACTATATATATATATATATATATATATATATTTGGTGAGAAGATTATTGTGAAATATATCCATCGATAAATTTAGATCGGCATAGCATGGCGTTACAAAACAATTATATTTTAATGTGGAGAGGCTTTTATGTGTATACAATAAGATACCATTTTGACAGTGAGTCAAAGTCAATTATCCCGAGTAGTATGAGTCAATTGGAAAATTATTATTCGTCCGGTCGAGCTAATGTAATTTCGCTGCGGCCATCAGGTGCACAAATTCGCGGTGATCATGCGATCGTAACAATGCGAGTTGCATCCTTGTGACGAAACATCATTTGGAGCTTTGCACAATGACGCTGAGAAAAATTGACCTGCTGATTCGCGTTGACGTTTAATTAAAATTCGAACACACAAATCATAACCGCGATAAAATAGTCGTCTCTTGGAAAGTGAAATTATTTTTTGAGACTTTGTATGTTCACTGTTTTAAGAGATAAAGAATGTAATCAACGAAAATTATTGTACGTACCCAAGTGGCGAAGCCGACGTAATTGATGAGAGCGGAGATGTTGGAAGAACATAGATACAGCATGGAGAGCAGCGCCTAGAAAAGATTGCAAACGAGTTTGCAATTAACGCTGTTTAATGTCTGTATAGTGGTCGCTATCTTGAATTCTGATAGCATTGCTTTGGCCATTCAATAACAAGTTCTACTATGTTTTTCTACATTGTTTTTTTGTTTGTCGACTCTAGCAGCAATCATGTTGGTTAACAGACGAAAAAGTCTTCTTATAATTTACACATATATGCAAAAATTTATATGCGACACGAAATTTATATTATTTCATAATCTCAAGGCACAAAGAAGAATAGATTCAATGTATTAGTTTACAAATTAATGACATAATTTTCAACAAGAATTAACAATTTTCGCACTAAGTTTCTTGAAAAATGATTGAATTTCTGATCTAGCAAGACGAAAATTTATTTATTTCTATTATGTTACATTGTAAAAAAATACATTATTAATATATTATTAATCGACATGATTGCTAGGTCTTCGATCGATTTATATCTTAGTGTCAGCAAATTTTATCTATCTCAAAGACGGATAAATAAGATGATATTTATATTTATATTTATGATTAGAAAGACGGTCAATTTTTACCATGCACAGTACGGCGGGTGTAGGCGTGAGCCTGGAAATTTGGATCATCGTCAATATCTCCGGCATTTGACCTTCACAGGCACCCGCGTAGAAGAGCCGTGAAGACGTGAGTAAAATACCGTTGACCGCGCCGAACGTGGACAGAGCCACAAAAACCGGTATCGTCCAAGCCATTACACCGAACAATCTGTTTGCGTATGTCTGCGGACAATAAGAGAAGTTCAAGAATTTTGAAGAGTAAGAGAATTATTTGAAAAAATTACATCGATCTATATATTAGAGTTTTATATACTATAAAATAAATAATTAATTGATATAAAGTAAATAATAAATTAATATAAATAAAAAATAGAGAAATATTTGGTTTTAAGAAGAGAAGAAGAAAGATTATTAGATCATATTATCTATAATATATGGTTATTAAAATAGATTAATGAATTATTGTAATTAAAAAGTAAAATCTAGTTTCCTTTATACTTTATTTATTTTGATGAAAGTTGAGAGGTTTATTCGTCTCAAATTTATTAGAAAAGCATATTTGCGATTAATTACCACTGCTACAGCTTCGCTACCGAGCACTTCCACGGGACTTAACGTCGTATAGAAGGCCATGTTCGTGAAGACGTAGACAACCGTAACCAGAGTGCACGAAACGCCAATCGCTTTTGGCAGATTTCTAAATAGACACACAATTATATAATGATTTTGTAGCAGTTATTATATTGCTAAATTATTATTGTTTAATTATAATTTGCTTCGCGTATTTGTTCTGTACGATATTTTCGAAAATTATCTCTCACCTCACGGGATCCTTTAATTCCTCGATTATGAAATTCAAGTAGTTCCAGCCGTTGTAAGCGAACAAGCCTGAATAAAAACTAAGAGCTATAGATGTGACTTCCGTGTTCGTATTGTCGAACGTGAAATGTTGCGTGTGTCCTGAGAAAAAAAAACGAGAGAAGAATATAAATTATTGTTTCATTAATTAGAATGTAAATAAGCGGGATACATAATTATATATGTCTCATATTCTTTCACTGGGCATAAAAATATTAATATAACTATGACATTCGACTATTCATGAATTTATTTGTTGCGACAAAATGTTTTAATTGACATTTTATTTTTCTATTTTATCAAGTGTTTTAGGACAATTTTTCCAGAAAGAGCCTGAGTGAAATTGCTGACTAAAAGCGAATGCATCATTTTGCGCAAGGTCGGTGAAATGTTTCATCAGAATCGAGGTGATTGTCGTATACACGCCACGGTCAAGGAACCATTTGGTTCGCTGAATAGTCTCATTTAAGCTATTCCTTGCACGCACACCGACTATACGTCGCATCGCCTGCGTATTTAACCCACCTTTTTGATTGGGTAAATTGTCTCGTCCGGCACAATGTGCAATGCTGAAAAGACGTCCAACTTCCGGTTAGACGGTCGATTCCTATTCTCCAATTTCACTCACATAAACGGACAACAAAGTTTCGTTTCCCGAGTGATTCGAGATATTAATTCACTTTGAACGAAAATTGAAACTTGAAAATATATTTTTTACAAGAGATTGAAATATTTCTCCATTGATGAGAAAATATTCAATTTTGATTTCACATCCAACTAGTTTTCGACCGGTTTATATCATTGCCTTACCTTTGGATTACGATTGATTTTTACGCAATGTTACTGCGATAATAGAACGGTTCGTTTTCTTACTTCTTTTATGTCCTTCGTGATTTTATCTTTTAATGTAATCCAATGACATGGCAAGAATATGAAAGGAGAGATAAAAAATACTGTTGGAAAAAAGTTTGAACGATCAGAATAGATAATCCTTCTACGGAAAGAAAGTCCTTTCTGACGCAAGATTGATTTCTTTTACTTGATCGAAAGTAGGTACATGAAAACTTTGTTGGTGTTACATTTTGTGAAATCATTTGTTACGAAACGAGAAAAATTTATGGTACAAAACAAGTACAAAAAGTTTTCAATGCAATCATGCGATACGGTGCCGACTAACATTGATTATTTAGTTGAGATTGTTAGAAATCGCACGTAAACTGCACGCGATCCTCTTGTACATCGGTGTCATTAACCCTTAATCACGTGACCCACTCTAGGCAGCCTATCCGTTTTGTATAATTAAATTATCGCGTGTACGCTTCGGAAATACTAGGTTATTGAAAATGATATTTTCTGTCTTTATGAGAAGGTTTCGCATATAATACTACATGAAAATTGATACAACAACATTCTGTTCTGAAATATAATTCTTTGCGAGAGTGCGAAAAATTATGTATCGCATTCTTTTAAATTATTATTTTGCGTTATATCTATATTTTGACACATCCATTTTCTTGTACCAACATTTTTCCCTACTTTTATTAATATTTTAAAATATACAGTTTTTTTTATATTTTTTTTTTCCATTAGTTTCTTCATTTTTTCTCGAACGCTCGAAATAGATTTTGCGAAATTTCGTTCTTTTCTTTGTTGATATGATAATTTAGGAATTTTCATCATAACGCATCCGAGGAAGTAATCTACGTATAAAAATAATTATTGATCTTAATAAATTAATTATTATAAATATTAAAATTGGATAATAAAGTAAATCAGTAAATATAATAATTCTAAAAAATCTGAAAATAATAATTATACCATACTCTGATAAAAAAATTAATGTAAATCCCCCGCTAAAATATTCGATATTAAATCCAGAAACTAATTCTAATTCCCCTTCAGTAAAATCTATGGGTCTTCGATTTAATTCTGCTAAAATTCTAAAATATAATAAAAATAAAGGATATAAAATAATTAAATATCAAACATAAACTTGATATTTATAAAAATCTAAAAATGAATATCTTTCCCTTATGATTAACAATAAACTTACCAGTGCAAAGCTGATAGGCTCCTGTGAAGATTATGACAAAAAGCGCGAGAAGTTTCGCATACGTGAAAATATCCTGCACTGTCGTCGCCCATTTAACGTCCCAGCAATTTATGAAAGCGAGAATACCTATAACATGAGTAGAACATTGTTCATTATCGTGTAAAATTAGAAAAAATTTTATATATATATTTATTTATTTTATTTTGTAAAAAAGATACTCGCGATTTATGTAATTGTAACAAAGGTAAAATTTAATTTAAATTATATATTACATCAATAAGAGTTGTAGTATGTATATTGATCCATTTTTTGCATGAATGACATCAAGTCACTTTAATTAAAAATTATGGATATAGTTGCGCGTGTCACCGAGTCCCACCTAATCCTATGTGCATCGTTTATTTTGAAATGTGTCTTGACGTTTTGTCATAATTTTATGATAATTAGAGTCTGTTATAGACTTTTAATGTGCCGACTTTAATAGAACCGGTTCAACAGATTTTTTTCGTTTTAGTTCTAACTGACACTAATTCAACAATCTAAGTCATCATGACAAAGAGGATAGAAACGATTGATCGATCTCTAGAAGAAAAATGTAATTTACGAGAAAAGTTTATAATTTTAAATATGCGATAATCTCTTTTCCATTGAAAACTTTACGGAAATTAAAATTGTGATAATGATTACGTTAATAGTTTCATATTAACGTAATTCGATAATAGTAAAATTTAATAATGACTTTTATATATATGTATGTATATGAAATTTTACGTCGATAATGTAAAGTTTTCATAGAAAAATTGTAATACCTACTTTACGGCCGCATGAAGCCATAGTATATACATATTTTAATAGGATAATTTCTGGGAGCCAGCAATGGATTCTCTATACGTTTTCATTCATGTTATTTGTTGTTCTGGCATAATAATGACAGCAGAAAGTTAAGTAAAAATTATTATAAATGACTTTTATTCCGAAAAGTGGACAGGCTAAAATGATTTCAATGGAATCAATAAAATTATGCTAAACAAATATGTAAAATGTGATATTTTTGAAATTTTTGATATTTGTATTTATTAATTATTTACAATCTATTTTGAAGGAGAGCGATTGAAGAGTCAAACGCGGATGGTCATGCGTCGGTTTCGCAGAAATTAAATTTTTCTACGAAACTGATTGGTGCACAGAACACAAATTTTTCTACTTGGTATTTACCAAGACTAATATTTATTAATTCTCATATTCGAGAATTTTAATAAACTTTCTTTACTCTTTTAAAAAGACGTAGGTGAGAAAAATATCGAGGCGAATTTATTAATTATACTCGATATTAGTACTTATTAATTACACTTTTACAGGGGTGCTTCAATCAAGATAAACTTTGCAGAACTCGTTCCACGTTTTCTTTCATTGTCAATGCTAAGAACGTTTAGATATTGAGATTAGATTTTTTACAAAAGAAAAATATTCCAATTATTAACCTTCGACGCCGCGACGTCACTTCAGAGCTGTAGCCTTGATGGGAACAAAAAGAAAAAAAAAATCGAGATAAACAGAGAGAAATAGAAATAGATAGAAAGAGAAAAAGAGGGATTGAGATACTGATGCAATATCTTGCAGAAATATCGCGAGACTTTCCGAGACTTTACGCCCTTTCCCCTTTGCGTGTCTTCCTCAGATTTCTCCCTCTCCTCTTCTTTCTCCCTTCGTTCATTCGTTTTGTCTTCCTTTTCGCGTCGTCATTTCCCCCCTACCGGCGAATTATGCTGTTGTGGCCAATTGTCACGTTATTAAATTACATTTGTTCACAATGAGGCGTGATTGCCATCGGGCTTTTGACTCGCGGGACTCCTCGAGCGTCTCGCATCGACATTTCTAGTCTGTCTGTGTCGATTGTCACTTTCCACTGACCGTCCATGTGACGCATGGCCATCCATGTGATCACGTGTCGGGTAATGTATGCATCTCATATGCATATACATTTAAGCTTTTTTCAAATAAAGTGTAAAAACTATTTAAGTCGTTGCTCTTAAAATTGAAACATTTTTATAGATACAGATTTAAATTAGTATTGATTAAAAAATGACAATTATATGTGTTATAAAATTGTAATTAGCTGCGGAAGAATTTTGCGGCTTATTTGTTAATAACTAGAATAAAGAAAAATAATAATTAGTTACAAAATGCATCGCGGATCGCGTTGCATCCAATACGAATCGATAAAGAGAGAATTTGTTTATGAGCGCCCTGGTCGTTGATCTTTATCACTTGTTAAAGTGGAATGGAAACGAATTGTCACTGATTCATATGAGAAAGACAAAATTAAATCGAATATATATTCTACATAATTATGTATGGCAAGATTTTGCATATTAATTAATGAGCTTGTTAATAAATTCCTTAATTGAATATTTTGAATTAACGGAATATTTTTCACAACTCTGTTTTACTTTGATATATAGTCATCAATATTAAATGATTATATAACAATAAATGAATCGGAAGAAATTTATTTTTATTTTAAACATTGATAATACATTGAACGATTAGATAATAATAAATAAATCGAAATTTCAAGAAATTTCTTTCAAGAGATGGAGATTCGTAAATTAAAGGTTTTTTTAAGAAGTTGAAGTTTGCTATAATTATTATAATTTATAATCTTCTTCAAGCTAGACATCCGACAGATCTTGTCAGTAAATATATAAAACGCGAGGCTCATTTATTCGCAAATGACATTCTCATTGATCGAATGCGTTCGCGCTCCATTCCTTTGCAGGAAAACCTATTCCTGGTTTATCGAACGATTTATCGAAAGAAGCAAATGGGGCTCTATATGCACGGCAAAATCTTTCATCATAGATGAGTTTTATGAATTGTTACCGCTGTGACTATTCGCTTTGCGTCTCGCAGTATTTTTCTTGCGTCTTTTTAAAGACGCAAGACTAATTTAAAATGCAATTTGTTTCTTGTCAAACAAGAAAATTAGAGCTACTCGTTTACAACTAACGATCAATTAATTTTGCAATTGCTCGAAATGTTTTCTCGAAGATTGCAAAAATTCTAAAGGAATGTATGAGAATGTATTTCTTGCGTTACGATCCAATATTCCAGAACTGCATCGTGCTAATATCTTAACATGTGAATGATATTAGAATCTCGAGACGTGCATAAATACCTCACGTTAATTACTGCTACTGTAAATCGATTTTCGCGATTTGGCAAACGGATTTTATTTAAGTCATGCGTTACATCTAATGCTATGACAATATTTAATTCAAAAAAATTGACATAAATAATATATTTAATATTTAATTTTTATAATTATTCCATATTCGAGATTACTTTTTTACTGTACATTTTGCGGAAAAAAGAAGCGAAATCGTATCTCTTGAGTAAATATTGCGTAAATAGACGGTCAGTGCTTCGTCAATGGTTTCTTGAAAAAGAGGGTAACCGCTGAAATGCGGTTACGTTTGCGTGTTTGTAAAGCGATCCCTCAGACGCAGGAGTGATATCGAAGCAAAAAAAGTGCGCAGTTAAACCACAAGCAAGGCGATAAGACCTGCTCGTGGTCGCATCTTTGTCCGCAGTTTGGCATTTGTCAAATATAAACTTTCTTTCAGTCTCTTCACGCAACACATATTCATCTTACATAAAGCAATCGTATTTCTGATAATTAATACAATTTAAATAGCTTATTGATTAACATTGTTAGTTAATTATTTACTGGTATATGTTATTAATATTAAATTTTATCGAAATACATTAATGCAAACATTACATTATATATTAATATATTTTTTTATATTATTTCTCTTTTTGATGATATTTGAATATTTTATGAATATTTATAATGCTTAATTAAAATGCGCATTTTATCGCTGACGCGAACGAAAAAGCGACACACGTTACAAATGTTACATCGCGAAAAGCACGTGCAAAATTGCGTGCGTCCTCGAATTTCCACGAGAATACGCCCTGTCTCGTGACACGATTGCTAGCTATTTATTTCTATTGACGACCTTGAACGAATTTTTTTATCATTAACGTAGGCATTCAGTCGCGCAGAGATTTCTCCGGCTTCATAGGCCGGTGGATATTGAAAATCATAATACAAGTATAATCGTCTATAATTTTCTTGTTGTATAGATGAGAAAAAATGTGAAATGTTATTATAGTCACATCGATAAAAAACATCGACAAAATACTCGGAATACTCGAGCTATTCGTCACTAAAGAGCTACATATGTCGTGAAAATATATTGGATAAAATGCAACATCTATCTTATGAAAAATTATTAATTCCATTGCTTAAAAATCCGAAAAATTTTCGCGTCTTTTAATAATTGTTAACAATTATTTTTAATTTAATTTAATTTTATTTCTGTTTTTTTCCAGTTTCTTTTTTTATTATTATATTTCAAAAAAGAAGATTATTTCTCTTGGGAAGACTTGTTATTTTAATCATCTTATTAGTAACTTATTAGGTTAATAACTGTGATTTATGTCTTGTTTGCCGAAAGGAAAGAATAATTGAATCCTCTTCTAGAAGATTAGTACAAAGGGAGCAAAACGTCAAGAACAAAATGTGGAACAGGAAAGCTTGTGACTGTTACATTATTGTCGATCTTCCTGTTCTGGAAATTCCTTACATACAGTCTGACAAATGCAGCAGCTGCAGACGAACGCGAGGGATACTTCTGATAAGAAATTATTTTTCTTTCTGCTTAAGAAAGAGCACTTTTCTTGCAACAAAACGTTCAATCGCACTTGCTCGCAAAAGCTCTTGACTCTAGCGGAATCAAGAAAGGATTGCAGAGTCTGTAATTATTTTTATTTTCTACATTAATAATTAATCTTTGCATTATGAATATTCGTAATTTCTTTCTATATTTAATTAAAAAGTAAATTTTTAATACGGAGATGAGATATTTGATCTAACGTTCTGCTCTCTCTAACATTAAAATATCTGCCGCATCATTATCATCCCAAAGAATCATTAAGACAAGAGTCAAGCTCCTTAAAGAAATGATATTCTACAAGACACGATTGCTGTGAGAAAGACGAATTTTCTACATACGGGTCACCTTGTCGGCCCGTTTGAAATCGTTAGTGTATTATGAACGGGCAAGCTAATAAAGTTCAATTCTCTCGGTCTTGGTATTGTATCACGATTATTCGTTATAGAGGATTGTGACATTGGTCTTATTTGATTGCAATTGCGTACGATAAATGTCTCAATGGATATAAGCTTAATTGCTGTTACATTGTGTTCCTTTACATGCGGATCACAAAATCCTCTTACAATCGCGCGATCAACAAAACACTATGTCGATTAATACGTCAATCTTGCGGACAGAGAAAGTTTCTATATACGTGTCATACTCGATTTATACGCTAACAGATAATATTATAAATATTTTTCCATTTTGTCAAATATAAAAGAAAATAATTAATTTAATTTTATATTAAATAACTATACATAATTTAGGAAATATTTATTAATTTTACCTTGTGTAGAATATAGATTGAAATTTTTATTTAATTATCCTCCCACGAATTTATTATAAAGAGATATAATATTCTTATATATTTTACATGTTTTATTCTTTAGATACATCGCGATAGAGAGTTTTAGAATTCTAAAAAAAAAAAAAAAAAAAAAAGTTTTGAGTCGTCTATTCGATTCAACAAAAGATATGATTTTTTGTCATCTACTTACATATGCAACAGACGGCGAGCATTCTTACGGAGTCATCTGGCGGAGAGCAGTCAGGGAAGAGCGGTTTGAGGACGTAGATGCTGAAAGTCAAGGCTACGATGGCCTGGCTACAAGGACGCACTATCATACACTCAACCCATAGTCTAACGAACGCCAGGAAAGGCCCGAAGGTTTCCATGATATACGCATAATCTGCGCCCGACTTCCTGATCATGCAGCCGAGCTCGGCATAGCAGTAAGCTCCTATCTATCAAAAAGAGAGAAAAAATGCGGAATTAATATTTAAGCGTACAGATATTTGTTATATTAAAACATGTGTTTATCAAAAGATTATATTTAGTATTTATATTAATTACTATTTAATAATTAATTAGTATTTATATTAATTTGCATTTGTACGTCTCTCTTCAGTTTAATAGCTCGGGCAGAGATGTTCCGGATAATAAAAAAGGTAAAAAAAAATATGTTGCTTAAATTCCAAAATTCGGAGCTATTAATTTATTTATATCTTCGGTATAAACTTTTTGTATTTAAAAACCTGTTGCACAATTTTCAAAGCTTGGTTACATGCCTGGTATAATAATAAAATAAATTAAATTTCTTATAGTTTTTTTATATTATATATTTTATAAGAGAAAGAAATAGATAATCGGCAATAATCGGGAGGAAATTAACTTTTGAAATAACGAGAAAAAAAATTAAAGATACCATGGAGTAAATCCCAGACGCCGTCCATACGAGAAGACTCGCGTTCACACTTCCGGTATACTTGAGTACTCCTGTAGGACTGACAAAAATGCCGGATCCGATGATGGAACCGACGATGACGGTGACACCGTTGAGAAGCGACATTTTTGCCTCCAGCTTGATTTCGTCGTTACCCTTTTCACTGGTAGGAACCGGGTCGTAGGGACCCTTCTCGCCATCTTTGATGCTCCCTGACTTTGACATTTTTTCTGAAATGTGCAACAAATAGTAAATTATTATTAAAATAAAAATTTATTATTAATAAAATTTATTGTTTATAATTTATTATTAAAATAAAACAATTTATTATTAATTTATTAAATATTTTTTTAGATTTGTATTAATTTAAGTTTTTATATGCAACAACATGAGGAAAAATGTTGCATTATAATGTAATAAAATAAATGTTTTTGCTAAAATAAAACGGATGCTACTAATAATAAAATTGTCACATATAATGGTCGTTAAATCTTTATGATATCGTTATTAATTTGTAATTTATAATTATTAAGAGATATTTACGTTAGTTTTCCATATCCGACATTTTAATAAGATAAAATTTGTTATTAATTATTAAATTCGAATTTTACTTTTTTTTTAAATCAAAGATGATAATTTATGCTGGGAAACTATGATGTAGATATGCTTTCATTATTAATAATACGCTACTATTGTACTTTTTTGTTTGTACGAATAAATAAGAATATATAGACGATTGTACAATAATATATGATTCTACAATATACATATATATATATATATATATATATATATATATATATATATATATATATATATTCTCCACAGTAATATTCATATAACTCGAAAATGCTCAAATTTTACTTTCGTGTTTTCACCGTCGTATTCGTCCATTGCTTTTATTTTAGATATTTATTCGATGTACACATATATCGTCATTACTCGGCAAAAAATAAGGTTTAAGGTACCAAAGAAAATGATTTAAAAACTCAGAATCAATAAACATGTAGAAAAATTTATTCTATGAAATCAACATGGTTTTAATTTTGCTCATATAGTTTTAAAATAACAAAAAAATCAATATAAAAATAAAAATAAAAACGCTTTCCAAATCTTAAAGCCTCAAGGTCTTATGTATGTATTCTAAATAGCTGTTGTTATTAGAAAGATAAATGTAAATAAAGTATATAGCAATGTGTTTATATATACCCAACCATAGTGATGATATACACAGTCATATTTCTAGAATTGTTGGATGATATTGACCTTAATATGTTATTGTAAAAAAGTTCAAATTATAGATAACGAACGTTATACATATATATATTATATAACGAACTTGATTGCTTAATTAAATTAATAATATATAATTAAAAATGGACGACATTGAATTGGCTCAGATAAGTCGTTTGCCAGAAAATTATCTTGAGGTATGCTGGCGTTGTTCCGAGGGTATGTAGTTTCTTTTTACAAAAACTAATTTAAATTCTCTTTATAAAAATACTTGTGGATTAAAGCTTTGAAATCTGTGTTATGTATTTTGTATTGTAAACATTTATGTATAATAGATTGTATACATATATCTATATATATATATATTATTTAATTATCATATAATATCATATATGACTGTACTTGGTAAGACATGACCAGATATTGACAAAATCCATATATGGCTAACTTTTTTTCCCAGGTAGATATATGCAAATAATAATTAAAGCTTGATAATAGAATTTCATCATTCTTCGATTAGTTTATAATTTATCACAATTTATAAAGTAAAAAAATAATAAATAAGAATATATCAAGAAACAAATAAAAATATAATTTCAACAATGTTGTAAATTTCTGCATTTGATTTTAATTATGATAAGTTTCGTTAGAAATATTAATTTTTCATTAAACGTGCGTATATAATACTAATATTATAACAGTGTTGCAGAGACAGGAATAGACGCTTTATTTGTCGATAAGTTTGTGAAGAGTTTTTTAAAATAACTGCGTGGATAGGAGCTTTCTTATTTTGCTTGTATTTGGGTTATTTCTTGATGTTGGAAGATTTACCTTTAATACTATATACAAACGATAATTTCTGGAATTTCAGAACATGCATGAACATTTCGGTTGGCATTTGCTTTTTATTAGGTTGTTTTTACTCGATTTGTATGATGGTGTACGGAATAATTTACTGGAGTAGCACGTATGTTCAATTAATTAACTATTATAACTTTTTACATTCAGATTTTCAATTATTAAACATACATTCATGAAGAACTCAATTTCGATAAATTTTCTTATACAATTTTTAGATAATAATTTATAAATCTAATTTTAACGACAAAGATTCTGAGAAATCTGAGAGTTAATTTTTTTTTTAGCAAAATAAATAAAATTAATTATACTTGATCATAAATTGTGCCGGAATTGTAAATGATTGCGAGAACAGAGTTCTTAACAAAATAAATTTCACAAAAAATCGACTCTTTTAACTAATTTTAAATCTACTTTTATTATAATTTATCATTATTATATTAATTATTATTGAAATTAAGAATTTATTATAAGATTGATTATGAAAATATTTAATGTTAATAATTATAAAATAATAAATACATACAATTACTTATTTTAATATTTTTACTAAGGCAACTCCAAATTGATAAAAAAGAAGCCTTAGACATAAATACTGAGACACTTTATCTGCTATCACACACAATAAAACAATTATATTCATCAAACAAAAAATATTCTAATTTTAATTATAAAAATACTAAAATATTTTAATAAGAATATATAACAGCATTACATAATAATAAATATAATAAAATAAATTATACTTATTTTCCTTTTATCTGTGTTTATAGATTGTATACACTTTGTCATCAATGGTATAAAAGCGGTCAATTTAAACTGAAAAAATGACGAAATAATGTTCACATTTAATAAATTTAAGTGTAAGTAAAATTTTATTATTTTTTCTATATTTTTTTAAACTATATTTATAGACTTTTCTATATTTATAGATTATAATGCAGTTATTACAAAGAAGACATAGAAAAATCATTTTTCTAAGATATATTACATTTCGATGATACATTAAGACGATTCGTTTCATCTTTTTGGAAATAGATGAGCGTAATATATGCGAATCTAAATTACAAGATTTCATTTTGGACATTAAAAAAAGATAATTAATATTAATATTAATATAAAATTTAAATGAAAATTATATTATAACTTATAAAGTTATATTATATAACTTATGTAATATAACTTTATAAGTTATGATATAAATTTTTAATATTTATAATATTATAAACATAATATAAATTTAATAATATTATAAATTTATAATATTATAAATATATTAATTTTAATAATCAAAAATTGCTTATTTTTGTATTTTTAAATATACTCATGCAGTTTATTTTGAATACAAAGATAATTTTAAAAATTTCTCTTTATGCATACCCACAAAAAGAAGTTGCATCTTTGACATAATTTTTATAAATATGTATTTTGCGTATCTAATATTGTCATTTACTTTGTAATTATATAAATTTGTATGCTATATAAAATAATAAAAAATATATATTCTTTATGTTTCTAACGTTAAGCGATATAAATATATATTTTATTTTCACGATAATTCTACAAATAAATATTGTAATAAATAAATAATAAATATAAATGTAATATACATTATTGATATAATTTTCATTACATGTTTATTAAAATAAAAAACAAATACACACACACACACACACACACACACACACATACAATCTATTACACATAAATGTTTACAATACAAAATACATAACACAGATTTCAAAGTTTTAATCCACAAGTACCTTTATATAAAGAGAGTTCAAATTAGTTTGTAAAAAGAAAATACATACCCTTGTAACAATAGTAGCATAGAAATACCTTAGAAGAATTCTCTAACAAGTGGTTTCTCTCACAATCAATTTCCATTTTTAATTATATATTATTAATTTAATTGAGCAATCAAGTTCGTTATATATAACTTAAACTTTTTTGCGGTAAACGGGTCAATATATAATATAATTCTCCAATATTTTCTATTTATTTAATATTATTTTCATACAAGAAATATAAAAAACACATATAGAAAAAGATATTAATGAATAAACAAAATATTTATTTTTATTGCATTAAACAATTCTATGGTTACAAAAAATATAAAATTATAAAATATATATCTATGAAAATATAAAAATTTAAGTATATACAATTATTTAAATTATGTCTGTTATAAAAAACATGTGATCACGTAGTATATCACGATAAATTTGTTACATCGTTAATATAGTAAATGTAAAAAATTCATTTCCGTTATTTTGTTTAACATTAATGTGAATTTATTTACACACATCTCTATTCATTGAAATAATTATTTAATACATAAAAAAAACAAGTATTTTTTTAATATATGCCGATTGATGTGTGCGATTATAACTGTATGATTATAAAAATATAAAATTAAACAAGTTTTTTTATAATTTATAAATATATCACATTAGTCGTGAAATAAATACAAGAGTATGTATTATCATAAGTATGTATTATCATAAAAATAATCTTATGAAAGGACTTGGTGTTATGCTATCAATTTTATTGTATTCTCATAAGCGTCGTTTTATTACCGAATAATTATTTTGATGAAAATTTAGTTGTGTCGATATTCGATAGATTGATGTACAGTGGGTATATATATATACATATATATATATATATATATATATATATGTGTGTGTGTAATTTGAAAACCACTGTGGTGAAATAACCGCAACGTATTTATACTTGTGTATACGTTGTATCAACTCAACTTTGTCAATGTCATAGAAAAATAATTGTGCGAGAACATCACGTGTGTACGAAATATATGCATCTATATGATTATTTAGATATTTAGATTTGTGTGGTATTGTTACTGTTATTGAAATTCACCAAGAATAGTAAATTGATGATCATAATGAGGCAGTTACATCCAGTCACGCAACAGTCAAACGTAAACTTCTATAAAATTCTTCTTTTTTTCTTGAATATTTTTTGTATGTTTTTTTTATGACAATTTTTGTATATTTATATTATTCACTTTATAATAGATTTTGTATAGATCTTGCAATTATTATTGAAAGAAAGTTGTTTTGTCAAATATAAAAGGGTATACTTTTAATTATATTTAATGAATTTTTTTTTTTGGTTAATTGTTTCGTATTATAATATTCAAAGCTTCACCGTTAAATTCATGTTTAATTAAACTTAAAATTATATTTATTAAAGTCCATTTTAAGTTAGGCATAATATTAAATAAAATTTAATCTCTTGTTTTTTTCTACTTTCAAAATGTAATTCGTTACGATTGCTTAATTTTTAATATCAAATAATTATTATATAATAGAATCTCAGCAGATTTTAATTTTAATAAATAAAAATTAATTTTAATAAAAAAAGTAATTTAATAAAAAAAATGTTCGATACATCTTGTATCTAAAACTGTCATATTTGAAAATCAACAGGTTTTACAGAATTATTTGCGATTCTCACAAAATCAAAAGAACGCAATTTATGACGTTAATGCGGTCATAAAAGAGAGAAATTCTTTTTCTGCGTCCTCGCGTTTTCTCTCATCCGTTCTAAATGATACATAGACAAGAAAAGCAAAACGAATGTATATAAATCACTATTCTACGTTTCGTGGCCAACGTTCTCTCTCGAAGGACTTTTCTTATCTTGAATAATGCATTCGCACAATTGCGCAAAGTGAACGACTTTTCGCAGCTAACAACATTGATTTATTCTCAGGGGAAAAAGGTCTTTCCATTGCGGGGGTGTACGTAAGGATGCGGAGAAGAATTCTTGCGCGTAGGAGGAACATCCCTTTTACTTCTCATTTCTCAGAAAACTCTTATAGCTCTTACAGCATCAGATATTTGCAACAAGTTTTGTCTTGCAATAAAATTCGCTGGATTTTCTCATCAATATTATCGCCAGGCGAGCGATTGCTTCGTTATAACATAATTTGCCATTAAAAATGTGTCGTTAATCAGTCTTCATTAAACAATTATGAAAGAATTTATGATCTACGCGAATCAACATGCGAGAGACAAAGCTTATATTTAAAAAGAAGAACGAGAGAATTGTTGAAAACTAGATTTCGCTGCATAAAATAATACTTATATTATTCTACAAGTGTCAAAATATATGATATATTACTATTTCGTAATATTAATTATATACTATTTTGTAATAATATATAATTATAATTATAATGTTCTCGATAGTTTGTTATTATGTAACAGTGTTATTATTATTATATACGATATATTGAGTGATCATTATTGCTTACGAATCTTGCGTAACTCTGTATCACTACAAAAATTGATTGTATCGTTATCACACTTCGCTATGGATACAACTTTATCATTTATTTACATGCTCCATCTTGTTTAATCAGTCAAATCAATGCTATATGTCACGGACGCAGTTGAAAGACTAACAGGAAAAGTGAGTTTCGAAGATCGTGAATTAATTCGGATTCCGCGTCACGCTATCACAGTTTTTATCAAGGACATGATCTCAACCAATCATATGGTACGATCGACGATACACGCTTTGCAATCACCTGTCGAACGACACATTTCGAGACGATGACAGATCTGTCACCTAGTGCGCTCCTCTCGCGAGCTCTTTAATCGTTTCTTATTTAATAATAAAATATCAAAAATCGCGTTTATCTTTTACCTTGATTATCTGATTTATTGATTATTGATTATCGTGTTAAGCCTTCTATAATATTTTAGTTCACACCTTGAATCTTTATCGATTGCTCAATTCTCCTTGTTTGCTCTAAACTGTATTCACTAGGTATTCAGATAAAAACTTGATCAGTTTTAGATCTAATATATATTCTTAAGTTTTAAATAATCTAATAATTTATGAGAAATATTTATTTATGTTTTTATGTATTCTGTAAAACAGAAAACGTTTGAGCAAGTAAAACATAGAAAATACATATTAGTACACAAATACGTTAGATTATGACACAGGAAATTATAATTAGAATCCTGTTTTGAATATTAAACATGAAAACAAGAAAAAAAAACATTAAACGTTCCTTATTTACGTTGTACAAGAGAAAAATATAAAATTAATTTAATAATTAATATAGTTATGTTAACTATATTATTGTTTTCAATTTTTATCTATATGTTTTGTGTTCTAAAAATTATATTTTTCTCATCACTAATACTTATCAATTAACAATTGAAACAGATTCTCATGTTTTACAGGTTGGATACTATTCTACAAATGTGAGAAATAACTGTGGCTGCATGGATTTTAGCAGCTTTGAAAGATACATTGAACAAATTTACGTAGCGGAAATATGTCGACAGAGGATAAGGTTAAATTGCTAAAGCGAATAAAATAGCAGACCCGTGAAGAAGATTGCAAAGCAACTCTTTCCGTAGATCCAACATCTGTACGCGAGGTAAGAATATATATCGCATTTTATTTCCAGAATTCTCTAAGTATATATTTTTTAAAGTAAAATTATTTGAACGCAAATGTATCGATTAATTTATATAAACAATATGTAATATGTTATCTTGATATACAATATTCATTTTACATATAAATTGTTCAAGCAAGTTATTAACTTTCTCAATATGTATCCAATTTTCTCTCTTCTAAATAAAAAATGAGATTATAGAAAATTAATAAACAGATTATGGGAAAAAACTGAAGGTTTACTAATAGACTTATAATGATCACACACATTTTTTACAGGATCATGTCATTTAGATAAATATTTAGTCTTTTTTAAAGCAAAATTGATGACAATTACTTGATAAAAAAAACCGATTAGAACTTGGTTTTCAATAATATTATATTTTCAGAATTAATTTCAAACTCATTAACGCTTGTTCTAAAGTCACTACAGTCCTAATATATCAATAATGAAAATCAAATCAGCGAAACGATTTCTAATCTCTGACAAGCACGTGGCCGTATCCTTAATTACATCGCATTTTGTTTCACTCGCGATGTGATGTGTCTATCGTGTGTCGTATTCACCGTGTCGAGTGTCAGTTGCAAACAAATCTTGCAGAGGTTTGCACATATACATTCTGCATGCTTCATTTTTTTTTTAAGATAATGAAAAGATCGAACGTAAATATTACGAAAATAAAATATAATACCATAATAATAAAATTATGAAATATGATAGAAGAGATTTAAAGTCGACATTTGTGTCTAATTTTCCTGATAATAATTATATACGTTTCGCCAAATAAAATCACCGTTTAATTACGTTAATAATTTTTCCCACTAATAATAATGTTTTATTAACATCTGTAAAAAAAGAGTTTCGCTTTCGTTATATAAACATTTATCGGTGGCGCAATTTTTTTGCGTATATGAATTCTAGCACGATGTTTCTACGCATAAATTTTTTGCACCGTTAGGACCCCCTTAGTCCAAATTCCCCCTTTGAGTTAGTCTGGTATTTGCACCGCTTCAGCTGTCCGAAACACACATATAACATATATTGCGCATACATATACAAATTGTCTGCCGCAATTCCTGCGTCGTTTCTCACCTGTATATATGTATGAGTATTCACGAACAAACGTTCGAAAAGGCGCTTTGTCCATGCCTTATGTTAGAGAAGCATTCTTTAGAGCCCTTCTTTCAATATACCGGTTCCTAATACCTGCCGATTTAAACCAGACAACTACTAGTTCTACGAAAACCGTCGTCGTCATATACAATTTTTAGTTATCGAAAGCTTTGTCGTTTTCTTTTCCTAATATTCTAATTTTTTTAATTTATCAAAATTTAAAAAAATGTAAAATACAACAATAGTATGTAAGTTCTAATCGTCATATTCTTTTTATAGATATTCCCAATTTTATATAATATTAATATAATATTAATCTACTGTTTTTTATGCAATTTTATATTTGAAAGCTTTTAATTTGCATCGCAGGAAGAAGGGGAGAGGAAAAAAAATAAAGTCGCACGCGAATGGAAATATGATAAATAAGAATTGCGCACGTGTGGCTTTATCAAATACGCTATATCTCAATTGCAGTTTTGGCATATGCTAAGTTTGCGACGAGCAATCATGGTACGTCTCGCCCCATGAAAGTCTCGCCAATGTTGCATCATTGCTTTATATCGATCCTAAACCAACCTCCGTGTCTGCTTGCGTGTAAGTCTAAAGTGAACTGTATTTAACGGCACCTGCCGCAAGAGCAAAGACACTGATGCCATCGATTTACCTCGTATGAAAGAAAATGACATACCGGCATCGCGATTTGAAAATGATGAATCACCTTCGATCTCCATTAATTCACTTTTTATACCATCTTATATATCCTGATATTAGATATATGTAAAGAACCAAAAATAGCTCAACCATAATGTATGTATCGATTTTCGCAATTATTTTAGAAGTCATAAACGAAATAACTTAAAATAAGAAGATTAATTTTAATTTGATTCTCATTAAATTTTAGTCAATTAAAAATTTCTATTAAAAACGATTATAAATATTTTTTATTTTCAAAAATATTTTTAGATTATCTTTAAAAAAAATTCGTTATTATTCAGAAAGGATTTATAAATAAAAGTTTTATATATTGAAAGCGAGATATATTAATGCTTTTTCAATACGGGATTTATTTTTACAATTATTAACAAAGAGTGAGATTATTAGAAATAATTATAAAGTGTATTTTTAGAATTACATGATATGTATTTGTAATTATAAAATTATCAACAAAGTCTCTGCTCTTATAAAATTAAAACTTGAATTATCTCGCTATTAATAAATGTTAATATCTATATGTAATGCGTGAAAAGTAAATTAATTTAATTTTTGCCATTAGGAATATTTTATTAAATGTAACTCTGTCTCTTAGAAAAAAATTTTGGACCACCTTTATATATCGTAAAATCGCGATAAGATTCTGCAAGATTTAAAACAAGCTGACGGCTGTATTTGTCAGGGAAAATACGGGCATGAAATACAAGAAAGCCAGCAGTTTTCGCACAATTTAATAAGCGATATTAAACGCACGACTTCCTGCGTATCGTTTTTGCTTCTCGAATACCATCGAATTTCATATACTCGAATACGCAATATTCGCACGACGTTTAAACGAAAGGGCCAGTTTGCAGTAACGGTAGCGGCTGACGAGAAAATCAATAAACCACGTGGGTCGCTGACCGGGTTTTCCCAATTTTCGCCCCTGTGATAATATCGCAAGATAACCGCACCGAATCGACTAAATAGAAGAAAATGCCTATTATTCGTCTTTCTCGTTGTTATTTATGGCAATAGAAAACTCGTGATGTTACGTGTGGATATATTGCGAAAAGAATTGAATAATACATTTATGAAAAAAAACAGATTATTAAGAAATTTTTCGCGAATGATAAAAATTCGAGTTTGCGTCGCTTTTATCATTGTTTAACCAACTTTTAATTGACAAAAGATATAGCGAGATAAGTATGGTAAAATTACCCCTGAAGATAATCTAACGTAGCTATCTGAGAGTAACATATGAGTAAATGTGTTATGTAACGTTTTAACTTTCCACATATCTCCGTTAAAGAGGTGAGAAAATTAAAATATTTTATATCTCACGATCGTGGTTACAAATAATTGAACAAAAAAAATATGTATAATAAAATAAATATGTATAAACAGTTTATTTTCATATAGCTACTGCGTTAGATTATCTTCTACACTCTTTATCTTATTCTATATCTTTCATCTTTTCATTAGAAATTTGAATAATTTACTCTCTAAATATTTAAAAAAAAAAACATGTGTTTTTCTGAATTTAAAATTTATTTCCTTGTGGCACTCTAAACTTTTTTTAATTTTAAGATCGATAACTAGAAGAATCTTCGAATTAAGAACTCGTTAGTATGTTTATAAAAAAGAAATAATAAATAAAATTCTGGCTTAAGGTTTTAAAAGCAAAAAAATTGTAAATTTTAATAGAATAATATTTTGTAATAGAGTAATAATTATGTCATAATGAGCACTACATATTTTACCTCCGACGTAAGAGATTGTAAATATTTGACGCTGCCACTGCGAAGTTCACTATTTATAATATACGATCGATATAACGTAGTTAACACGTGTTTCATCGAAACAAGCCGGCTTACACAAATTTACGAAAATTATTCGCAATTTTTGAAAGTATTTCGTTTTATCAAATTTGAGTCAAAAATTTAGATACATTTTATGTTATTGTTTATTAAATTAACTAGATGACATCCATTTAATCGACATAAAACTGCAGAATTATTTAATTTTATTCTCTAATAATTATTTTTTAATAATGACTACATGTATTTCTAGATATATATGTGTTATGCCTTTGCAGTAAGTTTCCAGAAGATAATATTTATAAAAAAAAAATTAACTTATGCGACTTTAATTGATTCACAAAAATATTATTAAATTAAAATAAGTTTTATTTTAATTAATTTTCTTAATAAAAAATTTGTATTCGCGGCTTTTGCGTCTCGTACACATATACATTATCTACACGATATCACTTAGTCTGATCCAACAGGATTCACCCCTTAACTTTCCCCATTCAAGCACACATAAAATCCATCCCTTACAAAACGCGCCCTCCGAAGACGGCCATACTGCGTGAAGCATGGAAGCGTTGAACGCGATTGTCACGTCACATTTTCGTTCATATTCCACCGATTGAATATCGCGAATATTGTAACCGTATCCGCGTATCCTATCCTATAGTTCAACGTTTTTTCACGGTAGCGAGAGATTCCGTGAGACTTTTCATTCAACATCGGGGTGTGCGAAATACACGCGGCGCGATATGGTTCTGCGTTTGTCGCGGTGTCACTTCTCACCTGTTCCGCGATTCCTCGCAGCAAGATCGTCGATGTAGATAGAAAAAAAAAAACAAGGAAATTCGCGCGCGTGTCACTACGCACTCAGAGAATCGATCTCAAACGCCGGCCATGGCGCGAATTCCTCTTCCGGAGTCACTGTTTCCCTCTTTCTCTTTCCTTCCTCTCCGATTAGATTCTAGCACAACTGCGAATATATTGCTCCCCGTTATTATTTTATTGTTGTTTTAATAACGACCTGTTATGAAAGTGTGAACGAAACCGAGCCTAGGTGGAAGTGTGCACGGTACGCTAGTCGGACTCTGAATGACTGTCGCTCCTCGTTTGCTCCGATCCGTAGCCCCGCGAGTACTCGTCGAGAGTGTGTGTGTGTGTGTGTGCATGAGCGTGAGGGAAATCCAGACGGTGCCACCCCCGGACGATGTATCGAGCGGTCTATCAGCCGCCCCTGATGTGGCGTTCTCTCTCCCCCTGACTTTAGAAGTAACTAAGGAAAATAAATGAGTAAATGAGAAAAGGATGTAGGATAAAAAAATTAAAAATTTTCAAGAGATACCTTGTTAAGGTTGCTGTAATCAAAATAAATCAGAGAATTATATCATACCTTTTCAATTAAAGTCGTGTATCTTAAACTCTTAGTTAAAAGAAATTAATAAAATTTTTTATTTTGACAGTAGCAAATATTTTTTCCAACGACTATTCACGTTTGTGTTTTAATATTAAACCGATGATAGCATTTTATAATGCTAGTTGAAATTTAATAAAAACTAGAACGATAATAAAATTCGTTGTTTTATATATATATAAAATTTTGATTTATATATTTCAAGGAAAATCTTGACTGAAAATATATGCTGTTTTTAATGTTTCTGTACATTTAGTTAAATCTCTTTATCACCAGATTCTTTGCACAAGTCAGTTGTTTGTATTTCAATAAAATGTACGGTTGCAGTTATATATCCCATTTTTGTGACTTTGCGAGCAACAAGTACATTATGTACATATGTGACGTTAATAATGCATGCTTGATTGTGAAATCTGATAACATCTACATCAACATGATTATAAGACAAGAGTTGACAAGAGTCAATATATTTCGAAAACAAGATAATAATTAAGTAAAATAGCGTAATACACACAAAGACAAGTGGCTTCTTTTACAATTCGGTTTAATTTTATCTGTTGTACGATCAATTCTTTCACGCGCAGAGTAGGACTTATTTATACAATTTTCTCGTTGAAAACACCACACATTGGGTTTTTTTTTTTCAAAGATTTTTACGCTATTGTATTTTACTAACTTTTTTTTAGATAAAAGGTTATAATTTCATACGATTAAATGTATTTGTTATATATATATATTTTATATATTTTGGTTCTCGAAAAAAGTTCGTGTGCTTTAATAATTATACATAAAAATTAATATTTTATTCCTAAAGGAAGCATCTATTTTATTATTAAGATAAACTCTGAAAATAAAAAACAAGTCTTTACACAAAAACATATAATATAATAATGCTCACGTTTGTTCATGCTGCTCGTTCATTCAGATTTTTTACGTATGAATTAAAAATCGACTTGACAGGCGCCTATGAAAATTACAGTTAACTTGATTTATTTAACGCGAAGCTCAATGCGACAGCGAGCGTGTCGAGGAGTAGTCAACGTGCGTTTGCTTCTCTAGTTTAATGGTCCCTTCATAGTTCATTAACTCTATAGTTCATTAAATTCGTGTGTTCCGTTTCTTTAGAGATAAAACATGATGACGTAAATTCAAATTTTGGTATATCGAAAGAAAAGTAATTTACAAGCAAGCGTCATTCATATTTTGCTGTGTTGTTCGTTAGAAACTACATTAACACAATTTGCGAGTAACGAGACTGAAAATTTCTCGAGAGAAAAATCTAGGATTAACGTCATTACGGATAAACGATACGTACCTTTTTCTCGCGGGGAATCATTTCTTCGATTTCTTTTCTCTTTTTATAACTCCCGTTAAAACTGATTTCGCTCGATGATGAAATATGTATATTGTTGTGTTGTACTCTCTTGTTGCATATGATGCAATAAATATTGCGTTTCATAACATTCTAAATTATTTCTGTTAAGCATTTCACACTACACATTTCCAGTCATATAATATATGTCTGAAATAAAAATACACGCATTATGCGACTTTGACGAATATATGTATACATATATATTAGAATTGCAATTTTTTTTATTTTGGTATAATAAAATATGTCATTTTATTTTAATTGTGAGATAGAGTTAAAGAAAGATGTCAATTTTATTCGACTTTTTCCGAGACACGGTAGTAACTTTGTTTTTATTTTGACAGATGTACTGCTTTATATTTCTGCATAAAATCGTTTTATTTTATTATTAAATACGAATCGCACACAATTTTATTTTTACATAACATCTCTGCTCTTTGTTTTTGCAACAGTGATAAATCGCAAAGATTAAATTATTATCTTTACATATTAAGTATACTTTGTTGAGGCACCATAATTAACATAACAATAAAAAATTAAAAGATCGATTCCACTCGCTTACAGGGACATAATCGTTTTACCTTGCCGAGAAGCGATCCTTCTTCGTTCCGATCTTCGTACATAATCATTTACCTTTCTAATATATTCCGCCTTTACTTGCCGATTAAATAAACTGTCGGAGAGAATCAAGAGATGTCTATAGATCAAATGATTAAGAAACTCAGTACAGCGTGATGATCGAATAATAATCGTGAGCATAACCCACCGCCCTTATCGCGTCTCTCATGTCAAACAAATAAATTATTCACAAATTGCACAATTTCGTTCCATCAATTTCATCGTTCCATCATCAGTGATTCTTTTGCCCTTACAAATGTCAGCGAGATTTTACATTTTTTAAGAGAGTATAATAAGACTTAATATACATTTTTTTGGGATATTTTTGTTCAAGATATTGTTTCGCTTTCAAATATTATATAAATATTTTATGAAATGTATTTCGAAAAAAGACAGACAGAGAGAGAGAGAGAGAGAGAGAGAGAGAGAGAGAGAGAGAGAGAGAAAGAGAGAAAATTATATATCCCCTATTAATTATATAATATAGAAAGGTCAATCAATATTTTTCGAAACGGTGTAATATTTAATCCTTATAATTCAAATATTTTTCTTCTATTGCATTTTTAGCAAGTTTGCAATCAATAATTATATAAATTGTATAAATATAAATAAGCGAAATGAATGGTCTTAATGTAAAAAGGAATCTGTCATTATTAAAAAGTTGTTTGTTATTAATTATTTATAACAAAGGAAAAAATATATTTCATTACTTATTGCAGCAGTATTAAAAATTGTTTTTCAAATTAATTAAATGTGAAAGTTCACACATCTAAAATTAAGCTAGAAAATCATTAATAGGTAAACAAAGAGAAATGGAATGTTCCAGGGGAAAAAACATTTTAAAGAATTGCATTCATTATATTTTCCTGTCCCTTTTTCAACTTGAGCATTGTGTCAATTTTTATTTTTATATCGCCCCACAATTGTTTTATGACCGATAGTTGACAGTTTACAAATTATTTCTGCGTAATAAATTGTAAACTATCAATATGACAACTATATTGTCACATAGAGAGACGATTACAAAGTATGCCCATTCTCAAAAATTAATTATCGATATTACTTTTATGATATTAAAACAATTTAATATTTACACAAAAAAATAAATGATTAATTTGTAATTATTGAAATAATTATAAATTACACATGAAATTTCTAATGTAACTATTATGCAGTAGATTAATAAAAAAATTTTCTGACATACAAATTTTATTTTTTCTTGTGTTAGTGAGTTTTTTACTTTTTAATTCTATATTTTATTATTTGTTAAATTAAAAATATAATGCATAAGCAAAAGTGACTCGCTTTTTTTCGTTTCTATTATTGAACAGAGAGAATGTCTACAATGATCATAAACTAATATTGTTACAGCAATTGAATAAATTATACTTCGCAAGAAAATAAATCGAATGCATTACGATACATTGGATGACGAAATATTATTCAAAAATTCGTAAGATATAGAATAACAAGAAAGAACAAGATAAAATCGATAATAATAATAATGTAATTATCTGCTTCCTTCACATAGCAATAATGTAATGCTTGAGCAAATATAGTCGCTAAACATTATTATATCGTTTTTGCAAGTATTAGAACAGATCATTGAATATGGAAATATACACAGTGATGAAAGAAAAGAAATGTGATAATAAGTACTCTCGGAGGTACTTTGCCACTCGATCAGAAACGTATTATTACTATGTAAATTCTTATACACTGATTATATATTGATTAATTTTGTATCGTATAACAAATTTTGCCTCTCAGATATTGATATCTATGTTAGCGAGCACATAATAACCGATTTTACTAACAAGTTATTAAATTAAAAAAAAAAAAAAAACGAACGTGTCGAGCGTTCTAATAAAAGACATATGTAAATGTCCTTGATATCATGGTTTGAATATTTCGGAGCAATCTGATATATGCGAGAATGGAATTTAGAGTAACCCCTTGCAGAATTAAGGACTCCTGTTGCGTAGGATGTCCTTCAGTGACGTCAGAGAATCAATAGTAAAAGGCGGAGGCAAAATATACTTGCGTCATCGTGATGACATAGCATCTCTTTCTCTCTCTATCTCTTTCTTTCTTCTTTCAAGGAATGCAAATAAAAGGGAAAATCAGGTTATCGCGTCGATTGAAATTATTTCTCGGAAATGTGGTGCTTTAACTTGGAAAACTTATTTACCCATTATAATTAGTAAATTAATAACTCTAATAATAATATTTATGATAATCAATAAACTTTCAGAAAAGTAATCCATTTTTTAAAATTATTTTTAGAACTTTTTTTTTTATCTATTTAGAAATTGTCTAAATTATTTTTATTTGTGCGTTTGATGTATATGCAAGATTAGTGCAAATATAAATTAACAGACTTGAATGTTAATTGTAATAAATCTAATTGAAATATTTTTGATCAGCTTACATAACAGCTACCATCGTAACGTCATACTTTAAATTTAAACGGCGATAAACGGCAATCTTATAGTTACTTTTCGTCGATAATGAAATAAGTAAACGAACGCGAATTTACTCGCCATCCGGTGAGTTATAACTGGGCGTAAAAAAATAAGAAGAAATTTAGTCAATCTCATATATACACATCTATTGTGATGGATAATAAATAATTGCACAATAATTCGAGAGGTAAACAGCCGAGAGAGAAATCAACTGGTATTAGATAAATCTAATGATGGTTAAATGTTACAAATAAATTATATTAATTTTCGAATTGATTTAGATTGTACAAAATTGAGAAAAATTATTATTTTAATAAAGATTAATTAAATATAGAATGTAATCAATTGAAACCGCTAATTTTTGGATGGTTTATGTTTATAAAATAGGCAATATACTTGAGCGATTCTAGCTTTCCTCTTAACGCGACAATTTTCTAATTTACGGTAAAGGTTGAATTCTCTCAAATAGGGCCAGCAATGTAATTATGTCGTTATCATTAAATTACTGACGCGACATATGGTTACGCAAAGTATGAATGTAGAATTTCGCACATTTAAAAATGATAATTTTTATATTAAATATTATCAAAGATCATATATTTTTGATAAAAGTGCCTACCTAATTATTTTTATAATGTTGGAAAATCTCATCTTTACGGAAAATTAAAATTGTATTCTTCCTCGAAATATATTTAATCTTATTAATTAATATTTAATTGTTATTCTATATCTAAATTACTTTTAATTTTGTAATTTAATATGTATATTATATCTGCGAAAATTTAATATCTATATTAATATCTATATTTTTAACTTGTCTGTTAAATTTACACGTATTAAATATTAAATTTATATGTTTGATTTTAAAATTTATACAAACACAATAAAATTTTCTTTTTTATTTAAACTTTTATTAACGTAATTCAATAATGTATTCAATAATTTTTTTGTAATGCTTTGTGAAATAATATCAAGAAGCGGTAAACACTTACTTTATGAAATTGTATCTGTTATAACTTGCAGAAGAATATCCCTCGTGCGGTTGTTGACGCGGAAATTTAATGCATTATTCCCGCGCATTTTATCGTTTCTCGCACAAGGCTCGAAAAATTCGGTCGTCAGTCACTACCGCGTATGATAACTTTATTTATTTATGAGGTCGTTCCGGGATCAATGACATAATAGATTAAAATGTAACGAAAGATAAACTATATCTTCCATATTCGCATCTTGGCAAATTGATTAATTAAGGAATATATATTAATCGTAAATATTATTTATTAATTGTAATATACTTTTTAGTCGTATTGCTGACTTTTTTCTAACAGTAATATTATGTTTCTATATTTGTCATATATTTGTAATCATAAAGCTGATCAGTTTGATATACGCAAACACGCGAGATAGATTTATGTACACTCGACGTCACTTACGCTTTAATACATTTAATATCTTTTAACACAATTTAAATGCATGTCAAAGAGGATATATATGGAAAATGCAAATATACGTTGATACGTGCATACATTTATATTTCTGATGGCGAGTGTACAATTCATAAAATCAGCAAATTGTTTAAACTTAAACAATAGTTTGTTTTTCAAATTTATTTATTATGTACATATTATAATAATATAATTGTGAAAAAATAGCGTGAAATATCTTACCTTATAAGGAGTATCACTTCTTAATAAATACTTTGATATTCGCATCATTTGTTCACATTGTTTGATGAGAGATGAAAAAAAATTACACAGATAGTTGTTTAAAATGAAAGCACAATGAAGGTGACAATACTAAAGGCTGATACAAATATTGACTTGTAGCGACATCTGTGCGACGGTGTCAAAGTTATTAACTGAAAAGGTGGCGCTGATTTCAGTCATAATTTGACAGCTTGAACGTCGGCATACTTCTGACACCTTCTGAGTTTTAAGTGTGACGGTTGAAGGTAACAGGTTATGTAAATAATATAAAAAATATATATATTTAAATAAATAAGGAATTAAATATCAAAAGAGAGTAATTTTTATTATATAATCAAAGATTGTATATAATTCTAACGATATATTGTAATTCTGTGCAAAATTTATGTAAATGAACTTTTTTATTCTATTTTTCTGTTGAACACATCTATTTTTTCTTATATTCTGTATATTATATCCATAATAGCGGAACGATATTAATTTTAATTACTAATAATAATATAATACTATAATAATAATTACTTTACTTTGCAGTAAAGTTTTTAATGATATTTTAGTATGAGATTTAGTTAATAATTTGTGAATAAAACCAATTATTTCAAAATAATTATAAATACTATATTTAATCACTAATGATACATCTTTACATAAAATATAGCTTTTGTTTCTATGTAAAATGTATTTTTTATGATTAACACGGAAATTAGAGAGGTAATTTAAGTATTTCCTCTTTTCTTTTTTTATAATTATATTTATCAATTCAATTTGTTTCAACACTATCTTTCTTCGGTAACATACTTTCAAGTTCACCCGACTCCTCCATCTCTTTCACTATGTCCAATCCACCGATTAGTTCTCCATTTAGATACAATTGCGGATACGTTGGCCAATTACTAAATTTTTTAAGTCCTTCTCTAACATCATTATCTTGTAATATATCAAACGACTTATAATCTGTATTGTAATTGTCTAAGATGGAAACAATTGTTCTGGAGAAACCACATCGCGGATTCGCAGGATTTCCCTTCATGAAGAGCATGCAAGGGGCTTGATTTATCAATTTCTTCAGTCTTTCCTCGAGAGATTCCTTTGTCTTATCCAACAACGGAGCATCTTCGTTATTCAAATGACTCTTAATTTTCTCTGTCAAGGCGCCAGCGTTGACACCATCCACTCTATCTACAATGTCACTGTTCTTCAGTAAAAGAACGGTAGGTACAACAGCTACTCCAGACTTTAGAGACACTTCGGGCATGTTCTCAGCTTCAATTTTTGCAAACTTGACATCCTTATACTGTTCCAACTTGGTCATCTCGTCCAGCACATCGTTCACTTGAGAACATTGCTGCGCCCATTGTGCGTAAAAGTGAACGACGCTAAGTTCCTTGCACCTAGCGCAACAAAAATACACTTGTAAAATTCACATCAAAGAACATCTGTCACATATTGATAAAATAATTATGCAACAGTGAATATGAAAATATGCTGATATTGAACTTCGATAAAGATAAATGCACGGAGTAAAAAAAATTACAAAATATTGTGAAACATATATGAGCTCTTTTAACGATTAAAAATCTGTAAAAAAAACACTGCACGAAATGTAATATATTATTATTATTTTTAGCGGCAACGTGTGAAAGGAGGTTATAAACTTTCCCTTGGTATTCCCTATTACTCACTTGACAAAGTCATCGAATTCTTGCTGCGTGGTCAACTCGGTGACAGCCATCGCGTCACCCTTTCCTCGTGGACTGCTTCTACTGCGATATCAGGCTGAAAAATAATCAGCGACAGATTATCGTCACGCAGATACTTGGCGAATACTCGGCGTCTACGCGACCTCCGCTATCGCACTCATGGCTGCAGAATTTTTCCATCTCCTTCGCGCAGTCGCAGTTATCGGAGTCTCACGGAAGGAGATTTTGGATAGGAATATGAATCCCCCGAGATATGTGAAGGAATTTACATATTCATCATCTGTAAGAAATTCGCATGTACTAGATATAAAGTTTCGTTTAAATAGATTTTCTCAAGTGACAGGTTGTTTTGTCAGCCGAAAATTTTGGAGTAGAATAATAAATTTCTTTTTCATCTCTATATCGAGAGTTTTTTTGCAGTATATCAAAATGTATTTTATTTTCTTATTTGTAGTTTCACTTTATGGGCTTTTAATATAAAAGGCAAATGATATAGAATTATTTTTTGCACGAATATTTGATGACAATTTAAAAAATTACATAAACATATTGCTATAATAAAAGTAAATAATCCTTCTGAAACAAAATTCAATTTCTCGATCTTTCGACTCCACAATAAACTAACATTTCATCTATCTCATAATTAAATTCTATATCATATTTATATATAGTTCGATATCTCTATCAAGGGAAAAAAGTTGACTCATCCAAATCGGGTCAATATCTGTCATCGGAATTAAAGTCGCAATTCGTAGAATATCCTATACTATAAATCGTAAGAAAAATCAAACACGCATTTTTCAAATATTTCGTGCGAAATTTGCAACATTGACATCATTTTTGCAGGAATGTGAAACGTGAACTTTTTTTAATCCGAGACACGGACCTGGCGCGCAGGTGCGCCACGAGAAAGTGACCAATCACACGGATAGCCGTCAACTCTCGGGAGGGTGGTGGGTGGTAGCTGTCAGCCAGGAGGATGGGGGGCGCTGTCTGTCAGACGACTGGTGCGGTCGCAAAAACAGCCGATACCCGATACAGATGCTGCCAGACGGCGAACGTGCACGTGTGACGGTTTTTTTTTCTCTTTTTTTTTTCCTTCACGAGTGCGATGTCCAAAAAGTCGCGGAGTGAAGCCCTCGACGACATCTCCGTCTGGAACACGGAAAAGGTGCTGTGTCTGCTACGCAAGGTGAGCCAAGTTTGTAACATTGTGAATATCGTGAACGATGATTGCATCGTGACTTGTTGGCCCTTACGTACCTTGTCGTACTTTACAAAGGTACAAACATAATCAGGTATCCAGGCGTGAGACAAGCAATACATATATGTAAATAGAAATGCACGAAAAAAATGTGAAAGATGTAGAAATAAGTGTTGAACGTAAATAGGACCACTGACTGTCAAAGGTGCGCCGCCGTCAATCGCGAGGAATGCCTGGGAACACCTAGACACGGCACGAAAGAGACGCGAGACGCACGTGTGTTAGCGGTAAATTACGTGTGTATTTATAGCGCAACGCGCTGTAGCTTGGAGAACGTCGCTGACTAAAAAAGCGCAGGCGATTTCCAGGATTTCCAGCGAAACGAGAATTTTTTCTTCAACGATTGAATTTTCAGTTTTCCTATCGGTTCTTCTCACTTGCAGCCTTTCATTTTACTCTGCGGAACAATAACTTTTCTTTTTTACCTATTGTCAAAGCAAGAATCCATTTATTATCTGTACAATCCATTTATTTTGCGTACAGAAAATGTAAGAGCCGTGATTAATGATCAACTGAATGAAAATTTTAATATTTCTCTGTTTTTAACAAATAGTTGTAAAATGTAATGAAATATATTTTGAAATGCAAATAAGAACATTTTGTAATTTCTCTCTCGTTATAAAATAATATACATATAATTACAAAACAATTGTAAAATGTTTAATATAAAAATTTACAAAAATATAAAGATTATATTATAAAGACTTATCTAATATGTATAATAATTTCTTTTCGTATATTACATTTGACATAATGAAAGCAATTTATTTCGGATTATCGAGAGTTAAGAAGACTTATTTTCCAAGAACGCGGCCGGCGAAAGGGACGTTTGCATTTCTTCGTGTTCTGGATTCTACGTAACTTTCTCGAATTCTTCGCAATTAAATGACGCTCCGTCGTTTCTAAACTGTCATTTTATTTTCCTCATTAATTTCCGAGTCACGAGAGAAAAATGTTACATTAATCGAAATCTCTAAAATAAGCATTTATGCAACTGAAAGACTACTGTTTATTTATTTTATTAAATCTCTTTATCTCACTTTGTTACATCAAAAGAATATTATTTATAAACTCGACGAATAAATCATACATATACATATTTTTTGTGTTTAGATATTTTCTGCTGACACATCATCACTATAATAATAATAACTTTAGTTGTTTCCTTTTTTTTATTAATTGTCACGCATATTATTCTTTTTTGACGTAAGAGATACCAACTTCTTTATCGTATATGTATGTGTTTACTCGTTATCAGCGCACCATACACATATCCTGTCGACTGAAAATATTTCCTCGTTTTACAGAATGGACTAGAGGAATGTTGTAACGCGGTGGCGAAACGGCAAATCGACGGCGATGAGCTGCTAGTAAGTGAATTATTATTACGAAAACGTCGGAGCAAGCGATTTCCCGGTTATGTCTCATTTGTCAGCTCGCGAGATGCCTCACTGGTTTTCCTGTCGATGACCCCTGCGTAGCTCTGAATGTACAGGGTGTCCTAAAAATGGAGCTGTGCCTTGCAGTAAAATCTTGCGCTTCACGTCATTCATAATTTATTATAATCGATCAATTTTATTAATCAAGAAAGTTATATTAACAGTAGTTAAAATACATTTTTTCCGCTGTAAATAATACACGCGGTTTTTTGTACATTGATTATTATTGAGGACTGATTATTTAATTTTTTAAAATATATTTTGATCTAGATTTGATAGTGGATTTCTAAATTACTTATTTTATACACATATTTCCATTTTTATACTTTATTTATGTAAGGCATTCAGCAATTCTTTTAACGTGATTGAAAGAAATAAAATTTTTAAATATTAAAAGGCAATAGAATTTCAAAATTTGTTATTTAAAAGAGAGCTCTTCTTAACGTCTATCAAATAAAATTTTATCAAGTTACTAAACATATATTCTAAAAATATATATTTCTTGATGCGTTTCGAAATCACTGACAAGATACAAACCAGCAATAATTATCTACCACTTCCATTGATAACGCGCTGCTGGTTGCTTTTTTTCCGGCTGCTATATTTCGACAGCAATATTTCGAGACGACCGATAGTGGCGCGTGCGCTCTAAACCGTGCCTTAATTAATTGTAATTATTCCAGCACTTGACAGATGGGAAGCTGGCTCTTTGGAAGAGTGACCTCACGCGTCCGCTGATAGGGTGAGAGAACCAGCTTTATTTCTGTCCGCATTATACTATATATGAATTTCTTCTGTTCTCTCTATTCCTCTTCGTGGAATCATGTCTCGTGCTCTTCATAGCATGTTTTTATTAACGATATCTGATTATTCAGTGTACCAATAGCTCCTTGTTCGTGTATATCGAGTCAATGAAAAGTATCGCGTTATATAATAAAATAACAGACTTTTATAATTATATGTTATTGTTTTATTTTATCTCTTTACATTTTAAAAATCTATTAGTATTTCTTGAAATAAATTTCCGCTAAAGTAAAAAACTGCTGACATATGATGAGACCAAGAATATGTATTATGTGGCTAATAATTTGATGAACTTTGCATTTTATAGAGAATATACTGATATTGTAAGAGTTCTGTTTGCGAGAATATTCGTTTCGCGCGACTACTTAATTACTTGATGACTGCATGTCGTGCATAATTCTGCCGCGTAAGTCGCGTACGACCATTCTATAACCGCGTTATGATTTAACTTTATGCAACATCCTATTCCATGCAAAATATTAATTATTATATTTTATCTTTCTGTGTGTCATTAAAAAAAAGTTAACATTTGATTATAACATTAACACTTTATAATATAAAATGTTTTTGTTAATTATTAATATTGAAAATTGTTGCAGAAAATTGTGGACTTTTGTGCAAGAATTGAACAAATCTCCGGAAAAATATCTAACAAATAAAATTACAGAAGCACAACAGAATGATGATCATTTGAGCGACACCGGTTCCTGGGGAACTGATTTCGACGATGAGATGACGGAAGAAAACAATTCCTTGGACGATACGCAAGAGCTTGTAAAACCGAGTTTGATCAAGAACAAACAGACTTTGTTTTTGCAGAACAATAGGATACCAATTAGTAGGATACCGATGCGATCGTCGAAGAAAATAGCACAACCGAAGGAGGAAGAAACTTATGCCAACTGCGAATCTTCCTGTCAAGACAAAGAGGAAAATATATATGCGAATTCTCAGGAGACGAACTTACTGCCGACAAGAAATATCTCGAGGTTGCATAGCCAGATGGAGAAAAAAACTTTGGCCGAGAAACTGAAGGAAGAGTTACAACGCAGGAACGACCAGCCAGTAAAGAAACCGGTGATTGGTCCGAAATCGGAGGCATTGTTATCGCGAAAAATCCGGATTACAGCTTCTGACAATAGACTCCCGCAGAAATCCTTTCTACACAATGCGCCAAAGACACAGCAACACATTCCTAATGATCAAAGCAAAGTGCAAAGTTAGTTGATTAAATTAACGTGTCGCGTTTACATGTTAATCCTCTCGGCATAGTTTCGCGATTCTCTTATCGATAATAACACGATGTTAATAAATATTGCATTGCTCGAATTCCTTTGCAAAAGATTAAACAAATGGCGATATCTGAGTATATATTATTTTGTTTATATATTATGAATCATGTGTGTCTCTAGGAAGGATGGCTGTGCCACCGCCGCCGGAGCCCAAAAAAAACAAGGACTACACATCTGTAGAGAAAAAAGGATCTGACAAGGAGTTATCAAAACCACCACCGGCTACCATAAGAAATTTCGATCTAGTGGCGAATTTGCCAGCGCGAACGGAGGAGAGCGAGGATGAGTATGAAACGTTCGACGAGAACATTGTCGAGCAAATACAGCAGAAAAGCGAAATCTCGCGGGTCGACAGTAAGCAATCGTTGCACAGTGGTCGTCAGGGTTCGGTTGAGAGCGTTTATAAACCGCCCAGTCACGAGGAAGAGGAGGAGGACTACGAGATTTATGAGTCTATTACAGAAACGGTAAGTTTTTATCAATGAACATGAAACTCTTTGAAATCATAAAGAGACTTGGTGAATTATTTATGCCATCATTGCGTTTAGCCGGAAGACAACGGAGGTTATTTGAGCCCCATTCAAAGGACAAATCATACTCAACAAGAACCGCCTCCCTTACCCGCCAAACCGTCGCCGACCCCACCGTTCTCGATTCTTCCTAATAGAACCAAATCGGATAAGTACAAAGGTATGTGTAATTTTTGACATTATGGTAACTATCGGCTTGTAATCTGCCACGTACAATTATTCTAAAAATATTATATAGTATAATATTAATGTATAAAGATACAATCTTAATTATTGGATATGGATATTATGTTAGTTCATTAGATTAAATTCTTATAACTATCGATTTAATTCTAAAATCGATTGGAAAACTTTATTTTTACTGGCTGATACTCTGCTCAACGAAGGACGAAGTGAGAAGCGATTAGATTCAAAGTATTTGCGCGAACGTGATTCGTTCTGTTGCTACGTCAAACGGAACAGATGGAATATTTAAATGAAACTAGCAAAACGTTGTCGAACATGCGGTCGGATGAATGAAAAAAAGTACAAGCTACTGTGGGCTTATGACAAGAGCGCAGAATCATTCGTAGGAACTTCTCACCAACATATGTTTGGCAAATGCTGCTTATCTTTGGTTCTCATGCAACCTGATACGCATTGCCATTGCAATATCGCGTGTAGTTGCGTACCAGCCACCGTCATTGATGAACCTGATTCTTATAAATTGTACTATTTGTCATAAAATCGAACAGTGTTTCGTCGCTGTTGAAATATATCACTGGCACAATTTTTCACGATGCTCGCAGTATTTTTCATACATGGAAATTGGAGCGAGTCCTTTTCAGTCGCGGGAAATGTTCGACTCGAGTGAGAAGAAACAGGATTTCGGTGAAGTGTTACGGCAACGAAAAAAAATGAATATTGCATTCTGTCTTTCATGATTGGTGTAATACATTTGTAGATCTATAAAATTTTACGAGAATAGAAGACAAAACGCTAGGACAACCGATAAAGTGTAAATTAATTTTTTAGACTGGGTATATTATTTCTTAATCAACGATTCGGACATGTCAAAAGATAAAGCGTACGTGTAAAAAAACCATGATAACGTGATTATTAAAAGAACAATAGAGAACGAAATACCAGGTAATGGAATGTGTTCCTGTTTTTATTTACGACTGAGCAAACAGCTCCTCGGTGGTCTGGGTACGCGTCTAGTCGATGAGGTCGCCGATATGATGGTGCGAATCAAGAGAGGTCTGTCTACGTGTTGTTATTCGCAGCCACCTGAGCCTCCAGGTATAAAACGATTAAATCGCGCATTCTTCAACGATATAGTGTCATTTATGTACTCTGAAGGTATGCAATATATGTGACTCACCCGCGGTAATAGAACATCTGTTCTTTTTTTGCTCGTCGAAGGTCATTGAACTCGGTCGAGAGACAGAAATAGATTTGGGAAATGAATCCTTTGCTTTCTGCATATACATCAATATCGTATAATATATATTGCAATTTAATTTCTTAATATAAAGCTATTATCAAAATATCTAAAATGTTTGTACTAAAATATTTATTTAATAATAAATTAATGTTTTTTTTTTATAGAAATATGTACATGAAAAGATATAAATTTTATCTTAACTTATTGTTAGATATATGTATAAATTATATTCATTCTAAAAATATGATCTTTTTTGTTTTTTTTTGAAAATTAGTCATATTATTAACAATTGTGATTTTTGTTATTTTTGCTTATAAAGAATTTGTATAGTATATTCGTATATTTATATAAAAACATTAGGCTACTGAAAATTTCATCTTTCTTTTGTGAAAGACATTTTTTATCAGCTGTTCTTTGTTGCTTGTTAGAGATCATTGACCCTTTTGATCGGATTTACACGTCGGAAGATATTCTTAAATGCTATTCGGATGCATTTATGTCTCATGCCGAGAGACCAACGGATTGACCAACATTCTTCTTTTTTCGCGATGATTTAAAAGACTCGCCCCAGAGACTTAAATCTCAGTTTCGTCAGACTTCTTACGACGATCGCGTCGCGTTCCTGGTATTAGCGCGGCTCCAGAAACTCGCAACTGCGTGTTTTTTTAATGAGATCACGAGGGGAGGATAAACGTTGATTATTATATAACAAAAATACATTTACGTTCATTTGAGTCTTACTAATTGTAATATAATATTGTTGTCAGACAATTGGAAATATTAATTGTAAAAAGAAATCCGTGAACAAGACATATTTGTACTATTGATATAGACATACTCGTGATCCGCCGAGAAATACAAATTCGCGATAATGACAAGTTTAATGAACGATACAAAGCGGAATATATCACTGAATACGGCAGTACGCAGACAAGCAAGTCTTTCAGAATGTTTGACACAGGCGGCCCTTACGCAAGCTCGACTTAATTTAGCAAGTTAGTAATCGGATCGATTTGTGTGTTTATGAAAAAACATCTCTATACAACAATTTAGAATTCATTTTCTCTTATTTATAATATTGAATTTATATTTCTCTTTATATCAATTTGTAATATTATCTATATTGTGTTTTCATTAACTATAAAATGTCTAGACCTATTTTTTATTGTAACAAATGTAAAAACTTTTTGATGTATAGCTGTTGAAAAAAATTGTGTATATCAATTTATAACATTCTTGTATGATGATCTTGATTTTCTTATATATTTACAGAACGATCACCGGATAAAAAATCAGCCACATTACCTCATGCTGGCAGTAACACTTCATTGTCAACCGAGAGAGCCACGCGACCGCTACCACCGCCGCCTGACAAACAATCTTTTGTAGACAAACCGTGGTACCATAATGTAACGAGGGAACAAGCGGCTATACTCATCAAAGAACGTACGTATTAGATAATTTTTTTTTTATGTCATGATTATGGAATATATTTTGCATCTATATAAAATTACATTCATATAAAATTTGCATCTATATAAAATAAAATATTTATGTATATAAAATTATAAAATTATTTAGGGATCTATTCTATTTATTATTCTATACGTGACTTTTAACGATGTTGTTATGTATCTATCACTGCACAGGTTTTTTTGTAATATAGCTGTGATATCGTTAAAAATTATAGAATAGATCCTAGTTTAAATATGAGCATTATAAAAATAGAAATGTATTATCTCTTGTCAAGATATTTTTATTTGTCCCTTTAAAATCTTTTCATAATAAAAATATCTCTTGTCAAGAAACTCTATCCTACTTTTCTTTACGGAAAGATAAAGAAAAGGTCAAATATAATAAGACATTTGATATGAAAAACAACTGATAAATATATAATAATATATATTTTCAGAAGGTACTTATAGTAACCCGCAAGATGGATATTTTTTATTGAGACCATCAACGACGAATTTTGGCAATCCCTTAGCCTTAGTCCTTTGGTATAAAGACAGGGTTTACAATGTTCCAGTTAGGAAGAGAACCGATAATAGGTATTTTATTTTAGTTATTGAATTTAATTGCTTTGTTAAAATATCTTTTGTCTAACTCCCTTTTCCCCTTTAAATGATTTGATAAATTTGTATGTAACCAACATTTTATAGGAATAGAAAATTAATTCTTTGTTTTATTTTGTTAATAAAAAATAATTCGTATGCAAAGATAGTTTTCATTAATTCATCATTATTAACAAAGTTATAAAAAAATATTAATTAAATTAATATAGAAGAGTATTTGTTAAATTGTTTAGATACGCACTGGGCTCGGCGAAAGTGAACGAGCTGTCTTTTTTGACAGTCGAAGAGATCGTGGCGTTTTACATGAAGGAGGAACTGATGCTCCACAGCGGCGGTGTGCAGACCGGAAGCACTAGATTGACTGACACTCCACCAAAATAATTTCCGTTATGATCAAGCTTACTGGAAATGGGAAGGAGAATTATTTGTTAATAATCTCGATGTATATAATTTTACGTGACATATCAATACTGCCGAGCAAATATTTTTGCTAGATATTGCAGCAGTATCGAAATGCGTAAATAGGTAGATTAATGGACGAACAAAATTTTAAACAAGGTGCCTTGTCGGCTGTCTTTACATATATTTAAAATAATATGTATATATTTAAATCGACTATAATCACATTTTGCACAAGACATTATTACTCTTGCTAAGACAAATTTTCTGATTCGATTTCTAGTTCGTCTACGATTTTTTTTAACAATTACATGTGCCTTCGATAAAGTGATATAAGTAAGCTCGATTATTGAGCAATTACGGATCTCTTGGAATATATTATATACATATTTTTTAATATATATATCAATTTTTTTATTATTAGTATACAGTATATATTTAGGGCTGATTTAGACTTTTAAGAAAATAATCTTTATAGAATAGAGAATATTTCTTTAATATTTCTAAAGATACTGTTGTGTGTATTGTTACTTTTCGTATCAGTATTTATGTATTTTTCTACAAAAATTGTAGTTAATGTCTCGTTCTTTAATCTATGACATCAAAGTATCTAGTGATCCATCATTCATGTGGATTATTTCTATGAGTCTTTTGGCTCATCGGAAAGTTAATGTGATGACATATGTGGATATATCTCAAGACTTAATTAAATCTTTTTTAGGAAACAAGATTAGTTTTCTTTTACATGCCTATGAATGAAACACGAAATATTACGAGTCTTATCGCTTTTTTCTTATAGAACTGTTTATATTCCTCGCGCTTTTCTTCCTCTCCGTTGCGTTAATCACGTTTACACATGATGCAGTTTTGTAAACATGAATCATCGCGCGCGCACATATTGTGATATCACTGTTATCTTACACGCTGACGAGAATAGGAACGATAATGTCGACTGACCACACCGGCTAAATTGATAAATAATTTCCAAAGTCATGACCGCGAGGTCTTCAGCAATAGTGATATATGTGAATTCAATCTCTGTGCAAAAACAGTCTTACGATCGATCGAGCTTAGATTGTGTAATGTGCATATGTTATTTTCAAGATGATTTCGTGCAGTTACATATTGTGGACGCCCCTGAACTTTGAACTGTTCTAATTGATAAAATTAAAATCGAACATTCTTTGCGCAATATTGCGTATAACAAGTTAATCAATATAAAGTTTTCTCGATTTGTATTTTAATGCTGTCTTCAATAGGAAATGGCTCAATATATATTTAAAAATAAAGTTTTAATAAGCTCAAGAAGAAAATATTTACATTAAATGAACTGGATATGATACATCACAAAACATTTTTATTGCAAAATAATTATTGGAAAATATTTAATTGATTTCGAGTGACCGATTCGAGTGTCATACATATCACTTAAACGATAATAATTTTTGTTTGATAACAAATCGCAAAAAATCTAGCACTTGATATTATATCCACATTAAATTTATTTTTTTTTTATTTTTTTATTTATTTAATTTATTTATTTATTAAACGGGAAGCAAGTCCCTTCGATACAATAATATATGTAATACATCAAAGACAGAACAAAAAGAAAATAAAATACAAAGAGAAAAGAAAATAAGCTATTTAAGATATCAGCTTAACAATAGATTGCTTGAATGAGTTTAAATATGGGCTAAAGAAATCAATATAATTAGTTAGTTCACGCATAGCAAGAAGGTTTAGAGGTTTAAACCTAAATTATTACATACAGACATTACAATCTTAATTTAAAAATTAACAGAGTCTCTAATTAATTTATAATAGATTTTAACGAAAATATTGCATTTGTTGCAAATTTTCGACATTATATATAAAAACAAAGCTTTAAATAAAAAATTCAACAAAATTCCTGAAACTATATATAATTATCCGAAAAATAGTATTCAAAAACTATCGACGCTTCAATATTATTATTAAATAAAGCGAGAAATCGAATCGAAATTCATGGAATAATTAATCTATTCCGAAACGCGATTCAAAGATACGACGATACGCGCGGGGAATTCTCTCCGCGGTCACGTGGGCGGGAGAATATCGCGATCTCTAGTTACATCGCGGCCGTGGCGTCGTAGGTCGTAGTATCTTTCTCGTGGTAACAGAAAGTGACAAGAATGGCACGAGGGGGAAGGAGAGCCGGCGGGATGAACGGGTTTTACGACGGATTCGTACGCACAGCGCATCGTCAACTGTCGTCAATTGACCGAGCCGTCAATTGAACGCGATCCGGTGGTCACTTAAGGAGCTTTTGTACGCGCCGATCTTGGAAAGGGCGTTGGACCGTGGAGAGGAGGTCGCCGTTTGCGGGTGAGAGATGATGATGCCGTGGACGATAAATAGTCGCGACTCGGTCCCCAGACCAACTGTTCACAAATGCAGATAAACAATGTTTTGACGTGAGTCAACGGGAGCAAAAGCGCAATTTGTGGCGCTCGAGGAGCGGGTGCTCGGGAGTGCGCGTGCGAGAGAGAGAGAGAGAGAGAGATATAGGAGAACGATGTTACTCCGCCTGCGTTAGATAAGACGTGCTAATCGCCGTTGGTAAGAACACCACCCCAGGAGCAATGGACGATGAACAGTCGGCGAGGGAGGCCACCAAGATCTGCGGTGTCTGCGGAGACCGCGCGCTCGGCTTCAACTTCAACGCTATCTCCTGCGAAAGCTGCAAGGCCTTCTTCAGGAGAAACGCGCTGAAGAATAAGGTGAATTTTCACTTTTTTTTTTTTTTGTTTTTTTTTGCCAAAGATTTAAAGTCTCAACAGGTTGATTTACTCTTGGAAACAAACTTGAAGAGATTGATTAATTAATGTGTTGAAAAACCTTCAATTTATAAATATAATTTTTTTGAGTTCTTGCAGGAATGAATTAGATTGTTACACTGAACTTTAATCATTTTGTAACTTCTACGTTCTCCTCTGAAGAATCTCATCAATCTCAATCTTGTATCATCAGTCCTAATATCAAGAAATTTTGAAATTTGGATTGGACAATTGGATTCTTATAAAAATTCTCAAAAGGATGATTCTACTATTGTAGAAGTTTTTTATTATCTATGAATGATTGCTTTATTAAGTTTGAAAATAGTATCTCTATATATTGAAGTTTATTGATTGGACTGATTAAGAATGATAAGACACTGATTTAAAATCTAATTGAAGACTCTGATATCTAAAGTTACTAGTAGGGAAATTTGTCTTTGCCGAAGATTTCACTTTTTTTTAAGCACTTTATATTTATTTAATAGAAAAAATTCCAATTTATATGTAAGATTAATCAAATGTGTAAAAAAACAAAAATATTAATATAAAAAATTAATTTCTCTGATTTATGCAAGTTTTGAAATTTATAAGTATTGTCAATAAATATATAAAATTGCATGAATTTAATATTTAACTGACATTTAAAAAAGATATATTTTCTCTTTGCAGGACTTTAGATGCCCCTTCACACAAAATTGTAATATTACACCTGTAACTAGACGCTTTTGTCAAAAATGCCGTCTAGACAAATGCTTCAGTATTGGTATGCGCAAGGAACACATTATGTCTGAAGAGGACAAAGTCCTAAAGCGTAAGAAGATCGAGAAGAATCGCGCCAAGAAACGATCTCAATCCGATAATGTCAAAGCATCAAAGATTAAAAAGGATTGTGTGGATGACTCTACATTGTCAGACACGTCGATATCGGTCAATTCGGTCGCGTCAGAAACGTATTTTTGGGATTCCGAAAGAAAATATACAGATCTGGACGGTAACAGGCAGAATATCGTCGAGAGTATGAGTCCAGTGACAGCAGCTAGCGTACCGAGTCCCTCGAGTCCACCAGAAAGCATGAATATTGCTGAAACGAAGACGTTGGACATGTTGAAGGAGTCTGCTCATGGTTCAAGATCTAATCTTGCGAGGTATGATCAATCTATGTTTTTTATGTAAAGAATGAGATAGAATCAATAAAAATTGAATTGAAACTATTCATTTGTTCATAGCCACGCGAGATCATTCGCTGACTTCAATGTAGCACCTCCGGACACAAGAAAGAATAAGACTGCACTATCAAATTTAAGAGAATACGAACAGGATTCGCTGGAATTAAGTTCCGAGTTTGTAGCTGTTAATAGCGAACCGCCAAGTTACAGTCCTCCGTTCGACAAAAACGCGCCCAGTTACTCCAAATTTGAGCAAAGTAACGAGCCAAATTCCTTAGTGTACGTCGATTGTGTATCGAACAGCAGGACGAGTCTCAATTTGAGTTCACAAGCACAACTCATGAAAGGGGAAACGATATGTCAGAAGCCGAAGGAGACATGTTCGAGCGGAAGCAATCTAGTCGCCAAGTTCAAACAAAATCCCAATCTGTTCACAAAGTTCATCAACAATCCAAATTTAGTCACCAAGATACTTCAAGATCAAAGGGTAATAATGAAGATTATAACGGATCCCGATATGGCTACATACTTGGCGACGGATCCGCATATCACGCAGTTTTTAGAGGAGAATGGCGCCACTGATATGAGCGACGGGCGTGGCAATGACAACAAAACAGGAAGTCAGTCTCAGAAAGAAGTTCCGCGGAATAATAATAGCTCGAGTAGTATCAATAGATATACGCCAAAATCTTCAAAAACTCACGTCGAAAATCCGATCCTGACACATCTGATTACGAATTGTAACACAGAAGAGTACGAAAATCAAAATTTAGGACCTAGTATGAGCACAGGTTGGAGTAAAAATACAGCCGATGTTACGAGAGATATTCCTCAAGAGGTTCCAAGGTATAAAATTATATTCAGCATATATAAAAATTATATTTATCAATGCTATGAAATGCTATGAAATGCTATGAAATTCACTGACTATTGAAATTGGATATCTGTTTCAGGATACCTATCGCTGCCAACTCTATAAAGTCTATCTTATGGAAAGCCATCAAATTGGAATATTCAACATCTAATATTGGTGGTAACCAAAGGGAATTGAATGACGCCGAAAGAGCGAAATTAAACGAGCTGATAGTTGCCAATAAAGCGTTATTAGCTCCATTAGACGATGACTTAACAAATTTGGTTGGCGAGGAATGTAAATTTAAGGTATAATGTTGCTGAAACTTTATATCTTTTATATAGAAGTGCACTTGATAAAGATGAGTAAGGCATATAATAGAAAATATCTGTTTACAGAATAATTTCGGACAATCTGATCCTATGTTATTGGACGTTATAAATTTAACTTCGATAGCGATTAGACGCTTGATAAAAATGTCGAAGAAAATAAATGCCTTCAAAAATATGTGTCAAGAGGATCAGTTGGCTCTGCTGAAAGGTGGTTGCACAGAAATGATGATTCTAAGATCAGCCATTAATTATGATCCAGATAAAGATATGTGGAAAATACCTCATAGCCAAGAGAGCATGTCCAATATCAAGGTTGACGTTCTGAAGGAAGCAAAGGGAAATTTATACGCGGAACACGCGAGATTCGTCAGAACATTTGATTCCCGATGGCGGGATGAAAACATCATTTTAATTTTAAGCGCGATCGCTTTATTTACTCCCGACAGACCAAGAGTCGTACACGATGATATTATTAAATTGGAACAGGTTAGTAAAAATCTTTAAATTCTAAAATGCATTAATTTATAGTATGATTATTTATGGCAATATCTCATAATTATCAAAAATTATTTTTTTTTGACTCTTTTACAACTTTGAGACATTTATGTATATCACAATAAATATAATAGAATTAAAATAATAGTCAATAATCAGTTCTCATAAAATAATAATAGAATTTTCTTTTATATTTTTCTTAGGATATAAAACAAATTTTAAAAGATTTTCGCGTTTGTATCATATTTTTCATATATTTCTTTCTTCTAGAATTCATACTATTATCTTCTCAGACGTTATCTGGAAAGCGTTTATCCTGGCTGTGAGGCCAAGTCCATGTTTCTCAAGTTAATACAGAAGATTTCCGAACTCCATAAATTAAATGACGAGGTTGTGGGAGTTTACTTGAATGTCAATCCATCCAGCGTAGAACCACTACTTATAGAAATATTCGACTTAAAGCACTGATAATTAGCTTATAGAGCTACGCATTTTCATTTTATCTATATAATGATAAAAGAAATTAAGAAACCGCCGAATTTTCATGCTGGATACATTCGTAGTAGTATTCTAAGTCAAAGAAATCGATCATTGTTTCAGAAATACGCGAAAATCTGATTACGATAAGTAAAATTCAATTTCTCTCCATTGCCTCTTTGTATAAATACATATAGCAATACAACTTTAAATATCTCTGAATGACAGAATGAAGACTCTATACATATATAAAAGACATAGAATATAAAAATAGTTTGATATAATATCAAAAAGTATGTAGAACCTACAACAGGAGAAAGTCAAGCCAATGTACAATATAGGCATCCTGTATAACGATAAATGGAAGATATCTGTGACAATTTAGTAGTAGTTCTTATTGTGGATCAATTTGAACAAATAATGTTGATTGAACATTATGAATGGGATAAAAATATCATAATCAATGATAGCAATATTTCGCTTCGTAATAGATCTATAGTGTTATATCAGTAAATAAACATATTCACAGAATATCCTTTAAATTTTATATCATTCTCTTCGCGTATCGAGAGGGAGTGTACAACGACAGCATAATAATTCCTAGGTGGCTGTTTCAAGCATGTTTTTTCTCGGGGGATAGTTAAATCTATATTAAAAATATATATTTTTTTTAACAATGTCAAATTTTACATTTTAAATAATTATATGTTATTTATATGACAAGGCCTGTGGATTCTCACAAATCTATATTATATGTATATATAAGATAATAAGTGTTGTTAAAAGTTTGTGCTTCGGAGGATGTATTGAGAAAATGAGATTTCAATGGAAATATGAATATATGAATTGTGAATATCTGAATATAATTATATATAGTATATTTGTGCGCATGTGTGTACGCATGTTATTGTTGCAATGTACGTACATGAGATAAATATTGTGATACATCCTGATATAAATATATTTTTCAAAGATATGTTGTGTGCCATATGTAATTTCACGTTGACGATGAAGTCCTTAAGATGCCCAAATAAAGTTTTTCTCATATATATCTGTTTAATTTGCCAATGATAATTGTTACGTCACTTACCAGATAAGCGATACATCTTCGGTTTCGTTAATCATCTGCGTTCATCCGTTGGTAGGAGGTCAAGAGCGTGCAAAATGAGGATTACTAATGCTAAGGCACAACCTCCCATGATTATTAGGCTGAAGAGACATATAAGCAAATACAGTACAATTTTAAGGATTAGAAAGAGAATCCATGATACGCAACTCCATGCTATATCCCAGATTGCTTTCAATCCCATTCTTTCAACACTGAAGTTTTATGCACATTTTGAAAGGAAACAAAGAAAATGACAGATTCACACGTCTTGATTACACTATGTGTGAAAAAAATTATTTGTTTCTTTGCTTAATATAGAAAAATTTACATTCATGATTTTATTACATTATTTTCATAATTTATGTACATATTTAATCAATATGTTTATAAATCTGTTATTTTTATAACACGATACTGTTATTATTATATTTTTTGCAGATTTATCTAGTTTATCATTTATATATTTATCTGATATTTGTGTATATGCGTCTGTATATATGTGTGTATGTCTTATAATCGCCAATTAGGAATTTGGATTTTTTTAAATTATCAATCATTTAGAGATAATCTGTTTGTAATTTCTGTGCAATATTTGGAGATAAAGCTTCTTTTAGCACCGAGTAAAAGATGTTCTTTTACATGATATAAAGTATAGTAATCATATAAAGTATAGTAATCATTTAGAACTAATCTGTTTGTAATTTCTGTGCAATATTTGGAGATAAAGCTTCTTTTAGCACCGAGTAAAAGATGTTCTTTTACATGATATAAAGTATACTTATTTATTTACATTTTATCATGTACTCTCTCCGTGAACATGAACGTTATCGGAAACTAGTGTATGATTTTTTAATTCTGTTGTTCGTGTTTCCGGAAAATTATCGCGGTTATAATGAAAGAAGATTTCGACGTTGCTATCGTATGGTTTGATGAATGGACAATTAATTTTCTCCGCAGCCAGATAGCAGGCGCCCAACGCCGACGTTGTTGTCAGACGCAACAGGCTCAACTCGTCCACGACGCGCCTGTTGTGAATTTCATTCGCGAAACCATTCTTCATAAATTTCCATGATTCGAACACAGATCCGACGCAGATCACTTTTAATCCACCGTGAGCCAACTTAAGATCCTAACAAAAACAGTTTATGATGAAATTATTGTGAAATTTTATACATATGAAAAATAAATCATTTAATCGTTACTAAAGTACTAACGTTGTGCGCTTTTTTCGAGAGAGCAATAATGTGCTTCGCCAGTAAACATGCAGCTTCCTCGAAAATCTTCAGGCATAAGGGATCGTCTCTCTCGCAACCGGTCGCGAGCTCTTTGGTAAAATTGGCGATGAAACTCTTGTCAAAGTTCGCATAGAAATACGGCAATATACTGTTTCTGTCGCTCATGTTGAAGTAATTTCTCATCGCCGGCCATACGTAACTTATGGGTTCCGGTGCTTCCGTTAAACCGTCGATATCATCGAATACGTATTTGCAAGCACGATGAGCGATCCAGTAAGCTTGAAAAATTAACAAGAGAAAGCAATTAATTATAAAGAATTATAAGGAATTTAACTATAAATTTATCTAGATTTAGATCTAATTGTACGTATGACAATTTTTTATCTGTAATAGATTTAATTTAATTTATTATTATTATTATTATTAAATGTGATTTATTTACTTTGAAATTTTTTCAAATACAAGGCAATGCAATTATTAAATATTTACAAATAAAAAAGCAAGAAAAAAAGAAAGATAAACAAGTCTATTGTATATTGAAATGCAAAGTATGTGACAATAAATTTTATCAGTGAATCTTTTACACATACAATGTCTTTTATATGTATGTATATCTCTGTACATATGTAAAAGACATTGAGAGATAATGTATCAGAAAGTGTTTCAATTTTTCGAAAAAAGAGATAAAGATCTTTAAATCAGATAACTACCAATGTTAATTTAGATGGTAGTATTACGTTCGAACAAAAGAGAAAAAATTTATTTAAAGAATTTTTATCTAAATTCAGAGAAGTAAATTTTATTCAAAAATTTTATTTTTTTTTCGTTTAAAATAAAGATCAGTTAAAATGTTAAGACTATTTGCTAATTTGAAATTTTTGCGCTTAATTTAAAAATTTATTTTTCATATTCTTGTTCTTTTTGCAATAAGAAAAAAATACGTACCACCTCCCTCATCGCCCATGATGTAGCCCCATCCTCCGCATTTATGAGTCTCTCCGTCGGGATTGATGAGTAAAGCATTACTACCAGTTCCGGCAATCAGTACAATTCCGCCTGATTCCAAGCCAGTTCGTAGACTACCAAGAGTATCCGAACTGACTACGTAATCCCTGGCAGAGTTTGGATGCTTTTGCACCAAAGTTTCCATGAGCCGATGATTAGTGGTTTCCTCCTCGCAACCACTTAAACTGAGCCCCTGTCAATGAAAGAAATAATTTTAAACTTTCTCTCTTTTTTTTTCTTTCAAAGAGCAGTTCAATATTAAAGTAACGTCAATTTTAAGGATAATCAGATTTAAAACTTTAAAACAGAAGCTAAAAAGTTATTATAAAAATAAGCTACATCTCGTTTATTTGAAAATCATCATTCTTGGCATTTTTTGCATGCTTACTCCATTTTTACCATTTTATAATTCTATTCACAATTAAAAAATATATATTTTATATTAGCATAATGTGTATATGTATAATAAAAAATAATTATCTATACTCACAACGCAATCTAAAGGAACGGATTCTGGTATACCTAGGTCTTGTTTACCCTTCTCGATCATTGCGCTGATTCTAGCAGCTGTCTCATCCATACCGAGTAACTAGAAAAAGCAAATCTTTTAAGTGAACGATAGTTTTCTCTAGAAAGAACAAAATGGCATTTCTTTAATTATTCATATTCTTTTATCTTAAAAGCGCTGTGAATTTAGTTTCGAAAATTTTATAAAAATTTTTTTGTTATTTTTCGCGGTATTATCGAGATTCATAATGTATCGTTTAACTGGATTCTTGGCACTTTAAAGATATAATAAATTAGCTCATTTTATATAATTCTTTTTATTTGTAATCACCCAATGATTTGTGTGCGGGCCTTTAACTTCTGTAAGTCGCGTACCTTTTCCATCGAGTATTACAAGAGTAGAATGAGTAGCACCTCTGAAAATTAATTATTTTATAATTAGATCTCTGTACATAAACATCTTTTAAACATTAAATAGTTTAAAAATTAAATTATGCGAATCGTAATTAAATATATTTCACCAAATTTCACGATTATACTTTCTAAATCTCTCTTCCTTTTCTCTCTCACACACTCTCACTCTACTATACGTATGTACAGTGTGATCATTTACATAATCATTTATATTTTCTTCTGTTTAATGACTCTATTATTCCCAAAGAACAAAAGTATCAAGAGTTATCTCGCTTCAGTAAGAGACGCATATGTGACTTTTATCAAAGTCCTCGACTCAATGAGTGTTATTAATTATTGACTGTTATCAATATTGACTGCTGTTATAACTTTCTTAAATCCTATCTTATTTTAGAAAATATTATTATTTTATTTATTACCAAAGATTATGTAAAAATTATGGAATATTATATGTGTAACAAAATAAGAAATTTAAAAAATATATATTAATATATATATAAATATATATATTTTACTCGTTTAATATTAAAGTCAAATTCCTAATTTTAATGTAAAATATTATTTTATATTGAATGAGATAGAAAAAGATATCGATTTTGTACTTTATATTTTTTTAATATTTTGATATAATCGACATATTAATTTCGTTTCTTATTTTACAGCATCGCAAACTGGTTATATTTCGACTTTTATTTTAATACACATTGGAAAGTAATAATTTTCACAATGAAAACATATTTTATTGTGAATTAGAATATAAATATATGTATATGTTTTTCAATATTTCTCAAAACAAATGTTTGCTTTAAATTTGTGTAATTTTGCTTTTTGATAAGATAATTTCTCTGAATGCAAATTTGATGATAAAAATGACATCAAATTTATTTATCTTGATTAAAGAAAGATAAATTATAATACTTTTTAAATAAACGTTAGCCTTTACGTTTTACGTAAATGATCAGTCAATCAATTAAAGTAATTAAATTAAAGTAACGAAAAGCAGTATATACATCATTTATTATATTTGCATCAGCAATATATATCATCTTAATTAATAATTAATTTCAAATCTAAACAACAAAAAATAAATTCGGCAAAAATTTTATATTGTTTTAAATATGTCATAGTGATAATAATTTCATTTACTTTACACAATAATTCGTGCTCATTTTCTTACAAAAAGATCACCTTCTTAAGGTATTATTTATCTCTCAAGATTTATTCAATCAATATCCATATGAACAATTGACAAAATTATATTTTCGAATATATAATTCGTAAATATTTATTTTTAATTTTAATCGTATATTTATTCATTTATATTAAAATGCAGTACAATTCTTCACTTTTAAAATAAAATACAATATATGTACAAATTATATATTAGATATATTATAAAATTATATAACTCAACAGATACACCTGGAAAATTTATCCTGAAGGAAAAGCTAAGTACTCAAACGACTTGTGACAATGTTGTAAAAACATCGCAACCGATTTTAATAATCGAACTTTTAATAATTTTAATATGTCACAAATAATTGGTCGCATCTTCGCGATTTTTCAATTTTATTTTGATAAGCGGTTCAGGTTAAAATCGATTAAAATATAATTGTGATTTCCCGTTGAGAATAGAGTGGAATCGTCTTTGTTTAATTTTATCCCGGCTCTTATTGCATCAAGCATTATATGATGTCCTTATCACCTTATCATATACCTCTTCATGTGTGAGATAACTGAATATTTCACCTTTTTTTCAGATTTTGAAGATATAAGCTGTGAGAAAAGAGTCGTGGCGAATCGATCTTATCAATCGATATTTATATAGTATCGTTGCGTATTCATTTTTATCATAATTTAGAAATACCGTTTAGAATGTCACAAGTGTGTGAGTTTGAGGAGAGATTTAATTAATTTCAGGATGTCTTAGATATGTATTTATTAATATCTGATTGATTACAGAATCGGACTTACCCCTCTACACCACCGATTCTAATATCCTCAGAATACTGCGCCTCTTTCTGCGCAAGGACCGCAGTTTCCTGTGTTAGATCTGCGGGCTCCATCATCTTTGTCTGCTCCCTCAAATCTCTGCGTAATTGATATTCATCTATAATTTTCTTTTGCTTCTTCGTCTTCTTGGTCTTCCTTTTTCCTGCCATTTTTCAAAATTTTTTTTTCAGATTCGTGCGACGAGAGCTTTATTGAAATTGTTTTCGGACGTTTTGTAGGAATTCGACAGGATCTGGATGAAATAGGATTAGTATTACGAGATAATTTTCAAAAAATGTATAATTCGTGAAATTTATCACTAGTTAACAATTTTATAAATAATAAATTAATCGAACAATTAAAAAAAAAATAACGTTCTAAATAGCATAATTTAAGATATACTTGAAATCGATTTGAACTTTTAGCCATTTCAACTTTTCTATCATCTTCACTATTTAATTTTTATGGAATAAAATTCAAACTGCACTGTCTAATGTGCATTTTAATCCAGCAACATTAATTGTTTCTAGCAATATTACAATTAAATCTAATTGTTAAAATTTACTGATTTAATAACGTATTGTCATTCAATCTGGAAATCAACAAATATAGAAGAAAAGTAGAAAATTCTTGGAAAAGAAAAATTAACAGATACTGCCTCCACAGCGTATCATTATGACATGGAAGAGATTTAACTTATAGTGTTTGTGAAAGTATGTGTGTGGGATGAGGGATACCAAAAATAACGAAGCAAAATTTAAGAAAACTATTATACAAAGATAAATTCTATAATTATTATTACGCACACGTATCCAATTTTTACATTAAAATCTCATAGTTTAAAAAGTCTTTAATCAATCTTTTTGTCCACGTGGAATTCGCACGTGTGCAAATGTCAATATTTTGTGACTCTATCTGCACATGTGCGAGCGATAATTAAATTATCCCCGAATTTGATATAAGACTAACGAGAACTTAAGCACATCAAATTAATCTAAATTAATTTAAATGTTAGATATATAGAAAATTGTAGAAAAATATTATTAATCTATATAATTGATATTTTTAAATTTAAAAACAACTTTTGTCTAATTTTTAATTTTATTTTATATTAATTGAAATTTCTCACGTTGCATGTAGATATATACATATACATATATATATATATATATATATATATATATATATATGTGTGTGTGTGTGTGTGTGTGTGTTTTTATAAAAGAGAAAATATAATTAAAAGAAAATATAATAAGCAAGTTGTAGAATAAAATGTGTATCGATATAACTCGATATAACTTGAAATAGTTTTTTTGAAAATTTTTCCCCCGACTTATTTCAAGCTGAAACAGATCGGCCAGGCTTGGTGAAAGGTATTTAATAAAATATTTGAGAAAAATCGTGCATTATGCTTGAAACCAGTTTGCCCCGATCAAAAATCTCGCGAAGGACACGTTCGATCCTCTCGCTTTCAAGCAAGGATTTCGAGTTCGCTAACTTACTATGAAATTCCCGCTCTTCCTCGGTGCCGAAGGTACAGGTTGGAAAAATGTTCAGTGGTCGGCGTACGTGCCGATAGTGAAAATTATTTCACGCGATTTGCAAAAATTCCGTGAGAAATTCTCTCTGAACGGAGTATCCAGCTGTAGGAATATTGACAGAAATAATTGCCGATCGATTCACGGTATAAAAGAAAACGATTGATGCACCGCGCGACCTGTTATACACTGTGGCACCGTTATTCCTGTCACTACTTTAGATGATTTTTCCTCCACTCCACTCCTTTCTAACGCATGCTAGATGTCGCACGTTTCTTGTGAAATGTCAAGCTACCGACTGAGGGTTGTAAGAAGGGATTGTTCACTCAACGGAAGAATAGATATGTTTTTATACGAAGAATTACAGATTATAAAGGAACCTTTTATTTATATAAATAATTAATTGTCCTCATCTTAATTGTAATAAATGAAAAGTAATTTTAGGACAATTATATGTACAAGAAACTTTGACTTTTACCTTTCATGTAGTTAATCAATTATATAAATACCTTAAAATTCATATTTTTTTTTTTTTTATAGTTTTTGAACTTTGGATTTAATGTAATTTAAATTAAATAATTTTTACCTTTTTTTTTGTTTAGTATATATATATTTTTACCTTTTTTTTTGTTTAGTAGAATATATATTTGTATATTTGTTTATTTATATATATGCACATTGTTAATACACTCTGTCTAATCCTTCAACTTCTTTCTTTTCGTCAATGTTTCCATTTATATTTATGCAGTTTATTCGCAACATTGTATGCTGTATTCTGTAGACTGAAAGAAATTAAGCGTATTATAAGACAAATAAGATAGGTAGCGAAAAAGAAATTTCAATATTCTCAGTATCTTACAATTTATACGGCGATATTGTTTCCTTGGTCGAAACCTAAAGCGAGTTTTCGTGTGAGATAGAGTTTTTTCAATAACTGTCGCGTCGATCGAAATCAATTCTCTGTTTAAGATCGGCCTTCCTACAAGAGTGAAATCGGTGCTGCCAACGAGCAACACTTTTTCCAGCTTCAGACGATCGCCTATATTTGGTGGCCAGAATCCTTCAATGATGATTATGTCATTTTCTGTCACTTTAAACTGTTTTCCGCATACTTGCACAACCGCAAACAAACGACCAGTCCTATTTGTTGCTATTTGATTATTGATTTCATTTGTTACATCTATTGATAAAAGAAAATAAAATACATTCAATTAAAATTTATCCTAAAAAAATATAAAAAAGTATATAACAGTTATATAAGTTATATACAAATATGCATATATATAAAATAATTTCTGTTAACAACCAGCGCATATTTTATCTTTTTCTTCATCCCATTCCTGGATCTCTGTTTGATAATCTGGGATTTTTCTCATCCATGGTGGTTTAATGGTTGTCCGGTGGGTCCGGTAGTCTGCTACAGGTATCTCCCATAATCTTAACTCTAAAACAAAATATTTGAAAAATTTTTTTTATATAAGTTAGTAAACATTTATCTTCTTGTCAACTTTATACCATGCAAAATTTAACTGAAAACTTTTGTGTACTTCTTCTTTTATATAGAAATTTTAATATAATAAATTGTATTAAAATAAAGAGATACACGTCAATATTAATTTGCTATTAATCGAAATTCAGTTTTATAAAATATTATAGAGAATGAATGAGAGGAGAAAGGTTATGTTTACGTCTAAATCCGACTGTACCATTTCTGCAGAGTTGTCAGATATAATTGCATCGAAATTACATACCCGGATAATATTGCTTGCAAATTGCGATCGGTGTCACTCTTCTCAAACAATTACTCGCCGCGTAATTAAAAAGTCTTGAAAAACTAAGTAGAGTTGCCATAGCGCATACAGATTGTTCGATAGTGTAAATAATTCTTCTTTTTTCTCACGTTTTATTTACATATAAAAATATCAGTAATTGATCTCGTACATAACAGTTTCTTGTCCGCAAATTTAAATGAAAATTAATGGAAATTATCATAAATACATCAAATCAGTAAACACACTTTATTCGAGAGGAAATGCACTTCACGGATCGCGGATGTTAAAGCCAATTGGCGGGAATATTCGAACAATCGTAATAACAATTCTTCCGATTTTTCCAAAAGATGGATTCCCGTAAATTTTAACAATAAATTAATTAATTAGTAGTGACTAGTTAATAATAAAATATTGATATATAATATATTATAATTACACTTCTTTCCTTGTGTCATCCGAGTTGCTATTTTTTTACATCACGCATGACATGTGACATATCGTTTAAATTCACGTCGCCCGCTCGCGCACGCGCATTTGACAGAATGATAGCGTGGCGCATGGCCAGTTTCCGGTTTAGCGGAGACCGGGGCGCACAAAGATGTCGTACGTGTTAAAGTCACTAGTGTATGTATGTACGCGACGATGATTGCTTGTCTGTCGAAGGTATAGGCTGGTATTCTAAGGCTGATTACAGCTAAAATTACGAAAAAATCAATCAATAACGAGCGTCCATTGACAGCGACGCCATCAATGGACGCTCGTTATTGATTGATTTTTACGATTACAGCTAAAATTACGATTACAGAATTTACGTGTTTCTGGCTTAAAGATCGCGGCATAAACTGAACGACGGCAAATTCAAATTCCTACCACGTGACCGCGTCGCGCGCCGCATCGGCGAAACTCGGAATTAATCGATCACGTGATCGCGCCGCGCCGGCGAGAAGCGATCACGTGGTCGACGAACTTTATCTCAGAGTGTAGTTGCTTGTCATGTTTGACCGTATCATCGCCGTAGTTGTGTGTACGATCAGTACGATCCGGTGATAGTGTATCGTCGCGTATCCTCGCAGGTTTGACCGTCCGATTCCGTGGAGATTTTCTCGTGCGGTGCTGAAATAGCGCGCGCGCGCGTGCGAGACAGACAGTCCGCAGTTATGCAGTTCTACAAAGACAAGCTGCTGTCGCCCGGCCAGCTGAAACGGCTGAGCGAGCACAAGTACAGTTGTACGAGCAAGAGCATCCTCGACGGCCTCCTGCAGCCCTGGTGGGACTGGCTGGTCAGCCAGGTGCCCTTATGGCTCGCCCCCAACCTCATCACCGTGCTCGGGCTCATCGTCAACATTGCCACCACTCTGATCCTCGTATACTACAGTCCGGACGCGAGAGCCGAGGTAGGCCGAAGTAGAGCCTAACCTACTTAGTGTAAAGAAACCCTTTAGCTCAAGGGATACGCTTGACGGATAAAAAAAAGTTTCCTCCACTGCACCCAGTGTTCCGTCATGTCCTCTGAGCATTGTCCTTTTTTATAACGCGATACTTCAATTGTTATGTTATCGGGAGTTGTATATGTGTAAGAGCACTTTTAAAAAAATTTTTTTTTCTTCTATAGATTGATGTTAAATTTTATAAACATTTTATGGCATTAATAGTAATATTCTGAGTATATATTCAAAGGGTAGATTGTTCAATAAGGTCACCACACTCCATACCGTACATAGGGGAATCTTAATTTTTTCAATCGGAGATAGAAAAAAGAGATATAAATATGTTTTATTATGTTTATACAAAATTGGATTAATTTATATCTCTACAAGTTTTACATGAAACAATTTGTAACAATACCAATGTTCTAAGTCACTGTTATAAATGAATATGCAAAATGTAATGTATGTGAATATATAATGAATCATCAATTGTTATTGCAGTGGACATGTGTTTGTGGTTTGTTCTTATGTAACTATCTGACTATATGTTATACTATAATACTGACAATGAGTGTCATCCCTCCTTCTCTCTCTCTCTCTCTCTCTCTCTCTCTCTCTATATATATATATATATATATATATATATATATGAATATTTCTAAATATATTTTAATCTTAAAATCATTAAAAAAACATAAAATATGTAATAATTCATATAATGTACATCCAAAAAATACTTTGTAACAATAATTGACTGACATTGTATTATTTTTCTAGCCACCCAGATGGGCATGTTTTCTATGCGCACTTGGTCTATTTATATATCAGAGTTTAGATGCTATAGACGGTAAACAGGCTAGAAGAACTGGCACGTCTACGCCATTGGGTGAATTGTTTGATCATGGATGTGATTCGATATCAACAGGTAGACAATATTGTTACACTGTTTGATATTTTTACTTTATCTCAAATATTTAAATAAATAATATTTGTTATATTTTTTCAGTGTTTGTTGCTTTGTCAGCGTGTATAGCAGTACAATTAGGATACTACTCAACATGGATGTTTTTCCAGTGTTTCTGTGCAATGACACTGTTCTACTGTGCCCATTGGCAAACTTACGTTTCAGGTACTTAAAACAAAAATAATGCAACATAGTTATTAAAGCTTTTGCATAATGTATTCAGTTATGTAGTAAAACTTGTTGCTTTAAATAGGTTCCTTGAGATTCGGTAAGGTGGATGTAACGGAAGCACAATTTTCTATCATAGCTATTCATCTGATTTCCGCTATCTTTGGCCCTCAGATCTGGATGCTGGAGGTTGTATCATTTTTAATTATGCTTTCTATGGCAAGAATATCTTGTAGTTGGTACATCACATTTTGTGTAACTTTCTAACATGATTATAGCTTGTTAATCTATTCATTTTATATTTTGCCTCTTTTAAAGTATAAAAATCATAAAAATCATATTTTTCATACACTCGTAAATTTTACTAACACAAAGTATTTTTTCAACTTCTCACAATCACGCTTATTATAGCTGCTTGCAGTATATAGGACGATTCAGTTTCTACAAAAATTTGTTTAGTAGTATCTTTTGTCGAAAACATAATTGAATGGTTCTATATATTCTAATTTAAAAAGTGCAACTCATGATACATAATAAGAGTATAAAGTTTTAATTTTGTTTTATATATATGTATATGTATCATGAGTTCTTTATTCTTGGTAAGTAAGCTCTTAATAGTTTATATTGATGTTTATAAAATACTGATTTTATTATGGAATATGTATAAAACAAGTAAGAGTATACATAACTCTCCCAAAATTTTATTCTCTTAAATTTTTATTACATTTGTTGAGTCCATAGAAGTAGTATGAAAAATTATTTTTTCTACTTAATCTATTTATCTTTTCTCTATTAAAATATGTTAAAAATCTACAATGAAAAAAAAATTGCATTGTTTATAATAAGATTCTTTATATGCTCCGAGTTTGATCTTTTACAATTTACATCTTACAGTATCTTTTTTTCATACACAATACATCAAATTCAAACAGAATATCTTACTAAATATTGACAAATTATACTTTGCGCTACTTTAAAAAAAACTTTTTTTTTTAACCAAAAGATTTTGTTTTAAAACCTAATCTCCATGCACACATATACTAAAATTGTAATGAAATTGTTAGACATTATTTTTTTTTACACAAGTTTAATAAGGGTATTTTTTGCAGATACCATTCTTAGATGGTTTTATGTTTAAGTATTTATTAGGAGTTATGACAGTGGTCTGTGCACTGGCAAATTTGTATTCCATATTTTCGGTGATTTTCACCGGAGGAGTGGGCAAGAATGGTTCCACTGTGGCTGTAAGTTCGTTAATTAGATTGTTCTTTTGTTGAACATGCAGAAATGGGAGCAGCATGGCATGAGGAGCGGCGCTAAGATTCTTTACTGCAAAATATTTACTGATTTTTAACACGCATTTTTACTTCCGTATCCCTTACTAAATTACACTCCTTCTATACCCTCGTTTTTAATAGCCCCAACATTTCCTCAATTTTCATAACGGACTGTATGTGCCATTATATGACCGGTAATTATATTTATTTCATATGTAAATTCGCATTTCTAAAATTTTCAACAAATCATGTGTTGTACAAAAATATGGAACTGTAAAAATTTCCGATAATGTAAAGGCTTTTTATTTTTCAATGTAAAAAGTAGACTTAGTTCTCTGTGGTTATTTTGATGTTTTATTTACGATGAAAAATCTCTTATCAATAAATTTTTTTATAAATGCATAACACAATGCTCTTTTGAAACAATTTCAAAAATTACACTGAAAATATTTTTAGAAATTTTAGGAAAATTACAAATTTACATATAATTATAGTTAAAAGATTTATGGAACAAATTAATAAAACTGATTTTGCAATATTTATTATATGTGATTATGATAAATAATTATATATTTCTATATATAAAATATAATATTTGTTTGCACATTTAAACATCTTTTATTACAACGAATCAATTAATGAATAATATTTTTCATACATATATTATTCATTAATTGATGGTTGTAATAAAAAAAATGTTTAAATGCACACGAATATTCCGCAAAAAATTTTATATTTTCAATAATGATTTATAACAAATATACATTACATTTTTTTTCACATTGTACTATAAAAAAGTGTGGTAGTATATAAGCACATATTTCTATATATATACCTATAGATATACCTATACTATATACATATTTTTATACATGTATATAATATGTCTATAGATAATATATACTGAGCCTGTGAAACTTTTGTGCATTAGGTATAACACAAAGAAAGCTAGTTCTTTTTTATGACGTATACTGAATATAAAAAAACTAAACATGCGCATATTGAATATATAAAAAGTAAAATAATCTTCAACATTCGTGATTCATCGTGCAATAATCAGCTGCTCCCTCGTGCTACATAATCTTTTATAGCATTGATAAAGAAAAAGCATATTTTATTTATATATTACATGCAGTAAATACGACCACAGATAGAACTAAGCCCATTCATAGCAGTACTGCGGCAATGGTATCAAGAGATACAACTTATAAAGATTTACATAAAATAAGTATAATAATTATATACTTATATATGCATACACGAGAGAACAATGTAACAAACAACTTTCATCACGAACGAAGATCTTGTGGCTTTGTTTAGATCCCTGTGCTCGGTGTAGGCACACTCAATAACTACGTAGCAGTGCTCTTTTATGCAGGCTACGTTCAGGTGTTCCTTGAATTCTGTAAAGTCTTTGAATCTGGTGGGATTGGAAAAAATGGTTCCACAATTGCAGTAAGTCCCCAAAAAATGGCGTTCACAATATAGAGCAATACATTCTTATATCTTTTGCCATTTTATATACAGTAGAAATGTTGTCTGTTTCCTATATTTTATCTCTTCTTGCTTGCTGTCCTATCTATCGACTTTTTATATCTGGCAAACTTACACATCGGGTGTACGGTTATTACTAAAATAATATCGATGTATGCCCTACCCGCATATTAAGCTACCAGAATGATTACATTTCAATATCTTGCACAATTTATATAAACGCTTTTATTTGTCTAATATATCAAAAGCTTAACATAGATAACATATATAAACTCTTTAAATAATTTCTTATATTAAAAAAAAAATATATATATATATTTTGTTACCTTACTAATTTAGATAAAAATTATTGATTTGGAAAAATGTCAAGCTGCTAATTTTTATGAGATTTTACAACGCTATATTTAATTATATATACGTGACAGAGATTTTAAATCACTGATTTCAATGAGCAGATTAATTTTATCTAAATTAAAGAATTATATTGTTCACATATGTGCGAACAGTTCATTGGAACTTGCTATATGTAATTTGTTTTTTTTTTTTTTTTTTTTTTTTAATAATTTTTTTTTATTACGAAGAGTAGCGATGCCTGCAAAGAAACGTATAGTGTGTGTACATTATTTGTCAAACAAGAATATAGCAAACACATTTGTGTATGATCGAATGCCGCACAGTGGTAGAGTTTTTAATCTCTTTGATTCTCTTCTCGAATCACGCGCAAAATTCGGGTCTCACGTCACTGTATATTATTCCTCGCACTTATCACGTTTTACATATTCCTGAAACAACAGCGAATTTTTTCACTCGCATCTTTATTTTTTATAGAGAAACCTCTACAAAAAGATATTATTATTTTCTTTTCATATTATATTGAGAGAATTATACAAAAGACTATACCTCTTCTTATACATATAGCATATCCCTTAATATAACAGAAAGAAAATTCTTTTTAAACTATCATAAGTAAACTTGCCACAGAAGAAACCTATTACTATATTTTCTGAATAACAAATAAAAAGGAGAATACTTTATATGAACATTTGTACACACAAAACAAATACAAAGTAGAATTACAGAAACCATAAAAGCGACGAGGGTATATCGATATCAATTATGAATATATTCTAATATGAGATTTATAGAAATTTTAATTATTTGTTTAACATTGTACATATTCCTGTTGTGTTTTATGGTAACATAATAAATTGCGATTGATTAACAAGATATTTAAAAATAAAATATGAAATTGTTTCAAAAGCGACCAACATATAGTTCTTGATTTGTAACTTGATGAATATTAGTGATTAACATGTCAAGGATTATGCCGAGTATTAGAAAGTCCTTGGTATGAGGGTGGCCTCTTTGACAACTCTAATCAAAAGATCTTTCGTGTCGCTTATACAGTTGCCATACACTGGCACAGAGGTGAAGGTGTTTCCGTTATGGGCTGCTGTGGCCATCGCTATTTTACTTGCACAGAGCAGCATATCCGTCATTCTCGCCGGTGGTGTCGGAAAAAATGGCTCCACCGTCGCAGTAAGTCAGCTGAAAAAGTAGTGGGATCACATTGTGTAGTGCACTTTTTTGTTCAGTACGTGATTTAGGCCCATTTAAATTAATAATGTATTTTACACACATATATATATATATATATATGTATAATCCTTGATTAGTAGATGACAAATATTGTATGAAAATAATAGTAGAATTTCATTCCTGTAGACGTGTATCACGATGGGCCTAAATCTAACAGCGACGTATAAAATTATTTATCAAAATTATTTTTTTCACACTTACGTTGATATTTGTTATACCACATTCTTCCTCGCAAAAATCTCCACATATATCCCTATCTTTTCGCTCCCTTCATCATATTTTGCAGCTGTACCGGAATATATATATAATTTTTGAAATTTAATTATATTTCCAAGTTTTACTCTAGGCCCAATTCTCTTGCATGTATGTTACAAAGCTGTAGAAAAAAAAATAGATAAAACAATAATGAAAAGAGTGCCATGTATCGCTATGTGCTATAATATTAATCTTATAATACATATTTAGATATTGCAAGTTTGATTTTTAATGTATGTAGTATATTTAATGTATATTGCATGCATCGGATGAAACTAATATATATTTTATATTGTAATGATACTTGAAACTATGCTTGTCCTATGATAACATTTTTACTTAATTTATTTTTTTATATATTTATCTGGTTCAATAATTTGGGTAAATACTATATTAATTTCTACATATATATTTTTTTTTAATTTAACATTGCTTAACACATCTTTCTTCCCTTATATTTGCAATAATTTTTTTTCTTGTTGAATGCACATGCAATAGTAATGTATTTGTGTTGACAATATTATAACTTTATTAATTGTATAGTGTTACATTATATTTTTATAAAGAAATCTTTTTTGAATATAAAGTAATATTGTGTAGAAATATGTATACATTTCGATTAATACATTTTTACATTAAATATATTTAAGCAATGCATAAGAATGTATATATATTTTTCTCGATTAATACAATCAAATATGCATTTAAGTAAGATAATTTTAGTATATATTTATATATATTATATATAGAGATGTAGAGATAACATATATTATCAGCAAATATTAATTTTAAAGACCTTTTTAATTAACAAGCTTATTTGATCAAAAACACTGTACTTTTTCGTTATTTTTTTACAAATCTAAAATAATTTTTGTGTATAATCTGCTTTAGAATTTTTCTGCATAAGATTAATTTTGTTTCAGGGAACGTCTGTCTTATCGCCAATAATACCATTTAGTTTCGTGATAGTACCAGCTTTTATAATATATAGAAAGAGTGCTGAGCACGTTTATGAAAATCATCCAGCCTTGTACATACTTGCGTTTGGGATGGTTGCGGCGAAAGTTACCAACAGATTAGTGGTACACATATCAGTATTATATATCGATCTTTTGTAAGTATTCATATAAATGTCATGTGTCTCATATATCTTATTTTTTCATCAGGTTGCCCATATGACCAAAAATGAGATGCAATATTTGGACAGTTCCCTGATTGGTCCAGCTATGCTGTTCCTCAATCAATATTTCAATTTTTTCATCAAGGAGTATTACGTTCTTTGGCTGTGTTTCGTAAGTCTCGCGTTTCTCATATCTGTTAATGATTCGATCCTACATCTTGATTTTTAAATAACGTACTATAAAATATATGTTTAGATCTGGGTTACTCTGGATCTCTTCCGGTATAGTGCTCAAGTGTGTCTTGAAATATGTGATCACATGAAGATCAAGTTATTCAGGATACCATGCGATCATCATGCAAGCATTACCCAGATTTCTAACGCCGCCGAGAAAAATGGTACTAATAGGTCGCAACGTAACAGATTGCATAAGAAACATCACTAGAGTCAACTGGTGATAATGAATGCTCTGTATGATTCGTCTGACGCGTGTGAATTGTATAAAGAAATTGTATTGTAACAAAGTATAAACTAACAAAGTATAATTAATATTTGACAAGTTCCGTGTATATAGATATTCGAATAGTACAGTTCATTTATTATCACGTTAATTTATGATCTGTCGCGTTTCGCAGACTAGTATAAATAACATTTGTGATTTAAGTTTTGATTGAACTGATTAGAGCAATTATCATAAACTTTCAGTACAATGTACTGTTCGTCAAAATAAGAAAATGTTGCTCGATCGTGTAATAAGAATAGCATCTCCGTACTCATATAAGACAAATTATCTGTATAGGAAGAAAGGCACGATGTATACCTAGATGAGGATGTTATAAATTATTATTTTTTTTTTTTTTTTTTTATATCAATTGCATTATTACTTATTAATCGAAAATTTTTTTAATATAAATAATTTATCTCTGATTTTGATATATGTACCTTCTTCAAAAATTATTGCTGTAGAAGATATTTTTGTTAGAACATAATAGAAATTATACCACAAAAGATAAAGATCAAAATGAAGACATTATTCATAAATAACTCTAGTCGTTGGAAAATTAAAGTCAGAGTGTTTTTTGAGTGCTAGATCATTAATTCACATATATATTTTTCTTTTATAATATAATGAGTTTTATGGAATTATTTTCATCATTTAACAACAATTTTATATAATGCGTTTTTAAAGATATCTTGATAAATTTTTTTACATTAATTTATGAAAGAATGCAATTAATATATTTGGAAATATAAATTTATTTGTGTCAACAAAAGTTGTAGAGAATATAAAAAAAGAATTTTTTCTTCAAGATATGATGTTTACCAAATATAACAAACTGGATAAATAATTTTTTTTTTTTTTTTTTTTTTTTCAAAATCCGTCTTGATGATGTGGAATGTGTGTCATGAACATTTTCTATTTCTGCTTTCATGCGTGTGTCCGTGTATTTGATAAAAAGGACAATTTAAAACGAAGATAGGATAAACTGAATTGTGTGAAATAAGTCAGAATATATAAAGAGGCTAAAGACAGTTGTAGCTTTGCACTAGATACGTTTGTTTACTTCTATATCATATGACAATAGATATAATTAAGAACAAATATTTTATTAAGAGCTTCTTTACGTAAGTGTCACACACATTCTGAGAGGTGCGCGTATATATATATATATATATTTTAAATATATTACGTACATTTAACATTTTACATGAAATGTTACAAGCAAATGGCAGATACATGCTTAATTATTATTTGTACATTATATTATGTATATGTGTAATTTTATTAGAATAATATTTCCTCTTGTGCTAAATGATAAGTAATTAAATTTTTATAACACTATTAAATTTATTAGATATATATACTGCAAACACTTGATATATAATAGATATTCAGAGTGTTACTATTTATAATTTTTCTATTGTATTATTCTTAAAGGAATGTTGTTTTAGAAAAACATAATATGACACAAAAAAGGAAGCGTTTCCTTGTTGACAAAATATCTCAACTGCGATATAGCTTTTTTTGAGATACATTAAAATGTATGATTTCCATTCTTTTAAATTTAAACAAAATGCGCGGTCGAAAATAATTTCAAAATTATTGTCCATGTTAAAGAATTGTTATTATTGTAAATGGATGAAGTAGAGCAGACAAATGATTACTCTAATTATAATTATATTTCTTTGAAGACAGTACTGTAAACATTATGTTGAAATGTAAGTCTATCAAACTGTTCTGTATTTCTCGAGTTTTTGTTTCTTCATTGTATTATATATATTCTGGATAAATGAATTTACACTGTGAGATATATTATTTTTCATTCTAGTTTAACCAGACTCGTTGGAAGTTTTTTTAGAAGAATCAATTTATTTTTTTAAGTCTCACTTTTTGACAAATTCAATGTTGCATCGCATCATATTCGAAAATTATGTTAAAATAAATTGTTAAATTAATTCGATGAAAATGTATCGGAAAAAAATAATTTTACATTTTTGGTGCTTTAGAAAAAGAAAAAAATTAGTGAAAATAAAAGAAACAAATATAAAATTATTATTATTTACAAAATATCACACAAAAAAGTTATTGTGTGCATGTTTTCTGCTCTTCTGCTTCATCTAAAATCTTGTAAGTCTTATTACTTGTGCAAAACTCGCTTAAGACGTAACATGAAAAGGTAATGTGATTATAATTGTGAGAATCTATTTGGGGGATCGATCAATTAAAATATAAATGTTTTCTTCTATATATTAGGAAAATGCATCACTGATATAAATCTTATGTATATCAGTATAATTATCGCTATATATTATGTGTGCACGTTACGAACAGTGAACTCTTTATCAGCTTCTTGCATGTTTCCAAATTATTTGCATGTGCTGTTTAATATTTTTTATGTTTATTTCTGAAGGATTAGTTTCAGAAATAAAAGAAAATTTATTCGTACAACTGCAAGATTTTAGAATTAATGCGTACAGCTTATTTTTTATGTTTAATATACATTGATCATTTTCCAGTAGGAAAAAAAATACTAAAACAAATTGCAACTGTTGATAAATTTTATGTTTGTGACAGTCTTAATTTTAGTCAATGTATGTCAAGATGAACAATGTGTATGTGACAATTATTTTAAATGTGATTATACATACAATGATAATTATAGTGCACGATAAAGTTTCTTTTTTGCATGGAAAGTTCTTCAATCAGAAGAGACTTTCTTCTTCTAGTATTACTAACAAATTGTCTGCTTTGTGTAAAAATACACGAAGGACTTTTTTGCATGGCTTTTTAATTTTTGTAGTATATTATGTGTTTTTTGCATGTTTTTCTGCCTGCTGCTTGGATTTTGTCTGCAAGTTTATTGTAAGAACGATATATGAAAGATTCCAGAAGTAACGTATATTATTGATACAATAGTGTTTAATATTTCCGTGTTTTTTGCAAAGAAGTCGAACATTTGATTAGATGAACGTATCTAGGATTGATATAGAAGCATTTAAGAAAAGAAAGGAATTTATGTTCTCCGATTTCATTGTATTTAAATGTTCCTTTTTCATCTCTTCATTATTTATATTTTTCGCAAAAATCGAGCTACGTGTTTTATCATATCAGAAAAATGTTTACGTAAATTATTTAAATCTTTGCACGTGTGAAAGCAATTTTGCAGTTTTATCGCGACATGTGAAAAATGGAGAACGTGAGTTTCATTTCTATACGCTTCAATTCTATCTATGTGAATTTTCAAGTCAGCCAAAGGGATATGGACATTTTTATATGGAAGGCATTTTTTTTAGCGGTCATCGATCAAACATGGTTTTTTGTATAAGGGTTTAAAACAAATAAACAATTTATACATATGCTCTAAATCGCATCGAAGGGAAATTATTTAAGGCATTATATGTATAAACCATTTTTGTGTTAAGCTTTTTTACAAAAAAAAAAAGAAAAATCATGTTTGATCGATGGCCGCTATAAAAAAAATGTCAAAAGTGCCTATATTCCTTTAAATATCTGTCAAAAATACTGTCAAAGGTATTAGGTATAGAAAGCATTAGGATATATATATGTGTCGTATGTTTGTATTCGTTTGTATGCATGATAAGTTTTGTTCACAGTTCACATGATGGTGGAGGAAGAGCCGCTATTAGACGAGGAATATCATCACGGATCTGATACGACCGTCGACCTCTGATATAAGCATTAATATTAATATTGTTAATTAGCCCTACACCCTTAGCGCTCCACACACGACTTAAAACGCAATAACGTCAAATTGATTGTAATAGGCGGAATAATAAAGCGTCGCGCTTGATTATCGTTTGATAATATTGCAAACGATAATCGCGGAAATACACGTGGACGATACACGAGGAATGATTTATCTATCTCGTGTTACGAATGTACGAGGCATGGCTTGCATTTAAAAAAAGCTTGCGTGGAAAAAAAGAGAAAGAGATCTCTCGTATCCTTTTTATAACGCAAATATTTTGTACATTATTTCAATAATGCGGACGAATATATATATATATATGCAGAGATGGTAATGAAATTTTTTGATGAAAACAGTACAAAAATGTTAGCAATACAATTGAATCGCCGTCGATGATAACGATAGGATTTCGACGTGTTTGTAACAATTGTACCGAGCTGCATTTACGAGTAAAATCACTTTTTTTTAAATTATGTTTGCGCTGTTACATAAGTATTACTTAAAAAATATTACTTAAAGTTGTATAGGAGCGAAAAGATATATTTCGTGCTTTCAAATAGATGCAAACTTTGAAATAGCGAATCTGAAGACTTGTATAGTGACGGAAATGTATGAATGAATTGTCGCGTTGATAGTTTGTCCAAAAAAAAGGACCTTTTGAATGTTTGAGATAAAATAATAATGATATATTTGGTCTCTTAAGGAAATTAAGTCTGATGAAATACGGAACATAAGACTAGATTAGATGGAAATAGTATCTTGACTAAATATTAAAACAATATTTGATTTGTTCGTCGTTTTAATATGATCGCTCGTAACGCAGGATTAATCTTCTTTTATGCAACGATGTAGACAGATAGAATTGTTAGAGAACCAGACATATATTTTATACAAAAATAATATACATAAAAAAAGTAACTCTAAAAGTTTACAGGAGATCGTTAAATATATGTATAAGTAAAAAAATTAACGAACACTACAGTATTATGAATGTTAATTATAGTTCGTAAGTTCTTTTGTGAATCTTTCTCTATATATATATCTTAATTTTATTTGTATGTGAAAACTTTTGTTTTTAGTCACAAAACTTAAATCTGACGGACATTAGATCTTTACTTATTTCTCATGAATGTTTAAGAAAGATTATTATCCTTCATTGGAAAAACAATGAAATATTTATAATGAAATCTGTGGTGTTCGCGCACAGCGTAAGATAAGATTGCTATCATGCTGTAAATGCAGACACTTTAAGATATTAATTTTATCTTAACGCATCATAACTTATTATCCATACGCTATTTAATAAAATTTATACGAACGTAATAACGAATTTTCTTTTAAAGATTTTCCTAAAAAAATATCCCAAGTTTGTGTAAAGAGAGATAGCTGAAGAGTATATTAATTTTTTTATTATATAGTTTCCAGTATAATCTATCTCGATAAATTTTAAATCTGGTGTATAGAGAAAAATATTTTATTCTTGCGACATTTATATTTAATTTCTTTTTTTCATATCTTATGCGAATTATATATTCGAATATATTAAATTAAAACAGAATCGTCGAGATAAATACATGTTTACTAAATCGCGGTTTGTTATTATTCGTCCGCGTTATTTGCATAAACTGCGGCTTTCGAAAAGAGGCCAAGAACCGCTCTCGTCTACAACCCTCCTTCAAAGAATTTTCCACGTGGAGCATTCTGGATACCAGTCGAAAGCAAACGTCAAAGACGGCAACCTTGTCCTTCGTCCTGCCTTCGGTCGGTCGCTTCTACGTATCGTCGGACTCGACCTAGTCGACGACGGCTGCAAGGTTCCGGCCCTGTTTCCATCCCCGCCCCCCTCGTCCGCCACGCACCCCCAGACATTTAGCTGAACCTGACGGGACGTATTGATCCGGCTGGTGACGACGCGCGAGTACGCCAACCGGGCCAAGGGACGTATTTCTGGATACGCAGGGCCGAATTAAGAAGCTTTAAACTTTTAAGCTGTTATAATTAAAGAAATTTAAATCAATATATATCGGAAACCAATAGAGATGATGCGTTTCCCAACTTAATGAGGTTGCCACAGCCCTCTGACACGTGTAGCTTAAATTTTTTTTATCGATTGGATGGGATTTAACATAGATTTAAAGGATGATTTGAATACGTGGGAGAACGAAAAAAAATGACATGTCGATGATTTAGAAATCTGTCAATCTGTTAAAATGTCAAGTAGAAAGGCGATATGAAATATTAACTAGCAATATATAAGAAACACGAGAAATATAATAATTTGTCGACTTTATTTAATCTTACGATTGGATTGAGATGGAATGTTCCTATAATAAAAATAACAAGAATTACGAAAAGTGAGATTATATTTCTATTTTCTTGTAAAAATAATAAATTTAAATTATTCTATAATTTTGCATTATAATTAATTCTGCAACGGGTGATTATTTAATTTTCTTAAGATAATTATATTTAAATTAAATTAAAAACTAAAGATTTATTATACATACTAGAATCATATGACAAAGATTATTGTTAAAATTCTTGATGTCATCGTTAACAAATTAATCGTCACTTTATTTATATCTTTTATATGAAACAAAAATCAGTGTAATTAAAAATATATACAAGATTATTGACGTCCGTATTTTTCTATATTTTATACGAAGTAATATACCGTTTGCATATTATACATTCTATATATCCTATACGAAAAAATCAATATGGTCTAATACGGTCTATATATATGTGGAAGAGAGTTCAAGGCAAATTCAGAGCTGAAAGCGTTGGCTTGTGGCCAACGCGCCCTGTTCATTAATCAGACACGCTTCGACGAGCTCAGGTGACAAAACGGAAGAAGATGCGCGACGATAATGCGGTTCGACGGAAAAAAAGAAAAAAAAACGTGCACGGAAATTCAGTTTCGGAGGAGCGGAATCGGGTAGTTTAGCGCCGTTACTGGAGGCCCAAGACGTCTGCGCCTGCCTGGCGAACCATCTCTGGCGAACGATCGGCGACGGCGCCGACGTCGGGACGGCTGCGGGATCTCCGGGGCGCGTCGGCCAGTGCGATATCGCCATTCGGCTGATGCGGGCGGAACATCGTCGTCGGCCTGTCGTTCGCATGGCGATCGGACGAGGACGTGCGGTGGTTCTCCACGTTAACGTGCGCTGCAAAATGTAAGTGGAAGCGACGAGAGAGAAAACGTTCTCCTTTTTCGTTCTTTTTTTTTTCGCGTCCGCGATTTGCGGACGGGAAATTATTTTTTAGAAACGGAGCTCGATCTAACGCGGAGCAATCTTGAGTTACTTTTTCCTCCACGAATTTTTAATGCGTCTTTTTCTTTCTTTTTCGTATTTGAAATCGATTGAAATTTGTGTGAGTTTAAAGAGCTTTCCCGAGTATCGAAAAAATAAAAGTAGTTTTTTTGATAGAGCTCGTTTATTAGTTTTCTCGATTAGTTCTTCTAATTTATCGATGCGATATTGCGTGGTTTCCGCAAATCAACTTTCGCAAATAATTAATTGAATTTTATCTATTTCCGCGCAAGTGAGTTAATCTCTTCGAAACAATCGATGTGTTTTTTTTTTCTTTCTGGATCGCGAGGTAAGAAATTACACATTTTCCATTAAAATTGTGTAAAATCGCGGTATTAAAAGCTTTTCTTGCTCTATCAAAAATTAAAGCAGATTTTTCCAAATTAATTAATCGAATTTTCTCCATGATTTTAAAGTTATTAAGATCGATGCGTATTTCGAGTCGATATTACGATCGAATTCACTTCGGAGTAGCAGCTCGACAAGGTCAGTACTATCGTGTACGTCTTATCAAAACAGGTTGGCCACAGATGGTAAACCATGCATTTAATATCGCAGCTGAGTACAAAACTTTCCGATCTCCGAGAGAAAATAATTCGTTGTTATTATTCGTGTCTTTGCACCTCTCGGCAACTCCATTCGTATTTCAGAAACATTGCGTAATTGTAACTAAAATGCGCTCGAGAAGTTTAACAATTTTACATAATGTTTGCATAATGAATTGTTCACTGTGATATTTGATTTAATAACAAACTTTTCTAAGAGATTTTCCACCTCGATCAATTGTATAGTCAATTTTATTGCCGTATTAAAACATTTCCTTCGCGTCAATATATCGATTTCGCTTATAGAATTTTCCAACTTGCATAATCTTTTAGATTAATGTGCAAAAGCTTCTACTTTTAATTATGAAATTGGAAACCTTTTTAGTGCTATCGATTTCGAGTATCGCAAATAAATTTATATATATATATATATATATATATATATATATATACATGAAAGCTATATATGGATATCTCTTTAAAATTGAAAAATTTAATGTCTGATTTAATGACATGATTTAAACTTTAAAATTGACTTTTTTAATTTCTTCATCATTCAATGCATTATTCTAAAATTGAAGGATTTACTACGATGTAGTTCACTTTTAGGAAAAATTGATTTTTAAACCGAACTTTCTCAACTCTCTTAAAATATTACTCTTAAACTTTTCTCAAATTTTTCTCATATAAAGCAAAATTAATTCACTGAATTCTCAAATTGATCGCCTCTCGTGCATCAAGGCGAATATCAGAGAAACGTCTGAAAAACGTTTAAATAACGAGAAAAACGGAAAAGGATCTAATCATCTCTAGCGAGTTTTTCAGTCAAGTGTAAAACGCTCGGAAAAGCGGAAAAGTTCTTTAACGTCGATTTTGCGTTGTAAAAGGCTTTAACGAACGTCAAGTCCGCGTACTGTTCCTGCCGTTAATCGCCTGTCGTGTCGACAGTACGATGTAATCACACGGAAATACGTGGCTTCGTGTGCACACATGACGTTCGCTTCCTCGCGTTATGCGGCGCGAAATATGAGCTCGATATCGCGAGAGAATTAAACGGGGCACCGGTCGCCGCGCGCATGCAATACCCGCACTCGCTCTCGACACGGTGACACAGATATCCTTTTGGGTCTTCGGAATCATCGATCTCTCCGAGTTGTCGTTCCGACTGCTGTCCTACGGTCCCTTCATTCCTCTGCGTTCTTCCTCAAGCTCCGTTTTCCCCTTGTGTTTCGGAAAACTTTCCGTCATTAAGAAAGTTAATTTATAATAAACGTGTCCCGCAGTTCTGAAATAATTATCCTAATGTAATTATATAGTTTTTAATTAATCTCGACCTTATTTTAGGGACATTTTATATATTGTGAAATTTAATTGTCTAAAGATATAGGATAAACTCGGGTAGGATGGCCATGGTTTTTTAAAATGTAAAGAACATACTTTTATTTTTATTATTTTTTAATAGTGTTTGGCAAATTATTTTCACTGAAGCTTAAATTATGAAATATTATCGAAATTAAAAGGAAAATATTTAATAGAAATTTTATATTATCAAAATAGTACAACTTAAGCGTTGGCCATCTTACCAACTTTTAAAGAACAGATGACCATAGTGACGGAAAGATGGCCATAATATTTATAAAAAAATAGTGAAAACGAAAATAAAAATTATAGGTCAATATAACAATTTACATATCTTTATAATATATCTAACGTCGATTACGGTATAGCTTAACTGTAATTTATTCGACGTTGGAACAGTTTTTAGTGGACACATGAAAAACTTTGCAGGTAGTAAAAATATGTTATTAGATTCATAATATCGTTATTTCGAACAATGTATGCACATAAACTACTGTAAATATCGATTATCTTTGATAATGACTAAAAAAGCTCACTAGCGATTATTGGAAAAATTACAGCCTATGGCCATCATATCCTAATTTACCCTAAGTAATAATCACCGGAAAGACATTTTCCTAAGAAATTATTGTCACTTTACTCAAAAGGTCCACTATTAAAGATAATGAGATAAAAAAGTGGGATATCTCTGGTATAAATTTACACAGATATCCTTTTGGGTCTTCGGAATCATCGATCTCTCGGAGTTGTCATTCCGACTGCTGTCCTACGGTCCCTTCATTCCTCTGCGTTCTTCCTCAAGCTCCGTTTTCCCCTTGTGTTTCGGAAAACTTTCCGTCATTAAGAAAGTTAATTTATAATAAACGTGTCCCGCAGTTCTGAAATAATTATCCTAATGTAATTATATAGTTTTTAATTAATCTCGACCTTATTTTAAGGACATTTTATATATTGTGAAATTTAATTGTCTAAAGATAAAAGTAATAATCACCGGCAAGACATTTTCCTAAGAAATTATTGTCGAACTTTAGTCGAAAGATCCACCATTAAAGATAATGAGACAAAAAAGTAGGACACCTCTGGTATAAATTTAATTCTCCTCGGGGGTGACAAAAGTTTAATCGTTTGAAAATGTTTTACAAATAGGAGAAACGAGAGAGAGCGTTAATTAACTGTGTAAATACCCGATTTATTTATTCGCAGGTGAAATAAATAAACGAGATAATGGTACAATCATGATTCAAGTTGAAAACGATCCTGAAGAGAGTTCAGCGGCTCGGCTGTTCTGTATATATTGTGTACAGCGGTGACACAGCTGTATATATATATATACATATATATATATATATATAAATCACAATCATGGATATACAGAAGAAGTTTCTGTGTCCCCGTTTGGTGGATTATCTCGCTATTGTGGGGATCAGAACGCCTGCTGCCTCTCGTCAGCCCGTACAGGTATAGTACACTTGGAAATAAGCTTTGCAAAATTTTACATCTACAAAAAATCGCGATTAATGTATAAAGTAAATCTGTATATTTATTTTCTTAAAAACCTGAAATATAAAAGAGAAATTTGATTAAAAAGAAAAGATAATATATAACAATCTTTTACTGTTCGATAGGTCCCGGAATTGCTACGCAGATATCCGGTGGAGGATCACAAGGATTTTCCTCTGCCTTTGGATATGGTTTATTTCTGCCAACCGGAAGGTTGCAGTAGCGTGGGACCGAAACGCACGGCCTTACGAGAGGCGACATCCTTCACCTTTACTCTTACTGATAAAGATTCAGGTTCGACATCTCTTCCATACATGCATATATACGTTGCATATATAAAATTGTCAAAGTCTATACATAAAGATTATTTGGAAAAAATGCAGGAAGAACGCGCTACGGGATCTGCGTGAATTTTTATCGACCTATGGAGAGGGCGGGGGTCGTAGCTGGTGGAGGAATTTCGCTCAAGAGGGAAAAATACAACACCACGTTTCGAAGGGAGAGCTGGAGGAAAAGTATGGAGAGAAGCACAGATTCTGCTTTTTCTAGGTGAAATGGCTTATAATTATTTGCTCCTTCTCAGTTTAATCTCTTCAATCGACTAAAGAAAAAATTAAAAAAAAAGTATAAAATTATAAAATTAAATTATTAATTTAATTATAAAAATTAAATAGTTCTGTTATATATCTTTGACACGTAATAACACTAAAATAAACAACAAGAAAGCCTTCCTAAAACTTGTAATCTAAAATTTAAAAAAGTTTGCATATTTTAAAAACGATTTAAGTGACTCGCGTGTATAATATCGATAGTTCGAGCGTTTCGTTTATAAGACTGTATCTCTAGCCGTTCGTTATAGCGACTATAGGAGCAGTGCGGTAGGTCCTAGTGATTCTGAGAGAGATTGCTCCAGCAGCAGAAGGGATTCCGATACCCCGCAAGTCCCCCATGCTCCGAGATTGGAATTCATCGCACCGAGCGGAGACAGCGAGAGCGGCGGCAGTCATTCCCCATCGCCACGTGCTTCTCGAAGACGTCAGGTCGATATTTTTTATCATCCTTAATCGATTAATGTATCTTGCGCATGAAATAACTTTTATTATTAATGTTTTATAATTATATATTATAAAAAGTTTTATTTAGAAAAAATAATTATTATTATGAAGAATAATTTATTTAAAAATTCTATCGTCTTAAAACAATTAGAGACAAGTTTTTATTTTTTCTTTAACCGATGCTCACAGAGTATTTTATAATATTTTCGACAGAGGGTTCGCAATCATTCCTTGACCTCGCTCTGCATCATTTCGCATCATCCGTTCTTCTCAATGTTCCGGGAATGTCTTTTCGTTTTGAAGAAGATCATCGACGCGTGCAACGAGAGTTTCTCACCGCAAAAAGTGGGAGCTTCTCGACAGACCAACAGGTATATTAAGATCTCACCTTATATATATATATATATATATATATATATATATATTTTGTGAAAATATTTACAATCCATTAAACGCAAAATCCTTTCTTACAGAGACACGGTATGGAGCGTTCTTACAGGCCAAGCTCTGGGGGATACGCCGTCCATCGTGCTTCATGACGTTCGAGAGATCGAGACGTGGATATTACGCTTGCTCAGTAGCCCTGTTCCTGTTCCGGCGAAGACACGCGTCGAGGTCGAGATAATATCGCCCAACTTGCAGCCTCCGTTGTGCTTCGCCTTGCCAGATCACACCAGGTTCACCCTAGTCGACTTTCCTCTGCATCTACCGTTAGAGCTACTCGGCGTCGACATATGTCTGAAGGTTCTCACGCTGATCCTCTTGGAGAATAAGGTACACGAACATATATAAATAATGGGAAAACATGAAAGGCACAAAGAGCTAGATGAGGGAGCGCAAATAAAAACAACGTTTTGTAGTAAAACAATCAGACTTTATTTTCAATTATTTTCAATTGAAAATAAAGTTTGATTGTTTTACTACAAAACGTTGTTTTTATTTGCGCTCCCTCATCTGGCGCTTTCATGTTTTCCCGTAATTTTAATTTGTGAGCCTTTCAGCCTTTATTACATATAAATAAAATATAAAAAGAATAAATATATCATTAACGTTGAAAAAATATATCATTGACCGTCTAATAAAATATGTACTTTGACATTATTATATATATCTAGTGAACGGATGAAACTCGTAATTGAAATTTAATTTTCAGATCGTACTTCAGTCTCGAGATTACAACGCTCTGTCTATGTCAGTCATGGCATTCGTCACGATGATCTACCCGTTAGAATACATGTTTCCCGCGATACCCTTGTTACCCACGTGCATGAGTTGCGCGGAACAATTACTGCTCGCGCCGACACCCTTCGTGATTGGCATACCCGCGTCCTTCCTGCTGTATAAAAAGAACTTTAGGATGCCTGATGATATTTGGCTTGTGGATTTGGATAGCAATAAAATAACGGCACCGAGTGCTTTGAGCGAAGACAGTCTACCGCCGTTGCCGGAACCGGAGGGTACCATCTTGAAGAATCATCTGAAACAGGTAATACAAGATCGTCTGCAGCGACTGACGATATAAGCTCTCTTAAACTTTCATAACTATAAAATGAAAACGAATATTAAACGAAGAATGAAACGTGTTTAATGACTTATTACCCTCATCGCAGGCAATGCAACTGATGGATCAAGTTGGCTCTGGTGTAAATATTTATTACAATTCTCAGTCCGCTTAATGGCATATTCTTTATTTCGTAGTTAGCGGCATGCATGATGTTATCACGTAAGAGTCGAATCGACTCTAGTAGCGCCACACGCCTTTACCAAAGTACTAGAATAAAAATTATAAATAATAGCAAATAGAAATAGCAATCGTAGAAAAAAAGATTTGCAGTTTCTCTTTTCGTTAAAAGTCGAAAATTTTTAGTCAATATTAGATAAAAAACATTATTTCGTAAATCGCCCTCACCGCTTTTTGTTCGTAGACTAGGTGGTTTAGTGGAAGTAGATTTAGAAATAAAACCGCAATAGAACAATGAGCGTCGCAATAAGCCGCAAGCGTTAATTCAATTTATTCACCATTTAATTAAATTTCCAGGCGATGGCCAGTCTGACAGGCCCACCATTGCTCCCTCAGGACATCTCGTCACGTCTCTCTTTTCAGGCACCAAGTAGGAGAGAGAGCGTTGCATCGCACCAGTCCACTTTAAGGTACAATTTAATTTTCTCATCTATTTAAATAGATATTAATATCAGAGTAACAATAAGATTATTAACGATAGAGTAAGTCAAATTGTAACTGTCGACGAATTTCATCTTTTTTTTTTTAATACAAAATTGTTAATCTATATATATATATAAATTATCTTTTATTAATTGCTTGTTTGAACATTTTAATAAAATCGATTATCTTACAGTGTAGCTTCGACGAAGCACAGACCGAGCGTCGATCAGTGCATGCACATTCAGCACATCCCGCTGAATTCGCCGAGCGTGAGCTCTTCGTCGAGTCCTCCTCGTCGGCCGTCGATGTCGCAAACGGTCGGTGGATCCGGGCCGGCCGGCCCGTATCCGCTGAAGGCGGTCGGACAAAGTCCGGCGCCCTTCAATCCGTTCATCTACGGAAACGATGTGGACTCGGTGGACATTGCCACGCGGGTCGCCATGGTGCGATTCTTCAATTCGCAGAACCTGCTGGCCAACTTTACCGAGCATACGCGCACCCTGCGGCTGTACCCCCGGCCGGTGGTCGCCTTCCAGATCAACTCGTTCCTTCGCTCGCGACCCAGGAAGAGTAGTTTCCTCAACAAGTTTGCGCGCACACAGGCGGTCGAGTTCCTGGCCGAGTGGTCTCTCACCCCGAGCAACGTGGCTTTCCTCCGGGTGCAGACAGGGGTGTTCGATCCCGCGCAGATCGGCGACAAGCCGCGCTGGTACGCGACCAATCTCGAACCGATCTACTTTCCCGTCTGGGACTCCAGTAGCTCCCTGGCGAACGCCTTGAAGGCGATGAGGGAGCACGAAAGCCAACCTACGGACGAGAGCGGCTCCGACTCAGAGGGTGCCGAAAGCACGAGTTCCTCCTATTCCTCCTTGAGCGATTTACTCTCTGAAATGGCCTCGTCTGATCTATCGCCAGGCAAGTATTTTAGGATGAAAGAGAAAAGGTTCTACTTGTCCTGCAATAAAATTTATAAATGATTTTATAAATTTTAATATTATAATACTTTTTAAAATGTACCTGTTTTGTATTATTTCATTTTTTTATCATATCAATACATGTGATATTGTATTGATATAAATGTTTGAAAATTATGCGGTTAAATATTTGAATATAATTTAAGATTTAGTATCGTAATTATTTATTGTATTTTTAAATGTTTAATTTTTTTTTTTTTTACGTAGGTTACAATTGTCCACAAATGAGCCAACCCCAACAAATGTCACTCTCGGTGGATCCGAAGAACGTCTACAATCCTCCGAGTTCCCTACAATATCCAGGAGTGGAAGAAGATTCGCCAGTACGACCCGAGAGTCCACCGAGCACTTCTTCTAGTCACAGCGATCTGAGCAGTCCGAGCTTTAACAGGGATTCCGAGCTTGAATTAAATCCGAAAGTTCACGAAAGCTCGCAGTCTACTAACGTAAGTGTATAAGTGTTTTTTCGCAATCTCTTTTGTCTCTCTCTCTCTCTCTCTCTCTCTCTTTCCTTCGCTATATGCACTACTTTTTATATGTTAATGATACTTTAAGGATAACTTATATATATGTAATCACATTGTGCAATCATATATATATATACATATATATATATACACACACGCGACAAATCTAAAAATCTAAAAATTAAAAGCAATTGATTTTCTTGATTATTGTTATAAGAAACACATAACAGTAAAATTTTATATCATTAAAAATTTTTAAGATTGATAATATTCATCATAATTTACATCGAAAGTAATTGGTTTTCTTTTTATATTACTAACAATAAATATTTTTTTTGATATCGTTAAAATAATTGGTAAACTTTTTTTACATCGGCGCACGTGATAGGTGGTTCCTATATGAAACCGATAAAAAGAAAGACACTGAAAAAAAAAAATACGTTATGATGATTTATAAATTAATGTCGGATTAGTATGCTAACGAATTACTTGATCATAGGATAAAGAGGAGGGTGGTAGCTTTGAGTCAGACTCCGCGTCGACAATAACACCGCGCACAATCCTGAGCGCGCAAAGTTCGGTAGGACAGTTCACAGGGATGGGATCTTTAAGCACTCAATCTTCGCTCAACGAAACTGAACGTCCTGCCGCTCCTCACAGGACCTCGCGTGTCAGTAGATATGTCACCCCTGTGAGTCTCATCTCCATGTTACCTTTAACTACTCTGTCATTCGAATGTCTCTACGCTCGAGTTTAACACTTCGGGTTGATGCATGATAGATGGATTGAACGGGAGGAATTTGTGAAAGTATGTGGAATGCTTGTCCTCGTCATCTCCTCTTCTTCTTACCTATTTTTCGTCAAGGATATATATCTGTTTGAAGAGAATGTCAGCTTCTCCATTCTTGATTTCTGTTTTATATCCAAAATTCGAGAATCGTTTGTGACTTATTTTTACATTTCTTTCCTCTTTCTAGACACCTTTACTTTTTTTTTTTTTTTTTTTTTTTTGCTGCATGCTCATCTTTGAAGAAACGAACGTACAGATCCCATTCATATTTGGCACTAAATGTAGTTTCATAAATTTTTTTTCTCTGATTTCTAGTTTGTGTATCGCACCATTTTTTTTTATCAGCTTGAATACACGATTTATTATATTGCACATTATTTTCTCTTTATTTCTTCAAGATATATTATTGCATATTGAGATAGTCGTACAATATTACACGTTTTTTCACATAAATGTCATTTACATAAAATATACAGATACATTTACATACATATTTTCTCATCTCTCTTCTAACGACACAGGTTCACGAATTTTAACTGTTATGTGTAAATTTAATTATATTATGAGTTAAATAAGTTAAATTTTCAGAAACACAATCGATATTCTCAATACATACACATACAAATATGATGCACTATTTAAATCACAGTAAAAATAATGACTTTCTTTATAGATATAAGTTATATCGTTAAGTACAGTATATTTTTTATCTAAGCTTGTACGCTTTAACGTGACGTCTTGTATTGAAGCATGACTAAACCTTATTGTTCCGTATTTTAAATATTAAGATATTACATATAAGTATTTCATAAGTTATGTATCAATTAATAAGTAACGTTCTAGAGAAAGAAAAGAAGCATTTCTATTAAAATAATTTTCGAGCCTTTTAAAATCCTACGTTTCTAGTTAAAACATTTTCTATTATATATAACACATAGTTTATATATTGATATTATTAATTTATATTAATAACAAAATATTTAAGATGTTACATGTATATGTATTTTTTACCGTCTTGCATTCTCTTTCATGTTGACGATATAAAAATTTTCTAGCTACAGGTGAGAAGAGATTCGCGTATTCGATTTTTTGAGAGAAGAATGTTCGTTTCTTCAAGAGAATAAAGAATAGTTGTGAATGCTCGCGTACTTTTTTCCAGGTACCACCTACCGGGCCGGGTTTACAACGTCAGCCGAGCGTCGGCAACGTCCTGGCGAGGGCCTCCAGCTTCAGCACCACCGGCGGACCTCTTCTTCCGCGACAAATAAGCGCCGTCACCGATCATCATCACGAAGCGTCGATGACGCTTCAGCTTCAACGTCAGTCGTCGGCCGGATCGCCGATCTCGCAGAAACAGAACGACAGTAGCACGGTGCAACGGCAAAACAGCGGTGGCAGCAGCACCAGCACCAGCACCACCGCCACCGGAAACGGTGTTCTCCGACAGGGTTCGCAGGGCTCTCTGTTCGAGCAGATCGCCAGCCAAGCCAAGGACTTGGTACGCGAGACGACGAGACAGAGCAGTCAGGACGGTCTACTCGCACACATGGACAAGGTATTTACAAGGAAGGCGTTTCATGATGATGAGATATCCTGGTGCTAGTGTTCGTTTTTTAGAATACTTTGTATCATTGATGACTATATCATAGTTGGATTTTTCTTGATGATATTTGTTTATTCGATTTACTCTCCACCGTAGCTCAAGCATCAGGCGAAAGAAAAAATTACGGAGGCAGGCGAGGATAGTCTGTTCGCGCCGCTGGAACAAGTATGTTTTCTTGTAACATTCTCCTCTATACAACGTTGATAAAATTAATGTATGCTTAATCGCGAATTTTTTGACATTCCGATTAGTTAACTCAACAAACTAAGAAAGCGATGGGCGAGGCCACCAAATCGGTGCAAGAAGCGTCCAAGACCGCGCTAGAGGCCAGCAAAACTGCAGCGGGTGTCAGTAAAAATACTTTGGACGATTTAACGTATGTTGGCAAGAGCACATTGGGAGACTTGACAAAAAGTGCCAAAGAAGTCGCCGCGAAGAAGGGTTTGCTCAAGGTACAGAAAAAAAATCTAAAATTTTAGATTTGTAGACTTGCATTTTTAAATGATACCGTAAAAAGAAAAATCTATCCAAGACATCTGTCCATGTAATTTGTTTATATTTAGGGTCTCGGAGAATCGCAGCAACAATCGCCAGTACATGCACCACCGTCTCCCAATATGACGCAGCAGCGAAAGGATTCGGTCAGCAATCAGCTGGTCGCGTCGGACACGCGGACTGGTGTCGGGCGGGATTTTTTCAGCAATATTAGTAGCGATCTAAACGGATTTGCCGCGCAGACCAGCAGTATGTTTAGCGATCTGTTTGGTACGTTCATATTTTTCTATCGAGAATTATACGATTCATTAATAATTAATAATTAAGAATAATTCTAAATTTATAGTACCATATATATGTTATGTGATAAAATATGGGATCTAGAGGAGAAAATATATATTTTTCTATAAAAAAAATTTATGTTAATTTCTTTGACTTCCTCCGTGCGATATAAATTTTAGCGTTATATGGTAGTCATTAACGGTTTAGTGCATCGAGAAAGAAAAACAATAAAATTGTATCAAACTTACAGGTAGCAAAAATAATTCTAATCGAGGCAGTAGCTTCTTCCCGCAGAATCAGAAATCGAAAGAGAAGATAAATCCGATTCTTGCACCATTTCCTAAAGGTACGAATAATGACATTTTTACGATTAATTTTTCAAATCTGAAAATAAAGTTTGCATACAGCATAGTATAAATATGTATATTGACAGTTGCAGGAAAAACGGGATTAGTTGAACGTTCTTCGTTAATAAAACATTCGTCGCATAAAGTTAATCAGGAAGACGCGCAGAGAATGCAAAACGCGGAACGTTCTAGCACAAATAGCGACAATCAAGCCTTCTTGAATGATGTACGTATTTAAATATTAACTATCGCATAATCATTCTATTTAATTTTAATTCTTCCGACGAATCTCTTTCAGGTGGTGACACAAGTGTTGGCCGGCGAAGGTATTGGTTGGCTCAAATTGAACAGATTGAAGAAGCTAATGGAGGATGAAAATTATAGAGATTTGGTCGTGACGAAGTTGAATAAGGGTCTAAATAGAAAAATTAGTCCGGATGATCATATTGATGATGTGGTAAATTTTTCATTTAATTTTTTACTTTTCAGACATATAAATTATTTAAAAGAGTACATTATCATTTGCTAAATTTATTCTCATACATATTAAATACTATTTGCTTTGCTTTAATCTTTCACAGCCCATATCGAAACCCGTGTATAAGGGAATGTTAAAGTGCCTTCAAGCAGTAACGAATGGTCTTGCACACACCTATAATAATTTCGGATTAGGCGGGATGGCCTCTGTCTTCCAAATGATGGAAATCGCTCACACGCATTACTGGAGCAAAGATCTGTCTGAAAGTGGTTTCGACAGTTCTTTGATGTCGCAGGTATATTAATTTTCAATAGGCATATATTTTATCCGTCTATAAATTATGTGATGTAAAAGAATTTAAAATTTATATTTATTTAAATTTTTGCATATATATTTAATAATGAGAGAAAATACACACTTGTATTTTACAGGCATCTAGTCCGTTCGGCAGTAGAGAAAACTTGAAATCACCGCAATCTCCAAATCCACCTGATTTTACAGATAGTACGCAAAAATCGGGTATGTATCTCTCTTTCTAAATACATAAGAAAATTTGTATTAATTTTTATTGCACTACTATAAGTGAGATGAATTATTTATTTCTGTTAAACTTTAAGACGAACATCGAACTTGTCGATTTAAAAATGCTTGACACGTAAATAAATGCATATTATAAATTGATAATGTTTTTTGGGAAACATCAGAACTGCCGCAAGTACATTTGGACATGCCACAAGCACCGCCGACGGGAGACACGAGTCAATCGACTACGGACATGTTTCTAGACATGTTTACGAAGAAGGGGAAATTTCTAAGCAAACTCACTTCGTTTGATTCGGAGGTAGAAAGAATTTCCAGTTCATATCTCAAACTATATTCAGATAATATTATTTTAATATTTATTTTAAGCTCCAGTTTCAAGTTGATGGATAGTCTTTTTATATAACAGGTGTTGCAATAATACCGGAAAGGCGCAATTGTTGAAACTGATATTATACACGCCTCCATCCTAAAACAGACGAGAAGAGTAACTCTTTTTTTTTTTTTTTTTTTTTTTTAATAGATGTATACGCTATCGGCTTGACAGCTTCTTTAGTGTGGTTCCTCCTACAACCAGTAACGAAAAAAAAACATAATAAATGTTTGACGTTTGATTGTAACGTGCAACGCACACGTGTCATGTGTTTTTTAGAGTGGGCGGGGTGGTGGAACGGGAAGCAGCGAAGCTTTATCCACAGATGGAGGTAGCATTATCACTAATCCTGCTTTTCGGCAAGCGCACCAAGCTTCCTTCCGAAGCACCGTGTCAGATAGCGAGGTCGAGCAAGGCAATGTAAATTATCTACTGAATTAGTTTTACATATAGTTGTACATTTATATAATTGTTATATCTATATATATATATATATATATCACGTAGAGCGCAATGCAACACAACGCTAATAGCATCGTCCATTCTCGTAAAATTAATCGATGACAGAGTTCAACTCGATGCATATAATCATTATTCAGATCGTGTAACTTTCATGTGACATGTATGTTGTATATTAGCAAAATTAATGAATAGTATGACACTCGAATGCTTAAGCACTTCAGGAAATAAGTTTAGAGTTCCTTAAGTTCCTTTGACACTCGGCCTATTCGGATGTGTAGTTGAGACTTGACGCAACATGAGCTTCTTGTAGTTCCGAACACTCGAGTCGCACCAATACCTTTCATTCATTAGACAGGAACACGAATGGACGCTGATAGACCGCATAGAGAATTGTTATCGAAGGGTAATGGTGACGTATCTCTCACTGCAATTTAAATTACAATCATATTTGAAAATAAATTTTCTTACATACGTGATACGCAACCAAGTGTCTCCATACCTAATCAAGTTACCCTTTGACCGTAGAGAGATGGCATTATGTCGCAAATAGTTGTGAATAAATTTCTAGCTTGAATGCCAATCGATCAAAGAGGTCGAGCAAAGAGATATTCTCTCTTTTTGAAAAATATATGTATTATTGCTTCATTAAAATTTTTATAGATTTCGATTAGAATCTTTATCCTTGTGACGACAATTAATGTCGTTCTTAACCGATTCTGTGATTCTAGTTTCCTCGGCAAGGTAAGCAGCGTTCCGGCAGCGTTTGGTCCAGCAAATCATCTCTGAGTACCGGATTCCGTTACCACGGCGGAAGTTTGATACCTACCACAACCTTACCGAGTCCAGAAACTGCGAGAACATATCTCTTCGAAGGTATACATTCTTTTTACAACCGGATAAAAATATCCCAAATGACATAGCAATCACGATTGTTTGCGAATATTTACAAAGTTGATCACTTTCTCGCGTATTAATAAATTTTGAAATCGAAACGGTTATCGTAATTTTTTTTTAGGTCTGCTTGGGAAGGACAGATCGTCCCTGTGGGACGAAATGCAATTCTGGGAGGACGCCTTTTTAGACGCTGTGTCGCAGGAACGCGACATGATGGGCATGGACCAAGGGCCTGGAGAGATGGTGGAGAGGTAAAAAGAATATTCATAAAATATTCGAAAATAAGACAACACAAATTTTGAACAATAAATAATAAGATCACATTTTTAATTCAAAATTAAAAATTAGAAAAATATAGTAAACTTTGATTTTATTTCATTTATGTTATGATATATTATAATATAATAATGTGACCACAAAAAGATAAAAAATTTAATATAAAAATTATTAATATTTATATTGATATTAATTTATTAATATAAAAATATTATTAAAAAATATTACACGATACAGATACAAGAGTTTAAGTGATAGCGAAAGACGAAGGTTGGAACACGAGGAAGATAGACTCTTGTGCACTCTGCTGCATAATCTTACCGCCGTTCTGGTGATGTTGAACGTCGACAAAGGGGAATTAAAGCGAAAAGTGCGCAGATTATTGGGCAAGAGTCACATCGGCCTCATCTACAGTCAGGAATTGAATCTACTTCTGGATCAAATAAATAATCTCGTAAGTGTCCTGTAAGCAACTGTCAACGAACTGTAAGCGACCAACCCGCGTTCTTCTTTTTCTCCCAGCACGGAAATGACATCGACCTGAAGCCTCTGACGTCACGACAAATGCACCGACAATCGTTCACTGTACATTCGGGGGACGATGCTGAGGGTGACCTACGGTTCCTCGAGGTCCGCCACGATGGTCTCGTGCTGAGATCGGTAAACGGTGTGATAGTTGAGCGCTGGTGGTACGAACGGGTGGTCAATATGACATATAGCCCGAAGAATAAGGTTTTATGTTTGTGGAGGAGAAGCGGCAACGATACGGAATTACACAAATATTACACCAAGAAGGTATGTCTCTAAAAAGAAAAAAATTTTCTTTTATTCTATATATATATATAACATTTCTGAATAATTTTAAAACATTTATTATCTGAGAACAGAATAAAAACTTAAAAAAATGTGTAAAATAAATTAATTTTTTTAATGTAAATTTTATAAAATTCCAAATATGTATAATTTTATTTTTAAATATAGGTAGAAAAGAAAAAAAAAAATATATATATATATATATATATATATATATATATATATATATATAATACTTCAAATTAGACGAAAGAAGAAAATCTAAGGATTGCACCTAGATGCTGTCTAGAAAATATCAGACATGTAATGAAGATGTAACGATCATTTTTCAGTGTAAGGATGTGTACTATTGCATAAAGGACGCTATGGAAAAGGCGGCGGCTCGCGGACGAGGCGCGAACGTGGGTTACGAACTCGGCGGCGAGTTTCCGGTGCAGGACATGCGAACGGGCGAGGGTGGACTTCTGCAGGTTTGCATGGAAGGCGTCGGTCTTCTCTTCGCGAACAGCAAGGTATGACTCGCACATTCGTATAAAAGTCGCACATTCCTCTTACGGCTGTGATTGCGGTGAGAGAAGAATCGAAAGTTCGGTTCTCTCTCTTTCTCTCTCTTTCTCTCGAGGATTGTGCAAACTCATTTATAAATATATTTATATATATATAGTTCTTTTATATTTTACGTCCAATTGTTTGTGTCATGTTGAACCGCATTTGATATCATATATATTTATTTAGGACTTTGATTTGATAATTATTATCATCTTTCGCGCGTTATAAAATACCATATTTCTCGATTATATATATAATGTATCTTCTCTGGCCGATGCTATCGTTTTACTTCTTTTTATCAATGCGTATAATATAACATATTTATTTCAGCCAGATCAAATATATGTCAGAGAATATATTATGTTACCACGAGCTATGAGTTCGTTCAAAAAAAAAAAAAAAAAAAAAAAAAAAAGAGAGAAAAAAATGTTGTTTGTTTAAGTTTAATAAATGCAATCACGAGGTAGCATTAATAATACCTCGATATATAACATTGCTCGATGCTGAATAAATATTAAAAAATGGGACATTTTTTATTAAAGAGAAAAAGAAATGTACAAACACGCGACAACGTTAAATCTCGTCGTTTCTGTACCTATTTTTACCATTCATATTCTCTCGATCATCGAATATATATTCTCTCTCTGTGTTTTTTTTTCATTATTGCATTGATGCAAGGACCACTCAATATTATCTCCCACTGCTATCCACTACAATCTGCTTAATTAATTTATATCTTTGTACTGTGATTTATCACGTGGTCCGTGATAGGACAAATCGAGCTCGTCGAAAGGTAGTTTGCCCGGCAAAAATATTCACTTGATTTATTCTCAAATTCATTAAAAAAAAAAAGGTTTATGTATGATATCAGGATTTTTTTTTCTTTATACCTCACGAGGAAATAATCCGTGAAAATTACATACTTTACGCGTATTTCTAACATAAATTTATATCGGTACAATTAGAGTGACTATATAGAAAAAATAAGAAGATATCAATTTCTCACTTCAATAAGAGAAACAGACACTACAAACATAACTATGTGCGTATACACAGGATGTTGCAACGATCGCGTGTTTTCTTTTAATTACAACAGATTTTTTTAATCACTAAGTTCAATTAATTCTCTGATAAAAGTATATTCATGCACCGGTTTATTAATTATACACGCTGAAGATAATGAAATGGTTTCTGCAAATTAAATCTGAATGTATTAATATAATTTTTGGATGCATTTATATTATAAATATATAAAACACTATTTTCAAATCAATAATGTCAATATTGAGATATCTCTAGTTTGTCTTGAAAAAGAAGAGATTGTAAAAATAATAAAAAATTGTCTAAAAATTGTCAATAGAAATTGTCGAATGAAAAATTAATTCAAAATTAATCAAGAAAACTGTAGTTTTGAAAGAAAGCACACTTAATCTGAGACACTCTGTATACACACGTCATGGTACCTCACCCGAATATGGTCCACCTAAGCTTTGCGCATTTATTTTATTTGCTTTTAATAAAAATATTCAATAAATTATTTAATTCGGACAAAAAATATGCCCCAATGATTAGTTATCTCGTGGATGGCAGGACAATCACAAATAACAACGAGTGGGCCCTATTGGGAATAGGATGATCCATATATTTACACGCACATAACGCATTTCATACACATATGTAACTCCTTCTCAACCGGAAGAAAAGTTATACTTGTCGCTAAATATTTCGGAAATTCTGAATAATCTCTGATTAATTTCTCGCGATTGAAATCACGATACCGATATTCTCTCGGTTATTTTACTAGATAATATATTGTGTTCAGGCGTTATATAATCAATGTTTTCTTGCATGGAAGCTCGATGTGCAGTTGCAGACTCTTTTATCTGTATATTATATATATAATTATATATATTATATTACATTTATATATATCATATTATACATTTATATATATATATAGGAAATAAGGTATAGGGCGATATATATATAAGATTGTCTTTTTTGAACACTATACTCCTATATCTTATCATTTGTATTGAATGTTGGATGCTATTATATTTTTTCCATAAGTCTAACAACTCTTTTATCTGTCGTGGTCATATATACGCGAGGAAAGTCTATTCGTGGCTCGAGATGAGAAACAAAAAAAAAAAACAAAAAAAAAAAAAAAAAAAAAGAAGAAGAAGAGAAGAGAAGAAGATGTGTAAAGTGCGACAAAAAAAAATATCGCGACCATACACAAATCACTGTTTACTCCGGCTGCTTATTACTTTATCGCGACCGATAAACGGATCGCGGATATCTCATTCTATGTATATACAATATTGGCAGAATCTCGCGCGAATAACGAAATATCCATGGGATATTACGCGCTCGGGATTCCGTATATATATCCATTCTCTGGATGATCGGGATGATAGACTTTTCTCAGCTTGGGGAACTTTTGAGATGGTCCTTGAACAATGAATATATATATACCTTGCTGTTTATCCGATTGGCCATGACGTTAGGTGATAAAATGTAGCTGTAATATCATCGTGTACAGCTCTATCTATCTATTCTATCTCTATCTCTATACTACATATATATATATATATACTATATCTTAACTGAGTGGATAAATGCTGTTACCAAGGGTTTTAATTTTCTGTTTTTCTGTTTTCTGTTTTCTTGTCCCGTCCATCGACATTGCCCTGCGCGGCTGGGCAAACAGGATTTCGAGGTATCAAATCACAATATAAGTCATTGTTTGTTATATAAATTCAGTATATATGACTATATAATATACTCAATGTTGGCCGTGTTCCGGAGATGCTTATTTATTTTTACCATTACTTTTGGCCGTATATTATTATTATTATTATTATTATATACCATTATATACTATATATATCTACCTACATTCTTAAATTGCATTCGAATTCACTGATCTGCTCTGTCTATATCTTTACTGTTTTTTCTACGATCGATCGGTGTTAGTTGTAATATATATATATACGTATATGTATCTCCGTTACGATATATATATATAGCGTAAAGCGCTGATACCTAAATTCAGGTATTCAGTAATGATCAATGAAATGCAGAACAGTGTTTGCCGCATATATATCAAAAGTCCGACAACATACTTTATATATTGTATATCGTTTAGATGAAATATTTGTAAGTAGTGTTTAGTGCAACTTGTAGAGCGATGTTCGATTTGCACACACAATGCAACTATATATATATCTATATAGCCTAATCACTCGTACATGAAAGTATACACAGTATCATTACGTCACGATCATCATTACAGCTTTTACGTATATTTACACATCGTATTTTTCGGTAATCGCGGATTAATACGTCGAGAAAAAGAATCAATTCCAATTTTTCGTTATCATTATCGCTCGAGACGCGATAATATGATGATGTTTGTCACAATTTCATTCGAAAATCGATAATGTAAAAGTGTATCCTGATTTTCTATCAAATTTCTGAAAATAATTCTACTCCGCGAATCTTTGCTTTATTTTTCTTTTTTAATTTCGATTTTGAATTGAACACAAAAAAAAAAAAAAAAAAAAGGAATTAGCGAATTGTAGTTTGCAAATAAAACATAATGTGTGTAAAAGTCGATCTGTGTGTTTGTGAGGGCAAAAGTGTGTTGTAAAATTTATGGCTCATAAAAAGCCAACTCTTTGTGTAAAATTTCAGAGTGCAACTATAAACTATATACTTTATAGCAATATATATATATACTCGCGTAGTACCTTTCACAATCAGACGTCAACTGTCTCTTTCTTTTACGTCGACCAGTAAAATCGGGGGTGATATTTCTCAACAGATGAAATTAGATGGTGTTACGCAAAATTCAATTGACCCACATAATTAGAAGGAATGAATTAAACACATTATTCGAGTTACAAATAATTCTTCCATAACACTGAATAATTAATCGCGAGAGAATCTGCCGTGCTTCTTTGCAGATTTATATTAAATAAATACGGTTGTAGAAAACAGTAATAAATAAAAGATCTGAAAACGTAAACAGCTCTTTGAAACTTCAGATTTAAATATACGCGTATATTTATTCGAAATAAATAAGACACAGTCGTATAAAATGTGCTACCCGATTTATACGCGGTCATAACACACTCGTATATCGCTCGGAATTTACCTACACACTGCTAGTTATGTATAGTAGAGCAATAGTTTTTTCCTCGTGCTGTCTAGTGATCGTTCGACATCGTATCAAAGGGGATCATCTCCGAGATCATCGTGACGAAAAAGCTCGCGGTAGCCTCAACCTTGTCGCCACGATATATTATTATTACACTTTTCTGGCATGGCACTGCTAACATAATGTTCCTTGTTTACGACCTTGTTTACGATTGTAACCGAGATTCTCCGATATACATCCCCCCCCCCTGACAAGAGTGAACATTCGTTATCATGATATCATCCCCCGTCATTCCCTTTTCTCGATCTCTACTAACACCCTGACCCCCCCCCACCCCCCCCCCCCCACGATCGATATATGTATATCACGACCGTGCATCATTGTCGATCGAACCACGTCCACGTCGGTCTGTATTAGATGATACAATTGCACATTTAGCAAGTTATCGACGCTAAGCAATCAGTGACATTTTACGATTGAGTTTAGGCCATCTCCAGAGTTGCCTGCCGCTATATTTCGCTGATGCGCCTGCTGCTGCTGCTGCTGCTGCTGCTGCTGTTTGTCGTCGCTGCTGCTTTGCCGCTAGTCTCTCGCTTACAAATTGAGATTATGACTACTAAATAATGCATGATGTCTTTGATACATATTTAGTGGTAGAATAAATTTTAGATTGCTTATACGTCGCTTTGGCTTTTTCATTTTTACAAAACTCAGCAGTCACTTTTCTGGTAGATTTTAATTCTCTTGTAATATCAATCTGCTTCATTAATCTACAATTGACATAAAAATACACCTGTCTCAATATATTTTTATATGGCATGATTGCTGTGATTACTCTATTTTATGTAAAAAAAAACTTGAATTTTTAAATATATTTTTCTTCAAACTTGATTCTTTTTCAAATATCGCATGTTATACTAATTTTGTTCTAATAATATTTCATTTTTTTCCGTTTTATAATCCATAAAATCTATTTTTCGAAGATTTTTATGCAAAAGCTGAGTTTTGTGAGAAAATATTATTTATTGCTCACTGCTAAATTTGCGATTAAAATGTAGCGAGATTAAGCATGCTGTTACGAAGAGATTGTATTGCTATCAAAAAGAAATGTACATTTGCATGTAAAAAAAAAAAATTAAGATTTCAGTTATCTATACAATTTCATTTCTTTCTACAGTTTGCAAACTCGTACATTTTTACACGTGTAATGAATGACATGTTTCGATTTGAATATATTATGCATTAAATGTAACATATATATCATAAAACGATGTTTGTCACACGTGGCTGTAGTCGCAGCGAGATTATTTTTTAATGCAGTCTCCGTTTTTACAGAGATCTTTCATTCTCACGGAGATAGTTCGAAAAAACAAAATTATATATATGTATACTTGAAATCAAAGACGCGAATATCAAGATAATTTAAAAAATTACGCAAAAGTATAAAAATGTAAATTATTATTTTATTATTATAAATTATAAAATTATGCAAGAGTTTAAATTTATTTAAAACGAAACATCCATATATTTATTAGGAAAATGGAAGAAATATTATTTTTTCGCAATAATGCTGTACGAGTATTGCTTGGCATTTAATCTATGCAAGTCATAATTATACCTGTCTCATAAACGACGTATAATAATAATGATTATTACTATTCTAGATGTGCTACAACTAAAACTAACTCAACTAATAACTTTTTGTTCGATGTACATCACCGTACTTAATATCTTATTAATGATAAATAAAAAGATAATTTTAAATTTTATATTTAAAAAAAAAGAACTAGATACTAAATAAAAGATATAATTTTTCTAAATAAAGAAAATTATATACAAGAGAGCGATATGCAATTTTATTACTATATAATTATTTATGCGTAATTTTGTACGGTGACGTACATTAAATAAGGCAAACAATATAGGTGCGATAGTACGTGAAATACACTTTTTGTGTGCAACACCCATCGAATGCGTCTAAATTCTGAATAAAAAAATTATCCGAAATTAAATAATGAAGAAATTTGCAATCATAAAATTTATAAATTTACGAAATCAATTTTATATAAATAATTCATTCGTAAGATTAGCGCTCGAAGGGTGAAATAGACGTTTGTCGTCGAATGAGCTTATCGTCACAATCTCTACAATAATCGTCGTCACGCCTTTTAAAGAGCTGTCTGCACACACACACTCACATACAATTGATATCGTTAGATCGGCGCATAACAATAAATTAAGCCATAGAGAATCGTCAGAAGTGTGCATGATCGAGTAGATCCAGATCCGTAATGCGCGAGGCGCAGAACACTAACGTAAACCGATTGTTATTTGCAGTTTTTTGTAAGACTCGATCATATCCGCAAGTGCTTTACTCAAAAGGATGGAATCTTTGTTTTGGAAGAATTCAGTAAGTGACACATCGAATATTGCTTCGATTCACATACGCTTTTACATACGCCGTAGAGATACCTCGTGAAAAATAGAGATTCACGATAGCGATTCACGCTTCCGCAAATTAAATTGTAGCCTCGATACGTCGATATGTTATCAAGCACCTTTCTGTTTCAGATCCTAAAACTAGACAAGTAATTCAACGTAAATATAAGTCGCAAATGGTGAGTACATATTTCATAATTTTTTTCTTTTTTTTACATAAATATAGAATAATCGTTTCGGAATAAAGAGAAAAAGAAAGATACTTGTTCTTAGAGGAAATAAAGTAGAATAAAATGTCTGCGTTTTTATGAAAACAAAATTGTAATTTAATTCTATCAAAGTCACATTTATTTTATTAATCGTATATAATAATACTTTAGAATACTTATGTCAAAGAGCACTTAATAAATACATAAAATATGATTAAATTATGTACAAGTACATTTTTGAATTTTTAATTGATTGAACATATCCAAACATGAATAATCTCAAATTGCGTTAAAAAAGAGTTAAGAGATACACATTTTATGTTATCACTTTTAATTTTTTTTTCCGCTTTTACCACACATCTGTAGCTTTGTGTATTGTGTGACAGGCTGAAGAGGCGATTCGCTGCTTGCATAGAATATTTTCTGTTGCATTTACTCTTCATAAACTCCCGTTGGAGAGTCGTCACAAACATAAGCGCGAAACTGACACCTCATGAAGCTCTTATTCCTAAGTTATTTATCATTTCTTATACTTCACGTAAGTTCTTTTTCAATTGTTTTAAATAAACCTTTACATTTTAATTTGCAGTTTTCTAAATTACGTTGAGGAGAAATTTTTATAAATCAACTTTTATTTTTGGACAATAATTTGGAATAATTTAAAATTTCTTTCAAACTTGAATAATATATACATAAAATTTAATATATGTATTTCTATTAATTTTTCCGAAAATAAATTAGGTCCGCGAAATTTTTTACACATTTTTTATAAAGAAATTGCGAATAATTTGCGTAATATTTATATAACGACGTAAAATATTCCTCCATAGGCATCTGATATCTGCTATGCTGTTCTGTGCGTATTTTCTTACGTGGCGGCTGGTTCGGAGCAACGAAAGCAACAACAAGGCCAACAGCAACACACACAACGCCAACAACAACAACAACAACAACAACAACAACAGCAGCAGCAGCAGCAGCAGCAGCAGCAGCAGCAGCAGCAGCAGCAGCAGCAGCAGCAGCAGCAGCAGCACACTTTGCATCCGAATGATCAACGTCATCAACAGCAGCAGCAGCAGCAGCACCATCAAGCTCGGCATCCCCATCAACAACAGAGACAAGAGCAACCCCAATCGAGCAATGTAACAACCCAAATGCACAGAAATACACAGCTGGACCCTTATCCCCGTCAACACTGACGCCGGCAAAGACACTCGCTTCCCTTCATTAGCATCCACGACAAAAATAGTTGCGCCCCTTACGCCTGTTTACCCTGGGTATAAGTGCGCTATCCTTCTCACAATTAATTTGGAAATTCGATCGAATGTGGGCAAAATAATGGTAACATTCTACTTTCTCAAAGAAATATATTTTCTTCTACTTTTTCTTCTTCAAAAAGGCGCCATATCAACGCTCTTCCTTTCCGGAAGTGAAATCACTTCGTGAAAAATTGTAATAATTAAAAAAACGTGAAAAAAATCATATCTATTCTCAGTTCAATTCGTTAATATTAGACTTACGGCGCAAATTTTTATTCGGAGTTAGTCTTGCGTAGTTAATGTGATAACTATTCTATTCTTGTATTCATTCGCGTACACGTGGACACGCGTGTATGCGTCACCTAAAGCAATTAAATACAATAACTATTCGTAATTGGCGGTACAATTTTATATAATATACGCCGCATATAGAGATCGTAATTATAATCGTTTTGCGATGGTAAAAAAAATATTTATTTTAGCTCGTATCTTGAAGCAAGAGTGGTTGATGTCGAGTGACAAACGCCAAATCGTGCGATTAACTCGCAAACTTTTTAATTACCGCGTACGAAATTACTCTTGTCATTTTTAGATATTTAAACTTTGTGACTGAAATATTAGATAATGTCAAGTGACTTTTATCCGTTTTCGCTATCTTTCCTTTCTTTACGTTTCTAATCGAATTTTTAGGTGATTTATATTCCTTTCGTCGACTGTACTGAATAAAATATCGCAATGTTAGGGAAAATCTGTTGTGCGTAAGATGTGTAGAAAAACATACTTATATCGTTCTATATCTCGAATAACTTGCACGGTAGTCATTCTTTTGTACGGTTTCGAATATGGAAAAAAAAAAGAATTTCCCTCGACAGCTCGTAGAGCTCGTTTTAGGGTACATGTAATGTTCCCAAAGTTCTAGGCATTATATGTAATATAATGTAATTCTGTAAAAAAAAAAAAAAAAAAAAAATGTTTTCGAAACCTAAGATGACACATTTCTGATACCGTGAAGATTTACATTCTGTGTTTTCTTACGATTAGAATTGTTGTAATTAAGTATCGGAAACTGCGTTAGCAACGAAATCGCGATCGCGATAGTCAGAATCAACATTAAGAATGCGAAGATATGTTTCTCACGAAAATTAATACTGTCCTTCTTTCTTTGTCGCATTTTTCGATATTTGTTATGTTAAATATGTATACACGTAAAAAAAGAAACAATATAAAAAGAAACGACAGACCAGCTTAGGAAAGATATATATACACTAGTCGCGAACTCAGCGTGAAATAACTGTAGCGTACGTTACATACAGATATCAGAAGAAATGATATATTTTCTTGTAACGTATAAGAAGCGTATAGATATTTGTAAAAAGGTATAGGATTTGTAAATAATAATTGGCGATATAGTAAGCGGTACGACCAGCATCAATTTTTATTTCTCGTCTTTTAATACGATTATACATATTAGAGCTCGTTCATCAGCTGAGTTGGAGAGAAGTGCATTTCTAAGAATAAAAGAGAGCGAGAGAAAGAGAGAGGATATGTTCTCTTCTAAATATCTGAAAAAAGAAAAACATATATACACGATCCTTGGTACCAAATTTGTCTAAATCCCGGTGTTTAGAAGTTTCGTCGTCGATGCCACGTTTAAACGATACGTCGATCGATCATAGTCATTCCGAGATATTTCACGGTTGTAAAAGAACTTTAGACCTCTAGAAGAGAAATTAATACCTCGCATTGTATCCAGCATTCATCCATGTAGACGCCTTATACCCAAAATATACTTGTAGCCAAATCAATATTAACCGATATTTATATTTACCTTCACCTAACTGCGATTAATTTGAATTTTTAACATAAATATAAATTTCTTACGTAGAAGAGAGACTACGTTTGAAGATTAGATTCGATTTTAACTGAACGATGTCGCATCGTGTCATTCAATAAATTCCAACAGGCTACACATATGTGGACGCATGTAATCCAATAATTAATGTCGACATTAATCATTCGTTAAACTCAATTAATAAATGCACGTGGAACATGTGTAAAGCGATAGCAGGAAGCGTTTGCATTTGTTTAAATTATATTTGTATATCATTTGCGCAATAATTATCTTTGTGACGAATCTAATTAATATTTCTAACGATAAGGAAAAATTAATTCATACATACTTAATTAGTTGAGGAATTAATCTTTAAACTCGCTAACAAGCATATTAATAAATATAAATAGAGCTAAAAAAAGTTAGCCAATAAACTGACAAATATATCAATTTATAAAAAATTGTCGATATAAATAAATTAATTAATTAGTAACTAAGTTGAATAAAATTTTCATATACAAAGCATAACGTCAATATAATAGATATTTAATGGACAAATATATTTTTTAAAGTATAAAAATTAATTACTTATCTCTTGTGACAACATAAAACAAACTGATGACAAATCCAGTTTGTTCACAATCAGATCAAACTCTCGTTTTATGTTTCTTGTAATAGTATCTATTCAGTAATACTATCTGATCTTTTATATCATCGGAAAGATTGAGATTCAATCTAACAAACGGATATAATCGTATTTGATCGAGGCCACGATGCCAGTTGCAAGGATTATTGAATTTCATACCTTACCTGTTTTATTTTTTCACTGATGTCTGGAACACACAAGCGCGATCTTATTACTCGAGGCTTGTGGTCTGTAGTCACCTCTCGAATCTCGTTGCATGAGGATGGAGCGATGGATTGGAAAGGTGGCTGTGGTTACCGGAGCCAGTGCTGGAATCGGTGCAGCAATCGCTCGAAGTCTCGTTAAACAAGGTAAATAAAAGAATTTTATATTAATTTTACATTAGACAACATTGTAAACAATTATTTCAATAAAATTTATAACAAAAATAAAATAAAATAAAATAAAATTTATAAAATAATAAATAAAGTTAATAATAATAAAATAATAATAATAATTTTTTTAATAATTAATAATTAATAAAATTTATTTATTAATTTCATTTTAATAAAATTTATTTCAATCAAGAGACAAATTTCAATTTGCTTTACAATTTCATCTCAACTTGTCGGCGCGAGATAATTTGTCATTTGCTAATTGAAAAATAATCGCATTATACTCATATGAAAATAAAATCTAATATTATTCGTCCTATTTGAAAAATAATGCGTTAAAAAAATGTTAATTCGAAATTATATATATAAAAAAAAAGATGAATTTTCTTTGATTTTTTAAAACACTTTTATGTTTTATCGCTTTATTGTCTACAGGTATGATAGTGGCGGGCTTCGCGAGAAGAGTGGAGAGAATTAAGGAAATTGCTGACAACTTGGAGGACTCTTCGGGAAAGCTCTATGCCGTAGAATGCGATGTCACTAAGGAGGACAGCGTAATCGCGGCATTCGCGCGAGTAAAGGATGAAATCGGACCGCTAAGCGTTATCATAAATAGCGCCGGTGTCACTAAGGAATCTTCGCTTATAGGTACCTGACAAAAAATTTTACATTCGAAAATAATGTATCTTTAAAAAAAAAAAATTACGTTTACTTTTAACATAAAAGCTACTTTGTCCAACTAATAGATAAGAATATAATAATTATTTTTTAAAGATATTAAAAGAGTAATTAAAAAAATTTTTTCATCATATAATGTTAGATATATGTTCGCAATTGTCATTTTTTTTAACACGATAGAAAACATTAATATATTTTTTACAGGCGGCACTTTGGAAGAGTGGCAGTCTGTATTCGATGTGAATGTTTTGGGACTCTGTCTCTGCACGCGTGAGGCTATTCGTACGATTCGTGAAACGACTGCCGAGGATGCCGTGGTGATTCACGTGAACAGTTTAGCCGCCGAGAGGATACCCTTCATACCGGGATTTAGTGTGTATCCAGGATCGAAACGTGCTGTCACCGGTCTTGCTCAGACCTTACGACATGAGCTTGCAGGCACGCATATACGAGTCACGGTAGGACATTCGATATATTAATAATTCTATATTATTTACATATAATATAATTATACATTATTAACATATAATGTATTATTAACAGAGATGGGAAAGTTACTTTTAAAAAGTTACTTAAAAAAAGAAGTAACTCGTTACTTTTTTAATGTTAAAACGAGATCAGAAATTAAATAAAAAATATACTTTTATAATATATTTTATTAAAAAAAACATTAATAATTAAAATATCAATAAATTTTTTTAAATTTCTTCTTTTAAATTTGTAAAATCATAAATAATAAGGAAAAAATTTTTAAACACTCAAAGTATAAATAAAAAAATTTTGGTTTGCATTAAATTTATAAATATAGTCAAATACACGATATATTTTTTGTATTTTCATAATTTTCTTTCAAACCTTTAACATAATAATTTTAAATTTATAATATGAAGATCTGTTGATAATTGAATATATGAAAATAGAAAATATAATATGTCATAGGAAATAGGTTCCAGATATAAAAAGTAACGATAAAAGTAACTGTTAAATTTGTTACCGTTATATATTAAAAAAATGTAATTACGTTACCGCTACAGTTACAGAAAAAAAAATAGTAACGTTATTACTTATAACTTAAATCTTAAATTACAAAAAAGTAACTGTAACGACGTTACAAATAACGCGTTACTTCCCAAACCTGATTATTAATATATTATATATTAGATATATATAATAAATGTATGTTTAAGTATCTTAAAATACATCTTTATTTAAAGAAAATTAAATACAAATTTTTCTCTCTCTTTGGTTATACTTACAATTTTTTTTATTACAGACCATCAGTCCCGGTTTAGTCGCGACCGATTTCATGGCCTCTTACAGCATGTTCTCACCGGAAGCAATGGGGATGATGCCGACTTTGGACCCAGACGATGTCGCGGCAGCAGTGATCTACGTGCTATCCAATCCTCCTCACGTTCTAGTATGTTTTCTGTATACGTTTCTAAAATGTACATGTGTCTTTGCGCTCATATTGTGCAAAAAAAAAAAAAAGAATGATCTTCTTCCTGCAGATACAAGATATCGTGCTGAGACCTCTGGGTGAATCGTGGTAATCAATTTTCAAGCCAATTATATGGATTACAAAAATAATTTATATATAAAATATTATATAATTGTAATCTAATAATTTTCTTTCCTTTTTGCAAGAGTGTTAATAAAAGGAAGTGGATTTACATTTATTATGGCTTTACCTTTTCTATTTCAAATTGCATCAATTATCCTGTGAGTTAATTAAATATAATATAAGAGTCACAGAAGAAAAGAAAAATCTAAGAAAATTAAAGAGATTCGGAGAATTCTTAGAAAGATGATGTTGACTTACTTGAATTTCCTCATCGGCGCACGACGAACTACATCTAGTACTTAATATACAAAGATTTGCCGAAGGAATGAGTCGATCGATTGGGGTGAAAAGATCTCTCTCTCCCACGTTCCTATCTTCCTCTTTGAAAATTCTGATGCAACACTTTTAACGAAGATATCGACTTATCGTTTTCTGCGACCTAACTGCGCCTTCTTCGAAAATACTTCGCGCATTTTCGTCAGCATATTATTTTGTGTATCTCATTCTTTTTATGTTTAAATAGCTTTATATTAAAATTTGACATTCTAAACAATTGAGTCTGTTAAGTCTTAGCATTATTTTATTTTATTTTTAATTTTGTAATTCTAGTACCGACGCAAAGTATATCTACAATTATTATGTCAAGCAAACATACACGGTAAAAAACATTTTGTATTTTTGTTGAAATTTTCTCGTGTAGAAATTTTTGTGTTAAATTGTTAACATACTCTTATGTTAATATAATAACATACTGTCGTTATTTTAACTTTTCTGCATTGAGTTAATATTCACCTAAGAGTTAAAACAACACAGTAACAAGTAAATCTTACACTAATTCACATTTTTGTGTTAATTTTTTACATATTATATTTTCCTTCTGTTAAATTAACATTAAAATTAGAATGGATAAATTGGGACACGAGAAATGTGTGAAATTTAACACAAAATTTTTTAGCGTGTAGGATTAATATTCAATATATATCTTATTATAATTTTTGTCACAACTAGCTGATTATACGAAAATTTCTCCGATACACTTTTCGCCATTTAATATATTAATATAAAATAAAAAGAAAACCCGATATCTTTAGGTGATGTAATTATTTCACTCCATTGCATAAATTATACGTCGACAAACAATATCTTTTAATTAATCGTCTTTTTTAAATAATAATTTGTTTCCGCGAGAGAACTCGCGTTAACAACATCCACGATACGCATTATCTGTAAGCGAGCGCGTGGCGATAGTCTTAAATATCACCCAGAAACTTGCACATCGAAAAAACAAGCGGTAATATCAATAGACAAATAATATGCAATATTCGCGCGGGAATACATCATCCAGAAAATATTCAAAGAACACAATGAACTATCGAGACGTCTGGTAGATTATGCGCGACCCCTTAATCGAAGGCCAGCTTTTCGGCGTGGTATAAAAAGGTGTCGTGGATACGGATTGGCATGCAGAAGCTTTCCGCTTTCTAGTGTGAACAGTATTTTTTTCTTCCTTTTCTCTCGTGATTCTTGCAGTCAGTGCAAATCCTCAACATGAATTCTCTGTTGAACAAGACCGCTCTCATCACCGACGCCACCGATGGAATTGGTAAGGCGATCTTAGAAGAGCTGATGTCGAAGGGACTCAAAGTCATCGGTCTCGCTCGTGATATGAATCAGCTGAAGGTATATATTTTTTAAATAAGCTATTAACAATGAAAAATCACATGAAAATTTAATGGAGGGTTATTATATAGAAGCAATGAGTGTATAAAACTCTTGTTAATTTTGTAGCTGCTCGCGGAAGAACTGAAAGGCAAACCCGGCAAGTTGTATCCCCTTCAATGCGACTTGAGTCTTCAGAACGACATCGAGGGCGCGTTGGAATGGATAGAGAAGAATTTGGGATCTGTGGATATTCTAATAAATAACGCAGCTATCAATCTCGATTGGTCTATCATCACCGGCGGAATTGAGGAGCTTAAGAAAACTCTTGACATTAATATAATCGGTTTAATGTGTATCACTAAGGGAATTTTACAATTAATGAAGAACAAGGGTAAATTTTAATTGTTTTTAGAGAGAAGCACGCAGACACATATGATATTAAATAACTTAAAAAAATTATTTTTATATCATATATAAATTAAATAATTTTAGGTATCGATAATGGTATCATCATTAATATCAACGACATATGCAGTCTCAAGAGCTTGCCTCTTGCTAATGATCGTCCCATTTCTCCGGCGTATGCTTCTAGTAAGTCTGCGTTAATTACGTTGACCGAATCTCTTCGTTTGGAATTGGCGCAAAACGGGTCCAACATCAAAATAATCGTAAGTAACTTCGAAAATTACATAACAATATAATAAAAAAAAAAAATAAATTAAAATTTTCTAATTTTATTATACACCATTAAAATAGTTTGGAGAGACCAAATATAAAATTTTTAATTTTTAAAACAGAATATTACAAAAATCATTAGTTGATAATTATAACTTTTGAAATTTCTGTGAGAATAAAAAAAAAATACTTTGGAGAAAAAATTATATCAGACAAGGCAATTATTTCAGCATCTCTTTTCAATTGATATTCGTAACGGTTTTTTATTTTCTTTACGACAGACTATATCCCTGGGTTTGGTAGACACCGAGCTTACCCAGCAGTGGCTTAAAGAGAATTCACGATTGGCTCTGAAACCAAAGAACGTGGTAGATACTCTCCTCTTCTTGTTGCAAAATCCGGAGAACATGCTTATTCAGCATCTCATTATTACACCCATTCGAGAAATTATTTGAGCGAATATCGGATAAAATCATTGCATATGACAAATATTGTAATATTGACAATGAGTATACATATCATTGAGTGACAAATAAAGCGCTTGCATTTTTGCAAATATAAATAATGTAAATGAATTTATTATATTAATCCTCTTAATAGATTAATTTTATATAGAAAAAAATATACTTTTCTTTTGAGTATACATCATTATCAAATTTCTGATTATTAATACGTATGAATATCATTTTGAAAATTTCGTATAAATATAAATGTACGCTTTTTTGTAGCTTTACATTTTTAAGAAATTTATTGATAACGAGTCAAAAAATAAGCAATATAAATAATTAAAATTTAAGATTAAAACTATGCCATAATGTTTATTTGAAGACATTCATGATATGTCTTTTGTCCATGTAAAATCTATAAAAATAATTCATACTCTAAATGCGGGATGCTATGTTTGACTGAATAAATTTCTTACACATGTCCGAGAGAAGATATATGAATCGCGAAAGTTGTTTATTCACAAATGATTGAAGGTGGATTTATACAAAATAATGCCATGTGTTTACATTGACGTATTTATTTCCAATTATTCCATTTACCAGTCTAGTAACAAAATCTATTTTATTATGTTAAGAAAAGGATTGCAAAAAAGCGATATACTTTGGGATAGTTCTATTTAATGAAAGTGTGAAGCGATCGGTGTTATATTTAGTGCCTAATTGTGAAGAAATATATCCTGTATAACGTAGCACACTTAGGGGTACATGATTTTGTACGGAATAATAAATAAAATCAGCGGATGATAAATTTGTAATTATGTAATTAGGTAGATGTGTATAAGAATAAAGATAACAATAGGAATTGTTATCAATTTCGGCAATCGGGTATTTGTGGATATATACACACTATGCGAGAACGTTATAGATTCGACGCTGTATATATGTTTCCTTATTATATATTTCACATTTGTATAACAATTAAATATAGAAGAACGATATAACGTAAGGAAAATAAGAAAAGAAATATGTTAATTCAACAAAAAATGCAAAACTGTTATCAACTAGTTGTTGCTATTGTTACAAAATTTGTCTTGCGTTACACACGACGAATTTCATAACAATGTGCATGAAGCTGAACACAGAAAAGATCGATTATTAAATGCAAACATATTTAAGACTTTTTCGAGGCACAGGCGTGTTACTAAATTGCGTTTGACTTGTTGATGACAAAAATGAAAATACGAATATAAGAATATTTTCGAAGAGAGCATGCAGAGAAATAAATATCGATAGTATATCTCAGGTATAAAGATGCTGTTTACAAATACCTTATGGCAAGCCACATCATCACATCCACGTGATTCATCTCTCCGTGAGAAAAATGACACATCCAATCTATATCTTGTTTCCCCGCTAAACACGAGTCCAAATTCCGTATCCGACCTAGGAGAGAAATCCGTGAACCCTATGAAGCGCGAACGATATATCCAAATCCACATCCTTATCCATATTGCGCATATCGTTCATCTTAATGAATCCGAGTGATCCGCTCGATACAATCCGATGAATACAGTGTAGGAAATTCTTTTATCCTTATTCAAAAATATCCGTCCATGCATACTATAATTTATCCCGTTTCCGAATCCTGTCAGCATCCTAATCCGGACATAATCCGGAATCCTGTCCGTCGTACCATTCGTATTCGAGTTCCTCTAAAACTATGGAGCCAGTTTCCGTCAAGATGACAGAGAGTTTGCTTTATACTCAAACGCGAATCCATAATCATCCTCTTGTTTATGCCAGTTAAATCCTGAAGACTCGCACTGTGGTTTATAATGTATGCGACAAAAAGAAATACACTTAACGAACACGATCGGTCGGAAAAGCGGCCGTTATCGCGAGATACGTCTTTTCTCTGACAATTAAATTTTAAATCGCCGATATTATTAAATATATGATATTAGGCGTGCAATAGTCTTTTCAAAGAATCACTTCCACCTTTGAAATTAACACTAAATGCGAATTATTTTACATGCATACACAAAAAAAAAAAAAAAAAGAAAAAAAAAGAAGAAAAAACTTAAGAAAATTGAGTCTAGTATTGAAATTATCTGTTGCATCAATAAGAGGATAAACATCGAAAATCCATCTTCAATATGAGTGATCCGAAAAATTAATCTTCTCTCACCAAAGTTCAAGAAACTTTGAAACTATAAACAAAATCCTTCCAACAGAATCCAGTTGCAGTTGACAATCCATTACTAGTTTGACTGTTCATATTATAAATGAATTAATAAACGCGACATATTTATTTATATTAATTAACATTACGCAGAAATAATACGCGCTCGAAGCACTTTATCCGAATAAGCACATAATATAATGAGGAAGTCCCACTCCCGTTATGTTTCTCGTTTAAAACAGCGACACACAAAAATGTCGAGCTTCAAACTGGGATTCTACTAGTTTCAAAAAGAAATATTAATGATTTTTCGCCTCCTCGTAATGGACTTGCCAACGTTTCCTGATTTCCTGCTCCGGCAATCGAGAATCCTTGAACAAATCATTTTTTCATCTCACTCTCCAAAATTCTCTCCTGATCCTGAATTTCCTCTTGAAAGTATCCCGTTTCGCTATTCTCATTTTCATCTATGTCTTTTAATCCTTTTATAATTTATGCTCTCCAAAACGCAATCCATCTCATCCCAACGTCAAGCGAATGTGTATTATATCCATCCAAGAAGTAAGATCGTGTTGATTTCAGTTTTTCATTCATTGTGTTACAATCCAATCCAATATACAAAAGAAGAAAAAATACATTAGTTTCTTATAAAATGTAAATTATAATAATAGACATATACAATTTATCAATGCAAATTTAATCTTCGTGATGTGATTAATGAGATATATAATATGCACATTATATATATATATATATATATATATACGGTGTATATATATATATATATATATATATATATATATATATATATATATACTGTATATATAATATACACAGATTTTTATGACAGAAGATTTTAAACATTATCAAGGAATACATTTATGTAATTCATAAAAAGTTTAAAAAATAATGTACATATAATAAAACAAATCACAAGATTAATTTGCAAAAATAAAATATATGATGATCAAATGTTTTCCTTTCACAAATGTGCAACTTTAGAATATATGTAGAATAACAGTTTTTAAAAATACATTTCTAATTACATAGTTTTGAAATGTAGAAAGGAAAACACGCAAACAGAAAAATGCGAAAGACGATATATAAATTAATAATTATTTCATCGCAATTCATATATCCGACAAAGTTAAAGACTATAAAATATCCACAGAATAAAAATAAATGAGCTAATTGAAAGGTACAAAATAATTTTTTTTTCTTCCAATGTAACATTAATTGGTTATTGAAGAAATATAAAACTAATGTCAGACATGATATTCATAAAGAGACAAGAAAATAGTTTTAATCTTCAAATTTGCACGATGTATATAACAAGAGTAGAAAAGTTGTCTAATTGTAAAATTTAAAACTGACGCGTATTATTGATGTTATTTTAACGTCTAAAATGTTGGCAGATCTTATGTTTGTTTTTATCGTCATGTCATTGTTAATATCAAGTGATCTTTTATTTGATTAACCGACAATTATGTTTCAATTTTCTATGTTCTGCAAATTTAAATAACTATGGTCAGTCGTCTTCTTTTACAAATATGATTTTATTTTTTATTTATTTATTATTCTTAACTTCCATGCATTTTCTTTTTTAACGGCTGAAATCCACAGGAGAGATTTTTTGCATTTGTTATAGAAATTGCTGAAGATCACTTAAGAGCATAATACATGCTTCCATTCAATTTTATCTATGTACTTCTATCTTCTATGTGAATTCCATTTATGCCTTGTCTATGCTTTATCATATCATATATAGCCGCTACTGATGATTCTAAAAAGAGATTATAAAACTATAACTTTGACAATCAATTAATAAGTCACATATGAGAAAAATATTATTTTACGCCTTAATTACTGCGTTTGACATTCAATTAGCCCGTTTCTCCAATTCTGTAGATATCATATATCTGTCTTGTGTATTATTTGTTTTAATTTGGATTTATTGTTAATGTGTCCAGATTATATAATGGGTATATTATATCGTATGTTTTCACACTGACGCGTGTTAAAGAATTCTAGATGAGTTAGATTTTTTCTTCTAAGAAATAAGATTTAAAGTAATATAACGCAAAATATAAAAATGACCTATAACACATTATTAATTAAAGATCACTCGTGTATCAAATATGTGTGTTATTTATAAAGCGAATTAGATTGATAATGTGATATCATAGCGAGGAGAATTTTACGCCAATATAATTATGTATATATATATATATATAGTATATAATAATAAACTCTGTCACATGCTCATATATTTCATTGTAGAGTATGTATGCGCGATATATTGTCATCACTACGCGTATTCGATCCGGAATTATTTTGATTCAAATGATAAATTAAAAGTGTAAACAATTCTGAGGTATTTATTTTGCATTATACATACAGAAATTATCTATTAAAGTCAATAATGTCAAAATCATATATGACAAATACAGCATGTTGTTTCTTTAAATTTATATACTTTTGTTACTGCCAAAGGCGCGTGTAGATGAGATGTATCAAATCATCTTCTCGAGATTAGATTTGTCGATAAATTGAAGAATTGAGTTCACAATATGAAAAAAACTCTAAAGCCTTCAAACAATTTATAATTAAGAAATAGAATGCATAATTTCTGTAACTGCATATTAACAAGAATTATTTAACTACATATGTAATACTATGAGAATGCAAGCAATGTTAAATATATAATATTTGTTAGTTTAGCAATGTATAGTATAAAAACATAAACAATATTCTTTTTAGTATAATTATCGTTGTTATAATATTAATAATTTAAAAAAATTTATGACAAGAGAAAAGCATCTTTTTAGCAGAGCTAAAATATCTTAATTTAAGCCCTATTTTACATTATATGTAAATACACTTGCATGTGCAAAAAGTTTACTTGCAACATATTTTGTTCTTATATACGTTTGTTGTTGTATGATAAAATTTGATGTCTGTCTGATAATATCAGGCAAAATTTTCCAAATTAATCTATATCAAGATAAACTTGATAAGATTATAACAAAGATTGATAACTTTGATTATAAAAGGATGTTAGAAACATAGAGTGAAAATAAAGAAAAAGTATCATATAATACATATGCAGTAATTACAAAAGGTTACAGTTATAAATAAGAAAATCTTTGTTAGGCGAGTTTTAAAATATAATGTTTTACTATGTAAGCTTCGGGTTTTGTATCCAAATACACCAAGATATTTTACAGGATGTGCTGATTTCAATGGGATCAATCATAGTTATTATTTTGTATTATGTATCTTAGTGAAAAGTGGCTCAGAATATGTTATTGTCAATTAAAAATATTCACAATAGATGTCAATAACACTAGTACTGCTTATATTATAGCTAAGTCAAAATACGGTAGTAGGTATGTTAAAGCTTCAAATTTAGTATTTTGCCAAAAGTTTTTCATTAATAATACTTCAAAATTGTTACACATTTCACAAGTAGTGATGACAAAACCAGTTGGCAAATATGTGGAGGAATGTATTTTTAAATGTAAAAGAATAATTCTAACAGTTTGGAAATAACCAGTAAAATAAATAATTACTGTTCACAAGCATGATTATTTTTGTGCAGATAATAAAATTCAATAGAATTATTGTATTAGGTAATCAATTTTAAAAATTCAATGTTAGAAAATTTTTATTAAAATGATAACTAAAAAGTGAAATAATTAAATTAGCTTGCTTCTAAGGTATATGTATATTTTAAAAACAAGAAACAAATAATGGCATATATGTATATATAATATATATATATATATATATATATATATATATGTACATATATGCCACACATACCAATATGCTTTTTTTCTAATTATATATCAAATACAATTTAATGAATAATTAATTAATTTAAACAATACGAAGAAATTAATCTGAATTTTTTTTTACAAAATCTATTTGAATCGGAAGAAGAAATTCTCATCGAGTAGAATTTAAATCAGCAATAATGAAATATAGTAAAGAGCAAAGGTAAACCTGTACTTATCATGTGAAACACATACGTACACACTAGTCGTATGAGCGAGATCTGGAGCGAGATCTTGATCGCGAGTAATTACGCCGCAACGGCGAGTAAGTAGGAGAGCCACGACGCCGCGGGCTGTAGCTTCGAGAACGGCTACGACCTCTTTCTCTGTCTTCGCTGCGTCCTCTATCGCCACCGTTATGATCTTCCTTCACACGAATATAAGCTACTTCGCCCTAAATCATGTTAAATCAAACGGTCAAAGAATATTAAGAGAACAAAGTACAATAATAGATTATACAAACACATAAAGGCAAAGCATGAAAGCATTAAAAAAATATAACACATTTAATATATATATATACAGGGTGTTCTCAGGTTAAATGGCCAAACTTGAAATATGAATTTAGGACCTTAAAACAAAAAAAATTTCCTCTGGAAGTATGCTCGCAAACGGGCGAGCACACTTCCAGAGGAAATTTTTTTTGTTTTAAGGTCCTAAATTCATATTTCAAGTTTGGCCATTTAACCTGAGAACACCTATATATACTAAAAATATATGCGTATTAAAATCGCATATTTTATATATATATATATATATATATATATATATATATTTTACATACATATTATATATTACATCATCTATATATGAAAATTATCATTTCAATGTAAAAGCAGCGATAAAAATAAAATTAAAGATAACATCAGCAGATCGTACCTCGTGCGATCTAAACCGTGAATCGTCTAATTTCTTCACGGCATACTTCATGTCGTCGTGCCGTAGAAATTCAACGACACCAGTACCGTCTTTATAAACGTCGGCGAAGCATACGTCACCGGCTTCGCGCATATGATCCTTGAGATCTTGCCAGCTTCCGGTTGGTGGCAGACCACTTACAAGCACTCTATACTGTGATCGTCGCGCTGGAGGACCTCGACCGCGGGAATTGCTCATTTCACCCCGGCCACCTCTACCGCTATCCCCAGCTCCGCGTCCACCGCGAAAATTATTGCTGGGGCCGCCACCACGTGGAAACTCGACTCTTAATCTATAACCATCATAGTCGTAACCGTCTCTTGCGTGTACTGCGTCTTCCGCATCTCTGAAAAACATACATATGTGCTTAGAATTTTCTTCTATTAATAATAAAGCTATTACGTAACTCTTAAGAGATCGCATATTTGTAAATTTTTTCACAATATAGGAAAATTAATAATTATGATAAATATCATGTGTATATATATATATATATGTACAAAAGCAATTATATTTATACAAAATATCAGTTAAAATTATACTGCAATGAATCATAGAATTGTATTCTATGTACAGGAAGTAAAGCCGAGATAAAATTTGATATATGTTGAAGACTTTTTTAAACAGATATCCTTCTCTGGTAAATAATAAAAGAAAATATCTGGTATTTTTCTATGAAAGGAATCTTATATCCTAAAATAGAAATAATTCTATTAGGTTTATAAAAATAATCATTTTTATTATTTGTTAAATTGTATATATATATATATATATATATATATATATATATATATATTGTTCCATAAATAAGAAGTGGATTTTTATTGTTCTTTCTCTGCAATAAAAAGCATAATTTCAAATGCAATGTCGTACATATAAAACGGTGAATCAAATAGTAATAGGTAGTATAATAAAAAATATTCTAGACATTCATATGTGTAATCTATATGCATACATGGTATAAATACATATATTTGTGTGTGTGTGTGTGTGTGTGTGTGTGTGTGTGTGTGTGTGTGTGTGTATATACGTGAATTTTTGGCGTGCATAATTTTCGCTAGACACTTACCTAGGATCATCGAATTCAACGAAAGCGAACGGTGGTCCTCGGCGATTTTTCAGGTCAACGAAAGTAACTTTACCAAACTTGTAGAAAAGATCTTGGATGTCCTTCGTACGAATATCGGGTGGTAAATTTCCCACGTATATTCTACACTCGTTCCTACCGCCGTGAGACATATCTATTTTCTCGCCGTACTGTGGGAGTACGGTGCTCGAATGTACACGAATGTGCCCGAAAAGGAATTCTTGTAAAAAGTAACGTAATTTCGGAAACGGAGTAAGTAAAATCTCATCCAACTCTTCTGCGCGTTCAGAGAAACAAACAAGATGGAGACACCGGGTAGTAGCGTGACTGAGCGTGAAATCCGTTGGTTCTTTACATCCGTGAACAGAGAGACGCCTGAAGGGCCAAGCCGCCGCTTTTCCCACGCTTTTTTCTTCTAGTATACTAGCGCCACCTAGATACACTTTGAAAGGTCGAACTACATGACCGCAAATTTTATCATGGTAAAAACAACCGATTGGTTCATGTCCGTACTAGATCCAAGTACACGAAAATATTGAAATGAGTTTATTATTATATTACACATTACACATTATATTATATACACATACATATTATATTTAGCTACGCGTAATCTTTTTTTCATTGTAATACATTATGGATAACAAACTAGATATATATACATCCATATTATTCAAATAATTATATTTTAAATTATAATTTATTATAATACAATTATATATATATATATATATATATATATATATATATATATATATATATATATATATATATATTATGCGTAAATTATTATTATTATAACTACAATTATATATATATATATATATATATATATATAATTGTAGTTATAATAATAATAATTTACGCATAATATAGTTATAATTGAATTTAAATTATCTATTAAAGATTCACTTCTTTTTAACTGAAAAAATATTACATCTACTGCAATAACAAAATGTTTATGAAATTATGCATGCTTACACTGTGGATATATGAAATCATAAATTGCTTAGGCTACAAAAAAGTGGTACAAAAGAAGAAACAAAGTAGAAAAAGAGCTATTAAAAGATGTAAATTATTTTATTTATGATCTGTGTGTATAGATATCAATAAAATACATAAGCTTATAAATACAATAGATTCATTGCATTGCATGAGTTTGTTATAACTGTTAAAAAATTATATAAATATTATTTATTTTCATAATAATTTGTATAGTTATATATATAATTATAAATTCTACGTGATAAAAGTTATATTTACATGTGATAAAATTCTTTATTAATGATTCATATATTTAATAACTAGACAGAATATTTCTAGACATGTCTTATTTTAGATATTAACAAACTTTAAGCATATGTAAAACAAGAATAATTATATTTCAAGTTGATATGTCTTTATATATAGCACCAACTACAGGACCTTTGTGATGTATAATACACTGTCTGAAATTGATATAATAACACAATTAATGTAAAAATATTCATTGATATAAATTTTTGTCTTAAATTATCGATATCAAGAATCAATTTACCTGCTCTCGTTTTGAAGCGATATGATCGGTGCCTTAGATTTAGGTTCTAATTTTGCAACTAAACCCGATATAGCTGCTACTAATCCTGCACTGTCACTTGAAGCATCACCTTTAACTGCAAAAGTTTTTTTTTATAATCTTGCACTCTGATTTTGTGAATTTTATATTTATAATTTTCTACAATTTCTTTGATGTTATGTTTATATAATTTTGCACTTATAATTTTAATAACTTATTACCTCCTAAACAAAGACCAGAATGATCTACTAAAATACAGCCAATGATGCCTTCCTTAGTATACCTGAAGAATTAATATTTATAGATATAATATTTATATAAATTAAATGATCAAAAAACAATTTACAAAATTTATATTTTGTTAAAATTATTTTGTTAGTTTAATATACAAGTTATATATATTTATTTTAACATATATATATGTACACCTTACATGTCATCCAACGTTTTAACCAAATTTCGCTCCATTTTCAATACTTTATCTCGACACTTGTGAAAAAAGCTGTTTCTGTTAAAAATGAGTACGTTTAGTTGGAAAATAATTGCGTTATCTCACAGATCTCACTTCGAAGTCACTCGTTATTTACGTTTATATGTTCAGCTAACCTTCGATGACAGTTCGTGATACGTGTATCACAAATACACAAATATATACACACATATAAATGTACCACGTGATCAGTCTCAGGCAATTTTGTATACCCTGCGTCTTTAATAAAGGCTGTTATGTATGGTAATTTGAACTTTGCTCTTCTCTTCCGTTGTATTATAAAACGTATTGTACAAATAAATTATGCACGAACGTTGAATTAATTCCCAAACATTTAGAAGAGGAATTATATCGTTATAACACGGTAAATTTCGTTGTATTTGTATATCGTATTTTATTTCATATTCTTGTTGTGCTGCTTATTTTGACAGTCGGTTCAGAAAAATAAAACAAATCTGTTTATACAATTAAAAAGAAAGAAAATAAAAGTTTACGCGATAAAAATTGTCGAAAAGATCATATCGCGTACGATTACGTTATCATTGTGCGACGCAGATATTTACAGGACACTCGGTATAATTTGTTATATATACGTACCACGCAACGGGGCCGACGTGACTTGTTCAGTGACAATCATGGCTGGTAAGTGAGAAGATGTGAATTTATTTGTTGCTGTTATTTCGTTGAAAAAAACATAAACTATTGAAGAGGATAGGCTTATTATTGCGGCGTCATTATGTTAAATCGATTTTTTGCCATAAAAAATATTTATTTGCGCTTTTACACTAACGGTATTCGAATTTAATGGAATTAAATTTATGAATGTTCTAATTGATGATAAAAGTTGCAACATGTGTGTGTATATAAAAAAATATATACTTAATATTCAAAGAAATTTATTGTTTATTAAGTTTTGGAAATATTTCATAGCTTAAAAATATGAATTGTTATTTAAATATTTTATCGAAAATTAAATTTATATATGAATAATGTTTTAAAATGATCACAAAAATGTTGCAATATAAAAACATAAATTTCAAAATTAAAAAGTTTCTGTTCTCTCTGTGTAAATCTGTTATTTTTTTTAAGGTTTATTACATATATAATTGACATTTTTACCTATACCAAATAAATATTAAATATTAAATGCAACATTAAAATAAAAATTAAAAGCAAATACTTATATAGATATTTTAAATATATAAAATTTAATTTAATTTTTTTTAATTTAATAATATTTACTTTAATAAAAAAATTATATAATAGCATAATTGTATATTTCCTTTTATTTATTTTTTCTTAATAAAAAGCTAACAAATAATTTTTTGTTATTTTAGGAGTAAATCCTTATAAGCATCTGCTAAAATCTATTACAATTGGACAAAAAGAATGTCAATATTTTGATATTGGCAGTTTTGGCACAAAATATGGTAAGATAAATTTCTTATTTATTAGTTTGCTATGTTTTATATCTACTGAATAAATTATAATATTTAATTTCTGTTATATAGACAGGCTGCCATTTTCCATTCGAGTTCTCTTGGAAAGTACTGTGCGTAATTGTGATGATTTTCAAGTAATGCAAAGTGATGTTGAGAAAGTTTTGGATTGGGAAAAAAATCAAGCCCTTCAAGATGGAGCTGAAGTGGCTTTTAAGCCAGCAAGAGTTATATTACAAGTAAAAAGCAAAATTTTTAGATTTTATTTAGCAACACATATAAGAAATATACTTATTGTTACTTATTGTTACTTATTATTACAAAAAGGATTTTACTGGAGTACCAGCAGTTGTGGATTTTGCTGCGATGAGAGATGCTGTGAAGAGACTTGGCGGTAATCCTGATAAGATTAATCCAATCTGTCCATCAGATCTTGTAATTGATCATTCGATACAAGTTGATTTTATAAGGAGGTATGGTGCACTGCTCTATCAAATATGTTTTGATCATTTTGTCAATAACGTTTTCTACAAAAAATAAAAAAAAAGGTTATCATGTATAAGAGCTTAAAGGTTTAATATTTCCACAACATTACGTAAGTAAGAACGTTTTACATAATACATTTGATAATATTGCAAAAAATGGAAGTAAAAAGCAAGAATATTGAACTCTATAATACCATACGTCATTAGATAATGTGATCAAAATAAATCTGAACATTTTTGTATGTTTTAGCTCTGATGCCTTAAAGAAGAATGAAGAACTTGAATTTGAGAGAAACAAGGAACGTTTTCTGTTCCTCAAATGGGGTGCAAAGGCATTTGAAAATATGTTAATTGTACCTCCTGGAAGTGGCATCGTGCATCAAGTGAATTTGGAATATTTGGCAAGAGTAGTATTTGATTTCAACAATCTTCTGTATCCTGACAGCGTAGTCGGTACTGATTCTCACACTACTATGGTGAATGGTCTTGGTGTGCTTGGGTGGGGAGTTGGTGGAATTGAAGCAGAGGCTGTTATGCTTGGTCAAGCAATTTCTATGTTAATACCAAAAGTTGTAGGATATAAATTGGAGGGTAAATTGAGTCAATATGCTACATCCACTGATCTTGTTCTTACAATTACAAAAGTAAGATTTCCCTTCAGTTAGTTAAAAGTAGTTAATAATAGAATTTAAGCTAACTTAGCTAATAAATAGAATTTTTTGGTTTTAATATATTATAGTTACATTTTATATAACTTCATTAATATTTACAATATTATATATTATCTTACATATTACAATATAATTTAATATATTTAATGGAGTTTTAATAAATTTTTAATAGATTTTTAATGGTTTACAATGAATATTTAATATTAATGTCATGATGACAAAACAATTAAAATATGCATATAATATCTTTATACATACTTATAGAATCTGCGGCAAGTTGGAGTGGTCGGAAAATTTGTTGAATTCTTTGGGCCGGGAGTAACGCAATTAAGTATCGCGGATCGTGCTACTATATCTAATATGTGTCCAGAATATGGCGCAACTGTAGGCTTCTTTGCAGTAGACGAACAAAGTTTGGCATATCTCACACAAACAGGTAACGTTTTTTGTATCCATGAAAGACATATTGATACAAAACGATTATTCCTATAGAATATTTTCCGCGTTATCTACATGTATTTTCTCTACAACAGGTCGATCCGAAGAACATATTAATAGAATTAAGAAGTATCTTAGAAGCGTACGCATGCTAAGGAATTATGACGACGCCAGTCAAGATCCAATCTTCTCCGAAATAGTCACTTTAGATTTGAGCACCGTAGTTTCAAGCGTCAGCGGACCTAAAAGACCGCACGATAGAGTTTCAGTATCCGACATGCAAATAGACTTCAGAAATTGCCTCGTAAACAAGGTCAGTGTTCTTAAATATTCCTGCATGAAAATATATATTGCACTATCAATTTCTACCTCACAATTTTTGTTTACTTAATAAGTGATATATATATATATATATATATATATATATATATATATATATATATATCATTTGTGTGTATATATATATATATATACACACACACACACACACGACAATATTACAAACTATCGACGATGTAAAATTACATTTACCAATTATACGCTTAGGAAAGATGATTAATTAGTACATGCGAGGGACGAATATTACCCAGTGACAATAAATATAAGCCAAACTAGGTTATATTCATCTCACTCATTGTACCTTTGTTCTGTTGATTATAATGTGAACGCTAGTCTTTATTTTCTCTTATTAGAAAGAAAAACTTATAACGAAGAGAAAAATGCAGAGAATGATGAAACATTTACTGTGATATGATTACCTTATTTTAACATATCATAGTAAAAGTTCCTTTGAACTCTGTCATCTAAAAATGTAAAATTAATTACTCGCAAAACAATCTGTAGAACTAGTACGAATTCAATATAATCAAACGTGTTTGCTTTCACATGCTCATTTTGACAGGATATTAACAATTTTTATATATCAACTTATACAATAAACATATGTTAGTAATACAATAAAATAAACTCGCGATAAAGAGGTATATCACATACATCAATGGTATTAATATTAAATTGCTGCTGGAAACGCACGTTATTCACACAATCGAATAATATTCCTGTATCTTGAACATTTAAGCTTTGTTGATCTAGCTTTATGATTTTTTAATTATTCAGCATATAGTTAGATCACCAAAGATAATTGAACAAGACGTGAGGTATCTTCCGAACGATGATTCTTCAGGTGAGACGATATCTCTTGCCATTAAAGACGAGTATATGATCTAGTCACAAATTCTCTGTGTATACTAGACCTATATTCGTCCCCATGTCAAGAATTTTGAGAAATACGGATGAGATGCTCCAAGGAAGTATTAGGAATCCAATATTGGATGCAATCATCACCCGGTGAAGGTTTTATCGCATCTTTACCGGATATGATCACATCCAACAATAGATACACGGAGAAGGCTTTTCTTTCTTCTCGATCCACTTGAAAAAATATTTTAAACTGACACTTTACATACATACAATGAATTTTTGAATAGCACAAAATTATACGAATTTTTCATTAAATTCTCTTTATATAGGGCATGAAGAAATCACTGATTTGAAATTTATGCATATAACGATCGTTGAGAGATGTTATGTTTAGAGGCGTAAAATAAAATCCCGATAAACTACAATATTTTCTAGATAAGACTACTTCAAATCGATTTAAGAAAATTACAAAGATGTATAAACTTACTTCGACCTTAAGTACTGCTCGATGTGTTGGTGGACGATTCATCTGTTCAACTGCTCTTTTTATTACACTTCGGCCCTTTTATACCACTAGAATGGGTCCTTACCCCTACCAGAAAGGTAGGCTTTTGCAATCTCCAATGAGTGTTTGAAATTGATTACTCACCAAATTACTGACAATGAGAAATCTTTACTGAAAATTGGAAAAAATGATATACTTTAAAAGTTTAAATAAATTTGAAAATTATGTTAATATTATATATTATATATCTTGCGCGCGCACACTTTTTTGCAACATTATATGTTACACGTTTATGTGAATTATTTTTACATTTACTAGATTTTTCTAGACAAAGTATAAAAATACAAGTGCCAACGTAATGTATAGTTGTACTAAATATTATATACAAATTTATTATATTTACTTCGCGATCACAGATTGAAAAAGATAGTCTTGTTCAGATTGATGGTCTTGATCCAGTAGATGAACCACGACGAATGATCGTTTAACGAATGGAAACAATACGTGTTTACGAGTGTTTAAGAACGTGTCGATCGATTTCTATTCAAAATGTTCAACATTGGCGTCGCGTTACATGGCCTATGACAGTCAGAACACTTGCCGAAGAAACTCATCCACATGAATCATAAGGCTAATGCTTTCTCTATGTGAAATTTAATTCTCTTCTTCGCAGTTAGACTTAGCTATCGAAAACGAAATCGTAGTTGATTAAAATCGATAAGAAACATATTTATGTATACTCTTCACTAATACATGGAAATATGTTAGTACATTATGATATACAATAGAAATAATGACAAATTTTTAAATTGATTTTACCATATCAGATTCGTCGAATTTGAATTTAACTCGAAGAAAATTAAATTTTGAAAATTTATAATTTTCTAAACGTCAAAAATATTATTTGTTCCTCAGTTAAATTTTTTATTTAAAATTTTTAAGTTTTTTTTTCTTTTATTAAAAATTTTTAAACTTGTTGAGAGGATGACTTTCTTCAATATTAAATAAATTTGAATTAAATTCTATCAAAGGACACATATCAAAATTTGATTTATTTTCCCTGGTTACATGTTATATATACGTAACACATGTGATAAATATAAAGATAAAATAATATGTAAAAATTAATTTTAATATTTCTAAAGGCAACAGCCTCTTCGTGTGAAAATAAGAGAAGTGTAAAAATATTTTTAAAATATGAATTATGTGATTTCGTTCATGTGTGCTTTTATATGTTTTCATTATTAAAAAAAAAAAAGGAAGTTTTATTTCTTTTTATTTTGCAGCTTTAAAATATGATATTTTCATTTCAATCATTAGATATATGTCATTATTTCGCGATCATAATGACTTTCGACATACTTGGAACACGCATATACGGTAAAATTGATTAGCTATCATCAGCAGCGTCATCGTTGTTTTCTAAAATCAGTAGTTAAATTAAGAAGAAGAGAAATTACAAGATTTTTTTTTTCAATCAAAATCAGTAAAATTAATAAATATCAGGCTATGTTATATTTTTATTTGCGGATTTTAAGAATTTTCTACTATATTACGTTTATGAAAGAATAATTGCATGTGGCAGGATAAAATCAACTTGAATTTCAAATTGAAATTATCAATATTTTTAGTACAGATTGCTGGACTCTTCTTGACACGCTACTCTATTTTTACCCTTTGGAACGTAAGAGGATGTGCGAATGTGACACTTGACAATTTATGAGGGAAAAAATAATTCGTACACGTACCGTTGATCGATCGATCCGTCCGCTTCGTCGGAGAAGACAAAAGTCTTTGATCGCACTTCGCATAAGTTCTGGAAGACGTATATTCAGACTCGCGTTGAAATTGCTGATACAACATCCTACTACGTTCGTTTTGCAAAGCTCACACATTTCATTGCAAACGAGCCATCGTTTGACATGCATGCTGGTATATAGAGGTAGCTCGGATTTCTCATTAAAGCACAATACCTCTAGAACCGATAAAGAAAAAAGATACATTTACGAAAACCGAATTTCGTTTGACAGATAAATTTTTATAAAATTTAGTTAGACATTAATAAATGCGATATACTATAATAATTATTCGATATACATAATTATGAATTAAAACAAGACACAATATATTTGTTTACATACACAGAAAAAAAGAATATTCTTACTTTGACAATATCTTTAGTTTCAAGATGTAAATCTTGAAATGAGATTATATTGTGTTGAACAAAGAAAATTTGCTTGGATGAAGACATTTTATATAGTTCAACCAAGAAAAATATATTCTTGTTATTTAAGAATAATTTTCTTGAATGGAGAGGAAAAAAATTCTTCTAAGAAGATTATAAATTGTTGCGTATATATGAAACAATGAACGCGTTCATATGAGTATATAAGTTTTGATTTGACACTTACTATTTTTCTGTGTAATTACACAAACTTTTTAAATTTGTTATTAGTATCTATATAGTGTTATGTATAATATCTGCCTCAAAATATTCTAACATACGGTTGTTATCTTTTTAATATTTAATAACATTTTTTTTATTTATTATTTTTTTACATCTAAAAAATAAAAGTCATCGAAGATCGTCGTTATTGAATCGTTTACGTGTTAAATATGCATACGGTCGTAGACCTCGTAATTGCTGAAAGATTATTGCGAACCCATACTGCTTCTTCAGCAAATCGTTTACCGGACACTGGATTTCCATATCACGACATTAAGTTCGCTCATTGAACCCCACCAAATTTGTAAGGTGAAATCACCAAACTGGGAACAATAACATGCTAAATAACAAGAAGTATTACTCACTGTTATTATTAGCTTACAGTTGTTTATAAATTTCGTGGTTTCTTCAAAAATTCATTTTTAAGGAGAATAAATTAAGAAACAAGTACAAAAGAGCTACGTGATAGAATATTAAATACTTTTAATAATTTATATCTGCTACGATGTGTTTCCTATTTATAATATTTTTGTTTAAAAGATATATTTTTTATTTAATTAGCATTATTTAACAACCATTGCTTATATTATTTAACTTGAATTTATGAATATTTGCTTATAATTTAACACAGAGATATAATTTAGTACAATTTTAATAAAGTCCGAATTTTTTTATATACAATCTTTAATATCTTTTTTTTATTCAGCTAGACATTTCTTTTAAATTTAGACTACATTAGTTTAGACGTTAATGAGCTTTCCATTAGATAAATTGATAAAAAATTAAATATTATTGTTAACAAGTTAAAATGGATTTTTTATCTTAAAATGATTGCATACTTAAATATAATGAAATTCTTAAAATTTGAAAAAAATGCTTAAAGCGACTATTTTTTTTAAATTGCAGGTAAGTTTCAAGGGCTATGGTTTAACACCGGCAAAGGTGAATACTGTTGGAAAATTTCAATTTGAAGAAAAAGAATACGAGTTGAAACATGGCTCGGTGGTCATCGCGGCGATTACCAGTTGTACAAATACTAGCAACCCGAGTGTTATGCTTGGAGCAGGTACTGAATTTTATATAAATTCTATCAGAAAAATTTAACAGAAATATATAGAAAACATTAAATATAAAAATTTAATACGATTGATATATTAACATTTTATAATTTATTACGTTTTGTATATTCTATGTTATATTTTTTTCTCGAAAATATCACTTTATAGAACATTTAGAATAGAATGATAATAAACGAAAATTTTCTTATATATACGAGAAAGAATATTTACTTTATTAATGTATTTTACGTGAAAACTCATTAGTAGCAATATTATTTAATCATGAAAATCATTCTTTTATTAAGATTATATGTAAAATAAAAATACTTACGACTAAAATTTAACATAAAAAATTCACTATTACATATGAATTAGGATATATTTATTTGTGCAGGTCTTCTTGCTAAAAAGGCGGTGGAAGCTGGTTTAAATGTCGAGCCGTACATAAAAACATCATTATCACCTGGGTCTGGAGTTGTGACTTATTATCTCGAGGAAAGCGGAGTGATTCCGTATTTGACAAAGTTAGGATTCGATATCGTGGGGTATGGATGTATGACTTGTATCGGAAACAGCGGTCCGCTTCCTGACGCTATAATTGAAACTATTGAAAAGGTAAGATATTTGACATGAACATAATTTCGTTTATGTTCCACTTAAAAGTATCAAGTTGACAGTTCTTTTCTTTTTCAATGAAAAATAAAATTCCGAAAAATACAAATAATTTTATAATTGTCAAATGAAATCAAAGTCGTATTTAAAAATCGCAATTGTAAATTTAATGATTTATTCGATTTGAAAAGAATCTATGAAATCTGTACAATATCTCGTCAACTCAAATAATTTATTTTACAAGTTTTATATGCTTTTGTTAAATATTTGTTTTGTCTGCAGAAAGAACTAATCTGCTGTGGAGTTCTATCAGGTAACAGAAATTTTGAAGGCAGAGTCCATCCGAACACTCGGGCGAATTATCTAGCATCTCCGCTTTTGGTAATAGCATATGCTATTGCCGGTACTGTGGATTTCGATTTTGAAAAGCAACCATTAGGTAAATGTTTTCAGAAATTATAAAAATATATACAAGAAATTTCGAGGGAAGAGTACTTTACAGAGTGTATATTTATATGTATGTATATATGATACATGTATGCGTTTAAGGTCACAAGTCTAATGGTACTCCGATATATTTGCGAGACATCTGGCCAACTAGGACGGAAATTCAAGCTGTAGAACAAAAATATGTCATTCCGGCTATGTTCAAAGAAGTTTACAGTAGAATTGAACAAGGCAGCAGCAATTGGGCGAATTTGGTAGCGCCTAGTGGCAAATTGTACCCTTGGGATGTTAGTTCAACATATATTAAAAACCCACCTTATTTCAAGGATTTACAAAAGGTCATTATATAATTATATAATTTATTGCATAAGTTTAGTGTCCAATCCACTTTCTTCAAAAAATTTAAAAGGACTTAAATTTAGGTTTTTTTCAATTTTTTGAGCTAGCTTTTTTTATTTCTTAACAATCCTTGTATATCTGAAGCACTATTCAAATATCTAATGTTAGTGTAAAAACTATTGGGATCTGTACATTAATAATATATAGTTGTAGAAATTTTGAAGATCGTTTCCTTGATATTTCTGTGTACTGAAACAATTGCAATTTCTTATCTCCTTTGGGCACGTTCGGGGAGACACTATATAGCGCTACCAGTGTCGTTCTATCTTTGTTACTCATTAAAAGTTGAACAAAGATAGAACGAAAGCTGGTAGCGCTATATAGTGTCTCCCCGAACACGCCCTTTATAAAGTAAAAAATATATCATTTTACAGGAGCTGCCTTTAATAAAATCAATTACAAAAGCGCGAGTGCTTGTGAACCTTGGAGATTCCGTTACGACCGATCACATTAGTCCAGCGGGTAGTATCGCGCGTAATTCGCCAGCGGCGAGATATCTATCGAATCGTGGGTGAGTTTGATGTACGATGGACACGAAAGACGTTTGAAAATTAGTTCAAATTTCTTAATATCATGTCTTTACTTCCAGCTTGACTCCGAAAGATTTCAATTCTTACGGTTCGCGTAGAGGGAACGACGAAGTGATGGTACGGGGCACATTCGCTAACATTCGTCTGATGAACAAATTCATCGGTAAAGCGGGACCACGAACGATCTACATTCCAACTAAAGAAGAGGTACAGCTCTCTATTTAGTTTCAATAATTTTGCTCGATTATTTACACTGCAACGTCGTTCGTTTTTTAATGTGACAGAACGATGATACATAAGCGTTAAACAATTCAAATAAACGAGATATAATTCATTAGAATTCTTTAAAAATATTTTTTTTAATAATTTTAGAATATGTATTATATTAAACGTATATTTATGTAATTTTTAAAATACACACAAATGATTTATGGAGAATTTATGTTATTTAGATGGACATATTTGACGCAGCCGAGAGATATATCAAAGATGGAATACCTTTGATTGCTTTAGTTGGTAAGGAATACGGATCTGGCTCTTCCAGGGATTGGGCCGCTAAAGGACCATATTTGCTTGGTATTCGAGCGGTCATAGCTGAATCGTACGAAAGAATACATAGGCAAGTTTCCCCCGAATTATTATATTTTTCCGATGAAATTTAACTATATTTTCATCGACTTGTTAAATATATTCTTTTTTTTTTTTTTTTTTTTTTTTTTTTTTTTTTTAAGAAAATATTTTCCGTATCGTAAGCAATATAATATAATCATAAATAATACAGTTTCCAACTCCATAAAAAAAGAGATTTAGTTATTTTACTTAAACGGTTTTGTTTATTTAATTTAAAATCGTTTATTCATTCATTCATTTTTTACTTGATTAATTATTCATTCATGTTTATTTATAGATCCAATCTTGTGGGTATGGGCATTGTTCCACTGGAATATCTTCCTGGAGAAACTGCAGAGTCATTAGGTTTAACAGGCTATGAGCAATACGACATTGCGCTTCCTGAGAATTGTCAACCTGGAGAAAAGATTACTGTGAGCACTGACGATGGCAAGAAGTTCGAAGTGATCGCACGATTCGACACAGAAGTTGATTTGACTTACTTCAAACACGGTGGTATTCTCAATTACATGATTAGAATGATGCTTTGATGAGATTTTCAAAAGGGAATATAAAAATGGCTTTTTTTTTTTAAATTACTTAACAAGAGATACTTAATATATTGGTTTTGGGATATAAAATATATCTCTTTAAGGAAGATTAAGATTTCATAAATGTGCGAAAGAAACATAGATAAGTATGCAGTACTTTATAAATGCTATTCTAACAAATGCCTACTTTTTTTCATCCAAAACGATCAACGTAATTATATTATTTTTATATAACGTGGGTAATTAATATATTCATTTCATAACATCCTAAATTTTCATTAATACTAATTATTTTAATTGGTTTTAATATTCGCTTATGCGAAGTTTATTACAATCGTCTTTGAAAAAATCACTGTAAGCCACGTTGTTCGAAAAATGAGTTCTTTTTTTTTTATATTTTATATAATAGTTATAGTACATAAACATGGGAAAATTATTGTCTTCGCTTTTGTGTATGTATCACAATAGTAATAAATTGTTGCAAAATTGTTGCAGTATAATTGCTCTCCATTTTTTATTATAGATATATTACGAAAATACAAAATATATCATTACAAAACTTTATATCAGAAATGATATCACTTCTTTATATAATTTTTTTACAAGGTATATAATACACAATTTAATTTCTAGAGAGATAGAAAGATAGTTTCATTTGTTATATTTTCTATATCTCTTGCAAATAGTATGTAATAAAACAGTTATAATAATTAATTAATACAATTGTTTGTAATTACATCTCACGAATGGCTGGCCTGACGAGAAACTTAACTTGACTAAATCTCGGTCCAGAGCACAATACAGATGACTGCTATCAAATTGTAGAGAATAAATCGGGCTGTTTGACATTTGCGAATTCATATAATATAACTAGAAATTTTAAAGAAATTTGTAATGATAACATATAAAATGCAAAAGGTGTATAATTGCAGTTTAAAACAAATAAGAACCTGAACGAAATTACGCATCCTTTGATCCCACAGAACAGCCGCACCACAATGCTGTGTTCCTGTAATTATATTGTATTGATAATCGGATGAAATACAATATAATCCTGCATCATTTGGATCCGCCCATGAGCCAACGCATTTCTCGATTCTGAAATCGTAATTATTAACATTCAGACTCACATAATTGCGAATATAACGAGTCGAGTGATACACATATTACCTCAAATCCCATTTTCGGACACATGTATCATAGCCACAGGTGAATAAAGTCTGTGGATTATCCCACACCATATCTAATATTCCAGCACCGTGTCTCCATGGATATCGTATTTCATCGAACATCGCATAACTGAAATCTCTCTATTAGCTTGTTGCACATTGTTCACTACACACCAAAATCATATTCAATCATACATCTCATAACACGATCAATTAACTTGCTATATTAATTTAAAATATTACCGTTTCAGTGTTTCAATATTGATTAAATGAAGTGGTGGAATGTTAGTAGTTCCAGACGAGCCAACTGCGAATTGCATTCCCGTGGGATCAATCGCAAGTGACTGCACTCTATCTATTTTATTCATGAAATCTATGCTAATCTCATTTTTATCGAAATTACTTTCTTCAATATCTACATTTTTTTGTATCTAAACAGAAACAAACACATTATGTTATAAAGTATCATTGCATTATATAAGCAAATCATTCCTTCATCTTACCTTTATCATACCATCAACTGAACCTGATATAATATTTTGTGACGTTGCACCTATGCCATTAATATCGCAAGAATGAACACACTTCAATATCTTTACAACACATGGATAGCTTTTCTTTGGTTCTACCCAATACTGTATATCACCGTTGCTAAAAAGAGTTTTTGCAAAAAATGTTATTATCGAAAAAGACAAAGTGCAAACAGTAACTGGATACACACCTATGACCACTTATAATGAAATTTTCACAGAGGACAAATTTGCAAATATCTACTCCACGTATTTTATTATAATAATTATAAAAGACAATATTATGATTTGGTTCTACATTAACTTTGTTCTTAAAATGATTCAAATTGCGTTTAACACCATAAAGCTGACTACCACCACTCCACCAAAGAGTGTCATTTGTCATTTGCAACCATGGCATCACTTTTACTTTATTTGATATTACAATATACTTGTGATATCTTCCATATTGCCAATTGTAAGATACAAGCCACATAGTACGCGGAGATAATATTGGATTACATCTAAAAAACAAAATAATTATATTCTTTAAGATATCCTTATATAAAATTGTCACAAGGATTGTATCCTTCCAAATTGTAAATAAAATACTAAAATGCATCTTATAAATATTCAATTATCAATATATAATAAAAAAAGGAGCTTAATATCAATATGTTAAGAACAGTTATGTTAATAAGAACAACAAAAGGAATAACACATAATCAAACTTTAAATTAAAAAATTATGTATTTTATTTTATTGTTATTATTAATAAATGTTACTTCCAAGTAACATTTATTAATAACAATGCAATTTATTACTTTGTTTAAATTCATAACTCTAATAGAGAAAGTTTTGATTTAAATAAAGATATGTCAATTTAATTAATCTTTATTTAATTACTATCTCTGTTATTATGTCACGTATAACCTGTAAAACGCACCTCTGACGAAATCTTTCTGACGTTTGATTCGTGACAAACAATCCTCTATTTTTTTTTATCCAGGCTGCATCCGACTGTACAATCTCATAAAATCGCTTGCATACTTCGCTGAGTCGCACCAAATCGAAAGCATCGCAATAATCAAAGATCATTAGCAACACTTCGTACGGCAAGATGTCCAAATGCAAAGTATCTGTCATTTTTTTTATATTATACGTTTCCACTTCTGTCTTTTTTTATTGCATCCACATTAGGAAGAAGTGTCTGCGATTTAATTTAATTGTTTCACACTATAATGTCTTTTTCTTTTTTCTTAAATACCTCCAATACATTTCGTCACACTTGATTATGTTTGACCCAGCGCGTGAACTATATTCTCGACTCTCGAATCTTGATCTTGCTCTGTCACGTGGCATGTCATGGTACACGTGACAAAAGCGGCACATATTTCAAAAGACACACACATCACAGATATGTCACCTCTCTTTGGTGTGCTATTACATATTATTACATTATTGCTTAGCAATTTATACAACAAAATTATATGTTCCATAAAGTCTGTATATATATTTTAAAAAATTTATTTTTTGCATTCCTGAGCTTTTCTCACACAATTTCGATAAAAAGTGAGATATTAAAGATACATTTTTCTAATTTTTTAAACTAATTTAAAAATTAATAATCAAGTTAATGCATATATATGTATAATAATAGTTTTTTAGTATCGTCAATTAAATAAAAAATTAATTTTATTATTTTAAATAATAAATTTTTATAAGAACATTTACACATCATCTTAATAATTGTAGATCGTATATAAATATCGTTTGTATTAAGTATCCTAATTTATTAAGATATGTAGAAATAAAATATAAAAAAGTAAATTTAAACTTTATCTTAAGATATTATATAATATATATTATATATATATGTATTGTACATGTAAGAAAATAAAATTCTTATTTTTTTAATATTAAATATTTATAAAAAAGTTGTATAAAACATTATGTTTCTGCTACAACACAATGTCTCTGTGCATCATCAGGTTTTCTCCATTCAACATTATTTCGTGTGTCTGCAATAAAAAACAAGGGTCTTTTTTAGTTTTTTCACCATAATCTACAGAAGTTACATCTTGGCGATTTAAAAATGATTTGCAATTCTTTACCTGGTGTTTTATGTTTTAAGTACAGAATATGAAGAATGAGATACATTAATGCGGAAAATGCTGCGAGTACTGAAAATATTCTTAAAGTGATTGCACCACCGACTTTCTTGTAGAAGATACCTCCTATTAAACTACCAACCGCGAATCCTGAAAAAAATTCAAATATTTCAAGAATTTTTATTAATTGCAAAAATATAAATCTATACTATTTTTGCAAAACAATTTTTTTTTACAAAAAAATAATTTTCGATGTATAACTGTAACGAATTCTTACCGAAGCCATCGTCCATCCCTGCCACAATTCCTTGAACGGTTGCTGATGTGCCGGGTGGTGATACTGCGCTCGCGTATGCTACTATTGTCGTGTAGCAGAGCGCGTATGATGGTCCTTGCATGAAAAATTCTACCGGAAGTACCCACCATGGTGTTGGCGCGAAAGATATTAATCCTAGACGCAGTGCGTAGCATAAAAAGCAGAATGTAAAGGTGTAACCATATCCAAACTTCTTCAATATTTTACCTGGAGAAAGAAGAAATTTGAGATTATATTTATAAGCGTAAAATACTTTCAATTGTACACTTATTAATATTATTTATGTAATTCCTAAACTTTATGATACAGAAAAATTTTTTATGTGTACCAGAAAACGAGAAGAATATTATTTCGCCACCGAGAGTCTCTGCGGCTACTATTAGACCCTCTATTAACTTAATTTCACCCATATATCCGGTTGCCATAGCAAGATCTTCTAAATACCTAGTTAAAAAACATTAAATAATAATTCTATTTGTATTTCTATCGAATTATGGGAAAATGCCCAAAAATACAATAATAGAAATAAAAGTTTACCAAAATAAAAAGTAAATCATGAAGCTATCAAGAATACCAGCGAGGGTAGCAAAACATAGAAATATAACGATAGGTTTTAATTTCAAAAGAGCACATACATCCTTCATTATACTTTTCGAACTTGACATGAGTGGCAGCTGTAAGAAAAACATATAATAAGAGATGAAAATAATATAATATAAATAAGTAAATATAATATAAATAAAACTATAAATATATAAACATATATATCAAATAATAATGTATAAAAAAATATAATATAAACAAAACTGTCTCTCTCTTCTTATATTATTTTTGCCACTTTTTTTTTTCTTAATTCATAATACAATTACCTCTAGTTTTCTGCAGCAAATTAAATCGACACAAGTAAATGCAAACACGAGAAGAAATGCTGGCGTATAAGTCTTATAGATTCCTCCTTGCGACCACAAATCTACTGTGTAGCCGGATAGAAATGCTGCGATACCAAAACCAATCGTACCCCATACTCGTTGTCTACCGTACCCCATTTGTCCACCTTCACCTGAAAGGATAAATAAATAAGTTGAGAAAAGCATTTCTCCCTTTTTCATAATATTCATGTATAAAACTGGACAGCTAAATTATTGCAAAATTACTTCAAATTATATGCAAATAATATTTTTATAAATATATACAAAAACTCTTACCTAATATGTCAAAACAAATTGCATCGCTTATACAATTGGAAACATTAAAACCAATGTTGCCAAGAGACATTAAGAGGACAAATCCCCAGAAAGTAATAGAAGTATATATACAATGAGTATCGTCGAAATCATGGCAGGTAACATTGCAATTATTTATTATCTTTTGATGACACAATGACGTTTCATTATTATTTAATAGACATGTAGTATCTGGTGAAATGAATGCTTCTCCTTTAACTGCATGAAAAGACACTTGTGTGGAAAAATTCGTATCCTTGCATGTCCAATAACACGTAGTATCTTTTGTACCGTTACACGATGCCATTGCTGAGGTATGCTAAATAAATAATAAATAATTTAAAACGTAGCTAAAAATGTTTGAATAGATTTATAAAAATAAATATATAAATTCATGTAATATTGAAATTTTTACTAAATAATGTTTCTTATAAGAATTCTACTATTATTGCGTTATTAATAAAAAATTGTATTGTAAAAAAATAAAAATTTACATAGTCCATATCGCAAGACGGCAAAGATGAACATGATATGTTTTGAAACTGATGATTCGGTAGCATTGGACCCGGCAGTATTGGTAGAAAGTACATCAAAATGTAACAACCACTCGTTACAGTAAGCAATGTTATAAATATCACTTTTCTCCAAGCGCGAAAATAGTCTACGACAAAGCCGAATGCTGATTTTGCGATCAGAAATAGAATAGGCAAAACCGCGGTTATGGAACCCATAATTAATGGCGAGACACCCAGTTGCTTGCCATACACTGGTAGAAACGGTAAAATAGGGCCCATAGCTAAAATTAGAAAAATAATTATTATTATCTTCTTGCAATATATTTAAAATAATAATTTATCAAACTATTAATAATTAATGTTTAATATCTTTAACGTTATTATAATATATACATTTCATAAATATAATACATATTCTGTCTATAATAAGTATATGATATATAAGATATATTATGAAGATCTTGAGTGTATATTTTATATTTTCATATTTTGTATAGTTATATATATAAATATATTCTTCTCATTATATAAATATATGTATCTCTTTATATTTTGTCATGAAGAAGACATGAAAAAAGTTTTAAATTAGATAAGAATTCTCTTAGTGGTAGTATATATAAAAGAAATATATTTACCTGCCATAAAAAAGAAATAGTGCGCCTTTACAGGCAATTGCTTATAATTGATTTTCATGATATTCAGATAAAAAAATAGATACTGGTATATCCAAAAAATTTTGTATCCTTATACTTTACACTTTTATGCAGATAAAAATATTAAATTGATGCAATCATGTTTACAATTTAATAGTAAAATAATATTACTCATACAGCACATGTCCATAAAAGTCTAAAAGCGACTTAAAGCTGTTTTATCGATCTTTAAGATATCTTTTAGCCTTTTTTATGCTGCTTAGGTTACCTGCAAAAATATCGTGTAAAAGGTATTTCCACAAGTATATTACACATTTTAGCAGAATGTTATAAACACATTTGGCATTTCCGCGAAAATTATATTTCATATAAGATTATATATTTCATAGAATATCGCGTGTGCATTTGAATTTGAATCGCCATTTATATCGCGATTTATATTGGAACTTCAAAAACTACAAACTTCAAACGCTTCCAAAATGGCGCCGCACGATGCTGCGATCAGCTGTTTGTTGTCATATCATTGACACACGCATTTTACGCATGATTCAATGTTTTTTTTTTTTTATAAGCACTCGTTCGCTTGTCGTACACTGTTGCTTGTTGATCAATCGTTACTCGAATATCAGTCTCCAGCCAGAAAGCTGTTGTTCGTCATTCGATAAATTCACCGTATTTATGCTGCAATCCAGCGCATCCAGCGCAAGAAGTTTGCCCCCGACAATTTTTCAGGCCTCTTAATCGTTTAACGAGCTGCATGCTAAAAGTGATACGACTATTAAATCGGAGAGTACCTATATATATATGTGTGTGTGTGTGTGTGTGATCGAAAATACACGCGTTTCTGCTGTCGCCTCCCCAGTTACACTTCTCGCACTTTCGGTACGTAAAAGATGAGACACGTGTATATATATTCGTCCTTTGGCGAGATAAAGAGAAAAGATGCACGGAGCAGAAGGTGCAGTCTCAAGTAAGCTGATTCTCTCGTACTGCTTTAATTAAATGTCACAATTTTCACTAACACTTCTAAAATCAACACATTTCTCGCGTCTGAATACTTAAATGCGTTGTATCAAAAATATACGCTTCAATAGAGCGAGTGCTATTACATAACTATGTCGGCGGCAAAATGAACCATGCATATGTAGCGGGACAGTCTTCTAAAGTTCAATTTCGAAATTATTAAGTATCAGACACATCCGTCTCATTATATAAAATATTATCTTATTTCAGTAAATAATGCATTTGAATAATAAACTGCTCGACACCGCATTTTCGATTCACTAAACATTGCATGTTGCAAAGTTTAATAAAAATACGATAATGTCAAATGTGACTCGTTTAAATTTATTTTTTAATCTTTATGCATATATTCTTTGTACGCGAAGTTGCGAAATTATCATAAAAGACAAAGTTATAATAAAGATCAATTCTAGATTTTACAAAAAAGAACTACAACTGCGAAACGTTTACTCGTGACTGAAACACCTTATCCTATTATATCTGTGGCAACTGCTCTCGCGTCATTATCTCCGAGAGCACGATAACGATGCAAAGTTATCTCGTCGATAGTAATAGCGATTTTCTATACTTTATCTTGCACAATATTGAAAATCATGTAATTTAAATTTTAATATACATATATATATATATATATATATATATATATATATATGTATTAGACATACATGCTATAATTATCTATTTAATTATATATATTTATCATTTGCTGATTTATATCACAGCAATATCGCCGGAGAAATCTTCTCGTCTGATATCGATATTATTCTGTTTAATTATCGATAATGCGGTGGAAAATCAGTTTTTATAAATAAGGACAATAATCTAATTACATTTTTATATGTTCTATTATCTTGCCTCTAATTCACTTGAAGGCCTTTTTAATTTCCTCGTCAGGTCACGTTGCAACGTAGGAAAGTCCGACTCTCGTATTAAATATTTACGTTATCTTCGCGATGATTAGCGCAGAGAAACGCTTGAATAATAATATCTTGGAGTATACGATTATATTCTGAATTGAGATAGATGTTACTTGATGCTCAACTCTTTAACAATGCATAATATATTATCATATAAGAGCGTATGGATGTTCTAGTCATAAATCTTATTTTTTTCAAGCTTTATGATATATCAATCTCTTCACAAATAAAGTGCATTCGTATGCGTACAGAAGCTAATATCAGAATCAAGGACATCTTATCTCACTGCTAATTATCGTGACTCATCATTATAATTGTCATAATTTCCCGCCTACTTCTCTATACCCATAAATAATCGGTCTTTGCATATTGTCTTATACATATTGTTCTGTTCATCTTGTCTCATCTGTTGATTTAATAATTCAATTAATTTATGTTCAATTAATAAATTGTTATTTAAATAAAAACTAGAAAAAAACAAGAATAACATGTATATTTCTAATAAATTATAAAAATATTTGCTTTTGTAAATATTTGTTTTTTTTTAAATTTTTGTATAATTGGATAATTTTTCTAAATATATATGTAATATGTAATAAAAAAATTATTTTTGTTATAGTAAGATAGATAAGATTATGTTCGAAGCTTTCTAAATAAGACCGCATATTAAGTATGTATAAAATAATAATTGGACAAATCCAATTATTATTTTATACATACTTAAAATGCGGTCTTATTTAGAAAGCTTCGAACATAATCTTATTTATCTTACTATAACAAAAATAATTTTTTGAAAGGCATATTTTGTACATAAGCACGTTCTGTTTTATAAATATGAGTTTAAAAAGCGTTTATAGTTTATATAGAGACTCTTTTCGATTAATTTAGAAGTAGGATAACGCATGTTCTTTATCATTATGTTGTAAAATTATGAGAATTTATAAATTTCAAATGAGAATAATTCGCGATATTACTAATAAATAGTATGAATTATGTATATGAACTATAATTACATTACTATTAAATAAGCAGTCTCATCTATTGAAAAAAAATCCATTGAAAAAGTGTATAAGGAAATAGGTATAAATTACGTACTTTTATCAATTATAAATCAATCGTAACAAGAAAAATATGAAATAATTCTTTAACCAGAAGCTTTTGTCTTTTTTTGTAACATGAATTTTTTTTCTTATGATTTACTTAGATTCTGTCATTATGTTCCAAATTTAATTATCTTAAGTGATAAATCAATTCCTCATCAAGTCTGTGAATTAAATTTCTCATACTCTGACAATGTGATAATAGAATAAATAAATAATAACATTTATTAGTTCATCTCTAAGCTAATACGTGTTTTAAAAATTCATATTTTTAAAAGTATCATACGCGCGCGAAAATCAGAAAGAGTAAACATAACGATTATAAAAAAAAAAAAAAACGTTTTTATAATCTCTCAGAAATATATACATTAAAAAGCAAAAAAAAACATTCAAAAATATAAGCTTTAACTTTCAAAACACTTCCTGTAAACAGCGTTATTCTATCTTGGTCTCTCATAAGCAATGTCACTTTCATAATATAACACGCGTCGTACGCATTATATAGAAGTTTCCCATCTCGATCTCTTTCTCTCCCACCAGATGCGTTAATGTGATTCCAGTTTCTTACACACACGCATATACAGACACTTGACGAAATCAGTCGGATCGGTTAGCATCAGCTGTGTACCAAGTCGCCGGACAGTCGGAAGTTTCGATCGGTCGTCACTCGTATGTGTTGTGAATTTTAAAGTTCAATGCAAATTTTTTTCTGCGAATACTTGATTGCATTGAATAAAATTCTCAAAGTCGGATTATTTTCTACAACTTAACTGAACGTATCTCAACTATTTTTTTTTTTTTTCCAAGAACAAGCACGATGATGAGCAACTAAGACGAGTGAAAAATTGCCGCTACCACATGTATAAGGAGAATCTCGATATAAAGTATGCAATGAAAGAAACTGTGATCATTTGTAGCCGTCTCTTAGAACGAGCATCGTGCGACGTTTTTCAAAAATGTTTCAAAACATTTAATAATTATTTAACAGTAAATATTCAATAATTTAGACATTTTCGAATATATTTTCAGAAGCTTAGAAATTTCAATACACGTGTTTAGTGATATAATGCATAAATACACACTAGAATAAAATTATAACGAAGTAAGTTTTGACTTTGAATTATAACTGACTGCAAATTACACAAGCTTAGTAAAACTTATAGATCGGTTTGGCCAGTTGTACAATAAGATATTCTTTGTCTGCAAAAAAATTTCAAGGTTAAAAAGCGAAAGTATACGATTCGTCGAGATATTTGGCGTCGACAAAGTGCATGTTCTTGTATTAAAAATCACGCTATTGCTCTTACTTACTTTTCAAAAATTATTGTTAATATTTTTTAAAATAATAATAATTGTGTAATAATAATTTGGTTTTACAAAAGTACAAAATGTCTTTAACACGAATATATATATATATATATATATATATATCCTTAAGAAAAGGCACTTACAATGTTTTGAATCGAAAACTGTTCAAAATATAATAATAGTTATAAATTTATCACTTAGATAGTGTGGATACAGTCAAATCTTATTGAAAATTGATATTATATAGAACGAAATTATTTTTTGAAAAAATAATTTTTCTAAATATATATCATATTTAATATAAAAAATTATTTTTGTTATAGTAACATAAATAAGATTATTAAAAGTTTTCTAAATAAAATAATTTTAAGCATGCATAGAATAATAATTTGTTAGAATCTGTGACATTTCGAATGTATGCATGCTGATTCAGGAAAATAACTCGGCGATAAGTTTATCGTAGTAAAACGTGATTACTTTACAGTCAGCTTTTATATGATAGCAATATGAATCTGGCAAATGTACATTCGTTAATCAGAAAAAACCTCTGTTCAAAGAATTATGTAGTAAAAAGATTTACCTATTCTCAAAAGGAATGGCGCCAAATCCGAGATCGATCATAGTTTTCCGCATGTTTCATTGGTTTATTTTCACGCTTGTCATCTTTGGAAACATTCACGGATCTGTCAATATCAATAACAAATGTAAGTAAAATTTAAATCGTGATAATATATTATTAGACAATAATTTATTTTACTAAAAATTTTTTAAAAGTATTTTTTATCGACGTATAAAAAGAAAAATATATTTCGAAATAATAATAAAGAATAATAATAATAAATAAATAATAAAAATATTAATAATAAGAGTGTGCCACGAGAAAAAGATTGTCAGTGTCATTGTTCAGTTAAACTGTAAATTGTAAAACTGCTAATTACGTCAAGCGAGTTATCGTTTCGTCATAAAAGGAAGTTGGAAGGTCGTATGGTTAACTATATTAGTTGACGCTTTCCGCGTTTTTTTTCACAAAGCAATTGTCGAAACAAAAATATTTTTCTTCAAAAAAAAAAAAAAATCTTTTAAAAGTTTTTACATACTAGTAAAATTGTATGCAAAATATTAATTCATAGGAAAAAAATATATGTAGAAATATCTGTAAAATGAAAATAATATAATTTTTATTATTTCAAAAAATGATGGCATACTAAAGAATACATCGTAACATTTTAGGGAGACTATGCGTAGTAAAAACAGAACACAATTCAAAAAGAATTATTTCACTTTGTACAAAACTGACTGATGAGACTCCAATAGCATGTGTCATAGAAACCGATAGGTAAGTATTACATATATAAAATTTTTTTGAATTTTTAGTTTTAATATTTGAAAGTTCTCTTTCTCGAGAAAAAGCCATATCTCCGTTGTTCCTTTTCTTCATCTATCAAGAATAACGATGATTGATTCCAATAATATTTCTTCCAATTAAAAAATAACTGTAATATTATACATATATAATAAAAAATACACATTATATATATAATAATAATATATGTCTTATATAAAAAATAATAAAACATACACATGATATACATGAATAACGATTACATCATCGATAGTATTTTGGGAGAATTGCAATTTTTTTTTATTCCTACAGATTTTTACGGAGATGTGACCTTTTTTAGAAAGACTTATTTTATGGTTCGATTAATTTTATTTTTTTTTATACGAGCAGACTTTTCATATACAAAAAATAATTCTAATTTAGGTTCGGCTGTATACATCGTATAATCAAGGGTGATGTCGATTTCACTGTATTGGAGCCAGAAGAACTTGTAGCAGTAAAAAACTACTACTTGTACAAAGTTTTAGTCATAAATGAATTAAAACTCATCCAACACGGTAATTAAGATAAAATTGTATGCAGAGTGTTTTAATGCGTTAAATTTCAAAGATTGATCTTTTGACAAATTTTTCAAATTTATCTTTTTTTTAATGAAAATGTCGAATCTTATAATTTTTTAGTTTTAATTAAAATTTAAAAAATTTTTGTTAAAACATAAGATTTATTCAAATGTAATTAAGTTATACATATTCTTGTACGTATTTACTCTCACACATGTTGAAAAAATTAATTACTATGGCATTATTATGCAGATTATCATTTCTAAAAGTATCCATATTTTAAATAAAATAATCATATTTTCAAAAAAGAGTTAGCCGACATTAACTTAATGTCAAAGTACAACAACCTTTTAAGTGAGACGCTTTTCTTTCAGAAGCGGAGAGTTTTCAAATAGTGGCCATAGCGCATAAAAATGTGCAACGCATATGGGACATTCAAGGCAAGCGATTATGTCATCCTGGCTTTAATAATATGGATACAGTTTTTTCAACGGTTAGTGAGCATTTTTTTCTACAACGCGAGCACGTTAAAATTATTGCTCTTACCTGGTGTATTATCTATCATATATTTCAGTATCTTGAGAACTTATTAATTCATAAAGAATGCGATTCCAACATGACGTTATTCGAGAACAGAATACACGCTTTGTCCAAATTCTTCGAAATGGCTTGTATCGCTGGTCTATGGTCGTCGGATGCGATATTTGATTATCAATTGAGTACGTAATTCTAAAAATATAAATACATATATTAAACTGTGGAAAGTGTAATTTTTAATAATTTTTTCGTATACATATATAAAGTTTTATTACGGTTTACAGAATCGAAATACAAGAATCTCTGTGCTGCGTGCGAAAATCCTTCCAGTTGTTACAACACCGATAAATATTATGGACGACAAGGTGCTCTATTATGTCTCACCGATAACGTGGGGGACGTCGCTTGGGTCAGATTGGACGACGCTCGCGTACACTTTAAGGTAAAGATCAGCTTATCATCCATATTCGAGCTCATTGTTCTTGACTAAGAAAAGAAAAAAAAAAACAATTCGTGTAATAACTTGGAAAGAATCAATCACGTCTGCTGATCTAAAAGAAATCTACGACGGATTGTAGCGCGGATTTCTCTAACGCAATGGTATTAACATCAGCCGTGGCTTGATGCAGGCCGAAATGATCGATACGCAGGATTACAAGTTTCTGTGTCCGGATGGTACTACAAAACCGCTTAAATTCGATGAACCATGCGGTTGGATATCGAAACCGTGGCCGGTCGTCATAGCTACAATGTAAGTGCAATTTATGTTTTCCTAATTTTAATTCACTTTGACACTTTGATACGCGAGATTGAAGAATCAATTATCAGTTATTTTAATTAATTTTTTTTTTACTTAATTTTCGTTAGGAAAAGTGCCGCAATGATTGCCCGCACGATAAATTCCAACACGACAAACTGCTGGAAAAACAACCTGTTGCAGCTAATGGAAAGTTATTATATCACTTTGACCAATGTAGACACACTGGAAGTACCATCCGATTACTTATCCCGATGTAATGTATATATACATCGAATAAAATCTACAATTTTTGTGCTTCACATATTTGAATAATATCAGTTTTTTTCTCTCTCGTGCTTTAGATAACATATATTAAATTAATGTAAATTTTTTAAATGTAAGTTTTTTTTTCGAATTGCACAAACAAGATTAATTCTTATTATCATTAAGAATTTATTAACAATTTAAAGATAGTTAATTATTAATTTGTCGTTTATTAACTAAAATTTGAGAAATTTCAGTAGATTTAGAGAAATAGAAATTAATTGATCTCTATTTCTTTGAATCTATCTTTAATTAAAGAATATTTGAATTGATATAAGATTTTCTAAAAAAAAATATTTAGGAATATATATTTATTTAGAAAGAGATGTAAAATACCTGATATTGTTTTAACGTGACTCATATCTTCCGATTACAGTTCCAAATTTCATGAGCGCTTATGACCGATCGGGTTGTCGTCCTTCGAGAGAAGTTCGATGGTGCGTGGTATCCAATCTCGAATGGAATAAATGCGACTCGTTGAGAGCCGCGTCCATCGTTTATGGTGTGGAACCGGGAATTTACTGTTTCCAAGAAAAGAGTAGAGAATTTTGCTTGAAGGCCATACAAAACAATCTCATGGACATCTTTCTTGCACAACCTGAAGAACTTCTCGAGGCTAGGCTGTAAGTGGAGATCATCCATGGGGAAATATGATAGATGAAAAGGGAAATAGCGTTTTCCCTTCATTTTTAGATTGCTTTTCTTGTAGGAAAGGTTTGAAGCCTATCGTCCACGCGATGAGTAACACAAAAGAGGAAGTGAACAGAATCGTGGCAGTTGTAAAAGTTAATTCCGTATTTATGACCATAAAGGATCTCAAAGGTGCCACAGCGGCCTTCACGAACTACAGAAGCATCGGTGCGACTATAAATATATTTATATTTACATATATATATATATATATATATATATATATATAAATTAGAACATAATTTTATATTTGATGTCAACCGAATTATTTTTAATTGTTTAATTATTGATGTCTTATCAGGCTGGAACGCTTTTGTGACATTGATAAGAAACATGTCCGCCGAAAATTGGGATTGTTCAGATGCGCAGGTTGTTGCAAATTTCTTCAAGAACAGTTGTGTTCTCAATTCGAAAAGCAACAAAGAACTTCCAGCTAATTTGCACTCTTTATGCAAAAAAGGTAAGATATGATGGATACATAGTCGCAATTAAATATAAATGATTATCAGTCATAAAAATATAAAGATATATAATGTACAGAGACACGTGATAGATCATCATATCTAATTTTTGCATAATTTGCTAAAAATGACACGTAATGTATGAGAGATGTAAATCTCGTATGATAAAATTGACACTTTTCTCTGAAGTTAATAAATCCAGTGTAATCACATAAAAACGATTATATTATACACACACATGTGAATAACAGAGAATAGAATCAAGATTATATACGATTTTTTGCAGATATGAAGCAAGCGAACGACGATTTAGAAGCCTTCGATTATTTGACTTCGAATATAGTCGATGTTGCCTTCGTTAATCTCAAGAACATAAAAAGCAAGATAGAAGCTGGTAAGTTACACTGATTAGTTCAGCTTATATTGATGTTCTCTGTATTATTTCTATATTTAACACATACCTCTTTTATAATATCGCAGGTGATTTTTATCACGAGAAAATTGATCATAGAAACATCAATCGGAAGCCCAAGTATAGAATATTAGGTCCTTCGATAGACACTTTGCAAGGAATTCCGTACTTGCTCGCTTGGACAACTCTTGGTTCGGTATAGTTCTTTTTTCTTTAAGAGTAATTTAATATTAGATGCGTTCTTTTCTTTTCTCTCTTTTCTTGTAATTTTGCTCATTAATTCGTATTTCTTCTGTCTTGATAGATAGTATCAAATGAGAATATCACAGATCTAAGACGCCAGGAGATCTATTCCGTACTGTTTGAAATGGATAAGTTGTTTGGGAAGAAACACAATGGACAGACACCTGCGTTCTTGTTGTACGGGCCTTACAACGGCAATCGCAGCATTATCTTTCCCGTAAGTTAAATTCAAAACACTGGAAATATAAAATTACGTAATTTAATACAACAAAAAATTTAAAAAGGTAAAATTGAAGCAATGACATTGCCGTAAAAAAATCGACAAAATTGTTTCAAACTCTAAAGCTCGCTCTTATGCTTTAGATATTTAAAGACAATAAATAAGTTGAAGCAATAATTACAAGAATTATTTTCGCCAGAGATGTACCCATTGTAATTTGCTACGACTCTGACTTTGATTGAGATTTGATTGGTAGGGTTCTCTGCTTAACGTTTCGGCTAATCGGCATCTTCGCACATACAGTCTAATGGACGTTCGAGGACGTCGAGCTTCTCCGAAAATCTTTCATTTCTCGCGCATCCGTAATATACGTAGCCCTTGTTGCAATACGCCCAGGGAAAGTGAGCGCACTTGAAGGATACGGACGGTATTCCTTCAGCGGTCACCGCGATCACGCCCACGTCGGGTTTCGGTGAAGACACGCCGACCTTTTCCTCGAAATCCCGTAATACCGCAGTGATCGCTTCATCAATCGACCTTGTCTTGCATCGCAATCGCTGTAGGATTCGCTGTGCTGGCGCGTATTTGTAGATAGCTTTGTCGCAACCCGAGACGGACACCGAGCCACTCTGATCGACGTAAATGCCGCAACCGATGGCTGTGCCAGTCGCGCTCACGCTTCCATACAGCTTTCCGACTTCTCCGGCCGTCGAGGTCCCGCTGGCGAGATGCTTTTTACGATCGTATGCCACTGCTCCGACCGCGCCGAGCTAATAATGTTCTTTTCGATATCATGTCTCACGAATAGCATAATTATAAGGTGAAAATATTTCTGTGTAATTAGAATGAAACGGTCACAACACAAAAATATTTCAAGTCCATAATTTGTCTAAAGAGACCTGTCTAAATTTCATATTTAAATTATATATTTTATATTTAAAATAGACAGAGAAAAACTCTTTCTTTTAAATAAATTATACTTTAGACTTTATGATTTAGAACAAGAGCAGATTAAATTTTTATTTTAGCAAAGAGTATCATGTTAGATACAAATTTAAGATACCATAAATTTTTGAAATTTAAAAAGATTCTCTTTATTACTTTTGCTTGAATATCTTATATATCTATGAATTTTAAAAAAATTATGAATTGAGTAACTTGTAAAATATCAGGCTCGATCATCGGAGATTCGTCTGATTTGATGATTGCGACCTCCGAGGATAAGCTTTTTTCCTCTTCTCCGTGTCTTTCGATTACACATCCTGGTATACATTCCTTCGTATCAGATTGTTTTTGGCCGTCTTGTAACATCTCTTGTGTCTTTCTCGTATCGTTCAATGTTTCTTACATTCGATATCATCAATTTTACAATTAATATTTTTTATATAGTTATTATATTGTTCCATTGTTCTTTATTTTTACCTTTATCTCTTTCTTCATGTAACGAGGTCTTTGAATCAAATGTTACGACCAATTGACCAGGCGACAAAATAGGAAGATTTGATTCCAAGGCGAACTTTTGCGCTCCTTCCTCGACTATCAATACGTGTTCCGTTTGTTGCAGGACTAATTTGGCTGCAAAAACGTTGAGCGTTTTGGACAGATCACTTTAGAGAGATAAACATTGAATTGTTGTGACAGACCTAACGTTATAGGATGCGTTATATTTCGAACGGCGCCTACGCAACCCACGCGTAAATCGTTTGTCATTATCGCAGCGTCCATCACGACCTCGCCGTTAACGTCTAAGGAACCTCCATACGCGCAATTAAAATATTTTTTATTCTCCATGTGACAAATCGCATGCTCGACAGCGTCCAGCGAACAGCATCCTTTAATTAGATTGCGATACGCTGCCACAGCAGCATTTTTCACCTGCATTCATTTGCCGCGCGTATATTGTATTTTTTTAAAAATATTTTATAAAACTTTTTCACATTGTTCGTTAAAATAATTTAACCTCGTCGAGCATAAATTTCCGTGCGTATCCAGGAATTTTCCCGGCACCTCCATGAACAATGACAACTGGATCCACTCGCGGTAATATTTTTTTCTTCTTTTTAATCTGCGTCTCGGCATCAATTCTGGCTAAGATCTCACTAATCCAGGAACAATAATCGCACATTATGTCAGTAATGGGTCTGCAATTTCAGAATTTTTATCGCTTTCAAATTTTCTACGAAAGAGTGTTTCCTGAAGAGTGTTTATTAAATATGTGAGGCAAACACACTGATAAATTTTGTTTAAATTTGAGATACCAAAGAATGCATCTTTTTATATATATATATATATATGTGTGTCATTTGCGAGAAAAAAAATTGCCGATGTTATTTTATTTTTTTTTATAAATGATAAATTATAAATTTGTTGTTGCAGGATGATACACGCCATTTAGAATTACATGGTCGTCAGGTACTGAGAGGACGCAATTATGACGAAATAGTGGAAGAGTTCATGAACCAGGAAGTTTGTAGTGCCGCGAGTACATGGCTCTCTCATTTTCTGGTATCTTTTTCCCTAAATATAATTGTTGTCATAATTCTAAGTTGATATCTTTGTTGAACTGTGAACAATGAACTGTACGCTCTCTAGGAACAAACAATATAATACAGAAAAAACAAACATATAATACAGAATAATCTGTTCTTGATGGTACAATCGACAAAAGGTTAAATTTACAAAAAAGAATAGATTTTTTTCTACACAAAGTTTTATATTTGAGAAAATGAAATTTTAAAAATATCTTTCCTCTGTTTTAAGCTTGTATAATTTTTAATGATGCATGTCATGAGTCGACAGATTTAACAAAACGATTAATAAATATAAAATTTGTTCATCTAAAAAGAGAAAAAGTATATATTCTTTTAATCTCGATATTGTAAGACAACTTTTATAATTTATAAGTATATTCATTTTGTATAATACATTTATAAATATTTATATTTATAAATATATATATATATTTATATTTATAAATATATATATATATTTATATTTATAATATATTTATAAATATTTATAAATTATATATGTTTATATTAAAAAGTAGCCAAAAATTATTCAAGCTCAAAAATAATAAAAGATATTATTTACTAATAATTGTTCAATTTTTCAAATAAATTTCCTCAAGAATATGAAAAAATTTATTCTATTTTTATAAAAATCAACTCATTTTCAGCTTATTTTTAGATAAAACTATTACTTTTTTGGTAATATCATCAATAATAGATTCGTAATGAAAAAAATGTGACATTAAATCATTTAGATTTAGACTGTATGTATAAAATATTATAGGTATCTCAACAATCTTATTATTTCAGTTAACCTTTTTCTTATATTTATATATTTGTATACAATATATAAGATAAAATTTAATAATGTATAAATGTGTTATAAATACTATTATCTATATTAGACGGCATATTTTCTCTGGACGGAATTGCGATGAAGAAAGATGTGTGTGCAAAAATCTCACTCGCTATTCAATTAATCTCTGTAGAGTGTACAAAATTCTACTTATTTTCAAACGTGCTTCAATGCAAACATTAGAAAAATTTAATTTCGTTAAGAATTACCAAAGATGATTGTTAATAGATACTGTCTTGTAAAATAATTAATTCCGAAATATGCGAGATTGTCCCTTGTCAAGTTAAAAATATCATTAAAAATGCGAGTTTATTTCAACTTGCATCGAAACAATACTTACCAATTATCTAATATCTAAATCATCTACATTTTAAGTGCACATATATAGTGGAAGTATAAAATCCATGAATCTATCCAATTCTTCTATTAATAATAATTGAAATTCTAAATGATCTTTCTCTCTTATTAGTGCCTTTCTATATACTTCTTCTTTCATGAGTTCATATTTATCTTTTTATGGAACCGAGACATATCGCGAAAACACGTTCAATTCTTGTAAAAATTCTTCTTTTTTCGAATAGTAGAAATCTTTTTTCAGTTTGTGCACCTCTACGTTACCAGATTCCGTGCCAAGAGCCTAAAAAGACATATTTCAAAATGTAAAATAGTACAGAAATTTCTTTCGAGTATGAACTCTCTCTATTTAAATTCACCAAGTATTGATTCATCATATCTTGATCCATTATGCAAGGAGACAGCTGCATGCTGCTTATCTTTCCCTCCTTTTGAATAGACAATGTATATATAGGGCAGATGTCACTCTTACTCAAGTCCCATACATGAATTCTATTAGATTTATAGCTTTGTTTATCGCACTATCTTATTTATTCATCTGTAATCTATTTTTTTTATTTGTGAAAAGAACTTACCGAGAATTATTGTCTAAGATGTATATAGTTAGCGGCTTCGTCTTTGACCATTGCAAAGTTTTAATTTTGTCCGTATACTGTTCATTTTTCAGTTGTATGATTGGTCTCTCCGTATTCAAGTAATGAAGTCGAATCGTTCCGTCATTACAACCAATCTAATTAAAATAAAAATCAGATTAGATTAGATAAGAATCAAATAAACTTTCAAAACTATAAACAGCAAACTAATTCTTACCCAGAAAAATGATTGACCAAAAGGACAGACATCGATGCAAGTTGAAGTACCGCATTCACCTGTAATATTTAATTATGTAATTGATAATTTTATCATGTTTTATTCGATGTAATAACAAAACTGCAACTCACTTATTTCAGTTGGTTTGTACATTAATGGATTAGTTTTGTTACCGATACAAGTAGCATGCAAAACATTAGTGCTGTTAGTTACGACATAAATATTATTTGTACTCGCGCTGTCTACATGTATATCGATAAATGTATTCATTCTAAAAGAAAATTGGACAATTAGAAACTTTGGGTATATATACCGAAAGAAATTTGCATATTTATATTATATTTACATCTCCTTATTTCTTCCTATTAAAGACATTTTCTGATTTTTTACAAGTCTTATGTTACCCCAGTGAGACAGTCCCAAATCATCGATATTTATACCCATATTATGTACAATACTCCATATTATGAGGTAACCATCCTCGTCTAAGCTACATATCTGTTAAATTTGTTAAAATAAGCGAAAGTAATAGAACTACATTTTCTAAAACTGCGGTTAATGACAGAGTAATAATAACCTGGATAGGAACAAACTTATTGCTCCTTTCTTTGGCAGAAGTGGTCTCAATCTTAGATTGCACGCGTATCGCAACAACTTGCGACGTGTGTGCGTCTAACTCTGTAATTCCTGTTGTCGTATAAGTGGGAGTTCTTATCACCCAATCCAACTCGTTAGCTTTATCTGTAATCTTCTGATGCCACATCTCATCATCCTTCAGATCCCAGAGGCTCAGTGATCTAGTTTTATTTTTTCATTTTTAAATTAATATAAAAAAAAATGTAAAAGCTTAAAAAAAATCAAGCCGCATACCCATCCTCCAGTCCAGCGAACACCATGTCATAATTCGTTAAATGAAAACAACAAGCAGTAATGGAGCATTGCGAATAGAATAATTTCTTCGGCATCGAAGGTTCGGAAATGTTCCAAATACATCCGATACAACAATCGGTAATGTAATCCTGTTTGCTTCTGGTTTCTATCTCCTGTAAAAGAAAAAAAATTGTTTTAAATTAATTATTGTAACCCTAGTTATTGTTTTAAATTAATTATTGTAACCATAGTAAATAATCTCACTTACCTCTTCTACGGGAGCATGTATAGTGAGCAGAATCTTATTTGAAACGTTCGAATAGTGTATAATTTTGACCGGCCTAGTAGCTAAGAACGTCACTGAATCTAAAGAGAGCTTTACAAAACCATCACTAAACGATAATCCATCTGTATCATTTTGAAAAACGGTACCACCATGTTCTTTCTCTTCCAGTAACGATAACATGACTGCGCCTGCGTGATTAAGAAAATCGTTCAACTGCAATACGTCATACGATGGCCGTAATGTAAAATTTGTATCATCCGACTCGTCCAAATCATTTCCAACACCATTTTGTTCCTGCAAAGTTTAATGAAAAATTTCAAATAATTTCGTGTTATTGAATTTATAGCGAATTCTAAAAATAGCAGAGAATAAATTATTACCATTTTAAATAAATTTATATCCCGTTTGTCACGTAATTCTTTTCTACAGGTTACAGGGAATTGTGTCCATTTATTCTTACTATGTATTTCATCCGTTTGTATCTCGATGTCCATATTATCGTCACCAGTTTGAGTAAATACCTGGTAAAATATAATTCATATTATAATATGTATATAATATGTAACAAAATATCAATTATAGCACTATGTGTTACATACTTGTTGAGTATTTAATTTTCCATAATTTCTTATAAATTCATCGTAAGGTATGGGACTGCACTCTAAAAGCGACCATTCCATAAAATCTAGTTTTATCATTTCCAATAATTCCTCGCCTCTGCTTCGAGGCTTTCGTAAATTCTATAAAAGAAAATTTGTCAGAATTCAGAAGTATATCAGTAAATTGTACAATAAATTCTTATAAATGTAGATTACCTCTTCACGTTGATTTTCTTTCGGTTTACGAAAATCGATAAATGGTATTTGCGACAATGGCGGGGATCTAGTAAAATCCTCGGAATGGCTATCCTCGAAACCTTCATCGGTAGACGATGGCAAAGATTTATTTTCCATCGGTCTGTCATCACTGCTCGAAAAATAAATGCGAATGCGTTAAATTGACCATACGTTTTTATTTTTCTCAAAACAGAACGACTTAGAAAAACATGCAACAAAATGCTAACACACAATAAGAAGCAAATAATAATAAACTTGCATAAATATTCATTTATTTGTCTTGATATTTGATTTTAGTTATCACAAACCTAAATGTTTTGCCAACTGGCTCTCTTAATTCCGGTAACGGAGGCGTGTTAGATTGATTTACGAGCATAGATTCTACTCGTGCTGCCCGTTTTCTCGCTTCTGCGAGATCATAATGTCCCGAATCGAGCATATGTTCCTCTTCGACTTTCACATGTTCCGTGCTCTTCTGCAATATATTTTTTAAAAATTGTATATTCTAATATATATATATATATATATATATATATATATATATATAATGTTATATATATATAGTTCACACATAGTATTCATACCTTCTCTCGGGAACGCAGTTCAATGGGTTCTAGATGAGACCTGCTTCCACTGCTATCTGACTTTTCGCTAATTAATGAAGTATCACTATCAGTGCATTCTTGAAAGTCTGATTCATAATCCTGAAAGAGTAGTATGACTTTAGCCTCGTAATTCAGTTTCAAGTGAGTATCTTCAAATTTTTTGAGTAAATTAATATACAATTTTAAAAGATTATTAAAATTAAAATTCTTCTATACAATTCTTTTTTCTTTTTACATTTTTTTACCTCAAAATCGTCTTCGTAATCGTACTCTGCCTCGTCCGAATCTGCTTGTGCATCGGTTGATATATTTTTCTTCTGCTCTATTTTCTCCGCTTTCTCTGGTCTCTTTACAGCACTATGCAGCATTCTTATCTCACTGGGACTCAGTGTTCTGGATTTCCTACGGTCTCTGGATGACAGTTGTGGTTTAGCTTGATCAGATACAGAAGAGTCTTGTAATTTTTCTTTATCTCTCGACGTTCGATGAACAGTAGTCTTCTCGTTAGATTTAATATTAAGCTTGCTCGTGATTGGCTTTGGCATATAAACTGTACTGACACCTCTTTTTTCTGTATATCCTGTTTGTTCTCTAGATTTCCTTTTCTTGGTTGTACTATCGTCGCTCGATTTAATAGTATTTTCAGATTTCGTCTTGAAGTTTGTACTCTTTTTTAATAAATGACTAGATGAAGCATTACGTGGACTAGATTTCAAAATTGAGGATGAAGAACTTTGTTTAACAGTCTTAACCTGAGAAGATCCAATAGATGGCTTACTACTACTTCTAATTGATTGTGTTTTATTTGTTATAGAATTTTGTAACAGTTTTGATCTGTCCCCATCTCCTCTGTGTTCAACAATTTGAGATTTTCTTAAAAGATTAGACTCCAATTTTTTCGACGTTTCCGCATTGTCTTCCTTGCTTGATAAAACTTTTGATCTTGAGCGTATACGTGTCTTAACTTCATTTTTAAGTTCAGTTTTCTTAGTAGCTCCCTAAAAAAAATGAAGCATTATATTACAACGGACATTTTGTTACATTTTGGACAAAAAAAAAATTTATTTTTACTTCAAATATATATATGTATATATTTTATATATATTTGAAATGTGAAAAAGAATTGTAGAAACTATATAAATTTTTAGACATTAGTTTCTAGATAATTTTTACATCATTGATATTCATAAAAATGTCAAAACAATGAGTCATGCGTTATAGATAATGAAAAGGATGAGCATAGTAAAGTTTAAAATGACAGTAAATATGAATCTATATTCTGCCTTATTATAATAATATTCTGTCGACGTTTACATAGCAAGAAATATCAATAATTTCGAGGTTGATGTATGTGTAAAGAGAAGCCTTGACCGTAAAATGTCAAACTCGCGCGATCACGATTAATAAAAAACACACAAAAGAATGCAATTTTCCGCTGTGATCGAGAACGTATATGACTCGATAATTTTGTTAATTTCTAAGTTTTCGATGCACTCACTTTATTGGACATTATGCAAATTGATCGGAGTTGACAATTGCGGGAGATCGTAGGGCAACCATGATGTAAACTAAAGCGACTACAGTGCTTCGAGAGAAAATTTCCGCAACTATTGACAATTAGTGTGATACCGACAAGTGGTAAAAATAATGTTCTTATTCCTTGAACTCAAATGATAATAAATTTTTCTTCTATTATCCTCGTATAATGAAATATATAATTATTGATGATATTACGCGCCTTTTATATTTCATTTTTATATTTTTTCTCTCTTCTTTCTTGTCATATTTGTACATAATATTTGATGTAGAAAATGAAAGTAGATTGAAAATAGAGAGAAAAAAAGAGAATAACGCGATTTTGTGACTACGTCGTTATAATAATTTACAGACCTAAATTTTTTGGTTCTCTTTTTGCCGGATTCTTCGTATAAAATATATAATTTTTAATTTATTGCAATATTATATTTTTTATATTTGATCATGACCAGAGGTCGGAAACTTTATCATCCTGAAAGCCACAGCCATCGTATTAAATTCAATCATGGATCCAGGTCAATTGCCAAAACTGTTATATATAAAAAAATACATTAGATTAAGAAATATATTTGTTTAGAAAAATGCATTTGTTTTTCTCTTATATGACTGTTATACTAAATAAATAATTTTCTAATAATTCCTGGCATAGCATTGAATAGCTGTAAAATTAAACAAAAATTTAATAAATAATTTAAATTTATATTATCATTAAATAGATCAGCTGTCTCGGCACCAATCGGCGAAGAATGTTTTTCTCAACAAGATATTAAGAGGTCAACGGTATTTGATTTAGTGTATAGATATTTACACAAATGTGCTGACAAAGAGAGGAAATTGAAGCGGCGAAACTGCGCGTGCAATAAATTTTATAAACAACATGCAAGAAAAAAAAATATTCATGAACGAACTGCATCGACGCTTGGGACAAATTTCAAAGACGAAATCTTTGATGAGCAGTATCAACCGAATAAATTAAAATTACTTTATAAAAGGACATCTAGAAGCTCGCGTCGAAAGAATATATTGCCGATTACACGAAAGCTGTCCGCGATGGTATACATATAAATTTTATCTAAATTATTTAAGAAATATAATAAATATATTAAATATATATGTAATTATAAAATCTTTAATTTATCTATAATAACTGAATAATCTCTTTCTTTCTCTTTCTTATTAAAAGAGAATATAATTTTGTAAAATTAAATTTTCTAAAAAAATGAAGAAAAAAAAAAAGAAAATGTGTAGAAAAAATTTTGCTAGATTGTTTAATCATTAACAGAATGATTTTTTTGCTTAGGACGAAGGCACGCAAAATTCTACGTACAAGAAGCGCTTTTATATGGTTTACAATCTGGATTGTTAATTCCTATTGATCGACATAGGAACATATTGTGTGTTTCACAAAAGTTAGGTATTTTCCTACCGAAAAATGTAAAAGATCGCGATCAATGATACAAGTATATTGTACGAAATTGGTAAATTTGATTGTAATAAATTTAATTATCACAACTATAACGTTTATTATAATTTTTTTATAATAATATTAATTTTCTTAATATATGTGTGAATTATTAAATATAACAGAAATACCTTTTATTATATAAAATAGAAAAGATATATTTTTATATCTATTTTATTCAAAATTTATATTTTGTATTTTTTTATTATCCATTATTTTATATATAATAAATTATATATAATATTCAATATTTTATGTAAAATTAAAAATTCAAACAGTAGTCATATTTATTTATAAGAATGTGAAAATATGAGTGTCGCAAAGAATTATTTTTATATTAATTTTGAGTTGTGTCTTTAAAAAGTTATAGAGAAATAAATTTTCACACATACATATGGGGAAAATAATGTTTAGAGAAATTTTTCAAGCTCTTAGAAATATATTTGATTAATACTTAACTTTCATTAACGATTATCGCGCTCTTCGTTCGCATTCTTGTCGACAGCGTCGGATCCATCTTTTCAATTCTCGTTCGCGTGCCGCATTCCTTCTGCGAGGAATTCGCATATTTAATTCCCTGTACGCACTATCTTCTATATCTTCGTCATCCTCTTCTACTCTTTCTTCATCCTCTTCATCTTTTTCTTCATCGTTTTCGGGACGCTGTCCATTCCGTTGATTCCTGATAACTACGCGAGTACGGTTCACACGAGGCCGTCTCCTCGAATGCTCGTCTTGGGTAACCCGAGTCACTCCGTTGGTATCACAAGTGCAATCCATCTCTTCCTCCGTAGTAGTTTCTTCGTTATTTTCATCCACGCGTTGCACTATTCGATCTTTTAATCGTGTTTTTTTCGCTTTTCTGACTGGAGTTGGTGACAGAGCTCTTACTCTAGAAGGCCCAGGAATCGGCTCTGCAAGTTCATCGCGTCGTTCTATCTCGTGTATTCCGGTGATATCACGTTGGCGACGATCGTTTCGAATATCCGAAGTATCGTTGCAATCACAAGAGGGTAATAATTCTTCAGTATCAAATTCTGTATCTCGATAATCCGCGTTATTTCTCTCGTTGGCTGATATTCTGGTTGAATGAAATTTCGGTTCTGTTATTGAATCTTCATCGCGATCGACGATAAATGTTCTTCCAAGAGAATTTTCGCGTGACACTCTCGCATCCTGCGGTGGTCCGTTTCCCCTAAGAAATCGCTCACAACGACATATACCGTTTCTATGATTATTCAGACTTTTCCGTCGTCTTGATGTGTCGTCTATCGTCGTTGATATACGACCTTTACAATCCCAGGAACAACCAGTCGGCTTTATCGCACTAACGACAGGACCAACCAAGTAATACTCATTGTTGAATAATTCCATGACGTATCTGTTACGAAGTCATAATTATGTTAACTCATTTTGGACAAAGATATTGTTAATTACGCAATACTTCAAAGTATAGCAAAAAAAATATTTATATGTTTAAATTTTCATAATTTTGATCTTAAATGAATTAAAAAATTTTATAAATAAAAACAAGTTATTAATTATGATTGTAAACGCGAAAAAAAGAAAATAATAATTTTCGAACCTTATATATATTTAATAATTATATTTTTTTTATTAATATTATTAAAGCATATAATCCTTATAGCATTTTGCGCCACTATTTAATGAAATAGATTTTTATTGTAATTTTCTGTAATTGTATCTTTTGAGCATTAAATTTTGATAAAATAATTTTGCATCGCACGGTACGAGTTTGCTGTATGTAATTAGCGTCATAAACGAAATCGGTCGATAGATGCATAACCTGGAAACAAGATAGACTGCGCAATAGTAGGGTAATTGCCTTGAAACGCGATCGCGTCCTCAGCACGCGAGAGACGCATCCTCTCCGCCTTTCTGACCTTCGGCTTTGACGAAGTTAATTCGCGCCGAAAACTAACCCTTGAGAACAGACCTGTCTCAGCGCAGTCCGCACCTGAGCATAAAGATCGCCATCGTGGCGATAATTCGCCCGGATGTAATTGACAATGTCATCGACGCTGGACGTGAACGGCTGGTCCACATCGCGCTGCAATAAACGCATCGCCTCTAAAACACGCAGCGAAAATCTCGTCGAATTTTCTACACCGCACTTGCATTGTCGGGATATCTGTAGCAAAAGAAATGTTTATCCAACACTTGTAACTCATTATTTTCTGCATAAGTATATTTGTTTTATATTTTATAATTTTTTAAATAAATTTATAACTATTTTTATAATTTTGTAACTGAATATAATAAATTGGCACAATTTTGAATTGATTAATATAATTAAAAAATATGATAAAGTTATTAAATTATTACACACACACATTAAATCTTTCTAAATTTAATGTATCATTTAGCAACATATAAAAAATTAACAAAGATTTATCAATCTTTAAATTGTAATTTTTGATTAAATAAAGTCTTGATAATTATTATAATTGTATTAATATTATATAAATAAAATTTTGAGATTCAAATAATTATTAAGTATATGAATGAAAAGAGTTTTTGTAATTTACTTCTTTAGGTGTATCTGGTTCCTCGCAATCTCTTGGACAATTTCCAGATCCCGTCGCACTGAAATCATTTTCTTGGTCCTCGTCAAGAATTTCATCAACTATGGCGTTGACTTTTTGTTCCATTTTTTTAGTATTCTTCATCGTCGATTTAATTGTTATTCGAAAGATTAATGAAAAATGTCACTTTTACAGGTTGAGATGTCTACATAGCTGAAAATTGTTATAAGCGAACGTTGAAAAATATTTAACTTCAAATTATTCTACAATTTTTATCAAAGAAAATTTTAAAGACTATCTGCGAAAGTTTAAAATACCATCGTTTTTTAGTATGCACTACGAATATATGAACTATGCATGATGGGGTTAAGGATGTCATGCCAATACAAATGACGGTTTCACGTATGTTTCATTAAATTTGAAGGATTTCAAAAAAGCGCGAGGAGAGAGAAGAGAGCCGTCTTCCGTGACTCGCAATCCTGGTATCGATTTGTAATCGAAATAACGCCACAGAGAAAGGTGCTGCGAGGTCAAGGGGCGTAAATAGGCGTAGGTGTAGAGAGAAAAAATAGGAGGAGCACCTGGGCGGCAGGGACGAGTGCATACGTGAAATATTAATAAGATGAGCAGTCAGTGAACGCGTGACTGTACTATACACGGAAGTACTTTTACATTGTCGGTACCTCGGACGGCTTCCTCGACTAGAGACCCGACTTCTCGCATTGTGTACGAGTTATGATAAAATTATTGCCGCTCTATATACGTGCGAACGGCATAGACGCAATAGATAGCGCGCCGACAATAGATACGATAATAACAAAATTACACACACATTGCTTTTTCATAATAATGATAATATCTGTAAATCGTTCGCCACAAGTTTATGAAAAAAATTTCTTCCTCGCTCCATCGCACACAATCCACGTAGTGCATATTATTGTACCATCATCGCGGATATTCCTTTATAAAATATGCATTAGAGAAACGAAAGAATTAAAAAAAAATTGCGAAAGTAGACAAATCTCTTATATAATATTGTTTAGTTATTTTAAATTAATATTATTATAGATACTTATTTTTTATAAATTCTCACAGAAATCGCTGCAATAAATAAAATATGATAAAATAGAGGTTGGAAAGAGAGAGAGAAAGAGAGAGAGAATTCTGATTTCTGATTCACAGAAAATAGGCTTGTTGTGCCGTTTCTATAATTATTCTGATTCTCCATTCTGACGTATTACTAAAAGTTCACAAATTATTCCTTGCTAATGAGCTTTACTAATGTGCTTCGTAAAAGTAGCACGATAAAATAAGATTACGCGGCTAGGGCGGGCGGAGACGAATCAAAGAAGAGGTAAGAGCCAAACCGCGGCAAATGGCGCTCCAACAGGCACCACGCTCCACTTTTTCCACGTTCGGCCGACGGTGGTGTGGGCGATTTCGTTTTTTATTGTTTCGCGCCGTTTCCGATAAGAACGACGAGAAGCGGGGCCCGCCAAGAATTACCTGGACGAGGTGCGCGCGAGGATAAAAACCGGTGCCAGCGCGGTAAGCCACAATTTGCCGACGGCCTGGGAACTGAAGGGCTGTAGATGGTCTGGCGTGCTCCAACGGGGGCAAATAGTCTAAATGATTAAGCCTCTCCGATCCCTTTTCCCCTTCCTCTGGTGTGGCTATTGCTTGGAGTACGTCGTTCGCTTGTGAGCGGCGATTTCTTTCTCGTCCATTAGTGTACTCTTTCGTATCTGCTGATTTACACTCCACTCATTTTACGAATGCTTTCATCTAGAAAAGTTTTTCTTTTAGATGACGGAAGACTCTTTAAATTGTAAATCATATAGCTTTTATCTAGACTCTTACCAGTGAGACCGCGTCGCACTCCATTCTGTTTCACAAGCGTACTTCTTTCTTCGATCGCAGGTAAGGTGCTTGTGTTGAACGCCGGCATTAAAGTCTACTCGATGTTTAGTCGAGGTCTACCGGTTTTAACTTTGTGTCTCCGATATCACCTAAAATTACAATTAATAAAACAATTTTCTTTTTTATAAAAGAAAAACGAAAGAGTGACATCAAAATATCTTTTTGTCTAGTATATTTTTTTCGCATAGTTTTAATCGCTTAGATCTCTCTATAATAATATATATATCAATTTAATAGATCTCTCTCTGATAATATATTATTTTTTGCGTAATATTTATTGTTTTAAAAATTAAACGTCGCATTAGACATCAATCGAATCAACTAAACGTAATTATTTGGTATATAAGACAAAAAACATAAAACAACAAGGCGATGAATTTTTCCGCCGAAATGCCGCTAATTAGTTAAGCCCTGATAACGATTCTGCGGTTCTGAGAGGGCGCGGAGCGGCGCGAGATTATAAATACCTCGAGCCACAAAAGTAAGAAAAGTTTAATCAGGACTTGGAGCGGGAGAGAAGAGGGGTAAAAAAGAGGAAGGGAAGGAAAGGGCGTCCTCGTGACGACTTGATGAGATAACTTTGCCCAAGTTGTGAAACAACGGGCGTCACGATACGTGACTTTGTGCGAGGGTGAAAGGAGAATTCATACTTCCTGTAGAGGGAGAGGGTGAAGGGGGACGCGGCACCGGTGAAACGAGACTAAGGAGTAGACACGCGACCTTCTTGGATACCGTCCTGTCCTGTTCCGTGGTGTACAACGACCAACTCGGTGCGTGAGAGGTTGCCTCCTTTTCGTGCGAGAAAGAAGCGGCCGCATTTCCGCGTGCGAAAACGCTCGTTAACTCTTCAGGATTGATACGGGACGTTGGTAGTACTCTACGTTACATTTTTCTAAAGTTTAGACAGTATTATTGCAAACATTAACACATCAAGCTTTAATATAAGAGTGTTAAAATTAATGCAATACTCTTTTATGTAGTTTTTGAGGTATTTGACATGTAACAAATGGCTTATTTTATATATTTAGTATATACAGTTATACATATGTATATTGTATAATACATATAATATTATATATTAAAAAATGCGAATTTTCATATAAATTAATTGAATTATACTGTTTCTCTAGGCTGTATTAAAATGTAGAAAACAATTTTGTTCAGAAATTTTCTTATTAAAAATTATATTGCTTTATACATTATTGCTTGGTATAATGTATTTGTTAGAAATTTAAAAACTAGTAACTGTGTTAAAAATAGTTACTTATATTTTACCCCTCAATTATCATCATACTATATGAATTTTAATTGATGTTTACTAAAAATATAAATTAAAAATAACTTTATATAACATCTTTTCACGGTTAAATCGATAAATATCAGACAATACAAAATAAAATAATGATAATCCTTCAGCAGAAGAACATATTAACATTCCAAGTACACTTAAATAAATGGTCTTCGCGAAATGAAAAATTATCGCACACGTGAATCCTTTATACCTGTGCACAAGTCTCCGGGACGTCGATTAGACCGATTACCGTCAGGACGCATCATGGGGTCGTTGGGGGTAGGTCCGGGGGTGCGTTTGCCAGCTCGCCGGCTCATCACGTGACGTGATGTCACGTTACCTGCTGGTCGTCGACAGGTGTTCGGGTTCGCACGACCAGGTCCGATCCCAGAACAAGAACTGTGCGCGGAAGCGCGGACGGTGTTATCAGCACAAATCCAGCCACATAATGATAACGAACAGATCCGAATAGGTGGGTGACAAGAAGCACGCTCGTATAATGTATACATTTCGATCGATATCTCCGCAAGAGTTGAATTTTATAAATAGAAGAGCGCATATATTTTTTCAAATCCTTTTGAAAAGACTTGATTAGATATCTGAAAAAAGAAAAAACAAAAAATTAGAAATTTCTATAAACAATTTTGTATTAAAAAATGTATATGTATAAAGTAGAAAAATTAGTCAATTGTCTATATAGACTAAGAGAGAGGAAAAGAAAAAAGTAATCTAAACGCACATTTAATCTTTCACACATGCTGAATTTACGAGGAAGAGACATATCGTATTATTTCAAAAAGCACCTGTAATTATGACGTCGTGGGATCACAACCACGTGGTCTCTTCCGCTCAAAGCTTACCGCTCTTCTCTCTCTCTCACTCGCTCTCTTTTTCTCTCTCTGCAGTAAATTAGATATTACGATATTAAATGACGTTATTTAATGCCATATGTGACCCCTGCCCGGAGTTATGGTGAACTTATATTACATAAACGATGTATGTACTGATCGCTTGCGATTCTCAATTCTTTTCGTTATCGTTAATATTATATATATTTCTATTTAAAAAAATATAATTAACACTAAATAGAAAAAAACGACTTAAAAACCTAAAAAAAATGTTAAGTTTAGGATGTGTTTGATTCAAAAATAAGAATTTAAATCTTGGTAAATATGTGCCTTATGCACTTATCAATTTCGCAGAAAAATTATTTTCTGCGAAATCGACACATTCATATCCGCGTTTCGCTCTCAATCGTTCAGTTTTCTAAGTTGCTTGTCTTTATGACGTTTTTTTTAAAACTTGTCTGGATAACGCAAGAGATATAAGAGGTATAATATATCATTCATAAAAGCGATCGCGAAGGTCAAAGGACGTAAAGCACCTGGAACACATCCGTGCAATACGATCACAAACACAAAGGTAATCGATCTCTTGACCATTAATCGGGGACTAGAGGATAATTACAGGACGGATGAGTTGCAACATTAATGAGAACGGCGAGTGGGGAGGGGAAGGAGAGCGATCTAATACAGCACGCCGCCAGCTAATTTGCTTCATAATAATTACGGACGGCGCATTAAACATTCATACGTAGGTGGGTAACGTGAAAGTGTCAGGTGTTGACTGTCCCAGAGGCACATTAGAAGGCACCTACGTACATATCTACGTAGCATGCCTATGTGATGGTCTATGCGAGACTGCGAGACGTGTATATACGTATAAACGCGTTCTCCTCGCATGTGCAAGACTCGCACCTGCATCGCCGCCCGAAGTCTCCCAGAAGGACGGAGGAAGATCGTAATTTCTGAAAATAGAGCGGCCGAAGAATCGCGTTAACTCGCTCGCAAAAGTTTCTAAATTCCATACCGATTCGATCAAACTTATGCCGCTGGTTCGACCTCGCGGCTTTTCTTTCTTCTCAAATAGCATGGTCTCGAGATTTTCCTTCACAACAGGAAGAGAGATCAGGAAGAGAAATGCCGTTTATAATTGACAATAAAAGATTTCTTTATCTACAATATGTTGCTTTTCTCTCGTAATTTATATTAAATTTCTTAAAATCTTGTGTAGTGCGCGCCATGTAATGTGTAGTATATTGTATACAAGTGTATTTTTTTATTCCTGAGGAAATTTATTTTAGAAATATAAAATAAAAGCATTTCTCTCCCTTTTCATATTAAATATGATAAAATATACATATGTACGATGAAAAATAATAAGTGGCAAATGACTTTAAAAATTATACATGTCATAAGAATTACAGATCGAGGCCGTAGATGTGTACGTATGATAAGTGTTAGCGATCAGTCATCGTGAGGCCGCGACGTGTACCATCGAGCGATGAACCACATGAATCGCAGATAATACTGGCGTAATGATTGAAAGATCAAAATCTCTCCGGTTACCTGAAATTGCAGGAGTGATCGTTATTTTTTCGCGGCAATGAATATTTTATATTGCGCTATAGCGCACCAGTACGCCTTCCTTCATTACAAACTATTTTTATATAATCCGCGTAAAGCATGTTTGTTTTTTAAATACGATTTTATATTTCAAAGTGGATTTTAATTTATGGAGACTTGACTCATTGATAGAAAAAAATTGTATAATATAAATATTAATTTATATTGCATTTATATAATTATTATTTATAAATAAAATAAATATTTTTTATTTGTATATAAAATTTGTTTTTCAAATACTAAATCAATGAATCAAACTGAATCTTACGAATCACAGGTCTGATTGACTTTGAATGCTTCAACGTCTCTCAAGAATATACGAAATAAATGAGGAATAATAATATAATAAATTATATTGTTATAAAAATAATGCATTAATATTAACATTAATTGAGACACATAATGAGAAGGCATTACAAGCTGTTGTCAGCTATCTGTTCGATGCGTCTTTTCACACATTGTCAGGAATATTCACGTGACCTGTTACATATATGTGCTGCGGTTTGTAGATTGACTTCGCGATACTTACAATCACTTTAGGATCGTAGAGATGACACATTGCGATTGGTCAGACGACTCGCACCCGCGTTCTCCCTTGACCATCAAGAGTTACGTCTGGCTGGTTGCCGCTAATGACACGGCAGCGAATCAACCTACGGCGCAGTCAGTGCGCATGTACCTGGAGGCGGGATATTCGTCGTCCCTGACGAATGGAATAGTCTTCGCGCGCGTACGTGGTTTTCGCGATGCTGCAACATGTGATACACAATGCAACGCGTCAAGCAGTCGGACTGAGTTGTTAGCTGATCGCCGCAGCAACGTAATATTCTTCAAGAGTTCGGAGTTTTTTCGGAAAAGTTTGTCTGAATCTTCGCAAGGAATTCATAGTATCGATGAATATTAAATCTTAAACTTCTGTATTCTTTTTTGTAATATATTCTTTGATGCGACGCAATAAGTGATCTGTGAACATTGAAAATATAACTATAAAATGTAGAATTCAAAATTCTATCGTTAAATTTATTAAATTATGTTTAATCACGTGAAATTCTTATATATAAATAGTGAGATAATACAATTGCAAATACAGTTTGCCACAGAAGAAACTTTATCGATAAAAAATTATCAAAGATATATTCATTAAATCTAAAATCCAATATTATTTAATATTTTTCATGTATGTGTGAAATATATATATATATTATATATATATATATAAATAATGAAATAAATTATCAAATAAAGTTAGAAGGAAGAGAGTTGCTGAGAATAGGTCTTTTAGTGTCATGATTGAGTACGAATACAATTATTAAAAAAAAAACATCATCTTTTAAAAGATTTAATGAAAGATGCGTGGTCGGCAACTATGTCACAGCCTATGCCTGAACCGGTTCTCAAGGTTTAAAAAATTATTATTTACGATTTAAGCAAATGAGATATATAATCTGATGTTATAATGTTTATACATCTTTCGGAGAGTAATAAGAAGTATTCACTGTTTGATCGGAAAGATGTGTGGAGTTTACCTTGATTCTGAATATTGAAGAGAATATTTCTCGAGCAATGAGTTCACACTCTCATGCGAGAACGATGTGCACCGGAAACGCAGTCTCTGGCGCATTCTCTGCGTTGCATCTCTTGCGAAGTTACAGTCTCTTCGCTCCAAATTCAGGTGCGTAAAGCGTCTGTCCCTTGATTAAAAAACAAGTCTTCATGTGTTCTGTTCATCACAGAAGTTACGACAGTTCTAGAATATTCTGAAATTAAATATATTTTGAATTTTAGTTTTCATATATTGTATCAAATTAAACAAATATTTGCAGTGATAAATTAATAAGATTACATATTCTTTGTTTTTGTATTGTTTTTGTCGATAATTTTGGAATACCCTGTATATAGTTTATTAGAATTTTATTTGTAATTGCATATAAACATCATCTATGTATATATTAATAAACATCATCTACATTATTAATTTATTGTGTAAACAATTAATAGAAATAAAATAGTTTTATATTGCTACTTGTATTTTTTTTAAATAAATTAATTTATATTTTATATTCTATTTATATCATTGTTTTACTTTTTCATGCGAGATAGAAAAATATTTAAAATATAGTATCATGCATGATTTGTCGCTTGCTTGCTTTCGTTATGCATAAGTGAGCAAGTTGACTGACATCTGGATTGATCTACAATAATTTCCAGTCCTCTCTTAACTCCTCCAGTAGCCGTGATCGTCTAGTGGTTAGGACCCTACGTTGTGGCCGTAGTAACCCAGGTTCGAATCCTGGTCACGGCAATGCAAGAGCATTGTCACGGTGGAGGTTTTTTTTTAATTCAATTTCTTTATATTTATTGAAATTTATACGTCTGTATATAATCGCAATTTTTTTTAGTGATAATAAAATTTATCTTATAATAATCATGTTATTATAAAAGTGACATGATCATTGTAATTCATATACAATATCATTTATATGTATATACATATAGTTGTAATAATTGTGCTAAAATTTTCTCATTATAAGCCAGTTATATTACAGGCTATAAATAATATTATTTATATACTTACATTTAAAATATATATGTTGAAATATACAAGTTGCATTCGTCTCATCGCCTATTTGATTTTTATGAAGATTTAGTATTTCTCATTAGCAGTTGTCTCATTTATAGCATTACCATTACATCGATCTTATTCCCTAAAAAATGTAACTGCCGCTTAAGCAATTAACGTCTAAGCGAATTTTACGACTTAACTGTACCAACTGCGGCAATTTGTACAGACGTTTGCAGTTTCGCACGAATCTCGACAAGTCGTTGTATTATCACGACATTCGGATTCCCATGTTTCATAGTCCGGTAGCACATACACTCATGTATATAGCCAGGTAAAGTAAAAGTTTCAGTTCTCGCTGGCGAAATTTCCAAGTGTCAAATAAATTTTCCATCGATCAAGCGAGTGAGCAAACTGTATTTCGTATAAAGCTAATTAATCCTGAAAGAAAGAGAGGAATAAATGAACAGTTAGCACATGTGAAATTTAATTTTGACAAAATATTAATGTTATTTAAAAAATTAATAAATAAATAGAAAAGCGTATATATATTATATAAAAATTAATTCTCTAATTCATTCCCTATAGCAAGAAAATACTGTTGCAGAAATAGATATAATTTTTACGTCTTTATTTCTTTACTATAAATGTTTTTTTATAAATTAATAATTTATATTTTTATTTATCTTTTTTATCATGACAAAAAAATTAAATGTACCCCTGGTGGGACTCGAACCCACAATCCCCGGTTTAGGAGACCGATGCCTTATCCATTAGGCCACAGGGGCGGTCGATAGGACGTTAGCTAAACTTTCTAGTCTTTATTCCCAGTGAGTCGATTCTTTTTTTTACAATATTTAACAATATAAAATAAACGAATGCTTATAATTAATTAAATGCATAATACCTGAAGAAAATTGATAAAATTCTTGTCTTCATTAGGAGATCTGTGTAGGTACGAAGCGTACCCGTCTCGGGATTATAGTTTCGTCGAACCGGATATTTTATCGAATTCCGTGGCAGTGGACTCTTCATCCTCACCGTTAACATCCTCTTCTTTGTCGACAACATTCTCACTTCCAGGAACTTTGCTTCAACCACCTTTTCTAACGGCGATGCCACCCTTGATGCAATCTCTGAGCGTACCTCAACCTTTTTCGACTTCCTCTTCGGGTAAGTTTTGCTTTAGCACGTTTGGCGGTCCTCCTTTTAAATAATTTTTCAATATGTTAAATATTTACATAGAGAGACATTTACTATTTACTTATTGATTAAGCGTACTGAGTCAATCGCCTCGGTAGCGCAGTAGGCAGCGCGTAAGTCTCATAATCTTAAGGTCGTGAGTTCGATCCTCACCCGGGGCAAATTTTTTTTTCCCTTTACTTCGTTAAAAATTATATCGATTACATGAAACTAAAACCGTGTAATTTTATCACCGATAATGAAACAGGTCCCATGAACCGTCACTTCACTACAAACGGCATAAACAATCTCCACAGAAGACCCAGAAGCGAAAAGAAACCTATTCCGGACGAGCAAAAAGACGAAAAATATTTCGAGAGACGTAAACGGAATAACCAGGCAGCAAAGAAGTCGCGAGATGCCCGCAAGATCAGAGAAGATCACGTAAGAATAAAATGATTTTTTTTAACATAAAGAGAACAACATGTTTAAAATTAACAATACCGGACGCGACGTAATAATAATAAATTCAATATTTTCGATTGATGCAGTTTTTGTGTACAAATATATAGTTTCATTATATATATATATATACATCTTTTTTGTTATTAATAAATATATATATATTTTAATATTTTATTAAATATATATATATTAAATATTTATATTTAATATATATATATATATTAAATATTTATATATTTATTTATTTATTATTTTTATACTTACACAGATTGCTCTAAGGGCAACGATGCTGGAGCACGAGAATGCGATTCTTAAGGCGCAGGTAGTGACCCTTCGGGAGGAAGCGCAATCATTGAGACACATGTTGATCAAGCAACACGTCCCAGCGATACAATCCATCGAACGATCGCTCTCCTCGATAACACCCGTAACACTCTCTCCCTCACACACCACGGCGAGTTTAGACTGTTAATTCCGCAAGTTTTTTTCCAACAGAAATGTGCGTAGAAATGTTCATATTCGAGACGAAGAAATCCGTGTGCATGAAATTCCATTAGCTATAAACACGCGAAAATGATCCTTACGCTTTTATTCGCGACACACAATACGAGGATATATCAAAATTACAATGTTTGATTTAGAAATTGTATCTAATTACTAGATGTTTTCTGTTATGCAAAGAATAAAAACCAATTAGCGATGTTAAAGATCAGGATCTTATCTAAGGGCCACAGTGTTGGATTAAATTATGATTAACTTAATCGGCAATTAATTCAACTGCAGAACAGTGTAAAATGGCCTATAATAAAATTGTTATATAATTTATTTTCTTAATCTAATCTTCCTTTCCATATATGTCAAATAAGAAAAAAATTAATAATTTTATTCACAAAAATATTAATGAATAATATTGACGATATATATGTATATTACTCTTACAGGCGTTTTAACAGGTTAAACGCCGATTAAGTTAATCATAAGTTATTTAAAATGGCTTTAAGACTTCGATATGGAAGTTATTTCTTGTTAGAATTACTATTAGTTATAATAAATGTAATTATTGTTGCTTGAATATTAATAAAAGAAAGATAATTCAAGATACCTACGCGCTTTAGAAAAGTAGTATAAGTACTTTTATACGAATGCGAAATGATCCTAAAAGTTCATTATTTTCTCGAGAGACATCTAACGATGCAATGGAATATTAAAAACAAGAATCGGTAAGTAAGATAATTATTAACCGGCAATCGATAAGTATGTAAAAATGACATTTGAGAAACGTGTACATTTTTTTACATTTTACTTAAAATAAAAAATGTAACGCATGTTTTGAAAATAAAAAGATAAAAAATCATGACGATATAAACTATAAGTAATAAATATCTACAAGTTACATGCATTTTACAAAGAAATTATAAATTATAAATTGTTTGTAAAAATTTTTCACTTTTTAATATTACAAAATATAATAATTTCGATTAGTTTAAATAATCAAATATATTACGTTAAACTATTATTTAAAGTACGCTTGACAAAGTTAATGTTAAAAAAAGATTAAAAATTAAGAACATATATTTACATATTGTATCTATAATTAACTTTAATCAATTGTAATTTTTCAGGAATATAATTTGTTTTTGCAGCAATTATGGTAAATAAAATACTATTTTCTATATTTCTACATACTATTTTTGTTAAAAAAAAATACTGAAAATTTCCGTAAAGAACATACTCTATAGTGAAAATATGATAAATGATATTGTATAACATAGTAATGGTGTGTATGTATGTATATGAAGATATATATATATAGTTTATACTCTTTATGATGAGGATATATATAGTTTATACAGATGTACTAAAAAAATTAAACGTCGCGTCACGCATCTTTAGTCTTGTTTACCGTATAAAAAGTACTTTAATTACAATACAATAAGAAACATTGCGAGTACATTTGTTGAATTATGTATATATAAACCTTTTCTCGGTATATGTATTACACTAGACTACTTATCAGTACAGGCTACATCTATGAGGAGAATGTAGACAGAGACATATAGAGATGATATAGACGGTTCTAAATAGGTAGAAATAGGTTTCTACATTTATTGAAAAAAAAAAAAAAAATTAGAGAGAGATACTGTGTGTTTATGCCTATTTGCTCGTGATCACATACGCACATGTGTGGAGCGTAAATTTACTAACTTTTGCCAACGTAGAGCTCTTAGAGCTGCAAAAAACAAATGTGTGGCTTCTAGCAACATTTTTACGACATTTTTACGTTGAACTTTACAATCGCACTCATTATCATAAGTATTAGCGGGGCCGAATTTTTACAATTGTCATTAATATTATCTCGGGACAACTTAAAGCGACATCCCGCACGATAAACGACTCGTCGTTTCATCGTGAGAAAATTTGTTTTCTAATTACATTTATATAGTGATATACATATATAATAATAATGTCATTTGTATGTTCAATTATTACTCTGTCAAAAGTAATAATTTCTTCTTCGTTTTTTTTATTTAGAATCGCTAATGATTATATTTATCTACGAAGGCATTATACATCCGTTTTTTTTTTTTTTTTTTTTTGAAAACACAAAATCGTTCACAAAGCGACCGCGTCCAAAAGACTACGCATCGAACCATCGCAATGGCAGTAATCGCGCACTTTGGATGATAACGCGAGATTAATCGACAAATCAATTGGCCGCTATCACAGTGGCGGGACCGGTGGCGGTTGCCGCCGCCGATGATGACGACGACGATGACTTCTTTTTCAACACGATATCCTTGATATTGAGATTGACCTTCTCCTTGTGCGGTGGCGGCACGGATTGCTGGCAGAATCTCTTGAAGTCCTCCAATTCACGCTCAAAGTCGTCCATGTCCCCGTCCATATCTCCTATATCTTTGGGCGTGAATACGCTCTCTGTAAAAGATACGTTCTAAATACTGGATACAAAACCAATAGCTCACCTGCGAGAGCAGCAATGAGTGGCAAAAACTGCCATGCATTTCTCTTTTTTCTTTCTTTTATTTGTATGAGTATGAATAAAGAAATAACTATATATATACAAAGTGTTCCATTTGAAATGTTTTCATTTAAAATTATAATAATAAATGACACATTAATAATATACAGGGTGTCTCGTAATTATCGGAACAACGCTCGTGAGCAGGTAGAGCGCGGTAAACTAAACATAATATCATTCGCTAAACGTTTTTAATTAATAGTTTAATTATTGCGCAAATCGCAAAATGGTAGAGGACTTTTATGTCCAGTTTACCACGCTTTATCTGCTCACGAACGTTGGTCCGTTAATTACCGGATACCCTGTATATTATAAATACGTAATATATATTATAAATATGTATCACCAGTTTAAATTACAGCAATCATATGGGACACTGTATATAGAAAATTGCATATAGAAAATTGAGAAAAACGAGGGACGTTACATATTTCGAATATCATTCAAACGTGAGATACACGCATTTTTTCAAAATATGAATACAAGGAACACGTCATTTAAATTCTTTTAAATTCTTCTAGATATGAATAATCTGCATAAACAGTTACTATTATATAGTACAAAAATTGTTGTTAATATTACATTTTTCTCGAGTTTCTATTATTACACAATTAGTTATTTCCTAAAACAAATTAAACAAAAAATTTTTTTAACTCATAAGTCTCTCTAAGCTTATTACAGTTTGTCAACAGTAAAGTGATAGCAATTTTTGTCTACTGAAGAAAAGAAAAGAAGAAAGAAAACACGAGAATTATTATCACTCATGCAGCATCTCGGGAAGCGTTTATTCCGATAAAGGGAAAAAGAGAGTATAACATATTGAAAAAAGTAACTTACTTTTTTTATTTAATATTATCAACAGATTAAAAAATATCGTATTATAGTATCACACTTGTGTATGACCTATCATGATTAGACCTACGTAACGTTTTGTATGTCTCGTTGTCATGATTAATGTGTACCTAATGTTTTGTCCATTTACTTTTATCGAACGTTTAAGATATTATACATGTAGGAGCTTCTTCCAAAATCTTTCTCTCTCTCTTTCTCTCTCTCTCTCTCTCCCTCTCTCTCTCTCTTTTTCTCTCCCCCCCCCCCCCCCTCTCTCTCTCTCTCTCTCTCTCTCTCTCTCTCTCTCTGTTATCATACATTTCATTCGTCTTCGTATATTTACATAGCATTTATCAAGATAACATTGGTTCGCAATCTATATTCGCGTACAAAAAATCCAGATGTAAAAATTTCGACATTTAAATTTAGAGATTATTAGCTATCTTACATCTTCGAACCAACTCGTTTGTAATTAAAAATAAAAATAAAAAGAAAAAGAAAACATGGATCTAGTTGGAACAAACGAATCTGCGCGGATTACAAGTGCAAAAAACAATAAAAGTAAAAAAAAAGCTAGTGTACACTGATATTTTATATTGGTACATTTGTATTTTTTTCGCACTATATCTCCTAGAAAACTTGTGAAAACCAATTCATAAAGATATTTTTCTTTTTCAATATCTCTCTCTCACTTAGTTTTCCTCTCATTTTTTTGTATCCGGTAATTCCGTATTCGTTTGATAAATCTTTTTATTAGATCTATGCTGAGTCTGGGGTCTCCGTAATGTGCTAAGGCTGGTTGACAATGTAGAAAAAAAGAAAGTATTAGTATGAATTTATAAACGTCCAAAAGAAATATGTATAGTCACTGTCATGAAAAAAATTAAAAAAGAGAAAAAAAAATCTAATCGTTGAAAGCGTGAGAAACAACATGAAAATGTATGTAATGTGATCACATATCATGTACATGTTAAAGAGAAAACAAACAAAATGAAAGAAGCAAATTTACATGTTAAAGTCTGATTATTGTTGTTTCTCACCAACGAGGTTCCAGTCATCTCCGCATTGTCTCGTGCCATTTCCCCGTTTTTTCTTTTTCTTGCTCTTGCCGCCGCCGTTAGCACTTATCACCGCCTCCTTCACCGTGGCATTGTTCACCGATATCTGCCGCGCATCCTCCGTATTCGTCTCAGACCTCACCTTCGTCAGGGTGACGCTGGTACCTTTGAGATTGATGCCGTTCTCTGGTATCGGTTGGCCGTTCGTTACCTTGCTGATTTGGATGTTGGCAAGTCCGGATAAGGGCGACGCGCAGTCTATCGGTTGCGTGGTCAATCGGTTGCGCAATTCCGCCAGACTTGACGGGATAATGCCGTTCGCGTGTTTCATGTTCAACATGTTACAATCAGCTGTCGTCGTTGTCGTCGTTATTCTGCCTGTCGACGACGATGATGACGACAAATCACCTTTGACAATATAATCAGGTTTTGGTGGTGATGTCAGGCCTGCATTGATAGCCTGCTGAAGGGCCGGACTACGGATCGTCACCATGCCATTCTCCGACACTTTGATGATGGCCGCCTGTTGCGTCGGCGGCACTTTCATTGGTCCGAATGACGGATTCTTGATGGTCACCATGTTCGTGCCGGGATTGTGTAGTATTCTTGCAGGTTCATCTATCACATGATCACTAACAAACGCATCATTGTTTTGCACCGGTGGCGTCGTAGACGCCGTGCTTCCTGAATTGGCCGAATTTTTGTTTTTCTTTTTCTTCTTCTTGCTGGTACTTTGAGACTGTGAATCCTTCGACGAGTCTATGTGAAAAAATATTTAAAAAGCTTTTTATACATATAAATCATGATAATAATCAAGCAAGATGGATTGAAAGAAAACATATAAGTAAAAATTTTGCATTGAAAGAAACTTTTCATAATATTATTTTAATTTATAATTTTGATTAAAGAATTGTATTCATTGTTAATTCATTGTTAAGGTAATAAACAATTCTAATAGAATTATATCATATATTTTCTTTTTACTATCATTTATAATTAATGTATAATTAAGTGATACATTTACAATATTTCTAATTTCTACCTACCTTTCTCATTGCCTTTTGGCAGCAGATCTTGCTTAAGTTTGCCCGTGTCTACTACAATGACGTTTCCTCCGGCTTGCGGATTCGCATAGCTCGATTGAACACCGCTCATCGGTGTGGCAATAATAGTGGTTTGTTTGGGCGGACTCACTGGTTTTGGCAAAGGAGCCGTTTTTATCGGTAGTGGTTTTGGTGGCGCGTCGACTTTTGTGATCGTGATGCCCGGCGGTAACTTGAGGTTCTCGATGTTTATCTTGGAATTCGGTCCAATGTCTTTAAATTGGCTACTAAGCGACGGCGAGCTTACCCGTTCATTACATGTATTTTGAACCTCTGTAGGCACACGTTGTTGTTTGTTTGCGGTAGTTGGATTTGTTTTATTCACACTTTTTTGAGGTTCGCTCTTATTCGATACATTCCTATTATTGGCGTTATTACTATTAATATTTTTATTGCTTTTATTGGCGTTCGATTGTACATTTTTGTCTTGTTGTTGCTGTTGTTTTTTTATTTTTTTATTAATCGTGGATTCGTTTGTAATATTCTGATTCTGCTGATGCTGTTTCTGCGACACTGGCGTTTGAGGAGGTGTATTCGTTTTAATCTGTTTCTTGTTACTCGTGTTTTGTTGATTCTTACTCTTATTTACCGTATTTTGCTGTTGCAGCACGTTTTCTTTATTCTCTGTATTTCTTTTATCCTTCTTTGACTTGGAATTTTTAGCTTCATTGACATTTTGTTGTGGAACTTTTTTCTCGTCTGTTTGTTTGCCAGTTTTGGACTTGTCATTATTTGCTTGTTGCTTCAAATTTTTACTGTCGCAAGCCTTGGCCGACGTCTGTTGCTTCGAATTATTCTGTTGCAACTTATTTCCTTGCAGGGGATTACTATTATTATTCGTCTTGGCTTTCTTCTTTTTTCCGCCATTACTTTGGTTTTGTTCTTGTTCCGTCTTCTGAGGAGGCTCTTTAGTTTGTCCATTTACTAATGTAAATAGAACTTTATCCTCAGCCGGAGTCTGACCCTTCAGAGTAATTGTAACTGTAGGTTCAGCACTATTTGAATTTATTTCTCTTCTAATAGTAACTATTTGCGGTTGAGATTCCGTTTGTGTTACATTCTCAGGTTCTTTCGTCTTTGCTTCTTCCAACTTCTTCATTTCCTTTTTCAATTTCTTTCTTTCTTTCTTCGTCAACTTCTTGTCGATTAAGTCAACATCGGATAACTTATCTGTACTATTACTCGAATTATTGTTCTTCGTACATGTAGTATTAATACTCGCTAATGACTTGTTGCCCTTATTGCTTTCGACTTTATCATTTTTCGCATTATTTTTATTCCCTTGATTAGAACTCGCATTTCGTACTTCGCATTTTTCTGTACTATTAATACTCTTATGTTTCGCATTTGAATTCGCAGACGTTGTTTTTGTTTTGTTATTCAAATTAGTAATACTATTATTACCGCTGCTACTATTATTGCTACAAACCTCCTGCTTATCCCTTTTCCTATTGTTTAACTGTTTTATCGCGGATAAAGATATGGATGGCGATGTCGGCAAAATAGAAACTTCTGGTAAATTACATTGAGGTAATGGTCTTTGAGGTACAGGCTTTTGAGGATCGACAACAGTAATCGTAACTTCTGGTGTCTTTTTCTGCAACTCTATTAATTTCTGTCTCTCCGTTTCTTGCCTATCTTTCTTTAACTTTTCCTCAAGCTGTAAAAAAAAAAAAAAAAAAAAAAAAAAAAAAAAAAAAAATTAATTAATGCTATATCAAAGTAAAGACTATATAATAGTAGTAAAACTATATAACGTAATTTATAGTTATATTTTAACGAACCTTTCGTTGTTTCTGCCTCGCTTTCTTCTCGGCTTTCTTGTTATTGTCTTTTTTCCCGCTCTGATTGCCTTCAATAAACTCTAACAATTCCTCCAAATCTCGCTGATCTCGTTGATCGTGTTGAATTGTGGAAGTCGTCGAAATTGGAGTATTTGATCTAAGAACTGAACTCGTCAGGTTCTTGGATTCAAAATTGGTGTTTGGAATTGACGGTTCCGACGGACTTTTCGGCGGACTACATCCAGCTGTTACAGCTTTGCACTTTTTCGCTTTTTTCTTTGTCAGGAGTTGTCGCAATCGTTCCCGCATTTCCTTATAATTTCGACTTACTGGCGCTACTGACGGCTAAAAATGATGCATTTATCATAATCTTTTCAAAATTTCTATTATAATCTTCTTAATTTAAATATAAGTTTACGCGATTTCTTCTTTTTGTTTAAATAAAAGATTGTGATTAGAGATAGACTCACCATTCCATGGCCAAAGACCTCGCAATAGCAACAATCACAATGTCTCATATTGGTATCTCTCTGCACAGAGCTAGTGGTGGAGCACGAGTCCTCCTGGCTGCTCCCAGAATCCGAACAGTCTCCATCTCCGGAACTCACTAAAATCCCAAATTAATACGTAATAAAATGAGCAAATAATCAGCACAACTTTGAGATAATATACGTAATATAAGTATACTGACAATCGTTACACGATACTCTCTTGATGTGCTCGACATTGGCTTGCTTGTGACATGCGTGCGGTGTATGATTGAGCGAATGAAGTCTGGGATGAGATGGACCCGTGTTTTTCGCCAAATCTGGTAGTGGCCCATGAGCATGCGGATTACCTATTTTCGTGCAAAGAAAATATATACGTAAACATGCGTAGAATAATAAAGTTGGAGAAAAAAATCAATGTGATGTGACAAAGAAAATAATGAAAAAAAACTTGCTACTTACACTTACCGTGATGAATGTTGTGATTGTGATTTGCATTCGGTGTTTGCGTCATAGAATGCCTCGTTTGGGTCTGGGCGGATTGTGTGGAGCCAGTCTTTACAACGACTTTCTGGTTTGGTTCTGGATTAGCCTTCGTGACAGAAGTTGGTGATGTTGCTTTGGGACGACTATTCGTTACGGATGTTTCGGGTATAGCTGCTTTTGAAAAGTTATGCATTGATTAGCAGAATTTCAGTGTAATTAACTCTGAGCTAAATTAATAACCAAAAAATACAAGAAAACTTTTTCATACTTACATATAGGCAAGCAAGGACACATATCCCACTTGCGTCTCGAGTTCAGTAGACAAGGACAAGGTGGATTTTCCAGGATCTCCTTTTTTCTTTCCGCTATTTCTCGCGCGTGTTGATAAACGCATGAACAAGGCTCTAGTTCAGATGTCTTTGAAATGGTATCTTTGTGCAAAGCATTACGTGTAACTGACTCTTTCTTCCTCTTATTTTCATCATTTGAATTGTCTAGCTTCTTCTTATCTTGAATTGTTGTACAATTCGCAGGTTCATCTAAAAAGATGTTTACCTCTTCTTTATTTAACTCTCTCTATTTATTACTGATTCATCTCAATTACTTACCCATAAATCCATTGCTGGATAAGAATGAGTTTGTATCATTTTTTTCAACATTTTCTTTATATTGTGTACTCTAGAAAAATGTCATTAATAATGTCATAAATTACTAAAGAAAATTTTAATTTATTACACACAGAAACAATTATTAGTTCATTTTTTTTAACTTATATATCCTAAACTATGACTAAAATATATAATTTTTACTATATATATATATTAAATACTAAAAATTTAAAGAAACATTTTTTATCACTAAAATAAAATTTTTTTATAGATAATAAAATTTTTATTTTTTTTTTAAAATATGGGACATTGGTCACCATAATTTCGTAAGGTTAAAAATAAGGTTTTTTTTACCATATGGCCTACTCTTATTTCATTGCATGTATGACACAATTTTTTTCCATTCTCGAATCCATTTTCAATGTCGCTGTCATTACTGTGTCTCCTAAAACAAGTTAAATCGTTATTGTGTGAGTATTATAAAAATAAATAAAAATCCAAGTATATGGTTTTGTAGGTAACTGAAACAAAACATACCTGACTGATCTGATAGCATATTGCGCCAAACGACATGTTGCACGCGCGTAATCATAACAAATAGAATCGGCTGATCCAACCGCGTCTATTTCAGTAGCAGTCAATGCTCCGGCTATATCTGCCAACTTTTGATGCTGGGCCTTATTCCAATCGTCTAACAATATTTGAACTATCTCTATGCTTGACGGTATAGCTATTGAATCCGAATTAAGATCTAATATTGGGCTTAAAGGTCGACTATCACTTCCAGATGTATGTGCAATGAGTGAAGAAAACTGTCCATGAATTTCTCGCATATCACTGAAATGGTTATTGTAAATAGTTATTGTAACAAGTAAGAAACTTTTTTTATCAAACTTTTTCATCAAGATTTTTTGTATACTTACTTTCCGATATCTGGTGTCTTGCTCAACGTGCTATGTTCCATAAGTTTGCGTGTTGTTGTGAACAATTCCCAAGCTTCTCTAATCTGTCTAAGTCTTGTCATACGAACTGCTTGTTCTGCACTGAAACACACTTTGCTTATACAATCCTACTTCACAGTATTCCACAATTCAACTACATCGAATTATTCAGAATAATTGTGTGGGCAAAATAATTTTTTTTAACTTACTTGTAGTTATCCATCCATGGTTCCGTCTCAGGCCATAAATTACCAATTCTTGTCATCTCGTCGTCAAAAAATAAATATCTATGAACAAGATCTTGGTATTCGGAGCCTTTCAATGGTAAAAGTTTCCTCAACTGCAAATATAATATATACATTTGAATTTAGCAAGTTGTGAATTGTTTTCAATAAAGTATATTATTTTATTTTACCTGTCCAATAAACGTAGGTAAATTATTTTGCACCAAAGCATCATTATATACATAAAGCTGATATAACTTTTTAATAAAACAGTCCCATGTCAAGTTAAACTTGAAGAGGTATTCTTTTAACGGTTTTACTAACTCAGAAATCAGAATTGCTGTTGCTACAAGAGCATCATAGTCATCCAAAAGACCTACATTGTGAAAAATGAAGAGGTATAGATTTTATATCTCTATGTATATTTTTTTATAAAATTTTTATTTATCAATAGTACTAACCAGTTAGAAAAATTTCTGCTAAATTGTTTACACTATGATCGTGTAAAAGAACGAACAAACGAACTTTTACTTCTATCACAAATTCTTGCGCCTGGCTTACTAACCTCATGAACAACTGGTGAGGATCTCTTTTGCATAATCTTTAACAAAAAAAAAAAAAAAAAAAAAAAAAAAAAAAACCAATATTATATAATCAAATCATTCAATAATAACGGAGGAAAAAGGATGCAAAGTGATATTTTAAATAAATAAAAGTTTCTCTTACTGAATAACAATATCATGCATATCAATCGAAGGTAATCTGCTGAACTGAGACTGTGAAGAGTCGGACACACGAGCCGTATCCAGAGCGATGGTAAAGACAGCATATATATATTGCTGCAATTCAGACCATAGGTTCTGGAACTTCATGGCCTTCTGTAGCTCTTCTCTAAACATATCTCTATACCAAATTAATTTCCAATTAATATCACATCTTTATTTATTTATTTTTTTAAATTTGTAATCTTTGCCTTTACCTTTTAGCTTTATAAGAATCACAAGAGCAGGATTCTTTCCCATGATGGGACGAACTATCGACAGTTGCTGCAGAGGAATATAATTTGGCGAGTGCATCGGTGTTTACTCTAGGCGAGTTACGCCGAATTTCCTCAGCCGCTCTCACACCCCTAATAAACGAGTCGATCACACCCTGCTCTTTCGTTCTGAATGTGTCTCTATACATAATACAAACATTTTCAATTAATATTGTATCTTATGCTTCTTATATTTGATATATGCAATCAATGTTCTTACTGTTTAGCTTTATAAGAATCGCAAGAGTAAGATTCTTTCCCATAATGTGACGAACTGTCGACAGCTGTTGCAGAGGAATATAATTTGGCGAGTGCATCAGTGTTGACTCTAGGCGAGTTACGTCGATCTTCTTCAGCTGCTCTTGCGCCCCTAATAAACGCATCGATCACACACTGCTCTGTTGTTCTGGATGTGTCTCTATACATAATACAAACATTTTCAATTAATATTGTGTCTATGCTTCTTATACTTGATATATGTAATCAATGTTCTTACTGTTTAGCTTTATAAGAATCGCAAGAATAAGATTCTTTCCCATAATGTGACGAACTGTCGGCAGCTGTTGCAGAGGAATACAATTTGGCGAGTGCATCAGTGTTGACTCTAGGCGAGTTACGTCGATCTTCTTCAGCTGGTTTTGCACCCCTAATAAACGCGTCGATGACATCCTGCTCCGTTGTTCTAGATGTGTCTCTATACATAATACAAACATTTTCAATTAATATTGTATCTATGCTTCTTATACTTAATATATGCAATCAATGTTCTTACTGTTTAGCTTTGTGAGAATCGCAAGAGTAAGATTCTTTCCCATAATGTGACGAACTGTCGACAGCTGTTGCAGAGGAATATAATTTGGCGAGTGCATCAGTGTTGACTTTAGGAGAGTTACGTCGATCTTCTTCAGCTGCTCTTGCACCTCTAATAAACGCGTCAATTACGCCTTGATCGGTTGTACCATACTACAAAGATTAAAATATCTGTTTAAATAAATTCATCTTATATTATAAAAAATTTGTATCTATAAATATACATAAATGATATGAGAGTTGATTCTTTAATCTAAGAAATTGCCTAAAGTTCATGGTTTTAAAATGAGAAAGTTTAGGATAGTAGTTAGGATCTCAATTCAAAAATTACTGAATAGATTGAGTTTAGACATGTTTCACATCATTGTAGAGATGTAAACCGAATCTATTTTTTTCTATAGCATATATGTAAAAATAATTTGAAAACAATATCATAATAGTTATATATATTTCTATCATTTAAATAAGGTAGCTCTTCAGTTAATTTATTGCTATAAGTGTCATTCATCTTTTATTCCTCTTCAACTATTCCTGAAGCATTTTAATTTTATCTAATATAATAACAAATAATAACACAATAAAATCTACTATGTTAACAGTCTAACATTGTCAAAATAAGCGTATACTTTGACAAATCTGTGTACATCTCTAGAATACAAATAAACAATCATGTTCTGCACAATGATAACTATACAATGATATTAATTATTAGTACATAGTGAAAAACCCATAACGTCATTATAAGTCTTTCACAAATATACAATAGAGCCTTCTAAATTATTGTAGACATATTTAGTCTACGATTGAATCTTAGTTTCAGATAAATGAATAGCGAATTCGCTCATTTTGGTATTGCCTCCTATTATTCTCTCACAGAGAAAACTTCAATCTTTCATTGTAATGATTATTTTATCAGCCGCGCGTCGATAAGAAGCGTAGATGGAAAACGTACTTTGGCGAGATCGAAGTCTTTGACGTGCGTTTTCCCGGGGAACACGCGCGTTTTCTCGGCTTCGTGGTCGTTCGCGTCGCAGAGCGTCCGCGTGGTATCATCCCGTCTGCCGTCATCGTGTTTGCGGCGGTTGACGAAGGGCGGTAAAAGCGCATTGCTGAGTTTCACCGTTGGTGTCAGGTCATCCTGATCTATCACAACTTTGTCCTTTTTCCCGGTGGCGGTGGCGGTGGCGGTGATACTGCTGGTGCTGGTGCTGGTGCTCCTCTCGCGTCGACCCTCTTCGCCGTTGCTGTCACTCATGTCAGCACTACGCGTCAAATACCATATACGTGTCACGATTGCACGTGTCAGCGATTAAAGAATCAACGATTTGCAGTCACGATTTTTGCTCCGGAATCGTGTAAACACCTACTAGGCCGCGCATTCGGTCAACATTCGCAACCTCTTCTCTCAACACTTCAATATGGCGTCTCGCGTGCAATCGTCCCGTCCGACCACGGCTCGACGCAGTTGGACACAGTGGCGTAACGCGTAACTGCAGTTGGCTACTTGGCTACAAACCGCGTCGCTGAGCCGGTTGACAAGTCTGTTCCTTTTAGCTGCACCCGCAGTTACGTTCCGAAATTTACTCCTCGAAGTGGAGTAATATTGGATTGACTAATCAGGTAAGAGAAATTTTTGCTTCTAACGTGCTGATTGGTTGATACTATTATAATATTATTATCAAAAACATTGAACTATAATACATATGTTTTATGAATTGAAGAAAAATAAATAATTCATAACCAAAAAGTGTCTAGTTTACTGTTTAAATTGATAAATAAAATCCAAATATTTCTCGGTGTAGCGCTTTTATTGTTAAACATCTGATAAGAAATGTTTTTAGCTCAGATATAATGTAAAAAGAGAGAGAAATTTAAAAAAAAAAGATACATCTTTCTTTTCTGGCTCCGATTTTCTACAAGAAAGGCTTGCCATAATATATATAGATGTGTAAGGTTAGGTTAGGTTAAGTCGGGAAAATTCTTCCGTCTGACATTACTGCTCAACTTTCGAGACGCGAAGGTACAGATGACGCCGAACACATACATACGTGATGAGATTGGCGGTGCATAGTGTATGTAAATTACATTTATATTCGCAGGTAAAGAGTACGATAACGCTACGAGACGACATTGACAGGATTATTGGACTCAACCGGGGTATTGTTTACATATTATCATTTTATATAACGATGAAAATCAGTCATCAAAACGAAATGATCACGAGGCAAGGTGTGACGGCAAAGTGCGACTCGTGGTAGTTTTAGAAGGACTCTTGTTTGTGTTTTTTGACAGTTCTCATCCGGGAAGACCGTGAGCAAGAATGTTCAAGTATCTCTGGTCTCTGGTGTACTGGTACTTTAGGCCTTTCATAAAATGGTTCCTGCGTCAAACCACGCAAATGTGCGAACTCCAGAGGATCTGTTACGGACAGCCGTCCGGGGCGCCGCGAGCCTTCGCCATCGAGGAGTCCCTTAAACTGTCTCGCAACACGAATATTAGGACTCTCGTTGCGTATCTAAACGACGTCGCCGATCAACGGAAGATAACTATAAAAACAGAGCGTAAGATCTTGGAGGACGCTATCAAGACTGTTCTGGTGACCAAGAACATCAATCCCACGGCGCATCCAACCTTCGCCAAATCTTTCGGCAAGTGCGTGGAGCTGATCTGGGGTTATCGTCAGCTGTGCGTCGAGTGCGAGGAGCTCAGGAAGACGCCGTACAGCACGGAGAATCTGGATCATGAGCAGTTGCTGCTGAAATTATGGAGTCTGTTAATGCCGCACGAATCCCTGGACGCGAGAGTGACCAAGCAATGGCAAAAGATCGGCTTTCAAGGGGACGATCCAAAGACAGATTTTCGCGGAATGGGAATTTTGGGACTGGAGAATCTCGTTTACTTTGCTCAAGAGTACCCTAGCACCGCCACACATGTGTTGTCTCATTCTAATCATCCACGTTACGGTTACGCGTTCGCTATTGTCGGTATAAATCTCACGAGCATGGCTCTGAAATTACTAAGAGATGGTAGCGCTAAGACTCACATATATAATTCCTCGAAAACTCTGCCGATAATTCGTGCCTTTCATCAGTTTTACTGTTATTTGTTTTATCAATTTGATGGATTTTGGATCGACTCTAAACCTAGTAATATGATGGAATTTTCATCGATACAGGAGAAATTTGAAAATAGCATCAGAATGGCATTAGCTAATCCATCAACTGTTTTTAGGATAAATGTGGCAGTTGACAATATTTAATGCAAATACAAATGCCTTTTACACGTAAGACAAGACCAAAACAGGTATATAAATGATAAGTACAATTTATTTGAGCTAGCATATATACAACTTATTTTTTATTATGTATTTTCACAATATCTCAGCTTTGTTGTGATATTAAAATGGCATTTAAACGAATAGATAGATTTCTGTATTATAAAACTATTGGTAGTATAATTGAGTTAAAATATCTTGATGTCATATGTGTTTCCTTATAATTTTACTGCATTTTTCACATATGACTACACAAGTTTAGCTTTTTTCTCGAATTTATGTAACTTTATACATAGGAGTATAAGAAATAGTTTTTATTTGTGAAAACAAATAGTATAGTTTACACTTCTGTTTAGTTTAACTGCATATCATAAATTTAGAGAGCTACTATGTATCTAATGCATAGTTTTAAAATGCATTGATTTATATAATTTTATTCAATATTTTTATTGATGAATCCATTATGAAGTATGCTAGTAAAGCTTAAGCTTTAAAGTTCTGGAGATACCAAGAAGTTCCACATATACATAATTATATGTACTGATATATAATCACTTTTCTCAAACTAATATTTTTCGTTTTGTCATCTACTTTAATATTTGTTAATTATTTTTTAAAGAATCATGTAATTAAAATAATTGAAAATTTGTTTATTAATCTCTATGTGCCATTACTTGTATTTATTTTAAATAATGGTTTTTTGTTTTTTATGTTTATCTCTTATTCACATACAAATAAACATTTGTTGTATATTTCAAAATTAAATTGTGCAGAAATATTGGCTTTAAGGTTATTGAAAAGATAGAGACCTGCCACGGAATATCTTGATAATTTTATGAGCATTATCAACATTGTGCCTCATATATTTTATTCGCTAATAATTCGAAGCATATTTACATTCAGAGAATTTCTTATATATTTAAAGAAAATATATTGAAAACAGATCATTATAAAAGAAAGAAGAATGTCGATTTTATAAATGATTAGGTTTATATGGAACATATGTGCATTGTATGGGTAATGTTTAAAGAAAATGTTAGTAAATACTTTCTCTGAAAGTAAATACTTTCTCTCTCGGATAATTATGAAAGTGCAAATGATTGTCAGATATTGTCGATATAAAAATGTCTGATAAAACTTACTTATTATTATTGCATCAGGAATTGATGAACTTGATTAAGTTTATATTTAAATACAAAGATCGAAATCTTATTGACAGCAAGTTTCCTGCATTAAAGATATATTACTGTAAAAAATTTATACATATAACACATTGCACTACATTCCAATTCTATGTTTCTTTATTTTTCTTATTTTCTTCTTAATGAAATATAATTTATTTACAACTTCTGCTCATGTGAAAAAATTGGCTTAATAAAAAGCAACAATAATATTTGGAGTAGAGATAATATAATATCATATACACAAATGATGGAATGTATCATGTGTAGCTTGACAATAAAAGTCTTTTCTTGACAAAGCAGATTATTTATGCGTTGTTAAATAACTTTTTAACATAATACTGCTTTGTCTTTTTTTTTGTTATTACATAAACATACTCTACATCATTATTTACTATTTGCGCAGATATAGTGAGCCTTGAGTAAAAAATATATCTATTTTCTTGTGCCAGAATTAGTACAAATATTTGTACATTAAATTGTTATACATTATTAAATATTAATTTTTTATTATTAATATTTAGAAAAAAATTAAATATGTACTTAATTTTGTAATATATATATATATATATATATAATATATTAATATATTATATATATAATATATTAATATATTATATATATTAATATATTAATTGTATATATATTTTTTTAAAAATATATTTAGATAAAATAATTGAATTTCTTAATTATTTTAATCAAATTTCTTGCAATTTAAAAATAGAGAAACTTTGAAAAAGATAGAGATCTGTAAAGATATGCACACTATTAAATTTAAAGTTATGCATTTTACATGACGTATGTAATAACACCTCATGTATAATCAAAAACTACTTTTAACATTGTAGATGATAATCGAAATAGAGAAACATCCATATATCTTTGATAAATCAAACACTTATTTTTCCTTTTTTTGTGGAGTTTCAGGTTTATGTTTAAATTTAGACACGGCTGTAATAACAACTAGTATTCCAATACAAATGCTAGTTAGCTTCAGTATCCATGGATTATCATGGAGTAGGTTTGCAACCATTTGTGTGAAATTATCACTGAAAAAAACATACAATTATTAATGTATAAACTTATGAATAAGTTAATTTTGAAATACTACTTTAAACTTACAAAGGACTTTGAGGTACAGGCACTTTTTCTGCTCTTACATTTTTATACCATTCTTTGGCAAATGACACAAGGGAATTAATATCATATCTTCCTGTATCATAACGGTACATTTTGCCATGTCTGAAGCTATATAAGTACAAAAAAGTATGTGTTATATCAGATTATTTTTTAAATTTGCATTTATCTTTTACACACACACATATGTGCATTTTATAATGTTATAAATATTATTTATAAAATATTGGTTTATATCTTACAATATAAATTGCGGAGTATCGTAAACCTTGAATCTCCTGGCTGTGGAAACCCCAGTTGTGGATTTATTAATAAGTGCTACATTTATTCTCTGCTTGAGCTTTGCACCAACTGTTTCCCATCTTGCGACCATACGCAAGCATTGCACACAATCTGTACTATAACTGATATTTGACACAATTACAATGGATTGCCATTTATTTATAAAAAAAGTATTGTAAATCACAAGTAGAACTAAGACTTACAACATAACAAACCAGTCGCCAGTTGTAGCACCACTACTTGCTTGCGTCAAGTGCTCAAATGTATCGTCTGTAAGTTCCTTTACTGCAGGTACTTTATTCTCCGTAAACATAGTTAATATCTCTTCGTCGTTTAAACGTCCTAGGAAGGAAAGATACAACGTAAATCATAGTACAATTATAAATTTATAAGCACACATTTGACAAATAGAAATATATTTAGTGATACATTACAATGTATGTGGGATGAAACATAATGTATTGTCACAGAGTAATTAAATATAATCGAAACATATCTATGCATAATTTATTTCTTTTTAAATCCATACCATCATACAGCAGAGGAAGCCCATGTCGGAAGAATAGTAGAACTGGTTCTTTATCAGTACTATATAATTGAAGTAATTGACTATCCACACTCTTAACAATCCATGCAGATAAGGAATCAACTAAATCCTCACGCAATTGAATCAGTTCAGCTTCATAATTGTCGCATTCCACACAATCTTTCTTTGCTATAGAATAAAATAAAAAGCATTAGTAATCACAAGATATAATAATATAAAGACTAAGTTAAACAAATTTTCTGTATCGTTAAAAATTTGTAATCGCATTAAAAGAAATATAAAAACTATAGCATAAAACTTGTGTAGCTCACATTTATAAAAAAAATAGTCAAAATAATATATATAATCTTATTAAAAAATTAACTATATCAAAATTATAGAATTACATATTGCCTAAAATAAACTATACTAAAATTGCAATAAGGAATAAAATTTTAAAGAGAAACACACCTCTTATATAATTTTTAATACATAAAAGAATAAATTATATGTAATTAATATGTAATCTCTCGCCTTTTATTGATTTATAATATTATTCCACTTTTTTTTCGTTTTTTTTAAAATTCAGATAAGTGAAGAGAAAAAAAAACAAACTTACTAAATAGAACGACCACATATTTTTCAGTCTTTATAAGATTCAGGAGCTCTTCATCGTGAACTGTTTCAAGATTCGCGGCGTGTACGCCAGAAAAAATACATATCGCGATTAAAAACGTTAGCATTGTTAATTCGCGTAAAAAGATTGATGATACATGAAAAATATTCATTCATGCACCGGCAACCTGTACACGTCAAACTAGGTTCACGAATAAATGGGAATAATGTAGATGTAGAGAGGAAACTCTCATCTGTGACAGTTCACGATCGACGTGTGACAGTTGGCCACATTGCAAATAACTAGGTTCAATATCTAGTTGCTTTTATTTTTTTCGCGTTTGCATAACTTAAATATTCATATGCGCACAGTTGGTAGCCCTTCAATTCAATTATTAACTTATGCAACCGGAAATTATGTTGTTCTTTTTCATTCCGTACGCGGGTCGGTAAGCATTATTTTACATTTTAATCCTTTTATAATATACATTTTAATAATGTAAAGATGAAAATGTGCGCATGTAGAAAGGGTAGAATTTTACTTTTTACATATACATAGCTTTATAATAAATTGCTGACGAAACACGATTTAGTAATATCGTTCACAGATTAAATAAGAGTTAATAAAATTGGAAATAGGTACGCGCGCGCATTTGATACAATAGCATGTTTACGTTTTATATGATGATTCATCAATAGTCCACTAAACTTTCGGTACAAAAAACATCGTACCAATGATATGTAGTCAATAGATTTTGATAACAATCTCGTTCGTGTAGAATTTTGTAGATTGCTGGGAATATAAAAATATAAAAAATGGCTTGTCTGCAGTAGCAATTTTTTATCCTTTCAATATGAAATTATATTTTACAAGTCATGAAATTTTATAAATGGACCACATATATATAATATCGTTTGAGTCTCTAAATCAGTAATTCTTATTATTTTAGCAATAGATTTATATATGTTCACAAATTATATATATATATATATATATATATATATATATATATATATATACATATATATTGGGTAAAGATTTTTAATTTATTTTTTATATTTTATAACTGATTTTTCTGGAGATATACGTGTTGCTGATGTGATAAATGCAAAATCAGATAATGAAGAATTTGTTGTTTGTTGGAATTTTTATATGTATGTTACCTTTGAGAATCTAGATCGATATAATGTATCTCGAGCCGTATTAGATTATGTAACAGATTACGTAAATTTATCTGGAATATTGCGACGCTTTTGGTATAAATTTTCAAAATCACCAAGATACGTACAATATATAATAAAAATAGCAATAGAAAATCTATGCACACACACACACACAAAATTTATCAATATTAGTAATTATTTTGCACTAAATTTATAAAGTATAAATATAAAAATATTCCGTATGTGATTCAAGCCGCAAGCATTGTTTATCTTTTCTTAACAATCGTTTCGATGATTACAGCTTGCAACTTCCCTTCGCGCATCGAGGAACATTTCCGATAATCCGCGAGCATCGCGTCGATTGTTCGGGGGCAATCTGGTGGCTATTACGTTCCTGATTGGAGGTCGGAAGTCGAAGGTTGAAAGGCATATAACGGTGTAGAGATAATACCCGCATACACCATATATACACCCACACACACAGGTTACGTGGCTATTCGTAGCTCGAAAATCGTGCGCCGGTATGTCGGCGAACTCCGGGACGTCGGCGACTACCGCAACCCCCGTGAAGCCCCCGACGAAGGCGCGGATTCACGAGAGAGTCGGCAGTCGCGTGCTCCCGTCGTCAAAGAAGCATTATAGGAACGTAATCGCGGCTCGCGGCAAAGTATTTATCAGCTCGCACGTTCCATAGTTCTCCGCATCATTGTCTCGTCGCGATGATGGCACGCGAGAAACCATAATGTCGTGAGTACGTATACGAGATAGCTAGATGCAAGTAAAGTATATCTCTATTTTATCCGGCACCTTTACGATGCCGTAATCGGGGACGACATCCAGTGCCGATCGACCGGTACCGCTCGTAAAAACTTACGAATCGATTTACTTTCACATGTCAGCCGCACTACGGTTCTGTCAGTTTCGTCTCCTTATTGACCACAAGACAAGGTATTGATCGGCTTCTTCGTCGAATGACACGCATTATATGTACCTGGTAGCGAAATAAAATCTCTCCCGATCTCTTCCAATTTTATCTCATGCGAGACGATATCAAATTTATATACTTCATCGCTACGTGACATTTGGTGACGAATCTTCTCGAATCTCCATTCTGCTTTTTGCCCGATTCAATTTTATTATTACACAACTTACCGAGTTTAAATTAAACTCTAATAACAACATAGCAATAAAAAAACGTTCCTTTTCTAAAAAAAATCTTTTGCTGTCAATAACGATTTAAAAAATTAAATCGGGTACATTTTTAGCATCCTTGTAATTTTTCACTTGATATCTTGTATTTTTTATGCTTCACTTTTTGCACAGATGCCTGCAAATGAAAAGAAGCATAGTTATATATACATGTATTTAAATAGAATTACGGTTTCAATATTCTAAAATTGATTAGTTTTTTTTATAAAAATCTTTTTATACTTAAATTTCATCTTTTTTTTTATTGCTGAAAAATAGCATCGTTACTTTATAAAACGGAAAGTCTAGAAATAAAAGACTAATAAATGTAAAATAAAAACTCGAAAGATTGCAAGATCGCTATGTGGCTCAGGATACAGGTTTAACTGAATATTAACTAGAACAAAGAGTGTGTCGTATCATTATTGTACTAGTGTTATTTGCAGAGAGAGAACAATCCATGTGTGTTTTTCTAAAAATCCTGCAACTTTTTTTACATGGTAATCTCGAATGTAACCAATGGCATTCGGAGGTTCGCATCCAAGAGTCGGCTTTACGGTCAATTGTACCACTGAGTGCATTCTCGCGGCTTATTTATGAGTCGCGGGAAGTGTGTAGCGCATCGCGCTTGTATTCATGAATTTATAGATCGCTATCTAAATGCACGGATCACAAAATAAAGCGTTACAATTCTGTACAACTCTTTTACAATCTAGTAGTTTGTAATTCGAGTTTTTTTATTTCCAAATAAATTAATGCAAGTATTAAATTTATTAATATATAAGTTGAATTTAGACTGTATGAGGTTCTAAATTTACCTCTTTATTTATTGATATTTCATTTTAATAATCCAAAATTTATTTTATTTAAAATTAAAATTATCTGTTTATAAATTTTATAATAAGCAGTCTTTTCTCTCTCTCTCTCCCTCTTTAAATTAATTCGTATACTTATAAAAACTCTATTTAAAAATGAAAAATTTTTTACATTATTAATGCTAAATGCAATAATGTAATGATTAGTAAATATAACTTTAGTAATTATGTGACAAGATGCACTTATTTTGAAATAAATCACTACATAATTATTAAAGTTGTGTTTAACAATAACAGGACGGTTAGTAATAAATAAACTTTTTCATACAAATCATATAAAACTTTTCCAATTACACAGATCGAGAATTATTCTTTTTTATTATTATACAATACATATATACGATTATACAATCTAGCAACAATTATTTAGTAATCTAGGTTAATCTAGACTATTAATTATATAAATTGACTTGCTTGATAAAACATAAATTTACAGATCACAGTAGATTTTGTGATTCTTGGTATTTTGGTCATTGTATTTGTAAACGTTTATTGTATAATTTATATGTGCAATTTTAATCAAAATATAATTGTGCGGACTAAACTGTATTTGACACGTTGGATAATTTGATATTTTAAAGTCCAAGAATAGCACATTATTTAAGAAATACATGTGAAAGTAAGGAAATACGTTTTACGTTTATTGTAGTGTAGATATCAATCTGATGTGCACGACGAAGCAATAAAATATACAATAAAAGTTATATAACGGTTGTATTCGTGTGACAGATAAAAGTGATTTATCAAACGCGATCTGAATATAAAGTCGGCGAATGTTATTTATAACAGTCCAATTCAATAAGGTTGTGCTTTTCAATTGCATATTCTGCATCTTTTTCTGTTTTTTTTTCCTGTTTTTTTTTCCTTCAAATAATAAAAATTTCAAAATATATATCAATATAAATGTAAAATATTAAATGTTAAATGTAAATTGTCAAAATGTATGTTATATAATTTTTTGGCATATGGAAGAATAAAAACAAATCCTATTGAAAAACATAACATTTAATACGATTTAATACATTTGTAATTCAAATGTCGGTTCTAATTTATAATTATATTTATATCTTGCTTTTTCCATAATTATGCTTTACAGCGGAATATGTGAAATTAAATCATAAGCTCGAAGAAACCGAATGAATCAAACACGAAGCGGACAGAACGGAGCTGGAGGTGAGTTTGCGATTCGTTTCTATATCGGGAAACGATATATAAAACCGAATGTCTCGCGATTACAACATTGGTGTCCCAGCATTGGCACTTCTATTACACCGTCGACTACGTGCAACGACGGCGTGTCTCCCGAGAGAGAAGAGCAATATCCTGTTAAATCGATAACGAATGATGACAGAACCCACGTGCTGCGGCATGCGACTTGTACCAAGACGCTCCCGTCTTTATTTTAGCATTCGATATATTCAAAGTGACATGTTTTTAAGGAATCAGTTCGCCTCGCATCGCTATTGTCGTGATCATGCACAGTCGCTGTGTACACCTTTGTTCCATTCTTCTTTTTCTCTTTTTCCATCAGGCTGGTGGGCACGGTACGTAAATGGCGCAGGAAATTCCTGAGACGACGTACGAGCCGGAAGTCGAAGAGGACGCGAGAAGAAAGCGCGAGCACCGGGTCGTTCAGGAAGGTACGGCGTTATGGAGGCGACGGAAGGAGGAGCTGCAACGTCAAAAGCATCGTGAACAACGTGAGGTATGTGTCATAAATGGGCGTTCTCTGACTTGCTACCACGTTGCTGCCGTTTATGTCACTTGCCCTGGAGGCAACCGCCCCTTAACATCATTGTCTCGCGCTTGCCATTGTTACCGATCGGATAAAGGTCAACCGTGAGAGAGATACGATCCTAATGTATATTCGGTGAACCGGAACGTCATTAGGGCGAAGATGTCCAGATTTTGAAATTTCATCCTTTTGCAGAGATAAAAGCTGGATTATTCAAAATTCTCAATGTTACGTTTAATTCTGGAAGTGCTCTCGCTAAGTATAGAATTTTATTTTTATATCACAAAGCTTATATTCCTGATACATAACGTAATAATGGGATAAATAAGGACTGTAATTGAAGTATATTTAACTAAGGTCAAAAACATAAATTTTAGAAACAAATAAATATGTAAAATGTAATCAATAATACTTAACACACGGAGAAGATTATTTTAAAATGATACTTTTGAAATGAAAGTTATTCGAGAACATTAAAAATCACAATAAAATATTACATCAGATGATCTTCATGCTTAAAGGCGTTTTAAACATAGATTTTTATTCTATTATGTGATTGACCTAGTTGTACTTATTTCAATGTTTTAAGTGGCATGTCGTTGAATTTGGAACAAGGAATTATGTACAAGCGAACAGTAATAAAGCTACCCATTAAAGTGGATTTGCATAATCTCCACCTAACTATCCTAAGAAACAACCCGCGAAAGATAACCCAATAATCTATCACGGTCTCTATCGTTGCGCTTTACATAAACTTCACGCTCTTGTCTTCCCGTGCTTGTTACAAACTTGTTATAACAAACATTGTACAACCCGTTAAAGTGTGCATTGAGGTCGCGTCTTGATTGTAATTTTCGGAAGCGATTGCAAATATAAGTCGCGACTGAAGATAAGATGTTTGAATTACAAGACATCTACACAAATTTTTAAAAAATTTGCATGCACCGTTGAACTTCAAAATGAGATGTACATACATATTTTTTGTCTATATCATCTCAATGTTAGTTTCATTCTAGAGAGAAAGACAGAGTATTTTTCAATTTTATAAAGTAAAAAATCCAAAAATTTTTGGAATTGTTTTTATATATTTTTTTAAATACTGATTTTCACGTTAACTTTATTTGGCATTTAAAATTTCGCTACCTTATTTTACTTTGATATTGACGTAACATAACGATGATGCACAATCATCACCGCAGCGGTGGTCCTAAATATTTGCAGAACACACGCTCGTTACATTCATTACTGTCCTTTGTGAAAATAACAATTCATATGGAATATAATGTAAAAATACACGAGATTCAATTTGGCGTAACGCACATCGCACATATATATTTTGTTCACCGCCCCCAATCACTCAAAATATACGTTGAAATTATGCCGATGAAAATCCCGGTGTAATTATTGCTTCGGTGATTATTTCGTATCGCGTTAATATACACACATCGACCGCATTTAAATTGTATTTACTGCATGTGGATAGGGAGATTTACTGCCGCAACCGGCATGCTAATAATGACAGGCGAGGGATTATTCGCGGTCCTATCCTCTCTTATTACATGGGAATCTGGTGTAGTCGTGGTCTGGTGCAAGTGCATGCGGTCGACTGTAAGTGCGTTGGCGATATTACCAAGGAGGACCGATATGCTCAGGGCTAATTCCATCTCTATCCGTCGAGTTCATGCAGTATAAGCACACTAACGCAAGTTTTAAACTATTTTTATTTAGAATTTTTATTTAGAAAAAGGATTGAATTACAATACTTTCTTTTTTTAAGAGTCATTTCTAATTTGTAGCATTATATAAGACATCATATTTAACCCTCAAACTGAACACGTGGGTCTTTCGTGTCCGTGCCATTTTTAATCCATTGTTTTAAAAAAATATTAATAAAATCTCATGGTTGGAAACTTATCTAAAAACAAGTGTCAAAAGGGACTTATAACTGAAAGGACAATTTAAACAGTTTATTCAGTGTAAAGTGTGTTGGCGAATCTAAATCTGAAGCGGATACAAATGACCCACGTATTCGCTTTACGTATATTAAATAAGAAAAGGTGAATAAGTAAATTTTTTTTTAAATATTGTTTTTTGCTGTTGATCGTTGTTTATAAAAATAAGTTATAAATTTACAATGATAATCTCTCTAAAAAAGAAACAAATTGCTTTAATTTCTATTGTGTTCATTTATTTTCATAAAAAGTAATCTTTAAGTATCCTAAAAGTATCTTTTGTTAATGAAAACGAGCAACAAACAGGAATTGTATTAATCAATTTTTATACTGTATTGTAATGTAAATTACATTTTGTTTTCACTTTTCTTTTAAATAAATTACCTGAAGATTAAAAAAAATTTTTCTTCAGAAAAAACACATTTTTTTATACCTGAAAATTACTTATTTTCCATCATTCAAATAATTATATTTTTTTAAAGCCGTGGACATATAGTATTTTTTTTCGTAAACTTTGAACTTTGAACTAAAAATTCCTGGAAGCCTTATTGTTCAAAATTATTTTGTCAAATTTTTATCAATTTTTATATAAAACATCTATTTCAAATCTTGATCTAACAAATGACAAAAATATAGTGTTTAAAAATATTTTTTTTAACTCTACTACATAAGCTTTTAGTTTAAACTTAAAAGATGATGTGTACATTTAAAAAAAAATTTTTTAAATAAATTGGAGAGTACAAAAATTAACTCGGACTTTAGTTACCCACGTGTTCAGGATTACGGTGTCAAAAAAACGTGTTCAATTTGAGGGTTAAATATCTCGGGCAAAATCGTACCTTTTTTTATTCCTTTTCCATCTATATATAAGTTACGTAATGTTCTCGTGTACGAAATTTTTAAAAATTGTAATATAAATTTGAGTAAAAAGGAACTTGATATTTTATTACAATATACGTATTATCTGTACGCAACGAACAATTTAACAAAAAGTATCAAATATACATAACTTACACGAGGCAGCCTGGTGATGGCAGTCTGACTTAACTGCGGTAGCTCGACTTATACAGCGACTTTATATTTAAAATTTTTTTTCTTTGCAGTTGCAGAAAATTCTGGCTAGTTACTCGCCGTGGGGTAAACCAGGTGGCGGCGCGCCCTGTGCAGCGACTTTAAGGAAGAAAAACGTACCTCTGGAGCCGCCTGAGCTGCCGAGAAGATGTCACAGTTACGGTCAGGTAAAACCACTCGGGACAGACTGTTGTGTCTGTAGCCGTCATTTTTCTCTTCATTCAAACTATCGGCGCATCTTGCCGCCAAACTTTGCCCCGTAAAAAGTGCAACTCGACCGTAAACGACGATCGCATGCACGTTACTGAAAACTTTCAGGTTTATTGCTTACGCATGTCGCGCTGATGCATGTGAAAACGGTGTTACACGTGCAGTAAGATTTGTTACCGCGTTTTTAATGCTTCCGCTCTATGCATCAGTTCTTGAGCCGACAATTTCCTGGAAGTAAAATGAGAGTTAAATAGCTTGAGAGAAGTCAAAGTTTAAGCTGGTCGTGTCACGTAAGCGAACAGATCTATTTGTCACCATGGACTTTTTCAATATGCAAATTAAAATGAGATAGAAAAAGGGACAAAAGTTACATTATAATTTCGCAATGCAAAATTTTTTGATATCTAGATTAAATTCTGGGCGAAAAAAAAGAACTTGAAAAAAACCTATTTTCTGTAGAAAAATAATTATAGAAATTATATGTAACCGGAAAAATTATATATCTTAAATTCCAACGCACCTCGGCTGTAGAGCCGAGGATACAGTCGAGGATATGGTACAAATCGAGTTATTAAATTCGTGCACGTGTACGTAAACATGTGCCATGCGTATGAACGCACACAAGCACCAGGAAATAATATCACACAACACTGTGTACCGCACAAAATTTTCAAGCAGCACACAGGTTGTACAACATTGCGTTGAAACACATATTAGAATATTCCCTGTCTAACATTAGCTTTAAAGAATAGCTACAAAGCGGCAGTTTCACATTACTCGACTCATTTACACCAAAAATATATGTTAATGATTCTTTTACTCTTCTGATTTTTTTTATTATGTATAAAAGTTAATATTTAATAACACAAATATATATTGCATATATATTTGTATTATTAAATATATATTGAATATATTGAGGTAAATTCTACTGCAAATATGCATTGCAGTTGGTATACATTATCACTTTAGTAATTATTAAAAGATATAAATTCTGTTAATTTCTAAATTTTTAATTAACTAAAATATAAAATTGAATGACTTTATTTAGATATTCTACTAATTTTTCAACTCAAAGTAATTGTTTAAATTGAAATCTGTCATTGTGAAAATTATTTAGCGACGCATCTATAAACAAGGTGTGACTTGGTAAATATTTGCAGAATCTTGAGAAGCTTTCTTAGCATAATTAAATTTATCTGTATTATTATCTATCTCGAACTCATGTAAATAACGACTATTATTATGCAACATTCTCTGAAACCACGACGAAATTTTCTTCAGCTCCATGTTTTCAATGTTCATATTCATCATTGGAATAACAACTTGATACAATTACACTCAGAATGATTATTCTTAATGCATCAAATGGTAAATTTGCGCGAATTACGTTATAAATTATTACTCTCTCAGTCGGAGACAAATGATGATATATTTCCTAGAATTAAACTTTTACTACATATTTATTTATATGCAATAATGTAAATCTTTATCCATCTTTTTCACAGTTCATGTATATATTACAGACTATATAACATTATTCAAATTTAAGATTTTTTATTTTATTTTTTTTACGATAAGTATTGCTAGAGTGTCATTGGATGATAATATTTTATTGTTTGCTTAAAAAAATTTCAGAAAATTTTATTTTATAAATATTTTGTTAAATATTTTATGTTTACGTAATATGTTATGTTTTATTTGATATTTTTAATTTTCAATTCTTATATGATATAAACGAGACAGAATATCAAATTAGTTATACATTATATTGTGCAATTTTTTTTGCACTAATTTGATGTCTTGTCTTGTTTATATCGTATAATAATAATCATATACAGGAATATTAAATCACAATAAAAAATAAACTACTCAGACATTAATTATCAAATTATGACTGCAACGAGATTAAGAACAGTCCAAATCATTATAAAACAAATTGCTTTATAAAGTGGATATCTCATTTTATGTAGTTTTGGTCAAAAGCACAGATTGGAATTCTTATTTTATCAAAAAGATAGAATTAGAAAAAAATTTACGATTTTTGTTAGTTTCAAATTAAAAAAAAATTTTCTAAACGAGATTTTAATTTAGGGATTTAGCACAATTGGGTCATAATTTAGCAAAATTGGGCAAATTAACCATGTTTGAGCAACTTTTTTTCGTTTTACGTAAATATAGAAAAGATTGAATATAAAACCAAAAATGAGAAATTTAAAACCAAATATTATTTTTAAAATAGCAATAGTAGTAGTAACATAGTTTATTTTGTTCTAAGAACGATGAGATAGTACAATCCGTTTGAAACATTGAGGAAAAGATTTTATTTCCTATGGTGTTATCTTGGTTCTTAAGAAAATTATTACTATAAAATATAAGAGAGATAAAAATATCACTGTTACGTTAAGTCGGTAACCATTATCAGCCATTTTTCCAACTAATGTCTGTGTATATGTGTATGATAACTTGAGTTTTGCTTTTTATTGCGATTATTTTTGAAATTATTATATTTTAGTAATTACCGCAATTTTTCTGATATCTTTTAATCGTTCTCTCAGTGCATAAAATCATTCCTAATCGCTTATATAAAATCCCTTTTTCGTTTTTACATCAGGGAAAGAGTTTAAAAAATTTTCATAATGAAACTATGCACTATATATGCTTGAATAAAAAGTGCAATTATATCCTGTAATTATACTCGAACTATTTTTGAATCCACATCTTAAAAGTTAACAAGTCATTTATGTATTACACTCATATATTACATAGATGGACAACGTAGATATAGACAGAATTAATCTCTGACAGAACAAAGCAAAAATGGAATTCCATGGAATTCACCTCGCTTGTTGTTTTGATTAAACGAGCTTCGTATTTCCATGCAAATTTCCATACCTTTTCTTTACCGCGACATGAATGTACGACCGTACAATTTTTTTGCTCGGTATACACATTTATCAAAAAGATGAAAGATATATTTATATATTTCCCTGATTTCTTAAGCATACGTTAAATGAAAGTAAGTGTTATCTACAAGTGCATAAAATATATTTTCCAATAAATTTAATTATTTTGAATTTATATTATTAATATTTTCTTTATCTTTTTTTTATTTTAAAGGATCGTTAAAATATTAATAGATATTATAATATAAATATGGATTTAACAGATGTGTAAAGCCTTACTACTTTTCGTTACCAATTTTAGGAATTGTCGTTATATTTGAAATGTGCAAAATTCAATCATGAATTGAATTGAATTATTGTCAAGATACTTGATTTGACAGAGAAATTCGTATGTACGATATTTGCTATAATTGTTTTACAATTTTAACATTGTTTCAGACAATTTATAATTAGGAAAAAAAAATTTATTTGTTTGATACCAAGTAATGTATATATATATGTGTATGTACAAAAAACATCAGGATATATACACATATGAAATATATTTAAAAAATATATTTTCGTCTCGAATTTTTTCGTTAATTATGGTCTAAAGTGAACTTAACTGAATGCATTAATATTTCAATGGATATATCTTGAGACATTTTTTCCGATGGATAAAAGCAAGAAAAAGCTTGCTTCATTTTAGACGTACAATTGGAAATAGAACGGCGGCAGTCGGTCCATTAGTTTTGCTTTTATAGAAACTCGCCTTAAACGTTTTCTACCACATAACTGGAAAGAGCTTTTTGCTTGCTTATGTATGCATCGCCAATTAGAGTTGCATCTTGATACGCTTATGATCGTTATAATACCGCGTAATATCGTCAGTACAGGAATTTATCGCTATATAAGAGAGGCATACTTCCATACAATTTTGTACAAAGGCAAATTACTTACATACGGCTACCCCCGATTCACGACGATACAATCCATCTCGTAGATGTTGCATTGAGAATAGCATAATGGTACCGGAAGTCACCTGTATTATTGCCTTGAATATTGCAAAAGCGGCACGTATGGGGTTTCCGGCTTCTAGGTCGGAGGAATGGATGAAAGGGGTGAACGCCCGATGTTAAGTCGATCCTATCGTCGCAGTTAAGGACCAAAGTAGAATCGAGAAATGGTGACAAAGATTCCGATAAGATTTACTTTAGCCGGAGATTAATAAATTTACTTTCTTTGTCTATACTAAATAGAGTTACAATCTGAAAGAAGACAGTCACAAATGATAATTTAATTAGTTTAATTATTGATGAAATTTAGAGAATTATTCCGGAAGTTTCTATAAAAAATTGCAAAAGATATTATAAATATATATATGATAGAATAAGGATAAGGAATCATATATTTATCTATGATGGTGAAGTCTAATGGAATCGAGATAATTTAATTAGAACTGCATTTGTGAGTGTTTCTTGAATTTTAGTTTTTTGAAAAGTTATAGATAAATTTACAATAAGCTTAAAATAATTACATTGACACTGATTAACGTATTGATGGAAAAGTAACTGCGACTTATATACATTGTAATTTATGCAATTTTTATTCACAAACGATTCATAATTTTGTCGTCCTCGACATGTCAGTCGAATGTGACGATATCACCGCCGGAAGTTTTCATTAATATCTCATCTTCGACCTTCGTACACGATACCTTTTCAATACCACAAACACAAAGTTTGTATTGCAATGTCATCGCGTGAATGTCGGACACGCGATGATGCGTGTGGAACTTATTTTAGTCTTGCTCTGTACAGAGACGGGAAAAAATTTGGAGACTGTTAATTCATAAGACATGTCAAAAATTATTATTTTTTTCGAATGATTTTGATATTTTAAATATCATTATTGTGAATAAAATTTTTAAATATCATTTAAATATACATTTAATAAAGAGCAACTACTTTAGCACTTTATAATAAAAAAATAATATAAAAAATAATTTCTTTTTAATTAAAATAAATTTCAGCTTTTAATGACTTTTGATTTAATTAAATGTAAATTTTCTTATACCCGCAAATAATCCATTAGCTTTCTTAATTAGACTAAGAAAATATTCGAAACGGATAAATCTATAGAAAACGATAGACGGCGATTCTTTTATCGAGTTGCATTCAAATGAGTTAAGCTTTATTGTCGGACACGGTATCGACTCGTCATGCCAGCAAATACGAGAAATCTCGTAATGGACTTTCCTTGTATGTTGGACACGAGGCATTTTTCTCGTGGCAATAATTTCGAGAGAGCGGCTGTGCCGCCGGGGCCGAACACGTCGTATCCGCTCGAACTCTCGAGACGTATAGTCGATTTCTCCGATCACGTAGAACTAGAAACGCTACTTCCACAAAGTCGATTCTTCTATAGCGCCTACAGGTTCGTCGCCGTGGAATTTTTGACGCTCTGTGTAGTTGCGAACGGAAACGTTTTAACGACACCGTCCAGCATCGTGCGCAAAAATGGATTTTTCATTTATTTCAATGAAAAATTGATAGGCAAGTCTTTTTCAAGCTCTAACAGAGAGAAGATGGATTTGAATGTTTTATATTTTTATTACAATAAATTTTCAAAATACATTCATTGAAAGATGAAATTTAATGTGCTGTTTATAATATAATAAATTGATATATGTTAAGTATAGATATTGAATTATCGATTTATTTTCAAATTAAAATTAAATATTGCAGTTATACTTGCAACTAGTCTGTGCAAATATAGTTGAAGCAGATATTTCGAGAAGATGTGAACTTATGAAATATTAAATTCGCATTATTATTTTATTTAAACTGACCGGGCACGTGGAAATCAATCTCATGTTTCATGAATTGGGAAGATAGGATTAGTTCGCGAGATTGGTACAATAGCTACCGCATGTACAAACATGCGCAAACACACCGTGTGCTGCCGCTCTTCCTCGCGGTGTAATTTTCAAGATTACGTGTCGGGGTTGTAGAAATTAGACTACGCCACTAATCGGATGCATATGAGGTTCTAACGCGAAATTCCGCGGGCGTCTTAGAATCCCTGTTGAATCCCGTATATGATGACAGAGCAGGGGAACCGTATAGGGATAAGCGAGCGCGAGTGGGCACGTGTTCGAATACGTCGCGACGAAGCCGCGTACACGTAGATGGAGGAAACAAGCCTTGGAAACTGCTTAATATGCGACGACACCGTGTGCTTAGCTGGTGCATCCTACGCCGTGGGGACGTCCTGGTCCTGGCGGAGCTCCTTGGAGGGATCCCAAGTTGCTGGGCGCGCGCTTCCTCGAATCCATGGTACGCATATCTATCTAGTCGCGTTAACCGTATACACTACGAGGATACTTAGATGGCGGGTGCCTCGTGTTGCGCATCCGCTAATTACAGAAAGGGAATCCTTAATCATCGGTGAGGGGGAGGAACCGCTTCGCGATCTCAAAGCGCCGACTGGTTCTTTGTGCGCGCGATACTTCAGAAACTGCTCGCTAGAAGTGTCGTAAAGTCAGTTTAATTATACAGAGACGGTGCGAAACATTAATTGAAGCGTTAGCTATCGAAAAATCAACTCCGTAGGTCTTTAGGGACTTCCTTTTCTCCAAATTTAATCCTACAATGAGAAAACAGCATCTAGAGAGTATTCTATACTTTTTATGGTGTAAAATAAAATATTTAGACGCATTTATTATGAAAACGGTTCTCGAATTACGAATTGATTGCCGTTGAGATTATACTATATAATTATTTTGCGATTACATTTATATATTGCATATTATAACATACCTCATTGAAGATTTTTTTTTCTTCTATTTAGATCAATAAGATCTGAACCAATTTGTAGAAATTTCATGTTGGATACATGCGATAATATAGCGTGACAGGGATACGTTTCAACGTTAACATAATATATTGCGATGTCTACGTTAGCAATGTATAATTTAGCAGAATTATACTATAATTTAGTATCGTCACTCAATGTGCTGACCATACTCGAAAACTATTAAATTATTACTTGGGTTAACTATTTGTACTTGTATGAACTTCCGACAAATAAATTATCTTGCTTTATAAAAAATTGATTCTTTATCTACAAAAAGTATATTAATACAGAAAAATAATTAATATAGAAAAAAAACGTGTGACTAACCTAACTTTTAATAGTATCCCCAGACACATATACACATACATGCATAAAAGATAATATTTGAAAAAATTATTTTTATAAAAACAAAATATGCATAAAAGATAATATTTGAAAAAATTAATATTATAAAAACAAAATACTAATAATATAACATTGTATATATATATATATATATATATATATATTACTCTTTTAGCGTAGTTTAGTTGATGGGAACGAGACTATTCTCTCATATCTTCTTTGATAAAATTTTCGAAACGGGAAAGAGAGATAGGTATGCTTCATTGTAGTTCCGAGAACTGATTCCTACGTAATTGCACGTTTAAGCAACTAGCTCGCGCTGAGAAACCAATTGGAACGATAACGAAATTACATTGTCACAGCAAATGGGAGTAGTCTCGCGTCAGCCTCTGTACTGGCAACTTTGCATCAAAACTTTCCACCGCTGCTCGAGTAACCCTGTTAGATTGACGAACATCGGCCCTGAGGGATCGCAAACTATAGACGTCGCGGTAATTGAAGGGTTCACTGCAAAAGAAAAAGGGACAGAGCTCAAGAGAGATATAAGTCCATTTTGATATATTTTTCCAAGATTATATAAGAAGTTACTTTCTATAAATCTCCTTATTATGTTAAATAGACAAGTTCAAATCGCGCTTATCGCAATTTCCAGTAAATATAACATATATTTGACGAATAAGATGATATCTCGTTGAAAACTGAAATAACATTTCCACAGACAAAGTTTAATTAGACCGAGTTATTTCTTTGCAAGAGCTTTCTGTACTATTAATATAAAAAATATTTTGATCTCAGATCGAGATCTTGGTCATTTAAAGTTCATCTAAAAGTAATCAAAGGAGGAGATTTTAGCCGTTTATTTGCAGCGCGTTACATCTTAATTCGTTAGCTTAAATCCAATTACTTTTCCTCATGCTTCTAAAATTATTCATGTCGCGACGCACATTTCCTTGGAAAAGACAAATTATTTAAATTGTCGGCGGTCACGTACAACAGATACGCTTATTTTGGTAAATTTGTATAAATTGTGTGCGCACCTTTTTATAGTTACACGAAAAAAAAGGCTATTTAGGGATTGAAAATTTAGTGCGTTGTTGCACGAAACTCCTCAATAATTTCTTTCATTCGGTCGTGATCTGTTTCCATCGCTAGGTCACGTACGCACCGCCACAGGTAAATGATTTACCTGTGGCGGGAAAATTATTGATTCTTTACGTCATCAAGAATGAAAAAGTATCAATCCAATGGGCGAAGTGAGTAATGGGGGAGAAGGCGATACAAGGTACGAAAACCATGAACGGGTGCGCGATATATATTTATGTGAGAGAACAAAAACGCGCGATATTTGTTGTTCGATGTATGTTCTCGTTAAAACGGAAAAGTTATCTACCTTCACGCTGAATTGCTGCACAATTAATCCAGAGGCGGGACGCGCAAGTAAATTGCGGTTCGTAATTTTTTTTTTTTTTTTTTTTTTTGTGCGTTGTAATTTAACCGCGTAAAGAGATATCGCGGAAGGAAGATACGTAAAATGAAGGGAGAGATGCGCTTTTGCTAAGAAATTAAATTGTGTCCAAATCTCTCGCGGGGAAATGCGCCACCGAATCGTGTAGTTCATGCAATTTTTTTACCGCACGCATGTGGCGGTAAATGCAATAAATTGGCCGACGGGGAGGAGTTACGTATTTATTTATATATATCGCATGACGGATGCGGCTACCGTAAAGCTCGGCGTGGATGAAGAGAAAAAAAGTTTTTACGCCGGTAGAAAATTCCGGGGAGATTATTCTACTGTGTTCTCTTCGCTTTTTGGCTTCTCTTTTCCAAAAAGTACCGTAGAAACGTCATGTTGTATCTTTCAATTATTCGACAAACCGCGCTGGTGATATTCCCTGAAATATCAATAGCGATTCTAATCACTGATGCGGCGACGATTATTTCCCGAATAATTAGTATAATATAAACAGCATTTCAGATGTGTGGAAGCTTTTGGAATTACCAGTCGGTTTTGGCCATTGACAATTCCGTTTGAATATAAATTTATCGAAATGATTGGCATTCGAGATCGCATATATAACTCCCGTGCAATCGCGCATTTGTCGAAATGTTACCAATATAGTTTGTGATATTATTGGAGAATTTATCATCTCGTATAAGTTTAATTAACTATCTTAGCGTGTATGATAACGTGCGAGACGGAAATTATGATCGCGCTTAAACATAAGATCGAAGTAAGTTAATCGAAACTGCAACGGGCTAAACTGCGCGTTGAAACATTCATTCGTCTGAAATTGATATATAATTTCGAGTATCTTTGTTTTTCTTTGAGGAAACCATAACGCGAACGGGGTAACTAAATACTCTCCCCCCGCTGCATATAATGTACACGCATAAATCTAAAGTTTCTTCCACGTTCATAGGATTCTGGCGGGTGATTTGTAGAAATCGTTATAAGTTTTTGCAATAATGACATTGCATAGTCAAAGTTGTGTAATTCGTGGAAATCGTGCAAGCGCCCGCATCGGGGGCGTAATCGATAACTGCAACGACTTTTCCAACCATGGATTTATTTCGCGAAGCGGAACACGATCGCGCTCCACGTGATACGAAAGCGTGGCGTTATCAATTAAATGCAATCGGTAGTACGATAATTCATTCGTTTCGCAAATATAAATCTGCCTTCGAAAGTGCACGGTATACCGAAAATATATCAAAAGTCAGTCACTTATAGCGTGATAATTGGTATCGTAATAATTTTATTATTTTTTTATTTATTTTTTTTTTTCCTTCAGCTTTTGCAATTTTTGACGTGACTTCCAGATTTTCTCTAGAGGAGTATGTGACTTTCAACTTTTAATTAACTGCTTCTCTACATGTATAACCGCGACGCGTTACCAGTTAATTGAACGATCCTCCGGGCGCCTTCCCAAGCGCACGACCGGAAAGTTTAAACTAAAATTTATTAACGCAACCCACTTGGGCTAAGTTACCTTCTTATTACGCACAAGCTCCTTCACATACCATGTTTATCCTGGGGGATTAGGTCAGGTCTCCACATTCGTATTTTCCTCTCGATGCGCGCGCCTATCTCTCTTTCTGTCTCTCGTTGCCGTGTATCTGTCGGCGAGTATGGATTTATGATGGGCGAATTTATAGCGTGGTTTTTTTTCCCTATAATAAGCTGAGGGGCTTCGTTGAAACTAGTCGGCTAACGAGACCGACATTGATGAATGAACGCGCGACTTGGTTCACGTCGGATCAAAACCGTTAGTATACTACTAATTACAAAGCACCGGATCTGTCGGTGAATGAAGCGTTGATCTTTTGATTTAATTTTACGTTTTCTTCGTGTTCCCTGCATCTCCCTTGATGTATTATTATTGAAATGACGTGTTAATTATATCTTGCTAGAGTGTTTTGAGATTATGAAATTTTTATAGAGTATATAAATGGTTACTCGTAAGAGAGATTTTCCAGAAATAAAAATGAGTCTAGAAAGAAAAAAAGTTATCCCAAGCAAGAATAGAATAAAATTTTAAACCGCTACTTTACCTTTTCTAAAATATTATATTTAGAGAGAACTTGTTTACACCACACATGTAATTTTATAAAATGCCATTAATTGTATTTTTACTCATGCAAGAGACATTTAAAATGTATATTAAATTTCACAAGATTTCTATAAAAAACAACAATATTTTTAGTTTAATAAAATGAAACACACACACAAATTTACTTGAACAATTGCCAAAGGATAAATACAATAGTTTAAAATAAAAGGTAATTGTAAAATTTGCTGTTTAATAGACTTAAATATAATCGATAAAAAAAAAAGAGAAAGCAACATTTAAAATCAGTAGCTTCAACTTGCTTCAGGGTTGGACGAACAATTCGATAATTGACAGGCTATACAAGAGAAAGTTGAATCCACTGGCTGTTGCGGACATGAATAAATTCTATGATGACAGGGCGACGCCAGGTAAATAGTAGAATTTGCTATTTGCTTCTCTTCGGTGCTGATGCTAGAATCTCGTTTCCGGCCTGGTCTTTTGCTCTACAGGCATTGCATCGGAAACACAGCCGTTGCAGGACTCGAGAAATCTCTACAAGGAGGAGGTTCAGGTGTACGAACTCACGGGCGGTGTCGAATTGGTACCTTTGTTAACCAGCCAACGCTATCAATCGCACCCGCAGACCACACGTTACCTTGTTACAGATGCCACTCGTCCTGGATACACGATAGAATCGTAAGTACGAACATTTGCAATGATTGTTTGAATAATATTAGCGTGTTTATTCAAATTGATTGGCCGCTAATTGATGAGAATAACATTTCTAAACGTGCATAAAAAAGTCCAGGCTTTAACGTTCTTGTATAATCTCGCTTGATATTTAAATATAATTGTAGTAGTTAATGAATGTGTATTATTTGCTTATATACGCTTTCATGTTAATATACTTGGTGTAATATGTTTTATAACATGCTCCAACCGCGTTTATGTATATCATGCAAACATGAAACTAAACATTGAAGATTATATATGTGATGAGAATAATCGATAAACGGTACGGTGTAGATGCATAAGTTGTAATCACGTGCATTTACTCATTACTGTAATTGATATTAAAAGCACTTACTGTTGTCCGGTAATTTCCTCGATGAAAACGTATTATTGATCACTCATTTAGTTTAAACAACTAAAGCATTTAGTGTTTCACGTTCCTCCATTAGAAAAGAAAGGTTTAGATCGAAATATTAAAACTGCAATTAATTTTCCTAAATGTTATTTTACGCACACAAATAAACTGGACATACACATAAATATATTTGTTGTATTTTTATTGTATGTATATTATATTTTATACGTTGTTATATATTTTTGATACACACTGTGTGGCGTTGATTTTATAATATTCTTATTTATTTTCTCTCTTTTTTTTTATAATTCTTGACGTATTCCTTTTTTATTAATTATGACACTCCGATATAAAAATCTGACAAGTTCATATAAAAAGTATGCAAGAAGAAAGATATATTGCAAGTGATTAAAACGAGAGTAGAAAATTTGACTTTGCATGTTTCAATATGAAAAGCGACACATTAAGTCGACCCGCTAGCAGGTCGCTAGTAGCAGATATTTTCAGAATTCGTCTTTTGTTATTATAGTCAATGTCTGATGTCTGACAATACCGCTGTATACATGTGTATGTACAATTAATTTTTTACTTGCATCTACTCACAAGTATGGTTAGTACGACGAAACACGGCGGCAACTGTAGAATTGGTTAGTAGTGATACGACACTCGAGGGATGTAACTACATTACAGGTAATCAACCAATTGACCTGGATGCACTCGACCTCGACCATTTCACCTGTCTGTTCCTGGTCAATCTCACCCTCATTTTCCTCCCTTGTACGCTAACGTCGCTCTAAATATTCATCAGCGTAATTTTCCCTCGTCATCGTCGTAAAAGAATATTTTTTTTTTTTTTTTACGGAGAATACATTTTCTTCCAGAGAATGCAAAATATTCTCTCTAAAAAATGCTTGATTGAGAGAGGACTCTTACATAAACCTGCTACAAAATATATTGCAGGTTGACGTTTCACAAATATGTTTTAAAATATCTCGAGAAAAAGTTAAAACATCAATATTTTATTTTCCAAGAAAGTATTATCTTTGTATATATATATAATTTTTTATTATTTATTATGAAAAATTTGATTTAAAAAAAATAATACAATTTTGTTTACATATAATATCTCACTTTCTATTTTTGGAAAATTCTTTGGAACGCATATGTATATCAATTACAATCATTAAGTAAAAATATTAATATTTTATTTTAACTAGAAATAAATATGCATTTTATATAGAAAGATAAGAATCTGTAAAACAATCAAGTATAAATCATAAATAATAATAAATTTTTTTCATATATGCAAGTGTAACGTAGTTTTAAATTATATTATAGATATATGATATGATTGAGATGTCATGATTTGAATGATTACCTTTTTTCCTAAAAATATTTTTGTTTAAAGCTTGTTAAATTGATGAAGTAATTACTATAACTTTTCTTCGACTTTGCATTCGATAGCATAATATCGATTAATCGCTCGATAATGTCCTGCATGTAAACGGTCACCGGATACAGATAGAAGCACCAATCTGTCATGTAACAAGATACTTTGATAACGCTTAATGGAATAGTATATGAAAGTTATGAAGGAAGTGTCGCGTTGTTTATAACGCAGTCGGCCAGCATCCAAACGCTATGCAATGCTTGTAGCAGTAATTAATCACCTCGATTACCGTGCGGTGACAACCTGCGAAAAAAAAAAAAAAAAAAAAATACAACGATATAAGCCTGGAGTATATTATTCAGCATTTTTGTACAATTTTTATTTCAATTTATTTTTTTTTACGACGAAATAGCACGCATAAAACGCGAGCAAGTATTTAATTAGTGATATACGAAGACTGATGTAGAACGATTGACGTACGCTTTTTTTGAACGCCCTATGCGAGATATTTGCAGTTATCAGCACAGAGTCGTTAAAGATTATTCAGAATAGCATAGAAAATATCGGCAACTAGAACCATTCGAGCGAAAAAGCTCTTTCTTTCACACCTCCTGCTAGCGGATGGACTTAATTTGTCGCTTTTAATATTGAAACATGCAAAGTCAAATATTCTACTCTCGTTTTAATCACTTGCAATATTTGTAGTTTACAAATAAAGGTGAATATAATTTATGTCAATTATATCTATTGGTTTAATTTGTACTGTTTTTAATCATTTTCTTGAATTATTTATTGAAGGATGGAATACAATAGAAAACAAAACAGAGGGAATTTTTTAAAAAAATAGAAAAATTATATAAGCACAAACTGATGAAAATGAAAGATAAATTAAACGCTTTTGCATATTAATATGTAACAGTATTTTTAAAAATACGTATTAATATATATGTAACTATTTATATATTATTTTAGCGGAGTTGTTGCAAATTTTACAATTTCTCTTTTCGATCGTGAGTATAAAAATGTTTAACTGAAATAATGTAATCTGAAATATTTTACGTCTAATATTGAATTTTTCTGTTCATATCCAAATCCACACATGAATACATATCCGTTAATCATTCATTTTGCCATTCTATTTAATATCCCTTTGCGATATTAAATAGTTCGTTTGAGAGGAAATACGATACGATTCGTTCGTGTTACACCTCTCAAATCTTTATTTCCCCGTATAATCCGTTCTTCGACGCATGTGGCTTCATCATTTCCATGGGAGGCGTCGCCGCGTTCATCAAAGAAAGGATATGAAAGCTGATGAGAGCGTCTCTCTTTCTTTTATAGGCTTCGCGCGCTTGACGTCGGCAATCGAGAATACATCGCGGATCTCGCCGAGCAGATACGACGTAAACGGGACAGAGCGCTGGTAAGTGCCGTATGATCGATGATGATTGCACGACGTCGAAACGCTAATTCAGAACAGGATTAATTGTGTCGATCTCGCGCCAATCTCGCCGGACCGTCTGTTATTGAATCGAATTGGCTACGCGAGCGCGGACGAACGCTGTAGATAAAATGAAATTAAACGATCCATAAGGATCATATTTGCTAACTCCGAAGGGAGCCAAACATAAAAGCGATCCAAAAGCTCTCTGTTCCTCTCCTAAATTGATTCTATTTCGCGGGAAAGATTCGTTATAATAGCAGATACGTAGCGGATGTAATAAACAAAAATCAATAAAAAGGTAGTAAAAAATATATAAAAAAAACACAATTTTTGAGATAACGTCATTAACAATTGATTCGTAAATATTTCATTTCAGGGCAAATACAAATATACGTAAATTATAGATTAACGAAATAATATTAAGATAATAGAGTTATAAAATTCGCAAAACGCCAAAGTAAATAAATTATTATAATAAAAAATAAAAATGATATTTAAAAAAATCATCTTGTTGTAAATATTTTTTTATATATTATTAATTTTTTTGTACGCGATGTTTGACGATATTATTTCGTTTGATTACATTTGATTACTTTTGCATGGAATATTTTTCTTTTTCAGCCTCGTCGAAAATTACAAATCATTTTCGTACCTCGATCTCGTTTCAGGAGGAACGGCGGATCGAACAAGAGAGTTGTCGCAGACACTTCGATACTTGGAAAAGGCTATGGGGTAGACCAGGTCACGGTGCCCCCATAGATCACGCCCAACGGAACAATCTCTATAACATCCTCCATCGCTCGGCTATCTATTGAATTTTCGTAAAACGTTTCGTCTTTGGTATAAAAGCGGAAAAGCCCCCGTTTCTGTAATATTGCATTTTATTGTACGAAACGAATAAGAAGATGGCTATTAGATACCGATGACGCGAATACAAGATCGGTCGGTTCTGAAGGAATGATAGCTAGAACATGTAAATATACTTCTTCATTATCTCGGAAGTAAGTACACGTGACGTGTATAATAACATCATCGGTATGTGCGAGCTGCTTTTGAAGTCATGTCAATCAGGTACTGTAACGTATAATGCATTTAAAATATAAATGCAATTTGCTTGATTAAAGTCTTAATAAATTTCAACAAACGTAAATTATATTATTTTCGGAGTAAGCTATTTATGGATGATGGAGTGATGTGTTATAAGATATATTCTTAAATTGAATGAAAAACGTCATAAACGCTTGCGCATTTATAATTGAGAATATTTTCCAACGTTGCTAAAATCAAATCTCGAATGAAATTAAATGAAAGAGACAGTAAAAAATTATATGAAAACAGAACAGAGAATTAGGATAAAAATATGTTAGCATCGGCGCTCTATGTTTTTTCACGAAACGACTTGACATGAAAAAATGAAGAGCATATCGGATAACTCATTAAATTTCATGAAAGCCTTGCAAGAGAGAGAGAGAGTGAAGGGCAGCTTGATAAACCAGGACTATGAGTGACGCCGCGATTGACCAGGCCTCAAAGGAACAATCTCGTGAGAACCTAGTTGCCATACGGGTCGATAGGTTTTAAATTTCATGAACACCAAGGAACGGTCATTTGAATATATGTATGTATAGGTACATGTGATATAACGTACGGTACCGTGAAAAGAAACGTTTCTCATCAGTCATCGTGTCGTCTCGATACATTTTGTGCTTCACTTTTTTATCCCTCTATAAAGTTCATGTATAATTTAAACTTTATTTCGGATGCTTCTGAAACGATAAACAAAGCAATGTCAGACTTTTTTAAGTTTGGAGCAAAATATATATGTATCCTTTTTATGTAAAGGATACTAAAATATTTTATTATATATTATTTCAATCTATTTTGAGTTTATCTACACATCTCTGGTAACTTGAAATAACATATTTAAAGAGTTTCAAATAATTTAATTACATATACAAACAATTAATATTTAATAATTTATTGTTTTGTTACATACATCCCTGTTTAATTACTTTGGCATTATTAAATGCGTCACTTATTATAGAGCAATGTAAATTATATTTTGTGAATTTAATATAACGCAAAGTATTGATTTTATATATATATATATATTAATAAGCTTTCTAAAACAGAATTTATATATCTTAGACGCTATTTCGAAAGTGACCTAAAATCAATTTCTAGAACGATTAATTTTTTTATCTTTTAGCACACTTTAACGTTAAAATATTTTTTTCACTTTATTATTAATGTATAATATTAAAATTATTTATTTTCACAGCTGAAATGCGAATCTATTCGGAGACGATAGAATAACAGTCTGTTACCTGAAATATTTTCCTAAAAGTCAACGCTAAAAATATCTTTCGCGATACATAAGAATTATCTGTCTGAGAATCGTCAGAGCAAATGTAGTTTGGAATAGTGTTTAACTTTATCTATTACTGAATGCGATCTCTGCTTTCCAACTTAGACGCAAATAGCACCGTACATTTCGGACGTGAATCGTAAATTATGAAACTGCGCGACAAGTCCCCCGCGGTTATATCAGCCGATTTGCGTAACACGTTAATTAGACATTAAGTGCTTGGTAACGTGCGGGGTAACAAAGCTGGAAGAGTAACGGCAACGCCTTTAATGGATGTGGGTTATTTAATTTGCGCGGCTGCTGTTTGGCGGTGCGCCTCGGCGCGGTTTGTACGCGGAAAGGCGCACCTTCATCCTGTTTCCGTCTGGAGAGCGTAGTTTCAGTTTTCCCATCCTTCCTTCGTTCCCGACCAGTCCCTTCGCTCCCTTCATCGCCTATCCACCCTCGGCTAACGTCGAGAGAAACGACCCACGAAATCTTCTACCTTCGTCGTGCGCGCATCTCTCGATCCCTCTTCGGTCCATCCACCCCCCCCCCCGCTATTCCTTCCCCTTCCTTCTCCTCTCTCTCTCTCTCTTTGTCCCCTATCCATCCCTTTTCGCTAGCTACCAACCACTCGCGCTTTTGCTATTGTCTGACTATTGTGCCGCTGTTACCGCGGTGTGTCGGTCCGCTTGTATAAGGGTGATTCATTTTCTGGGAAATATCAGTTCCTGCGCGCCGCATGAATTTCGACTCACGCGAGCGCGTAAAACCGCGCGTTCTGTGTACCCCGGCTCCCCCTTCGTCCACCCACCCCTATCTCTCTAGCCCTTTCTCTCTGACCCTCCTTCTCCTTCTCTCGGCCCGTCGTCGTCGGGAGCGAATTAAGCCTTCCACGGACTTTCCTAGGCAAATATATATGCATATTCACCTCCCGGAGACGTTATTTCACTTGGGAGCAGTGCTTTATTTTCGGGTGAGCATATTCCCGCGGGAGTAGTTTCGTAAATGAAAATCACGTCGTTGGTACTTTGTTATCGTCTCTCTCTCTCTCTCTCTCTCTCTCGTAATTTTCGTGGTTTCTTTGTTTATGTCTTCTGTTTGACAAGACAGCTGATTGAGAACCCTCGCTATTCTATAATAGAGAGAAAACGCAAATGAGGGGCGAAATGAATTATAATCGACAGGCGAAATGCGCGAGCGAGACCGTCGCGATTTTCCTTCGCATTTAACGCGTAAATATAAATAACCGGTGGCGCTCATAAATGTACCCCACTAAATTGCGGAACTTCCTTTCTCCCCCCCCCCCTCCCCCAGTATTCACATCTACTGCAGCTCGGCGATAAAACGGCATCCCGCCTCCTGCATCTCCATTTTCTCAACCCGGCCCGTGTTTGTTTGCCTGCGTCTCGCTCGCACGATGTGCACGCCAGTGCTCGCTGGTCGGGATGCATTGTTACGAAATTAGGTCATCCGCTTATGAGATACCGCGGTTCGTCCCGGTGTCGCGCGCTATGAAAATTGGTCGCACGGCGACCCCCTTCCCCTCGTTCCTTCCTATCTCGCGAAAGAAGTCCTCGGGCAAGTTGCGAGGAAATATCGAGACTGGTAATCCTGCAGTACCAGGGAGGGGGGGGGGGTGCTGAAGAAAGTTCTGATTAAAGATGCCGGGAAGATATCGAAAAATGACGCGAATACTATCTCTCAGTTGAAATTGTAATAATAAATTAAAAGTATGACATTAAGGGAGATGTATCTCTCATGTAACAATTGTCGATTAAATACATGCACATATGTATATTAGCTGCAAAAGTATTTCTTAGAGCGCGTGAAAAGTGTTTTATAATTAGAAATTTATTTAGAATATACCTTGAAGCCTAGGAACGAGGCTCGCTCTATTATGCACCGAGCTCGTACCTTTTGCGTATTAAGAAACACTCTGTATAATTGCTTTTCGTAATATCGCAGATTGTTATTATCCGATCGGTGGCAATTATTACAATATTACAATTATTGCAATAATGTAGATTGCAATCGATCGAATAATATTCGTAAAATACTGCGATCAGAATGCATTCTGGGCTTTGTTCCGCGAACACGCAAAACTCTATACTCGCGCAATATAATAGTCTAATAATATAAATTATTATTTATTTTCGAAAACCGAAACTGAATAAACGCGGGTGTGTCTCAAAGAATCGATATTTTTTCAATTAATCTGATCGTAAATATTCATCTCTATACATTATTTCTACGCAAAGTTAATTATAATAAATCACGTATATTTGATTGTACTGAAAAGCGAAAATTATATTTTATGTAAATGAGAGATATATGTCCACGGTACGTTGAGCAATTTCATGAACGAAATAAATCCACAGGAAGAATGTCACTTATGCAAGAGGTTGATTAACGAGCCAACTCTAATAGACACTTGAGTTGTACTTAATTAGAAATCGCATAATTTATTCGGCAAACGAATGGAATATGAGTCGTCTCTTTGCGCCTCTTTATACGATTTTCATAGAAAGACACACACACACACACACACACACATTTTGCATTTTTATCCACAATTCCTGCTAATTTTATTTTCAAGTTCACCTTTGTTAACAATCAATTCTTCACATTTAAGAATTACGTCATATGTAATTTATGCGAGATAACAAGATAATGAAGTTTCTTACAAAGATATTCGTTACAATCAGGATTTCAATTATTTTAATCAAGACTCTCCGTCAATTATCTTCAACAACAGGAGATGATGAATGAAAATCTTCCTTGCATATATATCGGTTTAAAGCTAAACTCGAGGCGTTCCGTCTGATAGATCTCGTCTTAAACGAAATAAATAGCATCATTTTTCACGATTCCCACGATCACGATAAAAGCCCGTAGACTAAGATTAATTCGATGAAGCGTCGCAAGTACAGTGTTAGGATTTTAGCTATACCGCGATGAATCCATTGTGTACACTTTACTTACGTTGAAGCGCCCTTCGCTGCGATTCAGTGAGTAATTCCTGTAAAAGCTGCTGTAGTGACTTTACTCGATAAAGTGGCCCCCAGCAGCAGCAGTCGGCGCTATGTTTCCGTGCTTTAATAATATAAATATAAACTGTGAAATGTAAATCGTGCGTATATCGTGTACAAAACGCATCGAATTTTATTTAATGAAACAAACTATATAGGATGCTGCGGTAGTTTATCTCGATGAATCCAATGAATTTCACCCTCGTAAATTTCTATTAAACGTATCTTTTCTCACGTGTATAAATACATAAAATACGACATACGTGAAATATTTGAGTAATATACGGCAGAAAATACGTCTCGTTTGTAAAATATTCTTTGAAAAATTGTCGAATAGGAAATCTAATATAAAAAAATTGATGCAATAATCCTACGCGATTGAGAGTCGTCGATTTAATACTATATCTTTACTACTGTGCACAGTGATAAAGATATCGTCATGCACAGACAATGTTCAACTCGTTGTCAGTATAATGACTTTTTATCGAATTTTATTCTTTCGCGTGTACGCAAATTATTTATTTAAAAAAATTATTGTTGTTATTTTCACATCAATTCCATTATATTAGGTTTATTTGTTATATAATTTGCATATATGCATTAAAAGTAATAAAAAGTAATCATAAAGCATAAAAACACATATTGTTAATGTGATTGCATAAATATATACATTGTATATAATTGCTCTATTTCATTTATAATTATATCATAATTGGATATATTTTCAACTCTTTGTTAACTTTTAACAATGTTTTTATTTAAAAGTTCTTGTTTTATTGATTGCGTATTATAGGATTTTTGCAGCCAGTTTTCTTAAGGAATCTCTTGGTACATTAGATAATAATTCGCTAATGGAGTAATACATTTCTATTACGTCACACAGAGCACAAAGACAGAGCGCATCTGTCACATTTGTGGCAGATATTTTGTACATGATATATATACATATATATATATATATATGTAGTAAGTAATGTGAATAATATTTTAAGATACACCGCGCTAGTAGATGTGACAGATATTCATTATACAATAACATCTTCAATAGATAAGATACGACATGAAGATTTGCGCGTATAATTAATACACTGATAACGTATTCCCGAGTTATCCCATATTGTGTATCGCGAGCAGTAAAAATAAATCGATTCTTGTATGTAGCCATTCATTCCCTTGTCGAAATCTTTCGAGATCGCTTTCCCTGGCCTGGACCCTACGCCAAGGTCGATAATTTATTTTGCAACTTCGTTTGCTCGTGACTCGTTTCCGATACGTTTGTGAATTGAATTTTATTTTTTTTTTTTACAATTTGTGGTACCCACATGTACTTATACATATATATAGATACGTACACACCTGCTAATTATATGAAATATTAAATTAATGTTATTTTTGATTTATAAATTTCATCAAAATACAATATCGTGAAACATTTATATTTTATCATCAAAGCTTTTTGAAATTTGTTGTTTTAATGCAACAGATTACAATTGATTCTCTTGTTAAAAATTTTTACAAAGAAAAGGTTAGTTTCAAAGAATGTCTTGAAATTTCGATAAATCTCCAAGACATTCTGTATCATACTATTTCTTTTTTTTTGCAGAGGTTTATTAATACATGTATTAGAATGAACTTTTCTTTATATTTGATGCTTTTTGTTCAAGACTTGTAGATGTAATGTCGAAAGAAAATGCCATATTGTGTATTCATATGTATGACGGTATTCGGTTATGTTAATAAAACGGATATTACAATGTTACCACATTGCGAATACAATATCAGTTATCGACGCATGAAACGTGTCATGACAACATATTACATTATTATTACGAGATACGGGCTCGATATCGATATTAAACAGCTGTGACTACGTTACATATTCATTGTAAAACGAATGTAAATGATATGCATGTGTAATATTAATCAGGATTGCAGTGCAATATTAATCATCGATAATAATAACATATCAGGCATAACGACCAACTTCTATAATTTCCCGCAAGATTCACGTAAATGTGTTGTCGTGTTTCTGAAAGTAGCGAAAAGTATTACATTCAACACAGGGTCTATTTCGCACTCTTACAAGCCGTAAAGTTTATGACGCTATAATCGTACGATATCATGTATTAAAATATATACGACTAGCCTGCTGAAAGGAGCGTAGCAGCGAGGAATAAATTTCGATTCAACTTAAGTTGGAACAGATACACGAGGATCGTAGTTCAACGAGGTGCACGAACGATCGAAGAGAGAGAGAGAAAAAAGAGAGAAAACACCGCGATGCTCCGATGGAAACGTTCTGGCACGAGAAATAATATTTGTTCGTTGTTTCATGTAGCGATGTAGGTACGTGACGCAAAGACGATACATATATGTCTTCTTCAAGAGCGGAACGACCGAAATCTGAATTTCAGCGAGCACGAACCGTTTGTTTTAACATTTTGCTCGATAAAGCTTTAAATTATGCTATGACAAAATGAGAAAATAAAAAAAAAAAAAAACAATCCATACAATTGACTTGACGTAAGTAATATGTGACGAAATATTTGAAACTATAATGCATACTAATGTGCTGTTTGAAAAGTGATAAATTTAGGTAATCAAAAATAGTTACATTTTATAGACATCGTGGTGCGTTAAGCATTCTTTCCATTTTTTCCAATAATAGTAAATTGATGAGCGCATATTTAAAATTTACCCGATTTAAAATATTTTAAAACTGTCACTCGAAGAGTCAATTATATACATGTACTGGTTTGATATATAGAATATACAGACGGACGTGGCAAAAATATACGCAAATTTTTCACTCTACGAAACGCAAGTTCAAAATTCTATCTTGTTCCAGCGCGATTTATTGGACGCGCTATACAAGCATGTTTTGCGCTGTACGTCGGTTTTAATGAATGCTGCATTGTAAAAAAAAGAAAAAAAAAGAAAAAAGAGAAACATTATAAATATTTCAACCATATTCGGACGCGATGTATGTACACATTTTCATGTCAATTCGAATCTCAGAAAAAATGCCAGTTATCACGTGGAATTCGATAGCCGGCGCCTCCGACGCATTTCAGATTCCGGCGATCCGATCGTTTATAAATGATTAAATATTCGGCAATTAGCCGCGTGTATGCGAGAGCGGTATATTTTTTTCTCCCTGTACCCGATCCTTTCTCTGTAATCAACAGCCGTGCGCGGCTGTTCTCTCCCATATCCCTCCTCCCTTGCTTCGACCCTGGAAATACCGCTTTTAATCGGTCCCTCGTATATCGCTGCACTTTAACGCTACATCTGTTAATTGCGTCGGTAATAGCGTTTCTCCGGATTCGGCGCAAATTTGTTCGATCGTCCGTGCGATTTTGGAAAATCGTCGCGTGAATACTTGATAAGCCATACTCCGGTCGCATTATCGCGAGGGGCGCGCACGCGCAATACACCCACATACATACACGCACACACACGTTTGCGTGCGCACGATATAATCGTCGATCCGCTTGTAATTCGTGATCCAGGAATCGTCGAATATTTTCAGCAGCCTTTGCAAGAATTATCGTCGAGAGAGATTAGTCTTTTTCCCTAGGGTACGACGTAAAAATGAATGGAGCGCGATTATTTTGCACACAATTTAATGTAACGTCCAACTATGACAGAAAGAGAGAGAGAGAGAGAGAGGATCCTGTCGACATTTATATATAACTGTCGAGCAAGTCTGAAAATTATGCAGCTTGCCGTGCGCGGACTCCGTATACACCTAATATTCAAATCGATTATCGAATATACAATACAATATTACGATACGAGCTCGTTATTTCGCAATTTGCTCATCCTGGTAATTAATTATCTGCACGATGTTGCAACCATTATCATTAGCGATATCATTGCATCACCCTTCGTGCTAATACAATATCGTGCTACTTCTCTCCTCGTATATATCGCACCGTTATTGCGATCGAATTATAAAATTTTTGTAATCCTTTTAATCTTTTTTCTTCTCTTATGCAAATTCTTAGCATAATGGACCGAGATGTGCGGACGTAATTATGAAATCAAATTCATACCTTTTTATAATTTTTTTTTTTACGTGTAATGCTAGAGAGAGACGCGGCTTACCTTAAGCCTGAAAGCTACTTCAAGCGGAAACTTTTTTCATTTCTCCAAAATTATTTTGGAGTATCATAGTTTCAGGATTATCCTTTTTTTTTTTTTTTTTTTTTTTTTTATCTTCTCGTATCAACTCATACATGTGCAGAGATAACTTAACTTCAACTTGCATTTCAACGCTTTTATAAATATTTCAACAAATTTTTTTTTATTAAACGCAGGCGGTATTGTGATGAGTCGCAATATAAAATGCACTTTTTCGTTGCGTTTGTTCTTAAATTATAATTTCTTCTACTCGTAAAAAAAGAGAAATTTACAGTTATCGTCCTATTGTAATGTTCTAAAATAATTTGAGAGAAATGGAAAAAAAAAAACTTTTGCTAAAAGTGAATTTCGGGTACAAACTCTAGTATTCGCATGTAAAAGATTGTATTACAAACAAGAAAAATGATTAAATTTTATCAAAAAATTTATATATTTTATTTAATATAAAAATAATAATGATTAATATTCTTCAAATTATTTGATTACACTTTTAATCTATCTTTTCCTCTTCCCAGAGAATTTTGATACGCTTGCTGAAAGGAGATGAAAACAAATTATTTACAGTTTATTAGAGTGACACGTTGTAGATGGGGCTCGCATTTCGTCGATAATCTGGCTGTAATAATCTCGGCGCGGACACTTCCGAGGTGTCCCTAGGCGTTAGGCTAGAATCGGGCGCTTCGAAATGCATGGAAATAGGAAATCTCACGATTCGCCCGCAATAAGGTCTGCACGTGATCGCTACGGCAGCCTCCGTAGAATTGGCTGCAGACCAAACCGGAGTAGCGGCTCTTATCGTATTTCGTTCTGGCGTTTTTCTCCCGCCTTATTTACGTTTTTCGGCCCCCCTTTTTTTTCTTCTCACCCCATCCGTATATACATCCCCGTCGTCGCGCGGCATCGACGTCGTCGATGGCCCGTTGTGTGCAGACGACGCTGAATTATTTACAAACTTTAAAGCGAGCGGAGAGAGAGATGAGATCAAACCGACCGGCGGATGATTCTGCTCCATTTTCAGTAAATGTTCATAGTTTACAGTTTCATGCTTTGCGACATCCTTCGGGCGAAGTAACATCCGCCGCATTATAACACACGTCATGAAAGATAGATGCATAGATTCTATCTTAAGATAATTTTCTTGACTACATGCAATTGCATAATATCAGTAGTATGCATGATAAATTAAAAATGCAATGAAATGTCACTTGTAAAAAATTGCATCGCGATTATATTAGACAAATGCGTGGGAAAATGAATATCCTGGAATTATGAAAATTAAGAAAAATGATAGAGATCGAAGGACTATCGTTATTATTACGCTTAAAGCAATCTACGGTGTCCGTAATTTTCCGTCTATCGTCGTTGCACCTGCATTATGAAGCACTCGCACCGCCACCCTCGTAACTCACTCAGGCGTGTCATTAATATCTGGGCATTCGCCGTACGCTATCACGCGGTATTGTACGGTAGATCGATCCCATTTTAGATCCCGGTTCGGCCAGAGCAAAATCCGACCTCCGGGAGATTTTTGTCGGTGAACGCTAAGCCGCTCGGAAGATGAGCTCCCGCCCATTCAACGCCTTCGTCTTTTCTTTCGATTCTTTCGCGAACAATAGATGCGAAAGATGCTGCCGAATTTCCCCGGAGGGAATCTGTCAGATCTTGGGTATGTTATTCTCGTGATTTTATGTAGAAAGATCGTACGCGCATGGACGTAGATTCGATTCGATGCGGCTGCGAAATTACGCGGAATATTAATAAGAACTTGAATATGTGTTAGGAAATCGAACGGAGATTGAATGAATCTATACATATATTTATTGACATTTCGTAATATTACTATTCAAACGACATCGCGTTACTATGACATTATTATGACATAAAAAAAGATTGAATTAAGGGAATCCAAAAGCTGTTCTATATTATCGACCAAAATTTAACCCAACATGACAATATACAATATTTGATTAATATAAAGGTTTTGTAATTTATACACACAAAATAAGATAGGTTTCTGCTAGGAATTGCATGAAGGAATATTTGGCAATTTTTAGAAATGACGTCTGACGTGAGTTTGTGTTTCAATCTCGCACACTCATAAATGCACGAGAGTAATTTTTTACAGATTTTGAAAATCTTTTTTACTAGGCTTCTAAAAGTCATTTCCAAAAGTTTACTAATATTCTGTTATATTATTTCAAACGCGGACGCTATATCTCTTGCACGAACATACCGTAGAATTTTTTATATTAAATAAATATTGTTTACGACGTAACTGTCATTTTTTAATTCTTCATTATTTTTATATGAAATTATTAGCCCCTGCGTGTTGTTTTTATAAGTACTTTAATTGTGGAGTAGGATTTATTAATCCTTGTAGCCAAAAAAAGAGATTTTCTAAATCTGTAAATTCACGTTCTGCCGGTAATTTTAATCTTCAAATGTGAAAAAGGACCAGACGTTGCAAAATTTTGTAATTAAATAATAAAAGTGTAAAAAGTGTAGCTTGATAGATTAAATTAAAACAAATTGTATAGTTAATTTCAGACTTGAAATGTATGAGAATCTTTTCCTAAGGAATGTTTTGGAAGTCTGTTACATCTTTTTCCTGAGATATTTTATATTCTTAAGCGTCGCGTGTCTTTCGCATGAGAAGAAGTTTTAGCAACGACTCGCGTCTTTGTCGCATGAGAGGAAATCAACGCCGAATACTCTACTAGTTTTCCTCTCTCACTGCTAAATCTTATTTTCCTAAAAGTCAAAGAGAGACGCAGGCAGCAGCCGCACTGAGGCAACGCTTCAGACGGCATCAGAAGCTCTTTGATCTTTAAAATCTTTGACTGCTTTCAGTTTTCGATAGTATGGCCTTTGCGGCGTACAATGACTCGGTTTAAATCGACAGGGTAAAAGGATGCAAGAGAAATTATGTATTATAATTATATTCGCTCTCGAGGGGTGTAAGTGGACGTTAAAAAAAATGTCAAAAATCACTCGCGAGCGAAGGAGACATTTTCCTTTTGGTCTGGTAATTTGTCGAGAAAGGCAGATTTTTCGCAACCCAGACAGAAAAAGTTCGATGAAAAAGAACTGTTGGAAACGTTGGGGGGTGAGATTTTTGAAGGTGGTAATGCGAGATTGATGTCGGCGCCTTAGTTTTTTCTGTATAAACTTTCTGCAACTAAACTTTGTGAGTTCGAACGGAATCGAGTTAACAGAAATGCGCATGTCGCGTCATGTGTGCTACAAAGTCGACGAGTGATAAAAGAACAAACTTCTCGTCGCGTTTTTATCCCAAGTAACAACGAGGAGCATAACAATAGAGGTTGGTGGAAATGCGCTTTGCCCGAGAAAACCCGTCATTTGGCAGAATTATATATTTCTGACGATGTCGTCGTGCGCGCAAATTCGCCTCTGATTAAAACGAATTATTTCCCGGTATTTGGGTCATCGCAAGATCGCGCGATTCTCAGCTTCCGGCGATGCGTTTGGAATTAAGCGCCTTGTGCCTCGTTGTTTTAGGATTTCTACCTTATGCGACGTATTACCGATGTTATAGAATCCTCTCTTTCTCTCTCTCTCTCTCTCTCTTTCGTATTCTGCACGCGTGCGCGCGTTTCCTTTAACAACCATCCTCTCTCCTGAGAGCTTTACCGTATACACCGCAAAACCGCTTACCGCGAATTGCAGTCTCGGCGTTACTCAACAAAAGCTTCTTCGCGCAGCATACGCCACGAAATCGGGCGATATGCATACTTTATGAAACAATGAGGGCATATTGATTCATTCGTGCGTGAATGTTTGCAAACGGTTGGTGCAAAAATAAACAAAACAGATGATCAAACATGGCGAATTGACAGACAAAGATAAGACGTTTTTCCCGGCGATGTATATATAAAAAGAAGAAAAGAGGATGTGTAATAACGGTGCATGCGAAATTATTTAAACGCAGTCGGATTGAAACTTGGAGAGCATGAATCGAGAATGAAGTTCCGCAAAAAGGCGCGCACGGCGTAGCTTTAGAGGAATGCCCGACAATTGCGAGACTTAATTTTTCATCATTATTCCATATTGATGTTGGAGTTTCGAAATTAAACACCAAAAGGAAGGAAATTTAAAACCAAATTTTCTCAACTCAATTCAGAATATCAACACGGTAGTCACAAGTCCTGATTACTCATTTAATATTTATTAATTTTATGCATTAGTTCGTGGAGTGTTAAGTTTATGGAAACAATAATTTTCAGCTTTTGTGTTGAAATACGTGACATTATTACTTACGTGCTTGATTCGTTCCTGCTAAAGCAAATAAAGTTTTTTCTGAGCACACCCAGTAATCAAATAAAGTCGACGAGCCCGATTTTCAGAGGAAACAGAAAAACGGTCGCGTCAACATCTCGACTGTCCCAGTTTGCACTATTTGCTTGTGCTCGACTTTGTATACGCTTTGCGAGCAATAGAAAATATAAGAATCCTTCTCGCGACACAGATCCCGTCTTAACTTTATTACGAAATTCTTGTAGGTTTTTTCTACCTTTAGTTTTTTTTTTTTTTTTTTTTTTTTTTTTTTTTTTTTTATTTCATTTTTATCAAGTTTTAGCGAAACTTTTTCGTGCGAATTTATATACGCATCACTGATTTATAGCGAAAAACTTTCTCGAGTTTGTAAACACATTCTACTGCTACTAAACGTTTAGTTTGACTTATTTTCATAATATCATAAACACAGCAAGCTCGACGTTGCGAGAAGATTGGCTATAAAACGATTGCCAGCGACGTCGTTTGTCTGTATTGGATTTGCTGCCAATCTCGATTGCATACAAAACCTATTTTTACTCCACAATAAATAATAATACAAAATACGAATGTGCGTACAAATATTATTGTATGATTTTATTGCGCATCACACAGTATCATATCACTGATATAAAAGAGGAAAGTCGTCTTGTACACATGCACGTTGTTGCATGCATAATAATATTACGGACGTCAAAAAATTAAAAAAATTGTAGTAATATTCGATTTTATTATATGTACATGGCATACATGACAATATCGCGCATATAAAGTAAGAAAATGATATTAACGTTTTATACACAGATTTTTATTGCATACATCTACGCGAGCATGCAAAGTTTCTCTTTTATTATTGTACTTACAAATTTAACATTCCGTTCGTCCGTTTACGAATGACTGCCGTCTCGGTGTAGTTTGTCGTTTGATATTCTTAATATTCTATCTATCGTGACCTTGCCCCACTCGATGTTTTTCTTTTTTCAAAATATTGAGTGGGGCAAGGACACGAGATAGATTCGAGCATTGAGTGGAACATGAATACAAAAACAAAGATATTTTCGATATTTTACGTTTCATGAGTTTAATGTACAAGATGTTATTTTCTAACTATTTCAATAAAAAGTTCAACAGGTTTTTGATCATAAACAATGCGTATAGTAGAAATTTATTCTTAACTTTATGTAAACTTTACTTTAGCAAACTTTTAATTGGAGCGTCAATTATCAAGATGTTTAATATTCAAATGAAAAAAGCTGCAATAAAATAAAGTTTTGCTTTTGTAAGAAATTAAAATTTTGTTAAAAAGAAATTGATTTTAATTTCATTAGTTGGTATTCTGTGAGAATACTGATAATTTAATATCATATTATACATATATTCATATGTTTGACTCTACAGAAAATAAAAATTGATGTTAAAGGAAAAATACTTAAATTTAGCTTTTTAATTTTGCATTGCAGAAATGAATGACATTTATAGAATAATTTAAAAATTTGTGTAACAAGCTACAAGTATTGTCATGTATTTTTATTCTCCATCAATATTCCAGATCATTTGTTTTCACATTCGTTCTATGCAATATTTCTTTTTCTCTTCGATAAATGGAGTGATTAAGTGCAGTACTTAGTGGACAGGAAATAATATTATCTGAATATCGTTGAACGATGTACACGCTTATTCTTCTTCGCACGAGATGCACTCTGGAAAAATTTCAGATTCCTGCAGATATGTAAGTGTGTGTATGTATATATGTGCGTATGTATGCGTGTGTATAAAATGGTGGATGCAACGATCGATGCAATTATATGCTCGAGTTGTTCGTAGTAGAGACGTACGTACCAGAAAAAATTACGATAAATTACGGATAAAACAAGTTTAAAAAAATTACATTTAAATATCACAGATGTCTAACTTAATTGGATTAATGTTTTTTTTTATTCTTTATATTTGATAATAATTATATCTAAGATGTTTTTAATATTCGATACGTTTCTATTTAATAAAAATGTTAACAATATGAATAACACGAATATCTTTTATACGGGAAGTATTAAGACGTAATTATTCTGTAAAACACCAGCATTACGCTGGTCTGACAAAAGTTGGACACTGAATATGTTCACAAAAATGCAGAAAAACTAACTTTTCCATTTTACCCCATTAAACAGAATGAAAACACAAACGAGTTATTTTAATTACAGTATAATACAACCGCTTGACAAATGAATAATAAATGTGATTTATAAGCAATATACGAATAAATAATACATATTTTTTGCCGATTATTGAACGAATATTGAATGTAGAGTGAAAAATGCAATAAAGGCACGAAATTTTAGTTAAATGTGCTGCGAGCATAATAATGTCATAAATTATATTGTACATCATATTGTACATTAAATTTGGAATGTAATAAGCTCACTTTTAGCAATTTCGAATTTTATTGCTCATTAAGACATACATACATATATACATATATACATATATACATGTAAGTTATATAATTCCTGAAGCTATATGTATTGCTGTTATACTCGTAAATTATCTGTTTCGGATAAATTCTATCAATTGTTCAATAAAAAGCTTCGAATAATGGCCAGATATCAAGCAAAATTGCAAAGCTTGAAAGACAATCGATACCATTTTATTTCTTCTGGCCGTAGAAGAAAATGTAATATGTACCAATATAGCTTATCGATATTTCTATCGAAACACAGAGAATTTCTCATTGGTTATATGTACATATATATTCTTTTTTATTTTCCGATATTAACAATAAAATTTTCGACTTTTTTCACAAATTTAACTAACAGATAAAAAAGTTGTAGAATATTTGCACAACTATCAATTTCTCCAGAACCTTCGTTCAATATTTTACTTTGTAATAGATATTAGAAGAATTAAAAAAAATTTTATTATTTTGAAAACAAATAAAGAGACAGCGTAAAAATAAGCGCGATACTTCTGAAAATTTTGTATCCGTCTGTCTGCAAAATATTTTAGACACTTTTCATTAAGTGGAAAGTGTCAAATAGGAAACTTGGTAGCGACCGGAAAGTATTTTTTTTAAGCTGTCTCTTTTTGCGCTCGGTAATGTGTAGACAGATAGCACGAGAGCATGCAATAACTCACGGTTCTTAATGTTTAAGTATCCTGTATCATCCTGTTTAATATCCTTTTTTTGGATACGTAACACCGATAAATAACACTCGAGAACATCTGCCGCGGATACGAAGAATAGTTTTTCGTTGAATCGCGAAAAAATATATCCTCGTAAATTGCATTCAGAATAAAGGGGATCAAACACAATGATATCTATATACCAGCAATCGTCTTTTTAGCTAATCGAATTATTTGCTCTCGAAAACTGCACGGCTGGTTGACTGTTCGTCGATCGAATAATGTCAGTATATACTCGGACCGACCGACCCCCGTGAGTCTCTTTTGTGTAATCGGCTAGGCTGATTACGAATTTCCGCGTCGAGTTAATTAATTAGCCGGCATTAATTACAGCCATACAAGAATAATTGTTTTTTCCCTGCGCCGACATAATAGCGCAGAATCGTCCATCCTGGGGCTCCCTGCGCAACCGCCGTTCCCGGCCCCGTCGACGGCACTACCCGCGTGTTCTTAACGGTGAGTTTCAATTTCCTGGCCACGGGTCACCGCCCTTGCAATTCCGGAAGAACGAAACCGGGACGCGCTCAGCCTGCCGGAGCGCGCGCGAGCCCAGGAACAAATGAAATATGCAGAACGCTTCTGCTTCGCGATCCGCAGCTCACGGTGATGGCGATGGGCGCGCGGGGTGCGGAACCGGTAAGGAGGGGTTAATTGCAAGGAAATAAGATAAAACAGACGGGAAGCGTTTCGTCGAGACGCTGGAAAATTTATACGAGACGTAGGGACGTAGGGACGTAGGGTTTTAAAGAGACACCTCTGAGTTCGTATCCCGGCGGGACGGACGTCGAAATAAATGAGGATACGCCGCATACTTTACAAATTCCGAATTACCACCCTCGGGAGTAAAACCTGTGGTTAAATTCTCGTGACCTCCGTTATTCTTGGAAATATCTTGACATTTCATCTCGCCGTGTGTCCCTTGGAATCGATCTCGTTGGAGACATATGAACGATTCGCTTCCGATGCTATTTAAGTGTTTGGAGATTGACGTTAATGATGGTTTTTCAAGAGCGTCGAGTGTTATAATTTTGTCCTATAAACGACAAATTAAAGTTTGCTTTTTTTTTACAAAATTTTATTAAATTCTTTAATAGAAGCTATTGAGATATAATTATTTTAAAATATAAATAATTAAAGAAATGTCGAGACTATTTTTTCAATTTTAATCTCATCTCGATCAGAGCTTGCATAATACATAAAACCTTTCTCTCTTTGAAAAAAAATATTCTGTGTGTTATCTTGCGATATTCTTATATCACTGATTCATCAGCTTATCCTTTGAAGGTACACCGATTGAAAAAAAAGTTGATATAAAAAGCAATAAAAAATTCCACAAAGCTTACCGTTAATAAGTTATCCTCATCCTGTGCGTTCTTTGTGATAGCAAGCCAGTAGCGATAGAGATTGCCTCGTATATTCCGTGTCTACCGTAAAGCTGTCAATTTATATCCATCGTCTGTCGGCGTGTCTGTCTGTGCGCGATTGCGAATTTGATAGAGCTCGTCAAATTCCGATATCGTCGATTGAAATTAATATATTCTGAAATTCTGTTTTCGATATAAGCCGCACCTCTATTGGAAGTCGTACAACTTATTATAATGCAACATAGGTGTATAATCCAACGTGCGTTTGATATACACGTATGCAACTGTAAAATCGGTGACAATGGAAATAAAGGGGCTGCGATACGACAGCACTTCTCTTCCGCATATGCGTAAGGTACGTAAGAAAAACTGTAGCCGGTTATGGTTCAATCACGTCGCTTCGACGATATCAGACCGGATTAATACGTCCCGTCGGTTCCCGTACGCACGGCAGGTGTGCTGGAGATGAAAAACACTTGATTACAAAAGAATTTGCATTTTTATTACAGTGACGTACGTATATGTTACAGTACACAGTGTGTAACGACACGCATATACATAGACCTCGCACCGCGTTCGAGAGCTCTCGTTCCATCTTTTTTCCTTGGCCGGGAAGGCCAAGTTGCCTTCTTCTCAGAAGCGTCGTTTCGGTAATGCGATAATGAACCATCACATCGGATACGTCGAGCTTACGTTCTCGCAGCTCATTGTTTTGTAATGATTTTTCCTAACGAGCTCGCTGGATATCGCATTGCCTCGATCATTATATGTCATCCTTGTCGAAGCGCATCACGTTGAATCATCGAACTCTCGCGAGTCGAGTTAAAAATTCCTCCGCAGTAAACGCGATATTTCGTTGCGATATTGCGGCAACGCAACTTCAATAATCGCATTGGCCATTGGCGATATCGAGCGAGTATCAATCTATGTCGACCTACATGGAATTTCGAGAAAAAAAAAAAAAAAAAAACAAGATACTCCATCCACGCGTTATTCATCGTTAATGCGAAATGCGTCGTTATCGATACAACGATAAAAGTTCTGATAGACCCATCTCGTTGGGGTTCTCCTTGGAAAATCGGGGAGAAAATCGTCGCGCCGATGCTAATTCAACTACTATTGTTTCGCTATTTATAAGAGATCATCAGAATTTTCACGATAATAAATCTGTGACATCCTTAACCACAGATTATATGTATATAATTTCTCGATACGTATGTATCTATGTATATACAATTGTCACGTATTTCACGCATATTTATAGATTCTAAACGATCCTCCGTCAATGGAACGTCACCTTGAAACTTCCAATAATTCTTCAGTGAAGGCTAGCATTCAGAGACAAATATTTGACCCAGAAAGCAAAGGTAAAAGTTCGTACTCCCTACACACAATCTGGTGTTTAATTTTATATCCGACCTATTTGCGCGCTTATCTTCTGCAAGCATTAACAAAATATGTATTTTTGTATTTTTAACTAAACGTGTTACCTCCGCGTTGAAAATGCCAAGAATTCATTTACATTCATCGCAAATAATTAATAATAAAAGGATCGTTGCTTTTAACGACGCGTTGTAACTAGTTCGCCCTTTAGTGCGTCAAAATGCTAATTCGCAAGAGTGGGAAATATCTTTTCTGAAAAATTTACATTTTTTTTTTTTTACATCTTTTACCCCCTCGTCGCTGAAGAATCCGGAAGTCGTGCCATCGATCGTACACGAAGAGGTGAACAATTTTTCCCGTCCCTTCATCTTCCTGACGATTCGCGTCAGCCCAATCGGAAATTGATGGTACCGTCATCGCGAGCGTTTATCGCGAAATGGTATGCCATTTCGCGAGATCGGCTTGTGGTGACGTTCTAAACGCGCGTGGTTTGCCGAGCCATTAAGAAAACACAATAGCCACTTCATACCCTTGCCCGTCACACCATTCCCATCTCCATCCGGTGACTGGATGATATGTAATAACGCAAGTGTTCAATCGTAAATCGTTCGGCAAATGCGCGTCACCTGTATATTATACACGGAAACGAAAGTCTACATATGGTTTTACATGGTCGTTTTACAGTCTTTTGGGAGCACGCGAAATCGTGGGCTTCATATATATATATATATATACACTCTTGAAAATTTCATATTTCTTGAAAAAGACAGAGCATTATTCTACAAAGATGCGCGAAGGGGGCTTTCCTCCTTCGATGTACTGTTCATCGTCCGTAAACTGGATCGATTTTTCGCTAGATGAAATGGTATTCGTATTTTCATATTCAAGCTAGTCTCTTGTATTTATTTGACGTCGATATATTTTATGTATATTTTTCACATTTTCATTTTCTCGACGCGCAGCTTTGACTCATAGAGATCGCGCGTATTGATTTTGACATTCTACATATATTATTTTGAAAATACCAATTTAACAGAAAGAAATTTCTTCAAGCAGAATTCGATCATGCTTGGCTGAACTTATTGTAATTCAATTCTCGATATACGATATATATGGAGAGGTACTTTAATACATCTTGTCTTGTTCAAAATTTATAAGATTTTTTTTTTTTTCCGAGTATACACGAGAGAGATAGAAAATTGTGCACATTTATGGTTTACATCACTTGTACGTTAACGAAACCAATTTCCTGTTTGATGTACAACACACTCACATCCGTCCGATTGCGCGCGCTCGTCCAATATGACGTCTCGACGTGAAATGATTAAAACTACTTGGAACGAAATTCAGACTCGTAGAAAATTGCTTTATAAAATGCTCCGTTTGCTTAATAAAGATCTCATTCGCGCGCGCATTCTCACGTACATGCTCACTCACTGTTGCGGATTCGCCTCAACTCTCTTCGTTGCCGTTAACTTGATTTGCAGTAATAATGTTTCTCGGGAATAAAACGGCCGAACGCGCTTCTCTCAAGCATTCTATATAGTTTAGCACCCTCTCGGTGCGTATCACTTGAGCGCACAACACCACTAATCGCGAATAGTTGCTCAAATTTCGTAAAACAGTTCGGCGTCGTGTCGAAAATTCGACACACAGTTTGAGATCATTTGGCGTGTAAACTCGAAACTTCCGCGAGTCGGGGAGCCCTTCGAACCAGCAAACACGCTCGAATCCATCGATTATTGCTCACACGTTCGAAACCTCCACGAGTCGGGAGTTCCGTGGCTTTTCTCATACGTTTAACGTAGTATTGCTGATAAAGTTGGGATGTTGGCCATCCTGGCTAGTTTGCCTGGCAGCGGCGTGACCGGCTTCGCCGCTTTGTATGCTAAAGTGCCGATACGATATGTATTCGGGCGGTATCGGCTGTTGCTCTCTCTTGACTGCCTCTCGTTGTTTTTTCACCTTGAGATAGCCCAGCACGGACACCAGTAGAAGGAAGACGACGAAGCCCATGCAACAGCCGACTATCAAGCCGAGCCGTCTCGTGAGGAAACTGCTGACGCTACCGACATCGCCCATAGCCGAGCCGTCGCTGCTAATTATCGCATCCGGCGCGTCCAACGTCTTCACCTCGGTACAACGGCTAGTCGTGGAATCCTTCATCTGCGGGCTCGGCGTCGACGCGAGTATCTCGATCTGCGTGAAATTCAGCTGCTCGATCGGCCCGTCCTCCGTCCGCGACGTCATCCAATTACCGAGACCGAACACGCAGATCAAGTAACGAGTGTTCGACGACAGCTTCGACAGTTTCACCGAGCGTGCGCTGGGCTCGAGTATTTTGGCACGTACCTGTGGAATTTAGGGCAGTCAAAATCATGCCCGTGTCTTTGACATTTTTTTCAATAAAGTAAATTAAATGATAACATTTTTATATTAATAAATATTAATAAATAATATTCATCAATTATTTATACGAGTCTTTAGCTTTACCTCTCTTTATATCATCATTTAGCACATTAACGTTTTTCTCAACTACTTTGACGAAAATATTTTTATATATCGCCCTGTTGAAATAATGAAAGCTAAATTCTTTCTCGCGAGATAACGAGCGCGTAGAGATTGCCAGTGTGTCGCTATTATCCGGCAATTAATAAAAATGGATAAATTCGCGCATTTTCTTCGAAATGGTGAAAATACTTAATCCGGAACGTTGCGCCAGTTTTTTGCACGGTCGCGCGCGCGCGCGCGCGATCGATCAGCCGGGACGGTGTCGGATGTGACGACACGTTTTTGCAAGGGATGAGTTAGAGCCTCGTCGAGGGAGGCGGAGAGCGAGAGAGCATCCAGGCTTTTACTATCGATTGAATCAAGCCGTTTTACACTTTACACGCGCCCGCTCCACCCTCTCGATTTATGCCTCCCTCTTCCGCTTTGTATCTCACGTTCGCTTTTTAGCGACGGCATCGCCGCGATACACAATGAGAGAGAGTGTCTGCGTATTCTAGTACCTCGTCAACATTGTCCAGGGCGTGATAGGCCACCTGATAGCCGCGCAAGCTGGAGTGATTCCTGCTCTGCCACGACACCAGTACGGAGAATGGCTGGATGTCCTGAATCGCCAATTTCAATATCAAAGGCGCGGAGCAGAAGGCGCGCGGGTCCAAATCCAGGAATACAAGTCCACGTAGCTCCGGCGGCTGCTCGCATCTCAACAGACCACTGTCCACGTCGTTCATTCTCAGTCCGCCACCGCGATTCCGGCCCATCCCGCCGCCGACCAGCTTCTGATGATCGCGCAGCCATTCCCACAGTTCCTGGGAGTCGCAGTCGCAATGCAGCGGATTTTCTATACGCGAATTTAATGACCATAATTATCTTGGAAAAGAGAGTTTTACGATGTCTACAAGTGGCATATTACAGTCTTTAAGCGATCGTTAGCGCGAGTATATTTGGGATTTAAAAAAAAAAAAAAAAAAGTTTTTCACGTTAAGTCACGAGAGTTTTGATGGTTATAAAGATCAAACATTTGAATTTGCCGTAAATATCCCGACTTTTATTACAATGTGAATTATACCGCGATGTTATAGTCGTCTCTACGACGTCTCTAGGACGTTTTGTAACGTGGCTTTGTGTGGTCTTATCGTGTCCTCGACATCGAGGAGTTCCGCGAGTATAACTACCTGCGCGATTATTTTCAACCGAATCAAACTCGCTCGCATGCGAAGACACATCGGAGAATTTTGCATGCAACCAATCATCTTACCGGCTGTGATTGTTATTGTCGAGTAAAAGATAACATGATCCATGTGAATGGCACATGTGGTATACATGAATAATATTGTTGAACGTAAAGAAACTTTTCCGTGTTAACTCAAGAAACAGCCATATAACGCAATCTCTCCAAGTGTGTATGCAAATATTTTAAATGTCAAAAAACTTGCCTTCACGTTATCTTCTAAAAAATAAGAAAATAAAAATTATATATTGTACATAAAAGAAAATACATCGTATACATTTTAAAAATACTGTATATAATTTTTCGTAATTATCTTTGATAATTAAAACGTCAGCTTAAGGTAGAGTTTCACAAAAGTAACGGATTAAAATCGCTCGGGGCACTTAAATAAAGTAATAAATCGTACTCACCCTCGGCCCGTAAACTCCGTATTTGCGTTTCGAGAGGTCGAAAGGCATTCAGTGGTAAGTTTGCTAAGTAGTTTCTACTTAGATCTAAAATCCTGAGCTTTTTCAGCGGCTTGAATGCGTCCGGCGAGATGGACGATATCCAGTTTCCATAGAGGTGCAACTCGGCTAGACTCTCCAGATGCTGAAACGTGCTCCTTCCCACTCCGCTTATCTGATTGTACGAGAGATCGAGCACTTGCAAAGCCTTCAGGTCAGGCGGGAAGTCTTCGAGCTCTTTCAAATGATTGTGCGTGAGATTCAGAAGTCTGAGGTGTTCCAGTCCCCTCAGTCTTTCCTGCGGCAGCAGCTCAAGCTCGTTGACACTGAGATCCAACGTCAATAAATTCGGAAGATTTCGAAACGCGCTGGGCGACACCCTGGCTATCATATTGCTACCCATAAAGAGATGCATCAACGCGGGAAATGCCTCAAAGTCCTGGCTAGTAACTATAGTTAAATTTGTCCCGGAGATATGAATTTCTTGTAGTGCCGGATACTTCGCCTCTGAGCTAATCTCGTGTATTCTCACAAGAGGATTAGCCGTGACGTTCAGCCAGGCTAAACTGGGTAGATTTTGCGCCGTAAGCGCTACGGCGGGTATTTGCCGGAACTTATTAGCCGCCAGCTCGATTTTCCGCAGCATATTTGAACGCGCAAAAAAATTGGCCGGAAGAGCCTTTAGATGATTGTGGCTCAGATCGACGGATATTAAACGAGAGAAATTAACGGCAGCGAAGCCATTGAGTGACGTGATATAATTGCCGCGTAAATCGAGCTCCCGTAAACTGATCAATCCGTTCAGTCGCGACATATCCACGTGAGAAAGAACGTTGTTGGCTAGAGAAAGAAATTCTATCGTGGTAGCGTTCGCGAACACATCGTACGGTACTTCTTGGAATCTGTTGCCGTCGAGTTTGACTTCCTTGAGAGCTTCCAGGCCCAAGAACAACGTCGCTGGTAGTAACTTAAGTAGATTGTTACTGAGCAATAGCTTTCCTAGATTCTTGTTCTTCGAGAATATCTCGGCCGATATTATGTCTATCTGCGACGACTCCATCGCCAGATGCTGAAGAGACGGTAAACCGTCCAAGGAATTCGCGTTGATTTGACTGAAATTGTTGTACGAGATTCTTAACACTCTTAATCCTGGTATATCTAGGCGATCTAACGCCATGGCAGTGAAATGATTGTGTTCGAGATTCAGCTCGTAGAGATTGTTCAATCCGCGAAAGGCACCGCTCTCGATCACGCTGACGGTGCAATTCTTCAGGTTGAGCGTTCTAATCGGTAGCCCCTCCTGGAAGATCTTGTCGTGCAACACGTTAAGATGATTATTAGCCAGATCGAGGACTCGCAGTCTTTTAAGAGCCGTCAAGGCGTAAGGATCCAGGCGACGTAGACCATTGTCTTGCAGATAGAGCTCCTCGAGTTCGTGGAGCTCCGAGAATGTTTTTACCGTCACGTGACTCAGCCGATTCATACTGAGCTCGAGGAACTTGAGAGCCTGCATCGGTTTGAAGGCGGTGTCTTCGATTCGCGAGATGGAATTGTTTGTGAGATACAGGCGCTCGACTAGCAACAGGTCCCGAAATAATGGAGCTTGAAGACGCGTCAGCCTATTGTGTCCGAGCCACATGATCCTGACCGAGGCCTGACCTCGTAACGAATCGTTGTGTAAGACGCCGAGTCCATTGTTGTCCAGTTGAATGGAAACCAAGGAGCTACCGCTGTTTTCACCGACGTCGTTTGACACTTGAAACACATCGCCAAGCACCGCTAGAAGATTACCCTGCAGATTCACGTGTTGCAGACTGTGCAAGGATCTCAGTGCGCCCGTCTCCATGTCCGTGATGGCGTTGTTTTGTAGATGCAGTTCGAGAAGCGAGGGTAACGGCGCGAATACGCCGCGCCTCACCTCGGTGATCTGATTATCTTGCAGTCGTAATTCGCGCAGCTGCTTCGCCTTGGCAAATGTGCCTACTTCGAGTTCGCGGATATTGTTGCCGTCCAACGAGAGCGTCGAGAGATTCTCGCAATGTTCGAGAAAGTCACGCGGCACCTTCTCGATGTAATTTCCGCTCAGATGTAGCTGCGCTAATTGACCAAGCGTCACCAGACCACGCGCATCGATCCTTCTAATGGCATTTTGTTGAAGATAAACGACCGAGAGACTCGTACTACCGGCGAACGTCTCCGCCGGTATCTCAAGAATGTTGTTTTCCGCGAGGAAGAGTTCCTTCAGTTCCGGCAATCTTGAGAATACCCCCCTGATATAGTGTATGTGATTGTGGCTGAGATCGATCGACCTTAGCTTTTGATTGGCACGGAAGGTAGCCACATCAAGAAACACGATTTTGTTGTGGCTGAGATCTATCGACTCGAGACCGATCAACGATATAAAGGCATCCTTGTCGACCGACTCGACCGCGTTGTAATAAAGGGAGAGTGTCTTTAAGGACGGACAGCAGCGAAAGCAATTGAGCGGAATGTCCTTGAAATTGTTGCTACTGAGATCGAGGAAGTTTAAGGCGATTAGCCTGGAATAGCCGTCCTCCGGGAGCTGAGATATCTCATTCCACGCGAGCCTCAAGGACGTGAGATGCTCTAATCTTCTTAAGGAGGTCATAGGGAACACTCTGATCTTGTTCTCCGCCAGATCTAAATCCTTTAAAGTAGTCTCGAGACCGGCAAAGGCGTATTCCGAAATTTTCATGATTTGATTACCCTTCAGGTTTAGTTTAATTAACGAGAGCCCATAGAAACTGAAGCTAGGTAGCTCGTAAACAAGGTTAGCCTCCAGATCCAATGCTTTGAGTAGGCGCAGTATGGCTATAGCCTTTTGAGGTACGTGAGGTAGTCGGCCGGATACGAGTGCCAAGGATTCCAGGCTTTTGCTCAGTCGTTCGAAAGCATCCTCGCTTATTTCGCGGATCGCGGAATGTGATATTTGCAAATGCCTAATTTGCGAGCCCGCTGGGAAAGCCGCGCATCGTAATTCCTCCACTTTTCGATCCAATTCGTACACGCTCAATGATTGAACGAGCGCTCCTGAAAAAAATCATCCAATACTTTGCTTAAAGTCATTAATATAAATTTTAAATATATACCTACATGAGAATAAAAACTAAAATTCTTTTTTATTACTTACATTAGCTTACTTTTTTATCAGATATAAAATACTTGATCGACTATGTGTCGATAAAAAATGATTAAATAATTCCTTTATTTTTAAATATTTAAATATTTATGCAATGAGAATTCTTGTGTTATTAAAAATAGAACAAAATCTGTAATATTTAAAAACGTAATCGAATTGAATACATTTATATATGATAAGTCAATATTTCAATGTAAGATCGAAGAAATTGATAAATGATTTAATAAAAGATTAAAGAAATTAATATATGAGAGAATTTAAGAAATTAATGTAGTCGGATTAATTAAAAATATTTTCTACTTTAATTGACACTATATATATATATATATATTTAAACTATAATTAAAAATTCTCCAGAATATTTATATATTCTTTTAAATTCAAGAATGTGTAAATGTGAAAATATACATATAATTACATTTTACAAGATATATATTAAATTATAAAATTTTTGGATATATTCAAAGTCAAATTTGAAGCTACCTGTTGTGATTTAAGGGGTAAAAAAAATAAAAGTTAAGAATATATCAGTTCATTGACCATTTGCACGGAATACTGAATGGTCTCTCGTGTTTTGTCCTTTTTATTTGGAGAGCCACAGCTGTTTTCTGCTAGTACACTGTTACTGCAATCTACGGACAGTAGCTGTTTCTACTTATGTATGCGGAAGGGGAATACATGTTCTCCGGTGATCCCCGCTTTTTGCGTGTTGTATAGTGGACGGTTACCTTCCTCGCCAGCGGCATGTATCACGCCGGACAAAGCGTTCCTGAGGGACTCCTCGGTAGCACCTGCGCACTCCAGGAACAGACCGCCGTTTTCAAAGTTGTAACACGGGCAGCCGGGTATTGTATCTGGTGGCGGACACTTGGCGGCCCTCGCTTCCTGCGCTGCCATACAGGCCGCCAATATCACCGAGTAGATGATGCGGAAACTGTCCCGACGGTGATTCCGCCGATTGTCACGTTCTCTGCACGATGGGGTCGACGTTTGTCGCCACTTTCGTCTCGTTCGCGGCCTCGTCGTCCACATATTATTATTATCGCACCGCTTCGTTCCCGGCTCGTCCCGATTCGTTCATCGTTTCTCGCACCGACACTCACGGATTTCACCGCCGCGGATACACTGCGAACAATGCGAAAAAATTTAATTACAACAGACACGAGAACAAAAAAATTTGTTATCTTTTTCGTGTATGTACGATTCAATTTTCTTTCATATTCGAATATTAATATCCTCGAAATTCATATTCAGAAGATTAACTAGAAATGCGTTTGATAATTTGGACAGTACAATTTAATCTGAATTTTTATCAATGTAAGGCAGATTTTAAATTTAAACTACGTATATATCAACTTTAATGTCAGTTACATCTTGTACCAATTCTCGACAGTAATCTTATGAACTGGAAAAATGACTAAGAATACTGGTAGAGAGAAAAAGATCTATAAAACGTGGATAAAAAAAAAATTAATATTTTATTTTTGTTAAATATATATTTTTTATATCAATTAATAAAAATATTAATATATATTCAAATATTTAAAAATTTATAATTTTCAAACTCGTTTGACCGATCTTTCAAATATCAAAATAATATTATATTTAAATTATTTATTAAAAACCTGTTACCGTTCCTTCAAATAAATAGCTGTAGCAGATTTATCTCTTTTTTTATTCAATTATTATAAAAAAAGATTATAAATTCTAGTTTTACGTGTTTTCTTTTTAGTTAAAAGTGCAAACGCCGTAACTTGTGCTTTGCGTATATTTTGTTCTACGGGAAAATATGATCATACGATTTTCAACGAACGACAAAATATATACATGTACGCGTACTTCTCAGACAAACCTCAATTTACAGCAAGGGGGAAGGTCAGATCCCGCGAGACCCGAAAAGCCGACGGGTAACATTCTTATATAGAAAAAAAAAGTCAACAGGGTCGTTGGTCAACCGGGCTAGTCTCAATGTCTCGTTCAAGGGATACCGATTCCGAAGATCATCCTGCGACGGTCGTAATTTAATGTCCCCAGTAAATCTTCGTGGCTCGGGGATGCTGTCGCATACCCGCGTGACCCGTTACGAGATCGGAAAAATATGACCGGATTGGACTGTTGCCAGATGGTGTCTTAAGATGCTTGGTTGCGACAAGGGGGAAGGAAGGTTACGTATATAGGGGACATGATCGGGGAATACGAAGTGGTAAATGGGCGTCGATTTCCTTGGTGTACTACACCGCGTGCACAAGCCCGTCATTCTTCGAATAACTTTGTTAGGGTCGTGCTTACAGCACGAGGGGTAACGTTAGGTCAATGGCTGCATCGAAGTAGAAAAATCAATATGCTTGCAACTCCTGTATGTCAGGGGGGGATTTTATTTTTTAATCTGTTTGCGCTTATCGTTGTCTCTACTTAGGTATACCTTGTAAAATTCCATCCGTTCTAGGGATCGTTGGATATTTTCTCGTTCGCATCCTCATTAATTAATTCGCCAGATTTTCACGGCAGATATGCAACGCATTATTTCTGTTGAAATTAAGGTAGTTAATTAAATTCTGTACTAATTAGGTGACAGGCTAATTACCGTTTATATTACTTTGTTAAATGATATAAAGCTCTAGTTCCTAGTTGTTGAAAAAAAAAAAAAAACAATAAATATGAAAAAGTAGTCGAGTTGCAAAATGTCACTAATGTTAATATATATGTATTTTATATTATTATTAAAAATATTTTATATTAACAATATATAATATATTGTAAATATATTACATGTAAAATATATATTTAACTGAAAACTATTTTAGGGATTAAATCTCATTACTTAGGAATTAGATCTCAAAGTTAAGGTATTATATCCTCTGGCAATTTGTAATGCGAGTAACACAGTCGGTTGATAAAGGCTTGAATTTGCTTTGCCATGAAAATAGGACAGAGTTTAATTACGCGTTACGTAAAGTCTTAATTTACGAAAAACTTGCAAGTGATAATAGAAAGAGAGGCACGAAATAAAATGCTTGCTGCGCTATTACTTTGAAACTAGGTGAGCTTACGTGTCATTATAAATTCCAAGGGGTACGCATATTTTTGCGTAATATATTGGATTGGATCGTAAAGTCGAACTTTGTCGTTTGCAAGCACGAAAGTTGTTCCGCGCTATAACTCCGAGAAGCTTCTGCCGTTGCTCTTGTTTCTGAACCGAGAAATCTTTCGTGCACTCGACATTTTACTCTCGAAAGACTGGCGCAATATTTGCATAGTGTTACGTAATGGTTCGACAGGTTTGAAAATCTATTGAAGAAACAGGTGCAGCTACTTTCCTTCCATTACATGTCAGGAATGTATTTTAAAAATTACTTTTATCAATAGAGTATATACGCGTTTATAAAATAAATCTGTAATATACTGCATCTACCATATAAATTTTTCTTCATATTTTAAATAAAAATTTCTATTTCATTATACACTTTAACTATATTTACATATATATATATATATATATATATATATATATCGCGCTTTCTGTAAATTCAAAATTAGCTTTAAAGTACTAAAGCTGAAATATATTGCGACTAGTATTGCGATGTAAAGTACTTGTTAAAGTTGTTGATAAAATAATTTTAAATATTAAATTCGAATAAAAGTTTCCACAATTTATATCCGTGCGCTTGCATAATTATAAATTTCAAATCGGATCCACAAAGTTTTCGCAAAAGCTGTAAAAGAGATTTATATTTGAATTCTCGCGATGCTTTCAAAGTTTTTCGAGAAACACCTCGGAAGGCTTTCTCTCCTTTTACGCACGTCGTTCGCACGTCGTCGCACGCACGGCTGGGCATTTCCGCCCTCGATTCGTTCGCTTACTCGAACGTTGTCCCGAAACGTTGTGAAGCGGTTACGTCGCGTCGCGTCGCCACTTCGGAATCGGCGCCGGCGTTACGTTCCAACAGATTCCGCATCGGGGAGATGCAACGAGTCGAGCGGCGTTTCCGGCGCGGCCGTTCGAGAGACGCGGCCCTAACGTTTCCCAGGCCGGAACGTTCTGGTCCATTACCGCCACAACGAAATTGAATTTCCTCGGGACGGCGGTGCGGCTTGACGCCGCGCGCAAGCCCGGATTAAATCGTTGCGGCTGCCGAGCAAACCGCGGCCACTAATGAAGCGTACCGCGTTGAATTTAAAAGATTTTCCTCCACCCCCCCTCCCCCCCTCCCCCCGCGCTGTGAGGTCGAGGGCAACGAGAATTCGCGTCCTCGCGCGAAATTGCAGTCAAGCGACTCTTTCCTCTTTCATTTCCCCCCTTCGTTTCTCTCTCTTTTCTGGACTACGTCTTAAAGAGAGAAGGCGAGGGGGTGAAAGAAGCGTGGTTGGCAAGGGATGTACCTATGCGTACGGCTCTCTTCGTACCCCTCTCTCTCTTTCTCTCTCTCTCTCTCTCTCTCGCCCACTTAGGAGAGGACGCCTAACGAGCTTCCCGACCACCGGAGTGCTTTGCAGTTGTTCACCTATTTAAATAAGAACCGCCGATGGTAATGAGAATGCAAATAGCGCGACACACCCTTACGCGAGCTTCGTCTCACACGCCGTGGAATAATAAAAAGGTAAGCGTCGCGGTGAGTATACTTGTATCGCAAGCTTCAACCACCCTTATATAAGATCGTATATGGATACGTCTGCAGCGTCAGTTGCGAGCGTCGCGTTTTCTTGCTTGTTGAATTATCCGGAATCTACAGTCTAAAATTAAAGCACGAGATAGAGAATATTTAATAAGTTTGCTCGATTGAGAGATATATTTCTGTGTGGATGTATTACAAAGATAGACGTTGCACGTTCATTATTAAAAAAATAATATCGCGTTCGGTAACGCATCTTTACGATTTCTCTGTTTTCGAGAGAAACGTCAAAATTTCCGTCGTCAGATCAAAAAATAAATTTAAAAAAATGAAACTATAGATTTACGGTCGTAGAGAGCTTGACGTAATAATAACGCGAAAGATTTTCAAAAAGAGTCACAAGAAAGTTTTTCAAAATGCCATGTCGCGCACGTAATTGATATTAATAGAATAGATTTTTTTTAGACTTTAATTTTTTTTATCACAAAAAAAATTTTATCTCGATTTTTTTCTCTTACACAAGATGGTTGTTTCTTTCTTAATGTTTGATATATTATTTGTTATTTTCCATTTTTTGTTATTCTATTTCTACTCGAAATTTGTTTTCAAGTTTGTAATTAAATTTCTACGTGAATTTTGTATTTCTATCTGTGTCTGTAATATTAATAAGTAGATCTCATTTTATAGAAAGAGAAAGAAAAAAATCGCAATAATAATTCATGTACTGCGCCAGCTATAAAATTCTAAATAATTCTATTTCTACTTGAAATTCCTGTAATCTCCTTTCTGTAATTCTGTAAATCTTGTTATATTTCTGTTTTTTTTTTTTCCTATAATATCAATCCGTAAATCTGGTTTTATAAAGAAAAAAAAAAGAAAAGAAGATGATTTAAGTGGCTAATAAATAATGTGCTATTTCTAGAGATATATTTTCCTCCATGCAATCGTAGTTTTGTTCATGTTTTCGAAGGGACAGCCAGGAATTATCTTATCTAGTAACGTAAAAGTAAACTTACGTAACTGAAAACGCGAAGCCGTGATACACCGACGAAAGCGCGACGAAGTAGATCCGTTTTATGAGTTCTAGGGTCATCATGAAATAACATCGTTGAGATCGTTTAATAACTTGTACTTCACCGAGTTCTGTTCCACCGGCGGGGCGCATCGAGGCAATATCGTGCAATTTCTGCCCGCGGAAATAAAATGCTTCCCTTCCGAGAGCTTACCGACTTTAATCGTGCTTCTGTGTCGATCACGCTCCGTAATCTGTGTGATGGAAATCCTTCCGAAACGACCGACGTTAAATCTCTAATTTATCGATCTATCGTTAAAAATAGAGTCGCGTACGTATACGGAACGTAGGAGAGATGCAGACCTATTTACGTGCCTCACATAAACTTACGTTTTATCTCGAAATCACGTGTAACGAATAGCGTATAATAAACAGTGCTGCCGAAAACATCTGACAAGTTTTGCCGAGCAGAAGGTTTTTAAGCGCAAGACGTTTTAACGTCAATCTGCTTTTATTTCTAGGGAACGATAATCTATGATAAACTTGGCTCTTAAAGAAATCAAGTGCTAATGCTAATTGTTTCAAGTTAAAGACAAACTTTCTGCCGATCGGTTTTATATCGACTTTAGATTAACATTAATTTTGTCTGAAACTTTTTAGTCGTAACGTAATATTGCAAAGTGAAAAGATATCTCCTGTAAACAAAAATTGGATTTTATATATTCTGGAAAATGTAAAATATCTTAGAAAATATAAAACTAATCTGCGTAAAATAATACAAATAATTCAAATTATTCAAATATTATAGATCTGTTATCTTACATAACGCAAATAAGTTTTCCATTAATTTTGTTGCATCAATGCAAATTTTATCTTAATTCTATGAAACATTATGCGATACTTTTTTTTTATCTGGAATATAGAGCGATAACATTGCGATACAAAAATATTATTTTTCTGTTTTACATTTTTAGAACATAACACACTTTTAGTATAATTTTTTTTTCATAGCTAATCGATATACAATATTTAATACAACAACACTAGCATAGATTGATATTTGAGTGCATACGTTATATCGAAAGCGTATTTTTAAGTTGAAAAACACTATTGTTGATTTAACCTCTTTGGTTAAACGAATCAGAGAAATCCTTGCAAAATTGCGCGAAACGATAATCCTTTTTTTCAATCAAATTTCATTTCGGATTTCAAACTTGGTGAATTTTCCGTTAAACCGCGTCCCTCAATTAAGAAGTCCATCATGAATTTCTGACGAGGTAATTTATTTCGAGTGGAAAATATAAGTGACGTCGAAAATAATTTACTTCGAGGAATTCACGGCTAATGTAAGTAAGAGTTAAAGTTTGAATGGTCCTCACGCAGCTGGTATTTCGGTTGATCGCTGCCACTTGTCATTTTTTCCTCAAAAAAAAAAAAAGAAACAAAAAAAATTACGTATACCATAGTCACATACATTGCATCGAATTCATCGTATTTCAGTGCAAATATGTTAAAGAATTTTTAACAAACGACACCTACCTAGTTTTTGTCTCGAGAAATTGTGTCTGAGATCTTTTCCCCACAATCGACGAAAGGATTGAAGATCAACGGTACGTCCTCGAGTCCGGTCACGAATACGATAGATGGACTTTCAGTGGGAAATAAAAGTGCGGAAAACGTTAAATCGCGACACGTCGTAATCCGTTACGGGCTGCTGGTTTTAAGGCGTTCACAAACCTGCTTGGAGTACAAAACAGCGGGCAAAACATCAACAGCGTATAGTCCCGAACAGACTCCTTTGCGGTATCGCTCTCGAGATAAGATGACATGCAACTAAAACGCATAACAGCATGAAACGTTGGATGCATCTTCAAAGGAAACTTAACCTTGTTGACCTGACAAAAAACTTCTTGACGGTATAATTAGTACATGGCGCGTGAAACAGCTCTTAGCAGAGCATCCGGACTGCAGATAAGATTTCATTAGCCGTAATTAGCTTTACAAGCTTTAAAGGCTAATTACCATAAGGATTAAACGACAAACCTTTTCTTGTTCTATTTGCCGATATGTAAATATATCGGGGAGCTTGTATATACTTCGAGCGAGAAAAAGAGAGAAGGAGAGTACGACAAAAATATTTTATAATATTATACAAATATATTATTGTAATATATTCGCGCGATATGTCTATCGACATTTATAATGAACGTTTTTATATTTCTCCCAATCCAAAATCTTATATAAATTAAATTTTATACAAACCTTTATACTTGTAATACAGCTTCAATTATATTTTTCCTTATTTAATCATTTTTTATGATTAAATAAGGAAAAATATGAACAAACATGAAAAAAATGTATATTTTTCTGTAAAGTGGTTATTAGCGATATCTCTTTGTGCATTCACACACATAACAAAAAGATGCGACAAAAAGGCATAAAGTTATATCTCTGGCTCTTGCGAATGAGAAAATTTAAATCGGAACATTTTATCTCACATGCTTCTTCTTGGCGTATAAACGCCATGCACTGTTGAAAATTTTGAAATAGTCCGTGAGAAATACGTAAATAGTACTTTCGAGATTTATATTCATGAAATAAACTAGTAGAGACATATAGGATACAGGCGCTAAATCATTGTAAAATGTAAAATGTAACAGAAAAAGGAGCTTTTTATCAATTTTTCTTGTATTATTATCAACTTATAAACTTGATAGAATTTTATATATTTGTTCTAAATAAATTTATAATTTAAAGTATAACTTTAAATGTAATTGATTTTAAATATTCTTTTAAATCTTCTTTTTTAAATTACTCTTATTTTCCTATAGTGTCGATATTATAAATATTATTATTAAATTATTAAATACTATTTTGCTCCTAATATAAAGTATTTATAAAATATAAATTTAGAATAATTAAAAAAGAATAAATATTTTTATTTTACATTATATTGCAATATACATCACATTCTACTAAAATAAATTCTAGAGAAATTCCTTTTTGTGTGTTTCTCTTATACAAGAATTATTTTTATTTTTACATCAAAATAACGGATGAGTTCATGTCCGAGTAAGACAAATGAGAATATGCTGAAAGGCAAAGAAACATCAGACATATTGTCTATAATGTTGAACATACATTTCAAGATGTAGTTCTTAAAAAAGCTTTATTTACGTCACGTATAAAATGTAAAAAGTTTAGAGTTAATATTTTTGATGACGTAAACTTTCCAAAACTTTATAAATATATCATTACACATTTATACAAATAACTGATATTTTTGCATTCATGATCCATTTGCATTTGCCAAAATAATGATATAAGTAGCATACAACTGTATTGTAGATATTCCTTTCTAATTGTTTTCTTTTTTTATTAAAAATTAATTCCGCATCATGATATATAACTATTATCATAAAAGATAATAACATCATACGATTGTATATATATATATATATGTGTATAATGTCGCGAAAAGAAAAATTTCTGTATCTTGTCATATCTTGCTGCCATCCTCGTCTACCTATTAAACCTTGATACTTATCAATAATAAAAAGCGGTTATCAGGATGCGATATATTAAATTATCTATGAGTATATTTATATAATAATCACGCCAACAATATTGCTTGTATAATGTATATAAAAATATTTTAATCACGGTAAAATTGCATCAATAATCCTAAATCTTTTTAATATATTTTATACATATTTTACATTATGATATTGCAATATTCCTACCGGATATCAATTATCATAAATCATAATTGTTACTATTTATGACATCAACAATAAAACCAACGACACAATGAAACAGTGACTTACATATTAATATAGCGATAATATTAACGTACATAGGGATTGAGATACAATATTTCTAAGCTTTACTTTAAAGCGCGATACATTCAGATAAGTTAAACATGCAGCGACATCATTTCCCTTCATATTCGTCGGATGCAGTAATTACTACGTAGTGTAATCAAAGCGGTCATCTTCGAGATTACTCGTATACTTGTACTTTCCCATGAGTAGGAAATGAAAGCACGTCTCTGTTGATCGAGGAAAGTTCGGATACGAGTTAAATCGAGAGAACATACACGGATATACATATAGAGAGACTGGGCGATCGCGCAATATAATCCGGTAAGCGGTGAGTTTTATTAAGCGGTATAACTTTCGCGTTTCATCGTTATATATCAGATGTGAGCGCATGGGATGAGCGAAATTCGGTTTAGGAAAAGAGGTTCGGTGCGAATTTCGCGATTCCGATCGGGCATGAAAGCCGGCCGATGCGATGGCGATGGGACGATCCAATCTGCTTGTAAAAGCAGAAACGCCGCGAGGTCCGGTTCTCTCTCGTAAATCCGAGTCGGAGCCGGAGCCGGAGCCGGAGCCGCAATCTCGATGGATTACGTACACTCCGCTGCTATTTTACAATGCGATAGGGAGGTGAACTCGAAAAGGGATACCCTTGCGACTGGCTAAGTCTATGGACGTATGTGTGAACCTTTCTCGCCTTCGTCACCGTCGTGTCTTGACAATAAATTTCAAACCTCCTGACGGCCGTCGAAAACATATTTCCCTCGCTAGCCCGCAACGTTAACCGCGAAACCGTGGCAAGGGTGACGATCGCTTTCCCAACGCGAGCACGTAATGCGGATATAAAGTTGTCGCGGAGTTAATAAGACGTCGGAGATAATAACACGTGTGTCGGACGAGAATTTCGCCACGGAATAGCTGGGCACGTTACGTTAAGACGCGCGTTAATGCAGAAACGACAAACGCTCCTCGCAAGCACAAGAGCTTCGTTTTACCATGTTTTCGGTATGTTACTCCGAGTGTCGCACTCTGTTTCGGAACTTTTACCTTTGTGTCTGGCTGAAATTCGGTTTTGTCGCGAAAAAAGAACTCGTTCCGTGAGTGATTGTAATAAAAGTCTGTGTGACGTGGTGTAGCTCGCGTCTCTCGACAATGAGATGACAAGGCTCTACATGTGAGCCCATTGTTATTACAGGAATATACGTTTTCCTGTTTATGTGTCGCGCATCAAGGAGTGCGGAGAATTTAAATTTGTATTTAAGAACCTTTTGTTTAAAATTATTATGAAAAAATATGATAAATCGAAAAAAATTTTTATTTCTTAGTTATAAATTTTTTCTCTATTTTTTCGAATATTTTTCTAGAAATAGTTAACATATTAAACGCAATATAATCACTTATTTTTTTTAATGATATACATTTTGTAATAGTTTCTAAAAACAGTCTGTACACTTTTATTTTTATTGCCCGAATTCATAAGCACTATCTCGATAATTTATTAGAAATAAAAATTTGGTTTTAAAAATTATTTTATTTGCTTGTACACAGAAATGAGTTGATAATTTCGCTGTTTCACGGTGTTACTGTGTAGAAATCATCCCTTTCAGAAAACTTTATAATCCAATTGAAAAGTTTTCCATTGATATAACCGCGAAAAAAAGCGCTTTTCACAAGGATTTGAATGACGTCCATAACTATAGAAAGTTTTATCTTGTTAGAGAAAATTTGTCGTAGTTGTCGCGACACTAAAAAAAAAAAAAAAGATTACATTCTTGCAACAAATTTAAATCACATATGTATATGTACGCGTAGTTTCAAATTATTCATTTACTTAAAACAAAATTGAAGACTCTAATAATGTCAACGGTAGGAAATCGGATTAAATAAAAGCCGTAATGAGAGTGTGGTAAATAAATTCTTTATTTTTAGTATGACTTTATTGATAATTCAGTCTCATAATTAATTAAATTAAGACCAACTTACTTGCTGATCATGATCTAAATCAGAGACCAAAACTGAATTATTAATAAAGTCATTAAAAAAAGAAAGATTTTGCGTTCTTTAAGCGCGCTTCTTCATTTAGTCCGTACTATTGTCTGATTTATGTAAACTTGTATAAATTTATCAATTACATAAGAAATTTTACGGAATATATTAGTTCCAAATTAAGTATTAAAAATGATCTGTATATTATAATCTTTTTTCAATTTATATTAGTCAAAAATTATCTATTAAACGTTGTCATAAAAAACAAATTTATCTGGAATTATTATGATTGGATTTGTTATTTCTATACAAATTCATCGTTGAATATATTCTGCTTCTTGTTCTCGATATAGGAATGTAATTATTTTCTGAAACGCATTATTGCAATAATAATACTTCACAAAAATATTTAATTGGTTAATAAACTTAACCTGGTAATAATAAGCCAACTGGATTACTAATTTATAATATTATTGTTGTAAATTAAATTAGAGTTTCATTAAATTTCAATTACATTCATATGATATTTCGTAGGCGATATCTCTTTTAAGCGGCTTCCACTCGTACATCATCGAGATCAGACACAAGTCGCTTGAAAATTTGCAGCCGAAAAGCGGTAATCTCTACGGTATAGAACTTGGTGTTGATAAAACATGAAGATGAAAACATGTTATATCGCAAGAGAAATCAGGCGTTTCACGCGAAAGAGACGCTCATACGATGGTGCGCATGTTAAAAACTGTGCTGTCACATGGTTCACGGATTTTTCTGTGTGACTTCTATTCCGGGAGGAAGAGTTTAAAGGCCAACCAACCACCCGCGGTGTATTACCGTAGGCCAAGCACTCGGCCTTGAGTGAGCGTTTTTCTAAAAGACCTTCCACCGGAGAGCTTGATGCGGGATGGCTTGCCGTCGAGATAACCACTGAATCAGGAAACAACTGATAGTGGCAGACCCGACGGAGAGCGCAGTTATATACATTTATCGTAACCTAAATCTGAAATGGAGGTGACTTTTCGCGACAACTGGGACTGGTTTATTTTTTTTCCCGCCAATATTGTCGGCGTGGAGTACCGTCAAGTGAGATCCCCGTGTTTCGAATCGGCCGAAGTACTCGTCCGTCTCTTGCAAACAAACGAGTGGACGCGTAGGCGAGTCGGGGAAAAAAAAAAAAAGATAATCAAACTTCGACTCAATTTGCTGCCGTTCAGGATCGAGGCGGCTGGATTTTCATTTTCGTTGCGACCTTTTCGATGCGGGTATCTGTTAAATGGCAGGACAGGGATTAATTACTTTTCCCTTTGCTGGCGTGTTCCTGACGCCTCGTTGAAGTGAAAATCTATGTTGCTTCTCTTCTATTTCATTGTTTTTCAAACGCTTTATTTTCCAGATTGTAGTTTTTAAATCTAGAAAATGTTTTTTCGTGAATAAAATGCACTTTCACGTGAAAGTTGAATAAAAATACGAGGAGATTATAATTTGGTGTATCATCCATCATCGAAGCAATTTAATTTTCAATTTCAAAAATTGATAACTAAAAGTAGTCCGCGTAATTTATACATTACAATCCTAAATTTGTATATTTAAATATATATATATATATATATATATATTTTAAGAGAACTGAAATTCTTCCAATTACATCATCTCGTCTATAATTTCTTGATCGATAAATGTGAATAACATTCTATATCAGAAATACAACTGATCTATATTTCAAATAAGATCGTAGATATCTAGGCGATTAGCTTCATAACGATGTACATTTCTTGTGCATTTGCGGAAGCGTTCGAGAACATTACCGGTAATAATTTCCACTATTATACGAGACATGTACTTTAGACGCTAGAGGGTTTCCTAATGATAGTGTTTAACAAACTGATTTCAAAGCATTCAACTTTAATTTCTTTGTTATTACCTTTAATCGTGGCGGAATCGTAATGGTTCTCAACTAGCAATTTTCCAAATAATATTTATGATGATAACGCTTACTAGATCGATTTTGCTATGAAAGTGATGAGGGACTACTCATCTTCCTCATTCATTTCCAAGTTTTAAATAATTTCACTTGGAGAGTCTCTGAGAAACTTTTATCTACCTTTCTTATAAATTTTTCAACCCGTTGAGTTTATCATCAGTACGATGCGATCAAAGATAAAATAGAAAATAATGAAAATGCCGCTTATTTAAAATAGTCCAGCTTAACTTCAAGGAAACCTTATTTTAATTTTACTGCCCTGGGTTTATGACATCTACATCGACTTGGATAGATTCATATATTTATCTTCTTATACATTACAGACATAATGTTAGTAATCTAACGTGTAATAGAGATGATTTATAGTTAATCGCAGTATCTCGTGTACGATTACATGGCTCGTATTTCGCTCTTCCTATTAAAGAATGTCAGTAACTAAAATGTAAGAGGCAGATTCAACGATATTTTAGTTTCCTTGGGAATTGGAAATTCATAGATTGGAATTGGCTTTTTCTCCTTGTGCCGTAACTCAGTCGAGGTTTGTAATTTCAAACAGGGAGCAGATTGGTTAATCCCCTGGGGGATGGGTGGTATTTCGCGTTATTATTTATTTGGCGTGCAGAATACAGCTTTTTTAGCCGATAAAACGTTCGAGATAAATATGTGAAACCGGTGCAAATCGAAATAAAGATAAATGCCTGAATAAAAATAGAATTACATCAACCACCATGTATTTGCGTGTGTATGATTTAATTCTTAAAGAATATGTTCTGTATATAACAAAAAAAAAAAAAAAAAACACAATAATTATGTGTACTTTTATAATAAAATAATTTCAATTTTTCACATTTTTTCATGTACATATTTATAAGAGGATTTCGAAATACGTCAGGATTTTCTCCTTTTTTTCTGAAATAAATACAAACAATAAAAAATTGAAAACTTTAGTTTCAGTGAAATAAAATAATATTAGGATTAATCAAGTTTGAAATATTTGAAATTAACATTATTTATTATTGAAATATATTTGAAAGAAAACTCTTTGAGAGGCAGTGCACTAAATAAATTGATCCGTTTTAGAAATATGGTACCACGGTGGTTCGTATTACGGACCAACTGGTCGATGATGCCCACCAGGCTATACATCAGCCTTATACGAAGTCCGAAACCCGCGCGTTCGCCTTCTCGTCACGTAACACTGCCCGATACGAACGAAATAAGTTATCGCGCGGAGCGTGTAAACACACACTCCTGCGGCAGCGAGTAAAAATACAATCCGCTATCAATGCCATATGTTCCTCGCGGAAAATGCAAATTTCTCCCGCCGCCGCCGCCGCCGTGGCTCTACGTGAACGGCGTCGCGGAGATACGCACCCGCCGCGACGGCGAAGAGTGCGCACCCCTTACCCGACGTTCGCCGTGGGGTTTGATTTATATGCGAGCCACGACGCGGGGGTGTGCGCTCTATGATTTATACGTGCCGCGGTGCGCTGGAAAGTGGCGAAGTCGGGAAATTGTGGGTAGAACGCCTTCCCCGGCGGGAGACGCGGTCCGGCGGGTCGATTAATTAATTAATTCTGGCGCGAAGAAGCACGCGCGCGCGCGACCGGCGTAGCAACGTGACGCACATGATGCCGACAGGGATGCTGCGTGTATTTTCGAAAGATTGAAGCTCCCGTCGATGTCACATATTATCGTACGATCTAGACTCCTTTGTTGAGTATCGAAAGGAACATTTGACTCTCTTTCTTAAATTTATTATATGAATTATTTATAAGCGTAAAATTTTTCGCTGAAAATTAATCGCTGTATTTATTCAACAAAACGTTGTAACACAAAATGTGTCATGTAGAATATGTCATGTAAAAAATAGAAATTTTCATTTTAGAATTTAATTCTAAAAATATTTAATTTAGCAAGAATTTCGATAACTGAGAGAAAAGTTATCTAAAAAAATTGCCACAATCTGCTAGAATTAATATTTTTTAATCACTTTCACATTTTTTTATTAATTTTATTTTATAACACACATCTATATGTATATATTATTCTAAAAATATAATTACGGAAAATATAATTACAAAGCGAGCAACTGATTTTCAATTAACTATTTCCTCTGGTCACTCGATTAGAGAGAATTGTTTATGTTTTATTACACATATACTTGTATCAAAAAGGTTGAAATTTAATTTTGTCTGACATTTTAATTATTAGGAAAACACATTGTCATTATTTTACGCTGTTGCAAGGTATAACAAATATTTTGACGGAAATATTGTACATATCAAAATATCAAATATTGGCATGTTTAACGGTATATATTAATTTTTAGTTATTATCTTTACAAAATTTGCTTTGTTTAAAAAGTATTTATGTAGAAGCATGTCAAAAAAAAGATATTTCTTTTCTGTTTATAACGCGACATGTACTCGTATGCATGCACATGCATTGGATTATTTCTATAGAAAATGGTTGCAGTTTTGTTGCAGTTATTATAATATTGAAAAACCTCTTAAAAATCACAACTATATCTTGTTAGAGTCAACAGAAAAAACACAAGTTTGGTCACATGATACTAGATAAACGAATTAGCAAATGTTTTCAACCGTATATGTGTGTCGCTAATGATAATTAAATTAAATAAATTCATTATTTCCGTTTTTTTTTGAATGATTCATTTAATGCTCAATTATTCATTTCCGCAAGTCCCACGTTACGAGATCGAATCTCGAAATGCTGCTGATAAATCGTGATTAATCCGCCCGTGGATAACGATATTTTAGACTTTTATCAAGATTTGATAAAATTTGTCGCAAAAAATATCTCGCGGAAAAACACATATATGATAAACACAGTTTAATTACTCAAGTGGAAGGTAAAAAATAAAATACCGTATGGAACTGTTAAACGATCGAATTTCAATTGATATTATAGTTGAATATATGAACAAATGAATGTGTGTGTAGTAAATTCTCCCTGCACATATTCCATTGCGCATGACGTATCGAATATTGACGAATCAATCTTAGCATTGTAACTTACGTATTGTGCTAGTGTTGCCGGGTTGATTGTGCCTCTTTTAGTCATTGTACGTTTGCACTTTGCGCACGACGCGTACACGATGCGCGCTATTGTTACATCTCAACGTCACTTTAGCGAACGAACAATAGTCCCGTTAAAGCTGATGTTCGTTTCCCACTAATTACGGATTGTGTATTGGTGTTGGCTCTAAAACAATTCACCAAATCCTGACACTTTAGATTGCATTGTAAGGCACGCTTGATATTGTGTTGATGCGATACAATTGTAATACGGTTTCATTTATTTGTTTATACAATCGATAGAAGATGATGTGCGAAAACATCATCTCGTTATAAATCACTGAAAAAAATATTTTGCTAATAAATAGATTTCTGGATGTCTTAATTAAAATGTATTGCTACTTTTTGTATTTGTCAGAATATTGTTTGCCACGTATGCTATAGAATTTATAGCAGCAATATTCTAACAATATCTCTAGAAAATTTAGATGCCATTGCCAAATATTACGTAAATATTAAAAAATTTTTTCAGATACTAGATCACGCGTTGCAAGTTTATATGCTTTATATATAAAAAGTTTAAATAATTGCGCTAATTTTATAAAATTTTAAAAATTAATTATCTGAAAGCTTTTGAAAGTATTTTATTAACGTTAAAGATAATACGTTAAAGCCGAGAATAACTTGAGATAACTCTTTGAAACTCGTTGAAATCTTTTTAATGTTATCAGGTAGATTGTATCTTTTTTTGATGGGGGCAAAAATCTTCAAAAGCTTGGCCATGCTCTGCGGCAAAAAATTGTGGATTTTTATTCACTAAAATCCTTTCCTTTGTCACCTAGTGCGACTAGGAAATCCCGTGAGCCACGCGAGCATAACATTCAGAAAGCAGATTGTATCTATGTAAGAGAAAGCAAAGCTTCGCCATATGCGGGTTCGACGGACAAACTCTTTTAATTTTGTTCACTATCTCTTGAAAACTTTTTGTGTCCGTCCCTGTACACTTTGTCACTCGAATCCGCTGAAACTGATCCTCTGCGAGATGCCACATGTTGATACAGGTTATACAATATTGTAACCCGCAAAGGGGATGTTATCGAATCGAAAATTCTCACTCATTGTCAGCAAATGTTTGGTTAATATTTTAATCATTTTACTATTGTTTATAAAATTTTATGTTTAAGCAATGTGTATGTACATATACATGTTCAGTAAGTATTTAATTGTGTGTAATTATATTTATAATTCAGGATAATTCATATCTCCTTTTGAAAAAAAAAAAAAAAAAAAATAATTACAAATAAAAAATTAAACAAAATAAAAAATTACATAGATACTATAAATTTGTACAATAAGGAATATTTTCTTAAAGAAAATATTCTTTAATTGAAACGTGCGTGGGGAGGACTCTATATATAAATCACTAATATGAATCACTTCTAAGTTAACTCGCGAAAATGATAATAATACCGAGAATTTCCCAACATATAAGCATGCCCTTCTGTGAATTATAGATGGTACCGCAAACTACCTAAAGTAACTCCATAAACACCTAACTATTGTAATCCAAAATTATTGGTGACATTAAGCCGTGCAAATACTTTAGTGTTTTTAACATTGCTATATTAAATATTTCTCAGGATATAAAATTACTGCTTACATATGTTACATATGAAATAACTGTCGCGATCACTTTTTCAGGTAAATTAAAATAACAATTTAAAGTTTCGCGGATTATTAGAGTCAGACGCGGATGATAGTACGTCAGTTTTATAGAAAAATTAATTTTCTAGTAATTAAAACATAATGTTAAAAAAAAAGTTCTTTTTTTTTATCGATCAATTATATTTTTTGCTGAACTTTTGTGCACGCATATAACATTTTCTCTCATAACTTCCGTGTTGCATTAACGATGCGGTTGAGTAAAGTAACGATTGTTGCATCGCGGATAGCGTGGCTGTTGAGTGCACACATAAATGGAAAATATGCGAATAATTTAAACTTTGAATATATAACGTATATATGTGGAGCGTACACGCAAATGTATGTATTAAATGCCTCTGACCTCTCTCACGCAGGTACGCTATGTATTAAATTCCTCTGATCTCTCTCTCTCTCTCTCACACACACACACACACACACACACACAAACAGAGTATTTCTTAAAAACTGATAAGTGCGATTTATAAAAGGAGGATGAAATGTGTATTACACTTTCTTCATATTACCACATAAGAGGTTTACCGAAAGAAGGAAAAACTGTTATGACATTTCCGCGTGTTTTCCGCATGAAAGTTTTTATTTACCGCAATCTGTTGTGCCCGAATACACCGAGATCTCACCGCTAAATCTCGCTAACACGCGGGAAAAAGATTGAAGACATTTTGCTTCGCAATATTAGAGAAATTAGATTTTTGCCTCTCACTTCGTTACACGTCGGAGAGATCGCTACGTTCTTATAGGAAATTATTTGGTGGTTGCGGGGATGATTTAAAGCGTTTAAAGTTTAAATCATGCGATTCTGGCATTTAAATAATGCAATTTCTGGGTATTACTTGGGGCTTACAGTCGGCTGAAAATAATCCCCGCGTGCGGATAAAATCTCGCTTCGGAAACGATACATACGAAACGAAACGGATGTCAGGGTTTTCGCGATTTTTACATTTACCCTTCTTTTTACATTTAATGCGCTAAAGTGAGATTACGCCGTATTATCAATTCTTTGTTCAAGCGGGGAAATGCAAACGTTCGCGCATACTATCGCCTTTTTATCTCGCTTTATGTATACCGTGTCCTATAGTACTGTTTTGCGTGCGTGTTTCTTTTTTTCTTTTATCCGTACGATAATCGCATTATTTTTAAGAACCCTTTTCATTTGCGGCGGTACTAATAACAAGTCTATAGCTATTCCATTAGTCGTCAAATGAGTCTGCTTCAAAGCATGTCGCAATTTTGTGGAGCTTACTAATGTTAATAAAAATAGATTTCGATGCACTTTTTTAAATAGAATCAGTACTGATAAGTGGTGATTACAATTATAAATATAATTGTACAAATAGCGAAATTTTAATGAGAAAAATCAGTAATGGTTTGATTTTTTAGTAAAACCTTACTGCCATAAATCAGTGAAACGCAAACCGAAGGAATAAAGAATGAAAATTTTTATCGAAATATTCTGATTTTTTGAAATCTTGTCATTTTTTGACTTTTCAGTAACATTTTCACTGATTTTAATATTTATTTAATTAGCAGAATATACATATAAGACATACATTTTAACATTGAAATATTTAATAAGCAAGAATTTTTGATAATAATTTTTTCAACATAACAAATTGTGTGCAAAAAATTTGTAAAAATAAGAAATTTATAAAATATTATTTTTCTATTTAAAATATTATTAGAACACATAGCGGAAGATTCTGTTTATTAAAATCTAATAATTATTAAATTTGTCTATATATTTCGCTACATTGTCTTAAAGTTTACTACGATTGTAGATTCATAATCGTTATAATTTGCATACACGTCACGCTGCATTTTCGCGTATTATTTCCGGTCCCGTAAACAGCGTTGGATTTTATTACACTTTGTTCTACTTTCTGTAACATTCTGATATATTCGTCTCACTGAGAAAAATGTCCGAGTAACAATAAGAAAGTTTGCGGAAATCATAGTTTTCACTTATTCGAGCTCGTATCTCTTGTTTTAATGATGCAAGAAGAAAGTTACTTACTATACAAACTATGCATATACTTTTTCTTTGTTTCTTTATGCAATGCCTTATAATTTAACACTTTATATGCTGTCTGTTTTTAAATAATTAATTTGAAAATAATAAATTATACATATTGAACATTATGTCAATAATGTATTGGAAAACACATATAAGAGACATAAAGCTCAATAACAGTTAGCTTAAAGTTAAAAAAACTAGGTCATTTATAAAATTATACAAAAAACACATGCAGGGTCATACACGCGCGTACTTACATACACACACACATGCATATGCACAGATATTTATCAATATAAGATCAACTTAAAGATTACGTGACATTTCCATTAACCTACTGTTTCATATATGCAGATTTCAACATCATTGTGAGCTTCGTATTTCATGTAGTCGTGACATATTGTTGCGCGACAGTTTATCCTTGAATATATTCAAATATTACTCATGATAAAATTAGGATATTAGAGTTGGCCCAATAAATTTAATGAAGAAATGGAGATTTTCTGCATGACATATATAAATATGTGTCAGATTATATATAAACAATATGTAACACAAAATTTTATTTTAGAAAGAAAATTAATTAAAATAACACATATTTTTTGCATATATTTTCAAGTTTAAAGGTTGAATTATTTATGCTTTACATTTGTTAAGCTAATATATCTTTATAAATTTTAATTGTTATTATATTTTCCTAAGATTATATATTTTTAAGATTAGTTAGAAATAATTGTATTTTAATAACAGGCTAATTAGTTGTAAATAATGCTTTATATATATATATATATATATACATTATTGTATCTATACATTATTATTTATTCATTTAATGAACAAGATATCGATAAAAAAATTAATACGTTTCATTATTTATTTTGAAATCACAAAATGTGAAAAGTATGTTTTACGCCTCTTTCTTATAAAGTCTAATTAAAACCACTTTACTACTAAAATGCTAGTCTCAGCGTAAAGAGACGGTCGATCAGATTATAGGCTATACTTTAAGCACCGTCTAAGCAGTAATTTAGCTCGACATCACTTTAAGTTTTGCGGAGCAGAAGAAGTATAATCAGATTTTAACTCGTGCATCTTACCAGCTATAAGAGCTATTTAAAATTGCGTTTTCTTTTCGACAAGAAGAACCACCGCTACCGTGCGCGTTAATTACCGCGAGATAAGGTGGGAAAACGAATTTTGTTTTTATCATAATGCACCTGTACATTTTGTAGCAATTTTCACTATCTTCACTAATGCAATCAAATATAAAAGTCACATTAATATTAGAAATTAGATTAAAACAAGATAAAATATAATGTAAAGTATCCATTATATATTTATCAAATGAAATATAAAATATTGTAGTTAATTATTATTTATAGATCTGTGAAAACAAAAAATGTTGTGGTTGTGATTATATATTTATTTATAAAAATATGTATTTTTTTATCTGTATGTAGAACAAACACCACATGCATATCCATTGTTCGTGCGATTATAAACATATACACAATTTTTTATAATATTTATATATATATATATATTTCTAATCATAGAAAAATAAAGAACGCACTTAGAACCCTTTTTCACAATCAGAGCTTAATAAGTAAAATTCAATATCAAGTTGAATTTAAAAGTTGAATGAGCTCTTAATGCTCATGATCGTTTTATTCTTACCCTGCGAGAAAGGAATTCTTTCCATCCAATCAATCTTAAAGAGATTAACTCTTAGGAGAACTTCTTGCCGTTTCCTTAGGGTAATATCCGGTTAAGTCATCTCGGTTGTTAATTATGGCAATTTCCAGTTATCAGTTATCAGTTCCCCAACATGTCATTAGTTTAAGTCAAGATATGTTTGTTCCCCATGTTGGAATATTCATTTCATCAAAAGCCAGCTATTCGAAAGCCTATATTTGTAGTATTTAAAATTTTACCTAATTTTACAATTTATATTTCTATTCTACTTTTATTTACTTTGTAATTAATATTCAAATTTCATCATAGTTATTATTACTTAGTTTATTTTTTATTCCGTTCTTATCTATTATTATTAGCTTGGTATCTAAAATTATAAGTAGAGAACTGTCTTGTTTTTACAAGGCTAATTACACGTTAATAATTCGACAATATGTTTACGTATGCCTTACAATAACGCAACATGCCTATATGCTTTGCGCTTGTAGACCGACATGCTTCTCTAATAATGTGTATGTACTAGAACCACCTGAATGCTTGCGTATTACTGGAATGTTAGCCATTCAATACCAGTGGATATGTAGTTGGCAATACCGTGTTGTTTATATAATATACGCATATAATATTGATAAATCAAATCTATAATATATATATATTTATAAAGAGAGATCAAATTTCATGGGACTATAAAATAAAAATTTTGAAAAATTCTACAACTTAAATAAAAAGTACATCTCGGCCTCGCGGTATCATATGTTGAGCAGATACTAATTATTAAAATATAATAAACTATGGAAAATAGAAAACATTTAATTACATTAATGTATTAATAATATAAAATCAATTTTGTTATAATTTACGCCTTAAAAGCAACTGTATATTAATATAAAATAATAAATTAATATGATAATTATTAATCTCATATTACAATTTATTCAAATTGTGAAATTTTTATTTTCGAAAATTTGTGAATGAAATTTTGATTGCAGCTAATATGATTGTTTAATCTCAGCGAATAGGTGCGTAATATCAGTGAGTGTTTGATAAAGGAGCTTAATATCGGGTATTAATAACTGTGTGTATACGAGAATTATTCGATTTAGATGACGGGTGTGCTGTTAAAGCCGATAAAGAATACTTGATAACAAGATAATAAATGTTATGTCCCATTTACACCTTTACACCGTAACCAATCTGTTGATTAACTTTAATAATTTTAATTTAATTATAAACTCTTATAAAAGTATAGCAGCATATTTTCTAAATCTAATTATAATTTTAAATTCTCATTAATATAATAATATTTTATACACTCGGACAATATGTACATACAAAAACAATGGCGTTAAATGAAAAGTTAGTAAATGATTACGACAATATGATATCGATCGTAATATAACGCAGCATTAATTACTAATCAGCTATTATACGCGTCTTTCGATAGGCATAAATTCGCGGCGAGGTAACCGCGTAGCGTTGGAGAATTCATCGTTATTCATTTTAGGTCAATAGAAATAATCCTCTTAAGGTTGCACGTGGAGGATCGGATACGTAATGATCTGATGGTGCGCATACACCCTCGTGTCCATAGAAACTCATTTTCCGATCCCCGATGCGTACTTGGAAACGCCGCGCCGATCGGTGCCGATCGCAAAAGTAACGGCGCGCTGCACATATCCTTCCTCTCGCCAATCATCTCGGTTATTTGAATCACATCCGCGTAATTATCGGCGCATCCACGCGAGTGAAACCGGGAGGCAACGATCGATGATGACACAGATTGGAGAACGTTTCTGTCGGCGCATAAGCGTATCGGTTCCGACCATCCGCGCCCGGTCCGCCCGGTTGCGGGCAAACATTTTCGATACATCGATCATTGGTTTTTTTTTCACCCCACCCACCCGTCCCGTTTCCCATACACCATCCACGTGTATTCATCCCCTGTGTATGTGTATGTAGCTAGACTACACGCCGACTAAACCCGGTCTGTGCGTGCGTCACATGCCGTCGGTATCGCTAATTGCGCCACCCATTAAGGATCCTCCAATTTGCACAATGCACGCTCGTTACGATTAGCAGCGTGGCTGACTGTCGGCGTATATTTAAAGTGTCGTATATATATATATATATATATATACCGGCTCCCCGCGTATTGTGTTTACGAAGCTTCCTTCTCTTTTGCGCGACGACGGTCAATCGACGGACACGCGCCGATTAAATGCACTCGACTGCCGAATTCAATTTATCACGCTGTTTCGTGCTACGACTGATGAATTATTTCTCTGCGTCGGCGAACGTGTACTTGTAGAGACGCGAGATGATCATTCCTATTCTGTCAGACTTTTACGTCGCGTCGGTTCCCCAATTTTTTTTCCCTCGTATTGCAGCACCGGGATACCGAGATAAATTTTATATATCGATATATCACAGTGCAATTGCATATTGAATAACAACATAACATGTTTATTACAAGCTTTAAGATTTAATATTTTATATTTCGCAATATTTAAAAAATATGTTTAATTGCGAATCGATTTTGTTCGTTATCGTTTTTTTTCCCCACATTAAAATGATCAGTTTAATTGGTAAAATTCGAAATATTTTCGGTTTTATTACGAAAAAAATAAATAACGTCATCGAACATTGTTCAAGCATAACTTTTTAATTAAAAATCGCTCTCTAAAAATTATTAGAAAACTCACGCGGATGGAAGAAAAGGAGATTAACAAGGTAACAAGGAGTAACAAGAAGTATTCGACGAGATTGCAAGTCGCTACTGACGCATTTGCCGAGTGCTAAAAGTGCGTGCAACGCGCTGACAATAAGTATGCGGGTAGAATTAGAACGAGCTGCGTGTATTACTACTGCCATGCGTTTTAATTATGGTCATCCAAGTTCGCACGTTTTCGCTCTCGAGTACGGCAGCACGCTATTTCGCTCGAGATTATTCCTCCTAATTATTTTAATTGCTCATGCTTATGGGACGCATTGCTAAAGGCGAACATAGTCCGAAGCGAAAGTATGTTACGAGAGACATGATTATCTCTAAAAGAGATATTCACGGATATCGACTGCTGTATTTTGACGTTATACTCTTTGCATAATTAAACATCTGTGTGGGAAGAGGTTTCTTTAATAAATTAGTTATGTACTACTAACGTTACCACTACTACTCGCTGATCGTGGTAAATAGCGGTTTATCGATTCACGCAAACGCGAAAGCATCCTTAGCTAATACAAACTTCAGTAAAGAAGAAACAAATTTATCGGTAATAATATCGATCGTGAGGATGATAGGTAGCCAATAAAATCCTCAACATCTCCAATATCCGCGGCAATAAAGATGTGCGTCGTGAATATAATAAAAAGCGGTAAAAAAGATAACATTTCTCTCTCTCCAATTGTATCGATGTACGAAGTTGTCTTTTATTATCCCGCGCCTCGTCTTAAAAAGCCAACGGTAATGTAAAAGAAATATTTTCCCTTTAGCTTTCCGGGCGCGTCCGACCGTGTATTTTATCGTTGGTTGGTACGTGTAGCTGCATCGCGCGGAATATCGCGCAAGGTATCGCCTCTCGAGAGCACTTTATTCATCCCTTCGATCCTTATACGCGGCGACGCGACGCGTAATGAAATGCTCGGATTCATATAATAACGCCCCGCTCCTGGGCGCGCGTCCGGAAATCGTCTCATCGATGAGAAGCACGTGCGACTGCTATTCTCTTGCCGCAAATTCTCGTTTGCCTGCACGCGCGGGATAAGCGAGTCGGTGGTCGGTGCGTGAACGGATCGCGTGCACGCGCGATTCCCCCGAGGATTCGTGAAACATTTTTCGCCGTCGCTGTCGGCTCATAAATATCGCGCGCCCCTCGCGCTTTTACTCTCTACTTCTTTCCTCTTCCTGAACCGATCGAATGCAGAGACATCGAAGTGGGAATCGAGAGACGGCAGATCGGGAGATTTAAAACACGATTTTTCGTCTTGGTTCGATTCATGAAGAGGATGGCTCCTGGTGATTTTATATCCACGAGTATGAGTATACTCTCTTTCGTATCATCGGATGTGAAAGATACCTTCCCATTACCCCGGAGGTATAAATTATAAATACGAGGCTATTTAGAGTTCTATTCGTCACGGGAAATGTATATATATATATATATATATATATATCGGGGTTATTCCTCTCCGTTCGTCGTTATCGAACGGGAGAAATCCATCGTCGAAGTGACCCTCCCTTGCACAATGTTGTTACTTCGCCGTAACTACCGGAAGCGTAAAGCACGCGACAAGCCAAAGTGCGCACCACTAATGAGGGTTAAAGTATCGCGTTCTGTGGATCGGTAATTTCAAGTAAACTTCGTGAAACATTAATGAAATTCGTTATACTGATTAATGGTATCTTTTCAATTATTGTGAGTAAAGTAAGTTGATAAGTCGGTCGAAACTTTGTAGAGTATTTTTTCGTTGATGATCGTCAATTATCATACATGGTTAAGTTACAAAGTAAACTTTAATATAAATCGGAAATTTTTTTAGTACATGACATTGTAGAAAGTGTAATAAATAAAACTTGAGGGACAAAAAAGACGAGTAAGAAAATTTTTTAAATTCAACGCAAAATTCAAACAAATATTTTGCTAATGTAGATAGATTTCTAGATTCTCTCAATTAAAATTTATCGCTACTTTTTGTATTTGTTAAAATATTGTTTGTCACGTATAGAATTTATAGCAGCAATATTCTAGCAATACTTCTAGAAAATTTAGATCCCATTGCCAAATATTAATTACAAATATAATTGTCCTTGACAATAGAGATTGACCTTAAAGATAGGCATCGCAGAAAAATTTTCTGTCTAAATTACACTAATAATACAAATATAAATTCTGTCTCTATCATTTAAATTGATTAAGTGCAAAATATATGCAGTATCACGGTATTTGCTAATAATTTATTTGTTTCACTTAATTTTTTACGCCTAGAAAATTTTTGTTGAAGTTGCAAGGTCATTTTTTTGAGTGTAGAGAAATTACCTTTTAAATCGCTGTTTTTATAGAATTTTCTAAGCAAATCAGGGATAAAGAAAATTTAATCAAGTACTATTATTAAATACTATTTAAATTATACTTTTAATTTAATATATACTTTTATAACTATCCTTGATTTACCCTGCTTGCAAAATTCATTGTTTCCTATATAGCTCATCTATCTATTATTTCCGTATGTCGACAATAGAATATCTCGCAGATTGTTATTATTCTCTTCCTATCCTTCCAACTCCGCCACTTTATGTGCGATGAGTGTTATCTTAAAATTACAATATATTCGACGCGTATTACCTTAGTTTTGCGAAATCAGTTTTTCCGTCCGTTCGCCGGAAGTTTCTCTGCAGCGCGACACGGAGAGCCTTTCGCGGCCTATCCCGTCTGTCGTCTCACCTCTCCATTTCGCGCAAGTTTCCGGCTTTCCTTTGCAGCGAGACGGCCGCGTGCAATAGTCGTGTAATGAGGTGCCAGACAGCGCCTCGCGAAGTCGTTTATATCGAGACTCGACAAAGTTTCCGAAAGGAAGGTCGCCGACCGACCGAGGAGCGTTCCCGGATTTCACGGCCGGAGAGAGACGACGACCGGTCTGCACTCTTTGTGTTCGCATAATTATAAAAAAAAGGGTAGAAACGAATGAAAGATCCCCCTCTCTTTTCCTTTGCGAACTTGATCCGCGGCTTTGAATTACGGTTGCTATGCATTTCTACCGAGACATCGTCCAGCTGCGCAAAGTTTTGAAGAGAGCTACGAGAGCTGTAGACATATATATATATATATATACAAATATATATATATATATATATATATATATATATATATGTACACATATATAGTTGTATACACAGTGAGAGAGCCGATCGCAAAGTCACGTCTGGCTTTATAGCGGACATGAGCAGAAATCAGAAATATCCCTTTTTAACTCTCGGTTCAGTTCTCTTTTAACCCTTTGCGCTCAATGTTAGCTTTCTGTCGTAATATCGCCGTGCATTACATTACGAAATTAAATTCGAATTTTTCAGGATACTCTCAAGTTTTCAAAACAACAGTAAAAAGTAATAAAACAATAGTAAAAAATATGATACATAGTAAAAATGTATGCTTTCTAATGTTTACACAAAAACAAAATTAGTTTGTTAATTTTCAGATAAATAATATAAAAAAAGCATTATGTTATTGCATACAAAATAAATAAAAGACTGAAAAAAATTTAAATGTGTTATTACCATAAGTGGATTGCATTTACAAATTTTCTTTGTATTAAAGTTATTTATACACATAAAAGCGTTTTAATATATATATGTATATATGTGTATTTTTATAGTATATTTCAGTAATAATTTTTGTAATTGTATTGTACACTTAATTCTTTGAAAAACAATAATAATAATAAAGTTAATGCCATTTCTCTTGTTGAATAAAAATATAAAATATGTTTGGCATATTTCATGGAAATATTATCTGATTAATTAGTATGAAATTACAATTCGCACATTTAACAAAGATAATAACGTTAGCTTTGTTGTTTGTTCTCGTTATCATTCAAAGGAAGTATGCATTTGTTTAATTGAGTAACGCAACCATAACATTTATTATTATTTACCATATGTTATCGAAATTTTACACAAATGTATATACATGTATTTTATCGATATATATATATTTTACAAAAGATAGAATGTGCGTTTAATTCATACAATTAAAGCTATAAAAAATAATACAATTATCTTCAAATTTATTTATTTTGTTTTTTTGAAAAGTCAGTAATATAGAATGTGAAAGAGACACGTGCGAAAGTAGTCCCTCAAGTTATGCTAAAATGTTCGAGTAGTTTTACTCGGAGTTTATTCAAAGTTGGACGGTGGAGTATTCTTCGGTGAAATCTAGATACGAAAGTTCGCGCTGCAAATGGAAGGAATGTCATGAATTTTAGAAGAATGTGTTACATGTCGACGATTGTCTAAGAGACGCAACAGATGACGTCTATCGCCAACGATAACAAGATACTATACTTCCCTAGATAAGATCTAAGAGCTTTTAATAACACTGAAAACTTTTTGCTAGATATACGTGCATTTCAATTTTCAAAAAAAAAATCTGCTAATTTATCACGATTGTACCAATTGAGATGTATATCTGGATCTAATCTCCAGAGTTTCAAGAGTACAAGAGTTATTTGTTTCCTACAGTGTGCTGATATATTTTTCTTGCTTTTTTTTCTCTCTTCTCGCGCAACGTTGGATGATTATACGACGACTTCCGCGCTTCGGACTTTCAACAACTTCTAAAAACATTTCTTCGCAAAAGTTTACGAGATAAACTTGCCGATGTAGCCGGATGGAGCCTGTTGGTCTCGGCCGAGTTGCGCGAAGGACCGTCGGAACCGAGTCCTGGAGTAGCACATGCCGCAGCCACGAACGAGGGCTAATAACCTGGGAAGTTAATTACTGCCGTAAACTGCGAGGAGGGTTGTTTGCTTACCCTATCACGCCGTCGAGGGTAACTGACATACATAAGGTAGCCTCGTTACACCAAACTCCCGTTTATGTTCGTCGGTCCATCGAAGTGGATCGCGCATCGTGAAAAGCTTTCTCGCAGCGAAAATTGACTTAATGCCACGTCACCGTGTCCGAAAACTACGCGGAAAATCAAGCACATGTCCGATAACACGAGCCCGCTTTAATTAGATGATAGCAATTCGCGTGACGGAAATTGGCTCTTGTCACGAGAGGACGCGATTGCGAACGAACAGCATTTTTAAGATCGAGAGAAATGATCGTGTTCTGATTTTCTTTTATTAATTCGTACTTGACGCGTTTCATAATTTGCATCATGAACTTTTTATTCTATTAATACTTATAGTCTTTTAATATACACATATATGTAACGTGTGTTTATTTCTCTATGAGATTATAGTGTGAAATTGTATATATTTATAAATTTTGAATATTTTAATATTTTTGTCGCAAAATACTTGGATACGTGTTAATATTTCATCAACTTCCATTAAAAATTATTACATTTTGAAGATTAAATCCATTTATAACAAAAATGATACAAAAATGAGTACATCTTATGAAAAAATAATTGCATAGAATAATGATGTGACTATATTTTTTAAATAATTTTAGTTGAAAATAACGTAATATATTCTATCATCAAATATGTACATATCTAAACAAATTTATCAAATAAAATAATGACGTGTAATCTAATAAAAAAGAATAAAAATAAAATATATATGTCAATATATATTTTTCTATCTCCGCAAGATATATTAAAATATGCTAGCGGAAACGTCAAATAATACCGTGAGAGACAAAACAAAATTTGACAAATTCAAACGTCAGAGACAGTCAACAGGGGGAATAACGCTATTAATAAAAATGATGCATCATCTATGGAAAATTGTCTTTATCGTCCGTCTAGATAATGAATGAATTAAGTTGGCCATAAGCCATGAAGAAAATTACCTGTATAAATAACACCCGGAGACAAAACTTTACAGCCGTGGTGAGCCGTATGAGAATTCTTGCTGACGGTAATATTTTCTGACCACCTCGCTGCATTCGTAACCGTAAATTATTCCGCAAAACGCAAAACGTTTTTGTGGGTTATGTTCTTTAAAGTCCCTGTGCTTTTAATCCGCGGTCAATTTACACGTTGTCGCCTTTATTTTTCCTATCCATATAGCTCGCGCGATTTCTCTTTGTTGCTTTAATGTTTTTAGTCGCGATGTTATCTGATTTTTATACGATTAGGATAAAGTACAGGTTCTCTGAAAACATCTAGACGCGATATTATATAAAACTGCATCTCTATTACTTGGATTTACAGATAATTTATCCCGTAGATAAACTTATATTCTCTTTCTTCGCGTTATTGGCTCTTTAAGAGAGCTATTTATTTAATGCAGAAAAATGATTAAGTGAATGAATAAATATTCATTCATTCTTCTCTACAACTCATCATTAGTTGTCTCTTTTCTTAACTTTTTATAGTGACTTTTTATCTTTTATTTCACTGATATATGTTATGTTTAAGTTATATCAAAAAGAAAAATGTGCATTTTTTTTTCATTGAGAAGTACAACACTAGCATTTTACTTCAAACGCGAACGTTGCGAACATATCAAAGAATCGCAAAGTGCAAGCCGCTTTTCCGGAGTGAATGTTTCCAAGGAATCCGGCAGAGCTGAGAATAAGAGCAAAGGAAAGTAAAAATATAAAGGGCTGTTTCTATCAAGACTTTTTCCATTTATCAGACAATTTTCCAAAGAGACATGTAAAAAGACAGATGGCAGATATATTCATAGCAAGAATTATTATGCAACTTTAGTCATAAGACCATTCGAGTTTCGTGTGCAACAATGTGTGTCACATTTTATATAAAGAAGGTAAAACTTTCTATTGATGTACTTTTCGCGGTATGAGAATGAGAAAAAACTGCATATTGTAAGACCGTCATAAATAATATTATTTTATGAATTGAGACCGCGATCGATTTATGTAAAAGTGTTGCTTCGCAACCTCTTGATTTATTTCTCTCTTTTTTTTCTTTTTTTTTTTTTTTGTGGAAATTATTCTCTTGCCGATTGTATCGTTGGTATATGATTTTTACTGCATCTTTTATATTACAACTTTTACCCGAAAAATGGCACTTTATTATATTACAGAACGAAGTTTACCTCAAAGGATATCATCATTGAATTTTAAAGGTAGAAGCGAAATTTTCATACCCCCTTTGAATACTCAACATACGTAAGGTAATGAAAAATGAATCTTCGATGTGGAGAAAAAATTTGCAACGATGTTCACGATATTTCGCGGTAATAGTAAATTTATTCTCGGTAGAAAGCTCAACGGCCGTGCAAAGGTTAAATTGACCCTCGCGACGGTGTCGTAAAAGAAAGTAAGAAATGCAGGGGGTAGCGAGTCACCTGTATAATTAGGCGTAGGACGCGATAGCAGTTACGAGACCAACACGCATAAACGCCTCGCACACGCGAGATGGTGCGGCTTCTGGATGTTCGCCATTTTTCAAACGGCTGAGGGTCGAAAAATCTTATCGCCTACTGCAAGCCGACGTTATAACCGGCGCGCAATGTTACGAGGTCGGCACTTTTCGCAGGAAACTGCAAATCTCTTCCTGTCTAAGAACGAGTTATAATAATGCATTTGGCTGTGTGTGGTTTCGCGTATTGCAAAAGTGCCCAGCGAAATCGATTCTCGCGCATGTCGATGCACATGTCAGTGCGTTTTGCCCCGGGGATTTTGGTGAAATCTCGTGACGCGTAGGATTATTTTGAAATCTAAAATGCGAAATTGTGTTATCAACGGTATATCACGAAACGTAGCGTATGTGAAATATTTTATGAAAAATATCTAATGTACCGATTATCTTCAATTACGTTCAAGCGACAATACTTGAGCAAATGTTGTTTGTATCAATTTATCATCATTTTTAGATTAAATAAATCGTCGTGGCAATGAAATAATTTTATATATATTGAATAACAGACAAACAAGTTGTTGAAAGTTTACGCCTGATACAAATACATGTAGGAGCGAAATTTTTTACCGTGTGAAAATAATAATAATCGAATTAAACACCGGTCGAAGAAGCTTGTTTGTCAAAATATTAGGTAGGTTAAACACAAAAATAAAAGAAACTTCTAGATCAACGTATCCGTTATTTTTCCAATGAAAATAAGAGACGATAAAGGAGCAGGCGAACAAGGTCGAGATCTATTGTGCGCTCGTCTCTTGTATCATTTAAATTGTTTAATTTTAACCTAAATATATATACATTTTGTTACCGATTTTTAAATTATATATTTTTAACTGTTGCTGTGCTAAACAATAGCGTGATAGTTGCAATAATTACGTTATATAGTGTAAAAACAGAGCAGTCCATAAATTATTTGATAACATTTGACACTAACTTATTCGGAAAAATTTGCCTCACTGTCAATTGATGAGATAAGACTTAGATAAGACCAAATACAACTACAAGCTGATACTTATTATCGTAATCAAAACGATAATAGGACAAGACATACATATCTATTGTGTATGTGGCGAATTTTTTACAAGTGCATTACATGATATAAAAGTGTAGAGAAAACAGTCCAGACAAACAGTCACTATGTTTCGCTCGTGCATCTTCATTGCAGCGTTTATCGCTCTCACTGTCTCGGCTTCGATCCAGAAAGCGGGTAAAGATTGGTACAAGAACAGTCTGATATACCAGATTTATCCCAGAAGTTACAAGGACAGTAATGGAGACGGTATAGGCGATTTGAATGGTATCACCAGCAAATTAGAACATATCGCAGATATCGGCGTCGACGCGTTATGGTTATCACCAATCTACACCAGCCCGCAGGTAGATTTTGGCTACGACATTGCCAATTTTACTAATATTAACGAAGAATATGGTACCTTAGCCGACTTTGACAGACTGGTGGCGAAAGCAAAGTCTCTCGGACTGAAAGTACTCCTTGATTTCGTACCGAATCACAGCTCTCACGAGCATGAATGGTTCAAGAAGAGTATCCTACGGATCAAGCCCTACGACGAGTATTATGTCTGGCGTGACGCGAAGATAGTAAACGGCATCAGGAAACCGCCCAACAACTGGTTGAGCGTCTTCCAAGGTTCTGCTTGGGAATGGAACGGAATACGGAGGCAATATTATCTGCATCAGTTTGCCGTCGGACAGCCGGATCTCAATTATCATAATGCTGAATTACAAGAAGAAATGAAGAACGTACTGAAATTCTGGATGGATCGTGGTGTGGAAGGTTTTCGCATCGACGCCATCAACCACATATACGAGGATAGCCGTTTTCTGGATGAGCCCCGGTTAAACGTATCCGGATTACCGGACGATGACTATGATACCCTGGACCACATTTATACAAAGAATCTTCTCGAGACTTACGAAGTTCTCAACTCCTGGAGACAGGTGTTGGACGATCATTCCAAGACTGCCGATACAAAAATGATCCTGACCGAGGCCTACACAGATTTTGATCTCACCATATTGTACTATACATCAGGCTCGACTGTGCCTTTCAACTTTATGTTTATTTCTGACCTAAACAATAAATCCAGCGCGCCTGACTTTAAGCGTCTCATCGATCGTTGGATGAATAATATACCTAATAATCCGTCTTACGTCGCGAACTGGGTGGAGGGAAATCACGACAATCATCGCGCGGCTTCTAGATTTGGTGAGAAACGAGCTGATCAACTTTCCATGCTGGTGACTATTTTACCCGGCGTAAGCGTTATTTACAACGGCGACGAGATTGGCATGCTCGACAGAAATTTTACGTATGAGGAAACCAAGGATCCCAGCGGATGCAATGCTGGACCCGACAGGTACTGATACAAGTTGAGATGCATCTCAATCCTATTACATAATACATAGCAAATTTAAAATAGAATCCATAAATGCATCCTTGTATATTTGCAATTCATATGTTTCTTTATACCTTGTGTAATACCATTTTGAATATAATAATATAATAAAAAAAGGAATAGATTAATTAAATTAAGCATACTATTGCAAAGATTATTGTTTAAAGTTTTTATCAATTTTTGTACTAATATATTTATATTTTGAGATTTTCACAAATAAAATTAATAATAGTTAAATTAATCAATTTAAATTAATTGCCTTGGAATTAATTTAATTTTGGTCATAGCGTTTATATTAAAATTATCAAGTTGACTTTTCTATTTATAACACGTGTATTAAAATATATGTATGTGTTATATTTTGATAATTATAAGCAATAAAATTATTTAGGATCCTTTTTTTAGGAACAAATTTCATTTAATATATATAAATTTATTTTATATAACTCAATTTATTTTAGTTCTATTTTTTACTTTTATTTTTATTTATTTAAATTTAGAAAATAACCTTTTACACGAACGCTAAATAATTTAATTAATTTCAACATTATCACATTTTTAGGTATCATCTGAAATCGCGGGATCCGGAAAGAACGCCTTTCCAATGGGACAATAGTACCAGCGCCGGTTTTTCTACGAGCAGCGAAACGTGGCTTCCCGTGAACAGCAATTACAGAACTCTCAATTTAGCGGCGCAAAAAATCGCGACTGTGTCTCACTACAAAGTATTCAAGTCTCTAGCGCAATTGAAAAAGAAGCCCGTCATCGAGCTAGGCTCTCTAGAGAGCGTGTTGGTAACCGAGAAAATTCTAGGAGTCGTACGACGACTTGACGCATCCGTCGTAGCGCTTTTGGTTAACTTTGCCGATACCCCGGTCACTGTCGACGCTAGGACCTGGATGAATATCCCGGAGCAGATGATCGTCTATGCACCTAGCGTGCACTCTAAGATAGTTGTAGGATCACGCGTTGACACGACTCGTATCACTGTGCCTGGCTTAGCCTCCGTCGTGCTCACTACAGCAGATTTGATTTAGCAAATTGCTGCTTATCTCATACTCACGGATAACTCTCTAGTAAAGCCAAGTTTCGGTTATATATGCATGTAGATGTATGTTTATACACCCAAATCACTTTCTTTGATAAGCAGATCATCTTGTATTAATCTGAGAGAAAGATGTTCGAAGTAAATTCTTTTTTATTTCATTGAGACATTATTGAATTAATTTTACTTGTTACTAATTATTGTAACAATATCTCAATTAATAATGAGCTCATTCTTCTGTGAATATACAAAAAAATATGTATTTTATTAAATAGAATAAATTTTATTGAAACTGAAATGAGATAATTCTTTAATTATGTAATTAATATAAAATATAAATTCACATTAAAACAAAATTATTAAATTTTTAATTCTTGGTTACTTTTTAACTTTATTTTATTATATAGTTAACTTTTTATATATTTGTATGATTAATTTTTTCAAATTAATTTATTTATATAATTAATAATTAATTCTTCTTGATTGTTATTTCAACATAAGTTTATTCTTTAATTTCTACTTTTTTGTTTAATATATTTAGTTTAGTACATTTTTCTATCAATTTTTTCCTGTTTATATCTTACTTTTAATCGTGTGGAATTGCATAAATGGCGATAACGTAAAAATGTTTTTATATAATCGCATGATAATTATTACTAGTAATATTTCCAGATAATACAAAAACAGCATACATATATGAAACTGTATATATGTATATATAATATGAATATATATATCGTTATCAATTAAAGTAATTCCTTCAATTTAGATATAACAAGCTTATCAATTAATCAATCGATATGTCGAGTTTATCAATTAAAAAAGGAAGATATTTCAACAATATTATCTCTCTCTTTTTTTTTCTTCTCTTTCTTTCTCTCTATATTGTTAGAAATTTTTCTTTAACAATTTCTTGCACAGTATAAAAGCACATCGCAATCGACAATTGTGTTAGTCATTATGTTCCGCTTATATATTTTCATCACAGTATTGATTGCTCCAACTATCTCGATATCGATAGAGAAAACGGGCAAAAATTGGTATAAAAACAGTCTAGTGTACCATATCTATCCGAGAAGTTTCAAAGACAGTAATGGGGACGGCATAGGAGATCTGAATGGCATCACAAGCAAGTTGGAACACATCGCAGACATCGGCGCGGATGCATTATGGCTGTCACCGATCTATACTAGTCCGCAGTTTGATTTCGGCTATGACGTCGCTAATTATACCGATGTCGACAAGGACTATGGTACTTTGGCTGACTTCGACAAGCTCGTAGCGAAAGCCAAACTCCTCGGGCTGAAAGTAATTCTCGATTTCGTGCCGAATCACAACTCTTACGAGCACGAATGGTTTAAAAAGAGTGTCCAACGCATCAAGCCATATGACGAGTATTATGTCTGGCGTGACGCGAAAATAGTAAACGGCATTAGAAAGCCACCGAACAACTGGTTGAGTGTTGTTCAAGGATCCGCTTGGGAATGGAACGAGGCACGGAAACAATATTACCTACATCAATTCAACATTCCTCAAGCGGATCTCAATTATCGTAGCGCCGCATTGCAGCAAGAAATGAAGAGTGTACTGAATTTTTGGCTGAATCGAGATGTGGACGGTTTTCGTATTGATACCATTAGCCACTTATTTGAGGATGTCCGTTTTCTGGACGAACCGCAAAGAAACATCTCCGACTTACCAGAAGATGATTACGAAACTTTGGACCATATTTATACGAGAAATCTTCCCGAAATATATGGTGTTCTCAAATCTTGGAGGGAACTGATGGACAATCATTCTAAGACTGCTGACACAAAAATGATTTTAACTGAGGCGGACACAGACTTCGCGCTATATTACGAATCGGGCTCGAACGTGCCGTTCAATTTTATGTTTATTCTTGATTTAAATAACAAATCGAGCGCCGCTGATTTTAAGCGTCTCATTGATCATTGGATGAACAATCTACCTGATAATCCAGCGTATGTCGCGAACTGGGTGGTGGGTAATCACGATAATCCTCGCACCGCTTCTAGATTCGGTGAGAAACGGGCAGATCAACTTTCTATGCTGGCGATCGTTTTACCCGGTGTAAGCGTGATTTACAATGGCGACGAGATTGGCATGCTCGACAGGAATTTTACGTATGAGGAAACCAAGGATCCTATCGGATGCATAGCTGGACCCAATAGGTATTACAAAAAAAAAAAAAAAAAAAGATAAATCCGAATAGAATTGTTACATAGCACAAGAACGATAAATTCGAATAGAATCGTTTAACAATAATTTTAAAATACAATCCAATAACGCATTATTTTTCTTGCAAGTTTATTTATTTTATTACTAAATTTATTTAATTTATTTTATTATTACTTTTAATTACTAAATTAATTGGGATATTTATAAAAATAATAACAAGCAAGTCTGAGAAAAGTATCGGAAAAATATGTTCCGATGCAGACGTTACAAGTACTTGTTAGAAAAACAGAGATATTACTCAGAGACAGATGTATGTTGTATTTTTCTTAACATCGTTATATCAGATTACAAAATATACTTCCTGCTGTAAAATTACGTAAATGTAAAACTGTTATTACTAAAATTTTCAATGCACTTTTTTATTTTAGAATTATCCAGATTAATCAACTCGAATTTTTAGATTACTTTTCATTAATAAAAAGTGTTAAATGTGTTAAATTGATAATATTATTATTAATGTATTATTTTTTTAAATTGTATTAATATTAATATTAATAGTAATATATTAATATTATTATTAATAGTATTATTTATTTTAATAATGCTGAGTAATATTAATAAAGAATTACAGCACATTTATGTTTCTAAAAAAATGACATTTTTTTATCTAAATCTTTAAAAATCTAATATTTATATCTCAATTTAAATCAGTACTTTATCAGTTATTTTACCAATTGAATTATTTAATTAATTTAGATACTTTATCGCGTTTTCAGATATCATTTAAAATCACGAGATCCAGAAAGAACGCCATTTCAATGGGAGAATAGTACCAGCGCCGGCTTCTCAACTAGCAATCGGACGTGGCTTCCGGTGAACAGCAATTACGAGACCATAAATTTGGCGACGCAGAGAATTACAGCCGTGTCTCATTACAAAGTATTTAAATTGTTGTCGCGATTGAAAAGAAAGCCCGTTATCGAGCAAGGTACTCTGCAGACCGTGTTGGTCACCGAGGACATGCTCGGAATTATACGACGACATGGAACATCCGTCGTGGCTCTCATGATTAACTTTGCTGACACGTCGGTCACCGCCGATGCTAGGACTTGGATGAATATTCCAGAGCAGTTGATCGTTTATGCGTCCAGCGTGCATTCCAAGCTGTTGGTAGGATCGCGAATTGACACAACTCGCATCACTGTGCCCGGTTCGGCCTCTGTTGTACTCACCACAGCAGATTTGGTTTAGTGAATTCCTGCTTATATAGCTTACTCAGGGATAATTCTCTTCGTAAAACAAAGTTTTGGTATATAAAATGCATGCATATGTATATAAGCCACAACAGAAACATCAAACAATTGCACATGTGCATTCTGTGTGTGAGCGTATATTTTTATTTATACATAACTAATGTATATTAAAATTTTTTTTATTTTTATTGTATATATTATAATAATATTTAAGTAGATAAATTAAAAATGTATGCACGAGAGCAGTATGCACATATGCAGTTGTAATATATCTTTATTTTAAAGTTTCGTGTGTACATTTTTTCTTATATAAATTTTACAATAATTGCTATTTTTAAATACTTTCAGTAATAACTAAAGTGCAATAAGAATGATGTAATTTTCATAAATTATGAAATATATACAATTAATTGAATTTTTTAATATCATATAAGGCGATTTGTAAATACTTAATACATGTACGTTTATACACAAATATGCATATCTGAAACTTTTACGAGAAAGTTACCTATAAGTATCTATATTAAACAGGAATTCAATTAATATTGATATATATATATATATATATATATATATATATATATATATTAATAATGTTTATATATGTATATATAAAAAGATCAATTATACATATATCAATTCATACAAAAATGAATATAACAATAATTAATTATTCTTTTTTTTTGTTTATCATTTACTTAAATAATAACATATATGCAATTCAATAGCGTGTTATGTAATGACGTGCGATGTTATGATGACTGTAATGGTAACGCGAGAGTGAGTTTTCCATATAAATATTAGTTTTTAATAAATGATTGTATTTTAATCACTCCGATGTATATTACAACTTGTGAGCGTTTTGTTGTTTACATCTATGCGAATAAACCAGTAACTTTTAACACGCCGATTTTATTATTCGTTATATTGGAAATCTCTCTGTAAAATCCCAATACAAATTCGTTTTGTTATTCGGTAAATTTAACAAGACAAGCAAAATTCGGACGTCTGTATGATTTATGATTTTATTTAAAGCGGCTTAACGAAATAACACACTGGGTATTACAAAAGTAATTAAAACAATAGGCAGCAGGAAATATAATTAAAAAAATTCTTTGTCAATATATCATTCAAATTAACTTTCAGGATAAATCCGTGTGAATTGTATTCTCCTTAATCAATATTATTGATATGTCGTGTGAAAATTCTTTCGCCATTTTTTCTAGCCGTACATGAAATATTGTTGTGACAAAAGTATAAAAATTTTCGATCCACACTTGACCAATACGAACGCGTACTGATACTTGTATATATTTTTCGCTGTACACTGGAAATGGAAGAGCAGAGTATGCAAAAGAAAACAGATGGATCTACTATAGGAAAGCCGATAGTTTCGATCGCGATGGCTAAGACCTCTGAGAGGCAGGTTTATAAGCACGTCTTCGGCTGTGCGCACATGAGTAGAGTTGGGAGAATTCTCGAGTTTTCATGCCGACAGCCGGCACTATGCACCGGCGCGCGGCACCAATCACGCTGAGTGCACATTCTTCAACCTCCTCTGTCTCGCGGTCCTCTCTGTCTGTCTGTCTGTCTCTCTCTCTCGTCCCCGAGACAGCTAGAAGAGATGCACTCGCATTTTCGCACCACGGCGTTTTTCGTTTGTATATCGCGCATGTATATCATGTGCATGTGTCACGATTCGCGGTGCGCGATGCGGTGGTGCGGCTTGTATTTTCAACCCCGTGAGCTCTATCTTTCTTCCGACTTTCTTTCCATCTGGTTCGCGCGACCGCGTATTCGGTGCCGTGAACCTCGACGGCTGCCGCATCTTGTTTGCTGACTGCTAACTCACCAACTCTTAATTAATTCGCGTGCCCCCGCCCCCTTCCCCCCTCCCCCCCGGCTGCTGCCTGATGCTCTCTGCTCATTCTTTTCTATGGGTTCTTCTTGTTCCTCTTCTTTATTCTCTTTTTTTTTAGCTTTGTACAGATAATGGACGTCCAAGCACATGAATTGGTACGCGATACCAAGCAGTCGTGGAGAATAGCGTTCTTTTTCCATCTCTTTCTTCCACGTATATACGCACACGTATATACGTTCTTTGATATTTAAGAGTATTCGACTAAATGAAAAATGTTTGCTTGCACGTCGTGCGTATTGTAGTACAAAGCAACTGCTAGTGGTACCTTGCAGACGCGGAAAATTGTTTCGCATTTCGCTTAATAATGCAACAAGACGTACGAATGCAATTTGCGACGTTAAAGATCAGCTTTTTTTTGCAAACATAAAAACCCGGTGTAAGATCCTTTTCGAGAACAACAAAGGAACTAGCAAACAATAGATAAAACAATTATTAAAAATTCTTTGAATAAAGAACAAAATTTTAAATAGTTAAAAATGTATAGCGTAGACACGAGAGTTTACATTCATATAAAAATATGAAAAATAATAAAAATTAAATTGTATTAATAAATAAACATATTCCGTATATGTTAATATTGTATTAATAAACGTAATGTAAATAAAGAATAATGATAATGCCGAATGTATTGATAAACGTAATGTAAATAAAAGAATGATGAGTTATATGGATTATGTTCTACTCTGCGTTAAGAGGGTTGCGAGTTTAGTGAAAGATTATAATTTCATACTAATGTTATTTTGCGATATAGACAACTATTAATATCGCGCTATCCACGGCTGGTGTTTGCGCTATATAGGATCGATTTACAACACGAGCCATAGAGCCGAGCATAAAATAATCTCTGTCCGAGCATTAGCCCGCCTTTCCCACCCTACCCTTTTTATGTGCATGTACCGCGACTACGCTTACTGAATAGGCGCTATATACTAAGTGGATTTTATGCACGCCCTGAATCCAATTATCCTGAATAATTTATCGTCGAATCGTAGACGTTAATGACATCAGACTGAATTAGGCAAGCTTTTCATAATGGTCCTATAAAAATACGGCGCATATGGCCCGTTCACCTTTTACCCCGTTAATGAATCATCACTGTCAGTGGCGTAAATGGAGCTGATAATTACATTGTCCCGAATCATTGATCGGTCGCGAAAATGGGGCTCTGTTTTGCGTATCTCATTGACATATTAATTAGCTTTACCATGAAATAATAATATGTTCAATCCAGGTGCAGAGAGGCTAACGGTTTTTCCGTCCGCGTGTAATGCAGCTAAATTATTAATTATATAAAAGAACGGAAAGCAGAGCGAGGATATTGATCGACCATCTAAGAAGCGTGTCTTTCTACAAAGAAATTAAAAAATCCAATCGAGTGGTCTTATAAATTTTCAAAACCCACACATTTTTTTTCCCCCACACACGTTTAGTCGTATGTACGTTTGATAGTAATCGTGAATTTTAAAAGTTTTATCGCTTTGCGATATGTCCGAGGAGCTGAACATGACATATTTATTAATAATACAATTCTCTTTCATGGGAAAGTACACATGGATTTGTGCGTGACATTAATTAAATTTTATTTTCATTGTTTTTGACGCTGTTACTCCCGTATTATAGACTGAATTTTTGGCGTATGATAACGTGATCGCTTTTTCCATTTCCATTTATAAATATCTATTTCGAGCTTTTAGCACGTTCGTTGAACATTGGCACGCATGTGTCCGACGACATGAACGGAAATAAATGCGGAAAAAAGGGATAGTCAAATGGATACGTGCAATGCAGCGCGTATCGGATACTCTTTTGAAACACACATTTCTATATTCGTGCAGTTTTGCAATAAGAGTCATCTGGCTGGTGGTCGATTTGTATTCAGGCTGTGTAAAGAGAAACTATCTCGACATCAGATTAATTGGATAAAAAAAAAAACAATTAAATTGTTCGACCGATTTCATATGTTACGTAATTCGAAATATCAATCCTCGATATTCTCATTGTGCTTTGCAAAAATAATATTGTATCTAAGAGACGACGTCATGAGAACTAAAAGACCCTCTAATCTCTCAGACGTTAGACGTCTTTTAGATATAAGCTGTAAGCTTTTGTGTTATTTCGTACATCGCTATCCGTATTTTACGCTGTCCATATTTTCTCTTATTACAAGAATTTAAGGTACTTAAATCATCAATGTTAACAGTGATATAAATATATTATTTTAGATAGTTTTCTAAAGAAAATTGTTTTTAATAACGTAATAAATTGCAGCTTCACTTTAAATATTCGTGTGCTTACATTCGTAAGACTTTATGTCTGTCCTTTATTACAGACACGTAATTACACGGTCGTAGTGACCGCAGCGTAAAATCACAGTCTATACCACATTTAACAGTCAAGGTACACTAAGCTGGTATGCTAAGCCGGCGTAAAGTGGGTCGTGTAAACGTTGTCATTGACGTGCAATACTGTGCCACATTCTGGACGTCGTATTGCGTTTCGCGACAAAGCCTTGATTTGTCCCAGTGTTTATGTGACAAACAGAATAGCGTTAATCTAAATGTTCTGATAAATAAATAATTATAGCGGTGTTAAATGCGACATTGGATAGAAACAGAGAACGAAAAATACAATCTATTTAATTATTAACAAATTACCATAGTCTTTCATTCCACTGACATCGTGGTAAAATATTCTGAACTATAACACATCTTTTACGTGTCTGTAGAAAAGTCATGATGGTTGTGCGAATGAAATGCCATGATGGTTGCAAGAATGTTTTTTTTTTTTTTTTTTTTTTTTTTTAAATCTGCATACATCCATTGTACTCAAAAATGCTACAACGTCGATTTTGAAAATGCTTGACGTGCAATAATAATATTTTATAGTATTGAACGTGAAATATATTTCTTGCCACTTACATACGTTCTTCACCTGTCATAAAGTATAATCTTTTTCTGGAACTTTCAACTTTTATATTTCGAAAAATTGCCAAAAAAAAATTTACACTTACTATTTCAATGAGATAATTTAATATTAATTTAATTTAATAAATTATATATATATATATATATATACATATATATAAATTTGAACAGTAGTTTAAGAAATTGTAATTTAAAAAATTCTATATAATAGTAGTAAAAAAATATACATCAAAAATATTAATAGCATAATAAGCAGTTTATTGAACATTTAATTTTTTTAAATAAAATTTTATGCGTTCTATTTTAAAGAGTTTAAATGTGGAAAGTGTTAAGCGCTGGAAATAGCACACAATTGCATCAACTTTTTTAAATAACATTCTTTCATTCCTTTCCATTCTATCGTTCGTTCATTCATGATTATTCTAAAAGGATTTTTCTAAGGAAATGATGCTCCCACATCGTCGCGATAAGGAACGCGAGAATGCCGCCGTGAGCGTTCCCGTGGAAGAAAATGTCATCCGTTCGCAATGAAGCAGAATTTTTCGCCTCACTTCTCTTAACGGTAAGTTAGAATTTCTCTCAAGAACGCGAAACTAAGCGAGCCCGAAATTCTCACAGACGTAAGTGTACTCGGTGCACTTGTGCCACGGAAAGGGAGAACGCGAAGAAGCATTAAGAACTATTTATCAGTTGACTTTCCATTCCTCGTGTATTCCCTTCGAGGAAAGAAATAGTGCTTGGTCAAGGAAAAAGACCGCGAGTTACATTACACACAAGTCGATTTGCGGAACAAGAAGTTGGTGAAAAAATAAAAACTATAGAAAGAAACTCTTGATCTTAACGTGCGAGAATTGCATTTGCGAGAGCTCGTCATTTCAGAGTAAATGGCGTGCTCTGGAAAATTAGCTTGCTTAATTTATTTATTTGCCAAGTTACTTTATCTTTTGAGGAAAATAAATTTTCATTAAACTCGAGTCAATAGCAATCGATGTAAGAATATATAGAAAATTGGCAATATAGTTTGTTACGTATGTGTATATTATACACATGTTTATAGCTTGTAATGAAACGGGACGCAAATATTACTTTTCAAGCAATAATTATCAAATTGTTCAGTGACAGATTTACTTACCTCGTTTTAGACGCCCTTATTCGAAAGTTACCGGCATGCGTTACGCAGGATACTTATGTTGCAGCCTCATTTTGCCGAGATCAACATATTCTGTAGACAAAAGAAATAAGGTCAGTTTCTAACTCTTTTTGATTTGCAAAATTCTTATTTATTATAACATATTTGAAAGAGAGAAAGAGTAATAAAATAAACATCACAAATTCTTTAACGAGATAGTGATGTATGTATGTATAAACATTGGATATGAAATTCCACTCTGGGTTTTAGATCGCTGTTGTGTGCTTTTCTCTCGGATTAATATTTACGCGAAAACATTTGCAGCTACAGAATTGGCAGGTTTTGTAAAAGCAAATAGATTAAAGTACTTGATACATTGAAAAATTACAAAGTAATTTTAAATGAAGAGTCATCACACGTTTATACTCAAGAGTAATAGAAGATAAAAAAAAGAGAAAAATAAGAAAAAAATATCTCTCGAGACGTAAAACTTGTAGGTCACGCGCAGAGTTCAAGTTGTTGCACACGATCTTCAATATTTGAAACCACATTAATTCACGAAAAAAAAAAAATGCTTTATATTCGCGATTTAACTCTGCCTGTTCGACGTCGTGATATATCAGACGCGTACGTAGCCCGCAACGCAGACGTAGGTAACTGCATTAGTCCCCTTCGTGACGGTCGGTAGGGTCCTTTGAGGGTGGCATGGGTGCCGAATACCAATCAGTTATGTCAATTGGCCCCAACAAAGTAATGAATGGTAATTGCAAGCCGCGCCGGCCTCGCACCGTGTCCATCGTCTCTCCTCCCCAACAAACGCTATCCGCCCCTCGGCCGATTTCAAACACGCTTCCCTCTCCCGAACTGCCCACCACCAACTGGCATCCATCGCGAGTGGATCCCGTATACCGATCACCATCGATTTTAAACCGTCTAATCGGATTTTCGCGCGGGACACAGACAGGCGAGGCGTGGGTAATCATCGACGGATTCACGCGAATTAATGCACATATCGGAGTCTGCGAGTCTCTCTCGTGCGTCATTCAAAGAGTTTTCGATTTACTAGTGAAACACGAACGGATAATTGGCTATATTTCTTTCAAAGAGGATTAAAATGTTTTAATTACAGTAGAATATTTTAATCGCATTTATACAAATTGTCTAACAAGATACATAGTATATAAAATGTCAGATAAATAAACAGATATGTAAGTTAATGTCAAAGAATATAATTGAAATACAGATTAGTGTTAAATAGGAAATGTCAAAACTTTAATATTATTTAAATATTTTAAACGTCACGTTAGTCATAATTTTTTAATATAGATTTCGTTATTTTAATTAATTTTAAAATTCTGGTTACACACATTTTTTTTTTTTCATTGCGTCGATAAATATTTTGATCAAAATTTCATAAATTTAAAATATAATTATAAAGCAACGTAATGAGCGGCTCAAAATTTTCTCTGCTAACGTTTCTGCCATTTAAAAATTTCCTTAGCAAAGTGCCCTCTTTTTTACCATGCCGGAAGATTTAAAGGAGCGGCATGTGGCTTTGCACCCAATGACGCGGCACGTTTTCCAGACATGTGGCGAAAGAAAAACAAGGCAGCCGTCTGCCTATCTGTTATCTGCTAATTACGCGACGTAATTACGAATCCTTGCATGTGACCAGGTCGGCTGACCACAGTCGGAAAAATAGGACTTACCCACTAAGTGATTATGTTTTGCATTTCCATGTGCAATTACGCTTGATTGCCGGTAAGTTTTGCTACGCGTAAAGGTTTTTTCGCGAAAAAACATCCGGTTCTTTTTGTGGAAGCATTCGCGTTCGTTCCGGTGACGGTTGAAGAAACGTTAAAGCGTAGCCTCGTATCTTTATTACCGTTACTCAGTCGACGTAGTACAAAAGGAGATCCCTTGGAATTAAACTTCGCGCTTGTTTCCATGCCATTCGTTAACGTTTATCGTCTTTGAAGGAGTCGTGACGTAGTTCGCGAGTGTATTCGCAGTTTACAGTGCGACGCGGTAAAATTGCTACTGTATCGTACCTCCATTTCCTTTTCTCCACGATAAAACTTATTATTAACCGTAACTTATTATTAACGCATAGTTGTACGCAAAAGAGATACTTCTACTACGCTTAAATGTCAAATACCATTGGTTAATAAAGAAGCTCTACCATAAAATTATAAATTTGTAAATTTACACGATTCAAAGTAAATTCTATATATAAATGTTTTACTTTTTTTCTTTGTCCTGGCATAGAAAATGAAAATTATATTGTATTTCAAGAGTAATTTCGTGATATTGATTAATAATTTTCGTTATGTAATAATCTTAAATAACGCTTTATACTGGATCATATGTGAATTAAATAAATATTGACGTGAAGAAGGAAAATTTCATGTAAAACTTATTAAAATCATAGTTTATCCTATCAATTGATTTTAAAAAAATATGTAGCAAGCACACGATGAGCTTCTGGCGTATCTGGTGTGTTTACCGAGTTGAAATTATATCTGACAGAATTGGGGTGCTAGTGTAATAATACGCATACCGACATGCTTGTATTAATTTGCGATGATAATGAAACGATTGTTTACCGAAAATTTCCTTCGTGCGATTCTATCACTGTTTATGATTGAAATCGATTTATTTGTGCATTACCGAGAGCACATTCGTCACGCGCAAACACCACGTGCGAATTCGTGATACTGAAACGGAGAGATATATCTGGTAAACATTGATCGACTCATGAAATTGAAATTCAACGGCATATCATTGTTTATCCATTGTACTCGAGCGCTTCCATAATCAATTGCGGAAGATTCGCGTGTATTCCGCCGCATTCGATGTAGTCCTTTAGCTTATTTTTCTTCGCCAGATATGATTGATCATTGTTATACTTGGCGCTAACAAACACTTGAATACATACTGTAATATTGCATGTATAATATTTTGTGTGTATTGTGTGTATGTGCGCACGGATGTAATAAAACATATATACAAATCTTATCTTTTCATCTGAAGTCCGACTAAATCTTGAAGAGAACGACGACAATGTGTAGTAAGTGCAGTCCTTCGCTTACAATGCCCATGCAGTAATAAGGTTCGTGTAAAGTGCTCGCAAATCAGACTCGATAAAATGGTAATCGTACCTCGAGGTTCGCTCAAACGTCCATAAGAGTGAGGAAAAAAAAAAAAAAAAGAAAAAAAAGCAAAGTCCTCTTATTCGCTGACAGTTCCAATGTGCTGCCAATCAATGCTAGTGGTGATGTTTTTGCTTCTAAATATGACGTAAAATGCACGAAAGAATTGATAGATCGTATTCATCAAGCGTGATATGTAATTTAGACTTGGAAAAGTACACGTAGGAAATAGAAAAAAATATATATATATAAATATGTCATATTAAGATTTATATGTTGAACATGTCGAAAATATCTTGGTGAGAAAAGATGGTAACAAAAAATTTATTGCAACTAATAAACGTGTTATCGCTGAAAACACAAATTTTTACGTGAGAATTTTCATGTAAAACAGGCGGATTTCGTGCGTTCGTCCAAGTCGGAAAATGCCTTTATCCTCGCTGAGCGTCGGAGGAAAGAGTTGAATGAACTTTTAAGAAAGTTTTTTTCGGTGATTTATTCGTGTCGTACGGTCCTAAGGATTTACATGCGCGTTCGTTTTCCTTTTACTGGTTCCGCTAGAAAAGCTACTTTTGCTCCGAGAAACGGTGTACCGAGATAGAAATTCTGTTTCGTCTCTATTCTGACCTGAGTTGTACAACTCTGGTATATGAATACGGAAATATAGATTCACATTTTAACAGCTTGCTATAGATGTGCCGTTTATACTTGGCTAATAAAGGTTCATGACATAATATGAAGTTAACTCATTATTTATTAAGAATATGATTGCAAGTAATATTGTAGCTTAGGTTCTCTACCGATTTCTGTGCCAACCACTTTGTATCTTTGAGCATATATTTAATATTACTCAATCTCGACGAATAGATTATATATAATCAATTCTTTATTTACGTACGCAAAATATTATGCATGTAATATTCCCAGGAAATACAATCATTTTCTATTTAATTTACACTGATAAAATTTTAAATACGTCATTAAAAATTTTTATTAAATATATTAGTCGTACCACAGAAAAATTTCCTTTATATTCCCAAATACCCCATTTAACAAACCTATTTACTGAATAATCTATCAATACACATATGTACAATTAATTTCTAGTTACTATATAATAATCATCGCCGTACTGTATGTGACAGGAAACGGATGTGGGTGTGACGGCTAATTTCTAGATTGTTAGGCAAGTTCTATTAGCATTAGAGCAAATGGATTCTATCTCTCATATGTGATATAACAAAGTCATTGTTTAATTATAATAACAACATATATGTAAGTCACAAATAATGTATGCAATTAGTTCTTTTCTTGATTTTCAAAAAACTATCACATCCTACTTTGAAAATACATCATTATGTATATTTTAGCAAAATTAGACCTTAAAATGCTCCTTTATTTGACAGAAATAAATGAAACGTCAGTTAAATAATGCGAAAAGAAAAAAATGTAGGTACGGAATTTTTATATAGCTAGCAATAGTAATTAAACGTCATATACATATCGACAAACAGTTGATCTGATTTTACCCAGTAACTAACTTGATACATAAAAGTCGATTTAACATTATTAGTTGTATCTTGCAGACTTGAGATTAAATAGTTCTTTTCTTGATTTTTAGAAAACTATCACATCTTACTTTGAAAATACATCATTATGTATATTTTAGCAAAATTAGGCCTTAAAATGTTCCTTTATTTGACAGAAATAAATGAAACGTCAGTTAAATAATACGAAAAGAAAAAATGTAGGTACAGAATTTTTATATAGCTAGCAATAGTAATTAAACGTCATATATATCGACAAGCAGTTGATCTGATTTTACCCAGTAACTAACTTGATACATAAAAGTCGATCTAACATTATTACTTTGTATCTTGCAGACCAAACTTGAGATCAAACAGAAAGAGTCTGTAGGATTTCTTCGTTACGCGTTCAAAAAAACAAAGAGATCGTTAGGACATTTATACGGTACATTATATCAATAACTCAAGCGAAAGCTTCTTAGCTTCTCCACGCTACAGTCGGCGAAATGCGCCAATCGATGCGGTTGTGTGTCACCGACATCTGTGCCTTATATCGACTGATGCAGCATAAGCTTTGTCTTGCCTTTCTACGAATATTTCGGAAGATATTTCGTCTCTGGCTTCATATATTCCGAGGCAAAGCTCAGATCTATTGGTTTGGCATTCGAATATTCTCTCTTCTCCTTCCTCTTCCTACAACACAAACTATTTGTATGTCAAAGAATCAATTTCGCTTCATGGAATATCTTCTCGTCATATATCGTGTAATTTCAGTGTAACTATTATTTATATCAAATATAATCTTTTACGTTTAAAGGTTCTTCTTTCTCTAATACTTCACTTTTATTTTTCCGAGAATTTTCAACCGAATGAAACCACAATATATTATACCATAAATCTCATAATACGAATATCATAAATAAAAAAGAATTGCTGTTATCAAAGGCGCGCACTTTTTTATAATATGCCATGAAATATGTTGAGGAAATTTATTGTATAACTAGAATGTATACGTTACATTTGAGAATACGAAGAAAAGCATACTGCAGCACACTAAAATAGCAAAATTGACAAGAGCTTCTACACGATTATGGCTTTCCTTGATAACCAATATCCGGTGTGCAAGCTCCTATTGCTGGGCGCATGCAAGCTAGATGACAAATATGCTCTTACTACGCCTACGGCGAATATATTATTTATACCGCTATTATCATAACGCAATGTCGACTGGTTTACGAAGCAAAGATGCTATTTTCGATAGTTGGAAAGTGCTCCAGAACAAAGAGTAACTGGAGCGACCACATGATTGTGATCCCGGTTCTCGATTTAACGAGACAAACAACGGTTTTTACGCATTTCCGGAATTTTTTTTCTTCGAAATACTCCAACGCTAATTCAAGAGCTACGTGTTGTTTTACATAATAAATTCAGCTACGTGTTGCCTGTGCAACTATGTAATAAACCCGGGTGTTTTACGCGCGCAATCTACGTTCATAACAGAGATAATAATTATCGGAACAGTTTTAATGTCACATAATGCTTGCATATATAAAGAGACATAAAGAGACCCTACGCTTGGCCAACATGTCGGGATGATTTAACGCAACGATAGCATGGATCTCGACTTGCATCGTATTTCATGAGCTGTGATCATGCAGTGGCATGGATGGACGCGGCCGCTTTTGCCGGATGAACCGAGAGGAAGTATCCGTCGGTGAAATGAGACTAATGTACTTGGAGCACGTGCGCCAATGATGACACATCGTTTATGTGCTCGGTACATATAAGGCGACATATGACACTAAAGCAGCTTCGTTACGGAAAAAGAGTAGGTGACAAATATTTGTCCAGCCAGATTTTAAAATGTATTCGAAAAACGTTACCAATAATCTAACTAAAAACCTTCGCAAATAAAAATGTAATATTTATCAAATACTTCTTTTACTTAACTTATTTATTTTTTGTGTAAATATTTTATGTATTTAATTTTATAAATACATTATTAAATAAAATTATTATATATATATTTATATATGTTTTTTATAAATTATAAAAGATTTAAAATAACCCGATTTTTAATGCGTAAGTCTCACATTTTTTTTATTTAAAAAGCGTGTGTAAAATGGATTTTAAAAATAATAAATTTTTATATCCGTTATATATTGTTAAAATATTAAACATGTTAAATATGAGAATTAGAGAAGATTTTTCTACTTCTCATGTGTGTTAAACTTGCAATACGAAAACTACTCGTAAACAAGTTTTTATCTACAGGAAATGTTACAAACAAAATACATGTATATTATTTGTAATATTTTTTCCACAATAGACGTAGCTACGTTTTTACTTTATGTAATTGCTTAAATCATATATTAAGTTACAAAGCTATTGTCACTAATAACAAAAACATGGATTGGAAACATGGATGGCAAACCAGAAGTACACGTACATATGTATATATATAGATGTATGTAGTATTGATTTTTAAACAGCTTTTGAAACTAAAATTATTTTAAATGTTATCATAAAATTACGTTATATTCGAATGCTTTTTGCTTCAAATTCAATTTTTATATTGTTTATTTAATTTTAATATTATATATTTCAAACTTGTAAAACATATTAATCTATAAAATTTAATTTTCAAAAATTTATTAAATACTATACCATATATTTTACACTCCCAATGTAAATCTCAATATATAATACGTATATATATATATATATATATATATATATATATATATATATATGTAAGTATATACGAAATCGTAAAGCTATCTTTAGATTTAAATGGATGATTATCTAATTAATAAAAAATTCAACTCAATAGAAAATGTACATAAATATAATCTAGCTAATTCATTAACATATTTTCGATTATCAAGTTTCCAATAATTTTCTCGCTCGCGAAATAGGATTAATTTAATAATTATACTAATAAAAAATTTAACGAAGAAAATGTTTGGGAGTTAAAATAAATTATAATTAATGTTATTTAAAAAAAATTGAATTGATTCATTTAATTACATGAAAATGTAATTTACTCTTTAATTAGGTTGTAAGTTTTTGTAACGTTTTTTAGAAATTTTATCGAAATTTAACAAAAATATATACTTTACTGAGACTGGTAATAATAAATAAAATATGACTCAATTATAATATCACCAACATTAGGGAATGGAAACGCAAAAATATATTAAAAATTGTACTTATGTATGTATAATTTGTTCTTTGAATATTTTATAAGACATAAGATAACGATTCTGTCTTCTTTCTTCGCTCCGATATTATAGCTTTGAGAATTAATCTATAAATCTAGCAAATATAAATCCGATTAAGTATAATGACTTTATGCGGTTTTAAATCTTAATGCGGAATCAATCCGCTTTGCTTTCCGACTTTTCGGAATAAAAGTCAGACAAATTCGATTGAGAAAGTGTGAGTGAGATTCATTGGGGTAGACGCTAAGTTTATTACTTGCGACTTTTCGGGCAGTAAAAGTAGAGTTCCAAGCGTGCTCAAGAGACTAAAAGAAAGATATTCCACAGGATCGTTACCCGACATTTGGCTCAGATATTGAATGAAAGTTCGACGAACTTGAATTAACAGAAAATACTAAAAGATTAAGTAGGAAAGAAATAGAGTTCACGATAGTGTAATAATAATATCTCCTCAATATTACTTTATTTATGATTATATCGTTCAATTCATTTGGTATCAAATAAATTGAAAGTTTCAACGCCGCAAAATAAAAATCATAGTTATTTCTGCCCGCGCAAAACGATGTAACGAGAAAGATCAAATAATTCCAATTTGCATGTTTACATGATAACTGTGTGTATATCAGATCAAAAATTGAACGCCAGGATCGTATTAACTCATTCAATACCATGTATATATATTCCTGATATTTCTAAATATCAATATCTTAATTAAAAATATCATATATTTTACTTTAACTGACAATTATATTTAATAAAATATTTGTTTCACGATATACCAGTAATTCTCGCTCCCGATTGTTTACTATTATTGCTTTCATCCTCCAAACTCAAATGTTTCATTGTAATATGTGTTGGATGAGTGAAACTTTTAACGATTTTGTGTGCACAAAGTATGTAAATTGTTGTTAGTTTTTGAGCCTCGTCCTGTCCAGATTAATTGCGTATGTATCGCTACAATTTTTCAGTAGTTCTTGCGATATATCTCATGCAAGACTGGCACGACGCAAATTCTAATACAAACGAGACGATAAGATCGTCGCCCATAGATATAATTACTTGCGCGCTGCCCGGACACAGATAGGAAATTAGTTTGTTCTCGCTAATCGCGGCTTGTGGTTTACGTGTATGTTGCAGAGCTACGGCTCTGCCCTAGGTAGATTTTGCTATCTTGTATGGTCTATCTGGAATCTGGACAGTGACACATTGTTGCTATGCCGGATATTTCTGTAACAATGAAGATCTGTCGCGATGTGTCTCATCATCCGTATGACGTGCACGCGTATGACGAGGCGTATGCTACGTGGTTTTAGAATTAAATCGTATTATCGTTTATGTATTAAATTTATAATTGTGAGATAATAGAATCATGTGTTACACTAGAGACGATATAATTTGATAATGTAGTAAAATTTTGTATTAAATTTCCCCTTTTTTTGGATAAAAAACTTTTTAAATTTACTAAATAGCTAATAAAAAAAATAGTAAAACGATTCCTTCTTATTTTTCTTATTATAAAGGAAGAAGCAATCTCAGTTTCGCATTCTCAATTCGTCGTTATTGACCTTTTGTAATAATAATACTCATAAGTATTATATGTTCAAAAAAAGAAAATGCTAAATGAAGATGTATTGTGTACCTCGTTAAAAAGAGATTCCGAGTCTCTGCAAATCTCACGTTTACTTCTCGATTGCGTTATGTTTCCTGTAATGAGAAAAAAAATTGAATAAGATAAAAAATGAAAGAAATAAAAAATAATTTACGCGTTAATCCTACGCACCTATCGCATGGATATTCGTTATTTGATGCTAATTTTTTCTGTTTATTTGAAAAATTTCACAAAGAAGATCCTTTTGCGCACACGGATAAATCGCGAAAAGGCACTCGATCGCGCGCGCAAATTTACATCCGCGTGATACACGAGTTAATTACATTTCCGGCGCGCAATTACTTTTTACACACACGTTTACGACGCGAAAAAAACCAACTTGATTAATTCTGGTATTAAAATCGCCATCGATGAATCACGTATGATTGCGTGTCGCGTCACCAGAAAATCGACGAGAAACTTGACAAGAAAATTGGCGGGCTAATGATTCACATTCCCGCCAAACCTCAGATTATTTCCCGCGCTTTATAACGTTCTCTAGTTGTTAAAGACGGAGATGCCGAGTCAAATTTTATTGCTAAAATAGTATATCGAGTACTTACTTGGATTACGACGTAATTACGAAATATTTCTCAATTTAACAGATTTATTATTCGGTCGTGATTAAATATGATTAATCGATAATGCGGCTAATCGCGTCATCTTTCGTCGGACACCTGCCTATACTCTATACTAATCATCAAGTATTATTCTATCTATAAAATAGATGGCATAACCGTATGATTAAGTTCAACAAAATTGGCCAATCATGCGTTTAATGTATAGACCGCCATATTGTTACTACTTTTCGTACTAGCTACACCATTGGTTGATTTTTCTACGTCTATACATTAGACGTCTATGTTGTCGTCTATGCTTGACATATTCGCGTTGAATTGGCGGCAAAAGCTCAGATGAACTTGTGCCGCGGATTTCTCCGTTAATCCCGTTTCTTCTAGTCGGCAAATAGTAACCGTCGAGTTTCGGGAGTGTCGAGCAAAAAATCGGATAATCGTCGCGCTAATATCGAAAAGCTCGCAAACGAAAATGATGGAGGTGAACCGCGGACGCCGTCCGAGATTTCCGCGTCGAGTGACAAGAGGCCTTTTTTCGTCGCCGAACAGCGGTTAGGGTTACGCGTACACGGATTTCGAGAATCTATCGGACGATCGGATAACCGGCTAAATTAGACTTCAGGAGTATGCGAACAAAGTGTCGGGCGATCGTGGTTGAAAGTAGTATAGTATTTCACGAGTGATAGCCATCGACGTTTAATCGATGCGCCGTGAATCGCGATTAACGAACGTTCGAGATTTTTATCAGTGACGTTAGAACAAGTGGCGAGAATGCGAGAGCTCCTTCAGTACAATCGCGCACTTATTTTAGTCGTCGAATGGCCGCTACACGGATTTCGCGATTGCCGAGAGGAATATCTAACTAAGACGATCCATGTGAATTCTTCACACGTCTCTGCGTGTCCGCTATCACGTGTATACGATTATGTGAGTGTCATCAAGACAAACTACCGGCGCGGCAGTCATCGAATCGAAATGATCGTGAAAACACGCGAATTTCCTGAGTGTCGAGAGTGTGGAGAGAAAAAAAAGTATTAGCCGACAGAACCGCGCGATTGCGTCGTGTTGTGACATAAGAGTGCCGCGAGTGACGGTGAATAACGCGATATATAGTGTGTTGAATTATTATAGTAATGTGATACGCGAATGTGAGTAATTGATAAATCGATGTCGTGCAAAAGTATAAATTTCGCGATAAAAGTTCGCTATCATCGCGAGTGTCAGTGGTTGATTGACTGACTCGATAAATGTGCGATGGATCGTGGACCGATGATCGCAGCTTCTCCGATGGATCAGGAAACAACGAGAAAGAGATAAGTAGAATATGAGATTTCTTCTTGTATGTTTATAATTATGATCATAATTAATTACCCAGGTTAGGTGGCAAGCACGTGTCATTTTGACGTGTCGATAACTGCGGTCGTTTCTGATTCAATGAGTCATAATAATCGTGATTCTTAAGTCATTATTATAAATCGCTCAAGTATTGCTATTGTTTAACTAAAAATTCATTTAATTTTTTATAACATCTTAAATTATTAAAACAATTTTTTAACCTAGGACTTAATCATGACATTTGATCATGAACCTTTTCCTCTAGCGTAAACTCGTGAAAAGTTTCATTGACGAATTCAATATTTGTGAATGAATTTTTCATTTTTTACGAGTTTACGCTAGAGGAAAAGATTCATAATCAAATGTCATTAAAACGTCACTAACAGATCTTTTTAACGTCTTGAAATGTTGTCATCGGTCTGTGATATTAGTCCATCATTTTTTCATCATTTTTACGTCATTGCATCACGTCATATTTGGTTCGAACTGACCATATTTTGATACGTCAAAATGTCGTCTGCTTGCTACCTGGATAGATACATCTAAATCGAAATAGTTCATGCAGTTTGATAAATATCCATGAATTTTAATTCGTGAATTTTGATAAATATTTAATACGGAATCGTATGAATTATTTATTTACTATTCAATCGTGTACAACATTAAATTGTAACTTTGAAAAATGAAATAATTCCGATATATTCTTTGGCCGATCCACTCGCGCACATTATTACGGCGATGTTTGATAAAGCGCACGAACAGCAGCTGGAACAAATGATAGCGAACAAAGCAACGATGGGAGAAAGATTGCCGCGTATTCCTGAAGCAATTCTAGCGCACATACCCTTTCCCCCTGGGGCAGCAACTTTCTAGATAAATCAAATATGTAGTAGAATGCAGTGCAAAGTAGAAAAGAGGGGGAGGGGAGCAGGAGAGAACGGAAATAGACCTCGGGCTAGACGCGGCAGGTAAAATCCTCTTCGTCGAAGCCTCCAAACTTGTCGAAATCTAGGAACGCGATAACATCGCGCGTAATTAATTCACCGTTACAGTTACATTTACCCCCCCCCTCCCCCTCTCTTCTCTCTCTCTCTCTCTCTCTCTCTCTCTCTCTCTCTCTCTCTCTCTCTTTTCTCTATCCAACTTCTTTAACTGTCGCTTAACTTGCCTGGAGATGTGTTGGCTGTTTGTAAATAACTCTAACACGAATATCGTTGCATCGAGCATGAAAATTAAGCCTCCTAATTCGCGATGTACATACGTTTCACTACTCGTCGTAATGTAGAGATGCCATTTGTGACTATAATATTAAGCACAGTACATCTCCGATTTAGATATATTTGTCGACGTAACAAACACACATGAATGCTTTTATATATACCTTTTATGTATAATATATATATAATTTTTGATGCATATATAATACACACACACACATATATATATATATATATATATATATGAAGCAGATAATAAATAAATTATAAATAATATGTTGAAGATAACTTACTGAACAATAGCATGTAAAAAAGAATATCATGAATACATTTAGATAAAAATATTTTAAATATTAAATTTTTTATGCAACCTACATTTTTAAAATGCATTTAAATAATACAATATAGTATTATCACGTCTTTCTTACGAGAAGAAATTTCAGACTTTATAAAGTTTAACATGCAAACGATGGAGTATAGTAACTTTTCAATTATATATCCATTGATAATTTTGTACATATATATATATATATATATATGCTACATTATAATTAATACAAACGGTTGCCTGCTTTCCTTTGTAAATTGATACAGTACTAAATACGATAATATATAATATAGTATAATTGAACATTTACCGAAAAGACAGTTCAAAAAAATAGAAGAACATAAAGATAGAATATAAATGTACGCAATATACGCATATGTAATTTTTGAATAAAAAATTCTATTTGAAAAATATATTATTAACTTTTTTATTAAATAATAATAATGCATTCTGTTTGTATAATATTATTTTATTTCTATTGTATTGTATTATATTTTTATGAAATAGTGATATTATGTTTTCTACATGTTATAATATTTTAGTAACGTTTGATGGAAAATAGGTTAAAAAGCACGTAAATAAAATAAAAAAGTACGTGCAAGTCTTGATTAAAAAAATTTTTGTATTTTTTTATAAAATAGTAATATTATTTTCTGCATGTTATAATATTTTAATGACGTTTTTAAAAAATATAACATAGTCTGTAAGCATATAAATAAAATAAAGGAGTGCAAATCTTGACTAAAAATATATATTATAATCTTTTATAAAATAGTAATATTGATTTCTGAACTTTATTAATTTTTATTATATTTTATTATATTATTTTCTTTTATTAAGTAGTAATTGCTTTTTCTGCATGTTTTTGTAACGTTTGATAAAATACAGTTTGGAAGCACGTAGATAAAATAAAAGAGTACGTGCAATTCCTGACTAAAAAATATATTTTATTAATTCGTTTATGAAATACTAATAATGTTTATTGCATTTTATTATATTAATTTTTTAAAATAATAATATTACTTTCTTCATTTTATAATATTTTTCACAATTCATGAAAAAGAGACTAAAGCACGTAGATAAATTAAAAGAGTACGTGCAAGTCTTGGTTAAAAAATATTGCATTAATTTTTTATTAAATAGTAACATTTATTTCTGCATGCTATTAATTTTCTATTGTAGTAATATTTTTTTAAGTAGTATATATTATATTAGTTTCTGTATGTTCCATTTTATAAAAGCACGTAGATAAATTAAAAGAGTACGTGCAAGTCTTGGTTAAAAAATATTGCATTAATTTTTCATTAAATAGTAACATTTATTTCTGCATGCTATTAATTTTCTATTGTAGTAATATTTTTTTAAGTAGTATATATTATATTAGTTTCTGTATGTTCCATTTTATAAAAGCACGTAGATAAATTAAAAGAGTACGTGCAAGTCTTGGTTAAAAAATATTGCATTAATTTTTCATTAAATAGTAACATTTATTTCTGCATGCTATTAATTTTCTATTGTAGTAATATTTTTTTAAGTAGTATATATTATATTAGTTTCTGTATGTTCCATTTTATAAAAGCACGTAGATAAATTAAAAGAGTACGTGCAAGTCTTGGTTAAAAAATATATTTTATTAATTCGTTTATGAAATACTAATAATGTTTATTGCATTTTATTATATTAATTTTTTAAAATAATAATATTACTTTCTTCATTTTATAATATTTTTCACAATTCATGAAAAAGAGACTAAAGCACGTAGATAAATTAAAAGAGTACGTGCAAGTCTTGGTTAAAAAATATTGCATTAATTTTTCATTAAGTAATATTATTTATTTCTGCATGCTATTAATTTTCTATTGTAGTTTTTTTTTTGTTAAATAGTATATAACATTAGTTTCTGCATGTTCTCTATTTTATAAAAGCACGTAGATAAATTAAAAGAGTACGTGCAAGTCTTGGTTAAAAAATATTGCATTAATTTTTCATTAAATAGTAACATTTATTTCTGCATGCTATTAATTTTCTATTGTAGTAATATTTTTTTAAGTAGTATATATTATATTAGTTTCTGTATGTTCCATTTTATAAAAGCACGTAGATAAATTAAAAGAGTACGTGCAAGTCTTGGTTAAAAAATATATTTTATTAATTCGTTTATGAAATACTAATAATGTTTATTGCATTTTATTATATTAATTTTTTAAAATAATAATATTACTTTCTTCATTTTATAATATTTTTCACAATTCATGAAAAAGAGACTAAAGCACGTAGATAAATTAAAAGAGTACGTGCAAGTCTTGGTTAAAAAATATTGCATTAATTTTTCATTAAGTAATATTATTTATTTCTGCATGCTATTAATTTTCTATTGTAGTTTTTTTTTTGTTAAATAGTATATAACATTAGTTTCTGCATGTTCTCTATTTTATAAAAGCACGTAGATAAACTAAAAGAGTACGTGCAAGTCTTGGTTAAAAAATATTGCATTAATTTTTCATTAAATAGTAACATTTATTTCTGCATGCTATTAATTTTCTATTGTAGTAATATTTTTTTAAGTAGTATATATTATATTAGTTTCTGTATGTTCCATTTTATAAAAGCACGTAGATAAATTAAAAGAGTACGTGCAAGTCTTGGTTAAAAAATATATTTTATTAATTCGTTTATGAAATACTAATAATGTTTATTGCATTTTATTATATTAATTTTTTAAAATAATAATATTACTTTCTTCATTTTATAATATTTTTCACAATTCATGAAAAAGAGACTAAAGCACGTAGATAAATTAAAAGAGTACGTGCAAGTCTTGGTTAAAAAATATTGCATTAATTTTTCATTAAGTAATATTATTTATTTCTGCATGCTATTAATTTTCTATTGTAGTTTTTTTTTGTTAAATAGTATATAACATTAGTTTCTGCATGTTCTCTATTTTATAAAAGCACGTAGATAAACTAAAAGAGTACGTGCAAGTCTTGGTTAAAAAATATTGCATTAATTTTTCATTAAATAGTAACATTTATTTCTGCATGCTATTAATTTTCTATTGTAGTAATATTTTTTTAAGTAGTATATATTATATTAGTTTCTGTATGTTCCATTTTATAAAAGCACGTAGATAAATTAAAAGAGTACGTGCAAGTCTTGGTTAAAAAATATATTTTATTAATTCGTTTATGAAATACTAATAATGTTTATTGCATTTTATTATATTAATTTTTTAAAATAATAATATTACTTTCTTCATTTTATAATATTTTTCACAATTCATGAAAAAGAGACTAAAGCACGTAGATAAATTAAAAGAGTACGTGCAAGTCTTGGTTAAAAAATATTGCATTAATTTTTCATTAAGTAATATTATTTATTTCTGCATGCTATTAATTTTCTATTGTAGTTTTTTTTTTTGTTAAATAGTATATAACATTAGTTTCTGCATGTTCTCTATTTTATAAAAGCACGTAGATAAACTAAAAGAGTACGTGCAAGTCTTGATTAAAAAATATTGCATTAATTTTTCATTAAATAGTAACATTTATTTCTGCATGCTATTAATTTTCTATTGTAGTAATATTTTTTTAAGTAGTATATATTATATTAGTTTCTGTATGTTCCATTTTATAAAAGCACGTAGATAAATTAAAAGAGTACGTGCAAGTCTTGGTTAAAAAATATTGCATTAATTTTTCATTAAATAGTAACATTTATTTCTGCATGCTATTAATTTTCTATTGTAGTAATATTTTTTTAAGTAGCATATATTATATTAGTTTCTGTATGTTCCATTTTATAAAAGCACGTAAATAAATTAAAAAAGTACGTGCAAGTCTTGATTTAAAATATTGCATTAATTTTTCATTAAGTAATATTATTTATTTCTGCATGCTATTAATTTTCTATTGTAGTTTTTTTTTGTTAAATAGTATATAACATTAGTTTCTGCATGTTTTCTATTTTATAAAAGCACGTAGATAAACTAAAAGAGTACGTGCAAGTCTTGGTTAAAAAATATTGTATTAATTTTTTGATTAAATACTAACATTTATTTCTGCATGCTATTAATTTTCTATTGTAGTAATATTTTTTTAAGTAGTATATATTATATTAGTTTCTGTATGTTCCATTTTATAAAAGCACGTAGATAAATTAAAAGAGTACGTGCAAGTCTTGGTTAAAAAATATTGCATTAATTTTTCATTAAATAGTAACATTTATTTCTGCATGCTATTAATTTTCTATTGTAGTAATATTTTTTTAAGTAGCATATATTATATTAGTTTCTGTATGTTCCATTTTATAAAAGCACGTAAATAAATTAAAAAAGTACGTGCAAGTCTTGATTTAAAATATTGCATTAATTTTTCATTAAGTAATATTATTTATTTCTGCATGCTATTAATTTTCTATTGTAGTTTTTTTTTGTTAAATAGTATATAACATTAGTTTCTGCATGTTCTCTATTTTATAAAAGCACGTAGATAAACTAAAATAGTACGTGCAAGTCTTGGTTAAAAAATATTGTATTAATTTTTTGATTAAATACTAACATTTATTTCTGCATGCTATTAATTTTCTATTGTAGTAATATTTTTTTAAGTAGTATATATTATATTAGTTTCTGTATGTTCCATTTTATAAAAGCACGTAGATAAACTAAAAGAGTACGTGCAAGTCTTGGTTAAAAAATATTGCATTAATTTTTCATTAAATAGTAACATTTATTTCTGCATGCTATTAATTTTCTATTGTAGTAATATTTTTTTAAGTAATATATATTATATTAGTTTCTGTATGTTCCATTTTATAAAAGCACGTAGATAAACTAAAAGAGTACGTGCAAGTCTTGATTTAAAATATTGCATTAATTTTTAATTAAGTAATATTATTTATTTCTGCATGCTATTAATTTTCTATTGTAGTTTTTTTTTTTTATATAGTATATAACATTAGTTTCTGCATGTTCTCTATTTTATAATATTTTAGTGACGTTTGCTAAAAATAAAACAGTCTGAAAATACGTAGATGAAATAATATTATGCAAAATAAAACTATACAGACAATTCCTGATTAAAAACTTATATTGTATGAATTTTCTATGAAATCATAATGTCGTTTTATGCATATTATTTTCGTAATATTTGATGAAAGTTATAAAATAGCTTTTTTCATGTGTGTTTTTTCGATAATCTCTTTGTATTGTATCCCGATATCTACGTTTCTTCGCTAATATTGTTGTATTTTTGATAAAAAATTCATATTTTTTTCAGATATCACAATTGCCTTGAGATAACAGCGTATATTCGGTATCGCAATATTCACGTATTTATTAATAAATTCACGTAATGCCGCATTACGTTTATACCCTGATTTAACATTGCACGTACTGCAAATATATTGCAGAATGTTACTCGCAATTCGCAATCCGTGCAATGATATGCGAGATCGCGGTCGCGCTTTTGTTTCTGTAACAAACATGTGCGTTGCTTCCGTATCCGGAGAGACATGTGGTGATAGCGGTGATACAAATCGATTCTTCCTCTTTCTCTTGCTTGTTTCTCGGTCAAACGTTTTAATGAAATCGGAAACTAATTTTATCGGTCGCCAGGTCGGTTATCATCGACATGGTGGCGCGAAACTTAAGCTGCGTTGACTCTCATTATGTCGCGCAAAAGCACGATCGACCGCACGCGGGGTTTGTTGCTGGTTTCGAAATGAAATTTGACGGATATCTCACTATCGGGCAATAATATGCTCTCTACGCATCTATCGTTTTTAAGCCTATGTCTCGGAATAAACTGGTGAATGAAGTTGTGAATTATTGTAGTACGCGACACTTAATATTTTAAAATGAAACCCGCGCCATTTCCATCAACATCTCCATTGTGTAAATCATTCCGCTGGTTTATTGGAATTTTCTTTCCTATCGTTTGAAAGCAAATGAGAGAAAGGTCCGTTAGCTACGTTTGTGAGATTTTCTCTCTTTTCCATCGCAAAGTATCGTGCGCCTTTGAGTGGCGGCCAAAGAGGTTGCGAAACGAAGTAATTAATGCGTCGCGTGTTTCTCACGCGGTTTCAAGCTCGCTATTTTTCGAGTTTTGCGCGAATGATGCAAATTACTTGATATATCTCACGAGTGAATTTTATTGGGAATTAAGAAGAGACAAAAGAGATATGAGATCTGTTTCTGGCTCATAAAATTAAGTGTTTAAAATTTTGTCCATTATACATCCAGATATATTATATTATATTTCAAAAATTATATTACATTAGTTTATTTATTAGTATTTATATTTCAAAAGTTTCAAAACTCTCTCTGAGATATATCTACATATTTCATAAAAATATAAACATCATAGTTAAGCTTAATTTTTTTATCTTTATATTCACATATTTTTCTGCTACGACATTTATATAATTTTTATAAGAATAAAAATAGAAGCGAATAAAGTTAGTGATTTTCTTGGGTAAAACAATATTTCTGCTTAATAAATACGCGATCGCCGCTCAAAATAAGAATTTAATACCAAAAGACATATTTATATAGCAAGGATGGTTTTTGTACATACACATAGGAAATGCGACTTTGATTAGAATTAATACAAAGACTTTGTGTTAATAACTGGTTAATTAATTTTAATTAAATACAAAAGTAATTATAAGTGCACAGACTGCACGATTAATTTGTTGGAACGCTTACGTATCTCTAATTGATTTTAACAGCCCAAATGCATTGTTTTATTCGGTGATTTAGCAAGTAACGCGGTTACCCAACACGAATGTGCGATACCATCGATAACATGGCATATCAATATTACGCGGCTACGTATCGTAATCTGCGCGTGTAGCGGAAAGCTCTCCTGTAATCCGATCAGCCGTAACGCTCGTGGAAATATATTTTTGCACCCTTTCGCCTCTCTTTTTCCAGGGAAAAAATTTTGGCGCAGCGACGGCTATATGTTTAACAATGCGATTACGAGACGCTCCCTGGAAGACCTGCGCTCCTAATTAATGAGCCAGCATATCATTACCGTCGCAGGTATGTAAATGTCATGTATGTCTAAACGTTGATTAAAATTGAATATCCTTCTTTTTTTAATGAGTTTGCTCGTTGAGGATTATGAAAATTTTATAAATAGGAGTAAGTAAAATAACGAGGTTGCTAACAAAAAAGTACATTAACATTAGCAAATTAATGTACTGGCGCGCAATTGGACATGCCAAGGCGTGTGAGTGGCAGCGAACGCAGTTCAAGTTAATATAAAAATGTGTTAATATGTACGTTGTCATTTGCATTACCGTTATGCAATCCTATGATGTGATTATCACATTACGTATTACATTTTATCTTATAATTTTCTAGTTCATTAGTCGATACTATTCGACGTCGATTAACAGGATAAAACTCATTCTAATAGAATTTTCATTTATTTAATCGTACAGACTTATGTATTATTTTAATTATCGAAACAAGATCAAATTTATACATTTACATTTATACACATTAATTTACAATAAAATATTTTTAATTTGTTTTTCTATTCCACAAACGCTAAGAATAAAAGTGTAACGTATTAGCGGGCATAAAAATGCATTTAATTCGTTTAAATTAATATACTTAATAAATATATTAATATCAGTAAAATAGCTTAATCTTTAATAACTAAAGTTTCCTTTCTCGTTTATGAAAATGTATTTCTCTAATCCCGATGGGTTTCGCAATTTACGTCTTTGTTTACAGTCTTGTCTAACAATGCTCTTTGCGCAGTAGTTACTAGTGTTGTTTTCATTCTCCCTCGACAGCATTTATGCACCAAACTGCACCTGCAGTATTCAAGGATAAGTTCAAAAGTGTGTTACGTGTTAACATACACATATATGTATAGTTCATTATATGTAAATTTTGCGATGTTATTTTCATATTTTTCCTTTTAAATTTAATACGCTATACACAATACGGTCGCTATTTTCAGCCAGAAAATTGCGAGAGAATTATTTATTGTGCTTCCGTAATCTTCTAGAACAATGGTTTTTAATCTTATGGCGGCTGACATTCCTTGCATTTTTCTTAGAATGTGTTTTAAATTCTTTTGTAAAAAATTTAACTTTCTGACTCGAAATATTAAAGCACTCGTAATGGAAGTTGACGAATTTTTGTTGTGTTTGCGGTCATTCAAATAGAGTTATTCGCATCGCATAACAGTGTTAAATTCACGATCGATCCGTTATGTAGTGCAATACATCTGCTGAACGTACTGTATATTCACTGTATTTTTTTTTCATGCGAATTTTTCAACCAATTCCAATTTGTCTTTAGTGAAAATTTGATTCAACAAAAATCCTTTCTCTTCTTTTAATTTTTTATCGTTAAAATATCTCTTTTTTAAATTAAAATCTAAAGTAATATCGATTTAAGATTAAAGAAAGAATAACATTACGTTATCTCTAAAATGTATCTCGCTGATATTTGAATCGCAAAATTCTTTCGATTTTCATTCATTTATGATGAAAAGATTATTTGTGCTATTCCATTTTGCTATATAGAAAATCTAAAATGCATAAGTTACATCATCAGTCTGTAAGTCTTCGGAGTGTAACTATCAAACATGATGTTGACGCACACTCGTTGCTATACTTGACAGCGTTTCACGGAAGGCGTGAAAGGAAATTATCACGTTACTTGCAGCGCCTCGTGGGCGTTTAGATTTTATCCGCGTCGATACGATAGGGGCGTACGAAGCTGATGGAAAATCGAAGCCTTCCAGCTATGATGAAACTTTCTTAATTACCGATAGCGAGCGTTATGCGAATAGTGTTATTCTCATGAGGGGCAGGGGGAAAGGAATATGTTGAAAAATTGCAGACCGTTGTCAGCTCAGCCTATTCGCACTCATTATTATTAGGCCTATCAATAATGTGGATATATAATAATTAGTCAAATTCGAGTACGAGCACGTTTCGATATTTTCTTTCGAATCTCACAATCAACTCTATAGTATGTAATGTTGTGATGTAAAAAATAGGAAAAACATTTAAATTTTCAACGTTAACTAAAATTGATACAATCATTCTTTGTTCTACGTTTTTGTCAGCCATTTCTTGCATATGATTTCGTCGTCTCGCGCTTCCTCGAGCATGAAAGAAAAAGCGAAACGGACGATGATAAAAGCTGACAGAAGAAAGAGCATAAAAAGAGAGCAAAGAGAGTGAAGCGCGATCTGACGATAGTCAGCATCCAACGCGCGCCACACATGAACGAATCGACGAAGGGGATATTATAATGAAATCGGTTTTCGCTTAGCACGCTCTCTCAAGCGGCCTTTATTAAATCTGCGATTTCGTCGCCTCTTTCTCTTTCTCTCTCTCTCTCTTCTTTTTTATTATTATTCACAGTTTGCGAACCTTGCAGCCCTATTCTCGACCGGCGACCGAAGGTGAAGCTGTCTATTGCTCCCCTTCTCTCTTTTCTGTTTTTTTTTTTTTTCGCCTCTTACCTTGCCTTCTTGAACGAACTTACAATGATGACAGTACTGCCTTTACTGTTTGATAATCTTGTCCATCGTTGTAGATTGAGAGGAAATAAAATTGTAATACCTATGAAGCACATAACGAATCATAGCTCGATATATTAATTTATACTCTAGTTTTATGACGTAGAGTATTCTCCTTTATCATCTGTACTTGTGATATTTTGTATACAGTGAATCAAAGAAACCTGACAATTTTTAAAATAAAATAAAAAAAAATGAAATATAACTTAAATATTTATTTTTTGTCAGATAACAATAGGATATGGAATGCCATGTGAGTATGCTTGATCTCTCTTATTCAATTTTGAAAATTAAAAAAAAATTTTCACATTTATATCTTTTGCATTTATCCTACATTGCCCTAGTTTATTATGCAGATTCGCATCGGTATTTGTACTATGTTGTCTGTTATATAACTACAATTTTTTCCTGTATATTGGCCTTGGATTCGTTAATATACAGGAAAAAGTTAAGGTTATACCAGGCAATATGGTGCAAACAGCGATGCAAACTTACATGGTAGATTAGAGCAATGTAAGATAAATGTAGAGGACATTTGATAAATATGAAAATTTTTTTTTAATTTTAAAAATTGAATAAGAGATCAAGTAATATTACTCACATGGGATTTTATATTCTATTGTTATCTAAAAAGGAATAAATATTTAAGTTATATTTCATTTTTTTATTTTATTTTGAAAATTGTCAGGTTCCTTTAACTCACTATATAAAAAAAGTTTAATTCAATTGAAATATCCTGCTTTTCAGATTTTTTCTCAAATGTTTCGCAAATATAAGTTGAGTTATATAAAAAAGCATTTCTTGATTTTCCATGAAAATATAATAAAAATATATTAGTCTAGTTCTTTTTTTATTTTTCTCTCTTTTTTCATACGCGGATGAAACTGCAATATTATCATCGTGCAACGTGATAAAACATTTTAAAGTTTAACAGATTTTAAGTGAGATAACAGTATAATTATTTCAACGTAAAATAAACCGCTATAATCATAAATATAATTTAGATTTCTTTTAAATTTAGTTAAGAATTTTAGTCAATTATATATCGAATATATATTGAAACATTAACTATTTCGAGTTTTAATTAATGTGAAATTTCAAGAGAAGAGAATCTTCGAACGAAATTATTAGGAATAATTTCGATACTTTTATATTTTATTTCTACCTTCCTTTTTTTGTTTTTTTTTTTTTTTAAAGAATGTGCGGAAAATGTTTCTTTCCTGATGCAATAGAAAAACTAATTTTCGGCGTGATCTGGGTTTCATCGCTGGCGCTGGAAACACGGAGAACGGAATTAGGAGAACGCTGTTAGCCGCCGGGTAAAATGGGCTTCGGGTCTCGCTTTGGTCGCGCAGTTAATTTTAGTTTCGTTTGGAACATTTTGTGTCGGCGATAGCCGCAGGCAATTCTCTTATGTTGTTCGTCGCGCATATAAAAAATGTCTCGACGTAAAAATTGCTATTTTAAACAATATTTCACTTGATCAATCAATCATTGGGTATATTTACCTTGTCGGCAATTATCAATCTGCATATTTGGTGAATTTCTGTTTCTGTTACAATGAATACTAGTATCGGAATATATTGTAAAAATATGTAATGATATTGAAATTCATAATTGAAACAATCTACAAATAAATACAAATATATGTTGTATGCTTGCCGCTTGAGTAAATTTGTAGAGAAAATTTGTTTTGAAACGATGTTTGCAAATCACAAAATTAAACCCATATTATTGAAGAAAATTATGGTTTAACTTAAATAAAATATTTTATCAAAAGCATTTCTTTCTGCATTAAACGGTCGATTAAAAATGGAGAATAGTCTTACACAATAGATAAACTGTATAGTCATCGATAATGCATATTACACAATAAATGAGCTATACATATACATGAGAGAAGAGATACCGATTATTAATACTCTGTGTATATAATACTTTTAAACAGCTTTTATATACATATAATATATTTTTTCCAATATATTTTTTCGATTATGTTAAACGCTTTAACGTTCGTGACGTGAGTTAAGATCGCGTGCACAAACTATTAATAGCCTAATAAAAAGGTCGTTGCACGATATGTAGAATTCTAGAATTTCTTTGAAAAATTGTGATATATATATATATATATATATATATATACATTTATATTAACAATAAAAAATAATTATAGATTTTTATAAGGCACACATACCAACAGTTCATATATTATTATTTATTGAAAAATAGATCTCTCGATCTTTGAAGCACTCTTAAGCTGGCAGAACCAAATCAGCAAAATCAAATGGGATCTAATGGATTATTTAGTACTTATTTTGTACTATTTTGTACCACCAAAAATAATTTTGTACCCCATGCTAATTCAGAAAAAAATCGTGGCGCTGCTAACTTAATATTAAGCTAGCAGGACCACAATTTTTTTTAATTGGCACGGGGTACAAATTTATTTTCAGTGGTACAAAATTATTTTCGGTGGTACAAATTAGTACAAATGCTGTGTTAATCAGATCAATTTTTATTTTTCATTTTTTAATGATTTTTATTACGATAGTTGAATATTAAGTTAGCAGAACCACAATTTTTTTTTAATTTGCACGGAGTACAAATTTATTTTCGGTGGTACAAATTAGTACAAATTCAGTATCAATTGTATTTGTTTTATTTATTTTTTAAATTTTTTCTTTTGTCCTGCTAGTTTAATATTAAGTTAGCAGCGCCACGATTTTTTCTGAATTGGCATGGGGTACAAAATTATTTTTGGTGGTACAAAATAGTACAAAATAAGTACTAAATAATCCATTAGGTCCCATTTGATTTTGCTGATTTGGTCCTGCCAGTTTAAGAGAGCTGATATTCTTACGTGTAGTTTATCATAAGAGTTAATCAATTATGTTAACAATTGCTAATTATAAAGATTATAATTAGCTAATCGTATTTTAAAGAATAATACGGTATATACGAAGTACGCATACCTATTCCTTCGAATGTCGCCGTACATGTGACAAGAGCAACAGCGCGCTACGTCTGTAAAGGTCGAACGCCGAACACTGTGTGACGATGTAAGATAACAAATTCCTTATGTCTATAAAATAATACGTATTCGACATATGTATGTCGAATACGTACTTGTTAACTCTCGCGAGCGTTGGCTGAACAATAATAATTTTTTCGTCTCTCTGCTTTCTGCGCGACGCGGCGGTCCTTTCCCCCACTATGTCCTACGCCCTGTCTTCCTACGTCACGCATACCAAGGATACAAACAAGGACGCGTCACTATTTTTTACAAACGCTATTCGGCATACCTACGTATATTATTTTATAGGCATAAGGAATTTGTTATCTTACATCGTCACACAGTGTTCGGCGCTCGACCTTTACAGACGTAGCGCGCTGTTGCTCTTGTCATATGTACGGCGACACTCGAAAGAATAGGTATGCGTACTTGGTATATACCGTATTATATCTAAATAGAGAACGCATATAATAAAATTACACGAAAGAATGATATACGTATATTGCAGACGCGTAAAGGATTTATCAAATCTGATTTGTGTTAGTTTATATTTTGTCAGATCGCATTCACAAGTGCAAATATAGTTATTACCATGTGTGTGAAGCTGGTGTCTTACTTCGTTGGTTAATATATATTAAATCATAAATCATATATCAGAATACACGCAGAGAGGAAAGACAGGATATAAAAATTGCAAATAGAAATCTATCTTGAGTTTTGTAGCGAATTATATGTGCATGATTGTAAGAATATCTAATTATCTAAAATGCGACACAGTGATACAATTACGCGAAGATAAATAAATAGGTAAATATAAATGTGAGGGAGCACACGCGTGAAATGCGTCGAATCATCGAGAAACAGCCGTGAAGAAAAAAAATCTTCGCATTATATATAAAGAAAATGAGGCTCGAGAGCAATACTTATTTCCTCGATCAGTTTACCTGAAAAAGTGATAGACTAGAACGATATATATCCACATATAATACGTTCAACTATAATATAAAATTCTAGTTTAGCTCGTCGCTCAAACCTCGCTTTCTTATCTGCGTTTCATACGCTTCAGGTTTTTTCCTGGAAGAGATGCGCTTGATTTTTTCCTGGAAGAGATGCGCTCCGTTTTTTCCTGGAAGAGGCGTGTTTGTTATCTGTGAGCAATGCCGTGCATGTGGAGGAGATGGCTGCTGCACATGCAAGCTCCATATCGTGTATGTCAAACACACCTAAGTACGTAGCTTGATGTGTATGGGAGTTTATCCTTTCCACGCATTACAGAGGTCTGTTTCTAACATTATTACCGACCAGCGGCGAACAGTTCGGTGAAACATTATCTAACCTTACGTTTCTACCCTTGTTTATCGTCCGATTCAATTGGTCTATCGCTGCATTGTACATAAGTGCTGTAGGCGCTAGATCGGCTTAGTCAGAACAAGGATTTCGTTATTTGCTCGCGCTCGATCTAAAGTACCTCCACCAGTTTGAACGCAGTCGTCAATTTTTCATCGTTTCGGTTATGTTTAATCTAATGTCTTAAAGATGTTCGTCCTGTGTTCTTTGCGTCTCTTTATCGGTCGAAAAAGTGAAAATCACGCGCGGACGAATGTCAGAGTACCGAATTGAATAACGAGCGATTATTTCTGTAAATTGATTCTCGATCAAAATGCGCGTTAAAGAGTTTAGGCGATTATTATCGGGAGTGTCGTACAAAATGTCACTCGAGCGTTATATTCGTAATTAGTACATTCACAATAATTAAGCGCGAATATTTTATGAGTATTTCGAAGATGCATCAGCAAAGGATTAAAAGAGGATGAGCAGACCTGGGATGGTATCGGGTTTTGTCGAAGCAATCATGAGGTAATTTACGTATCATTCGTGGAATTAATTTTTTTGTCGCGATAATCGATGCGTATTTCGTGCAATTCCATTTGTGTAAAGCTGGCGTCTCGCTTCGTGGAAATTTATTAACAGTTGAGTTCTGACTTTATTTTTAATAGTTATAGAATTTTTAACAGATTAAAGAAGACAAATATTTCTGATTATTAAACAAAGAAGAGAAAGAACAGGAGACTTCATGTTCATACTGCGTCTCACTTTATCCTTCAATCCTTCTGTCTTTCGATTTTTTTTACCATTTCTACGTAGAAATTATTGTACTAGAATATTAATTAAAAAAAAAAAAAAATTAATCGCTTCGAGATGTCGTTATTGAGGTGAGATGCTTGTCGTATTTCGATAGCTCTATCGATTTTAAATGAGAGATTTTATGTCAGTCTGTAATCAGTTTTAATTTCTAGAGAGAGTTATGTGCGTGGAAATTATTAGAATATTAAACAAATCAGATTGTCCGAGACACCGGAAATATAAGTACCGAGGTAAACGCTGTCGTATTTCGATAGTTATGTCAATTTTAAATGAGATTTTAAATAATTATTACTGGAACTCTATCTGGAAGTGAAAATTGATTGCGAAATCTCATTTAAAGTCAATAGAACTATCGAAATACGACCAGCGTCTCTCAGTATTTTTACGTCCGGCGTCTCTTTATGTATCGGGCGATATAATTTGTTTAATAAATATAGTAATTTTTACGCATGTAATTTTTTCTAGAAATTAAGAGTGATTGTAGATTAACACGAAATCTCATTTAAAGTTGATAGAACTATCGAAATACGCTCATCTTACCTCAGTACTTATTGTTAAACGTCTGGCAAAAGGTCGGACGATCTAATTTATTTAATAAATATTCCAATAATTTTTACGCATAGAATTTTTTGTAGAACTATTGTAAAATTCTCAAGTGCTTACAATTTTTACAAGAAACGCTAAAAAAAAATTATGGAAGAATAAAGTAAGACGCAGCGTAAACTTGGTGTCTCAATTTGCCCTGAGTCATTTTTTTGATTTAACGATTAAAATTATTTAATCTATCAAGAGAATTCCAGAATTATTAAAAATAAAGTCAGAATTCTCAACACTTATCGAGTTGTCCAGTTGAGAGATCCACGAAGTGAGACGTCAGTTTCACACATACACGTTACTATTGTGTAATTTTATATACAAGGAGAAATAGTCTCGTATTTTTTATATTTTAGCAATTTACAAATATTTATTTTATTATTCTTTCCAATTAACTGATTTTTAGTCTCACCAAAATTTTAGAAATGCATATCATGTGCACGTATATAATCCTAGAAATCGATTTTGTCCGAATTGTTTCCGACATATCTATAAAACTATTTGGAAAAGATATTTTGTCGTACAAAGAGGCTTAACGAACGAACTTTTATTAAAATCGAATTAGAGGTTGCTCACGTGTTAGACGGTTAGAAACGAACCAATAAACTTTGTGTGTCCAGCGTGACAGCGAAAATATGCATGGGCATGAAACTAAATTATTCGCATTAAGAATTGAAAGTGGTTAAAAAACCTTTTATCAACAAATGTGTATCAAAATTAATTTATGATATATTTTTTTACTAACATTCAAAAATATTTATCTTGTTCAACCAATAATTATATATATGTATGTATAACGCGTTGACATACGTATGACATATATATCAAGTTATTTTTTGCGATAATTTATCAACGCACCAATAATTTGATAGAAAACGAAATTTTGTTATCGCGTTTTTATTAAACATTTTTTACATATATTAATATAAAAAGAAAAATTTAAGGCTATACATATATGTTGTGTCAAGCAAAATATTTTGATTTATATTTTGAGACAGAAACTGGAAAGTGTGTATATCAAAGCATCAGTTAGTTTTATTAGTAAAACGTTTTATTCTATAATGAAAAACATAATGCTAATTGAAATACGATACTTAATACTCAACAAGAGTATAATGGAATAATAATACAAGAGCCCAGAAAGAATGTACTTTACATTGTGTAATATTTATTAATTAAAAACATTCATCAATATTATTTGGATCCAAGAGTTTGAAGCAAAGTGATAATTAGTGAGATAACCTGGTACATGTGAAATCCCTATCTGACATTACGTCGCGGATATAGGAGTGCCCGTTTTTCATATCGTGATAAATAACAGATACGCATGAAACAGAATGAAACATTGAAAAATAATGATGTAGATATAATAGCGGAATAACGTTGATACGTATAGAGAAATTGTATAATGACACTTTGCTTCTAGTATTGATAAATTACATCGAAATCGCTCAGATCGAACAGTTATTTAGTGTGCGTTTTCGATGAAAATTGCTATGGAAAATAAAAACGTAGAGCTATACAAAATAATTATAATACACAATAAAACCAAAATTATAAAAAACTTTGCTACAGATATTAATTTTAAATTTTACTACTTTCGGTTTTCTATCTTTTCTCAGATTTTTATATTTTTACTTATTGTTAGATCTATCATAATTATGCATAATATTATATATTGACGATTTTGGAAACGAAAATATACATAGAGCTTGGGAAAATTTCACAACAGTCATATATTAAAATTATATTTGCTTCATTACTAAATTTAAAAATATATAGCTTCTCTGTTTCACTCTCTCTCTCTCTCTCTCTCTCTCTCTCTCTCTCTCTCTCTCTCTCTCTCTCTCTCTCTCTCTCTCTCTCTCTCTCGCAGGCGAGAATGAGGGGAATTTTCTTGTTCATCTATTGCCATATATTACAACCAAGAATCGATAACTTATTCGAGCGCAGTTGCAATCCTCTGAAGCATTAACTATCTACATTTCTTCAGCATCTCATCAATTTATTATGCATGCCGTAAAACAAACTCATATAAAAGCGAGCCATAAAGGCCCCAGGTAGGTCAGCGAGCAACTCCGCAACGTCCCGTGTAATCGATGCCCTCTCGAAAGTAGGGGCGAGGCGTTGTAATATCGTGTTACTGCAGGTATGCCCGGCGCGGGAATCTACTCAGGGAATTGCATATGTCGTCATTGCGTTGTCAAATATTCAAGTCAATCTAAAGTGTTCGTGGCTCTCGCGGTTAATTATATCCCAGACTAATCTAATCAGCTCGTGAGCAATTGAGCAGCAAAATTTGGAAAACGCGTTATATTCGGATGTTGGTTAGCCGTAACGTGCATCATGGTTATTGATTGAGATTTAAATCACGAGAGTTGCTTGATTTAAATTTGTTAATAATACAAAATCTCTATCACGACAAAGATTTATGAGCTTCAGTTCAGTTGCTTGAACAAGCTATTAATTATATGATAAAATATTAATGATGGAAACCAATTTCATGATATAGAATTTCGTAAGTAATATAATTGCGTATCGTAATTGCCAAATATCAGAATATAATTTTTGCGTCACGTTTCAAGTGGATCGATATTTAAAAAATGAATGATCATAAAAAAATAATGCGTCTCAAATTCAACGACTATAACAACATTGTAAAATAATTAAAATTTATAGCTGGTTTTAATAAAAATATTATATTGATATTTCATTTACGTTATCCTTATTAAAGAAAATATTTCATTTGCCGCATTCATAGTACAATAGTAAAAATTTATTTATAAAAATATAAGAATTTATTCACACTCATCAATTATGTCAATAAATAAAAATCATCCTTATTGTTAGATTTGAGAGAAGATATTTTTTTCCTTGAAAAATTTATGAAATGGCTGTGTTCAAAGAGAAAGAAAGAGCAAGAAAGATAGAGGGAATAATATTAATTATACATATGATTTTTGTGATAAAATAAAAGTTTTTTTTAATATAAGAGCTATAATATCTTGTTATATATTACACCAATAAAATTCTAGGACCACATGATTTATGCAGAATGCACATTGCACGCGTGATATAACTTTAACTGGGATTGCTTGTTGATTCACAGTGGTCACGAGTTGGACTTGGTATTTAGATAAAAGGGGTTAATTTTATATACTTTGCGTGCGCAAAAGCGAATAGGGGATATATACAAACATATACATCAGTATATGTAAAGTAAATAAATTTTTCTTTCCGTTACATCTAGCATAGCTCAATAATGGAAAGTTTAAATTTATTTTTTTTCTTTTTTATAAAAATCAAGTAGTACTATTTGTGCTTGCTTCTAAGATAAAATTTAAAAATTTAATTTGATTTGATCCGATTCCAGTAACTAGTAATGCGAATTTCTATACATATGTCTAACAAACTGCAAATGCATGTGAATTTTACGTAAAGCGCGTTTGAGGTAAAACTATCTCTCATATGTAATTTCATTTCATTTAACTCTAAAAGTAACGAAACATTATCAAAATCCGTTTATACATATTCGGTGAATTGCTGCAGATCAAAGTGCAAATATAACGTTAATGCACAATTTAACTACAAAGTAATAGACGTAAAATAGTTAATCATTACGCGTATGCTGTATAGAATATTTGTAACTTCAGTATTGCAGAGTAATTTATACTTTCATATTTAGAGAGCTTCAATTATGTTTCATATATTTGTATTATATATCATTACCTTTCAAATAGATTTCAATCCTTTGATATTACATAATGTGTACGTAATCGATATATATTATAGTAATACAATAGAATAATATAGAATTATATTAAATAAATCGACTATAATACATTTTTGATTTTCGCAAACAAATAAATTAATTTTAAAAAATTAATAAAAAAATCTTTCTTACATGCGATACATGTATGTGTATCTACATGTATCTATATTAATGATATAAAATGAAAAGAGCTGAAAAAATGTAAAATCATTATTTCACGATAATAAAACTTTCTGATAATCAAATTTTACTTAAGTGTTCTCAATAATTATTCTTTGTCCGGACAATGACACATCGCTTGACATTATCAAAGAATAGTAGCTGTCAGCAAAAGTGCATTTTACTGCGCGGTTGTGTTCCGCGACATTAAAAAAAAAAAAAAATGCTCTAATGATCTAATTAATTACGCGAGGAAAAAAACTTTAGTCCGGTAAGTTTGAAAGTCTAGAGGAAGTGACCGCGTGTGAGAGAGAAAGGCATCTCTTTATTGTATGTACGCTCGGCACAAGTTTCGTGAGACCCTGGAACACGATATCGAGCTTGGTCGAGCTTTTTCGACGGCGTGCGAGGTCACATAAACAGTACGATGCAGCTTAAAGAGGAGCTTACGGAGAAATACGTTCGCGAACAGGCGCGCGTTGCTTGAATTACGGAGAAACGCGTACCCCGCTGCCGCAATCTCGGCGAGATTTTTCTCATTATTTATTAATCCTTGAACAGCGTGCCAGAGGTTCAACGGACCTCACCACTTTCTCGCTTTACTAGACCTGTCGTATAACAGAGTGCATGTAACCATGTACTTTCTATGAAAATGTAAAAAAATTTCAAATTTTTAAAATCATGTGTTTTTTTTTTTTTTTTTTGTCTCGACAAAATGCAATTTTAATTAAGAGTAATTTCTACAATTTATAATGTTACTGTCAGTAATATCAATTTGGATAGATTGATTATAATAATTTGTCAAAGTCACATTTCTATTTAAATATTATATCGAAATGAACTATCTCATTAATTACAATATTTGTCAATATTTATAAATTATATCTTACTTGTTTAGTGTTGAAAAAAGTATATATTATCATGTTATTATTATTTTCATAACTCGTAACTCAACTACATATGTATATAATCTGAATTTATATAATTTGAAAACTTATAATTAGAATCAATTCTCTACATTATAGAATTATGATCTAACTGGATAGCATATGGAACTTGTAATCCTACATTAGTTAAATCAGACTGCTCTAAACCGGGTTTGCGATTTTACAAACACATTCAGGTTTCACTTTACTTATGCGATCAATGTACTACATAAATATAAAATGTTTGTATAAAACGAGTTTGCGGAAAGTCTTAATAACGCAAACATAAAAATTTCAAATACAATCGTAGAAAGGGTCGGAAATATAACAAAGCACATTCAAAATTCGATTTTATTCAGGAAATAAGTTGAGTATCTTTATTTTTGGACAATGCTAGAGTACGGTGCGCGTTCCTAATACCTCCCCGTTATGTTACATTGGAAAATCTCCATGATGGAAGACTATATAATGCGAAGACCGACACGTGTTATTGTTCACGAAATCCGCGGAACTATTCGAAGGCAACCGCTTTAAGGTTGAACCTTTATCCTTCGATATAACGCGCGCGTGCGCGCATGTGCTGATACTATTCTCCAAGGTACTGCAAATGAAATTCTATCTGGATATCCTTTTGCTAGCGAAACCTCAAGGTCTTTCCGCGAAAACATATCCTTTATGACGGGTCCTCTCTCGAGCGAGGCAGAGCGAAGGTGCTAGTTTTGAATTTTCCGGGTGTGGCGTAATGGAAGCTCGCGTGTATTCGCGGGCATACACGCGACACGGTTATGCACGCCAATATTCCCCCTTCGATCGGCAGCGAATAAAGTAAGCTCGTGTCGGCCTCATATTTTTACATTCACCAATAGTCGTCGTGCTGCGGTAAAGTAGACGGTTATCAAACAGAACTCGCTCGCATCGACCAAATGGCCTCTGTAATTTGCACGGACTTTTATTTACTTTATCACACATATGGTAATAAACTCGCTTTTTCGGATGTATGCTATTAGATTTTCATTAGCGTACTGCGCATTTTAGTTCCGCAAAAGTTTGTCTGTTTGCATTTCTGTTTGACTTTTGTCCATAATTTTTTTTCAATCGATACCGTAAAATTATAAAAATCCGAGCGCACGTTGATCGATAAATAATTTTGTCGGAAAAACATGTTTAATTTTCATCACTTTGAATTTCTCATGGGAATCTTATACAAAATAAAATCACAGTGTGTTTTCCGCTTCGAAGAAGGCACTAATTAGTTGGCGAGTTCAAAAAATATTGTGAAAAAAAAACAATTTTCAATTTTGGTTTATTTCTAGGAGGAAACGACGTAACTAAACTAATATTAATTATTTTTAGATTAAATATTTTACATCATATTTTTTTGCTCGATAAAAATATTCAATATCGGATATTTCATAAAAAGAGATTTTATTCGAAAAATTCTTAATTTGTTAATTTTTGTAAAACTACTGAAACGGGATACTTAAAATAACTGTGCATCATGATGTACATAATCTGGATAATGGCATCACTGTTGCGTGTGCACTATACGAGTAAAACGAGCAATAAACTTTTTGATTATTATAAAGCATTTAACAACTTGTTGCTACTCTTCAAAAAAATATTATCGCATAAGATATACATCTTTATCTCTGATCATTAACACGCTCGAAAAATTGCTTTTTTTTACGGATTAAATAGATACGAATTTAAATTTATGTCGTTTAGTGCGTGCCTGTAAGACATTACCAAATATGTTAATTCAACACTTTTTTTTCTTTAAACAAATTATCATAGAAATAGTGGCTGCAAAATATCTCTGTAGAAAGAAATTTCGCTTTTAAAAATTATCATTTAAATTGGCATTGCTCAGTATAATACTTCTCTCCGACATTATTTGTATCCGTTTCTTTTCGCCTTTGTATTCAGCTGCCCGGTAATAGTTCTTCATCTTGTCGGATTAGATATTGTACTGGCTTGAATTTATTGCCCGTTGTATTTTCTGCGCGAAAAATATAAATCTCGCGCAACTTTAAGCGCTGAACGCCACGATGCGGGATAAACCGCTTTTATAGTGTCATGCTGTTCGATTAGCCGATTCGCAATTATTGGAGAACGTTTCGCGGTAACACCTTGATAATACGGTGCCGCCGCATTTACACATAAATTATCTACTAGTAATGTATCAGTTGAATCAGCAAAATTACAATTTTCTGTCAAAAATTGGAACCAATTACAAATGTAATTGGAAAATATCGGATTAATTTTAAATTCAGTTTATTTTTTAAATAAGTCATCAATTATTCACTCTTTTTTGACACTCGTAACAAGAGAATGTCAAATAAAATTTATAATAAAATATATCGTAAAATGTATTAAGAAATTAAATGATCAGTGAGGAAAAGATTTTTCTATTTTAATCATGAAAATAAATTTGTAAACGTCAGTAATACATATATGTATATTATTAATTGCATAATTTACGATTTATCTAAACGATTTATGTAACGTACAATCTCATCCCCTGAACTGGGCTAATTATAACTCTAAATCAACCTGACCCTTACCTCAGCAGCCACGTGATATATAGAATTGAATCCACGAAGCGTTTAGCGTTCTCCGTTTGCTATTTGATTTTCACATTCATTTCCAATTCGCATTCGAAAAGTATCTTTGCATTTAAATTTTATCCTGTCTAGAAATCATTTATTTGTAATTACATTCACCAAATTATACGAACTACAAATAACATATGGAAATACAATCCTGTGGTAATGTTATTTGAATATAAAAGAAGTATTTTAATGTTTTGCAAGAATTACATTATAATGTTTTCAGAATTTTTTTATTTTATGTGACAACGCATAATGTCTCAAATATAATAAAAGAACAAAATGGCATATTATGATATCATGCATATATAATTTCACAGATGATAGAGTAATCGAAAGTATCGTTTAATATGGATTTTCAATATTTCGTCTTGCATGTGGCATAAGATTGTTTTAACAGCAATTTCCTATTGATTCTCAGAAATATCCGATTGCTGAGATGAATACAGCACTTGTAGTCGACAGATCGAATAAAAATTATAGTCGATACTGACTATATAAGAGTGTACAGTAGTTTGCAGAAACTCGAGGTCAGGTGTACATAAAAGTTGCTTGTGTCTGAGGACCCTGAAAGAACATACGACCTTCTTCTTACTTGTATAGCTATGTATCGATTTCGGTGCAGACGTCGTGTCCGACAGGGATAGAAATGCTATCAGAACACACAGTTGCATGCTTTGGTATTTTTATTTTTGGCTGACACGATATGCTGTAATAGCTACACAGATTGAACTGTAAGCGCGCGCGCACATACACACACACACACACTTACGACGCTAATCCTCTATTCGCGACTTTCACATTGAGTTTCATCGTGATTGCGTTATCACTATTCCGTTTATTTTTAATCTCCCTTTTTCTTCTTCTTCTTCTTCATCTCCTTCTTCTGTTATGAAAAAATTCCCTTTCGATTTCTCATAAAAGTTAAGCAAATTTTTGTTACTAAAGTTTTGATGGATATGTGAAATATGTATATATGTATATATGTATGTGCTGCATTCAGCTTAATTTGTCAAGGATTCTTTTTATGTCAACTTACTTGAGAATGAGTGGAAAAATGTGTTCATATTATCTTCGTCGATAGTCTACGGAACTTTCGACAGAACTTTTTAACTTGAAACTTCCCGTGTTTGACGTTACTAGAGTGTCGTCAAGATTATGCATTTTCATGAGCAAGTTGCTCATACATTTACTACCAAAGACGTTCGAGAAGGGCACGGATCGGTAGCAAGGATCTATTCTCGGGAGGGTTTAAAATCAAATCTGCGGTTGAAAGCACACTCAATGATTCGGAAACGTTCCACGTATAGAAATACTGATACGGTTTAAGAAACTTTATAGTAGCAGATACGTTGATTTATAGAGTCATAAAGTATTTTCCCCATACGTTTTGATCTCGTTTTCAACAAAATTAAAAGCTCTTTTCCTTCCGTTTTTCTTGCTTTACAATAGAGCTACTAACAATAAGATCTATATAGCACTGCTAAATTGTTTGACATGTTTCGTGGTTCTAGAGTAACTAAGTTTGCGCTTGTTTCCTGGATTCTGGCATGCCCCACGGCAAGAGTATCTGTCTAGAATTTAATTGTATCGAAATGCCAAATTATCAACGGTTCTTCTTTAAAAAAATTATTGAACATTTTTTTTTTTTTTTTTTTTATTTCGTGGTAACCCAAGGAATTCGCGTTCTGTCGTTTATTATCCCGAACAGTTTCACTGTATGTAACATAACATACATCTATGTATTTATTTTTGCGTCATATTTCTTTCTATGTTAGCCTAGCAGTAGTTTTGTATTATACAAGCAAAGAAAATATTTTTGACTATCAAAAAAAATTCGTAAAAAATACTTGGAAAATAAATATAAACGAGAATCGCCGTGCGCGTTATACGAAAAGGAACGGTTTAACTGTTTGTGTTATATTTTTCTACGTGCTATAACGCGCACGTAGAAGTATCACAACTCAGTTCCTATATAATAAATTTCTTTCCTTTTATAAATTGATATTAATAACCTTTCCGTAATCAATCTTTAGTTTTACCGCGCTGTAAATAATGATCAAACTAATATCAGTAGTAATGAAAGCTGACTTGACTGAAGCTAGAAGATTTCAGGCGGCTCCCTTTTGTTCTCATTTCCTTGACGCGCTTTGCTGTATTTCAAGGGAAATTTACCGCAATGACGTAATTAATAGAATCTAAAGAGATTTAAGTTTCGTCTCCCTTCTTACTAGAACAGCGCGTTGTTACCGTACGCGAATATCTTTGTTAGGGAAATCGAGTCATGATTTCGAGTTGAACGCAAAGTTTTGCTAGGCTGGCTTTATTACGTAAGTTCATTTTGTCACGCCGAATGACGGATCGCGAGAGAAATTGGCACTTTTTGAGAGAAATGAAGGAAGACGGATTGGCTGTTAATATCCGACTACAATTTCTCCACATAGCTATATCCTTCCGACGAGTATTTGACTAAATGCTCATGCAAGGATGTTCTCGATAATATCGCTTATTCGCTAGCCAATTGTCGAGAACAAATACCGTTAATAGCACGCCTCGTGCATTGTATGCGATGCACGCGTACAGAATGCCCAAATCGAAAGTCACGCGCGTATTTGAATACCTGTATTTGGGATTGCCTCGGTCAGTATAATAACGAGCGAGAAGTAACCTCATGGGGATTCAAACTAATTTGACCCTTCTGTTTAATCTACGATGAGAGGAGGATATGAAACTCAAAATCCACATACTGTTTAAATTTCAAATAATCCTACGAAGTTTTGAAAGCGTATTTATGCATATAGTCTAAATTGTGCTTGCATTCTCGAATTTAAACTCGAATATAGATGTAATAGCGCTTGGGCCATCTCTGACTAGAATGATGAAAAATTGGGAGTTGCGCGAGAATTTATGGTGAACATTAGAGGTAGAAATGTGGGCTTCTACTATTTCTCTCAGTATTTGAATTCGAGGAAATGGTGCGATATCGGCATGCGGATCCTTTAAAATTATAGTTATTATGACATATAGGAACATCTTCAAGTTATCTCAAAGTACGAGATGGAACATAAGCGGATCCTTTTAAATACAAATCATGATTGTCTTAAATCGAAACAAAGTAATCGATGCAAAGTATAACCGAATCTTAACGTTTCCGAAGAAAATGTTACAATTTCTGAAAATATAGAAATTTTATAAATAATTTATAGAATTTATTTATACAATTTAATTATAGATTTAAATGATTATTATTAGATTATTTAGATGTAAACTTTAATTCATTTTATTTATTTTAATTAACTTTTACAATTTATAAACTGTAATATGAGTAAATTATTAATCCAAACTAATATGTATGAAGAAGCTATTAATCAAATTGTGCTATATAATGCATGTAAATAATATCAATTAATCATATTAAATATTAAAGCAATATGTTTAATATAGATCGTTTAATGTAAGATGGTTTAATATCATTTCGGAAATAGTATCTTTTTTGCACGATTATATTAAAAAGCTTGATTCATCTTTTATTCAATTCATGATAATATTATTTATAAAAAACGAAAGTCTGCAAAAATATATGGCATTGAAATACTTGTCGCATAAAGTGGTCGAGTTCTATTAAAATAATTTAATATGATTTGTAGCAAGTCAATGCAACTGATAATTATTGTTGAAAATTTTTATTTATTTCAATAAGACATGAATATCACCTTAAATATTCAGAGTCTGAGAATCAGCTAATTATTAATTACAACTCAAAAACAGTGCCAATGTTCTATATTTAATACAATAAAATAGACATCAGATTTTGAAGAGAATTTCTATTTTTTGATTAACGTACTTTTTTATCCTTTGTGCTATACGATTGAACATTCAATAAAGGAAAGTTCAATTTGTTTTTCAATTTACGTATTCTTTTTCAGCAGAATGAATTATCACACTATAGAGATGGGTAAACTAGTTTTTGTAATTCCTATTATGGTGGGAAAATATAGATTATTGTTTTTTTATGAATCTTAATAAGAAAATACACTTAATATGCGCATATTGCAAATATCAAGTTTTAAATATCAATAATAGCTGAATGAAAAAGCTCTTCCGTCACTCTTGCTTAATAACTAGTGATGCAATTTGTTACGTTAGAGAGAATTATTTAATATCTCCTGTGCATTTTAAATTTAATCCAATCGTAACGTAATCCTGCGCGAGTGTCAGATTTAATCTTAAGAATCAACCAAGACCACGTCTTTAAAGACTCTCTCATTTTTATGGATGGAAATGTTGGTTTATCTTGGATTTAAAAAAATATATAATTATCTCTTTTTCTACTTCCTTTTTAAATTTTTTCAGAAATCTCAATATTTGTTGAAGTTAAAAATGATTTAAAATCGTCTTATGATTTCACGTATAGTGTAGAGAAAAATATGAAACTTTTGTTTACTTGGGAAAATGTGCTTTTTCATTTTTCCTGCATTTTTACAATAAAGTAGACCAATCTAAGAAAAACCGATGTAACATTAACAAAAACTTTGTTCTTTCGTTATACTAAACAAAACACTTGAAAGGGGTTTTTAAATAATCACATTATCTCCGAGATAGCATTAGAATTATTATAATATTCTTTGTGGGATATAAAACTTAACTTTCTTGAGTCACTAAGGGATATGTATTATTATTTAATGGCATTTTCCATTTTTCATGCGTGCTGCAAAGGAAAAACTGTCGTAACCTATCTGCGAGCGGGATCATGAAAAATAATATCTGTCATACACGACACACTCGACTCGTTAATTCAATGCACAAGGTGCGCGACCGACTTTGTTCCAAAGCTCATGGCGTCAAACATCGATCATCGATTCGTAACACACATTCGTGACACACGCCGTGTCGGAATATACTGCGATATGCAGTGAGAGCGTAACTCGCAAAAGTCGTAGAGTGCCGTCTTTGTAAACGTCACTGAAGTCGACGAGATTCAAGAAGTAGAGCGATAATAAATCAAAATCACAGGATAATATCACAAAAAAATACAATCACTCGAACAGAGACGTTACCTCATGCTTATGCAATCATAGATCATCGATAGATCCCTCCGTGTTGCTCGACGCACTGTATCACACACACACTACTTACTGAGAGTAAGCGTCTGTCACCACTACGTTTTTTTTCGCGTTTTTTCGGTCCGATCACATGTGGTAAATAATCACTGAGGTGACGCGTATGACTGAGGCTGTATATATAACCGGAATAAAAAAAGATTGTACGTAATTATGCCGTATGAAAACATTGAATCGGAGCACACGTGGTACCGCGACGTGCGTCCACGGTAGACTGGCGCCTGCTTGTTCGTCTGGCTCGTCCCTGACTCTCCCTACTGCCTGCCTGGTTGGCTGAATGGGGCGCCTGGCGGGGCGGCTGACTGGATGACAGCGAGCGTACCCCTTACCCAAGTGTCAAAGTGACCTTTCTTAGCGATGCTTAGCAGCGAGTGTTTACGATGTGTTCGCGATGTAATTTGTTCTTTTTATGTACATCGGGTTTTTCGCAAGATTTGCATCATTTCAGATACGTGTTCTCCGGTGAATGTACGCGGACCATTTTTTGTCGATAAGAGAAAAGTTAAATATCAAGGGTGGGAGGGTTTCTTCGCTTCACATTATTGAGTTTTTAGCATTAAAAATGCGTTTTCGCTCGAAAGCTTTAATTTTAAATTCTTTATACGTAAAATATGTGTTTAATTAATTACGTAAAATATCTTCTTGTATCTTAGTTATGTCTAGTAGTTAATTAATTGTTAATTCATTACATATTTTTTTATTTATTTGTATTTTTTAAGCTTAGGTCACGCTCTAAGATGTTTAATTAAATTAATATTAAATAATTCCGTAAATATGGCTCATATAAATTAAGTTCTCATAAAGAAAAGATCTCAAAGTCAATAAATATACTCTTAAAGTTTATTTTATTACACTTTATAAGTTTATTCCTGATAAAATATATACTTAATTATTTTTCTTTTCTAGAAAATGGAAACACAATTTTTTTTTTAAACAGAAATATTAAATTTAGCAAATTAAAATTGTATAACAAAGCATAAGATTTTTGTAGAAAAGTTTTAATAGAAGAGTTCGATTGAAATATTATAGTGACTTGATTTCTTATTTTTTAAATTGAATTGGGAGATTTGTGTGTCTGTCGTGGTACGAGAATTGGATTTGAGATTAAAAGAGGAAGTTTGCTGCATAATGAGATAAAATTTTTCACTTTTTCTCAATGCTTAATTTATCATTATTTTTAAATAAAAAACAGAAAATATAAAATAGATTCATATTTTTGCTAATAATGCTATAATATGTAAGATCGGAAATTATGCCAGCAGTTAATTACAATTCTTCATAATATACGCTTACGTTGCTCGGTTCACAACTCGCGCTAATTTTTCAACTTGAACAAGGTATTTAGCTGTCTGTCTCGCGTCAGTCAAACTCCTCGTTACACCGTTATCCCTTGATAGCTGCGCCTTCATTACTGTGATAAGCTTTGTTGGGGGGTCCGTGCATGATCATTTCGAAATACTTTGCCTTCAACTCGCGAGGATATTACCTTTTCGAATGAAAGTGGTCGAGCATATATATAAGGTAAAATAGTATATCGATTACAAAGAATTGCTGTCGCATTGCCGCATTATATGATTTCATGTGTTCTTTTCATCTCAACTATTGAAAAACTTAATAAAATTAATTTAATACGTAACGCGACCAATATAATTCCTATCACTTGAACATTTATATATATATATATATATTATTATTATTATTATTATTATTATTATTTACATCAATTTTGGTACACTTTCAACTTGTACGTTTTACTATCTAATATTTTAATTGATTTTATTATTTATTTCTTAAATTTAATATCACACTTTCAGCAATGTAACAAACGATCGAATTAGCTTTAAATTGTTAACTACATAAAATGAAAAGGATTCAAACATGACTTTTAAAACGCGTGTATAAATTAAAATCTTATGTGTTAAAGTTTAAAGTGCACTTTTCGAAATTTAACGGCATATTAATAAATCATTTAGGAATTGAACTACTGAACGCGCGACTTAGGGCTTTTATTACTTTCAAAAGTAATCAAGACGAAAAGTACGACTGTGTTATTTAGAAAGTTCGACTCTAGTGAAAACTAAAGCCTTTCGTCGTTAATATTGAATCTTGTGCAGCAAACGAGAGTTGAATATCTCTTTTTAATGCTTTGTTATTTATTTTGTTCAAATAAAATTCTACATAGTAATAAAACTTTTATATTTGAAAAGTAATTTTTATTGAATTGTTATTTTCATTATATTCGTAAATATTTTAAATTTATATCATTAATTATATTATTATTAGAGCTTTTCCTAAAAGTTGTGTAAAATTCAATCTAAAAATAAGATTTTGCATTAATAAGTATGTAATAAACTGTATAAAGCCACGATTATCATAAAATTCTAGAGTTTTTATAGTATAATATTTTAATTATAGCATAATCTTTGCTAACAAAGTAAAGTTTTGAACTAATCTAGAGCTCTCTCTCTCTCTCTCTCTCTCTCTCTCTCTCTCTCTCTCTCTACTCACAGTCTTTTAGAAGTTGATTGGGCTTGTAAATCGTATCGTTCATATCGTCAAATCAGTGCAAAGTGCTCAAGTTGTGTTCATTCCGGAACGCTCCGCCTTTCACTAGCAAAGCTGCAATGCTATGCTTTGGAAACGTTTCGACTGCTCGTGTTCTGCTCTAGTTCGATTTCACGTGATACATTATCGCCCTAAGACACGCTTTAGCAAAACGCAGATTCCACATCGTACACACACTTGCAAGATTCTGTTTCTACATATACATATATCCTCTTAAAGTCATGACACTGAATGAAAAAAAAAGTGAATTCTGTTTCTCTAACAAGACGTATTTATGTATATCGTCTATATCTTATAAAATCAATAATTCGAATGTTATAAAGTTAATATAAATTCTTCAACAGCTTGATCAAACTAAATATTTATTAAGTACTTTAATTAAATACATATTTATGAAATACTTTGTGTATGAACGCTTGACACATATCCGACGTTGTTTTTGAATAAACAGAGAAACAGGCTGCTTTTAAGTATCCTCTTAAATATGTAAATATATTCCACTTTCAAAGTTACTCGCATCATACCGTTCAGAAGAATATGAATATGGCAAAGTAGGCTATAAGTTGGATTATGTTTAAAATTATCTCCACATTTATGCTAATATTTGTGAAGTGTTATACAGCCTTGCATCGCAAGTATACTCGTGTAGATAAATAGATTATACAATATAAAAGAGTATCGTGAAATTAAACGCTTTCTAAACTTTGTTGTGTGCTGCATGTTTGATAAGAGCATATTTTACATATTCTGCATATATCACGTCTTGTAGAATGCAACAGTGAATCACGTAATTCTCTGTCGGACATGCCGCCATTTATCTGGAGTATGGCGTTATGGTAATTCTAGTGATGTGCAGATCAGTGCTTGTTGAGACGTTGAATGAGCTTTCAACAGGAATCAAATAGTTCCGTACAAATGTTCTGTCCTTTAATAATTTAATCCAATTATTAGGAGTTTGAGGAACTTTAGTCAACCAAAACTATTTTACAACTGTACGAGTGCAAATTGTTTATATGAGTTCGAATTTGTACGTAATATATATAAAAAAAATATTCAGATATAAAACATAAAAATATCTATAAAATCATCTTTATAATCTGTTGCATAAAGCATTCGCCTGGCATGCTAATTTTCTTTTTATTTTTTACGGTACTTGAATTGTCATTTTCACTTTGTACTTTGTAGGTACCTCTTCAGGAAAGTCTGTAAGCGAAATCGTATTTTCAGACAAAAGTAGTACGATACTATTGATCTTTTAAACAAAGTTTTCCGCCACGATATATAAAACTTATTTAACAGTTTTCTTATTTAACATAATTGTTAAATATAATTTTTCTTATGTAACATAATTGCTACGTGCATACTACGCCAATCCTTTGCAATTATCAGTATTCTCTTCGACATGCTTCTTAGACATGTGTTGAGTCTCTACGTTAAATATGTAGATAGCTCCAGTCTATATCTGTCACGCGTATCTGTCTAGACACAAATACACATTATACGCAATATCTGTTCTTTTAAACTAAAGTATTGAAATATATCGTGGCACAAAAATAAAGATTTTTAGTGTTATCAAATTATTGCACATCAATAATTGCAAATATTGCAAAAATGAAAAATATAAGCTTTTATTACTTTTCAATTGCATATAGAGATTTTTGTAAAGAGAGATTAATGAAATATTGTTCTACGTGAATCATCTGTAATAATTAATTAAATCTCATACTTTGGGTGATTCATGCCATTACTGATGAATATGTGAAACAAAGTTGACAGTATACAGAAATGCGAATTATGGGGCAGCACTTGAATAAAACGATAAACGGAATGAATTCACATTTCAAATCTGACAGATAAGCATTAATATAGAAGCGGATTGTGAAAATGTGCGTCAACGTTGGGTGGAAATTAAGCGACGGAAAGATCTGTAAGCTAAACGCGGTGGCAATATTTTTCTGCGATACGCACACTCATACGTCACGAATACGTGGATGTGTCGCGCGCGCGATTCGCATTCCGCCGCCATATATTTTCGAGTGTAACGTACGCGCGCGAGTTACACACGCGCACAAATATCATCCGCAAGGACTCCCATTAATTGTGCCCCGGCTATCATCGTCATTCGAACGTGCTCACGCTGTTCGATCGCCTATTTGTCACCCGCCGATTTGCGAAAATGATCGAAATCTGCTGCGCGCAAGCTTGTCAACTGCGATTTTCAATAGCGTGCTTTTGCAAAGAGCGAAAAAACAATGTTCGCTTATAGTGCAGAAAAAAATTTAATTCGCATTTGAACTCGCTCTTTTTTTTTCCCCCACGAGGTTACCCTAAGTGTCGGCGTGCGGAAATTTCGCTGACGTTATTGTTTGAAGCGGCAGTTGAAATCAACGAAATGTAATATGCATGCTAATCGCGAATACGATATTCCGTGTGCACCATCAAGGCAGAACGTGCGGATATGTTGCCATAATTAAACATTAGAATTATGTAATAAGTAACATTCTCTCTCTCTCTCTTTTTCTCTCTTTTTTCTTTTTTTCTTTTCTTTATATTAAATTAAATTAACCGAACTGCTATATATTTTTTTTACAGAATTGATAACTCAAAAAAGATGTGTGTACTCCAAAATATTTGAATCTTGATATGTTAAGAAAATGATGAAAAATAGTATTCAGAAAATTATTGAATCTAATAGTTATTTATAAGTAACAAGAACAGATACAAGATATTGATTATTATTTTTTTAATTATTTTTAATTTAATTAAATTTTCGATTGGAGGCAATTTTTGTATTAAGACTATTGTATCTTAAATTCCTTATTTAAAATTTATAATACTTATTTAGTAATATGTATTTATTAAATATTATTTATTAAATTATTAATTATTAATTATTTTTATTAATTTTGCCTACCTTAATATGCAAATACTATATTATGTTATGAAAGATAATTTTAATTTGCTAACTTTACATAACATACGCTGCGCGGTGATAGATATTTCATTAATATTAATTGTTGTTGCGTGCGATGTTATAGCACTAATATATTTCCTTCAAAACTGAAATTGATATTTGATATTTAAGCGCGTTACCAGAAATTGTGCCCTGTTTGTTGGTTCAAATATTAATACTCGTTTCCAGCAGCGATCAATATCGACTAGTTATTTTCTTCACATATTATTTTCTTCATGCATAAACTAGCAATCAATTAATAAATTATCTATCCGTTAAAATTGTCTATCCATTATTAGATATATTTCATAATTTATTTATTTTTTTTTTTTCACAAATATTTTGTATAAGCAGAAATTCATCGTTTACATGTGTATTTGTAAAGTTAGAGCTATAAATACTTAAAGAAGTATATAATTACCCTGTAGACATCTCTTTAAATTGAAGAATCTTTTGGTTGACGTGTGAGTTTTCTTCAATTTGTTCTTTGTGAACATTACTCTCTTTTATATATATAAAGCTATTAAGTCTTTTGCGTATATTGAATACGAGGCGGTTTGCATACTTTAGAATACGAAAGAGAGAAGCAAATAATAGAACTATGACTATATTACAGCACGAAGAAAATAAGAAAAGAACACGGGAACAGGAAAGCTTGTACTTAAGCACTGTACTATCTGCTCTTTCAACTTGGTTGTCGCCTTTTCTTTTTCTCTTTGCTACAAGCAACTGACTGTGTAATTTTGCGATCGCATCGTAGCGCGCTACACGTCGCGCTACGCTGAGAACTGTAGAATATTTACGAAAATAGTCTTGCGAATAAACACATAATATTGCCCGCTAAATTTTTAAAATTTTACTTAATAGATAGAAATAATAATAAAGTAGGGAGATAAGGCAATCTTGAAATAACACAAAAGTCTTGATAATTTTTATTTTTGTGAAACAATAAATATCTCGCGAAAATTTTTCATTGTCAGATTTATTATTTAAATATTGATCTTTTTTGTATTTCTATAAATTTAAATATAAGTAGATTGACAATTACATTATGAAATGACTATTTCTTATTCGTGAAGGTATTTAATTTCTCTGAAGAAGCTATCGAAAATTATATTTAAATTTATAATTGAGAACTCTATGATAGTAGATATGAATGTACATACATGATAGTAAAATCAGATAACTTTTTTATTAAACGTTAATCTTTTTTGAAAGAAAGGAAAGCGTCTCATTTACAAATGAAAAAAATAGCAAATCACGATCTTATGTTCGATCGATGATATTGATGTTCTTTGTCGATTCCGTATGCAGAGGGTAAACAACAGATATAGAGCACTATTTTAATAGTATTCCTGGAATGAAATTAAGCTAAATCTTTTATCATTTTATTCTCGATGAATAATTATCAAGAGATTAAAGATTAAGGATTGAAAATTTTTAATCTTTAATTTATGATATCTTTATAATTATTATTCGTCGAAAAAAAAAAAACTAAACTACTAAAGAATTTTTCGGCCCGATTTAATTCTAGAAATACTTTATATGAATAGTAGTGCTCTAACTTTTGTTTACACCTTGCATGCGATAATTCTAGTAAATTGCGCGAAACGGATCGCATATAACGCATTACATGGCATGGCCGGCGGGCAGTGAACGACTGAAATCCCAGCGTCGATAACACATGTACGCATATCTCCAACCTGCACGCGTTTGCATCAACATTTTGGGGGCGATGTTTCCGGTTCGCTCTTACCCTCCCCCCCCTTCCCTCCCCTCCCCCCCAGCTCGACTCCTGGATATGCATGAGAGAGTTCACCCGGGGTGAAATTTCGGCAAGACTTAAGTACTCGGTGCGCAATCTCTGTGTTGTACAGTCTCGAGGGTTACGTATAATCGCCGCCTATCTGCACGTTCCCCCCTGCGCCCCTCTCTCTCCCCCGCTAATTTTAGGTCATCCGCCACCGGCGCCCGGTCGTCCTCCTTCCATCCATTTATTTACCCTTCCGTTGTCTCTTCTTCTATCCGCCGTTTCCACATTTCCGTCCCTCCTTTCTTACATCGTGGGATAATACGATATGCGCACAGACACGTTGAGCGCCGTTAAATTTGCATTCTAGCAATGAAATATGCATTTCCTGTCTTCGCACGACGACGACTCGCGCATTCGGCGCATTACGTCAGCTGCTTTCTATTAATTAGCGTTGCGAACGGTGCATTCCGTTAGGAAAGGCGCTTGTTATAGCACGTGACGCAGCTTGCCGTCATTTTGAACGTAAGAACGAGAGAATAGGTCGTACGGAATTGTCGTTATCCACTCTGGCCGGATTAAATAAATTACGAGCGAGGATCGTTGAACGTTTCCGTCGTGCCTACGTGTAGTGGAGAAACGTCTACCACTTTGCTGCGGTTAGGGTACGAAATGGTCGCCGTTAATGGCGGTTAAGTAACGTTCGTGGTGAGTCTCCGTTTAGTGAGAGAGGAAAAAGCGATGCCGCTAGCAGATTAGCTAGCTTGACTTTCTCTTTATATCTTTAAAATTTTCAATGATGACATATAACATTAAAAGACTTAGATTATTATAAGACTTCTCTTTAAATCGATATAATTACAAAGTTTTTCGATCAATTTTATCGTATGAATTTTCATAAATTTTTTTACACGTTGAAAATGTTTTTATGGAAATATCAATTTAAAGAATTTTAGACAAATATATTTTTCTCTGTGTATGTTTTTGCTCTAATTTATTTTATACAATATTTTATGAGATCCAATTAATTAGATAACAATTAACAAAGGGGACTGAAAAATAATATTCCAAATCGATATCAGTTGCAACAAGTAAAATAAAATCCCGCGACGTATATCGCGTACAAAACACTAGAAACCGTAATGGGGCGAATGTTTTCCTACGACGATGCAATTTTTTTATGACGGGATAAACGAACTTTCGTACAATGTCTACGTCGACTAACTTCCCGGCGACTCGTTTACAACGGGCGGAAAGTTTTCGCTCGCGTCTGCGAAAGTGTCTGCTTCGAAAATTCGTACGGCGAACGAGCCTCGCACTTTCCAACGGGATCTGATTTTCCGACGTGGTCAGACCAAGTTCGTGGATGGCATCTCAAAGGGACACCTAACTCATTCTCGCTTGCGCGTCCACCCGCGCTTAGAACTCTGTCACTTACGAGTTTAAGATAGACTAGTTTGTGCCGTACCAACGATCTGCTCGGTTGGCAGGATTCGTGATGAATGACGATGTGCTTCCAGTTTTATTAGATACACTCGTGAAACACGATACTGGGTCGCTCGTTAATTGTCTCTGGTTATTGCCTTTATATTAGATTATGACGTCAAAAGCGAGAATTCTCTCTCTAAAACTATTACTTCTGATATTATACATCGAAATTGATATGTTACTTCGCGCTCTGCCTGTATAATGATTTTTATCCTCGTGTGTAATCACATTTACACAACAAAGATGCATAATGTGGAACATTTATTGCGAAGAAGCCAGTGGTGATGTAATAAAATATTTCAAAGTAAAAGAGAATTTTTTATTAAAAATTAATAAATTAAAACAGTAAATTAAATGATTAATGAAAGAGGTAGTTACATTAAATTTTAACACACATTTCGACACTACGTCTCTTTTTTCGTTTATTTCCATTTATATTAACATAAAAGATATTATGTTAACCTTTAATATTGCTTTCAATACTGTTATTCGAATGAATAAATGTTAAATTAGAATGCTGTCCTTTATTTTGCAATATTTTTGGTTTTTATATTCGTTTATAACAAACTTTTAATTTGTTAACTTTTAGTAAAAAAAAAAAGTAGTAACGTTAAAAGAAATAAAAATATATAGGAACCAATTATATATTAATTAATAATAATTACTAATATAATTAATTATAAATTAAATAAAATATTACATTCTTCAAATTGATTTCGCATAATTTATTTGACGAATACAGAAAAAATTATTTTGTTTTTTTATAATCTAAGATTTCTTATAATACACATACTTATTTTCTGTTTTAATTTATTATTTAGAAAATCTTGTCAGTTGATAAATGATGTTGCAAAAAGATTTCCGTAAAAATTATTGCCCCGGTAGTACGATACGACACGGGATTATCATCGTTTCGAGTAGACGTTCTCTTTCGTTACGTGCGCATCGCGATACGAGCGTCATATTCAGTGAGATGGGGTGCCGTCGCCTTCACCTTTATATTATCCTAGTTTTCGGCCTCCTGTCAAGTAGTTCGTGCGCTCGCTGTCGTCGCCTGTTGGGCCCGAGAATTTTACGAGGTAACGTCACTACCACCACAAGGAAGCCGGGATTATGGAATGCAGTCGTGAGATTTAGCGATGCCAAGTATACGTACGTGCATGTGCCACGTATAGCCTGGTTGTTAAGTCCCATGGGGGGATGCCACGAAGTGACAGCTTCAGACCGCAATTTGCTTTAGACATGACGAAATAAAGTATAAGAGCACATATATGGAATTTTAGTTTTATTTTTATGTCTCATTAATTTTTCAGTTTTGCGATTATATTTGTGATTTTAGCGATATTAGTGACTCTTAAGTTATAATTAAGTTATAATTATGTTTTCTACTTTAGATCTTGAATATATTATGAGACAAAAATCTAGAGTGAACTAAGATTACAATTAATTAAACCAACAAAAGTTTGAAGAAATCTTAATCTTCTGATTAAATAAAGAGATTTATTTTTCACATGCATCATGAGAACACTCCGATAATTTTATATCGATTCTGGAAGTTGATGTTATATAAGATCTACCTTAAATTAAAGAGGAGAAAAGTATAATTATTTCCTACTTCTTATATTACTATTATGAGTGTTACAATTTACATAAATAATTGATCCACGTAAATAATAAAATATAATTTATGCACGTTGTACAAATCATGACCTGATCATATATTTGGCTATATAATTATATGATCTTATATCCATTTTTTCTCGATGCAATTACCTTTGCAATTTTAGTGATATTAATGACTTTTAAATTATAATTGATTGTTTTCTTTTTTAGGGCCTGCGTACGAGTATTTTCCGAGGGGAAAAATGGGTACGTAATTATTATTTTGATTTGATTTAATAAGTAGTAAGTAAAAATTCTGTTTTTAAAAACATATATTGCGGTGTGTTACACAAACTTTATTTGTTGTTGCTAGATAGGCTAAATTATCAATTTTTAAATTGCCTGTAAAATTAGCAGTCAGACATCTTAGCTCTTAACTTGTATAATCTAATTCTAAATTATTAATATCATATTTACAAATAATAAATAAATTAATAAATAGATATGTTAAAAGTGTTATATCACACAAAACTCATATCAATTTATTACGATACATATAATAGTATCTGCATATTTTATTTTCTCTCTTCTGATCAAATGCAATTACATATTGATTATTTTGCACATAAAGAGATATTTTCGAGCTTTTAATAATAAAACAGATATATGCATATATATCGATAATTTACAATATTATATACATAAATAACTATTATAAAATTTTACTGAATGTTCCTCTTTAATTAAAATTAATAAGGTACATTTGTATGATATTTTCGGTTTTATTTTGAAAATACTATAGAGCAGTTAATTATTGTACAAAAATCATAAATTTATATTGGAATTTTTGATGGATGTATAATTTGAGAATTCGTATTATTACGTATAATTTATAATATTTATTTTTATTATTTACATATCTGTCCTAAATTAAAATATGATATATTATATGTATTTTATTAATTAAAAAGATATATATATATATATATATATATATATACATATATACATATATATAATTATAAAAATAAATTAATTATTAATATTTGCATAAGTATATCCGTATGTCATGAAATGCGATTCAATAACGTATTAAATTTTAATAATCATATTTGATGTTGCATATAAGTTTGAAATAGAAAAGAATAAAATATTATATTAATCTATATTTAATAATAATAATAATTTTTTTATGCATTTTATGTGATATAATGCTTTCTATTCATCTTATTATTTGTTAAAGAAGAAATTAGTTAAAAAGTAAAAAAAAAAAAAAAAAGCAGTTCTTTGTGTCTATCTTGACATTTATTTCTTCGATAAAAATTAGCACCTTCTCAAAAATTACAATCATTAATGGATCCAATTACCATTATGAATAGTCTATTCGTAAATACTCAACAGGGCATCGATTTAACTGCATCTTTTACGATTTGCAATTAAAGAAATCTCCGAATGCTTAACATTGTCTCGATGCCACTTTATTGGATAATTTTCGAATTTTACTGTCCATCGCTGCGAGTTTAAAATAAATAAAGATCTGTAGAATAATTCACGAGTGTCGTAAAAATGGCGCTACATTAAAAGGCTGCTTCAGTATATCTATATGCGCCAGTTGCCATGAATAATTGAAAAGTTACGTTAGAGTACATCGCGCGGCGAGATGCATCGCTCCTGATGACAAATTAGTCGGCTCCCTCTCTGGGCATTCTGCCCACCCTCCGACAAAAATGGCCGAATGTTTCGTAGCAACGCCGCGAGCGTCGTAATTCACCGTACTATTTGATGATCCTTTTGTAACGTTGCGACTTTCTTAGAGAATGGAGCGTATATACGAGAGAAAGAGAGAGAGAGAGAGAGAGAGAGAGAGAGAGAGAGAGAGAGAGAGAGAGAGAGAGAGAGAGATAGAGAGAGACCAGATCTGACTTTCAGATCTTCTCTCCGAGAGGGGGCGGCGCGCGAGCTTAACCATCCTGCCATAAATTACTGACCTTGATACATTACCACATGGTTGCTCCACTGAGCTCTGCATCTACCATCGTCTTTGATATATGTATATACTGTATCCTCGCGCAACCGCATGCATGTGCATGTATGTGCAACATGTACGCGCGCCTAATGTGCACGTTTATGTGCGATAATATTAATATTTCTAAAGACAAACTCTATCCGAACTCCTGTAAAACTGTCCGCGAACGTTAGAAACTATTGGATGTTGACGTTTACGATGTTACATATAATGCAGGATACTTTAATTGATGACCAAGCGCGATTATGTTTCACGCGTCGTAAGAACTTTTCATATTAATAATTTAACAATACTTGCGATTTGATTTTTTGCAACGATCAGTAAGAGAAAAATGGAATAAATGCGCCCGTGCGTGTGTACGAATTCATAATTATTTCCTTTTGTTCTTTTTATATATAAAATGAGGAGTAAAAACTACCATAAAAAATTATGATATGAAAAGTTTAATATTGCAAAAATATGAGAGTCTAAAAAGATTTTCAATGTGTTTTTATTAAATATATATTATATAATTTTAAAGTTTATTATTATATGAGAAAAGAGAGATTTTCTAACGAAATTTTCCATTGAGTCGATCTGAGAAATATATCAACTTTTCCTTTTAGTATAAAAAATAAATTGAATTAAAACTTAGAAAAGAGAGAGAGAAAGAGCAAAGAGGATACAGTGATAAACCGCATCAATAATGAAATCAATGATATTAAAGGGAAAATAAATATGCCAAGTTTATTGTACGGATATTTCCAATCTTTCAATGAATGAGCAATTAATGAAACATCAAATGCTTCGTTGCAAATAATTTACCGCGCTAAATTAACAGTTATATAAAGACTAATATCCATATAGAGACTGTAATATTACATTTGAAATTATCTTGCTGTGCGTGACGTAAAGAAAATTCGCATGCAATATATATACATAATAATTTGTGCGCCGCACAAATGTAATTATAGTAATGGATAAACTCATGAGTAGAATGCGCGTGATTTTGTGTGTAGCTTGGTAACATGGTTTGCACTGAAGCGAATTTGAAAATTCTGGTACCGTAAAAAAATGCGGTAGAACATGTCGGAAAAATTTTACGCAAACGTAGGCTAAACTCGGGTGTAACGAAACGTGACGCGTTTACGATGCAACTACGACTTGATATACGTCACCTCTATTTTGTACGTGGGTATTGTAGAAATGTGTGTTACTTGATATTTTACAGTACGTATGCACGTACATCGCGCGAAAATAGTATTTTGCATGAGCATAACTGCGGGAGCCTCGAGGGCAGTTAAAAAAACACATCTAGATTCTGACACTCCAGGGGATGATGGCCTGAATCAATTTCTGTTTTAAATTACAAAACTGTCTGCCCGCGAGGATTCAAACAATCCTATACTATAGACAAAAAGTGCATATGTTGAATAATACGAGTGGAGAGGGAAATATATGTAATAATAACGTTCTTTTTTTTTTTTTAGATTATATAAAGTGCCATGAATTTCAAAGAACCGATATTGCATTTATGAGGCTAAAAAAATATCAATATTCTTTTTGCATCTTATATTCGGGATAAACACATCTCAAGATTTTCGGCGTAAATTATGTTCAAATATTTAGAAAGAGTAAAGTTTTGCAGAAAAGTAACTGATGCGTTGATATATATTTTGACGCGAAAAGATAGAAATCTTCGAAACTAATACAGTAGGCATCAGGCTTCGTATGTATACCGTACTTCGGATATATATATATATATATATATATATATATATATATATATATATATATATATATATATATATATATATATATATATATAGAAAACAACATATGCGCGCAGATTCACAAATGTGTCAGGCGCACGTATGCATATACATATGTCGCGAGTGGCCATGTGTGTGGCTGCGAATTTCCATCCCAACGATTCAATTTCTCGACGATAGCGTCGCCGTCTACCATTGATGCTTCACTGCGCGCTGAAAAAAGTACTCGTGTATATATATTTATGTGCAGGTGTATATGTGAAGGTTTTATACGCATCCAAACCCGTCGCTACTTTGCATCTCGCCCTACAAAATGAGTACAGATTAGCGATATTAATAATTATTATTAATATCGACGATATTAATAGTTGATCGATATTATAAGAAATGAATAATTTATTTCTATTTGCGAGGCAGTCTATATTTCAGATTGATATCGTTATACTTGGCACGTAGTAATAGTGCTATGTAAAATAATATATTTTTTTATTAAGTTTTCATTTTTAATTATTTTTTAAACGTCCAAACTAAAATTTCGCTAAAGTAATTATATTATTTAAGTTGCTATATATTTAATTCTGGAAAAGATTAAAAATTTATTAAAAATATCTTATTGATTGAATATAATTTACGTTTATAGTGTCCAACTAATATAAAATGTCAAGCTGTTATTGAATATTATTAATAAACTTTGTGATAAGATAAAAATTATTATATAAATAATTTTTAATTTATCCATTTATGAACGTTTCACAAAAGCCACCCTCTGCTTGGCAACTTTCGACGGTCCTGATCGTATCAACGCATTCGTGCATACGTGTATTAGTGCGCGAGGGGAGAAGAAACAGTTTTAAATTAAACTACGGCCAATTCCAATTTGATCTCGGACCCGCGGATTAGCAGACGCCTGTCGAATGCAAGGACGTTTACAGGAGATAGAGGATGATTACTGCTCTCTCGCGTCCCTCCCTTCGTGTCGACCGACGTCCCGCATAGGAACTGTTTTGCGAATCGAAAGGATATTAACAGTATGTGTTGTGTCTGCTGGAAATTATGTCGTTAGTCGTGTTACGTATCGCAAAAACGTCGTTTCTTTTTTTATCATTTATATCGTATCGGAAACATTAATACAGTTGATACAGAAGCAGCCATTAATTAAATCCAGAAAATCTTTAATTACGGTGAGTTGATTTTCCACAAAGATACGGAACAAATATAATTACGGATAGAGTAAGAATCGCGTATTTTTCATAAATATATCCACGCGATACAGGATTTAATAGAAAAATCATAATCGTGTGCGTAGGATTATTTTTTGTTTATATGACGATGGAAAATAGTAAGATTTATGCTTTATGCTTTGCGCTTGAAAATGATGCTTCAATTAATAATTCGCTGCTGAGAGTTGTAATTAAACTAATTTTGATTAATTTCTCGCAATGTTGAAACTTCTCGAGATTAGAGTTTGCTTTCATATCAAGCTTGTTTATATGAGACGGAGGTGTTTGAATAATAAATGAAAAGTATACTTTCTAATATTATTTAAACACAACTGTCATAATTACTTTCATCATTTCTTTATCAGAAATTATTTTATCAGATTGTAACAAAGCATTACAATAATGCATTTGTTTCATATTTTACGTCGATAATATATATAAATAAAATTAATAATAAGAAAAAAAATATTATTAAAAAAGAACTATATACAGCTGTCAAAAGTTAATACATCTAATATATTTCGAAATTTTATTATAAATTTGATATTGTGTACAGCATTCTTTTAACCTTTTAAAATATAAAATTTAATAATTAATTTATAAGTTAAAGTAAAGATTTATTCTGTAGAATTAAAATTTTTATGTATAATCGCTATAAAATTTTTTTGTGGCACAGTAATTATAAAAAAAGTTAGTTCGATATAATATTTACGACATGGAGATATTTTATAGGGCAAAACTTTACTTTAACTTAAAAATTAATTGTATTAATTTTATTTTTAAAGTACTAAAAATGCTTTGTGTGCAGTATTAACCTTTGACGTAGCTGATTGGTATAGTTCCTCCTTGAATTTTGAATAGAATAATTATAAATCATATCTAATATGAATAAGTCGCGAAATCTATATTTAAAATAAAATTTAGTCTTGACAGTAACATTACACATTTAAAACGTCTAGACATTTGTTGCATGATATCCATTATAAATCGAATTGCCGATCGCACTTTACTTTAGATATAGGTGCAATTTAGTCGACATTACTTATTTCGTAGGCAGGTATACGAGGCAGCTGTTTCACCGTCGCAGAGCAGTGCACTGCCGACATTTTCTCTGAATAGCCGCCTATCCATTCGGCCGTAAGTTTAGATTTATGTAGTAGCGGTATGCTAAATGGAAAGTCGGATGAAGATTTGCCTCGTGATATATGACAAAAACCTGATTTCTCATTCACATACGCCGATATATGATACAATACAGAAATTATAATCTTTTGCATAATAAATTATAATTGATAATTTATATGATATAGAATTCTACTTTAATTAATGAAATAAATTAATTTTATTGGAAATGTGTATGTGTGTGTGTATATTTGTGCGTGTGATTAATCTGTGATAAACCATATTTCATTATACATAACAGCAGTAACATTATTACTGTTACTGCATTCGCTGCGCGGTCTCGCTACTGCATTGTTATTTCATCAGGATTATTAACAGCAAGAAGGATTATAGGGAATTACACTAACAATAAGAGAGACGCGTACGAACTCCATTCGATTGAGCAATTCGCCCGATATGATTCACATTCGCACTCGGTTCACGAAAAAAAAAAAAAAAAAAAAAAAAAAGAAAAAAGAAAAAAGAAAAGAGTGGGTTTTGTCGCAGTTAATAATAAGTCCACGTGCGCTGGGCTTATTGATACGTTAAGGGCGGTGGCCGTTACAAGTATCACGGCCCGAACGCACCTCGTAGAAAGCAATAACCGCTACCAACTTTTATTTCGCAGCCGCAATTCAGAAGGCGCAATAGGGCATACGGCCGGACAGCCGGACAAAGCGGAGTACACCGTACAATTTTCTCGAAACGAATGCGTCGGCAACGGAGGCGACTTCTTTTGTGCCTGGGTAACCGGTAGCCGGCGTGAATCACATTAACACGGTATTTCGCATCGGGTCGATGCAACTTCCTGCTCTCTTCTCTCTCTCTCTCTCTCTGTCTCTCTCTCTCTCTCTCTCTCTCTCTCTGTCTCTTTCTCTCTCGCTGCTCAGTCAACATCCGGTGGCTGAGGTGGTGGCCCTCCCCTCCCCCCGTCAGCGAATCGCTTTGCTCCCGTCGTTGCGTTCCTATCGCGTCCTCCCGGTGCAATTTTAACGGCGGACGTGCGCCATCGTCGGCCAAAGGATTTTCGAGTCAGTCTTTTGCATCTTCGAAAAAGATCGTGCATCCGCACTTTAATGAAAAACAGCTTTTTACATATCACGGCACAGCTCGAGACAGCGAGCTGTCATCCCACCCCCATCCCTTCGCGCCGCTTCTTTTTCTTCGGTGCTCGTGCAGATCAGGTGCATCGATTCAGTGGAGCGCTACACCTATATTCGAGCGCTATATTGTATAATGCAATAGCGAGCTAGACGATCCGACGTACCCTTTTTATGGGTTCGTTTGACAATCCTTTATCTTTGCGAGAGCCTCTCTCTATACAAGGCTCGCGCCGCCCTCTCTATACAAGGCAGTTAATAAAAATGCATGTAACGTTCTCTCGTTCTCGCGAGAACAACGACTATACAGTAATTGTGTCGTGGACGAGCAAGAGGACACAAAACAGAGTGGATACTCCCCAGGTTTTTCTGGTAACAGGATTTTATTGAATCCGAACTATTTGAGCCTTTAATTAATAGGTACGATCACTGTAGGCTGGAATACCTCGTTATTAAATTGACTCTGTACTACCTAGATGTTGTAGTTATTGATTTGCGTTATTAGTTTGCGAACGTATACTAAAGAACATACGATCAATATATTATCCAGGCAACTTGTACTTTTAATTAGTTTATTTTAGTACACTCAAAAAAATGATCTTACAACTTCAACAAAAATTTTCCAAGTGTAAAAAATTAACTGAAACAGATAAATTATTAACAAATACTGTGATACTGCATATATTTTGCACTTAATCAATTTGAATGACAGAGACAGAATTTATATCTGTACTATTAGTGTAATTTAGACGGAAAATTTTTCTATTGTCAAGGACAAGTATATTTGTGATTAATATTTGGCAATGAGATCTAAATTTTCTAGAGCTATTGCTAGAATATTGCTGCTATAAATTCTATTTTGTGACAAACTGTATTCTAACAAATACAAAAAGTAGCGATAAATTTTAATTAAGACATCTAGAAATCTATCTTCATTAGCAAAATATTTTTTTGAGTGTACATATATTTAAATTACATCGAAGGTACGGCACGATTAATTATCATTTTTTTCAAGAATGTTTTGATATATTGAATTATTCTCTTATTGAATATGACCGTATTTGATATAAAATCTACATACATAATACATATATACATTTTGAAATATGAATTTAAAAATATGTAATATGCTAAATTTAAACGTCTCGCTTTGACGTGTTTGCCATGTAATTAGATACGCGTGAATGATATTATCAATGTTATCTTGAGAAAGACTTTGCACGACTGAGGGAGTCTCATTTCAAACGACCCTACCGCATTTCTGACGCGGCTCATTCGCGCAATGAGTTGAAAGCGTTATTAGTCCGCCCCGAGAAACACGTGAAAGGATACAATTCAACCGTGATTCATGAATAGGAAAATCGGTGGAAACGTCTCGATGGTATAGAGCACTAGTGGTTTCCTGTCCGTACCATGTCGCTTGCGGTAGTAATACGCGGCAGACATCCGTGTCGCTCGAAGGAAGATGTACGATATGGAGCTCTTACTACGAGCGCGTGGCGTTGTAACCTCTGGTAAAACGGATAGTAATAACGAATACGGAGAACTATAATAATTTCCTTCAAGCGTCGTCGTATGCTGTTACAACAGTCTTTGCAAAGAATCGTTGAGATTTACATTTTATCCATTAAATTTTTATCATCAAAGGAATAATGATATTATCCGCCAGCAGTTCTCTCTCTGTACGCATTAATTTCAAATAAATATATTTTATTGTCATTTTTTTTAATAACTTTAATTTTAATTTTAATTTTTCTCGTTTTTATCATCTCGTTTTTATTTTTTAAATTAATTTTGACCTAAATTTTAATAATTTTCTTCTCGGTTTTTTAAATATTTATATTAATTTTAATTTTAATTTAAAAAATTCTTCCTTTTTATATATTAAAACTTGTATGTGAAATTAGCGTATATTTTAGATTCGATTAATTTATGTTGTATTACATTATATTGTAAGCATTTTTATTAAAAAATATTTTTCGTTCAAAATATAAAAATATACATTCAAGATCTTTACTCGATTGCTCATTAATGTGACATACGATAATGCAAAAAATCATTCCATTTATTACAACTTTTTTATACAATTATGCGTTCTAAATCATATCGCACGTACGTTATATCATTCCGGATACGTTATCGGTTTGCTTTTGCTAGAGCACATAACTAGAACGGTAATGTTACCGTCGGTGCTGGTCGGGCGGTCCTAGCAAGACAAATCAGGGAACGGATTGCCATAGAGAGGGTTCAGGAGTTGGCCGGTTGTCACAAAGCACACCGAGTGATCTATAGCTCTAATTAATGGCAATCTCCGGAGGGTCTCCTAGCTTTCCACGTGGATTTCAATTATCTCGCATCGGTCCGCCTGGGTAGTCCAGTAAACCGATTAAAGTTTTTGCGATCGGGAGCTACGAGCGCACTCCATTCGCTTTCATCTCCATTTCTCCTCCACCTACATTTCGTGCTCTCCGCTGGTATAATACTATTAAAATCCCACGTACTGCGCGTATATATGTTATATTTATATATAGCGGCTGCATAAAAAGTTTAATTAAATCCTTGCGCATTCCTCTCCTGCAGACATGATTGTCACATAAAATATTTCTTCCCTGCGACTTTTTAAGATATGAATTATATATGTTATACAATATTATTACCTCGCGTAAGAGTTTATTCTCTCGGATATATTAATCTGAAAATAGGAAAGACATCATGCATTCTAGTTGCGTTAAATTAACTTTTTTTTTTTGTTTTTCTTTTTAATAATAAAAAGTTGTTATTTGCAATTCGCATTTTTTAATATATTAAATGATGGTAGTTTTGGAGATGGGTTTTAGAAAATAATATAAAGTATTTTTCGGATTCATGTTGATATTTCAACAAGTATGATTGCCGACGCAACTACAAATGCGTCCGGACATTATTTGCGTCTACTTCTGTGACAATCCTCTTAGGGAACATTTCGCGCGTTTGCCTTACGAAGAAGAAACGATGCTGACGGGACGGAGATTATCGCTGGAGAGTTTGCAAGGCGGCCAAACATCCTCTTTAAGATCTTTGTCGAGATCTCCGAGGTGTATTTGCACTGTTGTGTGAGAGACATTCAGCTTTGTTGCCACTTTACAGTTGTATTACTAAGACACCGGCGTAAAACGTCGATGTCTATTTCAATACGACAGTCCCCCCGCAGTACGAGCGTCGAGTTTAAGTTGACTCTTCCTGAGTTCAGTTCAGAAATTATATGAACATATACTATAACTTTTGTAAACTTTGTGAAAAATATATATTTTCATGTGTATGAGTTGAGAAAATAAGACAAGTAATTGCTGTCTATGTTCTTTATTATGTATCTGCCACTGCGCTGTGCAGTAAATACATATGTATACGTCGACAGTGCGAAATGAAATGACAAACAATTGTCGCGTTCTATTAATTAGCACGTACCATCGTAATTAATGGAATTTTTCGAAATGAGCGTACATCTGCAATGAAAAACGCTGCCGAGCAATTGTGCATCGAAAATGCAGCGAACTACAATTTAGGAGTAAATATATGTGGCTAATTTCATCGATCATTGTCAAATTTTCGTTAACGAATGGTAGGTTGATATCTCATCTATATTTATGATAGAAATGTTAGAAAAATAAAAGTTATTTTTAACACACTTAAATTAGGCAAATAAATTGCAAGAACTTTGCAACTTAGAGACTATATACGACGTAGAAAAATTAATGAAATTAATTATTATTAGGGTTTATGTTTGCAACATTTAACTATTTTACAAATATTTTATAAATCTATTTATAAATACGATTCTCTCTTATTTATTAAATACGATTTTACACTAGATTATTTTATTTTGTGAGGTACTATATTCTGTATAGATATTTTTACTTGTTTTCTTTGAAATTCTATCAATCATAGATTTTAAATTTCTGAAAATAAGATAATTTTATTAATTTTTTATTATCGCATCCTTTGTTATTAATAATATGTGTATAGTAAATGTGTATATAGTATTAAGTTCAAAAATATAAACTTTAAAATAGTTATTTTATTTTATTTAAATCTCAAAAATAAAATTAACTTTTAATGACAAATTCATTTTATTCAATAAAAGTAGTAAAAAGTATCTTTTTATTTTTCCCTATTGAACAAAATTTTGTCTACATACAATTGAATATTCATATTTATATTCATCTTGTACATACATACAAAGTTGAATGCATGATATAAAGAACGAATTATATTTTGATTATTCTTCTGCCTCGATTTTCTATTTATCGATCGATGGCACTGCTTCAGTAAAACCAACAACATTCAATATTTGCTCGTGTACGCAAGAGATGCTTCTTTTATTTCCCTTCTGGATTACTGTTCATAGAAACCACGTAGAATACACATACGTGAAAGTATTTCATTCAATTGAATCTTGTCTTAATGATTGTCAAATATGGACTTGACTAAACGATGTTATTTAACATTGTTGCCGACAATTTTCTACTTGCATTTACAGAAATTTTATTAATGTTATATTGTTGTTTTAGAGAGGCGGGGGGGGGGGGGAAGAGAGAAAGAGAGAGAAAAAAGTATTAACAAACTAAACAAATGGAATTCTATTCTATTTTTGAAAACTCGCGAATTGTGATTTTAGAAAATCAAGTATTCATATAACAGGAAACATATATGTATCATGAATATTATATGACGGATATAAATACATGTGAATGTATATTTTTGTGTCTAAGAAATTAAAATATTTTTTTTTATAGAAAAAAATTCAGTTTATATACATTTTTTTTGGTTTTACGTTCAATATGTTTATTAACAATAAATCCGATGGAAAATACTACTAGTATGTTTAAAATACAAATGTGTGTGATTTATTTACCGTTTCAACAATCCTAAAATTTTTATGGCTAAAATGAGAGCATCAATAGCTCGTTCCATAAGCTAATTTTAGTTTCAACAAACAACAAATATTGACGTGATTAATCAGATAAGTGTCACATGCCATTTCTATCCGCACGTGTAATCATGTGAAAATGTTTAATTCATCAGAAAGCTTTTGACGAGAGAAAAAGCGAGGGACTAGAATAAATCAATGAAGGAGGCACTTCTAGTTTTAAAAAGATTTAAAGCTCCCAAGACGACTGTATCCGCGTGGTTGCGCCGATATGTTCGCCAATAATAACGGCAAGTGGATTTGTGCGTGAAACTGTCGATCCGGCTCGGAGGGATTCGTCATCAATCATGCGCGGAGCGATGTTCGTATAAGTATACACGGGTCATCCCATTCGATATGCTCGTGCGTATACTATCCCGTTTCTGCATTCGTGCACCTCTCGCATCGACGACACCCAGGTCGCCTGTTTGATAGACGGCTCTAATCGCTATCGATCATTATTATACGTGCGCGTGTAATACATGGTGGGACCCGCGTCTCTCCTCCCACGCCAACTGCGTGTATTATATCGGCGCGTGTATAAAATATAGGGAATCGTGATGTGTGAGTGATACTCGACGTCGCGTCGTCGTGAATGATCGATCGACCGGACAGGTAGATGATAGACAACGTCGTCGTTGAAAATTCTTAACCGTCTCTCGGGGAAACACTTCTTTCCTTTTTTTTTTTCCTTGGAATAAAATTCAAGCGGAGGGTTCTTTATTTTCCGGCTGTGATAACTCCTATTTGCTAAATATTTAGCGGAACTTGTAACGGAAGATATTTCTAACGATCCGTTTACGTAAAATATAATATAAAACATTAATAGAACAGAAATAAGTATTTTAAAACGAGAAAGAAGTGAGAAAACAAAGTTCGAAAATTCAATCATATACATATTTTCCGTCTTTTATTGTTAGATAATATCAGGAAGATATTTCTAATTGCAACATTACCAGTTGCAATTTTAAAGTAAGTAAGTGAATCATAATATCCTGTAAATTTGCACGTCAAACTTCATGATCCCGAAAATTACTCTCTATACTTTGAGACTTGTCAATGTCTCAATGATATGCTTGAACTCCGTACAGCGCGAAAAGTTTAATGAATTTCGACGTAAGGAAAATTTAGCGTCGATCCAAATTGAAGCGAATAATCAGATAATTGGAGCGCTTGAAATCGCATTTGTGTCAATCTATTCGTTTAAAAGAGATTCTCGACGCTGTAAATTCAATTCAACTTTTCTGTCTGTTTGAATAATTCAAGCAGAAGTAATTTGTTTAGTGTAGTCAAATTTTGAGAAAATATATTTTTAATTTTTTTATATAAATTATTTTTATATAAAAAATTTTCTCTTTTATGCACATTTTTTATGCAACATTTTTTCTTCTTTGAGAAATAATGGAAAAATCAATATGACTTCCTCGAAAATCATTATCGTGCAACTTTTGTAAAGGTTGACGCGTGCGCGATTTAATACCAACGTCGAGTACTTCCGCGCGATAATTACTGCGAAGTATGAAGGACTTTTACACCGTGCTTTTTTTCCAACAAGGCGCGATGAGAATTCTCAGCCGCGATAAGATGAAAAGTTGCTAGTCATGCGTTTTTTTTTATATTCATAAACTCTTGTTATGTTGATTCGTCTCCTATAAAAAATATATACATAGTAGAATTAATTTACATAACATCTGACTCGATCAAAAACAGCGATTTGATTTCTTGAGATGTCTTACAAAAATTTTCAAATATATATCAAAACATTGTTAAAACGCTGAATCGCACAAAATGTGCAAACAACTCGACGGAACAAACCAATTAATTTCTGCGAAAGAATGTGGATTATGTTTATTGTCAACAAAGTTGCCTATAAAATATCTATTATCAAGAATTATTAAATCTTACGGTCGTGAATACATACGCTGGAAAAGCTACGGAAAGATCCCGGGACAAACAAAAATAGGAACTCTTATTGGCGTGACGCAGCTGCAACTGTATGACGGTCTCCGTCCTCGTGCTGACCCTTCCTGCTCGTTGGCCACGCGAACAATTTTTCTTCCAGCGTGTTACCGCGCGTTTCATTTTTTTCTTCTGTTCTTTTTCTCTTTTTCTTTTTTTTTTTTTTTTTTTTAGGAGATCGCTTTTCCGGCCACTCGCGCCCATAAAACCAAAAGCGTGTTGCATGCATACGCAGAAGGGCGAAATGGGGTTGGGCTGCTGTGCGGTGGTTTGCACGGCCATTTTGATCGCGCCAACTGTCTAAATCCTCTGGCATTGTTTGCGATGCTTTGTGCTGTTCCGTGGAGGCACTCGCCACTCTCCTCTGCAACGACTCGTTCTCTTAGTCTCGCGACTCTCTTTCAACCCTCCTCGTATACCATAACGGTTGCTTTTGGGTCGCGGTTCTCTATCACTCTACGTATCCTATGGCATAGCTAAACAACGTAATGCAAACGAGAGGACAAGTAACTGAAGGGTGTTTTGATGCCGTTGGTAGATGAGCGATAGGAATGATATAAAGAGGGGGGGGGGGATAGACGAGTAAAATGAGGAGAAGGATGGAAAGGGAGTCAGAAAGTGGCGTTCAGGATAATTTCGCGGTCGGATAATCGCGCATTGGCTCTTCCCTTTTACATAAGGGAAGACAGAGAGAGAGAGAGAGAGAGAGAGATTGAAAGAGAAACGTAACGGCGTCCTCTCACGCGCTTTATGTATCCTAATATCGTAGGGTAGAATAAATATAGGCAGATATCTTTTAAGCTATTTAAGAACGAATGTTTAGCTCGACATTGATCATACGCCTCAGATGAAAATACTCTTGGAATGTGTAAATACAGTATTTTGTGTATTTTTATAACGAACAAATTTATCTTTAGCGAAAAGATACAGCAATGTTTATAGAAAAATTTAATGTTTGAAGAAGATTAATTTCAGTCAAATATTCTAACAAAATCTCGTTATTAAAAGAAATGTCTCGCAGTTTGTCACGCTGTATTTTTCAAGCCAACATATATACCTGTATAAATATATGATATGAAAGATACTTATTAAACTTTTCAAACATACATTTTTCTCGAATATTTTTTTATTCAAGAGTCACTTTACTATAAATCTGACTCGAGAGAATTGTTTATACATTTTTTTTTTTTTTTTTTTTTTTAAGAAAAAGAGAAAAATAAATGTCTGTTGAAATATTACTCGATATAAAGTATGATAAATATCAAGCAATGTTGTTAATTGTTTCATTTGAAAAAGATGTACAATATCTAGTTTAGCTTCAACCTGCGATGCCACGTGCGACGCGAATAAAAATTCACATATACTCGACTGTATCGGGCTTGAAATATGCAGGATGCAGGAGCAAAGCGTTCAGAGGAAACTCTCTTTTTATCGTTCTTTCTCGCTTAAGCTTCTCCCAATCCTACTCGACGTGTCACTTCCTTCCATTCATCGTCAATCCCTTTTGCGGGTAACGAGTCACGTTCGGAGCTACCGCAGACACGACGAGATACATGCATGAGCGAGCATATATACGTATGTACACATATACACACACACATATACATACATCCATACATGCTGCATCTCGAAGGCGAGATCGGCTTACGTGTTGCAACTTAGAAGCAGTTTACTGCTATAAACCATATACACTGTATGTGTACAGCGAAAAGACGTTTTCGGAAAAGACACACTTACTCACTCAAAACTGCACATAAAGGATTCGCAATCGCGAATACCAAAAGTTCTATGTCATACGTCATTTTTGGAAAAAATGTCACACGTCTTCGTCTATATACGTATATAGACGAAGATCGCTATACGTGTCAGAAAAATGTATCTTATTCAAAGTTATAAAATTTTTAGCCGTAAAAACATTTTTTAAATATAATTTTATGCTAGTGTGTGCTATTATGTGACATTTAAATGCCGATTTGCGAATAATGTCTTATATCATTATAGAAAGTCGATTTTTATTATGCAAATACGTTTCTCATCTAACCAGCAGTGGTTAAATTATTTAAACACTACACATATTTCCTACTGTTCACATTTACCTTTTAATAATTATAATCGGTTCGTTAATCTGTTATGTTTCATCATACACGAAATTTTCGCAAATTTAATGTAATTGATTCTTCGATTATGGAATTATATAATGTCAATTAATCGAAGCAAAAAACGAGAACAAATAATTAATGAAATAATACCGTTTTTAATGAAATAATGGTATGGTATTTACGAAAAATCAGTTAATTTAAATTTGTTAAATATTTAATTAATTTTAATCTATATAATTTTACTTTCTCTCTCTTTCTTATGATTTATCATTATCGCGCAACGCTGTATTATGAATCAAGCTCTCTACTCCTGATTTATTCATGGATTTTAGTATTATCTTTAATTATCGTTAGAGTGGACTCCTTTAAACCTTCATGCGGCCGACTAGTAAGTCAGCTTTCTTTTTAGCGGTGCGGTATTAATAATTCAGTCCCATAAGGCTAATAAAGTTCGTCGTCGGAAGTTTAGTTTCCTTCCACGCTTGTCCCTCCGGTTTATCGGCCTCGTTTATCATCGCCCCTACTTTATTCCGTACCACCGCTAACAACACCTCTCTTTACCGCGTTTCATACTAAATATCAAGGGAGTATAGATAGGAAAATAATCGAAACCTCGCAGTGTTTACCTCGGTGTATGTATACACGTGCACATTGCGTGCACGAATATACCGGCGGCCACAGGAAGGCACGTACGACTCATAAATACCCTATAAACACTGTAGAGGGAAAACGGGAAATCATTAGAGCGCGGCTCAATTTGCGGTACACCCTCGAAAAGGATGAACTCAATTTGGCGAATGCAGCTGGGTTTCTAGTTGCGAAAAAGTCGAATGCACTGTATGTACGGGCTATTCTGCACTTTGCAATAACGTGAATTTGGTCTGGTTCCGATAACGGTTGGAGAAGAAACAACATAGACCATGGATAGAGCAGAGGAAACGAGCACAGTTGCCATGGCTTGTGAATAATTAGGTTTAGTTTGGAAAGTACGTAAGTTAGCAGTCGCGCAGAGTTTCGCAATTACTGAAATGTGTACGTCTTTTACATTGATCTTGCTCCACTCTTATTACAACTGTAACTATGCCCTATATAATTTTTTTTACATATATTTACTTATAAATATAGATAATTATACACTACTTATGTAGATACCTCGAAAGACATTTATAGAGGCAACTTACTCTTCCTATACAATATTTATCCTAGACTTACTGTTACATACAAAAAATAATATGATATTTTATTAGCGATTTAGTTGGCTAAAAATTTATTTAAGATAATTTCTACATGTACATTTTTACATGTAAAAAAATTTAAAGTAAAATTATGTTTACTTATTTACAATTAAATCATTAATAAAGTGTAACAAATATTATCTTTTATCAATTATTATTATCATTTTAAATATCGCATAAATAAATACATATAAGAAAAAAAAAGTTGCTTTTAAATCTTTGAAAATGCTTATGATCGAGATTTTAGAAGAAAGTCTATTTTTGACAGTCTCTATATACAGTGTCGCGAATAACGATGGAAAAAACTGATAAGGATAATGATGAACCGTCGATAGCCTGTCAACTATCGATATTTCTACACGTGAGCGACTAGATCCTTACGCGCTCGCGTAGCAAAAGTATGCTCGATAGGAAAATCTGGCGAGGCTACGTGATACAGGATCGGGGGAGAGAGAGAGAGAGAGAGAGAGAGAGAGAGAGAGAGAGAGAGAGAGAGAGGCAGTATCGTACACGTCTCGATATCCCATACATATAGCAGGTATCGTACATATTTACGTAGCTCGCACGTGCAAGCCGCACTTACGTATATGCCGCTCGGAAGCAGCAGCAGCAGCAGCCGATGCAGCGAGCATACTTCCCTCTCCATATCTCGTGAATTGAATTTTCATATATCCCGTCTCGTGCGATACGTCAACCGGTTGTCACGCCAGGCGCAGCTCGCGCGCGATCGCTATCTCCAATTTCCCTGATCGCTTTACCGCGACCATGAATAAAATATCGCGCGTCATTTATCCCTCTGATGCGATTCGCGAGGTCAAAGTAATCCCTGTATGTCTCATATAATTTTGTCATCACGTATAAGCCTCGGAGATATTAATACGTATTTGGAACGTTTTCCAGATCTTTTTTTCTTTCTTTATATTCACGCGAGCATAAGTTTAAATTTATAGATCTTTTTTTTTTGAAAAGTTCTACTTTATTATTTAGCTATTTAAATAATTCATATGCTTTTACTGCCATATATGTCAAAGGTTACGGTCTACGTTTAGCTCTACGATATAGTCTCCTGCAACATCTACATGCATTCTCGCTTTGCGACGCTTTGCATACGCTCGGTATTTTGACAGCGCATGTACGTTCGTAGAAACGTGCAATTCGTACGTAGAACGTAAGCGTTTGTGCATTAACGCTTTGCAGTTCTCTGCGTTTTCGGATGTCTGGATGCGCAGAAGACTTTGGGGTCAATTGTAACAAGGGACAGTTGTAATATTCCTGTTATGATAATTTGAGTTGACAGTACAATCTATGAGAAAAGCAGCGGAGCTACATATATATCAAACATCAGTACGCGCTAATATAGACGTCACAGACAGTGGTTATGTAGATATGGTATAAATATTTTTATGTAATCTTATTTTTGTATAAAATATCTTAGATATCTTTTTTGCTAAATATATCCTCTCATCTCTAAAGACCTGAACATTTTATTTTATCAGAAATTTTAAAACATTTTTACAATCGTAATTATTTGACAAAAGTTATTAAATTATATACTCGATACACGATGCTGCATATTTAAAATATAATATTTTTCACATTCCTCTTTACTGAACGCAAAGTAATAATTTTAATATTTAATTAATTTTGTTTACACAATCTTATTGTAAAATTTATTAGAATGACACATATAAATCTTTTGTCGGTGATGTATGAGCAGCAATCCCGCAACTTTGGTTCAACAAACTTAATATCGTAAAAATCCATATCGCGCAATTCTAAACCCTTCGGATGCTTCTTAATTAAGTTCTCTCGAAATATTAATTGCGAAATGAATTATCGGTTCGCGCGGTCTAATAGCGATGCGATGCCACTCTCGCCGACCTATCTTTTCCCCGCGGAAACGATGTCTTCCCAAATAGGAGGGTTGAGGGGAGAGGAGACGTGCGCCGCGACGATAATATATTCCCTCCCTCTCCTTCTCTCTTCTCCTGCTTTTCATTACTACAGCCGGTTATCGCGTCTCGTTCCCTTCGTCGCTCCGGTAATCTACCGTAGACTCTCGGCCCACCGTTGAAGTTACGTAAAAGCGTTTCCCATAAATAGGCGCTTAATAGAGCAAATGGTAATTTTACCGTGCCAAAAGAGACGGTTTGACGTTACCCCTGGTTGACCCGAAACGAATGGCTTTATTAATTTTGCTCGAAAACTGTGCTCGGGACATTTTATGCGCGCATGCACCTATAAACCTGGAACGAACCGACAGAAATATTTGTTCATTGTACTTAACACGGTGAAATCATATAGACAGACTTATGGTGCACATGCAGTGGCAGCGCGACAAAAGGGTTGTAATAATGAGCGCTCCCACCTCGACATGTAGGCCAAGCACTGACGCGTGCTTGCATCACGTGCATATTGCGTAGACAAAGCCGTATACGATGACTTATCTCATTAAAGTGCAAACAATTGAGAAGAAGTAACGCTTGGGTGAGCATATACATTTCGCGAAAGGAATTTACATTCTCACGAGGAATGATAAGACTCGAAGAATGCAGCATCGTGTTTCTCCTTATGAGACTACTATATTGCGTTTTTTAGAGGCAATAAAATACTTCAACAGAATAAATGTAGAAGAAGACTGAATTATCTCTCGAGTTTGCAATTTTGTCTAAATTTACTTTTATTAAATTTATATTGCAGTCAGTGATTTTATAATATTAATTTAGCTTAACTGAGGAGGAAATAAAATTGTATATAACATTTTTGTTGCTTTTTAAGATGTTTTTTTTTTTTTTTTTTTTTTTTGTATTATTTTAACTCTACCAATTATTTTGTCTTTGTAGTATAAATTCTGTTCGGTCTGGAAACTAAATTTCTTCATTTTACTGCAACATGCTATCAATAGTTATATGATATTTTTTTTGCTTTAAAGAATATGAAATATTTCTATTATCGCTAATATTAATATTAATAAGAACAGGAGAATAATATTCACGGGAAACCTGTATTAACCAGAGAGTATCTGCTCTCTCTCTGGAAAATTTGGAATTCTTAGGGATTTTTTGTATCTAAAAAAGGAAAGTATCATGAAATTTTATTGGAATTCAGGGAATTTTTTTGAAAATTTTCATTTTGATAATTTTGCTGTCACATTGTAAACAGTCGTGTGTGTCAGACTTTTGATTTTGTGGAGACTCATTGTTGAGAGTTTTGGCTTTATTTTTAATAGTTCTAGAATTCTTGATAGATTAAACTAATAATTCTGGCTATTAAAAAAAATGGTTTAGAACAAACTGAGATGGCAAATTCACGTTGCTTATTTTTTCCGCCGATTTTTTAAGGATTTTTTAATCAGATTTTAAGCGAATGAAAATTCTACTTTAATAATTCTACAAACAATTTTATGTAAAAATGATTAGAATATTAATTAAACAAATTAAATCGTGCAAGATGTCGGACATGTATCTCCGCTCGTCTGTAATAAATTAATAGTGCATATGTACGGGAAGCATCATTAATGTTTTTACAAATGAATCGATGCACATATATTTATTTGCATAAAGGCGATGTTATGTTTAAGCAATGTTTTTTTGAATAAGTTATTTTGTGACTATTTTGTGCACTTGTGCGATATGCAAGTTACTGAAGATTATTAGTGCTTACATGGCAAGGTACGTTTGATTACAAATGCTCTAATTAACGACAAAGCGTATCGCGGCCATTGATTTATTAGAGAGAAGGAACATTGAACAACGTATATGCGCAAAGGCAATTCTAGGTCTGTCATTAGTTCATGCAGGCAAATAGTCCAAGGATTAATAGGAGGTTGATTATGTTGTACAATTTATAGTTCCGTCTCTGGCAATACACCTATTTGTACTTAAACGAGATGTCACGCAGATTATCTTCAAAATAAGCAGTTTCTTAATAAAGCAATCAGAGGAAAACAGTGTGTAATTAATTAATTGCATGCTTTTTATTCTATTAGAATAAAAAATTTAATATTTAGACCGAAGATACTTTTGTAAGGTGTAAAGAAAGATGATAAGCTGATAGAAAGGGTGTTTTACAAAAAGGCACAAAAATTAAATGCTAATTATTTTATTTAACTTTTAAAGCCAAATTAAATTATATGTTTCATTAAAATATTTATAGTACAGATGCGTACCAAAAATAACGATCTTCAGAGCTAGTTTAAACATTTTTAGCTCGAATTCCAACTAATTACATTACATACTTTAGAGAGAAATGGGAGAAAGGAGAGACGGGAAAGAGAGAGTATAGTTAATCTTTTAGAATTTATATATCTAGTTAAGCGTGTAGAAAATAATTAGATATTGTTTGCACTGACTTTATATAATATTAAATTAAATATTATTTATTTATTTGTTTAGAAAAAAATTAAAGACAGACATTTTTCATACGTATTCTATATATTCTTTTAAATATTTTCATATAAATTGCATGATTTTTTATATAATATCATATCAAATAAGTTTGACGTGATATTAGTATATTTAGCTATCAAGCAGTGATGGTATTAAAAATTCTCAGATAAAAATTACAATTAATTAAGCTTGAAATTTTCAAATCGACTGTCTCCGCGAGAATTCAGTGGCAAAGTAAATTCCGCGCCGCGTATGATCGAACGATTCCGATTTCTACTCGTTAAACTACGAGCGTTCGCCGGTATTACTTCAAAGGAGATAATCGCCGGGGGATTTATCGGGACTCGAAATGGGAATATCTTTCTCGTTTTGAACAGAGATGCGCGAGATGCGAACCTAGTTTCAGATCTGGTTGCATAGCCAGACTTCGAATCATCGTGCATTTAAACGAGCCTGTAAGTTAGGAAACAGAAGCAGAAGGGGGAAGGGCTCGAAATGGAACTTCTAGAACTCGCGGAGACGGATTACGGTAGAATGAATGAATGATGCGTATCGGCTCGATTTTGCAGGATGACAGACCTCATGCTCGTTAAAGTGCGAACGCTTCAAAGAGCTCTTTGAAAGGAGGATAGTCGCACTGAGTAGCGAAAGCACGTTATTGAGCTGGGCACTGCTAGAAAGCCCGGATACGAAGTTTAATTTTGCAAGTAAAAGATGCATTGTCGATTCAAGCTTCCATATTGAGCAATCGTTTCAAATTCATAATTCTGTCATGTTGACCTGACACCCATTTATACATATTTATATTTTTGGTTTTTAAACATTGATTAATTTGATAAACAATTACAAAACTACGTGTAGATATTTTTCTTTCAAACAAATATCGTGTATAATATGTATTTAAGATTTATAATTATATAAATTATATTATTTGTAAGAAATTTAGACGAACAAAAATATTATACACACAATTATATATACAAATATATACAAATGGTTAAATATTTTATTATCAATATTTTAAATACATATTTTATAAAATATATAAAATTTAAAGTGATTTATTAAAATATATTATACCGTGATGTGAAGTAAATTACATTACCGCAGAGATAAATTACGCACAATTACTTTCGCAAATAATAAGTAATTAATTATATAAGTTAAGTACTCATTTTATAGATGATCCGCTGTCGCTTTATCCTTAGATCCTCGTCCTCTATTGTTTGCCTCTTACCGCTTCTTTATGGCACTCAAACCACACTCACTCACGAAAACACGGTTAATTATGATCACGTATATTAATTAAAATACGATAAAGAATAACGCGGCATAATTTAATTGACATTATTATCGCGCGTACACAACAGAATTTATTTTATTACAACGGAAAAATGTAAAAACTACGCGCAAAAAGTTACGATCGGTTTGACGTTTGAATTCGTAATTACATCTGCTACTGATAAACAATTATCAATCGTGCAAATCATAATAAAATGATAATATATAATTATTATTTTCTATTATTACGATTTCTCTAATAGAAACGTATTATATGTTGCATGGAATATCATGGAGTTTCCATAAATATGTAGTTTGTTACTTCCATAAGTTCATAGGTTGTTAATTACAGAATTAAATTGTTTGCACCAGTTGATAATTGTCAATTGTAGGAAATAATCGCATTTGGAGAAATAATACAACGACATGCAAAGCGTCTTATGATGTTACCTACTCGACTGTTGCGCGAGTGATACGTAAATGCACCGATAATATGCACACACACACACACACACGCACACGCACACGCACACACACACACACACACACACACATATATATCGATACTTATTTATGAAATATTTATCGTAATATAACATAAGTTCTCAAACGGAATATATACATTTATAATTTTTTTTTTAATTTAAAACTTTTAATAAACGTAATTAATTGTATTCATTTTCCTATACTTGTAACGTAATTATTACGTAATTCGTTTTATTATTATATATTGCACATTTTCCGAAAATAAATGAACAAATTTTACTTTAAATCTAATTTTTATTTGAAGTGACATTTATTCTTGAGTTGAGAGAGAGGGACTGAGAAAGATATATGTAGTGTATTCGTCTGTGTATATGTAAAATATAAAGTAATAAATTAATATTTGTTATTATCGTTTTTTCAAATTTTTGTGTTTCGGAAAAAGTAAAATTGCATGACTCGAATAAATCAATAAAACATTGCGGTTTTAATAAATTATTTAAAATAATAAACCAATGAGAGATATATAAATGATATGATATCATTTGCTTATCAATCCATGACTGTGAATAAATCTTTGTTAATACGTATACTTTATAGCAATAAATTATAACTTCTCCGTCGGCTATCAACAAATATAACCGTTTTTTTACGGAACGTATGGGTACATAAATTTAACAAGGACACTATTTATAGCTGACCAATGCCCGGACCAATAAATTGAAATGTTCGAAACAGTTCATAGCGTTAGTCGATTCCCTTTCAGTTCGAAGAATCGATATTAATGCATTATATTATTTCTCCTGTCGATAACGAAACAATTTGATCAATTTTAGATTGTTTCAAACGTATTACTCAAGTTATCATAATCTTTTTTTCTTTTAAATAAGGATATATATAAATATATATTTATATATGTATAAAGAAAATATTTAAATATATAAATATATAAAGTGAAATATGTGCAATTATAAATTTAGTTGTAATAGATCAATTTTAATTAATATGTACTGTGTATCACGAAGGGTTTGTCTTATCATAAAACATTATATCGCGGAAAGTTAAAAGCGCAAACGTTTATTCGGCGTATTCGTATAAATATTCCACTATCGCCATGTAAACTACGAAACTAAATTTCGTTCAGCACTTGCTCGCAGCGCAGCATGAATGTCACATATGCCTTGCGGCGAGTTATTATTCTGGTCATTTGCTTAACAGAATTATGCAAAATCGTGGAGATTCGGAACCCTTATCATAGAAGTGACATGTGTGTGACTGCATTCCGTTGTAATATATATTCATAAACGTTTAAAAAAAACCTTCCAAATCTCCCTGCAATTCTTTTAAACCTTGAACGATCACGTTTCTGTGCTTTATGTTGTAATCTAATACAAGAGCAATTTTAGACACAAAGAAGTAATAAAATAGCTTACTGTGGAAATAACGTCTGAAAAATGAGATACGTAAAGTTTAATATTTCAATATCTTGAAATTTTATAATATTATTAACTATTGATTGAATTATAACAGGTTGTTATGATCATTTTAATTTTTTGTTTAACGTTTAAAATATGACTGATTTTTTATTTTGTATGTAATGATAATTTAATTATCCGAATGAAAAAGCGCAAAATATCAAATAATTTTATTATAAATATTATTTATTTATTTACTTACTTTCTTTTTTAGAAAAAAGTAGTAATTATAATACTCAACAATATTTATATTTAGTAGATAACAATAATTATATTTATTGTCAGTACATTGATCTTGTAAAATGTATCCTTAAAATTTACAAAGAAAAATAATAAGATTTCTTAATTAAATATAAAATTTTCAAAAAAACTTACAATATATATGTATGTGTGCATGTGTGTGTATGATGTACAATTAACTGAATTTATTGAAAATTTTAAGGTAAAAAAAGTTATAAAATATTTTGCATGAATTTATGTTGCATTGTGTAAAATATTTTGTGATGGCAATGAATAGTTATTGTATATACGCATATATGTTTAACCATAGCGACAGCAATGTGTGTACATACTACACATCATTGTTTACATGCCGTCATTCACGCGACAACAATTGAATGAGCAAATAAAGTTGTAAGACACTCCATATTCATATTACTTCTCGAAACGCAATCATTTTCTACAATTAGCGATTATCAATCAGCGCAAATAATTTGATCTCGTAATTAATAACTTGTGAACATGTCGAAGTGATGATTATTTATCGAAATGGATATTCCACACTGCATACGATATACAATATATCTTTAGTAGAGAAATTGCAGCGACAAAAATAATAATTACAAATTATTGTTTTATTATATATATGTATACAAAGAATTTGTCTGTAGAAAATTTATCACAAGTTAAAGCTTATATTAAAATAACGGTATGATTTTGGAATTCGTATATCCAGTGATATCGCAGCATGCAACGTGCGTGTTGCAATGCCATTTTTCATTGGGAATATGATGGACGCGAAGCGATGTTATTTTAGCTCGAAAGTAATTACTTCAGTTATTTTAGTATATATATATATAATCTATGATTGCTACCGTTAAAATCGATCTGTACAAAAATATAGATGGTAATTACAAGCACTCTCTTCGTGAAACAAACGGCGATATTGATTCAACTACATATTGTTGTTATGGAAATATGTACAATTTCGTAAAAAGATCACTAATAGGATAATATTTCCTATAATTTACCGAATATTTGATGAACAAATTTATTTCTGTGCATTTTCTCTTTATCAACGAAATCTTGGGAGATTTTAATTTTGTTCCGAAGGATCGAAAATGTGCTAGAGATTAAGTAGCTTTAATTCTATTTTATCGCGAGCATATTCAGTCTTTTTGAAAATATGATAATCTGTGAATAGTAAAGAAATAATAATATTTATTGGATTAACGATTTTATTGAGATAAAAATATATTTTACAGAATTAAAGATAACGTATATTTAAAATATTTTTATGTCATATATTTTATATCTAATAGAAGTTTCTCTATAACCGCAATTCTGTAAATTATCCATAGTTTTCTGAAGGATTTTGCAGAAATGAAAATTTATGCGTCATCTGACATATGTTGCAGCACTTCTGTCAGAATCTCCCAAAGTTTATTACATCTTCGTGATGAAAGAGATTTTAAATTGCCATGAAGAAGTTCAGATTTGATCTGTGTCGAGAACTTACTCGCGGATTGAACGAATTTACGATCTGCAAAGAGATCTGCGTAAGCGAGATTGCTTTCGCGTATTTTCTTGTCGGTGACAATTCCGCAAGATAATCTCCTGGCGATGATTGAATTTTGTTGCAAACTTCTAGCGTAGGAATTAGATGCTTTCGTTACATGTAACCGATTTGTGGACAATCTCAATCAACAATATATAATATCTATATTTATAGCACTTTTCTAATCTCAATTATAGACCCGGTTTTACTCTTGAGCTAGAAATTTTTATCGCCATAGGCTATTTTTCCAGTCCGGCTTAATCAAATATTTTTTGTATCTGCTATTCTTCACGTGCGCCAACCCATTGTTTCAGCTTAAGTCTTTGAAGTTGACGCAATGAAGTTCACATGCAGCTGTAATTATCATAAGGGTATTTTCACGCTTTACAAAAGGGAGGAAGTCTTGTTAATACGTAATTTGCCTAATGTTTTTTCGTTCCGCGTATTGAACGCAATTCTGTAAAAAAGAAAAAAAAGAGTAGAAAATTTGTATCTAATTATGCTAGTTTTGCAGTTACAAAATATTTATTATAAGTAAGAAAAAAAAGTGAAAATAACTATCTCACATTCTTTACATTCATGTATTTTAGTAAAAATTTAGTCACGTATAGTTGCATTGTCTACGTATTAACTGTAATCGAATTTCATCAATTTTCACATATTTAAATATAATTATTTTGCGTGTAACGCTTAAATTTAACTTCGATGATTACGCACATTTATAGAATTAAATAATTTAATAATAGCAAGAATCGATTCAATGATTAATGCGTGAGTACGTGCCACTGATTATAATATTACATCAATGATTATGGTATCAAGTTATTTAATGCGATACGTGTGGAATGCATACTGTAAACGACAGTTCTGTCAATATAATGTTATGCTTGAACATGAAAGGAATCGCGTAATGTTATCGTTGCACCATATACATGCGATTAAATTTTAAACTCAAATGAAATCATTGCTAATTGTTATTACCTTCTATAAGCTTATACTATAATTGTCTGTAATTTTAAATACAGACTTTATTACAATTTGTACATTGATATATTTTACAACAAATTTGAATACTTTTATATATTTGCACAAACGACATTTTTTCAAAAAACTGTTTCTCTTGTCAAAAAATTGTGCCTTGGAATATTTCAATTTGTAAAAAGGTATAATTAATAGATACATATACGTAGAAAATTTAATTTTGTTTTATAATGAAACGCCGAATCAAATGCATTTCTTTAATTGTAAAATTAATACATTAATGCAATTTATTTCCTTTACGAATTGTTTGTAAATTCACGATTTGTTAAAGAATTGATTGTAAAATGCGTTCGTAAATTTAACTATAAGGATTATTAACGTAAAATAATATAACACCGTAGAACATTTTTTGAGAAAGATGTAAATGGAGGCACACTATGTAAATCATAGCTGCATACGTCGTTTAAGTAAGTACATGCCGTACGTATCGCATGGTAAATAATAGGGACATTTGACCTGCAATAAAATTGGATGGTAACTCGAGCACAGGCTATGTGGTTGCTTCATCACTATGGCAGCATTATATGGAAACAACTTAATGACGAGCAAACAATTATTCGAATGTACGACAATTATTCTTTTCCTGTCAACCACTGTGCCGATTATCTTACGATGCGAGATTGTAATTTTCGTATAAAATATAAAATCCGTGATTTAATCACTGTGTCTAAAAAAATCTTAAAAACATTTTTCATATTTGTAAAATACTTATACTCGACAAAAATGAATTTACGTAATTATATATAATAATGTATGAGATTAGATTTGTTTTCATATATAGGTCCCACGGACATAATTATAGATCTAGTCGAATATAAATAAGATTATATAACGCTCTAAATTTTGGATATTAATGATCGTATAAAATTATACATGTTATTAGATCTCTTAAAAACTAATTATATATATATATATATATATATATATATATATATATATATATATATCTACACCAACAGATATTTAATAAATAATTAAGAATTTTTTTTGTATATACATATATGTATGTTATCATTAAACAAAGGTACAAGATAAAAAATAATAATTCATAATTTAGTTATTCATTATCTCGACTACTACTGTTTCAAACATGAAAATTATAATCTTATAGTAGGAGTTTGCAACACTGTACCTCGTTATTAAAAGGTTAATGAACTTGCCCAAGAGTAGAATATCTTCTTATTAAAATAGTAATGTATATGTAAAAATATGTAGATATTCGAATTCAATGATTAAATTATAATCATTTATATATAAATATAAATTTATTATACAAGTCTTTTTATGGAAGTATTTTACACAAAGGGAAAAAAAAAGATATCATTTAATTCATGAAAAATCTTAAAAAGATTAGTTTCTATGGATTAAATTATCCGCGATTTAACTCGAATTTTGGAATCAATTTATGAAAACATGATTCTCTAATAAATCTTGAAATGTCTTATATTTTCATCCAGGAAAAATTCAGATCACCCTTTCTATGAATAAAGGCTCGAGTCTGAAGGTATTCAACGACACCAGACTATAATATATATTCGCAATTATAAAGCTGCAACTTCCCAAGCGGCATTTCTGTCCTCATCGTTCAAGCCCAAACTGAGATTCGAATGTCAGATAGATTGCATTTTGTCCAGCGATTTATCACCGTTAGTTGCACTTGTAGCGAAAGTAATTCGTCCACGAAAGATTTGCATGCCGATGGACTGCCTCGCGAGGATACACGGCCTATAGGGGACGGGCGTGTGTCGCGCGTGTGAGGGAAATAAATCAAACGATGGCGCAACGAACAATTAACGTGTCGGGAGCTGCGCGCGGCTTTGTTATGGCAAACAAATCGCGTGAAGCCGCGCAGGCTTCGCTGGCAATTTTCTTCTATTCGCTGCCGCGACCTCGAGCTGGTGCTCGATTTAAGCTTGCCACGTTCGACGGTAACGAGAAGGAAATACTGTGGCATCCTGACGCTCGAGAGTCAGGATATTCCATTAAAGGACGAAGAGAGGCGGAGTCAGAAATGACAGCGGATCTTGAAAAAAAAAAGAAAAATAGAGAACGTTGGAGATATATCGATCGGCAGAAATATGAGATGCGGATATAGTACAGAAAGAGCCACATCATCGCATATAGGGCATCTTATCCTTATGAATCTCTTTGCAACTGTTACGCGTAAAATTGAAGCTTTTATATATATATTTTTTTATAAACATCCCCCCTGAGTGTCCTTTGTATTGTAAAAAGATTGAAGTCGTAGATTTTTCCTGAGGGCGGGAAAGAGGAGTATTTTTCTCATCGAGATGTGCCTCTGGGAATTCTTTAATATTCGCGCGATACTGCTCGTACGACCTACTGCTTGCATTATTTATGACATATGCGTGAGAAGCATTTAAAAGAACCGCATTTATACTTCCCTTTTTTAAGCTGGAGGAAATGACTTACTTTGTTTGAGAATATTATAGCTTATACTTGTGTTTTTTTAACATATTTTAACAGTTAAATAATTTAACAGTTAAAAGGAAGAAAAAGAATATAAAATCTAAAATTTTTTTCAAAATTAACAATAATAAATTGTGTTATTAATAAATTGTGTTATTAATTTATTAGCATAATTAGTAGTAATTGAACGCTTTGAAAACTATAAAAGATATAGAGCATACATATATGTACAATTATGTACGAATATATCAGATAATAATTTAGAGATTTTCGCAATTTAGCCATATTAGCCGGTTCTTTAGAATGTATATATATATATATTATTTTATAAAAGTATCTATTGTCTACTCAGGCTATATATAACAATGAGAAGTTGCTTGCTATTATACGGAAGAAATGGAAATTGAAGTCACGATGTACAATGGGCGGGAAAATCGTGGAGAGATAACATTTCCACAGTGCGGTATATTAATGGCGCTGGTTTTTCCGTATATCCACGGTTAACGCGCGACCGATGAAAATAAAGTTCGCGGTGCTGTCATCAAATTAGTGCGCGTGCGGAGTCGTTTTCACTCGAACGGACGCAACAATGAGAGCGGAAATGGATATTCGATGTAAATGTCAACGTAGCGCAGTTCCGCGATAGCTTTATCGGTTTGCGTACTATTCTGTATCGCGGGATGATCGGAAACTTAATATATTAATAATTTATTAGGTATTACTTCTCTCCCTCTCTCTCTCTCTCTCTCTCTCTCTCTCTCTCTTTCAGCATGCACTTTTGTCAACCCCGCCGGTTTATATTCGATTCTATTATGTATTATACGCGAATTGTATGGCAATTTTCGTACGTGATTGAATGTAACTTTAACCGGTCAATGATTGAGAAATTTATAACTAAACTTTACTTTTTTTCTAAAAAAAAAACTTTTGTAAACTTGCGATACTGTATTCCAAATTGTTCAATAATTCTTAAATATATTGTGTACTTGAAAAGAAAAAAAAATTAATATAATTAAAAGTTTATATTTATTTTAAAAGATATATTTTTTTAAATTTATATATTATGTAAAATATACATGCGGTATCTTATTAAAATAATTAAAATTTGAAACGTGGCTTTATTTATATTAAATGAAAAATTTAATTACTGCCATCTTGTTTCCATAATGTTATCAAATAATTTTGTACTTGGGATTCAGTTTCAATATTTCTTTTTCTCTCAATTCAATTTCAATTTATTTTTAGATGAAAAAATGTGCAAAAATTCATTGGGGAATATAACCTTATCATCATCGTTTTGGGATGGTGAACGAAATTGCATTTCGTTGCAAAACCACAAACTTCTTTGAAAGTTGAAAAGAAAGGATAGGAGAAGATAGATATTTGGAAAGGCGAGACAAGGAAAATAATTTTCTATTTCTTTCGAATTGTTGTTTCTTCGTGAGAGTGCGTGTAGTTTAGCGGTTAAAGACAGTACGTGAGTGTCGCATTGCGGTGCTCTCACCCCTGAAATTGGAACTTGTACGTAGTACAAACCGTTATGCCTGGCGATATTGTTAGACCACGGCAATAGAAACCGATAGTGTGACATAGCCGGAGGTCTCGTTGAATTTATTCACAGCACCGTGGAATATTTATACGCGCTCTGTATCATGCATAGAATCGCCGGCGACGTTATCCGATAGATTACCGCAACGGGGTTAAAGTTAATTATCATTGAGATCGATGCGAATGCGTGGGCGCGTGAAATATTATTTCAGTGTATCATTCGAAATAATTAATATTATTTACCCGACCATTTTTAATGATCTTTTCGAAAACAATAGTTAATAGAGTTATTTCAACAATTTTTTTTTTATTTTTAATACTTTTTGTGAATAAATAATGAAAGCAGAACTCTCTGGTAGGATTTTTATATGTGCGTCAGCAACAACACGATCGAAATGTAATTAAAATTACGGTGACTTTTTTTTCATGTTTTACTTCGTTATCTTTATACTGTGTTATGTATATTTAATTTTTCTAAATTAGATATTTGAACTATAATCATTATATGGTATAATTGACATTTGTTAATTAAAAAATGTAAAACATATGAAAAAATGATTTATTTTATAAACCATGATTGACTTTGTGAAATTTCTAGATTATAGTTCAAAATTCATAGGACAAAGAATCAATCTGTGTTTGTTATACATATGTATAGATACGTTATAGATACGATTAATTAATTGTAACAATTAAATTCCTCATGATATATATCGGGCATATTTCTGTTTTCCTGATTTGTTTCGTACTTTGTTTATGCGTTATACGTAATTATAATCGAGGAAACAAAGAAACTCATTTGCCCGTCAAAAGCGACGCGTCAGTCTCTCGGTTGCGTGTCTGTTGTGCGGCACAAAGAAGCGTAATTAATTAATTCTACCTTTGACCCTATCGAGACATGGCCTTCATTCGCTTTGTATTTGACAAATTGAAAGAAACACACGCCTATGTAGCAGAGAGGAGTGTCAAATGTTAATCGTTATAGCTCGTACTCAAAGCCGTTGTTTAGCCATATGTTGTTTACGCTTTAAAAGTTTTTGCACCATAATTAGTCTCAATTTATGTATCGCATCCTCGGTTATCATAATACGGAATTTATAAATGTGAGAGATAAAAATCTCGTATTTAAATTAAAATGTCTGCTCAGCTTTTAAAATCTCTCGGTTTTACAAAAAATAAGATTGCATTAATACAAATTTTTTTTTTTTTTTTTACTTATACATATTTATAATAATCTCTTTTGTGTACTTGTGCTATATGGATTTAGTTACGTATTTACTGCGTAGAAAATGCATGTGCACATAAACGTAAACATTCTCGCGATATAAGATAATCTAACACGTTGTTAATTCTATATTATCTCTCTCTAGTATTACTTGTGCAAAGTTAACTTCCGCACGTAAATCGTTTCCGTTGTGCTGCTCCTTGATAGTTTCCGCGATCGTAATTTTATGCATCATAAATTCGGCTTATGCAGAGATGTCCCCGCGAGAAGACAGAAAATTTATGTCGTTTTAACAATGCACTTTCAACCGCGAAAATCGAAAATGCAAACTGTGGCGTGGCTCATAATTTCGTTCTCCATTGATTCCGGTCTATTATCGGAAGTGAATGCGAGTTACATCAATACGATATCTCCAGACGATGTTTCGAATTGACTTGCTGATGTTTATGACGCGATCCACCGCAAACTAGAAGGGTAACTCACCGAGTCGATTCTTGTCGACGACGTCGAGAGGGGAAGAGAAGGGTGATAAGCAGGGGCGTTCCATTGTTGTTCGGTATCTTTGACCAGGCTGCGCGAGGAAAGTAGCTTTTCGATGTCGATATGACGACGGTGCCATGAGAGACCGAACCTAAACCTTATCTCGGTTCTCGAGGGACGTTACCGTATTGAAGAAACCGTCAGTACATTTCTCCACCCTCTGCCGTGCCCCCGTCACTGCAAAGGGCTGTTTTACGTTTATGGCCTGCTTGTGGTATCTAATGGATCCTGAAAACGTCCAAGTACCCTTTACCAACTCGTGCACGCGTTTACTCGCGGGCGCTTGGTGTCGTACTCTATTTTTGCACATATCACTTACAAGAAATATCCGCGAGATCGTTCACATACCCAGTTGTTTTCGTAAAAGTTTACGAGAAGCATAGAGCAATCTCGAATAAGGAATGTTCACATTCACATGTTTGAAATGGCAAATGTGTGCTTTAAGGTTTTTTTTCTTTATTTACTATTCTATGGTCAATAACAATAATAATAATAATATTTATATATTTTATCGCCAAAGTATTGCGTTACTTCTGAGAATGAACGGAAATAAGAAGTATATGATGTATTTTAAATGTATCTGCTGCGATTATGATATTAAAAATTTACGTATAAATAACTTAAATATTTAGAGTTTAACTGTTCATAAGGAAAAGTAAAAATTTAAATAAACGGAAAGCACGTATATATAATTGAATAAATGCGAAGCTGTAAAATCTATTTATTTGTTGTATGCGAATATGAAATTTATTAATTAAATTAAATTTATTTACGTATCAAGCAAATGGTCACGTAAATTATTATAATGTATTCTGAAGAAAAATAACTTTTGCTCATTTTCATAGGACTATACTATATATACAATCTCGTAATCTACAAAGCGTCATTACAGATTGAACAATGATTATAAAGCTTCTGTTTTAAAATCTTCGTTTTGCGTGAGATTGCTTGACGAGAAGGCCATTTTGATAATAATCTACATTACAGTGAAGGAAGACCTCATTAGTCGGACTTCCCTCTCCCCTCAATCGATTATTATTTTATGTATTGCGATGTTTAGGCTTTAATATTATTCTTTTAAGGTCTTCTATGAACTTACAATAACTTATTAGTAGAGCAGAATAGATTTATTTTAAATTACGCTTTTGCAAATATTCTAAGCTATATATTTGAGTGACATATATACATTTAATTACATTAGGCAATTAAAGTAAATAGGATAATAAAGATTTGTATGTGTGAGCAGAAATTTCTATTTTATAAAATTTTATCGATTGTTTTACTATAATCCTATTAAGATTACGTTTTTAATTCGTTTGAAATTTATTCGAATAAAGAGGGGTTATTTTTTATTCAGCCAGAGACAACAAATCGTTAAGTCAAACTCATTTAACTTTAATATGATCGCATCTTTCCTTTTTTATCCGTCGTGCTTAATCTTAATCTTTTTAATTAATAAAATGTAATTATGTAACAAGATTACTTTTTTCGAATTAAAATCTATTGCTATTTTGTCACTCGCGTGTATCAGATAAAAGGGGTCGACATATTTTTTTGTATGTTCTTGTTTAGAGAGAGAGAGAGAGAGAGAGGGAAGGGGGGGGGAGAATGGGAGGAAGAAAAAGAAACGCTTGCATTCTCCGCGAAGGGATGTCACGGCCTCCAAAGGTATCGATTAGTCTTAGGAACTCGGGTGCCACGAAAGTAGTACATTCCACTACTTGCATTGTACTTTTATCACTTCACAGTCGAGAATATAAACACGGAGGTCAGGTTGAGTTACATTGTAACAATAGAACACCAGCAGATCAGATGGCTCGACGTTACGTAAAACAACGCGACATCCGCGGATGGGCGGGCGTCATTAAATGAATCACTATTATCGACATATAAATACGTATTGTTTCCTCGATGCATCATTGCCGTTCTATCGACATTCGCTGTGCTTTACGCCACCGTTCGTCTGGAAAATGAACGGCTGCGCCTTCTCAAAATGTATTATACATTTCCTCGCTGTCGGCGGGCGCGACGCGGCCAATATTTCCCGCGCAATAAATCAAACGCCTCGGGCGGCGCGCATTCTGCGATGCACGGCCCTCGAAAGAAGTCGATCGTAGTATCAGGAACGTGATCTGGCGATGAGACGATGAGATATCTAAATAGGGTAAACTCGGGTAAGATGGCCATAATTTTTTCAAATGCAAAAAACATAATTTTATTTTTGTTATTTTTTAATAGCGTTTGACATATCACACATCTTCCCTGAAGTTTAAATTACGTAATATTATAGAAATTAAAAGGAAAATATTTAATAGAAATATTATATTATCAAAATAGTACAACATAAGCATTGGCCATCTTACCCAACTTTTAAGGAAAAGATGACCATAATATTTATTAAAAAAAATAGTGAAAACGAAAATAAAAATTATAGATCATATAACGATTTACATATCTTTATAATATGTCTAACGTCGATTACGATGGCTTAACTGTAATTTATTCGACGTTATAACAGGTTTTAGTGGACAAGTGAAAAACTTTTCAGGTATGCACATAAACTACTGTAAATATCGATTATTATTTTTGATAATGACTAAGAAAGCGCATTATGTAGCGATTATTGAAAAAATTACAGGCTATGGCCATCTTTTCCTGGTTTACCCTATACGAAGATCGAAAACTGCTAAATTAAAAAAACTTATAGGCTATACTGAATGAATTTTGCGGTCGCGATTAATTCGCGTGTAATTCACTGTTGTAGCCTGCAAGATTGAGCATCGGCCGAGCTTTACCCTCGTTATTCTCGAATGAGGCCGTTCGATCGGTTCGGGCACACGCGTGTTGCATGCCTCTTGATTTATTTCTGCTCCCGATACATATATGCATCAGCGGTCCTGAATCGCGAACGGAAAGGATACGATGCCGAGGACGGATAAGGGAGGATAAAGATTGGACAGGACGAGATGCAGAGGCGTTCAGTGAACGGATCGTGATGATCGAATTCGTGCACTTTGTGCGGAAGGATCGGCGATCTCATTCGAAAAAGTCCCTACGAACGAGTTGCATAGAAGAAGCACGTATTCAGGACACTGTACACCTAAAAAAAGGTAGATGAAGTCTTTTATCATATCTAACAATAAAGATACTTATTTAAGATAATATATTTCACGTCACGGTTAAAAATGCTTGCAACAGCGTTCTCTAATAAACTTGGAACGTGATAGTAAAGTGGCTCTCGATAGGATTAACGGCTCGAAATAAGTTTGGACGTCTTTTTTACAATGTCTTTTTTTTATATAGGCTTGACATTGTTCGGGAATGAACGTAACTTTTGTTAGGTGTTAGATAAAGGAAGCGAAAGTGGAATGTGCAGTACTTTCTCACAATCAGTCAATAATTGCATCGCTATTATGCGACCCTGTATTTGCCGTAGACTTTTAAATGGCAATGCTGGCTATTCGATTGCAATCGTTTATTTAAGAGAGACTACAGGCGTTTGCAAATACGACGCGCTTTTCGTTCAACGCTGTATAAAGTGTACATTTTTTTGAAGAAGCTATTTGATTGATGTCAGGACGATTATATGCGCACAGATCGATCTCTGTGAATGCGCGATGTTTTCTTTCAGTCATTTTAAAAGCCACGCTTACAATTCTATTGTGATTCATTGCGAGAAAAAGTACAAAAAATATACGTTCACCTTTCTTTATTACAATTCGATATATATATATATATATATACTTTTCGTTTCTTTTCATATCATCCTTTCTCGGTTTCTTTACATTTTTCGCGTTATACTTTTTACATTACTATTATGTATTTACTCATAACTATACGTTTTGCTTTATCGCTACATTTTCGCATTATACAATTGCTTTGTGGAATGGGTACAATTTTGGAACAGCGAGTTGGGAAGCGAGCAAATTTGTTGGTAAAGTGATTAGTCTCCATGAAACTGTCGTCTTCCTCCGCACTCTACTTCATTGTAGACTACATAAAATGAAGTAACAAACGGGCCGGCAGTTGCTATCCCGAGGGTTGGGTGCCTCCCAGCTTCTCCCCTAAGTACAATTTAAGCGCACAATTACAACAAATAATGAACCTTTGAAAGAATCAGCATTTAGATAAAGTATTAAGTCGCAAAAGTCTCTGGTTAGACCCTTTCTTTAAATATCTTGCTGACGTGAGTTCACCACTTGCGATGGCAATTCTCACAAGATGATTCCATTGGTGCATCTCATCAAGATTTCTTCGGATTAGAAAATTCTAGAAAAATTCCAAAAGAAAGAAAAAAAAAAGAAAAAATTTCACTCGAGTATTAGACGCGGCCGATAATCGATCGCGCACACCTAACACATAATTGACTCGCGGTGTTCTATTGCCGAGTTACGATCGCGTCCGGTCAATTTCCGGAAACACGCCGAAAAGTCGAACTTGTTACGAACACGCGACCGTCGTAGAAATCAATCGCGGTTATACGCGTCGGTCGGCGCGACGGAAATGAAATTGAAACAGCGTCGGTGGGTATGTACTTTGGTACGGAACCTCGCAAAGCGGAGGTTCTGGCGCCACTGAACGATATTCACGAACGATTCATTTTAACGTTTCTCTCTCCTCTCGGTTCCCCATCGTTACCACTGCGTCCAGCTGTTATGTCGGGGTACGTTGGGGTCCAACAGTGTAAGGGTGGGTGGTCGTAAGCCTCTCGCGCTCGTACCTCACCGCACTAAAGCACACTTAGTCTGACACAGTGAAATCCTAGGATTTCATAAAGCATATCACGTACAAGTGCGCCGTAAATATGTATTACATTACAGAAGAGGGGGGGGGAAGTGGCAGGGGGTGCGAGAGGAGCGCCCTTAACGACATATGTGCGCGCGTGGAGCGAGCATTAAGCTCGCGCGTTCGTGCGGTCTGCGTTTCTTGCAATTAGGCTGAAAGGGGGTCGATTCACGAATTAACGCGATAAGACGAACACGGTATAGCGCGCATGGTCTGTTTTTAATAAGTAATAATTTTAGGCTTAGATTATACTAGTGCTCATATCTAATTTGCAACGGAAAATGGGATCTATTATCTCGAACCGATAAGAAACTCGAACGACATTCACCGAGCATTTTATATTTTTGATAATGGTTATCGATAAGCAAACGGACCACGGAACTCGCTCACGATACATTTTCATTTTCTAGTATATTGTACATAAGAGTACTGTTTAATATTTATGTTTGAAAAAAATTGCTGACTTGAAATATTTTTATACGGAGGGATAATTCCTTAGTTTGACCTAAATCTTGTATTGCAGAAAATTGCAATATATAATCATATATATGTATATATTTTATTGTTCTCTCAATGTTTCTATATATGATTATTTTTTTTTAAACTGAGAAAGAAAGGTCACACACAGAGAATTTTTAATATTTTATAAATTATATATACAGCAGTCATATTAACATATTAACGTATTAACGTGATGTGTGCCTACAAATTTTAATTTAAATATAATTTAATTATATAATTTTGCTTAATTTTATTTAAGGTAGTAACGATATCACGCTGTCGTATATTAAATGCAATATTTTGCCAAAGTGACGTTGCACTGCAATCGTTATAATTTGCCAAAATGATCGTGCGCCGCTTCGTGTCGCCAATTTCGTGACAATCCATCGTATGAGCGCGTTGCCGCGAGGCGCGTGAGTTTCGTTTCGGCTGCTGGATTTTCGGTGATTATCGTGAAACTCAGGTACCCAGCTCTACCTACTTGTTACGAGAAAGTCGAACAGTCAGTCGGGATATTCACGAGAGCGTGCAGCTTTTCGCGATTATGAGACCGAGGTTGTTATCGTTGACTACATGAGATCCACTGACACCAGTAAAACTGAAAGCGCAAATGCGAACCGCAGAAAGCTATTCAAACAGGCATCAGTGGCAGACAAATTCCAAGCAAAATTAAATATAGTGCTCGGATGGCGGGTCACAAGATCTCGTACATCTACCGCGAAATTGATGCTATTCTCTAATAAAAAAAAAAAAGAAAAAAAACATAAAAAAACTTTCGAGTTTATTTTATCGTTAGAATAGATGAGTAATAGATGCAGCAACAAAACAATCTCTTTCGTTATCATTTTTTCTTTTTGTGGCACTTTTCTTAATTTAAATACTTTATAATAATTATACAATGTTTATTATCATTGCACGTGAAGCGAAATGCAAATTCTGTATTTAATTCTGTATATACTTGATGCTATAATTTTGTAATTATAAATTATGGAACTCGTTACTTGATATTGCAGAATAATATTTTTTTCGTCGCGTTTGATCCTTTTTTCTGGCGTTTATAATAGATCGCTGTGTCGAAGTTTAATATATAATGATAATATCCAACGATGATAATGTATGGTAAACTCAAAACGACTGATGTCGTTGTTAATGCATGAGAAGCATCGCGCTTTTGGTTAATGAAATATTAACGAGATGTTCAGTTATTGAATATTTTTAAGCGATTTTCGTGAGTGCACTACTTCGATTAGCTGCTCGCAAATATGTATTTATCTCGATTAACGAGAAAACTCTAAAAAATAAAAAAAAAATATTCATTCCATAAACCGTATGTTGACGATTTAAAGTACATTCGATGGATATTTTATGGACAATAGTTAAAAAATGAGATTTCACGAAATCAATGTAAAAAATAGCAATCTTTTTATATATATTATTTATACTACTTGTATTCGTATATTATGTAAAAACTTGTATAAAATTAGATCAATCATATTAATTGGTAATTACTTTTACATCCGTTTGTTTATTAAAATTTGTTATTATTTTAGAAATTTATATTAAACAGAAAATCAATATGATGAATCTTTACGATGCGTTTTATATTTTATTATTGATCCACATAAAAAAAACTTAAATGCATTAGTACTTTTTCGCTTTACAAGTCGCGTTAAATACATAGTAGGTCGTTTAAAAATAAATCAATATTATGATGATAGTGATACACTTTCGCGTTATTAATCTCTCTCGGTTATTAACGAAAACATTTAAGAGCGTGCCTTATCGTACTCCATCGTCCTTCCTTGAGCAGATTTCATTCTGCATATTTTGCTATTAGTACAACTATGAGAATACAAAAAGGGGCAAACACCGTTCTGTTTCAGACTTCGCACCCTGCCTGGGACAAAGTTTGAGCAAAAAAAAAAAAAAAAAAACCGAGAAACGTGCGGTTGCACGCGGGCGGATCAACGATACGATAGCAATAATTTATCGGCCAATTTGCCGGCATTGATATCTCACGATTAAACGCTCTATGTTCGACGATAGTCGAAACTTTTCTGCTGTCCAGTTCAAATTGTTCAAACGCGACGAGCTTGGCGCGCAATATCAATGTATTTGTACGACCGTCGTGCACAGCTCGACGAAATATCGTTTTAAAAATTCATAGCGTTATAGAGGCATGAAATATCTACAACGCCGAAAAAAGAGGCTGATGGCGCGATGTTGAGTTTAAACTTTACGTGAAAATATACGCTCGATAGCTAAGAGGATTACAAAATATACTAATCTTTGCCGTTCGACATGTTCAGTTGTGTATGAATCTGTTTGTATTGTGTACGAGGTAGAGAAACGTCACAGATGCGATATTTCCCAGACAATCAAATTGTATGATTGCCGTTAATTGAATTCAATTACTTTTACAACGTTTTTCGGTTAAACACGGTATTGATGTAACGATCGAAAAATATTTTCAACGAATGTTATACAAAAAGTCAATCGGCATGAAATCGAATAAATCGCATGCATGGCAAAAAATAATTTTATTACAAAATAGGAAAGAAAGATGATTTTTTAAGTATGTTAATACGCTTTTTCAGTTTTTTTTTTTTTCAATTTTTAATAAATACATTCGGTATCACATCGGCAATGGAGGATTTTAACCGAGTTGTATATATGTAATAGAAGTTTGTATAAAGTTACAGCAATGATGCATGATAAAGTAATAATTATATCGCGGCTAATATTGTTAAAATTATTCGTGCGCAAAATGCTGGCAATATAAATACATCATTTTATTAATGCGCGATTTATTATCATGGTAGAATTTATTAATTAATTCCAATGTGCGGGTTCAAGATGCGGGTCGTTATTATAGCAGATTTACGCATGCACAGTAAAATTTTGTAAAGCGAGTTTTATATTTATGTATTCGATTATTCGTTAAAAATAATAACGCGTAATTCATATTATGTATTTTCTATTGTTTCCCATTATCATAGGCAGAATTGATTTTACGATCGTTTTCGCTTCTAAAGCAAATATTGTTGGCTATATATGTTATAAATGCAATTATATGTACATATCCAGAACTTTATAGAGAGGTACGATAAATACAAAATATACTATATATATGTTTATACAAAACATTATGAAGTATACAAATGTAAATAACTCTATGTAGCAACTATAAAAACAGCTTAAGAAGAAAGATGTATATATTTAGAAAATTTATACTTGAGATCCATGCTCGACATAAAGAAAGCGAGCTATGTTATATGATGAGACAGGTTGCCGTTAAGACAGGAAAATTCGATATAAGTCGCCACGGAGTTTACAGTGCACTCTTCGGACGCACTTTATGAAATTTACACTAACTGCATTACTGTCTTCCATGCCCAGCTGAATGCAATTTCGCGAAAAATATAAGCTGGAGCGACGTTACACCCGCTCTCTCTCTCCCCTCTATATATCATTCTCGGATTGAAAAATTTTTTGTGACAAATTCATTTTTTGTATGTACAAAAATGCAATTTGGCTTTTTTTTTATAATATTGTACGTGTAATTATGAAATACTAGATATGATAGACTTGTATTTTCCGATATCAACGTTGCAAATTGAACGAAATATCGTTTAATAACCATGTTTGCAATAATGTCTTTAATTTCATCTCATTTAAACATATAATTATTACGTGTGTAAATTTTACATTTTTTTTTTTTATTATAATTATATCTATGTTTTTTGTAAAGATTTAAAATCAGCTCATTTAAGATATTTGTACAGCTGTATTTACGGAGACTTAAGACGCGCGTATCGATTAAATCTGCTAGATGAGTTGGGGAAACGCTTTTATGTTGTGTCGTCCCCGAATTCTTTCAGAATAAGTTAATTGGAAAACTTTCTATAGTAGTTCTCTGGGTTTTGTTCTGTTCTTCCGTTCTTTCTAAAAGTACACGGATCGCTTGCTTTGGAGATTTCCGTAATGCTGAATCAGCATCTTCCGACTACATCGAGCTTACATGTGTAAGTTGAAGGTTTTGTTGTATAGAGCAGATTCTGTTATGTCGAGAGAAATAGCTTACGTTCGCCAATGCTTGATATCTTCCGAGATTAGAATATGCTGATAAAGTTGCAAAACGAGTATACTACTTTTCGAAAAGTCACACGAAACGACGCGACGACAGATCGCTAACTTGACGAGAACGTGCCTAATGCAAAGTAGCAAAGTTTTACCCCTTAAGCGAGGCATCGATTTTTTATGAGTTACCCCACGAAGATGCCGGCGTAGTAGTACAAGCACACGGTGACAGACTTGATGTAAGAAAAGTCAAGCTTTCCTCATCAACGCTAGCTTGCGGAAGAAGCTTGTTTTTCGTAGCATTATTCATAATGCATTCGAGATCGTTCAATATGCAGCTGCACATTATTTCTTCTCGTGTTACATAGAAGGCAGCAAATTAGGAATTAAATTATTACAAGCTTGTAATCAAACATTATGAAAATATAACGTGACATATAAAGAATAATGTATAAAATACCTAATTTTTAATTATATTATTTGTACGAATTTAATAGCAGCGTATAATGCACGTGTCTCTAATTTATTAATATTGTATGTATCATCTGTTTTAAAGTAATATTATATAAAATAAGATGTGTTATGAGATTTTAAATTTCTCGAAAATAATTTAAATCTTTAAAACATCTTATATTACATTAGATCACGCAGAGATTCCCATCTATTGTATATACAATATTTTACGACTAATATACGAAAGAGATCTTCGATTGTCTTGAATATATACATATGTAATTCAGAATGGCGATAATTCACTCCTTCATTTGGCAGGAAAGCTCGTACACCTTCATCACGTGATATCGGAGATCGGATAATTGCTATCCGTAAATAATCCGCGTGTAACCTTATCACGCAAATGACCAACCGGCTATTCCATCCTTCCTGAATGGTCAGTATCAGCCGATAGTGTCGAATCTACAGACAAACGCGTACTGCAGAATCGCTCTTCTTCGTAGCCGCGAATTACTTCACGGGTGTCATTGGTATTTCTATCGGAATTTCCGATAAAATGGAATTTCGTATGACCTTGGTGCGTAGAATGTCCCGAGAGAAGTTTGATATTCGAGGCACGTAATCATCCGGACATTCCTTCCTTTGCATCTGAATTATGTGTTATTGCACACAGTGCAAGCATATTAAAAATTCATAGCAGAATATTGAACGCATCGCGAACCTTATATTAAAGGTTCTTTCTTCTTATATATACATACTATAATTGACCATCGCAACGCGATGGTATATGTTACACATTGATTTGCTTTAATATTATAATCAATAATAATTTTTAATTCTTTTTTTCCTTAAGATTTAAATAAATATTTATTATAAATATCTTAATATATAAAAATTAAAGTTAATAAAACATAAAATAAAATAAACTAAATATTAAAATTATTATTTTAATATTTATTTTATTTTATTTTTTATTAACTTTAATTTTAATAATAAAAAATACTCGCATTTTGTATAAAATTTTAGTGAAATCTTTTATAATTTTATAATCTTAAATATTTTCAATGTTATTTTTTATTAAATTAATTTCTACTTATCACGTGGTAAATCTATGAATCTGTAAATTTTTGATTACACGATTGTTAATCTTTTTTATCTGTAAATATCTATTTTAGTTAATTAACATTAATGTGTCGAATTCATAATTCATATACTGAAGCAGGTGGTACGCAAAGCGTAATCGGAAATATTCCAGTAACGTGACAGCAGAACCGTTAGACGCAAAATGAAAGTACGAAATTCCGCGGCGGTATTTAGTCGAAAAGTTACAGAGACCCCACTGGTTCGGAAATCACGATCGGTACAAAGACGCTTTACGGGGTGAAGTTTTACGCCGCTAAAGTATCGGCGACCTTTTTGTGCAGACGCAATCTCGAATATTGTCCTGCGCCAAATTGGATTTGGCCAGTCGGGGAATTGCGGCGTTTTTCGCGCCCGCGCCGAACAGCCCGCCCTTGCTAAAGAGAATAGACGGCGGGGGTGTAAAATTATGAAACGAGATCCGCGACGCGTTAGAGGGAGAGAAACCAATGGCGTCGTACGTGCTTGCGAAAGTTTGAGAGGCGGTCTGGGTTCGTCGTCGTCCTCGTCGTCGTCGTAGTAGTCGAGGGTTACTCACGTCGGCGCTCACTTTCAGACCGATAGAGTGCACGCTCTACAGACTTGTTGATGCATATCTTCCCGCGGAAGCATTTTCGCGTGCGACATTATGCAACTTTCGAGAGGTCGTGCACGTATTATTGCGCCAGGAGTGTAATATATGCGCGTACGAGATATCTCGACGCATATATTTCATACTCCTCTCTCGCCCGAGTTACTCTATTGTAAGTCATCGTTTGTACATCTTCGACCTATTGTCGATTTCATCACTGATAGTTACAGTGATTGTATTTGTTATATTTTTCATTTAGCGCTTGTGACTGGAAAAAAAAATTGTGCTTGAATAATATTGATTTTGTACGTTAACGTAACAAACGTATTATTTAACGTGCAATTTATTTTATCTGTATGTTTTTATATTTATGATATTTAAGCAACTTTCAAAAGATATTAAATCCAATTTAAATATATTACAATTGATATAGGTATAAAATATTTTAAAATAAAGGAAGAAGAAAAGAAGTAGTTCTTTAGTACATGCTATCACATTCACGTATATTTGATTTATTCAAAGGGATATTATTTGTTCAAAATTATATGAAATTCGTAGCAATAAATATTTTGTATTCTGTTATCTCGAAGAGTTATATGTTGTTTTAAACTACGAGTTATATATTTTTATAAAGGAAATACAACGCTATCGTATTATATACATTTAAACCTGTTTTACAATAAATTGTATGTTGGAGTCGGATGTTTGATGAACGCGTAGTGCCTTCGTTATCGTAAAGTTGTCGTAAGACGCCTGTCACAGTCGGAACGAAAGAATGTCAACTCCTACCTTTTCCGATTTTTATTACAACTAGATATAATATAACCTTTGTTTTACATGATTTATTTTTTATAATGTGCATCCAAATTGATAACATGTCTATTTAAATAAATTTTCAACGTCCTAGTTTCAATTGCTATGTACATTTAATATTGATTCCGCGACATGCAATTCAATTGTAAAATGACAAGTCATATTCGGATTTGACATTCAACGATAAACGACACGTGGCATCTGACTCTGACTTACAAGAGAACCTCGTGAATCTGAAAATTCAGATTTTGATGAAACTTTACACATCTAAAAGGGATAAATAAATAAATTTAAAAATTTTTAGTTGCCGAAAAATGAAATCATATGTAGACCGGTATTTTACTTTCCTGGATATATCATGAAAATTATTGAAGCTAACAAAAAATGTTTTATACAAAAGTTTTATTATATAAACACTTCTATTTAACAACATTAATAAAGTTTTGAAAAAATAATTTGTAGAAAAAGCTTTTTTAAAAATCTTTGAAAAAAAATTATGTTTTCTAAATTCTATTAATATATTTAAATGAGAGATGTTACCATGAAATTTTTTTATAAAACATTTTCATATCTCAAATAATTTCGAAATATTCCAAAAAAAGCAGAAAGCTCTGCTCTACATATGAGGGGTGATTTTATTCCTGAGAATTATTTTTGGGTTACAACTGAAAATTATTTAAATCCATCTATTTATGCCCTCTACATGTGTAAAATGTCATTGTAAAAACACATCTTTTTAAAAACGTATTATAATAAATAAGAACGATTTAATACAATTTTAAATTTCCGAGTTTGCGAGGTTTCCTCGTTAGTATAGAACGGGTCTTACCGTATCTTGCGTTTGATCGTTATTGATGGTGACTTGAGTGGCTACGAAACTTTGTAGTTTCATTACGTAAACTTTGTAACGTCGCATCGCCATTCGCGTGAATCCGAATGTGACGGTTTTGAATATAGGGTGGAAAGTTTCGCATTGTGTGCTCTCTTCTTCTTGTGCGCACGGTACCGGTACTCGTTAACTTTTCTGCGGCACACCATTTAAAGTAACTTCTATATGCTATATTATCTTGCAAAACAATCGCTACTTTGTTGTACATCGTATTGTATTACCACCTGGTATATCCAACTTGTAAACTGCAAATGTAAATGGTTGTTTTGTTGATGTCAAGTCTCCAATCGTCTCGCTACACACACACACACACACACACACACACACATAAATTTCTACTTATGAATTATTTCTATTATATCCATTGCCAAGTTTTGAAGAATGTGTCATGATTTTAATATAAATTTAATTATTTTTTATATTTATTTTGAATTGCGTGTCTGATTTAAAATATTGAAATCTAAACATAATCCTTTTATTGTATCTTTTGAAAAATACACCGTTGAAAACAATTTGCAGAAATATAGGCAATTTAAAACATTTATTTATTATTTATTAATTCGTCATTTTATTAATTCATAAGCTATTACAATTATAAATCGTTACAATAACGTTTATTATTGTTATTGTAAGCATAAATGTAACGAGGATGTGGTAATTGTGATTGCGCTATTAGACGTGTGTGTGCGTGTGTGTGTATGTGTATCGTCCACACACACACATACACGCGCGCACACGCACACACACGCACACGCACACGCACACACGCACACACGCACACACGCACACACGCACACACGCACACACACACACACACACAGACGTATACATATATCATATATTATCAATGTAATTTGGTTCTTAATTGCAAGCGCAGTTTGTTTAATAATGCATGATCTTCACAATTGTCTATATTATTGATACTGCTTTTGTTTACCTACCTACAACATTTACTACATGTCGTATCTTTAAAATATTAAGATGCGACATAAATATATTGAAAATTATAATGAAAATTATAAAATGTATTTCTCTAAAAGTTGTGGCCAAAAATAAATTGTTTTCAAAGTCATCATACTTTTTTATATCTGAATAAAAAAGTATGTTATATTTGTATGAAATATATATTTATCCAATATATAATCGATTTTCCTTATCGTTATCCAGTTAAAAAAATTTAAGCAACAAATTTATCTAGACTTAACAAAAATTGAAGTTTAAATTATTTTATTTACGAAAATAGGTTAAATTATATTTTGTCTTGATTGACATCTTTACTGATATAAATTTAGACTAATAAAGAAGTTTGAGAGACGAAACGTAATATTTCTAAAACTGACAGCTATATAAATAGCTTTGGACTGTCTGAGAAAGAAATTGATTAACGAATAACAGTCGGTTTTAATGCAGCTTTCAAAAGATGCTTTTATACAATGTGACACCGCGGAATGTGAAAGAAATAAAAATACAAAAGAATCGTAATCAGTAAAAGTATCAATTATCTATAAAATTTTTTCTACATTAATAAGAATACCTCTCATACGTGTGTATAAAATTACTTTAACATAAAAATTACGCAAAAAATATATGATAAAAAATTAAAGCTAGAAATCAAGTCAATGATATAATACCGGAGAAAGAAGAAACAGCATAAAATATATCGTTTTAATATTATACTTTCATAATATAAAATTTTACCTTTGACGTATTATTTTTAAATATCATTAATAATACTGTAAAATGTTATTTTTTTAATATTACATTTAAAATAAAAATATATTATTATGGTGCATATTTACTGCAAGTTATTTATCAATTATAATGTAATGAATCGTAATCAAAAATATTTAAATGAGATAATTATGTTACATATAATTAAGTAGTTTTGTATCATTTTAGAATGAAAAAATGTTATCGCGATGTGCAAACTATAATGTTTCACATATAAAGGTTTATAATAAACTTCTGACAATGCACTCGATTAAACTATTTATCACTCGAATTCGTCACTACGCAGTAATCGATCGATTATTCTTTCAGTTGGATGAAAAGATGTACTGTGTGAAATACAAGCTTTTACATAAGATGCACATCTGTCATCCTCCGATTTTTTTTCACAATATTCAGTTTTCTCACGTGTCCCCGTTTTCCTTTTTATAGGAGTTTCGGGTGAGAATGAGAGCTCGATTCCGAAGTTATCTGCGGAAATGGGTGCGGGCGGCTCGTCGATCATCGCTGTAGGTCAGTGCAGTCGATTCATCTTTGTAAAGCAACTCTTGTCGATGGTGGTACTGTCACGAACTCCTGTTTATCTCCCATAGGAATACGCATCATGAATTCCCGCGACAAGGTAAACTCGCATGTTTTTGGCGCAAATTGACAGATTGCAACGTCGCGCCGGCGATATTCTCACGGCGCGTTGTGAATTTGATTTGTCTGACTGTTTGTCGACATAGGGAAATATATATACGTATATAAAGATTTTTATTTAGATATATGTGTACATATTTTTTTATATATTATTTATAAAAAAAAAAACCTATAAAATGTCCTATCATATTTAACAATATATATAATCAGCAAATATATTAAGAAAAAAATTTGTGCAATATACTCTTATTAACTATTATTATATTATTTATTATAAAATTTTGAAACTTGTTGCGTACGCATAAAGTTTAATGCACTTGTACAATGTGCACATATGCCGAGTATACTATAGTAATAATTCAGAGATAAAACGGGATCTGAAAATATATCTGGATTTTATCGATATGAGTGTTTTTAGCTGACGCTTTCCAAGAAATTTGTATCCAATAAATCCGGATTTGTGCAGAACATTTGCTCCGGGCTATCTCGGCAATACAGCACAGACGGATTTCAAGCGAGCTAACAGGTATAAGAGACCGCCATCTTGATATTGATCTTGTACCGGTTCCTTGGCATTTCTGGCTCTACGTGATGTTAGAACTATGTTAGCTGTTCTGAATAGAAATTTGGCGCTAACTACAAGTGCTCCCATGATCACGGGTAGCAGAGCGTTACTAATGTCATGTTTCTGAAAGTCTTACATATAATAAGGATGTAATATGCGCGGAACTATCGTTGCGTAACGCTAATACTGACTTTAATCTTTAATAGAAGATTATCATGTCGAGATTAATATCTCTTTGTAGAAGGAAGATGTAGATGCAAGGAAACATTTTAAATTATCTTTGCGATATTAATGAGCTGATATATATGTTGCGTGATATCTCTCTTAAATAGAATATTCTAAAATTATTTTGCTGTTTCCTCTACTTAAAACTAATTGAGTAAATTAAAGTTAATATAATTAAAATTTTTAATTTCTAATGTCACCTCTTTTTATAATATTTAATTATTACAATATTCAAGATAAATATCTGTTGAAAAAAATAGATTGGAAAAATTAATCACACAAAGAATATATAATTATATTTTATAAAGCTATAGTTCCGGGTTTTTTTTTTATATTAAATATCATCCTGTTAATAACTGAATTGTATTGAAATATTATTATGAAAGATTTTATATGTTAATAAAATAATAGCACGTGGAGAAATACGAATTATCACGTTTAAGATAAATTTGTAGGCCAAATTTTTTTTGATCGTGTTTCACTGTAGCCACGCTAAAGCTAACGTGACGAAACAGCCTTGGTAAGTGTCGAGAGTTCTTGCTCGTTTACATGCAGATTAGGTATATTTCACTCTAAGATAGATGATATGGAACTTTACACGTTCGAAACACGCGTTCGACTCAATGTCAGGGCCGATATATCGAAACTTTGAGGCAAATGCAACACGAAACAGATTTGCAATGTGCAATAAGATTCATAAAACTTATCTCAGTATATAATTTACTTTAATAGTACAAATGCAACGCGAGACAGATTTTCAATGTGTAATAAGATTCATAAAACTTATCCCACTATATCATTTACTTTAATAGTACAATATCACTTATTTTTAATAATGCAATAAAATCTTCTTTTTATTTATTTTTTAATATCTAAGATATTAACTGTCCCTTTCTCTCTAAACTGATATTAAAAAATCGTAGACTTACACAATATACATAGAATATGGCAAACAGAAATATTGATAATATTTCAATTGTATATTTTATTTGCCAAGTTTTCATCTTTGCAAAAACGTACTCGATCACGTAAATATTTTTTTATACAGCTACAAACATTTTTGATCTTCCAGTGAAAGAATTATAAAAATCATTGATATTGAAATAGAAATAGCATTCAAGATATTTTTTAGAACTTTTTGCTCGATGATAAAAGCAAAAAAAATATATATGTCACGCGGTTTGTATAATCAATATAGTCATATAAATTCATTTTAAATGTTTCATTCTCTTCAGTTATAAGCAGCTTATGTCGCGAATGAGGGATATCGAGGTAACTTTATATCGATAATACCGCAGCCGTTTAGAACCAAGTTAGATGAAACCTACACCATTACTTACATATTATACTGATATTATTGAAGTTTGTAGCGCAAGTAATGGCATGTCGTAGATGATGTAAACAGCTTTGCAATAATCGGCTGCTACAGGAACCTCTTTGTCACATGGCAACACTTATGTCGATATATACATACATATATTCTCCCAAATTCGATTTACCGTATGCGCGGTATGTAACCGCTTTATGGCTCGCGCATTACACACTTATGTTTGCTGAAATTGTGTTTATATATATATATATATATATATATATATATATATATATATGTATATATTCTGTTAGAGATGCGCGTTCTATGGTCCATACCGCATACCTCGAATAATCGTTTATCCCTATAGCCTTATTACAATTGTCGCAGTATGTCGCAGTCTGCATATTTGCGGAGAATTGTTTCGCAATGTCTGTAAAATATTTCGTACAACTGTAGGAAGACAGAGAGAGAGAGAGAGAGAGAGAGAGAGATGAAAACATGGAGCACGTTGTTCTACATTGCTCCAATTTTATTTTTAGACATGAGTATTTGGCATACATTTTAACGTTATTTACATTTATATCTTTTTTAATGCAAATTCTAATCTGTAGAAGATGCACTCAATTTTACATTTTATCGGTAAATTTTTTCAAAGCAGATTACGTAATCAAATAATTTCGAGGATTTCGTGCCCGTATTAAATTGCATGCCAACTTGCGGCTTCAACACCGCCTTCTCTCAACGTGAAATTGAATTGCGGGACTTTGGGTACCATTTCATACGATTCCTTCCACCTTCGATGACAAAATCTACCTCGTTTGTTCTCACGATCCGAGGGTGAATCTGATTATTTCCTTTCTCACTCTGTGTGCTTTTATATCTTGATATATATGCATACGGATATTCTCGGAATGGCTCGATGATCGGAAATAAAGTTTTTTGCTTCTCTCACATTATAATAACTAACGAGTATTAATTATGATAGTTAAAAACTTGTTTCAATGGTATACGTATGTATGTATATGTTTTTAAATGGAAAAATCAAATTATAATAATTATAACAATCCAAATTAGAATTATAAATTTCTAAGATATATATACATTAAATACTATAAACATTTTGTTGTTAAAAGTTTTTTTACGAGAATTATATAAATTGATTAGGATGATTGATAATTCTTTCTCTACTATATTTTTGCCGTTATTGCGATTTGTGTTCGAGAAGTGATACCATAATTCCTCGTACCAAACGAAGTAATATTGGAAATCACTAATCTTGAAGAATATATATAAAACAAAAGTTGCACAGACCCTAAAGGAGCAAGGAAGAAGTTCAGGTTTTTAGAAACACCGTCGTTCTTTCTTTCACAAAATTGGAAAACTGCAATAGAGTACCGTTATCCGGGTGCGCCACTCTTGATTGACCTCAATCGAATATCCAATAGTTTGCCGTTGAGTAGATGTGAAGCACTATACAACGAATAGTACGCGAGCGTTCAGGCGGCAAGACATATTTATACAGCACGGTTCGAATTTATTCAAATTTCTCGTAAATCACTTTGCTGCCATCTCTGATATATCACAAACTCGTCAAATTTTGGAGACTGTAAATACAATTCGATATAAATGTAAGAGAGATGAGCGGATTTTAGCGTGAAAATTATTTATGAAAAAATGTTTAATTTAAAAATTATATACGAAAATAATTTTTTGATGATAAATACATATTATTTATTCCAGAAATTGTTAAATAAAATATTAAAGAAAATATACAAATCTTAAATTATAGATTATACGTAATTTTTCGTGGCGTTAACATTATGTTTTTTCTTTTAATAATTATTATATTTTATCATAATTTTTAATTATAATAATAAAGAAAACGCTTATTTTTTTTTATCAGTTTACAGTCGGCGATTTGTCGAATATTCCACGCGCAAGTAAAATCTATCGACGTCAACGTCTTACCAAATAGTCTTAATATTTTATGTCAATACCTTTGTCTCGGTAAGAGAGAAAAAACTTGGACGAGACCAGTCTCGTCTCGATTCGACGCGTTCGCTCATGTGAGTAACTGATAAATCATATTTTACGAATTGTAGCGAATCGAGATGTGAATGTCGACATCATAGGGTAGGGAAACCGAGAAATAGGAGGAAAAAGAATAAAGCTTGAGCAAAAAGCGTAGACTGGAAGTTTATGATATTCTGTTTTACTCTCGCGACAGACGCGTTTTCATAAAAATCTCTCTATTATGTGCCCGCTTTAATTTACCCGTTTCGCGCAGAACTGAGATGTAACTGAGACAAACGAAAGACTACGACGGGTTTTATTCCATTCGGAGCAAGCGAGTGCGTAATAATGTCTTTATGTAAACGCACAAGGAGACGAGGGTTCGTACCGCTACGAGGTAATGAAACGACGCGGCTCGTGAAAACTTTTCCGCCGCTGGTAACTTCCACTCTTTTCCAACATTAAGCGCGATAGTAAAACTGAATCGAAATGTCTGACGATCCTTTTTGACCGCGACAGATAGATGCATTGCCCAACGGATTGGAAGAGGAGAAGCTGAAACTTGTGTTTTGAATACTCTCGCTGAGAGTTGGCGGATTCATGAGAGTTTACCTCGGCATGCGCGAATGGCCGTTCTGATTACAAGTTAAAGGGTTTAGGAGAATCTACTTAAACCATGAAATATTTTAAATGCGCGCTTGGAGTTCTCATGAATGTCATAACTTGCCTCTCTTACCCTCTTCCTTCCTCGACATAGTTACATTACTGCGACGTGTCGAAAAATTGCTTTTTTAAGTAGAGAAATGCAAGGGATTTGAGAAGGAGAACGACGGAGCGTTTAAATTTCCACAGAGAATTCAGTGGATCCTAAATCACATTTTAGTCTGCACATTAGTCCGCAATTTGTACAATTTCCACAGAGTAGTAGCATATTTTAACTACTGTAATTTGTCGTCATCCGTTTATATGTATATTATTATCAATCAATGTTTGTTAATATGTTATAATACCAATTTATAATAACAATATTTTTCAAATATTTATCAATATCATACTGACATACTTTTCATTGTAATTTTTTTAAAGATGCGTCTATTCTTAGTAGTATCGAAGGGTGTTGCAGCAACGCGACAGACATTTATCTGTAGCATTACGCTACGCTGATAGATTTCTGGCGATTCATCATGCTGCTGGCTGCAAAACGCTTCGTGCGACATATGCGATTCGTAGCGAACAAACTCCTGATCAAGCGTCGAGTCTCATTTTTCATCAGAGTCTCGCGTGCGCGGAGGAAAATTCACGTAGTGTGCCTCGAGATGCCGCGAAGTGTTATGCGAGGCGCGAGGTTACCTGCGAGGATTCCCGCAGGTAAAACGCATAAGAGCACTTTGTGTACTCCGAGGTGCCTGAAAAGTTTTCCCATTTCCGTGGTGCAGTACTATCGCGCTCGAGCACTGCGCTGCTGCCGAGAATATGCCGTGGCATTGCTCGGCAAGCACGCCTATCAGACGAGTGGTTTAGCTCTTGGCCCGGATTGCCTCAGCCTTTCGAGGAGAATTCATACAGCTTCCTGAGAGAAGGCTCGAACCGGATCGCGAAGGCGAGAAAGACATACGGGGTAAAAGAGGGGTAGAAAGAAGGGCGAAAAGGTAAAAAGAACGCACAGAAAATAGATCAAAGAGTGCCGTATATAGGAAGCATTATATGTCATCGAATTCTCGGAATTTCTGATTTGTAGATGCTAGTATCTCATATCGTAATTTTTTTTTTTTTTTTTTTTTTTTTTTCCCCTCGGAATTCTTCATCTCGAGCAGTGAAGGTAAAACTTGTGGTTAATCAGATACAAAATTTTGCGGTTTAAAAGAGGAATTACTTGTTTACGAAAATACGACACAATTTCGAAAGATATGACACAAAAATGTGTATTTTTTTTTTATTACTTAAATTTAAAAAATATATATTTGTTATGTCATTATAATTATTGCTTAATATTATCCTTTTTTTTAAAGGAATAATAAAATTTGATAAAATCAATTGGAATGTGTTGCTTTACGATATCTGATCTTAAAGCTGTACAAGAGATCAAAGTAGTACAAGAACTTTGCTTGTCTCGTTGCGTAACGTGCAAGATTACATTGAATGTCACGATACCCGAGAGGGATTTAATAAAATCATCTTGTTTTATAAGAGCGAGAAAGACGAAGAGATGGAAAGAAAACTTGTTACAGCAACCGTCAAGCTGTATATGGAAGGAAATGTTTTGTAGAAATATGAGAGTGCGATGGTTGCACACCTAGTGGTGATGAAATGTTTTCTTTATGAGACTTAAATGTCTTATTCTAGAATAAACGCAGGTGAAACAAATTTAAGATATATTTGTTTTCTTTTTTTAAATAGCTAGAATATATTCCAGTATTTTTATTAAATATTTTTTTGTAATAGTTATTGTCATAAATATACGTGTATTTAATGTTACATACTGATTTTAGTAACGCGTTAGTACTATTATATTGGTCAGTTAATTTCAGTCTTAAATAATAGTTTTATTTTGAAACAATTTTATTATTTTAAAATATTTATTTTAATATAATTTAATTTTAAATAGAAATATTTATTATAATTTTAGCACTCGATTTAAAAAAAAACATTCTAAAGTTTAAAACTCAAAGTTTAAAAATAAAAAAAACAAGATGTCATAAATAAAAGCATTTCTATATTTTCAAATGTTACGTATATTGGATGTTTCATCGAATATCAAATTCCAATCCGTTTTGTGTAAATTCAGTGAACTGTTTTGAAGCAGGAAAATTCCATGTTTCCTAACTCTTTAATATGCCTGAAATCTACAAATCAGCTTAGCGGTGCTGATAAAACAAAAATATGTTTCGGAAAATCTCTTGATACATTTTTTTCTATATATCATGTAAATGTTTATGCGAATGACATTAAAAATTGTTTTCAAAAATTTTAAACACTTTTATTTAAACAAAAAATTGTCGTGTATACACAACAAAAGTAGCATCTGGCCCGCAGGTAGAAAAATGTTTCGACAAGCGTACGTAATCCGATGTAACCGTACGAAAGGGAAGCAATATGAATAAAATTTGTAACAATGTAATATATTGTAGAGTTAATCATTTTTTTTTTTTTAGTTTTGTTCTCCAAACACAATCGGTTTTATGATTAACCGTGTGTGATTCAATTGCACACATTCAATTCCTTTGTGCCTGTTTCGGTCCGTTCGGGGTGGCTAGCGGGCTAACGGAAATTGCTGGACTCGCGTTTATATTACAAATCACTGATTTCTATATAAATGGCGATATATAATATATTAGCGGCGAGAAAATCCGGGTGAGTTGGTATTACATCGTCATATTCCGGAAAAGCAAGAAATAAATAATAGATGTGTAAGAGAGATAATTGATACGTACAGAATTGATTTACAGAAAGTATGAAAAATCTTTTTTACGATAATAATCATCAAAGGGCGAATAGTATAATAGAAATCATCTTTTCATACGTGTATACGAATACCAACTATTTTTTTCTTCCGCCATTTAGATCCAGTATCACTTTTGCAGCCGATCTTTATAAATGTTGATAATCTCTGATGTGTTAGGTATATATAGAAGCTTGTATCGCAAATACTGTCAAACAAATACGGATAAATCGCGAACGCGTAATGAGGCCCGACAGCCTTTTCTCTCTCTCTCTCTCTCTCTCTCTGGAAACGAGGCGTGACGATCGGGGATGGATATTTCTCCCGATGTAATTCATCCTTGTCCCTTTTTCGATCGGCAAACGACTGAATTATCCACGTGAGGTTCCGGTTTAACCACATACGCGGATGGATTACGCGGCGCACGTATCGCACGGGGAATTCGGTAATGAAATGTCCAGCCTGTCGGGATAGCAATTTGCGTTTCCGAGATGAAAAGTCGGATATTTGCCAATCCGCCGCCGTGCGAATTTTCGGCCAAGCGTAAACGCGCACACTGACGTATATGCCGGAATTTTAATCGCGAAACATTTTCGCAGCCCCCGCCATTAATTTAACTGTTGTTAATGTTGACAATTAGCTCCGCGTGCGTCGGTTGCAAAGTATCGGTATGTTTCATTGAATTCCGTTGTTTACCGCGTCATTTTGCGTTTTCCGCAGTATATATACTTCTGCAACACGATGTATCGCGCTCATTGTTGTTCTCGGCGTGTAAATTAGCATTCCGAGTAACTACGTATAAACACTTCAAGTCAGACATTTAGTGTGGCTGGTCGTAAACGGTTTCATGGAAACGTCAGACGACCGGTTAACTGACTTTGTGGAGGCAGCCCGATACAAACTACTAGGGAGCAATCAAAAGTTCCATGACCTACGACCGGCAACTTGTTGTTAGTCGCGTGGAAAGAAGTACTTATTCTTTAACTAGAAAATTCAGTCCGAAAAAAACCCCGATGTTACATAATGCTCCAAAGTTCGAATGCAAACTCAGCCGTCATAGGATGACGAGAAGGAATGGAATTTCCGCGTCTTGATCTTCCGTCCCTCGTCGCGCTGCACAAATTTCACTCTCTTCTTCGCGGGAGGGAAGTTTCAATCGTTGGAATTACAATTTCGATCTTCAAATAACCGCTCAAACCCCTCCGGGTTAATATTTCATTCCTACTAGTCTTTAAACAGGCGAATCGATTCCTCAGATATCGAATTCCAGGCCCGCATTATATTCAGTCGGATCGGAACCAATTTAACCGGTGGACACACAGTCGTGCTCCTGGTACCGATTCGCTGAGATGAGAATTAAAGCGATTTCCATAGTCGTCGAAGATCGAATTTCATCACTTTTCGATGTAATGAATTTTTTCTCATTTTCTTACAGAATAACGTATTCGGAATTTTTTGAATTAATTTTATTATTATATTAATCGACATGCTATTCTGCGTATAATAAAAAATGTAAAATGTATGCATATTTGCATTTTAAAATCAAATTGCATACATTAGCGACATATTTTCATTAATAATTTTTGTCGTGCAAATATACACGTGAATCAATAAGTAAAGCAAGATTTATTTCATTCCGTCTCTCTCTCTCTCTCTCTCTCTCTCTCTCTCTCTCTCTCTCTCTCTCTCTCTCTCTGTCAATAAATACTCTGATTTGATGTATTTCTAAATGCGCGTGTATTTTAGGGAAGACATACAACTATGTCGTGTTGTTAAAAGCAACATTGTTTGCTCGTGTTTGAAATGATCTTTATTCGACGCGATAACAATGCTAACAAAGTTTAGAATATCGCGATACTGTGGCACTCCTGTCTTAATTGACCGATGTAGAACGCGATATACAAAGGAAGCTTAATTTCGCGCGAAAGTCTCAACCGCGGAGAAAAGTTTCTCGGCTATTTGTTTTCAAAATTAAATGTCCACAGCCTACATTGTCAAGATGAAAAGCAATTTATACGGCGATGCCGCCACCCTCGAGAGCTATGTTAACACGAAGGCTGCCTTTGAAATCGCGAGTTGTCGCCGACCGACCTAAACTTTCGCAAATTGAAGCCGGAACGGAATATTCCGTCCGGTAGTCAATGGACGACTTACAACGGTTCGCACACACAGATTTACCTCCGTTCTCCCTCCGGTTCCGTTCATCGCGCCGAATACTCTGGAGATCGTTATACGAAAACGGATTCGCGGTATTATAAGGACTTGATTCTCGTAGAAATGGTTATGGAGAGTACTGTAGTCAAAGACGTACCGGAAACAACGGTTTTCCCTGAATATCGGGCAAACCGAATTTCGAAAGCTCTTTTGTTTCTCCACATGGAGCTTGTGCCGAATATTCCACAAAGCGTTTCGCTTCGATTACCCTGCTGTAATAAGGAGTTTTCGATGTTTTTGAAGGAAATTCAAGTATACTTTTTAGAATAAAGAGAAAAAAAAGAAAAAAAAAAGAGAATAGTTTTGAGACAGGTATAGAAACGATAAACGGATGCAGGAAGAAGAGTGTAAATTGCTTTGATCAGTTTCTTTTTTTGATCTCGGAGCGGAAAATGCATCTCGATAGGATTACGTTTCTGGCCCGACCTCGTTAGCAATATTTTCTTTTTTTTTCTTTTTTTTTTTTTTTTTTTTTTTCACAACGACAAATTGAAGTTTCCCACATACATAACGGCGGTCAAAAATTTCTTTACTCATATAATATTTTTCATTTCAATCTGTAACGTTGTATGTTGTATGTATAATTTCGCCGGTTGTCGAGTGGCACCGGTGACGTGCTGGCCGCCCTCGTGAATATTAATTGAATTTCTACGGGTGACAGGTGACTGATCGATATGTACGGCCGGTCGACCACCGCGTTCTGTACGCTCTCGTTAAGCCGCGATGAAAGTTGATAGGATAAACGCAAGCTTGACAAATAAGAGGTGACCGGCACGCGTCGCGCAGCTCCAAAAAGCATCCTGCTAGATCATGCGAGTACTTACCTAGTTTTCCAATTACGTCACACTGTTGTCCTTTACACGATTTTTTTTTTCTTTTTTGCGATCGATTACTTGTCACTTGATAAAAATATCCACAAAATTTATATTTTATCAAACATACACAGAAAAAAATTGACAGTTTATCAGAATATAGAATTATCAAGATAAATTTCTCGTAATTAATACGATTACGCATATAAAGTTGGATCCTTACGATCGATCTCAGATCGATGTTCACGTCTCGATCCAGTTTGTCATTCAAGAAAGTATCGGGGTCAGTATGTCGAATCAGGTTACACACTCGCGCCACTGTAATGATTACATTGCGGGGACGATTCGCGTTACGTTGCCGTGACGGCGACTAACTCTCTCTCAAGGTTCTCGAGCACGCGACTCGAGCTTACAACGCGCAATTGCTTTGCGCATTGGAAAGCACGCCGGGCCGCGCACCAACGGAAGCTGAGATTTTGCCGTTCGATGCCTTGCGATGGAAATCGGTCATTCGTCCCAACCATTCGTCATACCAGATATTCCGCGACTTAACTTCTCATCTCTAATTCTCAGCTAAAAATATCAATTTTTTATCCAAGTATTTTTAAAAAATTGCTCAACTTTGAATAATTTTTATTAATCGAAGACGCGTATGATGATATATTTTTTATTTATTAATTATGTAGAATTGTACAGTTCTCTCTTCTGCTGTACGCATACAATCTACGAGCGTTAAGATGTAGGATTTACGATGTTAGAGATTTACGTCGGGCGATGGAAAACTTACGTTCTTCATGCTAGACTCTCGCCAGCTTTTGTTCATACAATTCAATGTATTGATTTATCGAAGAATGTGACCTGCAGCTCTCGCCTTCTTTAGAAAAACCGTGGAAATTTAGTTAAGCAGTTATGAAAAAAATTAATCCCCAATTCTTCTCTCACGGAGTTTTACTTTTGCATCTTTTTAATCCTGTAAATCACATATTCGTTTAATCGGAAGACGGAACTGTTCGAATGCGATGTATGATGCGCGTGTATGACGCTCGCGATAAAATGTTGCCGGTACACTAGTGGCCCGCTTCTCGCGTATTAGAGTTCTTCGAAGGAGAGGGCTCTGCCGGAGGGTTTACACAGGATTTTCAGGGATTCGAACGTCGAGCTGTCAGTGCGGCGGAAAAGTTAGCCGACGTGCGCCGTCGTTTGGCTTCCGTTTCTCGCGACGGGGATTTCTCAAATGTAAATTTAAAGTCGCGTCTACAGACGGTGCAAATTTCATCGCTTCCGGAAGCGTGTGACACTTGGCCGTCACATTATACATGCATATTACATCTCGAACGAAAAACTTTCAAGTTGCCCTGCATTAATTATGCGGCGTTATTTTAATCACCCGCTATTCATTAATTATGCATAGTAACAATGTAAAGTTTCATTAAGATTTCTTCAGATTAAGATTTTTATTGCGCACACTCCTCTTTTCTCAGCTATTTTATTAACAGGTTAATGTTAATAAAAAGTATTTATACTTTTTACACAAATTTATGTAAATTATTCAGAAGTTAGCTCTCTCTCTCTCTCTCTTTGTTTTTCTCTTCTAAATTCTAATATAATAATTTCTATATTTTATAATTTAATATACATATAATATGAAAATAATTGTAATAGTTACTTTGTCACTTTTATTTCTCATGAACATATTTCCACTATATTTACTCAATAGTTTCAGACTAATTATATTCTCATTTTATGTAGTAGTAAATTCTTTTTCCGTTTTGTATAATAAAATTTTTCATTATATTGTTACAATATAAATTTTTAATTTTATTTCACATTATTTTATTCACAATAAATTCATTTACGGCACATTAGGCAAATATATATTACATATTTTGAAACTTTACAAAAGAAAAAAATTGTTGAAAAAAATTTCCTGCTAACAAATTTGCTTGTTGAGTTGTTGCGTAGAAAGGCAAAATGTGCACATTTGTAGTTTATCCAATGTTGTTTGATATGGATTCTAAATGCTTACAAGGTGGAATTTTCATTTCATAAAGTGACGATATTGCTTACTCGTACAAACGTGTTCATACGAGTCTCCGTCGCGACACGAAGACACGCGTAAGCTCGGCATAAACGTATGCATGAGCACGTAAAGCACACGTTTGCGCTTGTATCTACGTACGTATCGTATCGTTGGGAGAAAAAGAAGTAGTGTAGGGATAGGGCTGTAATAAATGCGAACGCGGAAAGTGGTGAATAGTCGGAATTCCCCTGCCAACCCAGCGCGCGCTCTTCCGCCTTCTCGTTGTCGTTTGCTTCATTATTTCCACGCTGGAGTTTCGTCCAGGGTTTTCCTCTTCAGAGGATGAATGTGGAAAAGGACGTGACTGTCGCGTGCTGCTAGTTAGCTCCGAATTGCAACGGAGCGAGAAGGAAGGACGTGCGGCATCCCGATCTTTCAAAGTCGCGGGAGTACATCCGCTTTAATGCGACGGTCTTGGCCGGCCCCCTTTCAGCGGTTTTCATCCAAATTGGCGGTTTTTGTTTCGGCATGACTGACGCTCGCATTAGAGATTTTCGCGGCCGGGTGTCTCGTAGCAGTAACTAATTATAGCGGCAAACTAATCCGGCGACCGCTGCGCGATGTATCGTGCTAGGAGAAAAATAATTTCACGTTGAGTAGCATCATTTATAAACAAGAATTTTATCTTTATTTTCTGTCTTCTTCTCGCAGACGTTTTAAAATTTACTCCATTAGTTATATACTTTTTGCAGTCAGACGTTAAAAAAATGTTTTCGTCCCTGAGAAGCGGGATATTATATTTGCATAAGAAATAAATTATATATATATATATATATAGCAATCTTTGATTATTCTTAGATTGCAGAATGCGTTAAAATTGTTTACAATAATTATTAATAAATATTAGGGTAAACTCGGGTAAGATGGCCATAGTTTTTTTAATAATGTTTGACATATTATATCTTCCCTGAAGCTTAAATTACGTAATATTATCGAAATTGAAAGGAAAATATTTCATAGAAATTTTATATTATCAAAATAGTACAACATAAGCATTGGCCATCTTGCCCAACTTTTAAGGAAAAGATGACCATAGTGACGGAAAGATGGCCCCATAATATTTATAAAAAAACACGTGAAAAACTTTGCAGCTAGTCAAAAGTAAAGATATGATATAAGGATACACAATATCGTTTTTTCGAATAAAGTATGCACATAAACTACTGTAAATATCGATTATTATCGTTGATAATGACTAAAAAAATGCACTATGTAGCGATTATTGAAAAAATTACAGTCTATGACCATCACACCCTAGTTTACTAATTAATAAATATTAAAAAGTACCTAATTAAAAGTTATCTAATTAATAAATATTAAAAAATTTATGTTAGGTTTTGTATTATTATTGCATTTAAAAAAGACACTTTATCTTACATTGCGCGTTTGAAACATAAAAGAGAGTGAGATCAGCATAAAGCAAACAGTTTGTACACCTGAGATAGCACACGATATATGAAACCTTTGTGAATATCAATCTCGTTCGCTTTACACAAGTAGCTTGCAGTAATATTTCACGATGCAATCAATCGAAGATCATAAACCACCGCGCTCTTTTATCGTTTGTATCGTTCCGAAAAATCGATCGTGCGGCACGAAAGACAAAAGTGGACGGGATTCAATGGTAGATATCGAGCAAGGTATGCTAGGGCTTGGAGAACTATGCATACCATCAATCTCACCTGATCGTCAAGCGTCTCTGCGTGCAGATGTGTGTGCATCGGTCAGATATTGCGAATCATGACGCCTAGAATACGCCCTTCTGCACTCAGTCAGTTGGTTACGAGAGAGCGAATACGACGATAGTTACTGTTCCATTGGATAGGAGCGGGTCTTCGCTCTCGTGAACGATGGGATATTAGACGCGGTAGTTATCGTCTACTCGAAGAAGATTGACGATCCGTCGAGAACGCGACGGGAATATAAGCTTGGACCCCTACAGGGTGTAGTGTAATGTATAGTAGCATAACCCCTACACAACGGGCTGTATAACGTACAATCTATTGTACCGTGAACAATCCTGACAATCCTTCCGGTGCGTGCATTCCGCAACATGTTAGGCATTATGTGGCACAGATGTTACAATCCCTTGATATATACATCAGGCTATTATTATCTTTCGAGAAAAATGAATTAAACAGTTGCATGAGCTCGAGGGGAAACATAACAGAAATCTACAGAAAATTTTTTAATACTGCGTACACGCAAAAACATTTCAGAGTATTAATTAAATTTTTTTTTCCTTCAGAGAAATAATGCATAATATGTTTGTAAATCACACATTTCAAACGCTCTTACATATATGTTTATCATAAATATTATGTATTATATTCGTTTCCAAATATAACAATGTAATGTAGCGCTATATACAATGCATGCGAATTTCTCTTTAACGTTCTGATACAGACGTTCTACAATCGCGCGTATTAATTACCGAACGCATAAAGCAATTATATGCAACGTTAGCTCCGGGACGATCCTATTAATTTAAAATTCTTAATAATCATTTATGTTGAGATAATTGACCTATCGCCGTTGCTGATTAATGGCTGTCATTGCTACATTGCTCCTATTCGAGAAATGAACAGGTACGAATCTGAATTCATAGAGTTATATTCATAGAGTTAAATTTTCATGGTTTTGCTATTATGTTACGTCGTAACGTTTCTAAAGAGGTACATTAAATTTCACTCGAAATTTCATTTGTACATATACTTAATTAATGTATTGATTCATGCTTTTGTTATTAGCTCTTATGAATTAATATTAGGTATAATGATTAAAAGTAAAATATAGTTAATTATTAATGAAATATTACAATTTGTTTCTATTAATTTATTAGCAATATATTATATTATACGTATAAGTAAATTATTTTACATAAGTAAAATAATTTTTTCTAATAATATACATTTTTAAATACATATACAATAAAATAGAGAGAAGGCGAAAGTTTTGTAAAAAAGCAAATTCTTGTTGTACAATTTGTTGTTTTCAACTTTATTTCTAATGCTGGATATATTTTTTTTTCTTTGTTTCTATTATATTAAATAAATGTATAAAAGTTTTACATTTTCAATTTTTATATTTTTATATAGATAGTTAATTGCAATACTAAAGAAGAATATAAAAAAATTGTCGATTTAATTTTTATTTTGTACAAACGTATTATTATATAAAAATGTCTCTTAAGAAATTAATCGGTTTCGTGAGATACGATCTGTTTTATAAATCAATTCCATATCGATGGCCTCTAGCGCAGCAGTATTAACAGTCCTCGATATCGCAACGTTCTCGTCCGATTATTCGAATCGTATGCAATCTGGACGACTTCGATACACCACCAATATTATTCATAGGAAAGACATATCAGACTGATTGAATTCCAAATAGCTATAGAGAAAGGTAGGAGGATTGAGAAAGGCACAAGAAAGTCGGAGTCCTTCGGGGACCGATTTTGTGTTGTCAAACACAGGATCAGTGACGAGTAAAAACTCGATGATAGTGATGGCGAGCGTATGCGTAAACGCGCGTGTCGTCGACGCGAAGGGCTCTATTCCATGAAGGAAGACTGGTTCTCTTTGCAATTCAATCTGATCGACGATTTTCGTAAAATCCGTCGGTGTTTGCAAACGGCGAAAAAGGGATTGTCGCGTACATATGAACGTCAAACGCCGCGCGTTTTCGAGAAAGAATTTCTTCTCTTCGAACCCTGTAGAAAAATATTTGTTTCATGCGATCGACAACACAATGGCTCGCGTCGTCTGTACCCGACGATTTGACTTACGGAAAGAGCGCGCGGAGAGATAAGTGTGCGCGACTATCGTTTTGATGATTTACGTCCATGTGAAAGGACCATTTTCGGATCTACCCGTGTGCGAAGCATTACCAGTATATATATATATATATATATGATCCGGCTATAATATTCTACTTCATACAGCACCGTGTGATTTTAGGAATTTATAAATGAAAGATATAACATGACCAATTCGTCACGTGTGATTAAATTAAATTGTTCGCAAGTAAATTTAACGGACACTAAGTACGTCACATAAAGATTCTGTCAATTATTCAGAGAGCTTTTTTTCCAGAAATACCGATTAAGGTATCAATTATTATTTCTGTCGTCTAAAAATTTTAAATTATTCCATTTTGGTATGAAACTTATTAAATTCCAAGAGAAAGATATGACTTTCAAGGAAAATTAAAAAATTTTAAATATAGCTAACATATTTATCAGTATGATACACAGGATTAATTTATGATTAATGCATATGTACACACACACACACATATATATATATATATATATATATATATATATATATATATATATATACATAGCCAAATCGATTCATTTGTATCACTATGATTTTCATGAGACAGAATTTACAGGAGACATCGGCTTTCATCGCGTAAGGCTGTATATGATCGATGGCCTTTAGCCTAGCGATAATTACTGGCATTATGAAGCGTTATCAAGCTGGTTCATGGGAATCGAATGCCGGTTCGATTTCGGCTGTTCCTATATCAGGAATTATGATGCTCGGATGAGGGTGTTGATTGCATTATGCGCTAATCAACTTGACGTTGTGTAACCAAATTCAGTATCGGCTGACGACCTTCGTATGACAAATCCGATAGAGCGCATAATTTGCCAACAGATATATAGATATCGATATAAATATTGTCTTTGTTTAAATGAATTACTTACTGACGGAAAGATATGAGACATTTTTACAAATGTGCCGAAAGAATAAATGATTTTCTTTTACCGAAATATTTTTTTCATTAAATAAGAAAGATGTAAAGATATATGGCGTGATCGAAAAATCGTATTTAATTATTGTGAAATAAAATACATTTTTAATAAACTTTTTCTTCCTACATTTTGCAAGCAAATTTATTCATTTTTAATGTCAACCTAAATTGTTATAATTTATAGAAAAATGTGTACATGAAAAGGTAAAAATACACATAAAATTTAACGTTTTATGTTAACGAGATTGAAACTGTGTAATTAAAACTGCATAATTTGTGAAGATGTAAGATGATAAGATACACAGAGGCTGGAAATTGCTTCACGTTATCTGTGAAATATTTTATCACATCATTTTATATCGAAACCCAATTAACTATTAACGCGCTTTCGTAACGCGTATAATAAACTAGCTGCAAACTTGTTCCATCGATAAGCCGCAAGTACACGCTATCAGTTTAATAGCTAAACATTCCTCGGCGGCAACAGATGAGCTACAAATAATGGTTCAAAGGATGAGAGGACTCTGCGTACGAGATAGAAAAAGAAGAAGAAATGGCGCATGAAGTGCCTCGCAAACTGGCCGAATTTCTCGTTTTCGTCGGCGGTGAAGTATTGCCTGGGCTCGCTACGTGTCCCGAATGCCTTCCGCGTGGCCCTTCCTCGCGGCCCTTCCGCGACTCAGAAAGTGCGATACGATCGTAAGACCAGGCCTTAGCTGCTTTGCACATTGGTATTCCCGCTATTTCCAACTTGGCGGACCGGTGTGTCTACCAGAGCGCAATTTCGCCCGTATTTTTCTCGATCGTCTTTTTCTCCTATCCTCCCCTTCGTCTCCTCCTCGAAGCTCTAAGCAGTCATCCTCCTGCGCGCGTGAGCACTTTTTGTTGTACATAAATTGTATTCGCCACGCGATCGCCGCGATTCTTTTTTTGCGATAGCGCGAACAGTTTCCGGAAAGTAGTTCACGGAATGGTACTGCAGTCGAGAGGCTTTTTCTTCGCATTTACGGGGTAAGGGACGATCGAAAGTCGAGGGGATACCTTCTGCCATGAATTAAAAAGTTAAACGTACCACGAGGAACTCCGCGAGCGCGAAGTTACTACTTGCTGTTGTAGAGGTTTTCCATTTCGTGTTTATTATATAAATACGTATAATCGATATGCAGATTTTTTTCAGTATCCATTTGGAAAAATATTGCTTACCTAAATCATTTATTAAGGAAAATTATTGACCCTACTCTAGTCACATTAAACAGTTTGTTTAGTCTGCGTCAAACAATATTATATACAAACATTCTTACTTATGTTAATAAAATAAATATTTGCTGAACCTTTGAAGAAAATATATTAAAATTCATATATTAAAAACAATTTATCTGGTATAGTTTAGGGAATTGATAAACATGTAAAAAAATTTGAAAAACTGATTTGAGATATCGAGTTATTCATTCTGCAGTTTTGTGGTATCGACGTGATAGAGGCTGTCGTTCGATTTCCCAAAATACTCTTTTTATTAAAACACAATAGATAATACATTTTAATGCAGCATAGACAATTTACATACAATCGCTACATATCGATCTAAATTTAGTTTACTCGATAGACGCATGCATGATTCTATTTTGATATTCTGATCAATAGAATCATTTTAAAATTAATTTTTAAACAATCGAAACGTTTATGTTATCAACAATAATATTGTCTCATATTTATATCGTAGCAAACATTGATTTTGTCACGTTAAACGTGATCTTGCCATATAACACGGTTAGAAACAGTTTTACATTTTTTTATCAGATCTACGAATTCACGGCTAGTCACTTTCAGCACGAGTGCATCCTGAGAAATCTGCTCGTGCATAGAAATTCAACGGGATGCAGTAACGTTTCGCTACATTCGCGTAGAGCGTAGAATATCGAAAAAACCATACGCATCGACGCTTCATGTGTCCTCGCGGGTGAAAAAAAAAAAAGACGTCAAAAGATGACGGTGATACCGGTTACACGATCCAATTCTCGATGCCCGGATGCCTCTAGCTAGACGAAAATGTCATGCGCTCGCTCTGGAATCCGTTACAATCCCTAACTTCGCGCGCGCGTAACCCGCGGCGATATTCGATTGTTGCAACCTAGGATCGTCTCATGAATTTTACATTGCGCGGCGACGAACTATTATCAAATTCCGATAGACAATTGGCGTTCTCAGGAGCGAAGGTTAACGGGATTGCGGCGCCGCCAACCGATGAAAGGAGGGGGTAAAAGGGCTACGGAGGTTACGGGAAACGCGCTGTGTACGGGGATGCGAGTCATCGTTTCTGAGGGGTAGGTTTAAGGTGATTTCCTCCTCTTACCGTCTCAACGATAGAAGGGCGACCTTAACCGGACGCGGTTGAGCAGGGTACTGCTAACGTGTACTGCCTCGATAATCGATGTAGCGTGCATCCACCTGAGTCCGATGCCAGCAATTCAGAGACCCGAGAGAAATTTCTATTTCGAGGTATCGTGCCGTCGCAGTAGAACCGACGCGAGGGGTGCACCCTGCTTTGTGTCGGGAAAAACATAATCGCGAGGCTCGATGGAATTCTAATCGGGACTTCTCGCGTGTGAGAATCTCGGCGAACTCATTTCGCGAACATTTTTTGAAGGCCAACGACGACAGGCGAACGCGTGCTACTTCGAAGGCGAAGTATTTTGAAGAAGAACGATTTTGTTGGAAAAAAATATAAAAATTAAATTTCAGAATATATAAGGATTGATTATAGGAATAGAGAAATGAGAGAGAACTTATGTCTTGAATTTATATAATAAAAATACACACGCTCTTAAGCGGGATGCTAACAAAATAAATGTAACAAATTTAAATTTTATTTATATATTGTATATAACTCTTTAGAGATGTTATAAATCAGTTATCTTAAGACGACATAATACAAATTATTTATTACATATTATTTATTATTTACAAATATAATTTATAAAAAGATTTAGTGAAAAACTTCATCTCGCGTAAACTTTTATGTAACATCATTGATAATTCTGCATAAACGAAGAATTTTAGTGAATACTTTACCCTCTTTAAAATATAAAATTATGCATACGAGATAGGAGAGTTAACTAATATATGTTTCTTATTCTTCATAATATTTCCCGCAAGTAAATTAATTAAGTTATCTGAGAATAATATTGATGAAGAGAGTTTGCCAGTGTGCAACATTTCCCAGCCGATGCATTCAACGCCGAATATTTTACACCACTTAGTCTCGAGTCAGTTTACGTTACAAATTATGAATATCTCGCGTCTGGCAAATGCGCATATTCGAGATGGTAACTAAAAGTGTTCTCACTGTACTTTCAACTTTTCTTTTTCGTCCGATTTCATCCGATGTGCTTATGTACACAGAGAGATTTTATTCAAACTCGCTGCTTTAAATTTCTGAGAGAGCTTGCCAATCAAATAAGATTGCCTAAATCAAAGTGACTCGAGAAGTCAGTGCCTGCGGCAAATAGTTTTCTTTTCATCAGTCTAGTAACCGATGAATCAAGACACGGTGGATGGCTTCGCTTCTCTCGTGTATCTTTTAATAATTCACAAACGGCGAGTGAAAATGTAACTATTTATCAATATATTTCGCGCACTCGTTCATTTCTGTTTTATATTCGTAATAGAAATAACAAATTTTTTTAATTCTTTCCCTTTATCTTAATATTGCAAGAAGTAAAATATATTCAAGCGTTGTAGTTGCTATACTTTTTATGCTTTACATAGACTACATTAATTCTCAAAAATTGTGCGTATATTCGCGTAATACGTCTCGCAACGTGGCTCGTAAAATTCAGCATTTTCGTAATGCTGCATAATAACATGATTCTATATCGATCCTCTGGGATCTCCGAGGAGTGCATTAGACGTTATTCTTCATTCACTTTAATGATACTGGGGACTCAAATATGTCGTGCCACCTCTCATCGTCCATTCACGATCGCCAGTAAGAACGACTGCCGCGATCGATGGCTTTACCGAGAAAAATGAGCCGCGCGAGACGATTACTTCAGGCATGCCTGTATTACGGAAGTGAACCGCCGGTAACTGCCGCGAAACACGAGAAAACTGAAGGAAACTCGGCCGACTAACTGCGTGAGGAAAATCAACGATATGCAGCGATGCAGCGTTGTCAGACAATGATAAAATCACACGCGTACGGGACAATGTAGTTCTACTCAAGGCAAATTATCATAAATTATGGTAAATATCAATATTTTGTGTTTTTTACTAAAAAGATAACGCTCAAAAAAATATTTTGCTAACGTAGATAGATTTCTAGATGTCTCAATTAAAATTTATCGCTACTTTTTCTATCTGTTAGAATATTGTTTGTCACGTACAGAATTTATAGCAGCAATATTCTAGCGATACCTCTAGAAAATTTACATCCCATTGGCAAATATAATTGTCCTTGATAATAGGCCTTAAAGATAGGCATCGCAGAAAAATTCTCGGTCTAAATTACACTAATAGTACAGATATAAATTTTGTCTCTGTCATTTAAATTGATTAAGTACAAAGTATATGCAGTATCACGGTACTTGCTAATAATTTATCTGTTTTAGTTAATTTTTTACACCTAGAAAATTTTTGTTCAAGTTGCAAGACCTCTAATTATCACGCTATTATATTAAGTAGAACCTTAAAATACGATAAAAAATAGAGTTTGTACTACAGAGCAACAAACAGCATATGTTGAACCGTATTAAATCTTGCGTGTCGTTTTCGCATTAATTCGAAAGCCAGTTTTAGAGGAGACGTTCGTCAAGAAATTCTCTCGAGTTTTTGTTAAAGAAACTTCACGTTTGCTATTCGCATAGACAGCTATGAACAGCCTCGACACGGTTGCGAGTTGCATCCGAAACTCGCGAGTCACTTACAACTTATAGGTTAAAAGAGGAAGTGTGGCCTCGGAACCGAAGTGTTTAGTTAAGTTGAAAAACAGACTTTTAAAGGAGTTTTTGGCACGTGTTCATGTACACAAAGTCCATATGTAAAGAAATACATACACAGGGAATTGGCGTATCGAATGTACATGTGAGAGCATACGAGTCTACCCTTTACCGGGTGGTAAAGGGTGGTGCAGGGTAACGTACGACCCGATCGTACGTTTTCACACATATTGAGGCGAGTATATTTTAGCTACAGAAACGCACGCACACATATAGAGAAGCGGTGCCCGGGATACCCAGTTACTGGAAGCCTTCCAACTGGTACGAAAAACTAAAACGGTTCGCAAAGTCGGCAGAAATATGGCAACCGTATAGCCCCGGTCTCGTACATCAAATATTACTGCGAGAGACCGGCCCGCGATGGTTCCGCGCCCTTTTACGATGTATGTAGAACGCGCGGGTTTAGCCTCTAGCTGAGCCAGGGATACTCGTGATAACGCATATTTTCAAATTCGCTACGCAAGACGGACATAATGCCGCGAATTGTGAATGTCAGTCATACTCGACCGGAATATGATAATCCGAGAAAAGGCGGATCGCGACATTTTTCTATCGCAGTCCCTGTTTCAAGCTCGCCAGCAGAGATATTGCCGTTTATATTTTGAAAGACATATAAATAAAATATATGTATATATATATATATATATATATATATATATATATATATATATAAAATAAAAATATATAATCAAATATACAGAAATGCATCTTTTATTACACATTACAGTCTTTTATTATACATTAAAATTCTATTTATAATTATACAGAAATAAAGTTTCGTTATATAACAGCTGTGAAGTATTTGCTTATTGCGAGTAACGTGAATAAAATGTACAAGAGGAAAGAAAAAGAAAGAGAAGAAAATTGTATTTTCTTTAATAAAATAAAAATTTTTCGGATGCACATCATTAGAAGTAGCACGTAGAAAATGTACTTTCCGAGGGCTGTTGAGCAGCTAGAAAAAGTACCGAAAAACGAAGACGAAAGCTTTTCGCAGACTCCATTTACGCAATGGATGTCCAAGAGGTCAGCTGTATCTACAGCGATGATTGAAGGTTATAGAGGGCAGACGTCTTCTACAAAGTTTGAGTTGAAGTAGAGCAATCTCGACCTAGTCAGCAGATTCACCGTAGATTTCTCAAAGTTGTGATGAAATCTACTCGTGATAATGATACGTATGACTAGAATAAACAAAATCCCTTGTAATAATATAAGACAGACTCGTATACAATAAATATCCAACTAAAAGTTAAAACATTTCCAAGTGTGAAAATTAACTTATTAATTTTATGCAATAATAATACGATATGTTTGTAATAACAAAATATATTATAAATTTGCTCATAAATAAAATTTTAAACTCACATACTATAACAATGACATAAATTAAATCTAGGAAAAGTTGTACTTATGATTACAATTTTATTACAAAATGAGTTTAAAACTTTCTGAATTGATGTAATATTCCTTTGAAATTTTATTGCTTTACACTTTTATGTTTTACATAATAAATTGATGAACGGGCAAGCTCGCTTTTATATATATATATATATGTATATATATTGAAATGCACTTTACGATCGATATTAATATCACATTTATTTTTTTTATATATAGCACGAAGATCATAAAAGATTGTATGTTGTCGTACATTGGTTGTTCTTTCCCTTTATATAGCGCTGCACGCGTATATCGATGTTGCGCAAAGATTATTTATGTACCGTGACCAGGTACGGTATATCGATTTGAGGTTTGCTTCCGAATATTCGGGACGCGGAATGAAAATTAAGGGACATCACGAAATTCTATTAGTACAGTAATGTACAGCTTACAATTGCATAAAAGGAATGTTAATATACGGACAATAATTTTACAATATTCGATAATATTATATTTGCAGTATGTATATACGTATGCAAATTAATATTTTTTACATGAATATATTGTATTATATTTTTTAATATTTTCTATCTAAATAAGGATACACACACAATTTTTTGGCATGAATTAGGAAGTAAATGTTTTTAGAGCAACAACATTTTTCTAACAAAATATAAATATACATACACTATTAAAATCTTGTGCCTCTCTAGTATTTCTGGCAAACAGTTGGGATTATCCTTAGCCATAATAATGTACATAATACAAACTTCAGGAAGCATTCAAGCAATTTACATTTGGGAACCCGTTCTCCGCCCTGTATTAACTGTGATATACGTGCGGCGACTAAACATTCGAAACTATTTAGAAATTTTGAGCAGGCAGAATAGTTATATTCCAACCGCATAAATTTGATGCGGAAAGTCATCTTTATGTAAATTATCATAATAGATATTTGTTTTTCAAACTTATACAATACATAAACAGTGAAATAACTGTTTGCAAAAAATATCTATACTCTCGTATTTTTAGCATAAAATTATTTTAATATATTTATCATACAATTTATTTTTTGAATGTTAAACAGTCTTTGTAATTTCGTTCCGACCTTATTTTAGCGATATTTTTGTCAAAGTTAATGCGAATTTAGAATCACTCTATTATTTTTACATACGCGAGAGTACACGATATATGCACAGCGAACCTAAATTGCGCTTGTGAACAAGCTTCCCGTGGCCAAACAATGTTTGTCACTTTTATCTACGTCAAAATGATATAGCGACACGCCCGACGAAATTTCACCATCGTTCCCTCTTTATATCGCGAATATACCGCTTGTTTTTCGTGAACGTGGGACCAGGCTTATTCGATGGAATTCTAACTGAGTTCAAACTGATTATAATGAAAATTGAAGCTGCTATTGTGGCGCGGCCCAGATTCCGGCGTGTTCTCGGAAAATTGAATTGCACGGCAGAGAACTGTCCGGGGAGCGAAGCACGAGGAATCCTCCATGGAAAACAGATAGGTGGGACTAATTTTCAATTTAACTGTTCATCAGAATGACACACCGCACCGTGAATAAACTCGCTTCGCGTTCGTTGTTTCTGCGCTCGGCAGATTTATTACCGGCATTCTTTGGTAAACTGTCTCCGTTACTTGAAGGATTACGTTTGTAAATGATTACGATACGCTGGGCAGACCATTAGGTATACAGTCATTGAATTATTTGTACGAAACAAATCTTTTATTTCTGTTACTAAACGTTATTTAATTTTATTACATTGCGTAAGCAAGATTTATGTAACTCTTAGGTTTTAACTCTGACTCGTTCGAAAACGCGCTTGTTCCTTTTCCCTTCTTTATCAAACTTTTCGAGTCTCTACGTTGCACACATATCGATTATTTCATATAAGACTGAATATTGAATATGGAAATTGGCGACGCAATCTCAGGGTTATGAAACGAAAAATCATAATTACGCGCGTGAAATAATGGCATAATGACGTAGATGGTAATACGATGTAAAGTTGCACGCGTATCGATAAAAAAGCTAAGGGTTGGTAATTTAATTTGCATAACGCCACAACATCATAACGTATTCGTAACTCTTGATTCGATTGATGGAATTTTCGGAAAATCTTTAGTAATAATTTCGTTACGACTGTACAGAGGGATGCATTTTGATACAGTTATCTTTGTTATCATCTCACTGTGTTCCATTGGTCAATTGCATCCAAGAGGAGTGACTTTAGTCGCATCTGCATACGGCATAAATCACAACCTCTGGTATTCCGAATACATGCTGGACGTGCATAATCGTGAAATGGGATGTGTTTGTGTTGTTGCACGCGACATCCCGCTAATCGCTTAATACAATAATATGATTTTGCGTTTCTAGTTCGCAGACAAGATAAATATATATATATATATATATATGTTTATCATACATTTGCGCGGCCACATGCGCGCGATGTTAATTGCGTGTCAACATGACTAGTTAATATTGTTCTCCAATGTCCGACGTTCTTTGTAAAATCATTGAATACGGATATATGTAAAATAATAGGTAAGATTATCAAACGGTGGAATTTCCATATAAACTTGTTCCATTTGAAATTGTGAAATTGCATAATGCTCTATATTACACTGTACACTATATGTATTCTTAATCCTTTCTGTGCGATTAAAGTTAAAAGTCATCGTTTCCTTATTAAATCGTCATCAAAATTCCATGAATAATGAATATTTATCTCGATATTTACCTCATAAATCTGTTGAAAAAACCATGGTTTTTCCTTGATTATTTCATGGAGAATCCGAGTTGAGCTAACGTTTAATCGTTTGACCTGAGAGTCACAGTATCGTATTTTCTCGATACGATACTCGTTAACTTTAAATGACATATCGTTCATAGGAAAGGGTCAGTCGTGTTCACGCAGTCTTCTTTTTGGTTATAGCAAAAACTGGCGGCTGTCAAATCGCGAAAAATGCATATTCCGTGAAATTCTGGCGTTAGCCAGACGCAATTCCGATGGAAATAAGTTTAAACTCGATAATACCTGATATTTTTTTTATCCGAAATATTCATGCGTAGCCAATGTGGGAGAGAATATGGAAAGTTAGAGATCGATAGCAGATATGCTCATACATGTATATATTTTATATTTATATATATATATATATATATATATACATACACATATGTGTGTGTATGTATATTTTACTCGAATATATGACGTTATCGTATCGCGTGACGTTCAACGAAAAATGGTGACGTATTACGTCCGCAATACTGTACAACATGTGTCAACAAGCGTGTAATTCGGTGGTCGTACTTTCCAATCCGCGGATTGAGATGATTCTCTTATTATTTATACATACAACGTTAAAATATTACGATTCAAACGATTGTTCACATTGCACGCAGTAGATACAGATTTCGCGCATTGCATTGTATTTACGAATGCAGGAGATCATCTTATAGACGTAATGAATATTCAGAGACGTTTGTACCTGCACAGTAGCTTTCGTGCGCGTTTTCGAGATGCTGTAACTGATTATCAAACGTTGATCATCACGTACTTCTATACACAATGTATCGATATGCGGGGACACAACTCGTACAGATTTACCCTCCGCTAAATCTCGCACGCGAAATCCTTCTCGAGTATCCTTACTCCAAATCCGCATACAAAGTTCTAGCACATGGCTAATTGTTTACTATTTGCACAGTGTCTGAGCAAGCTAAGGATAGCAGCTTCTCCGACAAAACCCTTTGGCTGCCCCGTTATCAAGATCTCTCTATAATTTATCCGATATAGATAATATTCATTAAATATTTTCCTCGTGCATATGATTGTACAATAAAAAGTATTTAATAATGTTCAATTTGCACGCGTATATAATACAGTATTACGTATTATAAGTATACGTCAATTTGAAGGTTAGTAGTATTCAAGAAAACTGAAGAATTTTATATAATACTTAACGTGAACAACATTTATTTAAAAGTAAAAAAATGTAGAGAAAATGGTACACAAATGTCCCATTTATCTCCAATGGGATAATAAAATAAATTTTTTTCAAATTATAAAAAGAGAGAGAACGTTTAATTAAAATCTGTTTTATAATCTTTTCATTTCTAATTTTAATAAAGACGATACTTCACACACATTTTTACATTAATGACCTTAATGCGCTCATACTTATTGATTTCACGATGCTTTTAATATCTAGATTAATTTGAATATGGCCACTTAAAATATTGGTAAATGATAGACTGCTGAATTGAATGGGCGATACTTGAGTAAATAATGAAAATTTGCTATTTTCATCCTGGGTCGTTATTCCGTCGGTCTCGAGAATTTGCAGAAACAATTTTCAGCGAAGATTAGGTCGAGCGGAATCTCGAAAACCTAGACTCCGCTATAGACACGATAAGATACGATAATTTCACCGGAGGGTATATATAGAGCCAGAATTCCATAGCAACGAGGTTTAACTGTACTATCGTATGGACGCCTTGATAATCCAGCTGCACCTACTTCTTAATAGTACGCTATTCGAAGTTATATCAAGGATTTCTACAATCTTCGTTAGAGCTCTCAGTAGCATTACATATATAGAACACATATAGGATGATTACAAATTTAAAGCAATGGCAGAATGAAACAAAGAAAAAATGGAAAGAGATTTTAAAATGGAAAGAGATTTTAAAATATATTTTTTAATGTAACATATGTACATCTAAATAATATTACTGTATAAAAATTGCAAAGTAAAATGGAATATAGTACATTAGTGGAATAATAATGGAATACTGTATAAAAAAAGCTTGTTGAGTAAAATGAATATAGAGATACCATTATCAAATGTATCTGTCTCTATAAATTTTTGGACAATAAAATTCTCATATAAATTATAGTAAAGGATTATTGATAGAAAAATTTTATTTTATTGTGAGTTTCAATTATTTCTATACAATTAACATGATTCTAATTTATTGATGCAAAAATTTCTTCTGATTCGTACAAGAAATGAAACTCTCCATATAGCGATTATTTTTTCATCTTTCATATCTTTAGACAAAAGATGGATAGAACTCAGAATAGAAAAGGCTGTAACCTTGCGGTCTCCGTGCGATGCCGGATATCTATGTGTCCGATTTTTTTGTTCCGTCCACACGAGAGAAGAAATAAATCGTGACGCGATTCGCTCATCTGGAAACTGAGGGGCAAAGACACGGGGGGGGGAGGAAGTGCTATTGTTCGCGCGTGGATGACAGTCCCGAAAATAAAAATCCGCCTGCGGTGCTCTATCCAATATCGGAAGAATGCTTTTGAAAGGAAAGAAATGTCGCAACAAATACATTCGCAGACATTTGCGGAGTCTGTTTGAATATGGTCTCGTCAGAATTTTTAATAGCTTTAATATAATATTAATATAATAATATATATTAATATAATAATATATTATTCAGATATGCGTTATAAATTAGCGAAAATCTCTAATCGCGCATTTTGCCTTTTGAAACTGTACCTATATGATTTTTCATTTAGCCGTTCGTATATAGTAATAAATAAATCTGCAGATTTGTTTTTGTTATTTATTCAACAGAATTCAATATTTTTAATTTAAAATATATGGAATAAACAACGATGGCTCTTATACATTCCACATACATCATGAATATTTTATGAAAGGCATAAAATGTTTTTTTGACAATGTGCATTTGTGCTGATTAAATTATTACCCTCGCAGCAAATTGTAACTAATAGCATCGATTATTATTAGTTAATCGCCAATCGGTTTCATTAATAATAAAATATGTATCTCATCAAAAAAATTTGACGCTTTTTTCTTTCTTTTTATATATATATATATATATATATACGAGGCGAATTATAGTCGCATGCTAAACTTGTTTCATTAAAATTTGCAAAAGAAAAGCATGCCGAATTAATTACGCGCATCACTAAATCGAAAACCGAACTTTACCGGTTGATGAATAAGTCGATAGCCTGGCGAAGGCAATTATCATTATCCATCGCTTTTAATTCCACCGCGAACTTGCTTCCGGCAATTTCTTTTCAGGAATTTATCCCGAGTTCGTGAAAATAGCCGTAGATATATAGGATAAAATACTTCCAACGATCGTTCGGCCCAAAGTCGTAAGGAGCATCTCGCTGCAGCAATTTTAATATGCTAAGTGCTTGATGTGCCATAACCATAACGTTAAAACTTTGTGACCCCTTATTGCGACGATATGTGCGCTCCAGTCTCGATTCGATACGGTAACGCGAGTTCATATACGGTATCGCAAACTCGAAGCTCAAAAACGCGAGCACGGACGCGACCCCAAGACGTGAAAATGCACTCGTCGCTCGCCGCATTTATCGCGGACCGTACTTTCTAATTCTGGAAAAACTTTTCGCCGTTCCTCGGTGTCCCAAATAGAGCGAGTCGCGAGGCGTCGAGGTTCCAGGAGAATTGAAATGCCATCCGTTGGGACTTCGTTGTCTGGGAGAGGGCCGCACAATGCAGGAGAGCCCTTAAATTTCCATCGACGGAAAAATCGATATTGTTTTCGGCGCCGCTAAACGAACGTAGCCGTAAATTTAAAATAGATGCCGGATGTTGAGGGCACTTTCAGACATTGTACGCTCCATATGGACACTGCCCTCGATCGCATTGCAAAGTCTTGCAGCTAGACTGTCGTTGCTAAGTCTCGATTGAATAATCTCTAACTATACAGTAAACGTGTGTACAAGTGTCATCGTTTCTAAAATAAAAAAAAATTAGAAATTTTAAAATTTTAAAATAAATTGTATTTTCAATAAATGCTCTTTTTTTAAATGCATCAAATTCCTATAACTGTATCTTTGCAACGCTCTGACCATAGATGTAATCACCTGCTGAATCGATTTTACAACAGATTTCACAACACATTGGCATTAAGCTGACATCAAAGGATACTCTCGGGCGATTACATGCTACGTATTTCTTCAAAGAATACCACGTATCTCGTTTTCTCTTTGTACTACATTTCACAAAACCCAAGGTGTCCCAAAAGCACGATTGGCTAATCTTACAAATTCCTTAAGTTAGCAATTACATTATTTTATTATAAATGTGTACTGTGAATTATATTTATTTTATCAATAATTTAATTCAAAATGGAAAATTTTATTTATTTCCGTTTAATTCTTTCATTAAAGATTAACAATACATATATGAAATATGAAATTTGAAAAATAAATAATCGTTTATTTTTATATATTTATTTTATTTACATATAATTATAATTTATGTAAGAATAAATCAAAAGAAAAGATTGTAAGAAAATTTAAATATAATCCTGGAATTTCAGCTAATGTGGTTTATATCATTATGCGATTCTATGTAAATTTACTTAGTTTATAATATATATATATACTTGCATAATTGGAGTTGTTGTTATCAAAGTACACATGTGTGAAAATAGCAAAACGATGTCTAGTACTTATACATATATGTAATCCTTTTTAGATTGATATATCTATTGATTTGTTGAACGATGTTTATTTGAAATTCAATACATATTAGTTCTTTAATAGTACTATCTACTACATTTTGAATGAAAATATAATTTCGTACTTCTACAGTTATTAAATCTTTTATTGTCTCGGCTGTCATTTATCTGTCAACTTGTCAGTTTGGCATAGTAAAACTTGCATATATATAAATTTATTTGTTATATTTTAAAATATATTTTAATATCATCATATTAACTTAATAGTTTACAAAGTCATTTATTATAAAATTCATGTTATATCTAGGTAAATTGATTAAAACACAGTTTTAAATTTCTCTTTGAGCGCTCAATCAGTTTTCGTATTTTTGTGGAATAATTAATTTAATTTTTAATTAACTGAGAATATTAGTTTTTGTTTTACTATAATTTCAATGGAAAACAGACTTTAATTTTTTCATTTTGGTTAGCGTAAGGTTAACAAGGTTAATAAACAATAGAAGAAAATGGAATGGAAAACAAAGGGAAACAAAATTTCATACAATTACATTAAAACTATCATGTTTTATCCACGCGAAACATAAATACCTTTCTCTATGCAAGAAGAAAATAGGAAGCGAGATAGTTTGAAACTAAGATGTTTGCTTTATGGACATCTCATTATCTCTATTTTTACTTCACATTTAACGCGATATTTTAATCAATTATTTACGAAAATTGAAAACGCGTTTTTTATTCCAGTTATTCCTCGGCTATCAAACTTTATCAATCAGTCGTGATTCTCCTTAAAATTTACACTAGACATTCCTGCGATAATTAAATTTTGAAACCAAAGCTTTTTCTTTATTTTTATAAATGTTTTGAATTGATTGTGAGAATTTTTAAATACATATAATATTACACAAAATTCGAGGATAAAGTTGTAAAGTCAAAAATATTAAAACACGTAATGGAATTACCTTTCTCTTTCTCTCCCTTTTAATTTTTTCTTTCTCTGTACAGATTTTTCGAGGAAAACTTAAAAACAAAAATGGAATATATTATTATAGTTTAATTGAATTCTCTCTCTCTCTCTCTTTCTCTCTCTCTCTCTCTCAGCAAGTCAATAATTTTGTTACTATACAAATGAAGAATTAATTCATATAATTAATGAATAATCGCTTCTTTTATATTTTATTCTTAATTTTTTATTTTTGCTGTATAAAAAAGAATTGCATTTTAAAATCTGTCAGTCTACTTTTTATGATAGCTTTCCGCATCTCACTTATCTTGGAAAAGCGCTAGTCGAAGTTGTGAGAACTTTCAGTTTTACGATACTGGATAATGTCGCGCGACAAGCAAAAGTGCAGGATGAAAGAAGAGGCGCGAATGCAAGTCACGTTTAGTAGCGATGCCAAGACACAGCGATATCATAGTTGACAGGTAAAGCGGAATTCTTGAAGACGCATGGATAGAAAGCACGTCTCGCCCGTCGATGTGCATTCTACCAGATCTTAGATGAACAACGGAACATAAACCATGTCGTTTTATTCGCTGTAGAAGGGAGTTAGGAAGCTGTCTCGTGGCTTGAGAGTGCCGGGAAATTCAGTCGGGCTCATATATATATGGTGGAATCTTTTACCGTTTCAGTTCGGAGGGAAATCTTTTTCCACGCCAGGGAAGACTGCCAGAAGTACTCGTGATCCAGTTTAGCCAGGCATTTCTCGCATTAAGTATCTTTCTCGTCTTAAATATCTCGTATTTAATATAAAACATTTCAAGAGAGTGCTTTTAAATTGTTCTGTTTCACTTACAAGATTCATCTTATTATGCACAACATACGCATAAACAAAAATCGTATCTTAATTACATATTTATTATTTAATATATGCTAGAGAGACAAAAGATATTTTTGAAAGATTTGAATTTTCAAAATTAGATCTAAAGGTCTGTTAACTGTCGTACCAACCGTTAGATAAATTTTGAAATTCTTGATTTTTGCATGCGTATATACTTCTACGATGCAAATATCCTTCGAAGAGCCAAGAGACGTTTGTGCAGAGCTTGGTTCTTAGATCTCTGAATCTTTGTACATTCAGGTCCTTGAATCTCTAAGTACTTGCTTCGTTGCATCCTTTGCGTCTATATCTTCTGGAATTCATTTTTTGAGAATCTGTGGAATTTTGCTCTTTATATATTTTTGACAAAAAAATTGTCTTTAACATTATATAAGAATTTTATTTAAGATGCAATCCTGTACAGTAATTATTGATTTACAACTTGAGGCTATGATATAAATAGCTACAAATTTTGTGCACAACTTATTGCATTTTTAATTATAAACAGATGCAATTTGTCAGCAAGTCATAATCGTAAATGATGAGGGTGTGTATTAGATCGACATCGTGTGTATTAACCTGACTGTATGGTTGTGCACGCGATATTCAAGTGATGCTAACATCTAACTGTCAGTTTTCTTGAAACGTTGCTGAAATTCACACATACACAAATTTCATTAAGAAATTTAACATATGTGCTGTTATTGTGAATAGTATAGTCGAGCATTTGTTTGCGAGCATTGTTATAGTAAACAGAAGCTAAAAAAATTCTACAAAAGCTTTATATCCTAATACATTTTATATAATATTTTTATATCACAATGTTTATCCAAGTTTTACATTTTAATTTTTTACTCTTTACAATTAACTTTCAACTGGCCGAATTTTTATACAAAATCTTATTCTCATGATTGTTAATCTTTTTAAACATTTTTCATTGAAACTCTACGTTATTTATTAAATATCTTCAATTATCGATTTTTATTTCGCGGGGAGCGTTTGTATCGGTTTCTTGAAACGATTGGATTCTATCTTCATGCTTTTAGATGAAACCGTGTTTTCTTATCGACACATTGATCAATACATTCAATTTATGTGCATTTGTCTGATTGATATTTACGACTTGGCGATCGCACGTCCTGGCTTCATGACACGCTTATAAGCATTCTACGTCACGTAACGTTCGCGCGCTTCGCGGTACCACGGTATCTCTGTCATACTTTGTCAATGGCGACACGTATCGCCTACGAAATTAGAACCGTGAGTGGAAAAAGAGTGACAATGTATTATATCTTTCATATTTCTAGAAACCACGAAAATGGATCGTTGCACGCTTCGATTTGTCGTAGTGAATTATTGGGACATTTTCTCATGAAGAATGTCGTGATAGGCACGTGTCGCTGGAGCCGATTGATGTGCTGCGGCTCGTCTGCAAATCATGTCAAAGCGGAAGACTTAATGCTTCGTACAGATCAAATCCGCGATGGAACGTTAAATTCGTTAGAACACGTTGATACGTGAAGTTTGGTTGAATTTTATATGAAACACACATGCTAGATTTTAAAATACTTAATCATTTTCGCATAATTTTATATTCAATTCCCTTGCGTACGTATAAATTTTTATAAAATAAGAATAATTTTAATATTATTTTCTTAATAATTTATAATATTAAATATTTATTAAATCTATTATTCAATCTTTTCGAGAATAGAGAAAAGTATACTAATTCAACATTAAATTTGATTTAATTATTTTCGCTTTAGGAAAAGTACGTATATAGATATTTACATTTATACATTTATCAGATTTTTCTTTTTTTACATACAAGTATATAATTGATTTTTTTAAACAGCGAAACAATTTTAATGTAAAATAAAATAAATAAAATTATAATATAAGTGAAATAAATAAAATTAATCTAAAATAAAATAAAATAAAAATCTAAAATTGTTAGATAGTTTTGCATTTACATCTATCTTATGATTTGACAATAGCTTTCTTAAACGTCAAAATGGAATTAGTTTTCATACTTTACACCGACAATCGTGGAAACAAATACCAAGCAAAAAAAAGTTGCGGTTATTTTGTTATTTTGTTTTTAGCTTATACATACAGCAATCGTATATTTCATTCTTATTCTGTATTTTGTATTTTTTCTATTTTCTCGCATTTTCTTCTCTACTTTATATTTCTATTTCTTACCTTTTGTGTAACAAGTTGAGCTGCGCGCATTCTGTTAGTCAAGCGACGGAAAAATCAATATCAATTTTTTGATAAATTTTTTCGTATTTTCTTTTTTAAAAGAAATATCATTATTTTTTAAAAATACAAACAAGTACGTTTTGTTAAATTTTTAATTAAAAATTTAATTTTTTTTCATTAGCAATAGACATTCTCATATTAATGTCACCAATAATTATTTTTTTACAAAAATAATAGTATAATTTAATAGGTCATATGTATACATATATTATACATTCGATGAAGGTTCAGGTATTGATTATACGCGTTTTCTGTAAGCGTAATCTCAAAGTCACGGGTATGTGTATTGTTACATGGAAAAGAGGAGTAATAGTCGTGCAAATGTTATTGTTTTCCATCGGAATTTTCCAAGTGAATTAAATGGCCCTCTCTGATATGATTGAAAATTATTCCAAATTCGACATTCCAAACACGCAGTTATCAGATTTTGGAAAATAGAAGGCGTGAATTAGAGTGAAATTTTTTGTTATGTCAATAAATGTTTTAAGTGAAAAAAGGTATGTGTGTGTGTGTGTGTGTGTGTGTGTGTATGTATCGCAACATCTTTTTTTGGATTAAAACATTCCGGTCATACATATTTACTAACTAATATTGAATCTCACACTTTGATTCACGCCTTTGATTGCAAGAATCTGATAACAGCGCGCATCTCTTGGAATAATTTTCAATCATACTGGCCATTTCATTCGTTTGGCAAACTCCGACTAGTGGATGGAAGACAACAACGTTTGCACGCTACTGTTCCTCTCGACCGTGTAACAATATATACTCGTGACTTCGAGGTTGCGCATACAGATCACGTATAATCAACGCCTGTACCTTTATTATCGGACCGCCCTCGTGTATGTATACATATACAATATATGTAGAAATGTATTTATATGTATACAGGGACGTGCGTGTATGTGTATGTTATAATAATGCAATCAGTCCAGATGAGCGACGGCAAAGTTATTACACGAATACTCGCGATGAAATTGTTTGTCGCTTGTATTCAAAATTTCAAAGTTTGCGTAAATATTTTCGTAAATGTTAAACAAGTACTTTCAGAAATAATTGCCTGTAACACAACAAGAAGTGTAATATACGCGAACACGTGTATTCTACAAATATTGTAGCAATTATTTATAATTATATTGAAATTTATATAAATTTTGAAAGAGAAACTAAATGACAAAAGGAAAGCGCTATTTTATGCTATAGAGCTCTTTGATTATCACTCGCGATAAATATATAAATATATAAATATAATGTATCGCAATGTTATTTTTGTCAATAAATGTTATAAAAAATGTATAATGCGCATTATTCAATTATATTTAATAACTTTTACTCAATCCAAAAGTTTATATAAAACTATCAAATTTATATAAAATTATCAACTTGTTTTAAGAATTAAATATATTTGCGCGACAAATAGCAGTTACGGTATGTTTGGACTTTTAAACACATTTGCAACTACCTATATCGTAGGTACAACACGACTCTTGATACATCTCGTATGCACAACGCGCTTCTATGCCCGTTTACATAAAAGGATGCGACCGGGGTGTCCAACGATAACGTTCGCCGAGTTTCTCCGCATCAGATGCAACCATTGTGCGTCGCTGGTTTGCAGATACTATGATCATTTAATGTCGCGACACGACAGATGTTTCTCGTAGTTGTAATACATGTACGAAAATTTGTCGAAAGCATGATACGCGAGCGATTCTTAACCAAAAGTCTTATTACTAATAATTCATTTTTATATCTTTTATCAATTTTTTTTCACCCAGTTTATTGCTGTAACCATTCTTCTTATACGAAGGTATTGAAAATCGAGGCCATAGACCAACGTCATCCAATATAAATTCAAATTTTTCATCACGCTTGCGGTTGCCACCTTTTTTATGCTCGGCATACAACAACAATATAGTGCGCGAAACTTTATTAAATGGTGGAATCAGCAAATACGATTTTTTCCTTATTATTATTTTCAAAAATCAAAATAATAACTTGAAATTCTTTTTTCTCTCTTCTAGAAATTCAAAGTTCAAATATGTCAATTTGATTCGAACAAGTTATTTTTCAAATAACGATTAAGCTCTCTCTCTCTCTCTCTCTCTCTCTCTCTCTCTCTCTCCCGCTATGATTGAGAGACACTATATGCAATTCGTAGAAATGCAATGAAGATGATTGAAAGGAAACGATAAAAACAGCAAGGTTTGTGTTTGTGACGCATAAAAATTCCTCATAGCCGGCTGCCTAAGTTACAGCGAATGAGTTGATTGAGTACTTTACATTTTCCAAGGACTACAGGCAGTCGTCGATCGATGCCGGTCCGCGACAATTACAGTTCATTAAGCGGTAGCTTCAATCGACAGCGCCGCTACGGAGGTGGTTAGCAATGAGGCTGTCCTTCGTCGCAATTTAACTTGGCCGCCGCGCGTCTTCATTCTCAGGCGTCGGGTGCATTGTGATTTACATCTCAAAGAAAGCTCCGGAAAGGCTTAACTTATCCATCGACCGTCATTTACGCCTTTGCCGCCGGGGCTCTAAATGTAACCATACTTTGCAGGGCGAATAAATCAAGATGGTGTCCGATGAAATCCGAATAGGATTTGAATGTTCGATACGTTTCAGCCCCACGACAGATTTCTCACGGATTTCCGCGGAAAGTTTTACAATTGCCGGAAAATAATGTTGAAAGGAAGGAGAGAGTAAAGGGATATTCAGTTACTCTTACGAGCGTAATCTCAGCAAAGTTTCTAATTAAAACCCATAGAGAGTACTGAAAGTAATTTACATTAATAAATATCATGGAGCGAGATTCCTTAGATTTTACTTGAGATTAAGCACACATTCCATTCTTTTTTGCTCTCCACACCGAACCAACTGTGCTTTGTTTCGATATCTCCACCTGATGACCTGATGGCGCGTCGCGTCGCATCGCGTCGTCGTGTTCGGCTTAATTAATGTTTCCCTATATATTGTAACATCTGTAGCATAATGTAAGACCGTTATAGGATCATTTCGTAACGCGCAAGTTTCGCGATGACGCGTTTACTTGGCAGCCGTGCAAGGTGCCGCGTGTCCTTAGAGAATCTTCAATGGAATATTATCCTTGGGAACACCTCTAGTTAAATGGCGCTATCATCTTGAGAGACTCGTTTCAGCCCGACCATTAGCGCATCCACGAACGTCAAACTTTGCATATCCGCCGCGTTGGGTTTGCAAGTAGTCGCTGATAACCACCACGGATGGTCGTGTCGAGAGACGAGGAAACTGGCGCTTCGATTCCTCTCGACGACTCATCCCTTCCGGAAACGCAGGCAACATAAGTCACGAGGGACGTATGATTGTTCAGTCTAACGATGGCAGATATCTGGCCACACTAGTCGTTACTATGTTCACTATGATGGCTTCTGAAGGAAACCAATTAGTCCTACAACCGATAGTTTGCGGTTACTTTGTACGCATAACCAGATATTCGGAGATATTTAATTAAGCGCTGAAGCAAAAATTTTCCTTCATTATTTTGCGGGATTCTTCGTACTATATATACTTACAATTAGAAGTTTCGTGTTTCGAATCACTTTCCTTCGAGGCAAGCGTTTTCTTTTTTGCCTGAGTAAGGAGAAGTTACACCGGTGGATTTATTATATTTCCCATGTCGGTAGCTGTTAAAGTTACTAGATTTTTTCTATCGATCAGTTGTGCGTAAAAACGCTATGCTTGAGCATCGCGCCGCCACTCCGAGACAAAAGCTGCTACGAGTAGGGTGTAAATAAATGAGCCGTCCTGTCGTGAAAAATGGTTTCAGCCAAACACCGAGGTATCTGCTAACGATTGGTCACTACAGTTGCACACATTGACGTGTTTTCTCTGGCGCAAGAACACAATAGATCGTTTTGTTTTGTCACGTTGCAATTGCTGCAAGCTAAAATATAAAATCTATAAATATATCAGCATGATTGATTCATCAATCAAATCATGGTGCGATTTACGTCCATCTTTTTCATTATGGCAATATGTCGATCATATTAATTGCGTCGATTAATTTGTTTCCATTAACGACAGCCATTTATATATATATATATATATAAAACATGTCACTTTATAAACATGATTGTCGCGTTTTAGTCAGCGTGTCAACTTCATTGGCTTATTCTCAGAGAATATTTTAAAATACAAATCGCTATAATGTCATTCACTTTAGATATCAAATGCAATATATGGAATTTTACATATTAAACTCTCTATCAATTGTTTGATTCTACAAAATTAGTAGTAGTTAAAAGCGTAGATATTGACGTGAATAATTTGAAATTTTAACTTTTTAAATAGAAAAGGTCAGCAGATATTTTAGAGAATATTGAATACGGAATGAATCATTGAACCACTTTAAATGCAGTGCAGTAGATTGTCGTAAAAGTTCGCAAAACCAAAATTTTAGAGATGTTTTCTCAAAGATGAGAAAATTTAAGAGTCCAACTCTTTAATTTTACCGAACATTTATAAAATATTATCAGGAAATATATTTTTAATATGATACAAATATACTTTATACGATGTATATAAATCTGTGTATATAAAAGAATATATATTTTTGTCTATATGTATAAAATATGCAAGTTTTGTTAAATGTATAAAACATATTTTTAAAGAATAACTGGTAGGTATAGGAAATATTTCATCTCACAGAACTATCAAGCGGATTTTATCTTGTCGGAAATATAAAAGCTTTTACAGGGTTTATTGAAATTGTGATAAAAAATATTAGAGAAAGAAGAGAAAAGTTATAATGTGTATGCGTGTATAAATATTTGTTTTAAATCAAACTTTTGATTTTACAATTTTTTTCGGTAAAATAATTTGAACTACTAAAAATTTTAAGTATTGGATTTTTTGAAAGATATGATATATTCATACGTACGACGATGACGAATTATCGAATAAGCCATATCTGTCAAAAAGAAAATCTCGTCAAGAGAGAAGACGTTGTTTTTCTGTGTATATATCGATCGCGTAGCTTCACGTACTTTTAGTACAAACGACAAATTTCATTCGCAGTTCTACATGTCTAAAAACACTCGAAGATTTAGACACGGATGACACGTAAAGCGAAAAGTGAATAGACACGCATGTTCTGTTGCGTAAATAAAAGAACTAATATATAGACATGTTTTTTTTGTTGCTATACGGTACGTGTCAATAAAACGAGTCGAATAAAAGCATTTTATTTAACCCGGACTCTATTACTCTCGTTACTTTTCAATAAACAATTGCAACACGCGTCGCGCCATGCACCGGTAGACAATAGCTGATTCGTTTCTATACGTCACCGGATACAGTGCCTGATGTTCCCGCGGATGCAGTTAAATGATTTATTGTGTAATCTGTAATAATAGTGCAGAGATTATTATATTTGTGTGTATGCAATTATATGTATATATGAAATTATGCGCATAATTATATCATTAGAAGAGATAGAGAGAGAGAGAGAGAGAGAGAGAGAGAGAGAGAGAGAGAGAGAGAGAGAGAGAGAGAGAGAGATGCGAGCATTTTGCATCATTAAAATGAAGACGTTTATTGGTGATGTTTCAATCAAGAAAGTTCTAATCACAAATAATTTAATAAATTTGAAACAATTATCGTTCGTATGCAACGAAAAATGATAATTAATTTTGTTTATTTATCAGTTTTTAACTGACTTCGAATACTTGACTATATCATTCGAATCCTTTTTTTTTTTTTTTTACCAGAAGAAGAAGAAGTATGCAACACATATATTTTATAATGATTTTTGATCTCTCATACATTGGTATTTTGAAAATAACTGATATTGCCCAGGTTCTACTTTTCGCTATAAATATTATCATAAAACGGTTAAAATATTATGCGGTATCTTTTTCCTCTACGCGTAGCCATGGAATAAACAGCGTTATTGCATCGTACATTTACAGTCAGAGTAATGTGGCATCTCTCTATAGTAGGGCGTGAATGCTTTTTTTTTTGCTGTTAATGAAAAGCACTGAACGTCAAAAGATACGCGTCTGGAATTAGGTCAGAAAAAAATATTTACGACATAAAACACGAGAATTTGAACTTCAAAGTACCTGCACTGAAAGACTTATATGAAAGTTTCGGTAAAAACGACTTAAAAATTGAAACGAACTAATCCACTGCCTTCAGCATTCGCGATCACGAAAAATCAATGAAGAAGAGACGTTAACCGCTTTTGTATTCCTTATGATTTTTATTTTACTTGTAACAATTTTTTGTCGCCTAATTATCAAGATATGTCATTATTATTAATAACAGACTAGATGGCTACAATAAAGTGGCGTATAAATAAACATTAATAGCAAAATATATGTCGATGAAATTATATAAATTGAAATGTTGCAATTATTGAGTAATAATATTCTTTCGTGAATAAGAAGAATCATGCTGCTATCGTCGCTTAATCGCCGCGGAAAATACTTTTTCGGAAACCTCCACTTAAAAAGTGGAAAGCAAAGAATAAAACTTTAACGTGGGGCCTTAGTTAATCGGGTCTTTGCCGTAATCGGCTTAATTGCATGAAGGAGTTTGCGGGCAGGCTTTGCGAAGAACGGTCTGAAGCCAAACTACAAGTACCTACTTTACAGAGAAAGTCGGCTGCGTATCGGTGTTCGAAAATGTCGCAGAAGAGACGAATATAGGCTAAACTGCAAAACTCTCGGGTACCAAAAGATAAAGTTATATATATTCTCCTCTATCCTTCCTCTTAGTTCTCGATGGAGAAACTTTTTTCCTTTTTATTATTGCACACAAAGTTCTTTATTCCTTGATTATACATTCGCATTCTCTCTCATAAAAGATGTTCTATATTCATATTCAAATAAAAAAGGAATAAAAAATAATTTATGGAAAATACATCTAAAATATTTAAGAAATCAATATAGTGTTCACATTTATTCATATAACATATTATAAGCTCTCTTTGTTTATTATTTTTAAATGTAAAATTTAAAATTAAATGTGAAAAATTGTCGATATAGATATTGTTAAAAGTGTACACGGTATATAAAGTTCCATTTATATAAATTTTTTCTCTCTGATATAATCGGAAACGTTTAATTTATTTTATCCATATTTCCTTCATTTTGTTGCATGAGAGATGATGCAACGTAAAAATACGGGTAACAACAGATGATATATACCGAGTGTATGGAAAAGTAATTGAAGAAATTAATCCAACATTGTTATCACGAAGAAACCGAGATTTATGGAACGTTTGTGGTTAAAACTAATAGCGTTTTCTTAGAAACGCACGGACTTGTCTGTTGTGCTTCGTGAGAGTATTTTGCGATACACATTTTAACGCGAGAAAATCGTGTTTTTGAGCTTATTCTCTCTTCACAGTATCGATTAGAAAGTACAAATATATAGAAAACAATTTCAAATATAATTTATCAAAGTAACGGTAACGAAACTGCAGGGAATTCAAAGATCTTTTTAAATTTAAATAGCCACTTACATAAGTGAAATGAAAAATCAGACATGTCATCGACTCACGATATTAGCGGGTAACGTTATAAATTTGACGAATTGCAAAAATTTATTTGCAATTACAGTAATTGCGCGACGAAAAAATTAATAGGAAAAATCTATTGAATAAAAGCATCTAAGCTATACTTTTGATAGGAAGATTTAAACTCAATATTAATCAAAATGCATGCCTTTAACGCGTAATAAAAATATAATAAGCATTATTTTATTTCAACTTAAACTTTATAATTACTTTCGCGGATCTTTAAATTTTATTTACAATACACTTTTTTCTCTCTCCATTGTCTCGATAAAGAAGATAAAAAAATTAAAACCATAAATAAAAGAAATTGGAAAACGGGATATCGATGGTAGAGACAATTGTTTAAAAAAGTTTAATTTTGCTATGGATACGCAATAATATCTATCAATTTGTTACTTTATTCTTGAACTTTTCTTAAACTGTAGAATTTTTAATGCAAGTATAAACTGCAGATAGAAACTTGCGATATACTGAAAATATCAATTGCGTATCATGTAAATTGCGCTTATTTTGTTTTATCTACCTTAGATGAACGCAGGCTCATTACTTGCACACACCTTTCCTTGCACGTGCGAGTATTTCTGCCTGCACAGCCTCTTGCATTCTTTCGAAATGTATTCGGTACGTGACTGGTATCAAATTGCTGGACACGAAGGTGCTTGAATCACAGCACCATAGCACGAACCAGTGTTGTGTACGACTGTTGGCTGTAAAGCTTGGAATGAGAAAAGTCCGCAATGCCGGCGCGACCGAAAGGCAAAGGAAATTAAAACCGATCACTATTGTGCCTCTCTGGAAAATAGCGGATAGACAGGCACGCTGTAAATGTATCGAAGAAAAATGCCACTCTCTGCCCGGCATGATCGGTACGATAATCGCGATTGCAACGAGGGCATACGTGACGGAAATGAAACAGATGCCATATTGTGGAGATTCTTTTGTTGTTGAAGAATCGAATAAATGGAATTGCAAAAAATTTAATATGCACGCGGATCGATTTTAGCGTTTATATAACAAATAGATGGATTTAAAAAAACGATTTACTTTTTAATGCTGTCTATATACATATAACTAGCTGTTATTTCATTTTGTCTGTATAATTATATAAGCAGATCATAAATTATATTTCACAAATTCAACAACATTTGTTCAGAAATCTTCAATTAATTGTAATCAAAATTAATCGTTTATTCACCGATCTAGATTTTTTTAAATTGAATCTTAATATTATTACATTATTAATGTTTCATGAGAATTGTATCTCTTGGTGTCTGGAGGTCAATATTACTTTTTTATCGTATTAATGCTCTTTTTTTTCTTATATTATTATTCTTATTACAAAAGCGGGGAAATGTACATAAACAGAAATTTATATAACGTAAAATTGAGCAATACTCGAAGTGAATAATGTGGAATAAAGAGGGACTTATATAATAAAGAAGAGCTTGCTTATATAAATGCTTTTTTATAGAAAAATATAAGGAACATTGAGAAACCGCATCTAAGTTACGTCGTTGCAAAGGAATCGTGGCTCACGATCGCTCGCATGTCGATGATTGCTGGCAGTTCTCTGAAACTGTAAACAGCTGGTCTTCGTTTCATGCTGAAACTGCATGATTATAATAATAACAGAAATAAACCGAGAAATCAAAAATATCTTTTAAAAAGTCAAAGAAACTTGCAAAATTGATTTAATTTCACTGAATATCTTTATAATGTATTAAAATAGTGCAATGTTTTACATCAAAAATATTCTTTTTAAAGAAAAGAGAACCCTACATATAGTTATAAAGTTATAAAGTTAATTATTTTATTTTTTTAATTTTGATATTTAATATATTAAAAAATAAAAAAGAAAGCAGCATTAAATTTTAACAGAAACTTTTACTAATTCTTAAATTATTCTATTGAATAGAATTTTTAAGAAATTACCAACTTTTTAGTCAAGGAATATTTCAGAATACTGTATTAACGATATTAGTTCTAGAAAAACATGTACTATTTTCTCTCTCTCTCTCTCTCTCTCTCTCTCTATATATATATATATATATATATATATATATATTTTTTTTTTTTTAATTTTTTGCATTCGAAAATTTTGCCGTAATATGTTATCTTATTACAAAAGACTACAATCTTATCGTCATGCAGTCTGTACAATTCTAGATTCAACACACATAGTATGTACGTTACTGCATATAGCACGTATAATGAATAGGATTGCAGTTACCTATCCTCGGAAACGACGATAGCATCGATCGCGGTGCTTCGTGGTAGGGGCCACTTGCAAATGTACGGAAAGATGGGCCAAATGGCTCGATTCAAAGTGGCAAACTTCGGACGTTGGTCCGGGGCTCTTTTGTAAATGGCAGCTATCACCGTTGTTAAGGATTGCCGTAGGTTTCGAATTAGAATTGGAGTTATTCCATTGGGGTATGCAATACCATTTCTCTTTAGTTCGCCAGTTTCTGGGAAATAGCACGTCGTTGTTTCGGCAATAAAACAATTTTGCGCTTTATTTTCATACTCGCAGTTCACGCGAATTATTCATACGCCCCGTTTTGTGCAAATATATGTATATACTGTAAAGTATATCTACATAGAAGAGATTACATATATACAGTGAAACCGCAAAGAGATGCACTTTAGAGAATGAAGAAAATTGCAAAATCTTTAATTCCTTATCTCGAAATATTTTATTTTTGACTAAAGTAAGAAAAAATTATTTGTACGAAATATATACATATATAATACAATTATTTTTTCTAATTATATATTATATATATATATATATATATATATATATATATATATATATATATATAGTATATAATTAGAAAAAATAATTTTATTTTCCCTCGCTTTCTCTCTTCCTCTCCTAAAATTAGTTTTTTTCTCTCTTTTTCTCTCTGTCTCTCTCTCTCACCTTCACTACCTCTTTTCTATGTATATAATTTTATACTATACATATACATTATAAGAAAAAAAAAAACGAAATATAACAACGTTTATATATTGATCTAGTTTTTATCGATAATTGTAGTCTGTAAATGAAAAGCAATGTGACAATTACATTATATTCGTTCCTATTTCTCTCATATATCCTAAAGAGAAATATTTTTACACAAATTTTACGTTAATATGAGGTAATTATTATATTACATATTGATGTATTATTATTAATATCTATTGAAAACGATATTTATGTAATAGAAGTATTAATAATTAATATAGAGAAGCGTGATAAACACACAATTATGTTCCAATTAATTACACGTACGGTTCTCTATAGTCTTTGGTCATGTAACGTCAAGCTACATTTAGACCACGATATTTACAATATGATATATATTCTAAATCTCTCCTTATTTACTTTGACATAAATCGCCAGGCAGATTATATAAAAGCCTTAAGGGTGATTTCTTGCCATCGCTCTTGCAACACAAATCTCGATGTTCCCAAGGCGATGTGAACAACTTTTTCAAGGCATCTTCCGATAACATGACTCTCAAAAGATGGTTGTACATCTTCCACGAGTCAACATTTTATAGGAATACAAATATAGCGAAGACGAACGTCATACAGTTTCCTTCGTAGGTGAAATCAAAATATCCGTTTTGCAGTAAATTATAATCGTTTTTCAATCGATAACATTTATCCAACGTAAAAAATAATACAAAAATGTAAATGTAGCTCTATTCTGAATTAAGTATTATTTTATCTTTATTTCCTTTTATTTTTTGTTTTTGTTTTTTAAACTAAATATTAGTGAATTATACTAAATGTCATTTTACTGTTATAGTTACTGTCAGGCAGATATAAGATATATTTTTATTGTCAACAGATATAAGAAAGATTAAATATATAATAATTATTTAACTGACATTAATGGAAAATTTGATACAGTATTAACCACATATTATGCATGTCTATATATTTCATGAATATCGAATCACTCAGATAGACGGGCATTGAAAAAGAAAGGAGGATTACGTGCAGGGCGAAAATTTGTCGCACTGTGAAAAAGCGAGCTGACAATCTGTCTTTTTGCGTTTGAAGTAACGGTGGTACTCGAATAAGGAGCGGAATACATACATAGAAGAGACGCCATTCTCTCGATTACTTCGTGCGTCAGCCTGACATTTAATTTTGCGCGAGAGCTATTGACATTTCGATCGCCGGTCTGCTAGATATCTGGTATTTGCGTTTCCCGCGCTCATCCTGCTCGAAAGCAACGAATGGTCTCGCCAATGTGAACGCATACCATGAATCGAGCAATGCATTGCTTCCGAGTATTTAATTACTGGATTTGCAGTTCTCATGAGGTTTGCGCTACATATATATATATATATATATATATATATATATATATATATATGTATGTATATATCACAGTCGCTAGTATATAAATAGCGACGTCCAATATTTTCTGTCTCACAGTTCTCAATAATTTAACAATTATGTTTCATAGAGTTTGCACTAGAAAGGGTTGTTACGAAATGATAACAGAAAGAGATGAAATATTTGAAAGACAATATTTTTTTTCTTTCCGTCAGCTCTTCAATTGGGCACGAAGTGCAAGCAACACTAAAGCGTGGTGAAAATTTCGTTATCCTGGATAATATGATAAAATGAAGAAAAGTTTAAAAGTTTAGTAGAGTTCGGAGTTTAGTATAAAGGCGTGACTAGAGTTTCAAGGAACCACTGTCCTACCGGGCGCTCAAGATATCACATAATCTAGAAAGATAAGGATTTTACCCCACGCCTGTCTCACTAAAAAGATTTCAGTCTTGCAACGCGTAAGACAAAAGCAATTCATATAACAAACTTTTGAAAAGACAGTAGTCCGTAACATCTTCAAAGTCGTGTTCGACATAAAAGTTGCAAACAAGTAAAATAGTAATAAGAAAAAAAATACATAAATATATTAAAATAAATAATAAGAGAAAAAAAAAATGTATATATATATATATATATATATATATATATATATATATATAAATTTGATTGTATCATATCGCTCATAAATTAAAATTGATAAAACATAAAAATATCAGAAGGATACAAGTTTATGATAAGATTATTAAAATGTATAAGCAATGAAGTGAGAGAGCGTACTTTCGGAAATTTATCGCAGACATACTTTCAAGATATCTATGTCTGTGAAATTCCAAAACTTTTTCGAGAGGATTATGTAATGCCCGAATTAAAAGAGTAGAGTTGAGAAGTTTGGTCCGTTGAATTCATACGGTGATCGATGCTTTAAATTTTCGTATATATGTATGTACGTATCTCGGTCATTTCGGCCATTACCATTGCTCGTGGAAAGTTGGCTTGCAACTTTCGTCCGATATCGAAAATCTAGGTTCAGCATTATTGCAAAAAGTTGAGAAGCACAATCTTGATACTCCAGTTGTCATTCGTCGAAACTGTAACAAGACCTCTGGCAAAGAGCGGCCTATGTATGTGTCCGACTTTTGCTCGACGAAAATTATCCCAAGTTTCTCAAAAACGGCTGAATTGCTATCGTCAATCACCAAAGTTCTTTATAAATTGATGCCAATTGCTCGCTAGACGGGTACTTGTTACTTGAAAATGCGGCAGACGTCTCGTTAGCAATGTCTATGTATAGATACTACGGTTCGCGTTCCTATCCTGAGCATCCCTCGAGGCTGTCTTGATGGTAATAACACCTCAGTTTTTCCCTGATATAATTGGACGGCACGGAGCGCTCATAAAATAAGGCAGGCTTGAATTCTCGGATACAGCAGTGTGCGTACAGACGCAGAGTCCGCTATGGAGTATGTAATTGAGTTTCAGATAATTTAATAACTCCTTAATGTTATTCATCGCAAGCCGCTTCTGTATCCTCTTCCCACATTTCTACCCGGAGACGTTATATCTCATTGTATTATCTCTACAATTCATTTGAGAAACTGTAGAATGAAAAGAATGACATAGGAAATAATCTCGACACAGGTGCTAAATGCATAAACAAATTGAATAATGTATCTTAGTAGCGCTTAATTGTGAACATTTTTTTATATTTATGTTGTAGATTTTCGTGAATATGCATATATATATATATAATTTTTTAAGTAAAACACACACAAATTTAATATAAGTAAAATAAATCAATTTTTTTTTAGTTAATTTTAGTGTCATTTGCATTCTACTTGTATCTTATATTAACACAATGCCTTCTAATATATTAATAATAACTTGGAACTTAATTGCTTCGGTGAAAAAAAAGTAATTTTTAAATAAGATTACTTTTCTAGATAATTTTTCGTTGCCCAAGTACTAATGTATCAAAGAGATTACAAGCAGATGATACATATTCTATTATATTTATTTTTTGAAAACAATAGCATAATTAAAATGAGCAGTATATATACATGTATCAAGAATTTTTATGAAAAGTCACATTTAAGTAATTTTATAATTTAATTTATAATATGATATAATTATATAGGTGTATATATATATATATATATATATATATATATATATATATATAAATAATAATTAAAAACAACTAATAGCTTTCTCGGTACGAAACCTTTCTCAAGGTTTTTAGCAAAAAGCTATTTCAGGAGTACAGTAATAGCGGCGAATTCGTTAATCCTCTCGCACAGTTTACCGATATTGCAATCAATTTTCTTGTATCGATAACGTACATTCTCTTCAAAAAAGGGCTCTCATAAAATTTCATTTCTGGTTAAATTCTCTCGGTAATCGCGAAGATCGAATTAACCTAGGGATTCTATGGCGCAGAAGTGCGACATAGCTGACGTGTAATATACCGTGTGGAACGTAATTATCGACGGCAATTACGTACCAGCCGCGAGGCGGTAGTTATTTTAATGCGGCCCGGTTCACTGACTCTCACCTGCACCGCCCCCGCAATTCAATTAAGAGATCGGAAAGGGAACGGAGCTTATTGTAATTTAATCGCTGCTGTAAGGTCGCCCTACAGCATGATCGTAAAACTCTCGGATAGCCCATTAATCCCCTTGGATCCCTTTCGGTTTCATCGAATTAGCCAAACGCTTCTGCAGAACATGACTATCCGACGACTCGGGGAAAGGGATGCACATGCTACTATCGAAATGCTCTTTCATCGATTTAACCATTTCGTCATCTGCTTTATATTTCAAACCCAACTTTTTTCATCTCAAACCCAATTTTTATCTGGAATTTCTCTAGTGCTGCTTTTATATGGGTTTAAATGCAACTTAATTTACATGAATATTTTTCACATATGATATACTTAAATAATGATAATTATAATATAATAATATAGGATTTATTATAATATAAACATATAATTATATAAGATAATTATGCATATAATTACAAAGATTTAAAAAATGCTAAGATATTTAAACGAAAACGAAGACAAAGTACAATGATTGTTTGAAACTCAAGATATTCGCGCTTTTGAGAACGCAAGCGCTTTACCTGTGCACCCGCGATATTACAACCCCAGCTATCGATCATACTTTTGCTTCCCTCTGTCGGGGGTAGCAAGTAAACTCGAAGTGAAATTTCTGTTATCCTTCATACAGCAAACTAGCTGGATACTCTTGCTATTTCGCAATTGCACCCTATGATATTCTCTACGCGCTTGGTACATATCTGTTACGTGTGCTTCAAGTTGAATGGCGTTGCGATCTGTTTCCTGTCGACTTTAATAATGTAAAGACTTCTTGATCGACCTACGAATTCTTATTAATGAAGAATTATCAATTTATTTCCTCTATATAATGCTAAAAAATTTATATAACTAATTTTTCTTAAATTTATAGATAAGTTATTTCTACATTTTTATTATTTCACGTAAAAATGTATGTTTTATTTTACTTTACGTAATACACACACCTATATATACCTATATTATATGTGTGTATTATTTATTATAATTTATAAAAAAAGTATATAATTGTGCTATTAATAAATCTCCGTAAAATCCGAAATATTTTTTTGTTAGAAATTTAATAACAAATTGAAATCAAAAAAGAATTGTGTCAAAGAATTAAAAATTAAATAATTGTACATTTTACATTTTGCAGCTTTATTAATATTAGAACGTAAAATGTTGAATTGGAATGGTATATAAGCGTAGAGAGAAAGAGAGAGAGAGAGAGAGAGAGAGAATGAATGAATCAGTTAAAATTAAAAAAAAAATTAATAAAAAAAACAATCAGGTGACCAGTCACAAATTGAAAGCAATACAATAGATCTCCAATTTGTATGTGAAGAATAGCGGGAATAACAACTTGCTAATATAGAGAGAATAGTATTCTTGATATACATAGGAAAGGTAGAGAATCGAAGAACAAGCTAAAATTTTAGGATTGTCAAAAGGTATATTTAATAATAGCTTTCTTTGTTAGATGATGCAAACTCTCACGATTTTTGTACGATCAAATAATGTAATGTAATTTTGATTGTTCTTTAATTATTATCTGTATTATTTCTCGAACAGTTATCACGTGCAATTATTATATTAGTGTCAATTTTAATGAGAAAGTAGATTCAAATCGCAATTTGGAAACGTATAATTCTTGCATACATACAAAACTAGAACATGAAAGCAGATTGCAGCAATTTCCGCTTATGGATGAACGCTTTGAAGAATTTCCGACAAATGCTTTATAGGTATTTGTCCACGACTAATAATTATTCGGAGATCATAAGACAAAGAACAAACATTAATTAACGATCAAAGGAGGGAAAGTACCAGCAGAATATTTGCAAATCTATCAAAAGTTATGTTTTCGTGTTTATATTCGAATGATGATTAGGAGAAGAAGAATGATGAACGGAAGCAAAAGTTACTCCGTAAAGAATTCTCAATGCACCGCAATGCAACGCATTTTTTTCTCCTTCGCGATGTTTCTTTTTTTTTTTTCATACTTTTCGGGTATCTCGCGAAAATACCGCGCACAGCGAACACAATCGTTGCCGGTGGCGGTTACATTTCGAGCGTAAAGCGCAAAGCCTGCTCGAAATTAAATTTCCCACGGCGCGGCCGACTACCCGGCGTCGATGCAACTGCAGGGAGATCCAATGCATCCCGGCGCGGCGGACGCTGCATTGCAGTCGGCGGTTTGGCAATCGAGCTGCGGTCGGATCGATGTACTCCCCGTATATCTCCTCGTATATGAAGTTGCTCGTTCTATCTCCCTCGATCGGTCAGCCGGCCTCAGCAGCTCTCGCTTCTTCCGCAGCGCACAAATAATGCAGCGACATCTGACCGAGTGCTCACACGCGGCGTGTTAAAAGTGGCTAGCGCTAGGTGTCCATGCCACGAGAAGGGTTGGTATCAACCCTCTCGCGTCCCAAGCCCCAAGCCCCGAACCCCGAACCCCGAACCCCGAACCATTTCCCTTGTACTCTGGGTGGGTGGTCAGGCTAAGTACAATGACGAAATACGCCCTCGAGTCCGTCTAGACGTCTGGGTAAGATATCTTATCAAGATATTAACTCTTATATATTACGTGACAGATACTTGGATTCACGAGCCGTTGAAGTATTCCGTAATAAATATTAAACGCGTTTTCTCTTTGCGCGAGAATTATGTAATAAAGTGCTACCTCTCTAAAACTAATGCAACTGCACCTAAAGTTTAATTCAAGTATTTCGTACGCTGCGCATAAATTTTATATGAAATTTTTTATTCTATATTAATTGCAAAGAGGTAGACAACTTAAGTAAGTAATATATATAGAGTTTATTAGTATTTTTTGAACAGATTATTAATAAATTGACTAGATTTTTAGAAATAAAACATTGCACGATATATGTTTATATAGAAAATACTATTGATTCTGTGAAATTCCTTTTATACGGACAAAAAACAGTACAAGAGCGACGTTTGTAAGATATCTATTCCTGAAGGAAAAATCGTAGACACTCGCAACTTGTTCTTCTTCTTTCTTGAGAAGAGTTTCCTTTCTGATACAACGTCTCTGACATTTGCGACTCTTTAGAGATCTAAAGAAAGAAAGAAAGAGAGAAAAATAATTCTCTCTCTAGGGTCATCTATTTGCACGTACGTTTCCGGAAATTTACGGAAACTGAGATAAAGCGGATAAAGTGGTTCGAATATGCGGAGATGATGCATCGGTTTAATATCTTGTTTGAATTAAGCGGCACCTTGTACTCGTATATCGCCGCGGACGATTATTGCGTAGTTCGCGTTCGATAATTAACCGACCGCTTTGTTTTTAACACGCGTACTCCGCTGTTCGCGAATATGGACGTGGTTGAATTCGCACACGCACACGCACACGCACACATGGACACACGTCACATTGCCAATAACGGCACAGAGACTCTTAATAATCCGGAGAATAGCATTTACCGTTTGCTTCTAATCTTACCGTATAGAGCGTTTCATTATACTTAACTCGCCTGTGCAGTTTGGCAACTCGAGCAAATATCCTCCGGGTGTATTTCCGCACATTATTACAATACTGAATATGGTTAAGGTGTAATTAACTCCGTATATACGTTGCAGACATGTATGCCTATCTTATGAGGCAAGCTATAATTAGTTTCAATAATAAATATACCGGTACGAGAGTACCGCATGTAACATTCCTGAACTTCGATCGCCCTCGATTTATTTAACATTGTGGTGCGAGCACACGACGATCGCCATTTGACGCTGACTGAAAATATTTGGCGGCAGTTCCATTCTATATATCACGAACCCGAGCTACAAAGGAGATAAATATTTGTCTTCCAGGACGCTTCCGCACTTGCTCGCACAATGAAATCGCCCGATTTTCTCGTTTTTCGATATATCCGAAATCGCTCTGGATCAAGCGTAGAATATTCTGCGTGTTGGGAAATTTATTGAAATAATCTTCGCTTGTTGAATTACAAGTTGAAATCTTTCAAATTGCTCGAATATATTTTTTTTTTATCTTATTACGTTATTGTCATTATTATTTATTAAAAAAATTTTTAGGTGTAAAATTAACTGAAACAGATAAATTATTAGCAAATACTGTGATACTGCATATATTTTGCACTTAATCGATTTAAATGACAGAGACAGAATTTATATATATACTATTAGTGTAATTTAGACAAAAAAAATTTGTCTGCGATGCCTATCTTTAAGGCCTATTGTCAAAGACAATGATATTTGTGATTAATATTTGGCAATGGGATCTAAATTTTCTTCATTTCAGAGGTATCGCTAGAATATTATTGATATAAATTCTATACGTGACAAACAATATTCCAACAGATACAAAAAGTAGCGACAAGTTTTAATTGAGACATCTAGAAATCTATCTACATTAGCAAAATATTTTTTTAAGTGATTATTTTTATCTTATTATTTTGTCTTATTAAATCATCTTATATTAACGGGGATCGTATATCGTGACAAATATGAAATTTTTAAGTCAGCAGATGAATGCACAATTGTTTGTATGCGATTTATAATATATGCACTTTATAGAGATCGAAAATTTTAAAGCGTTATTACATATCGTTTTCTCCCACTTGAGTTTCTGAGTTAGCTATCTCAATATCCAAAGGGAGATTTCGTTTGCAATTCGAAAAGAGAATGGCGAATGCACCGTCAACTTCGTAAATCGAGGCAACACCGCGTGTGTTCATACGTTATTCAATCTGTCGGCAGGACTAAGCGGAGCGCTTCCATGACATAACGTTTGTCTTCCGAAAGAATTACATTGCAGAGGTACGAGAAAAGGGGGTATTCGCGTGTTCCCTCGAACACAAAAGCCAGAATTCGTCTCGTTCACCGCTCGGCGCGTTTCGTGTGCGCACCACCGCTCGAACTTAATACTGCGGATGCATTCGGTTAGCCCGGCGCGTTTGATTCACGCTCCTGGTGCACGTAATCCCTAGCTTTTCGTATGGCAAAGTACGGTCTGGCACTTTGAGCTTACTGATTCGGCTGCCGTCTAATCCACGTGCTTCGTTTCGCTCCAGGCGCTGGTGCCATCGCGTGATAAATATTTGCTTAGACGTTGTATACATATATGCATGTGCGTAGAAGCTTTTATAGAAAATTACAACACCGATAGACACTAAGTAACAGACTGTAGTTACGAAAATAACTCTACCATGCTTTAAATCACGCGACTCGCGTTGCATTTTCGAAATTAACAGATGAGCGAAGAATGAAAGCATTTTTTCTCATTTTTATGGATTTTTATCGTAAATATATATTATAACATTATAAAATATTAACTAGAAAAATATGTATGCTATTTTATATGTTATATTTAATTATACATATACAAAAATTAGATACATAAAAGACAGAAATATATACTAGTTTTTTTTTGTAGTACGCACAATGAATCATAATGTCTAGTTTACATACTTTTGTCATTAGCTGTTGCCTTCTTCAGTCATTACTAAACACAAAAAAGCCGTTGTTTCGTCTCGACTACACCTGTATTCGCTTTCAAGCCACACACAGAGTCTCTCGTACTATGCGACATCTCTTTTTTTTAATTTGCATCGACGTTCAAAGAATGCACCGCGCGTTGGTCGGTGAAAATTCGCAGCCACCTAGTAACCCGGCAGTGTCTGCCACGTATTTCTCCCTATTGTTCTTAATTTACGAGTCTCGCGGCTATTCTTCTTTCAGTCGCTAATTAACGGGTCGGTCCGACTGGATTCGAGGCTGTAACTCAGGAAAATTTACCAGTCGCGAGATAACAGCACTCTTCCGTTGCATCGTGCGCGAACAAAAGGTGTCCGGAAGCGAGCATTCTCGCTTGCGAATGCTATGATAAAGAAATCTCAATTATAGCGGCACACGGATGGAGAACGCGGTAACTACTGATATATTTTCGCTAAGATAATACGCGATGCTTCTACATTTAGATGCAATGTGCTCTGAGATTTCGGGCCACTAAGAATTTCGTATCAAATCTTGTATATTATTTATTCTTTTTATATTAAAATTGAGGTAATTTTAAACTACACTCAAAAAAATATTTTGCTAATGTAGATAGGTTTCTAGAGGTCTCAATTAAAATTTATCGCTACTTTTTCTATCTGTTAGAATATATAAATTGTTTGTCACGTATATAAAATTTATTGCAGCAATATTCTAGCATTACCTCTAGAAAATTTAGATCCCATTGGCAAATATTAATCAAAAATATAATTGTCCTTGACAACAGGTTTTAAAGATAGGAAGCATCGCAGAAAAATTCTGCGAAGTCTGTCTAAATTACACTAATAGTACAGATATAAATTCTGTCTCTGTCATTTAAATTGATTAAGTGCAAAATATATGCAGTATCACGGTATTTGCTAATAATATATCTGTTTCAGTTAATTTTTTACAACTAGAAAATTTTTGTTAAAGTTGCAACATTATTTTTTTGAGTGTAGATAAATAAAAAGAGAGTAATTATTTTTGAAAAAGCATGTTTAGAATAGAATAATTTCATATGCCTTTATAAAATCTCTTTATGCGACTATTCAATATAAATTGTGGAAATATCGCAAGTTGTAATCCCACCTGATTTTATACGGTTACACTAGTAGAATGAGAGAATTTTAGCAGGTTTTAATGGGCATTTAAAAAGTTTCATCGACCGAACGTTCGTGCGCTCAAACTTTCAGCTGCCAATACATTTTTCCGTCATGCTTTTATTGAGCAAGTCAACGTAGCGCTTTTCTCCGTTAAACGCAGTTTCGTTCTCGTATCTTGTCGAGTTGTTCGAAAGTTTTCATCTTATCGAGAAATATATTAACTTCTCTGGAATGGCGCGCATATTCGATGGTCGAATATTTGTTATTGGAAAGAGAAGATATTTATCGGCAAGTTCATTGTTTTCAGAAGCAAACTTTGCAAAACGTCATATACTTTCATTCATATACCTTCCATGTCTTGTAACTTTTGAGAAAGATATCGAATAGACGAAAGACCCATTATCTTTAAGCATTTGTACATGATTTTAAAATTAAATAAAATAATCATTAACTGGCGGTTAGATTGTTCATTTATTAAAACCTTTTTTTGTACAGAAACAAGACAACGTACATGTAATTTAAATATTTGTTGTAACGTACTACCTACAGAAAATAAGAAAAAATTAATTTTTGCAGTTTTATAAAATAACATTTGGCACGTACGATAATGGATTCAGTCGTCGGTGCGATGCAGGCGTGAAAAAAAAGACATTCTGATTCCTAAAATGTACGTGTTGCAATTTGTAATTACGTTTAGTTGAGCGCATTACACCAAGCTGCGAGCCGTGATGAAAAGCGCAATACGTCATACAACGTGGCAGTATGTTCAGCTTTTGCTGATTAAACATTTCGTTGTGAAATGCGAAATAATTAAAAGTTTGTCGTTTAATCTCGCGCGATTTCTCGAAACTCCCACAGATCCGTCCCGAATTTTGCGTATCGAACGTATGCGACCCGAATTCGTTACCGTCACGAAACATGCCGAACGAAAACATTTCCGATAAAATTATAACGGCGAAAGTCGGAGACATAGTCAGCTAGAATTAAAACCGTTATAATGTTTACATCACATATTCCGCTGTGTTATTTAAAAATATTTATACAAACATTGAATGTGTAGCAACGAAAAAATTTATGTAAATTCAGCAACATAATTAGAAAAAAATTTCGACTGCTATATATTTTTTTCGCATGACGCCTTTTGTAAAACATTTACTGTGCGAAATATGTTCTCCGCGTCGAGCTTTGTGAATGTTTCACATAATTGTCACCTAATTACGACACTACTGGCGAAATAAAAAACATCGTGTCGCATAGGTAGGTAGGTGCGAGATGTGTGACTGCGAGAACGAACAACCTTAATTTTCGCAAAAGCCAATTGGATTAACGGTTAGAGCCATTTTCAGCTCCCCTTTTTCACACGTCTCTTTCTCTCCTTCTATCCTTCTCTTTCTTTCTTTCTCATCTTCCACTGTCGAATCGAAGGGAAGGCCAGCTCCGTCTGCATAAAATTAACGGGATAAAAGCTTTTGCTCCTTCGCCTGGGAAATGGTCTTGCTATTCTACTCGCTTTCATACTCTATGTCTTCCCTTTTATAGCTCGTCTTATTTTACCTTAGTTTTTTTTTTCTCAGACTGCACGCGTACGGTCGTCAACATTACTCGATGGGTTGCCTTATTATGATCTGGCGAAGATTGTAAAGATTTACCGCTACATTTTGTTCTTTTTACCCGAGTTATTCAGTTATGTTGCCGTTGCCTCACACATAGGTATTTGCCGCCTCTGAACAAAGAAAAGAGAGAGAAAGACAAATAAAACGCATCCCTAGCATTATCAACGTTTATTTCGAATAAATACTCGGGACATTCCCGTTCATCTCGAGCGCCAGCTCGACCAACTGCAACGATGCATCTAGTTGTAAGCCAGCTATAGCTGGTTGGATCCTCAAGCTTCCATACTTCCATACGAGAAATATTTCATTGGAACGATCGCGTCTTAGTATTCCTTTACTCTCTCTTAAAACGCGTAAAGTTAAAGCTCGTTAATTGCATTCTTCGCGCGAAGTACTTTTTACCGTATACCGGTTCCTACTTTACGAGGATGGTACCGCTCGTATATATTCACTTGGCGCTTCGTTACTTATAATTAACGCGATACTAGTGGAACGGTACTAAAGGGATTAATTGTAGACCCTAGAAAGGTAAAACAATGTTTTAAAGTTTCCAAAAGGTTGTTTCCTAAAATAAGCTTAAAAAAAAAGACAAAGATTGAGAAAAAACCATCCCTATACGCGTATAATGGAATAACTTGAATGCATTATGCCATATTGATATACTTAACGTTCATATAGAACGTTAATAGGATAAAGTAATTAATATTTCAATTAATAATTTCTTAATTCACACTATGTAATTCACAATTATTTAAAAGTTATAAAAAACTCAATTATAATATACAATAATATAATTAATATTTATCGTTTTATATTTTTTTTCTAGATATTAATATATACGTATTTCTGATAGAACGCGCATCGGCTTTTCTAATCATTTATTTTTGCTGCAGGGGGTTATAAATCTATCGCATATTATCGGTACAAAAGATTGAATGATTAAATAATCGATAATTACCTCTATGCAGTCCATAATTAATGCTATTGTCTCATAAATTGATTTCATTAGAATCTACTTCAATGCTTGGCTCTCCATTGATGTATGAGAATGGAAGTCGAGACCACCATATAACGTTGGATCTACTTCATCGCCTCTAGCGACGAGGGGTAACACTTGCTAAACTCATTTTTCCTCCTTTTCTTGTGATGAATGAGGACAGGGCAGAGAGCACGAGACTAGGGTGCGGCGTTAAGGTCAATAAGTATTTGTCATAAGCATTATTCGCAAGAAAAATAATACAATGTTTATGATTATAGTCTATGGTTATATTAAATATATATAACTACTAATTAAAAATAATATATATAAATAATTATTTGTTTTATTTTTATCCAGGAAATTAAGGACAAAAATTAATCGATATCATCAATTTTGCTTTTTTAACCAAAATTATAGAGAATATTAATGTAGATACCAAAAGCATTATACGTCTCTCTCTAGAATATTTAAACTTGTAAAAAACTTGTAAAAAAATACAAGTATTTTTTTTATATTATTCGCGAAAAAGTATTTTAATTACATATTATTTGTTAAATAAAACGCGTTTTACATGTCTTTTAATTAGTTCACGTAATCATATCTTTTATCTATTATATATACTTCAACAGATATAATTTTCTTAATTGTTCGTTCGTTGCGCACAGCGCGTTAGGCGAAACTTGGTAATATCGCGCAAGTTCTCCATCGAGAGAAATGCTACAGTAACTTCAACAAATTGCATGTGCCGGCAAGGGAAAGGATGAAACTTGCGATCAGAGTACGGCTGCGTTATGAAGAAATATTGAGGATTTAATATTCCATGCCTGTGCTATTGGAAAAAAAAAAACTTGGCGGCCGGTAGTAGCGGTAGCTGTGGTGGAAAAAGTAGCTCCCAGATAGTAGGCGATAAATTATATTGCACCGTGGACCCTTTAACAACCAGTTAATAGTTTTTCTAGCTCGAGACAAAGTGAGTTTGCTAAGAAATCGAATTTCCATCGTGCATCGTCCGCTTCTCTCTTTTAACCTTGAAATAGTTTATCGATAATTCTGATATCTCTTTGCATCTATTTTGGACCGTCTATTTTTTTATTTAGTATATTTTTGTTAAATTTTTCTGATATATATATATATATATATATATTTTCACACATACACAAGATGTCGCAATAAACTTTTCAATCGGTTTTTTTTATCGCAAAATTTATTTCTTGACTTTTTAAAAATAATATTGTAAATTATTATAATTATTTTGCAACAAAATAAAAATGAAATAAAACTGATGATTACATTTACTTTGAATGTGAATGATATAAACTGTTGATATTTAACATATCTATCATAATCAACACAATGTTGTACTTGCATGTCGTATTAACAATAAGAGACGTAAAGTCGACCACCACATCTAGATAATCTTCTTTTTCTCTCCCGACGGAGTGTTATATCTTCTTATATCAACCAATTTGTTATATTGATTTATGATTCGATCGAGTAAGAGAGAAATACTTTCCTCTTCTACATTCGCATCGAGTTTACTCTAGACCAGAGATCGTTCGTTCAATTCTCTCGGCGCTGTGCTGAATATCTAAGCAACAGTCTCGATGCACGAGGCTTATGTATACTTTATAACTTCATCGGTAACCGCGTTGGCGATGAAAGCATCCATCGTATCATCGCATAATGATATCTCGCCGATGATAATGCCTTTCTTTATTCTTAAATCTTAAAAATTGCTTTGTTATGAAGAAATTAAAAGTAATAAGTTTTTAAAGAAAATCATAATGTTTCATCTATAGCATAAAGGTGCAATGCTAATGCAGTTTGATTAATAAACCATTTATTAAAATTAATAATAATACTCTGTAAATATATAGAAATCACAAGAACAAGTTTCTTAAAAATTTTACGATATTATATATATATATATATATATATATATATAAAAGAAAATTATATTCTTATTATATTCTTTGTAAATTATACTTTTGAAAATATAGTTACATTTTAGCGTATAATATTCCATGACACCCAAAGAGTGTCATTTATTGCATATATTTCATATATTGCATATATATATATTGGTTGCATATCTGCAGCTGTCACGTGATATATAGGGTAACATCACTGTCATATAACCGTTTAAAATAAAGCATTGCTTTCCCAAAAATCAGTAATTTATCGATATCATTCATCTTCAGTACACATCAGTTCTATAAAAAATTGATTGGTGTTCATTATTCTAAAGCAAATTGCATTGCCACAATACAACGATAAAACAGGAAAATTCTATAGGATGTTTATTCAACATTACCATATATATTGAAAATATATAGCGATGCCGGAAGTTTGTATAAAATGAAGTGCATTATACTTTAGGAGCGCCATCGGAATATAAATCAAAAACGTAATTCATTAAACAGAGAATGAACGACGCACAATTATCGCCAGGGAAGACGCGTGCGTTTTACGTAAAAAGAGAGAAAAATCTCTGAATTTTCATTCATTATACACTGCATTCGTTATTCGTTGTATTAATCAGGTCGTGAGTGTCCCCTATGTAGAAAAGCCGGCCGGACACGAAACTTGAAATTCACGCAGACCATCTCCCGTGTTTTCGCGGTTTCTCCTCCCGTTTCTCGCCACCGTGTACCTTTAATATGTCATGAGGAAGTAGCGTTGCTTGCGTGCGGAGCAGCACCCGCCGCAAAGATGGTATCGTCCGCGTTGCAACAGATGGAAAAGAGCCAGCTGCACATTCTCGAGAGAGTGATCGCGTGTCCCACGCTGAGGGCGACGTATAAACTGCATTGCCGTGCACACTTGACATGGCGCCGCTAAAAAATGTTGAACAGAGAAGATAAAGTTTTCAACCGAGGCTAGGCGAAGTAGCGACCGTGAAGATCTGGGAAAGAGGTTGAGAGAATGCATTACATAGATAAGGCACTTACTGTATACATGAAACCGTGCACAGAAAGATAGCAGAGAGTGAGGAGCGAGTCACCCTTCATCTAATGAAATAACCTTGTTCCAAATTAAATGACAATTTTCTAATGTACTGGCTACCTTAAAACAAAATGAAAAATTCACGATACAATGATATATACATAGATAGAGGATGACGTAACTAAAATGCATGCCTATCATGTTTTAGTTTATCAATTTATTCGTCTTTTTTCAATTGAATTTTTTACGATTATTTCATCTTGCATAATTTTACATGAAAAAATAGAAACGAGAAATAGGAAATTATATACAACGCAGAGAACGACAAATGAAAGATAAAGAAAAAATATATTAAAGTGTAGATCAATTTCAAAAATTTGTTATTATTGTGTATTAAATTTATACATGAAAAATTACTAAATTGTTATCATATAGGTGAGAGATAACATGTATGTATATTAATTGTTGTAGAAGTTAGGAATAGAATATTCTCTCTTGATGCATAAAGATTAGCAAATTAACGTTCACGTACCGCTGCAAGCTATCGATTCGAGCGAACTTGTATAACGCGATAAGATCGTTGTAAAAGATCGTTTCATAAGCAAAAACATCCTTTGGATACGCAATATTGTGTTGAGAGGAAACTATAATTTCGATTTTTCTCCGAATACAAGTGCCCTCTCGAAAGAAAAGGAAAAAAGAAAAAAAAAGAAAAAAGATCGCCAAAGTCTTCCATCAAATCGCGTGGCAGATCTCCGGAAGTTGTCTGCCAAGCGCATCGAGCAAAGCAAGGGCGCGGAATAAAGCGCGCTCGCGTGCCGTTACACTCTCCCTTAGATATCGTCGGGCAGAACGAAGATGAAACACTCGCATTATCTCGCGTAGGAAGACGAACTTTAATATGAATTTTTGCTTCCGTTCCGACGACGCCACTGGATACCGGTACGGTTTTCCCCGGTGACGATCATGGCAGCGGCGATGGTGGTGGCGGCGGCGACGGTGGCGGCGGTTGTGTAAGACGTAGAACCGACGATACGTAAGTAACTCGGTTATGAGCCATCCATTACCTTGCTCAACTCCAGCGGCGATCCTCTTCCTCCACCGTCGCGTCGGTTGGCCCAGACTCTCCCACTTGCATCTTCCAGCTTCTCCTCTCCCCCTCTTACCACCCTTTCGTCTTTCCATCCCCGCCGAGCGGCTGGCATAACTCCACCGCACGACTCTCCTAAGTGCACCACCGCGAAAGTCCCGCGTACGCTGTTTACGGAGTTACCCCCGGGCGGTGTCAAAGCGTCGGTCTCCCCCTTTCCTACGACGACTCCCTTGTCCAGTGGATAGTGTCAGAAACAAGCAACCGTGTCGCCGGAGAATGCGCGACCGACTTGCAGTTCACCCTCTCGCCCGAGCTGCTGTCACTCCGTTACATTCGCTTATATATACGAAAAAATGAGTCGACATTGCGCCCGTCACTTTTCCGGGAGGAAACTTTACGCGCCCGCGTCTGAAAAATACCGGAAAAGTTCTTTCGCGTTCCGATTGGATATTCTCGTCATCCATTTCTAGCGCGGGTACTCTTTGTATGTACTTTTTCCTTCGTATCTATGATATGTTTACTGATAAAACAAAGCGAGTCGGTAGTCGGCGATAAAAGTCAAATTGGAAAAATTGGATAGCTCGTGCTGATAGCTAAATAATATATAATACAGTACGCGAGAAATTAGGAATTTACGATCGTATCCATTCGGATGTTAAACATATATGTTGTACGATATGTGCTGCCTGAGAAGAATATATTTATGTATTATAATATATACGCGTAGAACAAACAAGGAATCAACCGCAAACATTTAAAATTAAATACGCTGTATGAATAGAGACTATTATCGTTACAGTTGATTGTTCATGTCAATCTAAAATCTCTCAAACGAAGAATATTGGTTTTGAATATTGTATTAAATAAAGCTAGAGATGCAGTTGCTAATATAACCATTATTTTAATGCATATAATAAAATAAACAATTGTAGCGGATGATTAGTGCAAAAATTAGTTCAACATTTTCAAACAACTAATTGATGTATTTACATTTCCAATTTTTTTTAACTATTACATAATACTTTATGCATGTTTTAAATATTTTATTACAATATGTCGATAGTCTTCTGAGAGAAAAAGACAAAATCTTATTTTAGAGAATAAGAAGGGAACATAAAAGATTGTTTAACCTAATAAACCAATCATTGAAAAATCAACATTTATTGGCATTTATTGACATTGGACATAAACTATGTCCGCATTCTCGATCTTTTTAATTGCGAGTAAATTCTTCCAAGTTTTCCGAATAGAAAGAGTAGTCTCTCGACTATTACGGTCGAGTTATCTACATCTTATGAGAACTCCTTATAATTGTTCTATGAAAATGTTTGTCCTTGTCAGTGTCATTTTAAAGTTCTAGTGAATCCAGGAAAAGAGAAAGAGAGAGAGAGAGAGAGATGAGATGCTTGTTTGACAACGTGACTTTGATTAATCGAGCGATAGTGAAATTCGCTTGTGGAATCACATATGTAATCCTGTTACATTGGCATAGTAATCTCAAAATGGATACTATTTTATATAAAATGTTTGAGCATTCTTTTCCACAGGGATCTCGAAATTGCACATGAATGCGAGAATGCAAAGTCACGCGGAGTGTATTTGTCCTTTGTCATTTTTCATTCAATCAGATCAATTTTTCGCGGTATATGCAAATGCATGTAACCTAGCAGTGTCGTTAGCATTCACAAATTTTTTTAAACTTCACTTTTCAATTGGAAAGTTCAATATATATTCACGTATACGCCCTACTTTTGCTATTAGTTCTCGCTCTGTTTGAACGGCACAATAACTTATGCGAATATGTAGATAATAAAAATTGAACCAAACTGTCAATCCAAAACTGGTGTCCGGTTCAACGTGTTTTGTTCAGTGTTTTGTTTGACAGAAATTTATTGTCTTTATTGGCACGCTAATGCATAATTTCATGTATGAGCTCTGATATTTACATCGTAGACGTAACAAAAAAATATTTCGAGCTCGTAAATCTTTACAAACAACAGCTCATACATTTAAATCAATTTTATTATATATACTTACCCACATATCTCTAATAAATCTCAAATGATTAATTAGTGGAAAAAACATGTCCTAAAAGTGTATGCAATATATTACCAAAAAATGTAATATAGAATTTTTTTATTTTTATTTTTATACAACATGCGAGATTACAAAATTAATTCACGCTTTAATGAGAATTTTACGTTACATAAAATTTTATAATGTGCTTGCGTGATATAATATGTCCCGATAAAATATCGAATCAACGCGACAATTCATGCTTAACGATTTTGTTTTCCCCGTATTTAGGGTATAATAATCAGGATATAGTTATCGGGAGGGTAAGTGTACCTCTCGGCATTGTTTCTTAAGCAGCCAATCTCAAAGTACTATTCGCAAACTCGGCAATCTCGCATTCGATGAATCCATTGTCTACAGTGGTGCACTTGTCTGCGAAATCGTTCTTCCGCTGCGGTAGTACTTTCGCCGCAGGTATTCCTGTTTTCTGTCAAATATCCTCTTTCACAATCAGCCGTCTGATTTTTCCCCTCCAATTTTCGACGTTTCAGACGTACGTAAGCCTATTCGCATTGATTCGTTGCCTCGTGAAAATAAATCAAAGGCAAGCGAGATCAAAGTCGGCACATTTCGATAATCCGCACCTAAATCGTTGTCATATGTTTGCTTCTGTCACACGACTTTTCAAACGTATAAATGTTCTACGCATGAATTCTCTTTCTTTCTCTCTCTTTCTCTCTTTCTCTCTGGCCTCTAGAATTTTAAATGCCCATTGTACGTAGTTTTATATACTGTAAACTCTGTTTTTATGTTTTATTGTCATAAAAATTGTGCAACATAAAATCAATTAAAAAAATTTTATAAAATAATGACAAAGCTTTTTTTTTATACATACATGTTGTGCTCTATAAGTAAAATTATAAATAATATCAGTTTAAATTTCAATCATTTGTATGAAACAGATTGTAGAAAATGTAAATGTAATTCAATACATTTGTGTGTGAGAATATTGTTTTAAAAACGGAGAGACTAAAAATTCATTCTTTTATATAATATTGATATACAATTTCGAAATATGTACATTAAATAGCACTTATAACAGCTGTAAAATGTGTGATTTGGCTGCAAATTGCATTAATTTATTTTTTAGAAATTTTATTACATTATTATTATTATTTATATGGTAAATCTTATTAATAAATTGTATAATCTTTCTGACTGACGTACGCGGACTGAGGAACGCGACATTTCGGAGACATGTCTGCGTTACGCAAATACATATATAATGCAGTGTATAATGTAGCATACGTCCGAAATTGCGACTGACCTAGTCTCTATGACAAGCATTCATATGATAAGTGTGTCATTAGCGAAACTACGCTAATGACTTGCCGTAATTTGAATATCTCGCGGAAACTTGTCGAACGTCCGTATAAACTTCAGGATTTCCCGTTGTAATGCGAAGATGATTAATGTACAATGTGATAAATTATAATACAATTATTATTCGGCTGCGATAGAATTGCAGATATTATGAGACAAATGAACAATGAACGCTTAATGATTAAAACATCTAATAATAATAATAATTACATTGTGACATATGCTTGCAATGTTAGTGTCGTTATACATATAGATATCACAACATTTTTATGCATTCAAAAAAATGTCAGTTTTAAAATATCCGGATATTTTTTTCAAACATTGCATAAATTTCTTTAAATAAAATTTAAAAATTACTTTTTGATAATTGGCTATCTATATGATTGCATGAATAAAATAACATAAGATGTATGTACTTTTGTAATTTTCGGAGAAACTTTTATCTCTTCATCAAGTTTAATGTTTGGCCAACATAAGTGTATGTACACGAGATCAATGGGATTATTGGATTCCTAACATATTAAACATATTCAGAAAAGCCCATATAGAAACTGCTTTAATGTTATAACCGACATTATCGAAGATATGGTCAAAGGTTATCGAGAGAAAGAGCGCGAGCTATGCTTTGCCGCGAAGTTAGCGCAGCTTATACTAAACGCTAATTTGCATCGCATCTGTATGCGCCATCGCGCATATCCCAGGCTTACGCAGAGTGCTCTGCTCTTAATACTTCGTTAAGCTTTATACATATATTTCGAGTATCATGGCGCAGATAACTGCTTTGTGTGTCGTTCTGAGCGCTCGGCATGCACGATCTGTTCGATAAATCTTTCATATTTATTCATATTTTATCAAAATATGAAAATATGTAAAAAGATTCTGTTACATCAATTGCAATGTAACATTGTACATAAATAATTGGAAAGTTCAACTTACATCATGTATGCCGCGTTATAAAGTGCAAAAACTATACACGGAAGATTAGCGTTCCAAGTTTATCTGGAAAATTATATTTTGCATGATTTAAATTCAAAACGGAAGTTTCCACACCCTACACAAAGTGATATTCCTTCCCCTCTTCCCGCCAAGTTGTTCAAGTTGCATTTACGTTTCTCCCATTAGCAATAACTACGAGTTATTTTGCAGAGTTGCTCGAACGATTGCGCCGCCGTGCTTGTTTCATGGAAGTACGCTAATTAATATGACATTATCCTAGGCGAGCGAAAAGTTTTGAGGAGTTTTGTTCATTCGAGCGGAGGATATGTACGCTAATTGGAACTTTCGAGTACAGCGTGTCATTTTCTGTGCGCGCCGCATGCGATATTTCCGCGTGTTTCCAGATGAGAAGTTTTCATCAAGATTCCAAAGATTTCCGTCGTTCACGGGAACTTTAAACAAACAGGGTCTCGCAACGAACTTCGACTGCCTCCGTTGCATTCCTCGTCATGTTGTGATGTACTAAAATGCAATATGAGAAGAAAAATCATTTCCGATCTATTTGCCGCGATTAAAAATTAATAATAATGCGGATTCGCGTACATTAATGTTCTCGCCCATCATTTTTTCATAACATATAACATTATCATTTGTTTGATATTGAAAAATTATACAACATGATATAACATTCTCGTAGGATAAACTCGGGTATGGCCATACTTTTTTAAAATACAAAAAACATACTTTTATTTTTGTTATTTTTTAATAGCGTTTGGCATATTATCTTCCCTAAAGCTTAAATTACGTAATATTATCGAAATTAAAAGGAAAATATTTCATAGAAATTTTATATTATTAAAATAGTACAACATAAGCATTGGCCGTCTTACCCAACTTTTTAATGAAAAGATGGCCATAATATTTATAAAAAAATAGTGAAAATGAAAATAAAAATTATAGGTCATATAACAATCTACACATCTTTATAATATGTCTATTACGATAGCTTAACTGTCATTTATTTGACGTTATATCAGTTTTTAGTGGACACATGAAAAACTTTGCAGGTTGTCAAAAGTAAAAATATATGATATAAAATTCACAATATCGTTATTTCGAATAATGCATCCACATAAACTACTGTAAATATCGATTATCTTTGATAATGACCAAAAAAGCGCACTCTATGTAACGATTATTGAAAAAATTACAGCCTATGGCCATCATACCCTAGTTTACCCTATATAAAAGAGAAACCACAAGTATCACTAATTGAAATAATGAGACATTTCTAACAATCCGAATTGTAGATAGATTATTTTTTGAATTATACATTTCTCTTTTAAGATTTTAGCGTCTTGAAAGAGGAATCCTTTAAATTGCTCCTTTACTAAATTCAAGTGACGTATTTAAATTTTGAATCGACACTATTGAATTTTAGATAAGACAGTACAATGGTAAGACAGTACAATGGTAGAATAGTACAATGCACTTCTAAGAGAACGGAACATCACGACAAATATAAATCAATGCTGGCGACTGCACACTAAAACATCGACGTATTCAGGAAACTTAATGAGCTAGCGTGCACAATTCGAGAATTCGTTCAAGTCCATGAAGTCAGCACGTCCGGCGCCAACGTGCGACATGAAAGCAGCCCTTCTTTTCCATCTAAACGTACATGTATGTACGTGACGACACATTTCGGGTATTTTTCTCCGTCTTTTTCTCTCTTTCTCTTCAACTGTCATTCCTCCTGTGGCGCTTTTTTTTTTTTTGTGTACATTGACGATTGTTTATTTCCTGTCTTTGCGACCGAAAAGCGCACTCGTGCGGATATAGAACGCGTAGAGTGTTCCGTGGCGCGTGATATCGACGCCGGTAGATCAAAGCACGACGTTTTACAGCGAACGACAGCATGTTATAGGCAAGCGTCCGCACACACTCCACTATAACTACTCGCGCTGTCGCGTCTCGTGGGAGGCTGGTAGAAACGCGCCGGTAAGTGGAAAAGTCTAACAAACGCCTGGACACGATTCACGGTGTCAACCATCCCGCTTCCTCCTCGCCCACGTCGATGAAACGTATTGTTCGGAGTTTCCCTTTGTGCGGTGGCACGCCTCGAAGAACCCTACCCTGAGGGCGAGAAAGGAAACCGGCAATATTGCGACGCGAAGGCACGCGTGAACGATTAAGAAACTCGTCGAACTAGACGTTTTTTTCGTTATAGTCTTTCCGACACTGACAATAATAGATGCAGTTTTTATGAGAATTCTGAATATTTTATGCACAATATTACCTCTGTTCTACCTGCTCTATCTGTTTATAGTTTTGCCAGAAACTGTGTGGATCAGAATGTGGTACTTATAAATATTATGTCATTTCAATGAACTTTATTTTAAAAAATAAAGAAAAAAATTTTCTTTGTTATGCATATCTGAGGGAAGGAAAACATTTATATTTATCAATTATATCGAAAAATGGAACAAAAACTTTACAGAGATAAAGGCAGAATATTATTACATAATAAGAGTGTTTTTATTTATAAATTCCAAAATACAATGAATATCTGAAAGCGTGACGTAATTTTTCATTGATTTAGAGATATTCAATCGACACATGTAATTCAGCGTGTACATTTCTATCGTACTTGCGCGAAACTTTGATATCGAACGTTAATCTCGCCGACCAAAATGCTCGCTCTTCTCACATGAAAAATGGAATTTTTATGAAACTTAGCATCTATTATAACGCTAAGCAAAACCATTTATCACTCGATACACAGCGCGATACGTATACCGTCGTACATGACTGGGGTGGATCCGCCGACATCATGACGATAGTACATAGAACATAGTACGTTACAATAACCGATAGCACATGTGAGCGTGCGCCTCATAATCCGAGGTAGGTAGGTAGGTAGATAGGTAGGTAATAGATAGGTATCCTTCTTGTTAATTAATTGTATCCATGAAGATAGAATGAGAAAGAGAGAGAGAGAGAGAGAGAGAGGGAGAGAGAGAGAAGTTTCCGTCTAACGACAAGCACGTGCAACATGCCTGATAATAATTCGCGAATTACTGGCCGGGTGGTATCGCGGAGTGAGCGCGAAACGGGAGGTGAAAGTAGAGAGGCGGTAATTATAGTCGAGAGAGTAAGTAACGTTTCCAACTCGAGTTGCAACCCCATGCCGGAATCCATTTACAAAGATTCGATTTAATTCAGAGCGTTGGAAATCGGATAGAACTTTATAAGATTTTAAGCGCGTCAACCGAAATAGCGTTTCCTCACTTCGAAATTTGCACGGTATACGCGCGGAGAAGACTTTTGTAATATATGCAAACAATTTTAAAACAATGTTAAATGAGAATTTTAACGTAATTAATTTTCATAATATATTTCTGCTAATAATTTTTATAGTAAATAAATACAATATACAATATTATTAGTATAAAATATGTGCAAGTTTTCATAGAGCATAAGCAATCGAGATGTACAATGCCCGTCACTTATCTGCCATTTACAACTTGTGCTCGTGCAATCGACCGTGCGACGAGTGCAAATCAATAACGACTGTATGTCATCGTATCTGCAACAGCACGAGTTAAATAGTTAGATGCAGACGATTTAGGTTTACGATCATTTGCACGTTTCGCTAAATCAATTTGCGATTACAACATGCTTTATGCTCTCCGAGAATCGTCGAAAATTATTCAGTTATTTACTCGATTATTTAAACAAGGGAGCAGCAACTTTTAATATGTATTTGCAAAAAATATTTGTCGGACGTATTATTATTATACTATAATAAAACATTTTTAAATTTTCGGGGGAATTTTTTTTTTTTCAATTTTAATAGATATCTATTATGCGAGAAGCTCGATAAAGGAAGAGCATTTATTTTAGGAAACAATGTGTGCGGTTCAAGCTACGCATTTGCGTGGGAGGTAGGAGAAGCGCATATTTTACCGGTACAATCCAGGCGAACGACATACAGTCGTGTTCGAGTCGGACGCGATCCATTATTACCGCGAATATAGTGGAGGCGTCGCCATAAGCTAGGGACAGGCAGACTACGTTCGCAGGGCACTGTGATAGGACTCTCTCTCGACCAGGTCATGCTAATGAACTTGGCCTGCCATTATCTGAACTGCAGCTAGTGTGCGCCACTTCATCCAACCCTCTGTCGAACTAGGAATAACTAGCTCCATCTCGCCGTTCCTCTTCCGGCTCTATCGGCTCTTTAATAATGTAATGCTGATTGCTCAAGCGATCGTCCTTTATATTCGTCCAACAGTTTAATCTTTTAAATCCCGTGTAAAACTGTAATTTAATAATTTTGATAATTTAAATTTTTTTAAATAAAACGATCGAATTGCGTGGTAGCAAAATTCAGAAATTGATTGACAGTAACGGTATCGATAATCGTTTATTATTATATATTTTTATTCTTGTCAATCACAAGCATAAAAATAAAAGACATTGAATAAATTTACAGTTATATAAGTATATACATGTGTTGTACAGGCTTTTGATAAATTTTTAAAAAATTATAAAAATTTTATTTAGATGTTGCCTATGATGTAGCAAACCTTAAAACATTTGAGAAAAGTGGGTTAAATCTAACAATTTGAGTTTTATAATTTTAATTAATTTCAGAGAATTATACTTTAAGACTTGTACTACTCTATCTTTCTCTCTCTCTCTCTTGTTTTCGCTCTATCTCGTTTTCTCTTTGTAAAAGTATAAAAAATTATACAGTTAGTTGAAAATATTAAACTGTCATTATTATGCGCATGCTAAAACTACTCGGGCATATTTTAACCGGGATATCGCGGCCATAAACTCATTTTCACCACTTTGAGGAGCAAATTTACGCGCGGAGATACGCGATGTAAAGCCGCAAAAAAAAAAAAATAAAATAAAAGTCGACTACGGATGATCGAATCGATCATCGAGATTTTTTCACAGGCACAATTTTTCGCCGTTTTCTAATTACCCGTCGAACAATACCGCTCTCGCATTCAATCTTTGACCCCGCTGAAGATGTACATCGCGCGGAATTTCACCAGGTGAAATTTCCGAGTGGGTCTGGCGGTCTAATTGAAGCTAATTGAAAATCGATCGATCGGATCTGCGGTATGCGGACTATCGCCGCGAGCCCGCTGCTATTACTGCTGCACTTCGCCGAATAACGGATTATCGAAGTATGCAAATGCGAAGTGCACAATACTTTACGGCTGAATTGTCAAGAATTAATATACGCATCCGACGTGATTTTAGCCGGTTCCTTTCTTTGTATAATATTCCTATAATTATATATATTCCTATAATGTAATTCCTTCCTTTGTAAAAGGTTTCTTGCATTCGGCTCCCGCGTAAAGAAACAGCTGCATTTATTCTTACATGCTTAATATGTTACACGATTTGAACAATCTTGAACAATGAAAATATCTCATTGATGTCTTATTCATGATTTCTTACTGTCACCACTTGTAACATTTTATTTCATAATTAATATTGTTGTTTATAAATGAATCGATTATCAAATTTCAAATAATACAGCTCAACGTATATACATTTATAACGATTATTTGATTCGAAAGGAATTGATGACTGGAAACACGATATCCCGTCAATGTCGATTGCATTTTGGAGCTCCGATCTCGCCATAATCCAAGTTCCTCTTTCTTTCGTTATCGTTTTCTCAGATGGTTTAATATTAGTGATCGCAAATGGACAGCGGCGCGTAATCATTAGACCGGAGGCTGATATCGAGCTGTTGGCTAACGATTACACCTCATTCATCTATTGCAATAAACACATCGGTTCTACTACGGCAACTGCGCATTTAAACGTACAATCGTTATTAACGCGTGACGACCGATACGCTTTGTGCGATGTCACACGACTGCCACTTAATTATCTGATTGTATTATTCATCTATATCAGGCGCAAGTTCGGTCGCTGTGTAATTATATCGATTATCGGCTAGCCATATTAACGAGACATCAAGGGAGGAATATGAGCAATTAAATTTGCGTACAATCTATGTATCTTGAATATATATATATATATATATATATATAATCTCTCCGATCAATTATAAGAATTAATTTTTTATTACAAGAATTATCAAGTAAACTTACAAATTTTTTAAAATTTAATTTGATTCTATAAATATATTTATTTTGTATTATTTTATACATTTATTTTAGACTTTATACCATTTTTATAATTTTAAAATAAAAAAAATTTTAAAACTTGATGTAACCAGAATATGCACATCAATCGATACATATCGATTTTCTTACTATTGGACATTCCTTTTGTTCACCCTACATTACGTTATTAAACTTATAGATGATTCTCGGATATCTGCCCATCATATTGGCTTTCCCGCAAATTATCCGATGAATAAGATTGTAAATTATTTCCCTCAAACATCAGTAACACATTTTTCTAAACGCAAAAGGAAAACGACTGTCACGTGACGTTCAATATTCATGACACGAAACTTTAAAAATTAAAAAGGAGGAAATGAACACGTGTCTATTAGCATCGAGTAATGAATCCCCAGGAAGTAATTAAAGTTTCCGCAGAGAGAATTTCTCTCGTCTAGGAGGCAAGGTGAATCTCGGATGCAGCGCATTTTTCACCGTCGTCGCGCGTCGCCGTCTTCCTGCATTGCCCGTTTCCGGTTCTCCCTCTTTGCATTTGCTGAAACGTAAACTCACACACCTTCCTTCTCGTGGAAAGAAAAAAACTACTATATAAAAAAAAAAAAAAAAAAAGATTTAAGTTTAACTTGTGCGCTGCTAATTAAAATATCTTTGAAATCGCTACGATGGATTTCTCGGACAAGAAATTTTGTTTACGTTTAATTTTCATAAATAACAATTATCTATTATCACTGAATATTAAAAATTATCATGCGATGTCTTAGTTTATTCAGCGAATGTGAAATTATACTGGTTTCTTTAGGAAGTATATATTTCTACTATTAGTAACTAGAGAAAACAGCCATACTACTTAGGTACATCTTTACTAGCTACATAAATCATGATGCGAGACTTCTTACAAACTATATTGTTTAAGTCTGAAATGAATAACGTGACATCCACAGAAGTGGGGCGCATTTTTATTAATTACACAGCATCAAGTAAGACTAATTGCACACGAAATAAGTAATTTTTTATATAAAATTGACATAATTCGCGTCTCAGTTAGTAATTCTGCCAACAATCGGTAAATTCAGACTACGCTTTATATTAATTAGAGTGCAAATTGCATTAAACCGTCGACACTGAGCGAAGCGAAAAATTGCTTCTGCTCAGAAGTGAATTTAATCTACGGGTCGCGTCACTCGTAATTTCACGCGGGTCGGAAGTTCTTTAAGATCCGAGTCAAAACGAATCACCCCACCGCAAAAGTATTAAGCGTCTCGAAAACGCGTAAAGTAAAGGAATGACCCCACATGGCGTTGTATTTTTTTCTTTTTATTGATCCGTGACGCGTCTCCAATGACGACAAGGATGTGAAAGCTGAGGGATAATTGAGGCTTTAAAAAGGGATATGGCTATGTTATATGACGCTATGTGGTATTATATACGTCATACGAGAAAGAGAGTATACCTGGATTAAGCGTGGAAAGGGTCGGAGAGGAGAAAAGGACTTGTAAGAGGATGGCGGAGCGTAAAGTCCATATTATACAAGGCAGATAGAACTTTTGGCGCATGGTAGGATGGATGGGCGGTTAAATAGAACAATAGAGAGGAGGGAGACGGGAAAGGGAGGCCCGACATTTAATCTAGGAGAGAGCAGAGGATCGAAATACGTTTTACTTTTATATTTTTTTTATCACGCTTGTCTAAGACCCAGTGATCCAGAAAACTAGAGAACGCACAGACTCACTCACGAAAAGAAAGCAGTATAGACGAACGGAAGAAAAAACAGACAGGGAGGATATTCCTTTAAGGGATTCGATGACGTACGATCTGTCCCCATCTCACGTGTCATATCTCAAATTCTCTAATAGATACCGTGATAATTTCATCAAATATCTAAGTGTCTAAAAGAACGAAAGAAAAAAATAATACTGATGGAGAACTGATTACATGATATATAATATATATATATATATATATATATATATATATATATATATTTATATATATATATATTTATTATAATTTTATAAATTTTATATATATTATAATTTTATAAATTTTATTAACTTTAAAAGTTTTATTCCAATGAGATTTTACAAATTTCATCTATATATCCATTATTATCGAACTGCTTGAAATAAATAACAGCATTGGAGTTTTCATTGGAAAATGTTTCGACAAAACGCATATCCGTGTTCTTCTCGTTTCAAACTGTGAATGATATGTGGAGAATTTAGTAACTGATATGTATTATAATGACGCATATTACGTATAGCGTAGTTTGCAATATTCACTTCAAATATCTCTGAAGCTACCTAGTAGTTATTAAAAAATAATATTTTATAGATAAAAGTTACTTTGAAATGAAATATTTCGTATAATTAACATAATTTTTTTTATCATCCAAATAAAGCGAAAGATCTAAAAATTATTGAAACAAAAAAAATCTTATAATTATAAAACCGACTATAACGTGACAAAAGAACACGGTAAAATTAATCGTATATCGTATATTCCCTACGGTTTTTCTTTTATATCACGATGAATAAACCAGAAAGCAATTTCTCAGTGATAAATATTCGAGCTTTTGCTTGAAATCCGTTAGAGCGTCGTGCATGATACGATCGCGCGAGCCGCTTTTTGAAAAGCCGATTTGTAAAATACGCAGTATCATACACCGCAATAATACACTAGTATTGAAAAGGATAGAAACTTCAAACGATATGTTACTCAAAAATTCTTGAAAACTCAAATATGTTAGAGCGATAGATGTAGTGCTTATTTTATATCGGTTAATTTTAATTGAGAGATATAATTAATTTTTTAGATGAAATCTAGAATTTAGAGTAAAGAGTTAGTTAAATATAATGAAAGATAAGCGAGAGTGAAATCGATTTTTATAATTAAGAATACAAAAAAAAATTAAATTATAAATAAATTAAAAATTTCATCATTATACGAATTAAACTAACAATAAATGACGAAATACTAAAATTTTATTTTTAAATTAAAATAAATGAATTAAAATAAATGACGAAGTATCAAATTTTTATATTAAATTCAGCGTACATGTAAATATTGCACATTTCGCGTGCACATTTTGCACAAAGGAAATATTGATGCATAGTCGCAAACATTATTTCATGAATATTGAAATGAGAGCGGTTACATTGTATTTCGGAAGTATAGCTATCTGTTAAATTTTGCAGCCAAGTTTAACTTACATATACTGTTGCTACGTAAACCGGAGAAATATCTCACATTCGATATAATATACTACATGTTGCCGTTGCGCGCAATAAACGCGCATTATTCCCATTTCTCACGTAAAATGTGCTTACTTTACAGCACAATATGCTGTGGAACAAGGCTTATCCTCTCAGCTTCTGTAACAATAACTTCTGGGATAAAACGCAGCTCAACGTGTTTATCGGGCAACAATATCTTTTCTTCATGCCATAATTGTTTAATATCGTTCATATAATTCTTTTAAGCTTACGATTATTTCTTTATTTTATATTAATACAATTTTGCACGTAATATTTTTTGAAAAATAATTTAGATTGCGATAATGATGTGATATATTAAGAAAAAAAATTTTTTACGAGATGATTTTTTTTCCGTAGCCGTACTTCTTTACAACTTGATGCGTTTGCACATCGCAATTTAGTGGTTGCCGACAGCCACTCTGAGTTCTGGTCTATAGCATTCATCTTTAACCCCTTACTTTCGGACGCACGAACCTGTAAATTTTACTCGGTCGCTCCTGTCTGCGACGAAAAAGACCTCTCTTCTTCGGGAAAGGTACGCTGATATTTTAACGAGCACGGCTTCTTTAATACAGCTGTTGCTCTCACAAGAGTGCACTTCTATTACATTTGCGGCATGTCTTTTTTTCTTCTACATGATTATTAGAAAATATGTTATGTTTATTTCTGGATTTTATATATATTAACTTTATGAAGTAGCATATTAATTAAATATATTTAGAGGAAAGAAATTATATATTGTTTTTCACAGTTGTTATTGAAATTTATCAAATAAATTAGCAGAGAATCTGAATATTTCATATGAATATTTATAATTAGAGATTGTTTTATACATTTAATTATATGAGATTAAATCATTATATCTCATCCGTTCGAAATTAATTATAACGATCCTTGCAAGCGATCTGACTAAAAGCTCTCACGGCATTTCGACAATGTATTGTTTCTCTCTCAGTCTCTCTCTCTTTCTCTCTCTCTTACATGGCTTTTACAACTGATGCGATTCGAGGCTCCATGTAATCCGTGGCCGTAAATCGGGATTAAACTTAGTGCCACTTCCGGTGGGGCTACGATTGGGCCACCAAAGTATAAAGTGTACTTCGCACGCTTACTTTGAAACTGTTTCTTAAAAGATTCTGTCGTTACCACGAATTGATATTTTGACATTCGAGTACTTTATTATTAACTTTATTACAATATTTTCGAAAGCCAATCATAACAAGAGAGAATGCACATACGTTTTCGTACAAAATTATATATCTGTATATTGTTCACGCGATTACATACATTATTGATATTTATTAAAACAGTTGCGCGGAATACTATATTATGTGCGACTGTTATAACTTTGATCATAAACAATTTTCATGATTTTGAACATATTATTTCAAGCTTAATTACACATAGATAATTGATTAATACAACAAATTGGATAATCTTCCTATTTGTAATTTCATATTTATTGCTGTTTAGTTATTTCTAATTATATATAATGTAATAAAATTTTATCTGCCTGTATGCCTGTTGTTTCAGATATTTACGCAAGCCAGACATGTATAATGTATGTATCATATTTTGTAATATGTGACTACTGCAAACGGAACTGCAAACTGTGGTGCATCTGTTTTGATTTTTACGGAGCTCTCGTGTACATCATAGATAGAACATGAATTTTTACTTCCGCTTCATGTTGTTGAAACTATAAGATTATGCAGAATCATCATGAAATATATAAATGTATATGCATATCTAAATATATATATATATATATATATATATATATATATTATATAAAACATATATATATACATATATATTTTCTATATATATAGAAAACAAGAAGAAAAGAGATGTTTCGATATGAATATATATGAATATATATATATATATATATATATATATATATATATATATATATATATATATTCATATCGAAACATTTCTTTTCTTCTTGTTTTCTTTAACAAACTTGGAAGATATACATGTAATATTATTTCTATTGGTTATAAAAATTCTTTGTAATACCCTATAAATATATTTTTTTTAGTTTTATATTTTTATAAACATAGTAAAATTATTAAGATTACGAAATATTTTAGAATACTTTTAAGAATGTTTTAATAAAATTAATTTTATAAATAAAATTATAAAATAACTTCAATTAATGACATTTTTGTACTATCAATATAGTACTATAATTATGTATAAAAAAAGTATGCATGTTATAAAAAAAAACACTATAACAATAATACCGGTGTTAAAAAATATGTACAAGGCTTGTTATGGTAATGATAGCTTTATGATGGAAGTTAACGAGGAATAAAAAAACAACACGATCGAAAGAAATTATTAAAAAGAAAATTATTACATATACACAATACAAATGCATAATTCAAGCTTATTAGTAAAATATAATTCATTGCCTTATAATTTAGGTCATTTAGCATATGAAACATTCTTACAGGTTATAATTTATAAATTCACAATCAATAGCAATAGAAATAATTAAATTGTGCAATAAAACATTAAAACAATATAAACGAATTTATACATTTTATGTGAAACAATTATTATGATGTAATTATTCTAGGAAAAAGTTCTTCATTGAAAAATTGACTTTAATTTTATTATAATAACATCAAAAGAAAAATACCTTTCTTTTCTTTCTCAGTTTTGTAGTTATTTTATAATTTTATTTATAAAATTAATTTGTAAAACATTCTTTAAAGCATTCTGAAATGTTCTGTAATCTTAATAATTTTGCTATATTTATAAAAATATAAAACTTAAAAAAATATAGAATTTATATTTTTATTGCAGTTTATTATTTATTATCTTTATATTGATTTTGCACTAGATTACCGCGATTTATTTTCAAACATTTATCACAATGTTTCGATTCCTATCAACTATGAAACATACCTATAGGCAATCTGAAAAGCTCGTCATAGAATCATAAAAATATCCCGCACGTCACCTATAGTCGTTCGATCATGTCCGCGGCTTGTTTTATGAGCATCTATTGAGACGTGTAGCAACAAGAGAGTTGCAACGCACAATAGATACTATACTGAATGATGCATCGATGCGAAAAAAAAAGAACAGGCATAGAGAAGAAAATACGATCGAGTGAAATTCTTTCTTCCTTAATTGTGAGATCATGATGAAAACGTGTGTTACATACATGCAATATTACAGAGCTCTATATGTGTGCATTTTTTTGGTTCTGTTCATTAAAATTTTTTTATTTAAAATTGTGAACAAGGGCAAAGATCTGCGATATGAAGCGATATAAAGATGATGCCAAACGTCGCTAATATATTATATTTTTTTTAAGTTTTAAGTAGTTTTAAACTTATTTTTATAAATTGAAATTATAATAACGATTTCTCTGATTTGAGAAACAGATTCTGTTTTAATGACGATATTCGTCCGAGATAACAGCAAGGATATCCTCTCATTATATCCTGCAATAATTCCTCGTCGCTTTTTCCCTTGATCGATTCTGTATTCCTTTGACATGTCTTGTAACGGGAGTCGAAGTAGGAATTCTTGTATTTAATTTAGCGCGAGGCTTTTAATCAGACTTTGCTTCAAACGCACACTTGGATACTCAACTTAGAAACTAAGGGGCCAAATTTAAAAGGAGCTTTTTGAAGATTTAAGACATTCCCCTCCCCTGCTCCTCACTTTCTTTCATTCTTTCTCCGCCTGGTTAGAAGAACGATGTCCAATCGCGCCTCCTTTAAATTTACCTTATCTTATCTGTGTCCGTGGTATCTGAAAGGTATTATGCGGGGATGAAAAGAGATACAAAGAGCTCGCGTACATAATTTAAATTAAATTTGGATAGCATAATGTAAATTACAGATTCAAGTTTCATTGAACGACAAAAGTTAATATTTAATGCGTATCATAAACGTTAAAATTCTATAAACTAGGTGTCTGAGAGGGATAAAAAGGTTTATCTCATAAATATTTCATGTGATTAAAATACTTTGATTTATTATAATTTTTCAATATATTATACTTCGTAATGATAAAATGATCAATATCGAATTGATCAATATTTAATCTGAATTAGATATTTAGGAGAAAAATATCTTTTTAATAATATATATAATATGCATATTATTTAAATATAAATATAATTTCAAAATTATATTAATAATATTATATATAATAGTATAATTCTCGTATAAAATGGATAAAAAAATATGGAATGTTATTATATATGAGAAAACATGGGGAATGGAATGCGTAAAAAGAAGCATTTAAAAAAATATATTTATCTTATTTTAGCTAAATTATATTTTTTTATAACGTGTGATTGCTGAATGGATGAGTAAAAAGTTTCCACCTTAACATAATAAAAATGCTTTTCACTTTGCAGCGTACAGAAAACTTTCGGATTTTCAAGTTCATAGCGATCCACGGGATCTGAAAGTTTCCTCATCCGTACATTCGTCGCTACCTGTAACCTATTCAAGCGCAAGTTCGTCGAATCTGGTCGGGAAATTGTAGAAACGTTGTAACTAACGCACTGCTGGTCGAATTTCACAACTAGTTTCTCTCGGTATCGCGTAATGTTAGCGAAAATTTCTCTAAAATTACTGCCGTATTGTAACGTAATCGTCGTAACAGCAATCACACTCAGAACTATCATTTGTATGAGAATTGAAAACACTTTAATATCCCGATGCTTTATATAGGAAACATTTACATCTTTTGCACATTAAAACAAAGGAGAATGTTATAAATAAAAAAAAAATGTTTAAATATCAATAGAATATGTCATCGATAGAAAAACTATTCTTCATTTGATACATACATCTCCTATACAGGATCGATACTAATTAGTGAGGTAACCGAGAATATGTTAATATTATAATTTAAAAAGTAACATTCCTTTTTCTTGCAAGAAATATTATGACAATATTATGATAAAAATCGATACTTTTCTTCAAATTTTGCGCAAGTTCTTGCGAGAGTATTGAAATATAAGCGTTTCCGCAAGTGCACGCAAGCTTTGGGTATGTCCACGTAACTTAAGTTCATTCCAAATATATTGTGCGTCACCTCTATATATATATATACAGTAGCGTTTGAGTCCCGAATGTCTCCATTTTTCGCGTCGATTGGCGGCAGCTTGTTGCTGGCAGGCAAAGTGTGTGCTTTGCATTTTGCGGGCATCCGCCTCGTGACGTTCGCACGCGGTGCTGCATAAATTATGCGCGAGCACCGACACAACGGCGGAGCGTAACGCTGTCCGTAGGAAAAATTCGAAAATTTAATTTGCGTGCTAACCCGTGCACTTTAAATCAACGGTAAACCGACAGCGCCCGTACATCCCGAACGCTTATAAAGCATACGCGGCAGATGTTTCAGTTAAATCAACTGCTTTCGAACGCCACGCCGCAGAAACTATCTGTTCCGGTGTCAAAACAGCTGCGCTTAATTAAATGTATACAATGGGCGTACTGCGCAAGGGTGGGTGGAACGTCTCGAAACAACACGCTTAATTGCATGCGTAGGCGTTCCGGTCTTAATGCACCTATAATAACATGGAGAAACACGCGAGTTACGCTTCTTGAACAAGTTACGGTTTGCGTGATTTTGCTTTCTCTACCAATCTAGTTTCTCCCTCAATTTTAGAATCCTATAAAAATAATAGAAAATAGCTTTTTAATCATGCAGAGACAAGAATTTATATTTGCAAATAAAATCGGTATACAATGTATATAATAATTAAGCAATGATCTTTTCATTAATAAAGATGTTAATAAAAAGATAAAATAACGATCAAGAATTTGTTTTTGTTTAAAAATAGATTTTTATATTATTAGCTCTTTTATTTAAAAATTATCTTTATTATTAGGTCGTTTTAGGTCTGGAATTATGTAGATGAAGTCTCACCAGGGTATTCGTTGAATCTCAGAGAAAGAGAATGAATCAAATATTAACTCATTGTCCGTCAATTGTCCGAAATATTAATTGTCAACTTAACTGATAACTAAGAGAATGATAGCTACAAAAAATATCTTATTATGCGTTACTATTTTCAAATGAATCAAATATTTGATTAAGGGATAATAAACGATAGCGAAACAATTCGCACAGCTTACATATAACATAAGGATGAAGAGAAGCAAATTGTTTCAGTTATCAGTAGTTTGCAGCACTCACATGGTCTAAAGTATTCAGAGAGGAGCTGATGGACGATGCATTAATTAATTACGGACCGATTACCCAGACTGACGATGGTCAACATCCTATTTTCGCGACAGTGTCCTCCCTATGCTGTATAATCGTATTACGTTTAATCCTTGCCTCATATATATTTCTATCACATACATATTAATATATGCAGTATAAAACAGCTAATACATTAAGTGTTATAAGTAAAAGAGTATCATAAAGAAAAATAGAAAAAAAATGTCTTATTTCCATTATCATGAATATATTATTTCTTATTTTAATACAATAGAAAAAGATGAAAATCTCTCTTAAATATGAAAATTTGATTAATTTTTACCGTAAAATAATACAATGGTTCCTAAAATTATATTGCGTGCATTTTTGAACAGATATATTTTGCATAAAAATGATATAAAAAAAATCTAAATTTTTGCTGTGCGATTTTTAAGATGTAATAATATTTAAAAAAGTTGATTTTTTTTTTTATATATAAGGAATCTCTTTTCTGATAACGACAGTTTACAGTTTGGTGATACGAAGAAAATTTTTAAAAAGACATCATCGCTCGTTTATCATAGTCAATTTTTCCTGCTATAACCGAGTTCACTTGCATCTGGCAGTTGATTCTTCCTGACGAGTTTTCAAACAAAATTTCCAAACGGCGTAGCGCGCGACAACGAGTAACTTTGCGAATGGCGCAAGTGGTGGACCGCATCCCACGTAATTCGCGAAAGCGAAATTGCAGAAATTGCGGTGCGGGTGGGTGTGCAAGTGAAACGAAGACGAAATGAAACTTTTTGAGAACACGAGAGGCTTTGTTTTGTAATTCATTAAAAGTCCGTAACTCTCAAACGATAACGACGACGACGACGCGGTACCTTCGAACGACGGAAGAGAATGAAAACGACGAAATCCTGGAGGACTGGTGCAGTTATTGATTATCTAATTATCGTAATTGTTCGCACAGTCGTTCCGTACGGTGAAATAGAAAATGGATCGTGCAAAACGATCGTGCCCGATATTCCGAAAGTGCTTTCAGAGGCATATTTGCGTCTGGTTAATTTTCCCGAAAGCTCGGCTTCAATCGATCGACTGACGCAAAAGGCTATATATTTGGATTGCACAAATAATTTCTAGTTTGAACGTTACGCTTGAAAACACTGATGTATTATTCCCATAAAGCTGTTTAACAATTAATTACATGAATGGAATAACTTGCAATGTGTGAATATTATCATCACCACTATTATACTTGATTAAACCGCAGTTAATCGGATTTTAAACGGAGAAACTATTTGCTTTAATGTTACGATGTTTTAATGTTTGATAAAAAGCAATTTCTCTACACACACACACACACACACACACACACACACACACACACACATATATATATATATATATATATATATAACAGAAATAAATACTAGATGCATTTGTATATAATCGATCCGTCGCTTTGGAACAACTTGTTTCGATTCTTATGTCACGCTCGATTTGCTGTATTTTGTTTTATAAGCCATATATACATCGATGTATATAGTTTTACGATCTGCTTTCTCTCTACTCCAGGCAATAACCAATAACTATAGTGTCAAATACAATTCGATGCAGCTATCGAAAATGTAAAGTGAGAGGAAAATAGTTTCTATATTTTATTACAATCGCTGGAAATATGTACAAATATATTACAAATTATTAATATCTTTGAAAAATATTATATATCTTTTTACAACTATTGTAAACTTTTTTCAAGAAGTAGGATTAGTTTTAAAAATAGTCAGAGATAGAATTTAAAAAAAGAAAATAGTACAAAATTATATTTGAAAAAATTGAGATAATATATATTTGAAAAAATTGACATTTTTCATGTCTCAATAATATTTTCTTTGCTTTAGCGTATATAATACAATACGTACATTCACTGTCCGATAGAAACAATTCACGAAATTTTATAAATTTTTATAATCAAATGCAAATTGATAATAGCTATAAAGATTTATATTATACGTATATAGTGTCGCGTAAGTATTAATTGAAAATATTTTATTTTGATATTAATTTAGGCAAACGATTATTTTCATTCACATCTATGTGTCATTGCAATCATTCGATTTTATATTTGCATTATAAATTTAATTTTTTTAAATTAATTAAATTTAATTTTCTCTACAATTTACAACTATTATATTTGAGAAATATCTTAAGAAAGAGAGAAGACATGACAATTCTAAACATAATTATTTCTATAGTAGGATTATGTAGTTGTAGCTTCTTAAAGCGGTTTAATCCAGCTTCGTCCATAAGCTGAAACTATACTCATAAGCTTGAGAAAGTTTCAACTGCCATACGCACAATATCATTCGCCTTTATACTTTGAGCCTTAACAACTTTTGTCAGAACAAAAGCAATGTGGTGTGCAAATTTATTCTATCTTCCGATATGTATCAGCAATTTAATTGCAAGCTCTTTATCTCTATTACAATTTCGAATATTATCACTGACAATAAATAACACTAATACTAATTTACTTAAATATCTTACACAAGTATTATATGACGATGTGCAAAAGAAATAATAATGTATGTATGCATAAATAAATTAAGATTAATCGAGTCGATATTTATTCGAAATATTCATTAAATTAAGTAAAATTAAAAATTTTACGTCCCAAGGCCGCCTTATACATATATGTATACATGTGATATTTCCGTTTGAGAGATGTTTCTATAAATGGGTCAAAATGACTCCTAAGGGAGTAGTTATATTACGACAAGTATTACCTACATGATATTCTCTAGAGAACTTTGTGTCGCTTCTGTATTAACTTTGCTTCGACTTGTGCAACGTTCCAGAAATATCAGGAAAAGCATTTCTAACTGCTTTAATGAACTCTTCAAATTATAGCCTCTTAAAGATTGCCACTTCCAAAGATATTGCGCGGTTGGTTGAAAATACAGAAATTTCATTACATACATTTTTTGCACCTCTCATTTTAGCTACTTTTTGAAGTTACAATTTATTTACAGAAATTTTTTTTTTATACTGAAGATTAAAACGCATGAAATAGGAAATATTTTTAAAGGATAAATATTTATATAAATAAAAATTTAAATATTAATCCAACGCGAAAAAAAATTTTAGATCAAGTTTTGTAAAATTTGTGAAAATTATGAAGAACATAATATTCATATAAAAATTATGACAAAACCAACATCATATATTATATCTGATTTTCATCTCTATAATATTTGCTCGCGCCTTCATAATAGTGATGCCAAAAATGTCATTCACCTTTCATATCATCTATCACGCGTTCAAACTAAAGAATAAAAGAAATTCGATAAAAACACGACTTCATACATTGTTTGGAATACGTCTTTATAAGTTATATTTTCTTACACGAAAAAAAATAATTATAAAACAAAATAAAAGTTAAATTATAACAACAGAAATTTTAATAACCGAGATTTTTACACACTGTTAAGAAAAAAGAGATTTTAGAAAGAGACATTAAAACTTTTAAATAAAATATGTATGTATAATTTGAATATACGAAAATATTATAAAAGATTCGTATTATAACAGAAATATAAGAATAAAAGAAATTCGATAAAAACACGTCTTCATACATTGTTTGGAATACGTCTTTCTAAGTTATATTTCCTTACATAAAAAAATTATAAAACAAAATAGAAGTTAAATTATAACAACAGAAATTCCAATAACAGATATTTTTATGCACTATTAAGAAAAAAGAGACATTAAAACTTTTAAATAAAATATGTATGTATAATTTGGATATACGAAAATATATATATTATAAAGATTCGTATTATAACAAATATAAGAATAAAAGAAATACGACCAAAATACATCTTTATACATTGTTTGGAATACGTCTTTACAAGTTATATTTTCTTACACTAAAAATAATAATTATAAAACAAAACAGAAGTTAAATTATAATGACAGAGATTTTATACACTGTTAAGAAAAAAGAGACATTAAAACTTTTAATTAAAATATATATGTATAATTTGGATATATGAAAAAATATATTATAAAGGATTCGTATTATAACAGAGAGGAATTTTTTACATAAAAGAAAGAGAGAGAGAGAGATAAGAGAACACTTGTAGAAACAATCGTCATTTTTAGATCGTATATAATTCGATAAAATTTACCGAATGAGACATCGAACAGTAATCTCCGGTCGGGACCGCGTCGCGATGTAATCTTGCACGTGTGGTTTCGGCCGGCGGCGTCTGCTTGCAAATTACACCGGTCACCCGAAGTGTCCGAGTTTGCTCGTCCGAACTTCCGCGTACATGTGCTCGTGCTGCGTATACGTGCATCGCTCTTTTCGCGATCTCCACACCCTTACCCCACGGGAAAAGACACCCGTCCCGCGTTTGCGGGGATGCCCGACGACGGTGTTAGTTCCATCTCGCAATTTCCTACACACAACTTCCACAGTTCGTTCCAACTTCCGGGACACTTATAATTGGTTTCCTGATACCGCGGTGCCGAGAGAATGAGAGAGTACGAGATGTGCAGATTACGGACAGGAAAAGAGACAAATTGTACGCGCGTGCGCGCATACCTGTGGGTAATGGAAGCTTGACAAGCAAAATCTTACGTATATGCCCTAACTCTGGCTCACGTAAAGCGTCTGCAAGGGCTTTTGAAGAATTTTACATCGAAAAAAATGAAATAAAATTTTCTTTACACAAAGTACATTTTACCTCTATAAATTAAGAAAATTTGCAATTTTAATTTATTAAATTACTATTATTTTAATTAATTAATTAATTGATTGATTTTATTAATTAATTTTGTTATATATATAGAAGTATATGCAATTATGTTCAATTTATATATCATCTTATGCTATTTTTTCTTATGCAGTTTTATTTTACAACGTTTATCGATTTATAATTCGTATTGCCTGTAGCTTGGCTGTTACAATGAAACGTGGCATTAACAATGAAATAAAATATATAAATTTTTTTGTCTACAAATGTAATGCTTAAATTGATATTTGTTATTTTTATAATAATTTAAATATTTGGGCGCAAACACATATAATATTGATATAATATTAATAAATTTATTTACTTTGATTTTTAGCAATGATGTATATTCTATTGTTGTGTATTTAAATCATAAATCTGGATTTTACACCAAATGCGCAGCAGAATGACAGGAAGAAAATATGGTGAAATTTTGAAATCAATGATCTGACATTGTTGATCTTCTATAATACATTATGATTAAATACGGATCTTTCATCAGTGTAATACATCAATTTTTCAAATTTATATGACAAGTTGCGTCAAATTTCTTTTTCATTAATGTAAAAAAGACACCTTTATTAGTTTTAAAAAGTATCTTATTAACGGTGATAATAAAAGCAGCAAAGTTTTATGAAATATAATAAAATTTCTAACAACCCAGTAATGAGAATATATAAATTCTTTTTAATAACCTGACTTCAAATAACAGACATAACTGCATGATATTGCAGGTAAAACATGATTGAATTATTACTTGGAACATATAGTCATTAATGTATATGCCAATAAAAACGTGTATTATTATGCAAATTTTAATTGAAACTACTTGAAAAATTTAATAACAATTTTATAGTATCAAAATACAACACGAGTTAGAAAATGCATGTTTATCGATTATTTAAGTTTAACGCCCATAATTAACACTCATAGTGTAGTGGCGTATGACGGTCAACCTTCTACATCAATCTGTCTCGAAATCATCTCAGTAAGATCGAAATGTAGTTTGCGGTGAAGGAAACAGTGAGTTGGAGATCAAAAGCGATAGAACGGGAGGTTGATTCTCTATTTGTTTTATGAAGTAATATCATCATTTTCAATAAGCTTTCACGTTATATAGGCTCTATATTCAATGTGTATAAACTCATTGTCAGTTAAACAATGATCATGAATCCAGGCAAGTATATATAGGCGCTATATGTATCGCGGGCAATCGAAACAGAATACTGTGGATTATCGCATAAACTATCAAGTGACTGAAGTCACAATCGGAAACTTTGCGGCAGTTTCGAATAGAGGTGTCGGATTAATAGTCCGAGAAACACTACGCTACGATTGAATTCGATTGAATTGATTGCATTTGCTCTAAACTGTCGCAAGAAGTAAATTGCATGTCGCACGATTGTCCTCTTCAGCCTCCTCAAGTTTCTTCGCATTCCACAACGTTCCCCGTTACGATCCTTGTATAACCGTATAGTTAAGTCTTTCGATTGCTATAGAGAACGGAATGTTTCGTCTTTCCCTTTGAGAAGGCGACATTTAATCATTTCACCGGCACTAGGTAGATTGATAAATCAATAAAGTCGCAAAGTCAATACATTGTTAGCAGTGTTTGATAGCCATGCAAATGCGACACGAAGAGAGCTTTGGAGCAAAATTTTGAAGCGTCATCTTGTGTTTACGAACACTGAGTTTTCTTGGAAGCAGAGGAAGCGCATAAACTACAGTAAAAACCTATAAGTAAAATATGTACGCGAGAGGAAAAACGCAGGTAATTTATATCTTTGAAAAACTCCATTAAACTCTATTTGAAGACACGCGAGAAAAATAATATTATATAAAAGGAAAGAAGAAAATATATAATAATTTGTTTGATGTTTAATATTCTCTCAATCTTGTATATCTTAATAATTTATTAGATGTTTAATATTCTTTCAATCTTGTATTTCTTAATATTATTTTTGAACGTCATGCATGACAAAGTAAACCATTTTTTTTTTTTTTTTTTTTTTCGCAATCTTCGAGATATCTTTGCGTGTTTTGCGAGACTTTTCGCCGTAATTCCCGACGTAAATTGCACGTTAATAGTCAGTGCCGCTGTTAGACGTTGATAAGACAATATAAGATTTCCATTCTCATCTTGCCGTCTCTCACCTTGTTTTGTCGCTCGTTTATATCCCCAGCATCTATCTTTTCTGAGCCCGGTCGACATTTCCCATCAGTGCTACTTCCGGAGGAAGCCGGTGGAAGTACCTCGTCGGCGACGAAAACGACATGCACGTCACGGTGCAGTTAATCGACCACATCCTGCGATTGTCGGCAAGACAATTTTCGCTTCCACCTACGAACAGAGCGGCGCGGCGAAGCCGCAATGTCGTCTCGTTTGTAATAGCGGTACCGTTGTATGTAATGAGACTCGTCTCGACGTCGCGTCGCGTCGGTCGATGGATGATGAAAGCTAACCCGTTATTTTTAAACGGATAGCAACGTCTCTGCATTTCAACTTTGCTTTGTTATAAAACCAATAGCATATTTGTTATCAAGTAACGTTTCAATCTCATCGCAAATCTGTATCAATACCCAGGAATCGAGAAAACAATCAATGTTACGTCGCGGTTAGGAAGAGATAAAGAAAGAGATATGTATTACGTATACGAATGGACATGACATTTCCTTCCTTGGATTCTAAAGTAAGAAAATCATATCAACTGTCCCAGTTTCGAGATATCCATATCCTGCGTGTTTTTAAAAGATTTGGTCAGACCTGAGGTAAAACTTCAAGGAGGAAATAAATTTATATAGACGTACGCGCGCGCAAATGTTTTCTATTCGAGTTACAACGCTCGTTTCTTTGAAATGTAATATATACGTTACAAGTTATATGTCACACAACATATAGTGACTATGTGAAAGAATGAGGTCAATATAATATGCTTATATAGAGAAAGCGAACAAACAAAATTTCCGCTTATGCTATTCAAGGAGACCACTTGGAATAGTTTCTCTGATGCGCAAACAGAAAGTTTGGAAGTGCTATAACTCGAATAGTGCATAAGTATTTCCGGAACCAAGTCTATATCAATTTTTTTTTTTTTTTTTTTTTTTTCATTTTAAAAGTTATGATGCCAAAGTTTGATTAAAATCTCCCAGAAGAATTAATTGCATAGAAAAAAATAAAAACAAAATAGTATCACGCGCGTACTTATTTAAATATTTATATTAATATAAATATATTTTTATTTCTTTTTCTTTAATTTTTTATTTATCAAATATACTCACTATTATTAGTTTATTTTATTACAAGCGCAGAGAGAGTTGTTCAAATAAATATTATATACTTTTCCAGTGGAAAGATTTTGTCGAAAAAATCTTGATTATCATAAATTCTGAAAATTTTCCAGTTTTCTAGGTATAATCATCGTTTACAATATTGTATTATATTATTTTCGATTATTTTATTAATGAAAAAGAAAATAACTGATTCTACAACTAAGAATATCTCTGTTTTATATCATACTAATTTCATATCATATTCCATCGACTAATTTATATATTATATATGTAAATATATATTATATTATATGTTATACTATATATATATATATAACTATATTGTACTAACAATAAGCATTCTGTTGTTGTTGCATAAACTGCGCAAATTGAATTTGAAGCTCGAAACTGCATCTGTAACCATTTTGAGATCTATAAACGATTCAATATCGATCGGTATGAACCATGAGGTTCCATTGGGTTCGAGTATGAACCACTGGACTTTGCTGACGCACTTAATTAGGCGTTGATTAACGGATGTCCATGGTACCAAGGGGTAGCAGAGCCGGCAGGTGTATAGATGCAATTGGTGGGTCCGGCAACAGGAGAGATCGCAGAGATTGCTTGATCGGATTAGTGTGTTCGCTAAACCGACTAGTCTCTATCGATCGACAAACGATTAATTTCCGTTTAGATGATGGTCTCAGGTGCACAAGTACTCGTTATGGTACCAAATATTCACTATCTGTCGTTGTCCGTTTGTCAGTGGACACTAAGTATCATTTATTTGACAACGCGAGCTTCCATACGTATAACATGATACACCTTCCTGTTTGATTTATTCCTACAATAAGGAAAATTGTACACTACATCGAATTGGATTGAATCGATAATCGTTATTAAATTGCGAATTGATAAGTTTAAGATTCGAAAGGAGATTTTTTTATAATAAATGACACGACATAGTAAATATAAAGACTTTAGTATTTTGATGAAATATTAAACCGAGAATATTTGGCAAAATAACAAAACAGTTCGAAAAGGACAAAAGAATGGCAGTTATTATTGCTGTTGATCTCAAAGGATTAAAATATAATCTTTCACGAAAATATTGTTCGAACGTGCCCGTACGGAATTTCATAAAAATTCCGTCCTTTTGATTCTTTTCAGCACAAACTGTATGTATATATGTATAGCCCGAAAATAATATCTTACTTGTACTCGACTGATCAAAAGACGGATCTTGGTAGCATAATCTAAAAAAGCATGCAACTAAAGGGAACTAAAGAGAAATATGCAGTGAGAAAGAAGGATAAGTATCAAAGAGAATGATAAAATTGCTGAAACGCAGATCGAAAGTGGATCCCATGCGGATTCCATTCTTCTGAAGGGTATAAAGACCCCTGTTTGAACGGGAGCGAATGGAATATGTATTTATACATATCGGAAATATTTAGTTCTGATATGTATGCGCTTTATAATACTCGGTATTTAAATACTTTCAACCAGTTATACATACATACACACACACACACACACACACATATATATATATATATATATATATAGCAGTTTTTATATTAATAAACAATGAAACGAGCTAGAGAAAATTGTAAGGATATACATATTCATATAACGATAAAAGTTATTGTTTTTAAAACTCAAAGAGCTCTGATTTGTCCTAAAATATAGTGTTTTCTAAAACTTGGCAGCGACGCAAACAAAACCGTCAGCTGTCAAAGAATTGGTTGCAAACGATAGGAGATTAAAAATAAAAATTGATCAAAAATTGCGAGCCCTTTTTTTTTACTATGAGCGCTGCAACCGCGCTCGCAGATTGATAAACCGCTTTGATTGAAACGCGCATTTCAATCATGCGTTCGTGTCACTGGAGAATCTTGTATATCTCCATATTTTGAAACAGACAGAAAAGATAAATTTAATGTAGTCTGCGATAAAGTGTGTTTCTTATATTATTCACTTATGGTATGTACTTCTTAATGCTAATCCTAACAAGTTAATGTTGTAGTTAAGTTTAAGCGAACTTGTTCTTCCATCGCATTATCGCAATAATCGGGCGCTTAAGTAGTTTCCATTGTTAGAGGCAACTAGTGTGGTGCTCGATCGGGACTATAGGATATTTGCATTTACGAAGCATCTCACTTAGGTACAAGTTTGCATCTCTAGTTTGTACTTGACCTGAATCGCTTACAGGCAAATAGCTGTGATTTCGCGGGAGCGCAAATCGATGTATATATTATGCATAAACGATGTATACATTATAGATTGTATTCTGCGTGCAAGATATATTCATCTCTTTCATGATATATATTATCTTTAATTTTTTCTCAATCATTTTATTTTTTATAATAATGTATCCCTCCTATATTTTGGTTTTATTTACAAGCTTACAACGGTCAAACAATTAACTTATTCAACGTGAAATTAAATTTTTAATTATATTCTTATAACATTAATTAATTTATTACATTATTCTATTTATTAATTAACATAATTATGTTGTATAATTTACATTATTATATTAATTAATTTAATTATATTTTTATCACATTAATTTGACGACACAAGAATATTTAATATAAAAATATGTTGAATATTATTTTCTTTGTCAAAAGTTCATATATAAATCATTAAATAATCATCTCTTACCGATTTTACATGACTATCTGTTTTATAAAAAATTATGTTAAATTTATTTATATATTCGATTTATAGATATATATATATATAAGTCTTTATATCGGTATCCATAAATGAAAACACTACTAATAGAAAAATTGTCGTTTGCCATGCAAATATATAACATATATAACTCTATCGCACGTGTGGACCGCACGCGGAGCGCGTAAGAAAATTTCGACACAATCTCCTAACGCAAAATGAAGAAAAGCATCGTCAGTCGCAAGCTTGCGCAGCCGCGCAATCTCCGTTCAGAATTTATGATTACCCTTCCCGACCGTGAGATGCTTTACGTGACCAGGATTTTCAATGGTCAATACCTAATGGCTGTGAAACCTCCGTCCCTTGCGTCTCACCCTTACGATTCATCGTTCGCTGCTGGTGGTGCGCACGCGGTCATAAAGGGAGAAAACGGTCCTTCCCTTCTCTTCTCTCTTTCCATACACTCGTTTTTTACCGCGGTAAATTTGCCGAGGTTTTCCAATTTCGATACTTTCGCACTTGCATCGACGCTTTTGCCACACGTACTCGCTTCATCCTCTCTCTTGACCGCGAGATCCTCACCGAAAATATAATACGATCGTCCGCCGAGCGCAAGGGTTGCGCCAATATCATAGAAACGGGGAGGAGATGATAGAGCGAAAGGGGGATAGAACGGAAGACACGAAGGGATTGAAACGAGAGAAGACGGGGAGGGAGGGCGCGAGAAAAAAATTCGATACACCGTGCACCGGGCTCCGGGCTCCAGGCTCCAGGCTCCAGGCTCCGTCGACTTTCTCGCGACCGTGGATGGCGGGCTCGGGGACGAGCGGCTTTAAACCGCTTTAGAAGAGTTATTGCGATTCCTCCGTTACGATTTCACGCTACATTCGCTGCCACTTCCGCCGATTTTACCCCTTTCCCTCGTTTTCTTTTCGCGATCGCGTCTCGTCGTCTGCCTTTCGGCCTGCGGTCTCGTAAAATATTACAGCCTCCTAAAAAAATTAGAAACGCATATATACTCTGTGTACATTTTATCTGTTAATGATTTAGATTGTAAGTGTGAGATAGTAAAGTAAGGTTCATGCATTTCATGTATAAATAAATAAAATAATTTACGTTTCTCTGAGTATACGTATACTTACTTAATATCATAATCTTTTTCCAAGGCTCTCTTGTATCAATATTTGACAGTTAAACGACGATAGTTACGGCAACTTTTTTACACAGATAAATATTGAATGAAAGCAGCAAATTTTCAGAATAACTTTGTTTCAGCTGTCATTATAATAGAACTTGAAGTTGTAGAACCTGAATAAGTTTTCAAGAATGTATATAATCGTATTATTTTTAAGACTTCCTTATTATAGCTACGCGCATATACTTCCTCTTTTGTTAAACTCTGTTCTGTACGGTAAAATTTCACTCGCAATCTATGAATGTCTAATTGCCACGAATTCCAAACAATTCCGAATTCCGTTCAATTTACGATCTCTTAATTGCCGCGAGATTTACATGGTAATAGCGAATGGGAAAACGATGGATAACAATGGGGCGGTATACAAACTAAACGAGGGTATAATGTTTAAGGGTTGGCGAAAAGCGACGTGTAATAACGGATTCGACGAAAAACGCGCCCGTTGGGCGTACAATGGGAACGCCGAAGCGGGATGAAAGCAGGTCGTCGATTACAGCTCGACGTAGGGTACTTAATAATTCGAATAATGCCAACGCCGATAAATGAACCGGATGGAAATGCGAGAGGACAGTGTGTATATGCACACGGCGAGCGTGTCCACGCGGCTACGCGCTGCATGCTGGAACGAGGTAGATAGCCGGAAACTATTTCATGGCTAATGGCAGAGTTATGCACTTACGAATCATAAATTCCGTAATGGGCCACATTTGCGGCCGTTACGTACGTACCTACGTAACTCGCTACCTGGCCGCGTTCTCCGATCTGATCAACTCGCTGTCCTTTCCGATATCTGGCATGATTAATGCGGTCGCGCCGCGGCAATCTGCGTACGCGCGTTACCACATGAGCATTTAATCCTTGGAGAGTGCTGTGAGACAATTTTGTCGTCGCGCTGGATAAAAACGTTAAATCGGAAAATAAAAGCATCGATTTACTCGGAAACAAAGCGATGCGACTTGTGTAACACATAAATAAGCGCATCAAAATCTAATTGTAAGTCATTCCTAATCGAATAATCAGGAATTGTCTTGAATCGCGAGGAATATTTCGAAATATAGAGGAAATGTAAGAAAAATATAACATTTACAAACAATTTAATGATCAATTATTTTGATAAAAGAGACAAATATTTCATTGATAAAAATATAGTATTGGAAATGTTATATAAAAATATTTAAAATGTTTTTAAATACAGTAAATATGCTATCTCGTTTTATTAAACGAATTATCAAAATCAAGAAATTTCATTTTCTATATTTTGATAATCTATACTGATAGATAAAACGAAATAACTGTTAACAAGGGTAATCAATATATGTTTACAATATAGAAGAACTTACAGTTAGGCAAAAATACAATTTTACCAGTTTTACTAGCCAGCTTTTCTGCCAGATTACAGTTAAATCGAACAATTCTCGAAAATTTGTATTGTATTGTATACAGAAAAAATTGGATTGAGCCATCAGATCAATTTTGTAGATTTACATAACAGTAAATCATGTACTACATCGTATCTTTCTATTATTGTACAATGAATAATTTTTTTTTTGTTTTATATTACTGTTGCGATTGCTAAAGTATATGAATAAAATCGTAGATTTGATATGTTTTATAAAATGATTTGTATAATTATTTATTTTTTTATTGTCTCTATATAATACTTTTTAAATAATTTTTAAAAAATTAAGAAAGAACGTCAAAATAAAATGGACGAAAAAAATAAAAAATAATAAAAGAACAATGTAAGAATATATTATATCAGCACAGTAATTACTAATTAGCTAATTATTTTACATCGCTTTTTTTCTGTATATATATATCAACTGCGTTTAATTATTTTTTATAATAAAGATTTTAATTGGGAGGATACTGATTAATGATACTGATTTTAAGCTTACAATTAGTACATTTTTTATAATGTATAATTTTGTACCATATTGTCCAGCATTATCAGAAATATTAATCAAAATAATAGGAATCCTCTCATTAATTTTTTTCTGTTAATTTCTTTTACATTCTTTTTTTTAATTATATTTTTATATGTATATTTCTAATATATTTAAATATGTACTTAATATTTCAATAAAAAAAATGTTAAACTGTTTGGTATATTTTTTTTTTATATTTTTAAGTTGTTATATAATTATAAATATTGTTTTAATCATGATTTAATAAATCAAAGATGAATTCCAACACATTTTTGCAGAATCAACTATTGTGATCAATCAATTTTAAACGCAAAGCGTCATAAAAGCTCGTGTATTTCATACTTTTATATATTATGTACCTAAGCAGAATTAATTCCTTGACAATCAACAAAGTCCATCAACTATGTCAATATTATAATAGAATATCTAGTGTTATATATTTAAAATATTTACAAAAGTTATTGTGCAATTTATAATTATAATATATAATATTGTCTCTCTACAAATTATTAAAATAGGTTTTTTTATAACGTCATTTGCTATTTTTATATTTAACTTATTGTGTCGTACAAATAGCGAGATTTTGATTAGAAAGAAATATCACGAAGACACAAATGTGAAGAAAAGACGAGAAAAATCTGCCTTGTAATATGTTGCTTCTACTATAATATAGCTTGACATTTTCTATGCGTTGCCGCGCGTTGGAAACAGGCATGCATTATCATTATAATCCCTCTTTTATTTATATGCTTATATACAATACAAACATACATACATACAGAAAAAATATATAAATTTACTGTTATACATTGGGTGCAACAACAATATTATTCACGGCATTCACACCGTTTCTTTGCAACTTTATTACGAATATTCATGTGCGAACACGTTTTGTATTATGTCACATTTCTCATATGTAGTAAACGATGTCAAGATAAAAATGTACTTTCTGTTCTAATATTCTTTTTCAATCTTACGAAAAAAATTAAGCTACATATAAGAATGATTAACACGTATAATATCAAAATAGAAGCGAAAATAATTATTATTGTAATAGGTTTTTCAAGATACTTTAAAAGATTCTGTGCAAATCCAGTTTTAAACTTATAAGTTTAAATTATATTGTCGCATATCTTGAATCCTTAGGAGATCAGAAAGCACTAGGTAGTTTAAACTCTTAGTAATTACGGCTACGTCATAAGCCGACTTGCAGTCTGTATTTATTAAGAAAAATCGAATTCAATGAATAATAATTTTAAAATGTTAGTAATATTGCAATATTTTTAAAAATTCTCGACTGAAAAATTTGTTTTGTGGTAGAGTTTTACCCGGCAGTATCTGGAAATATTAGATCTTAGATCTTATTTTTAAAAAATGATGTAAAATATTTTCTGTATAATTCTAATGCTTGAAAAGTAAATAAACATTTAAATATTTTAAAGAAGAAAAAATATTTTATAATTAAATAAATAATTCTATATCTTTTCTTTACGCTTAGAATACGAGTTATATAAGTTATATCTCATATAGACTAGAACTTTATCATAATAACGATAAATCTGCTCTATATCACTGATCCGTGACACGGAAAGCCCCGATTAAGAAGTAATAGATGCGAAACTATTTCCTAAGTTTCCCCGCAATCCATCTCATTACGTCCAATGACGGTGGGTATCCAATATCAGTCTCTGTGTTCATCCAAGTTTAATCGTAGCGATTACATTCGGCTTTGAATCCCCGTGCGGATATTACAGCGAATTACGAAGCAGCTGAACAGATGTACGCTTGCGAAAACGTACTGTAAATATGTGCAATATCATCTTGATAAGGATTAAATACGTACTTCTGACATATGATGGTTATTTCCATTAACATCACAAAATGTGGATAAAACTATGGAAAATTCTCGAGAATCAAGTTTGTAGGTAGCGAATATTAATAATCATAATGGCATATGTATTATTTCAAGTAATACACTTTCTAAGATGTGTTGAAAAATGTATTGTTAATAATACTATATGATTGCGTCATTATAATATATTTTTATAATATATTAAATTTTTTTTTCCTTGATATATTACACCAAATTTTTTTAAGGCTTACGCAAATAAATCCACTTCTCTGAGATAAAAGACGATGGTTATATATAAAAAAAAAAAAAAAAAAAAAAAAAATGAAGCTAATAAGCACGAAATTCTTGTAAAAAATAAATTAATGCGTATCTCATCCGAGAAGAATATCAGCCGTACTTGGAGATATGTTATCATCTCTGTAACGATATGGCCAAATGGTGCTCGATCGTAATAATCTCTGTGCAATGTGCAATAACTAGATTTTACGATCCTCTTGTATTGCAACGTTCGCGTTAACTATCTCGCCAAAGTGTTAGACGGGAATGGTGGGTATGCAAAGATGGTACAGCGAAGGCAAGGGAGGAAATTGCTTGTTCCACGACGGCAATCTCTGCTCTTAATTTATTGACCGTCAAGTATATCCTCTATCTTATATACAAGAGAAAAAGATACGACGCGTTAAGTTACTCAATAGCGATGAACAAGAAGTGCAAGAACGTGTTGCAAAACGTAAAAGTAAAATAATTTAATTAATTTAATTAAAAAACATTAAAACGTCGAGTTTACAATCGAATTTAAGTAATGGTTATATAAACAGATAATTCCTAAGGGAAATAGACTGATATAGTTAGACACTGTGGTGTCTGACATATTTTTTCTTTTTTTTTTTTTTTTTTTTTTTTTTTCAACGAAAATTTAATATTCGATGAATCAGCCCGCGGCCGCTATACATTCCAACGTAAAATTGCCAATATCCAAAATAAAGTTTCCCGTAAACAAACTCTACACTGCGTAAAGGGCGATGCAAATTCTTTGTATATGCAGTTTAGATGTGCATTCGAAAAATTATTTTACAATTTTTTTCTGATACAATGGCAGGAACTGCTACATTGTATAAATCCAAAATTATAGTTTTCCGATAACTGGGACACTAGTAGTCTAAAAAATAAATCTTTTTTTTTTTATAATGCAATAAAAATTATGTTTTGCAATAATAATTCAATGCCGATTTGGAAAAAGTTTAGTTAGTTCAGAGATTAATTAATTTAAGAAATAATTTAGGAAATAATAATAATAAAATTAACTGATTCAAGGAATACAGCAATACGAACAATAAGTTTCATTAAAAAACGAATCCTAATAAATCAGTGTAATATTAAAGTAATTTTATAGACGATAATTATCGCAAAATTTAGTGTATAATTGCGTTAATTTGGTTAATATAAAAAAAAATCTATCTTGTTATACACGAATGTGATATTTTTTCTTAATTGTTGAGTCGATGGAAAAAAATTTCCTATTCCCTATTCCCTATTCCGCTGTTAACTTCTGCGTTATTCCGTCGCTCGCATACGTCACATCAAAACGTCGATGTCGAAATATGGGTTGCACCAGAGCAATCAGAATTGAACGATGCTTTTGGGAAACGATGGGCGGGCAAGCGCTGGATCGAGCTGTATTTTGGCGACTCGCCGCCATTCGTCGACTTTTCGTTTTTGCGTCGAGTGTCGCTGGTAGATCCGAATGTTGCCATTGAATGAGAAGAAAATAGCATTCGTGATGCACGAATCTGAAGTCTTACTTTTTCATCTTTAGTCATAATGGCGCGTCTTCTTCATCACATCATCCATTTTCTGTCAGACTAGCAATCCATAATATTCGAATTAAAATTGCATTTCAGCTTGACATTTAAATATATTTACACGCGTTTCTTAAATAATCACTAACAGATATAAATTAAATAGTTGAAAAATTTGCAATATTTATTATTCATATTTGTATATGATCGGATTAATTGTCGAAGTTAAAGTTGATTATTAATGATTATATTCTTTCGATATGTATGATGAAGCTTAAATTAATATGATTTTTGTAGCTCATTGACTTTGATATTTCGCATCGTATACGTATCGAATCGGTCGAAACAGCAAAATTGCGATTTTATAGTCCATCAAAGCTCGATCTCGCACATCGCAGCCGTAGATTTCGAAATTCAGATTCGTTCGGCGATGAAACCAAAATCTATACCTTGACACATGTACCCATTTGACACAAGCCCATTTGCTTGAAACGCGAAGAGGTTTCAAGCCTCTTTGATACGCTTATGTGCTCTGTCTCTCTGTCTCTTTCTTGTTTTCTTCGTTTTCTTACTTCCTCTCACCCTGTATTTTTTCTCTTTTATTATTTTTTCCACCCATCTTCCTTCTCCATCTCTTCATCCACCCGTTATTCGCTGACATGGCGAATTCATTTTTGTCGCCTCACTTTTATCATCGAATCCTTCCCGTAGCCAGCTTGTCGGGCGTCAAATTCAACCTCGTCGCCATACGCGGAAGGAAGCTCACTTCGCTCTCGGGAAACAGCGTCGAAAAACGATTATAGCGAGATTAACAATAAGGATATAACGGCGCGTCGTCGATCGATACACTCGTCCGCGGAAATGGTTTTCATCGGTTGACCTGGATTTTCCCGATGTGCGATGTTTGATGTCCACATCGAAACTTACATGATGATAAATAACGCATTTTGTTTCATTTTAAAGAGGGCTAACCTGTGATCTAATTTCTTTCTCGTATTGTGTTTGCAAGCGCAATCGTATTTCAATTGATCAATTACTTTCACATTATATATTGTAGTTATTATTGTCAACAAAAGAGATGCGTTGCATTGATTAAGAAGCAGTATTTTATTGAATTACAACCGTGATAATAGTAATTTATTTTTTTCGTAATGCAAATAGGTATATAATAACATTTAACATATATAAAAGATTAAAAATTAATTATATTGCATTTATTTCAATTTATTTTCTTTTCTTTGTTGTCTAAAAAAATATTTTCTTCAATATAAGATATTATATATAAATTTTTTTTGCATGTATTTCAAAGCACAAAAATTAAATATAAAATCATTATCTGTTTCTATGAATTATATAAATAATTTCACTAATTTCTAAAAAGATTGTTTCTTAACATGAATATTTCAATTCTTTACGTACACATTTCAATTTTCAAACTTTACATAAGCTAGAGGAAACTTGCTAAGGAAATATATGTATAGAGAAATATATGCATAGATATTTTAAATTCGGTTTTACATTAACATTTTGCCTATGAAATTATTATTCATAAATTAATGTAACCATCTATAATAAACGTACAGCTAGTTTTAGCAAGTGACATAAGCGGATCAGCAAAAAGCCGGCGGCTTTCCATAAACGGCATCTTGCTTCTCTGCTCTTTTGTTGTCTCCTAAATCCTTAAAGGTCTCTCAAATCTCAAATCATTCTGTAAGATCGATCGATCGTGGCAGTCGGGCGCGAGGATTCATTTCGTGGCCAGACAGAAATGCAACACCCCTTTTCGTATTCCCACGGAAGAAGCCATTGGACGTTCGTTCAGCCGTAAATCGTTCCTCGACCTCGATTCCCTCGTAATTACTGGTTCCTCCAGGCTCCATTATATTAAACCCCGGCGTGTCACGGTGTGTCGAGCACTGTCGAGATTCCCGGTTAGTGTTTAGTACGTTACCGGCGAATCCTGATTTAAATTGTATTACTGGCTTGCTTTCCATCGCGCAAATGCAATACTAATGACTTCAGTGCAGATAATTAGCACACCAGAAAGGCGCGCGTAATATCGTAAGAAAATAAGTCGCGCGTAAATCTTCGTTTTCTGACTTTGTTCCTGCCAGTCGTCTATACCATCGTTTTGCACCGCCTGTCTGCAATATAATTTCGGCTTTCTCCTTCCTAGAAATGTATACCTTTATTTGTCCAAATTAATTTTTATCGCAACGTATTATTTTTCGTGCTTTTGCAATCTTGCAGCTTTAACGATACGTGTGTATATGCCGTAAAAAAGGAACACAACAATGTGACGCTATTCTTTATTTCCTATTGCTTACAGGAGGAGCTTTAGAAAGTCCGATGCACGAAACCGATTCGAGTGTTCCTGATTTAATGCCGTCGACTAATCCCAAATCGGCGACTCTCAAGCTCTGAGATCTCACGCCAGACGACGATAAAGCAAGCTACTTAATCCGCCGAGGTACGTAAGATTTATGGTTCACGGGTTGGTGAAATCAACCGGATACACCGAGAATATCCTTAAGCTTAATCGGCTCTGCATGTACGAGAGCAGCATAAGATTTGAAATATATGTCCGCTTTTTGCAAGGAGAAATATAGATAAATAGGTTGTCCAATCGACTGAAATTGATGTCAATATCGTATTGAATCGATGTATCTTGTATCTCCAAGTAAATATAATCACGCAATTTTTGTAATTTTATTGATTACAAATAATATTTACAAAGGTAATATTGTTTGTAATCGGTTGATTTTCATGTGCTATTGACTTCATTGTTTATACTTAAAACATATGATATAAAAAATGTAGTACGGTATAAGTTTAATACAGCAATTTCTAGTTTCCTGATATCTCAATTTATTTTTTTTTTTTTTTTTTCAATCTTATTAAAAAAGATTACGAGAATCATTTGAAAGGAAATATGCAACAAAATAATTTAAATTTTTTTTGAATATACAAATATATATAATATTTAGAATGGTGCGAATAATTCTTATTCTTTTAATAGCAGTAAAACTTTTTCCACGCGATCAAATACAAATTGACAATACGGAATTAGCAATTGCAAATACGGGGAAAAAGGTGCCCTACGCGATAATCTTACTATCGGACTACTCATGGAGAATAAACGCATTTTTGGAAACAGGACATCCATCAATCCGAGAGTATCACTGACGTTTAAATCGGCGCACCGTTAGCTTAATCCGGAGCAAACAATATTACTTATTATCTTAATGTACAAGTGATTTCTCCGATCGATAACCTGTCGGACGCATAACTCTCAGAGGAAATCCCAGAAGCGACACACGTCCAACCAGACGCCACGCCGAAGTGACCCAGTCGCGCCCAGACCCCGTCCACTTTTCTTCTACATTTTTGCCAGCTGACGACCGTTTCTCGGCTATCCCTCCGGGAGATACACCGCGCGGCTTCGGTTCCCGTTAAATGTGTAACCCGCACTTCAAGGGGACGGCGCCGAGAGTGATAGATGATGCAAAGAACGGAAGAAAGGATATATAAAGGATAGGAAGGAAGGAAGGAATAAAGTCGGACACGAAAAGGGCGCGAGACGGAGGGGTGTAGCAGGCGGATGGCGAGATGGGAGAAAAAAGGCGACGATGCGAAATGTTCGCGGCATCTTATGCGCGAAGGCCTACCGTCCATTATTTACGTCGTTTGCGAGGGAGTCCGGGAGGTCCAAGCAAATCGTCGAGTCAAACTGTGTCTACGGCGGTCTGAAATACGGTCGAGATTCGGAAAAGCGGCAAGCGGCTTCATTTTTCTGTCGTTTGTTTTCAACGTCAGTGCCAACGTGTGTGCATGTGTGTGTGTGTGTGTGTGTGTGGGGGGGGGGGGGTGGTGCTTCGCTTCTCTACTTCGTCGGATAAAAGAGAAAAAAGGAAAAAGTGCGCTTCTCTCTTCACCCTTTGTTCGACTAGATTTTTACAAAAGGAGGGAAAGATGTCTCGTGTGCTCTTCAAGCCTCCCAGTACTCTGTTCGAACATGTACTATCATTCTCGAGTATCTTTGTTGCGACAAGGAACCAGCTACGACACACTGAAATAACGATTTCCGACGAGCATGTATTTCCACCTGAAGTACTCGCCGAAGATTATTCAACTATTCGATATCGACGGCAAGAATTTATGTAACTTTTTTATGATTTGTTTATTTTACATAATTTGACGTTTATCCATTTTAATTCTGTCTTTCGCACAATTTATAATTGATAATTGTTAACTTTAATTTGTAAATTCGTAAATTATTATGAAAATTGAAATTGAGAAATAATTTTTAATACTTGATGAGAGTAAAAAATGTTAAAATCGTCAATTAATATTTCTCGGTTATTAAAAAGTTATCAAAGACATTTAAGATGATATAAGCGACATAATAAAATATTATTTTACAACAAAACTTGATCGGCATAATTTGCATGCGACATGCGTATATCGAGTTCATTAGTCTTCCGAGAAATATATGCAAAGTCCTTTTATTTTTCTAGATATATATCAGAATCATGACACCTGACACCTCGCGCGTTTGCTCGTTAATCTCATCTCGTCTCCTCTTTCCGCTCATCTATCAAACATTCGTTTTTCCTTTCCGTCATCGTGAGTCCGTCGTGACGATTGTCTTAAACCAAGAGTTAACTGTCATTATCCGTCTTTTCTAAAAGCAGATATAATTTTACCATTGTTAGTCTAATTTTATTCTACTGGGAACACTAGCTCTCATGCCTGGCTGGCATTAAGTCCGGTGTCGTATAACGTACAAAAAGGTTTTGCAATTAATCTACCGTTGCATTCCCGAATCTCGTTGTCGGTAGTTTCGCACAGATATACAGGCGTGCGTTCACGTAAAGCGGTTTCGTCTCCTCGGGAATACCTTACGCCAGCATAAGCGAACAAACGGTAGAAGAGAAAGAGAGATTGAGAGAGAGAGAGAGAGAGAGAGAGAGAGAGAGAGACAGAGAGAATCCCGAGTAATTCCAGCCGGAACGTTAGCTCCGTGGATGGAGGCGGGGTCATCTCGTGTTACGTCTTCGCTTCTCTAGCACGGGCCATGGGGAGAAACGCGGATGGCTCGTGGAAAAGTGGAAAGGAATTCTGTCGGGTGCGAGGAGAGGAATTCTCATGTGGCTTGTAGGTTGCGACGCCGGCTCCTTACGGGGCTATAAGGTGCGCCGTGTACACGCGCGACGGTCCCCTTAGAGATTTTACACGCTCTTTTCTCGAGACAGTCCACATGGATAGACGGACGGACGGACAGCATAGAGACGCGTGGGTACATCGCGTATATACGTATAAGGTGTTACACACGCACGTGCTCGACTCGTCCATTTATATTCGCTTTCTTTCGTTGCTGCTTTCGTGGGCACAGGAGAATTCACATTTGGAATATTCCGCTATTTTCTATATCTATTATTGCATCTCAAGACGAAACGTTTAGATGTTTTATTATTATAAAGAGTTACAGAAATTTTGAAATGTAATGAAAAGTATATATAGCATATCTTTTAGCAGATATAACCATTTTTTTTTTTTTTTTACACAAGAAGAATTTCTTAGAACTTTGTATCTTTTATAATGTATGGCTGTCTCTTTTCATACTACTTATATTTAATATTACAAGAAAAAATTGCATGCAATAATAAAATAGCATCAAAGAAATATTTTTACACGGAATCTTTCAACATCCAATATGCTACCATCTTGCCGTATCGATTTTAATCTTTTTAACTGAACGTCTTCAAGAGAGCGAGAACGTCTCGTTCCTATCTAGCACAAAGGCAACCAATTATGTCCGGAACATCTCCTAGAAGAAGATTCGCCAGGCAGGCAATTATTGGTGTGTCTACCGAAAGAAGAGAACCCCTCCTTCTCCTGCCAGGTACTTTTGTGCACTTCATTGGCCAATGTTCGCTTCGATTCGCAAGACAATAAGCTGCCTTTCAAGAAATGCATGCAGATAATAATATCACTGTAGTGGTAAATGAATTGTCCTCGACAATAAAATAATATTTTTCTGAATTAACTTCTCGTAAGATTTACATGCAAAAGTGTTTTCTAAACAATATTTGCAAAATTTTAAATTGGAAAAAGTCATGATTAAAAGAAATTAAGAAAGAAAGAAAGAAGAAGAAGAGAGAGAGAGAGAGAGAGAGAGAGAGAGAGAGAGAGAGAGAGAGAGAGAGAGAGAGAGAGAGAGATAATTATATTAATATATACAAATTAAATTGTGTGTGATATTAAATCATATAAATCATAAATTATAAATAATACTTTTTAAGGTTTTAATATGACAACATACGTGATGTCCAATATCACTGAGCCACTACTCGAACTTCGTCACGCTAATCCGTACGATCTGTGGGTTAATCTCGTTTAGAAACTCACCTCGACATTTTATACGATCCTTCCAGCTAGCAAAGTATAACGAGATTACGATATCCAATTACTTCAGCAGCAGCGGTAGCAGGAGCTACAAAATTTCACGTCGTTCATCGCGGGTGTAAAAGGGGTGGACGGTATCCGTGAAATTGAAAAATTGCAAAGGCAACAATATGTTTCGTGCGAACAATGCGGAGCAAAAAAAAAACTATTCGACAAAGTATGACATAGTATCGACCACGTTAAAATTGTTTAAATACAACTTTGTTCTACGTTAAAGAAATATATCTCGTTTACACTGTGTATATACTACGCGTACAATTACAACTACATGTGTAATTTAATGATAAAATAAGAATTAAAACCGTATTGCAGTAACATCTTTATTTGTCGGACAAATATGTCTTATAGTTCAGAAATATTCTAAATTAGTATTGAGTTTACAAACAAATTAAACGTTAATAACAAATAAAATTTTATATTTTATAGAAAAAAAGAGTATATGTATATCTTTATCTTTATTAAATATTTATTTGTTAATATATATTTCAATAGGAATTTGCAACAAATTTTGCATAAATTATTTATTAAATCATATAGGGATGATAATTATTGAATATTATATACTTTAATTGTAAAATGTAAATTGTTTAGATATAAATGTGAGTAATAATTTGTACAACTTTAATAACTTGATATTTATATTTACTTGCAAAAGCAGATAATTTTCTGCAATATGACATCTCTCATTAAATTTTTATCTTTTAAAGAGTTAGCATATTTCTCTTCTTTTATTATTATTTTTTCGTGTGTCGTAGAGATAAGATAAAATACTTATATGTGTTGTGAAATTTCTGTTTTAGTTTTCACCGGGACTGTATTATTTTATAGCAGCTATTAATCGGTTGGTGACACCATAATAAGCGGTACATCGTCGAGCATTGTTTCACCTATTATGGAAACCTGTATTTATGTCAGCAAGTCAGCGAGAAACAAGAAGCAAATTTATATCGCCGCTCTTCGTGGATTCTAGGCGAACGAGACTTCCAAAAAGGAACGAACGAAAGGACACGAGAAAGAAGCAGATACCGACATGTTATTTGCGCCAACAATTGTCTGTATACGGTCACTACACACGTGTGGTATTGCAAGCGGTAAAACGGAGGAAAAATGAGGTCGGATAGTGGTAATATGCGTGAAGCTGGACTAAAATGGGGGCTTGATGAGAGAACTTGGCTTAGAAGTATAGCGAGTACGGTCAACGAAGCGTACAGGTCACCCAAAGTAAATTTAAGTTTAAAGCTGCGAAAGTTACGGCACTTGATGAGAACATAAAGGTAAGCTGAGGAGAGGTCGAAGAAGAGAATGCAGGGAAAGACTAAAGGTCAAGTTAGGCAGAAGTTAGGGGTGGATTTCATGCGAGTTCGACGACGGCAGACCACATTTTTCTAAGTTAATTATTGGAACGAGGACGACATAAGGGTCGAGGAAGTTTGTCCCATCAACCGCCGGCTCCCGAAACTTTTGAATCAGTCCTCCGGTTTGTACGGAGGATCTCATCTTTGTGGTACGATCGCGAGTATTTCCCATCGCTTCTCCTCTCCATTAAATGCTTTCCTTTGAAACGGAGAAACGAGAGAAGTTTTCCCTTTGTCGAATTATACGCGAGCACCTCTTCTCTTAACATGACTACGACACTTTAGTACTACTTCTTCCTTTCTTTCCCTATCTTTTCGCACCATACAAAAACTTTATATAAACGCGGTACAAATAAATTGAAAATAGAAGATACATATAAGTCTATCTGTCATGTTATATTGTATTAAGGGTATCGTGCATGATTTTTTTTGCCCTTAAATATAAAGTTGCATCAATATTGTTGCCTTTGCTCTTTCGAAGCAAATCGCACAGAAAATAGAAATCAATATGTTATCATTTTTCACATTTTTCTTGAATCGTGGGTATTAATATTTTGCTTATAATTCTTTTTCAAATGAAATCTACAGTTCGATACATGGATTTTAATAAATGGACTTGTACAATTTCCTAAAAGAGATATCGAATACCGCGATCGGATCGTTTAGGCTGACAAAATTTACAGATACGATCTGACTCATCTCGATTTAATTCAGTTTGGAAAAAAAAGTCTCGACTGTGATCCATATCTCTATAAACTTTTTATAACGATTTCCCCTCCCCCCCCCCCTCTCTCTCACTCTCTCTTTCTCTTTCTGTCGATTCTCAAACAATCTGTCATCGTAATTATTTCTATAGTCTACATATTCTACTTTATCATTAAATTATTATTACTATCATGTAATACATTTTTACATTTTTATACATGTACAATATAGTGTGTATATTATCTTTTTGTCAGTTTATATTTTTGTATATTATACAATTTCTGTAGTTGTTAACATGAATATCTCGTTGTTTTTATATCTTTGATGTGTATTTTATATTGTTTTCTTATACTCTCTCTCTCTCTTTCTCTGCTAGTATATATATATATTCGACGTATGTTTTATTATCGAAACGTATAGTGTGATCCATCGCGAAGTTTGAATCCCTCGGCAGAAAGCATATCCGATAGACGTGACATCCTACAGATAAACTCGACGAGTGGGATTTTCACGAAGCAGATTTCGAGATTGCTTTGTATATTCGATAACATGCGTCGTCTTGATAGGTTCATGTCTGTGCTAGCGTGATGTTTCTCGAATGTATCCAAAGAAAAATAATGTAACTCAGATGCGACTGTAACGGGCTCGCTCTCTCTCGCTTTACTTGCTATTCGAAATTTTGTAAGTAAATGCAAATACCTATACCATGCCATGTAAATACTTATACGCATGTAAAATGTACCTATACCAACAAAGGAGTCTCCCTTGGATCTTGTTATTCCCTCGTAGCTTTAAATGCGCTTACATTATTGCGCACCGAATTCCACCGAGATACGAACGATGCGCCGGCATATTCAATTATTTCGACCGTCGCCGTTTATTTCGCGCAATTATTCGCATAATTTAAGCGACCTTGAGTTGTAATTTTCATCAGTCGGGCGCCCACACACATTGTCTATTTCGCCATCAATCCTTACCGAATCCTTACCGATTGCACGGACAATGACAGTTTATCGCTGTCATTTTTCCCGACAATAAATTTTGCTGGCCAGCATTTATCGATATGTCAGAGCGACATAGTTGTTGACAAGTTTTTCTTTAGCTGCTTGTTAGGAGGATTGTAATAAATGTAGACATAAATAAATAGCATCGCGATCTTTTTGACATTTTACATTTTAGCATCCTGCATCCTGTATTCTTCCTGGATTTTTCCTTATAAAAATATAGGCATCGAAGAAAGATCTCAAAGCTAAGAGAACGACGGGCTGTGCTTCATTAAAATTCAAATATAATTTTGATTAAAATGATATGAGTTATTTATCTGACGATCGAATTCAAGATGGCAAGATTGCGCGAAGAGAAAACCAATGAGCTTTATTGAACGCGGAATTGCTCAGGGAATTCGTCACGTGAATACTACAAGCGACTCTTGCATTTTTTTCTCATTTTCCTCACATCGCAAGAACGATGCATCAACATCGAAGATGTCTGTGCAGCGCAATCGATATGCATAATTTAAAAAATGCTTCTTTATGAATACATTCGATACTTCACATGTTGCCTAAACTCCAAGAATGAAAATTCAATTTTTAGATCTATTATACTATAAAAATATATGTTTTAACTTGACATGAAAAATATTGTATTAAAGAAATTAATATTCGCAAATGAATTTTTGTCAAGAGAAAAATTGTAAATTTGAATTAACAAAATAATTTGTAGACGATGGAAAATTCGAAGAATTTGCAGCATCCTGTTATGGATCGATTGCGCGCAATATTAAAAGTTGAAGTAAATAAATAAATAGTTAAGAATTTTACATTTTGTAGAAATAAATCTCTTAAAATCTTAACTGACATCGGGATAAGCTTTAAAACGAGAATGGAATGCTTAAAGAAAAAAGGATTATTATAAGAAACAAAAGCCCGAGGATGAGAGTTTGCGTCGCCGCTCGAATTTTGACAGACTACGCGATTGTATATTTCTACCACGCACTTTTCAAGCCAAGCGTGAAGTCCAATTTCGCTTGCTTGTCCCATGGGAATACACATCACGTTGATGTACGCGGTTACCGCAGTCGTACACCTTGAAAATCACTGTTGACTGACCCCTGGCGCAAGGAAAAAATCTTGGAACGAAAAAAGTCGACTCAGCCCCTCGTCTCTGTCACTCTCTTGACAAATTTTCTACGGAATTTCGCCTTCGAATGCAACGAGCAAATTCTATCGAATTTCGTGAAATGCGAGAAATGACGGACTTTCTATCAAAGGGGTTGGATCTATCGATTATTGTTACAGCTAACGGTCGACAGATCTTTTGTCAAGATAATCCTCGCTGTTTTGATCTCTCGGATACTTCGTAAAGCGTGTACCGATAGTACTGATCGTATACGTCTCCATTTTCTTGCGTTTGATATAGCTACCTACTTCTCTCGAATCCTAAGTACGATAACTGCTATATTTTTCTATCGTGTTATGTTTTATAGAAGACATATTTCTATCTGTCATCTATGCACTAAACAATGCATTAAACAAAAGTATTTGTGTATTAAAACAAAAGCTTTTCTCTACTACAAATGTGCATTTATACATAGTTTAATATTATTTTTTAAAATATTATTTTAATACATCTAGAATACATTAATATACATGTCTGTAATTTTGAGAAAGGTTGACGTTAATTAGATTTAAATTATGAGGATATTACAAGATCCTTAACATGAACTGTCTAAATCACTCGCTGGAAATGTCAGGAATAGTATGTTAGATGTCTGTACTAAGTAGAACGCTTTGTCTAGTATATAGCAAGAGTTTCGGTTGTAGAGAACGCAGATATAACTTGCGTTGTTTCCTAGGAAAGACAGCTTTCAAGCTTAAGCCGCGCGTCAAGATCTATTACATGTTAATCAGAATATTGACGGGTTTAATATGATAGCGTTCCGCAAATACCTAAATTTATCATATTAGATACAATCATTATTTCGACTTTTAGATTAAAATAAGCAGAAATATCGCGCTAAATGGATAAAACTTTACATTAAAGTAATATAACTATGTGATATATGTAAAAAAATAATAAATTTAATAAAAATTTTATGGGGCTGTAAAACGTTTTAGAAAAGTTCTAAAAAAGTGTTCTAAAAAATATTCCACATGAAATAAATTCAGTTTAAAAAAAATGCATGTAGCCGGCTAAAATTTATTACTCGAACAAAATGAAACACTTTGCGCAGACAGACTTTTGATTACTCTCAACAATTTAATTTGATTGAAAGTAATATTATTCGTAATTATAAGACGTAAAATTTCGTCCAAGACAGCTAAGAATATGATGGAATCTCTTTTTTTTTTTTGTTGCAGACAAAAAAAACATGAGTTAAGGTTAATGCCGATCACGGACATTTCTCGGATTATCAGATATTGGAAACTCTTTAGGATTAGACTCGATCAAGAAGGCTGTTACCAAGTCGTCGAAGAGTGACTTAACTCACAGACAAGGAGAAGTCGCCTGATGCGTTTTCGATCGTCCATCGACGCGCACGTGACGGCAATTTCATAATAATACGTCAAGCCAAGCTAATACCGAGGATATAGAATGACTTTTCGATTTTATGGTCGGACTCCGCTGCGAAAACGATTAATTTTCCGGCCTAGATCTTTTGTTGTAACCGCTTGAAGACCTCTGCTTGTCTAGGCAAGTGGAAATGAAAGGAGGAAACATCTTTTGAATTTCTACGAAACCGATCGTACGAATTGCAAATCGCATTCCAGATATCTATCGTTAAGTATTATTGGTCAATAACTTTTGTGCATCATCTTTAGCGAATAATAAAAATCTCGTAATGTTTGTTAACAGCGAAATATTTTAATAAACACCGTCTTCTTGAAACTTTAAGCGAGTTGTCTAAGAGAAGGAAAAAAAAACGAGGCGAGGAGAGAGTCTCGCCGTTAAAATGCATCGTTCCGTTCTCGCGTAGGATAAGTACGAGAGTACAATGGTCGCTGGCAGGGCCCTGATTCATGGCGACGAACTTTTTCAGCAAACAACACATCCGGGATGTAATAAACAATGGGGCCGAGGCACGTGGACTGAAGAGCGCGCGCGCACACAGCCTGGGAATATTTTAGCGCTACTACTCACCTCCACAGGCGCCGCGCCGCCCGGTAACTTTACTTCTCGTATTATAGCGAGGCCAATGGTATGCGCTCCGTTCATACCGTGTATCGCCTACGTTTATATCACGATGCTCCACCCGGGAATTCTGGAGAAATGAAGCTGAAAATGTCGTGTAAACGGTGATTTATTACCGACGTATCGCCAGACGAGCGAATGTTTATATATCGCGACTCTCTGCGTTGCATTAACAATAAATCACAGCGGTAAAATAACGGGAATAACATAATCACGTTGATGTTGCAACGTGATTCGCTCAATTTCTCGAAAATCCGCATTTTCGAATGATAACACGACGTCATATCAAACGATCAAGCCGAAAAATATGTACGGAATTATATGTGCACGAAATTATATCCCCGAGTAAACGAGCGGATTATAAATTCACAAGCGTGCGTTCTGATAATGATTATCGGGAAATTCTACTTCAATGTCAATACGCTGCTGTTTGATACGATAGACTAAATATTTGATACAATAGACTAAATGTTGAATATTGTAAAGAAACAAATATAAAGTTATGCGATAATTTAAATGATAATGTATTCAGATTTTCAAATACATGTATACATATAGAAATTGCAAATCACGCATTAATATCAATGAAGCTTGGCAACTGAATTGTTAAGAATCCACTAGAAAAAAGGAAAATTCAGTTTAAATATCAGATTAAAATGTTAGTTTTTTTCAATTTTTGGTTATTTTGCTAACATTGTAATATTTAATATTTATAAGAATTATTTTTAAGATATTATTTATAAGAATTATTTTTTGCTGTGTAAGAATATTGTAGCCATTTCATATTAGTTTGTCTAGCTTTTCATTATTCAACATTGTATAAACATAAATTAATTAATTAATTTATAATTAATAATTTATTCGGCAATAATTTTGAATAACAAAAACTTGCTGATTCAAATTAATGAAAGAATAAATAGATTATACTATATATATATATAACTAAATGTATGCAATTACTAGAATATACAGTAATTTATTATTATAGTCTTATATCTTTAAGAAAAAGAGAAAGAAACATATATCAGCGACAAAAATATTTTTTTCAATATTTATATCATTTAAATTTTTTTATTCTATGTTTAATATATTTCTATAGAAATTAATATTATTAATATTTCTATAGATGTATTATTTGCGTGTGATATATTTCGAAATTGTTTCATATAATGCAAAACTTTGCGAGTATCGAAATATCAATAAAGCGAATTAACAAAACTGATAGCAATTCAAAGTTAAGAGCTTGGCAGACCGCATTAACCACTTGCTTTTAGGAAGCTATAGAGTCGAACGCGTAAATCACGATCCAACGTCGCACGTTAGAATAGATATCTCACGTCTTTGATAATAAAACGTAAATCTAACGGAATAGAAATCAATATTTACTGAAAGAGGACTTGAAAATCGTATGGCGCTTTGCTCAGACGTAGCTGGACTCGTAAGCGAAACGTTCGTTTTAAGCTAGTTCCGATTCGCACGACTACCATCGGTACACACAGTAGTGCTTTCAACAGAAATTTGATTTTGTCCGAGCCTGCAGACCGCAATCTCATATAATCTCATTTAATGCTACGGCAAGGTGTTAGGTTCATTACTGATGTTTCGCGAAATTTACAATTACAGTAAATCGAAAGGAAGAAATTCAAAATAATTAAAATAGATTGCAGTGCGATTACTCAAACACCTGTCTATCTAGAGAAACGAAATGTCTGAAGCAAAAAAATTACTATTTGATAATGTACGGTTGACGATTTAATCTTTATTCTTATCTTTATATATATGAGTTTATCATTTTGCAAAGTTATATTACGTTATAAATATAGAAAACAATAAATGTTTTTATTTTAATGTAAGTATATATATTTGCTGATATTTTATTATATTTTATTTTATCTTAATATTTTCTCTAGATATTATCTCATTGTCAGTTCGGTGTTTAATAAAGTTTTAATTAAAATTATTTCTCATAAATGTCGTTTAACATTTAAATATTATATATAGTGATATATATTAATTTTCCATAAAAGTGAGAGAAAAAATGCTGACGTGGCTTTTTCAACCATCATGTGGGTACAGAAAATTATTGTCAGTCAGTTATTTTTTTTGATAAGCGAATAACCAAAATTAGCCAGGATAATAAAAAATGACAGATAGCGAGAAGGGAAAAAAATAACAAAAGTCTTGACATTCTTTCCCTGGTATTGTGCGGTAAAAGCTTACATACGAGAATACGAAATAGGAAGTAGCCAATAGATTTTTATTTGCATTCTAGACGACGTATATGTGTGCATGTGTATTTTTATGTATGTATGTGAAAAGAAAAGATGTACTTTTCTTGTGATGGAATTGTTCCTGCGGATAAGGATGAACTTTTCCCTGTAAATTGCTCGCGGCGTTCTCGTATCTTTTTAGAGCAATTGTATTAAAAAAGGTAAAAAAAATACACTACCGGAGATATAAATAAATAAATAATTGAATATTATTTTACATTTTATAAAACGAAAGTTATGTTATTTGCAAACTTGTTTTGCGTTTATGTAAATTTTTGTATATTTATTATTTTCAATAAATGGTAATTTATAAGAAGAAAACTTTTTTAAATTATATGTAAAAAAAATTGCATTATTTAAAAACTTTTTTACTAAAAATCGATGAATGTTTAATATAAAGTTTACCTGAAGGATTTTTTAAAAACTTACCTGTATTTGAAGACGTAAAAATTGAATATTCCCCAAAAGTTGCCACCGTCGTCTTGTTTATATATCATTTTATCTGAACGTAGCGATGCAACATTTCTGTAAATTCAAAAGTAGAAAATTTATATGTTATAATAAAAAATATATAGCAAGATATATAGTAAATATAAATAATAATACAATACCTGCACGTAATAAAATTATATGATATTTTTTTCGATTATAATTATGATTATAACAATTATTATTATACTTATAGCGATATTAATTAGCGATTGATTTCGTTCTTTAAACACTCTCGCGAGACTCAATCACGATTAATAATTACACAAATATCCCGACGCGATCGCGCGCGATACATGATTTACTTGTGATTCCATTAGAATTAGTTCGATTCCAAAGTTCCGATAGTATGACGTAGCAGCCACGTTTGGCTGCGTTCCAAAATTCACTGTCAGTACTACCAGCATCTTTGATCTTTTCATCTTTGTCTACTATTCAGCGAACAACAAGGATGGCGATATGTTGGCAGTACCGGCAGTGAATTTTAGAACACAGCCTCTGATTCGCGCACAAGGAATCTCGGAACCGGACCGCAGCGTCCTCTTCCGTTTGCCGCCAAATCGGTGGTTACGTCATTACCTCGCGCGCGGCTGCGTCGGAACGTTTGTGATACAGTCTCAATATCGCTATCGAACGAAAGAACGAAAGGAGGTAGGTCTCTCTATAATTAATAGTAGTGTAGTTGATATTGCGATCGTTGTAGTTATAATTACAGTATGATATTCAATCGTTTGATACTCATCGTATCCGAGTTGCGATTTATTTTCGAGATAAGTGAGAATAAATGTCGTCTAATAATTGCGAAATTTCGCGCCGCGCAAGTCCTGAAAACGTTGCGCGCAGAAATTACACCGAAGTTATATACGGTATACTATCTTTTACGATTTAACATTTGCCATTGCGCGAAATATCGCGCTCTAGCGAGCGCGGTCAGACCGAATATTAAAAGGCATAAATTAAAATCTATGTTCTCGCGCTCGCGTAGTTGCAATGAAGCGTAATGAAGTCAGATTTTAACGATCACTCAAATCCTCGCAAATCTTACTGACCCCGCGTTGCCCTTTACAGATTCAAGTCCAGGGAATACGGCGCACGGACCGAGGTATTAATTCTGAATTAACGAAGTCTACCGAGCAACCCGCTCGGTATTAGATGCCACGGACGGAGGTTGCGGCCAATTGTACCACTACACGCTCGTGCACCGGAAACTCTCACGCACTCCGTGGCCGCCGTGTATGGGCCAAGTTTCGGCAAAGTGTCTTCCACGGTAAGTTGGACCAGCCTGCAAGTAGCGATAATTGGATATTAACGTAGCGAGAGAAAGTCGGAGTAGCTGCTATACGTACATCAAAGCAATTTTAAAATTACATAAGAAGAGGCGCGTTGTTACACACTTGGTGCGCGCGTCTTCTTGCTATGCTAATTTTGATTATCAAGATGATAATACACGGTAAAAAACATTTTGTTGTATTTTTGTTGAAATGTTCTTGTGTAGAAATTTTTGTGTTAAATTTTTAACATACTCTTATGTTAATATAACATACTGTCATTATTTTTCTGCAGTTTTTAGTTAATATTCACAATTTCTAAAAGTTAAAACAACACAATAACAAGTAAATCTTACACTAATTCACATTTTTGTATTAATTTTTTACATATTGTTTGTGTTATTTATTTACATATTTGCCTTCTGTTAAATTAACATTGAAATTAGAGTGGATAAATTGGAACGCGAGAAATATGTTAAATTTAACACAAAATTTTTTACCGTGTAGCGTAGGTCGATTAATATTAGAAACTGTATGTAATGCTACAATCTGCTCTCTTTACAAGATAATATGTACACGAAACTGTCTAACCACGCTTCCTGTAAATATCTCGAATTCTTCAAATATCACGAACGTTTTATTTATGAATCATAAATATATACAAATTTTATTTTTAACAATGCTTATGCAATAGTTTCCTCGATTTAAAAATTTACATTATTTCGGGCTGTTTTGGTAATTGAATCTATTAAAGATTTATATTAAATGCACACACAATATATTATCTATTTATTTAGAAAATGACAATTTATTCGAATTCAAAGACATACATAAATAAAAACACTAACTTGTTCGATAAGAAATCGAATACTGTTTAAAACTATGTTAAATACATAATTAAAATATATATTAGATACGTGAAATACAACTAATCGTAATCGTTGGACCGTATGTAATCTAGGCTTTAACTTTAGATTTGATTTATCTTTATTATGTGATATGTGGGTTTGTATTCATTTTGTTCATTATTTCATTCAAACAGCTTTAATCAATAAACACAATAATTATTGATACGATTAATATTAATATTATGCAAAGAGTGCGAGAAAATTGATGCAGATTGTATTCAACTTTATATTGACTGCAATAACAACACTCTGAATAATTAATAATAATTTGTGAATTTCACAGCAATATTTTGTGTAAGAAATTACAATTGTACGTAGTACTATTTACCGAGTCGCGTTAGTATTCCTCTTCAGAATAAGCTTATACATTTACCGTCTTGGTTTTCGACCGTCTTCTCGATCGTTTTCCTAAATTGGAGCGAATGTGTGAACGGTAGTTTTCGGTAAAAGAGATACAATGCGGGACGCTAGACGTTGTTGCAGAATAAATGAGCGAACGGGGCGATGGAGAAAGCGCGGTGGTATATACAAAATGTTTGCAAGTTGTGGAACTTATTCGAGGGGATATTAATTGGCGTAAAGTAATTATAAGTGCTGGGAGCAGTTGCTCGGTAGTTTAAGTATAGCTTCGACAACGACGGTAGTCTATGAGAAGTAGCGGAGAAGAAGCAGTTTTCGAGGAGAAAATATATATACATATATATATAAACTTTATAGTAATATGTAATAACGTAACATTGTTTTGCACGAGAAAATATATTATTTAATCAAACCAATGAATATTACAAAAATGAAAGATTTTTTCCTTTAAGCTTGTGATCGTATCTTTTAATCTTAAAAGCATTCTAAATAATAAATAAACTTAGAAAGAAAAAATGCAATTTTAAAACATTAAAAATTGTATAACATGGTTTTACAAAAAATAATCTTAATTTTTTAATCAAGTTATAAGGAAAGATATGATACTTATTGCAAAGTTTTATAATTTAGAAACATTTCTCTTCCTTTGTCGCAATAAAGCTTGATTATATATACTTTAATATATAACAAGCTTAAAAAAAGAAAGCTTCTTTTTTCAAAAGAATATAATGAAGGAATGTAGGAGTATATAGTTGGTATTTTAATAAAATTAATGCAAGGTTTTCCTTTTTCAAAGGATAAAAAACAGTAATCGTATAATTTCAGTTTTAAAGTGCAATTGCAGTTGTGCCAAATCGTTCGTACGAGTTACATTAAACGTATTACGTTGTTGCATTTCGTACTTGAGTTATTATCGGCTAAAGTCACGAAGTACACATATATACTGGCAAAATGCCTTTAATAAACATTAGGTATTTGACGGCGAAACTCCTAAATACGCATAATACAATTTGGCTAGAATGCACGGTCCAACCTTTCCCGCCGTAATTGAAATACGGTACATCGACGGTGTCCCTCAAAGGCCGACATTGGAAGTTAATAACAAACATAACAACCCTCAATGGTTCACGAACGGCAGGCGGGCGTGGGTGTATGTATATGGTACTTTGAAAAAATTTCCCAGGAGAACACGACACGTTAATATCCCTGTGAGAGCGCTAGGGTTGCACGCACGCGCGCAACGTATCTCTCTGTAACAAGCATTAACACAATAAATTCTCAAAGCTGGAAATTTACAACGTACAGAGTTTTGAACGGTAAATCAAATATCATCCCTGGAAAGAAAGAAACAGAGATAACGCAATTTTGCTCTTCGTAGCAAACCACGTTCGCAACACGCATTCTGTGAAATTATTCTCTCTCTCTCTCTCTCTCTCTATATGTATATATATATATATATATATATTAGTATATTTCATTTTATTTTATTTTAACTTTTAAAGAATTTCTCTAACAAATTCACCTTTATGATACAAATTGATCTGACTGTTTCTTAAATTTAATAAAATTTTTGAGTTATAAACAATAAAAAATTAAGAAACTAAACTGCAGAAATGCGGATAATATTTGTAATATAATAATAATAATTCTGATTTAATTTCAAGTGAGTACTGATATAATAAGATAAGAATTTTAATTAACTGAATATGCTATGTTAAAGATTTTTAAATATCGTGAAAATGAGAACATCTAATTAGATGGTCGTTAAGAGAAAGACAAAATTTGCAAAGGATCTCCTATCAAGTTTACAGAGCAACGTAAGTAAGTGAGGTATCCTCGGATATTCTGCACATCATATTTCTTTTGTGCGGCGCTTTGTTGCGCGACAAGCCTCGCGTCGGAATTTATTATCCAGCACTTTGAATTATTTGCATGTGTTCCGTAATCCCACGTCATGTAATCCCTTAAGTCACTGAAGCTCGTTGCACAGCCGCTGTCCGAGGCCGCGGCCGGCGCGATCGAACAACGGCGGCCAGACGTCGGACTTTTCGCGCTTAGCACACATACGACGTGACGCACGCGAACGATCGCACGGAATTTATATTCCAGCAGCTGCCGTAGCTCGTGCAGAGAGGAAGGTGGGCTTTCGTCGCTCGAAATTTCATCACGGACGCACCTGTCGCACTCTCCGCGCCGATTCGACTCGGGACGAATTAAATGAAATGGTCTAGACTGTCTTTTTCGACGTTCAACGCGAAGACGCATTAACGATCGAAAATATATAAAAAAAAGAGCTGCCTTTATATCTTTTTGCTTTTCTAAAATATGCGATTATAATAAAAATGATAACACGATTAATATAGAATGGATGATTTTCTTCATACAATACGCGTTTTATCGAAATTTTAATATTGCAACTAACAAAATTGTGAGTTAGATTAAATTTTTAATATCTATGGTGGAAGTTTTGGAATTTTACTTTGGAATTTGCTCTTTTATATACAACTAAAAATAAATTGCTAATAAGCAAAAATGTCGAGGCGATTGTAAATTATAAGCGAGGGGACGATATTTTCATCATGTGAAAAAAAAAAATATTGCTTATAGGGAATATAACTGTCCGCAACATCCTATAGCTTTCTCGTTCAATAATTTTTTCTATCTTGACTATTCGTCAATTTATATGCACTTTCATTTTCTGGTATTTCGTCGGAAATCTAACGTACATGTTTCACAGCTAGTAAAATTAAATGAAACGGATCAGTTGATTTTCCAATATTCTCTCAGCGCGAAAGCAACCTACAGATAGAAAATATAAAACGAGCGTAGTCCCCTCATCAATCGGCGTTTTCTGTTTTGCCACGAGAATTCCATTGTTATACATTTCTCTCTTGTTACGGGGTATGACACAAACCCCAAATATGTTGATGCCACGGATGTGTTATTGTTGCAATGTACGCGCATAATGGTAGACCACTTGAACACATTATTGTGATTTCCTCTTATATAGCACAATTTATTGTTTTACATTTCATAACATGTTACGTAATTTTTAAATTTTATTAAAATTTTGGAGAGTTTTTGAAGCGAGAATTTACAATTATATGGCCATATATAAGATAAGTAAAATACAAAATCAAAATATCAAAATTTTAACTTTGTATATTAAATATTTATTAAGTATATAAAGTGAAAAATATCTGCTTTGATAAATAGCTATTGTGGGACTTAATTATTTAATTAATCACGCGAGTGATTAAGTTAAAAATACAATAACTAATAATAATAACTAATAATAATAAATAAAGTGTGATAGTTAATTCTATATGTTATAATGAATATTTTGTAATACATTATATATATATATATATATATATATATATATATATATATATATATTTTAACAATTCTGATACAGCGCGATTTATACTTCGAAAAAGAACAAAAAAAATTAAAACTTATTGTTTTACATTTTTTTGAGATATACGATAGTTTTCATAATGATGTTTGCAAATACATTTCTCATCATTAAGCGTTTGTACATTATAATTAGTCATGTACATCGTTGTTAATTAGTCATATTTCAGGAAATTCATTCAATGAAAATCGTAAAATCAACAATCGGCGAACAATCGACAAATTATATTTCTGAATATATGTAGTTTGTGGATATTTTTCTTTTCAATTAGTATATTGTATTTTTATTTGTATTTATATTATAATGCAAGATAATAATCACAATCTCTAAAATAAGAACGTTAATAATGAATAATTATTTATTATTAACAGAAATAACGTAACAGGGTAGAACGACTCAAATCGAAAGACAATGGTATCAATCTTTTGTTAATAATTAATTAATTAATCATTAATTTAGATTTTTCAGGAAACAAAGTATTTCGCATTTATTTATTTTACATATATCGCGTGAATATTTCGTGACGATAACGAATCAACTATAACAAAGTATTCGACCTTTATTCAATGTTTATATGGCGTATAACGTGCTGGTGTTTGCATTCCGTGGCCTTGTCGTCATTTGCACGGCGACCCTCGAGTCAGAAGGTAACATTTGAGAACCGCTTCGTGTGCGTTGTATTATTTGATCGCAATAAGTACTACGATATCACGATTAAATTTTCTAACAATTAGAGATTATTAGTCCTACGATTAATTTACTATATTGATGATTCGTTGTTAATTATTCAAATTTCATGAAATTCATTCAATGAAAATCGTAAAATCAGCAATCGGCGAACAATCGACAAATTATAATTCTGAATATATATGGTTCGCGAATATTTTTCTTTAAACTTAACTAGTATATTTTTATTCGTATTTATATTATAATGCAAGATAATAATCATATTCTCTAAAATAAGAACGTTAATAATGAATAATTATTTATTACTAACAGAAATAACGTAACAGGGTAGAACGACTCAAATCGAAAGACAATGTTATCAATCTTTTGTTAATAATTAATTAATTAATCATTAATTTAGATTTTTCAAGAAACAAAGTATTTCGCATTTATTTATTTTACATATATCGCGTGAATATTTCGTGACGATAACGAATCAACTATAACAAAGTATTCGACCTTTACTCGATGTTTATATGGCGTATAACGCGCTGGTGTTTGCATTCCCTGGCCTTGTCGTCATTTGCACGGCGACCCTCGAATCAGAAGGTAACATTTGAGAGCCGCTTCGTGTACGTTATATTATTTGATGGCAAGTACTACGATATCGCGATTAAATTTTCCAACAATTAGAGATTATTAATCCTACGATTAATTTACTATATTGATGATTCGTTGTTAATTAGTCATATTTCATGAAATTCATTCAATGAAAATCGTAAAATTAAAAATCGGCGAACAATCGACAAATTATATTTCTGAATATATATAGTTCGCGAATATTTTTCCTTAAACTTAACTAGTATATTTTTATTCGTATTTATATAATAATGCAAGATAATAATCATATTTTCTAAAATAAGAACGTTAATAATGAATAATTATTTATTACTAACAGAAATAACGTAACAGGATAGAACGACTCAAATCGAAAGACAATGATATCAATCTTTTGTTAATAATTAATTAATTAATCATTAATTTAGATTTTTCAGAAAATAAAGTATTTCGCATTTATATATTTTATATATATCGCGTGAAATATTTTATGACAATAAGGAATTCGATCTTTATTCGACGTTTATGTGGCGTATAACGCGCTGGTGTTTACATTCCGTGGCCTTGTCGTCATTTGCGCGGCGACCCTCGAGTCAGAAGGTAACATTGAGAGCCGCTCCGTGTGCGTTGAATTATTTGATGGCAATAAGTACTATGATATCGCGATTAAATTTTCTAACAATTAGAGATTATTAGACCTACGATTAATTTACTATATTGACGATTCTCTATCCAGGTTATGATTATTAAAACAGATAGTTCGCGCGATTCATACATTTCAAGAAAGAATCGAGACGCAAAAATAGACATTAAAAATTATCGTTTTATTTTAGATTGTTGTGTTTCAAATGTAAAATATTTCCTTATTGCATTCTAATGCATCTCGCATCACCAAACGTTTCTACATTATTTTATTAATTTATCGTATTTCACGAAATTCATTCAATAAAAGTTTATTATACGAACAATCTGTATCTGACTGATAGTTCACGAATCTTTTTTTCTTTAATTTAACTAATATATTTCTATTCATATTTATATTATAATGCAAAGAATATAACAATTGTCCCAAAATGAGAATTTTAATAATAATTACTATTTATTATCAGATATAGTGTCGCCACGCTAAGTAACGTGTGAATCGTCGTGCGGATCAGGTCGTCTTACGTAATTAATGTCGGGAGTGTCGCGCAAAGTATCGCGTATACATTGTATTCTACTGATTAGTTTGCGCGTAATTGTAATTAACCGTGTTTTCGCGAGTGGGAAGACCAACAGAGAACAAACAAGGAAGGAGGAGGAGAAACTGCAGGAAGGCAGTGGACGATGGCGGAACAACTGTGAGTACTTTACGTATTTAATATATTACTTATTACTTGTGGAACCAATTTCTCGCTTATGTCTATTATCGCAATGTATTGCATTTCACATTGTTACAGAATATAATGCATATAAAATAATGTATTTTACATTTTATACTTTGACATTTTTTTTTAAATATTCATAATATATTAAATTTATATATGTATATATGTATTTATATATGTATATATAATCCTATATCAGTTTAATGTACAATAGCGACGCAATGTTAATATATGAAATATAAATGTAATTAAATTTTAAAAAATGTTTCATATAGTTAAAATTGAATTTAAAAAAAATAATGATTATAAAATATTAAAAAAATTATTATTGCACGCTATTAAATGTTTCATTCGCATTTTTTACAGAAATATTTTAAAAAATTTCCACAAAATTATATTTAGACAAACTTTTATCTAAACTTTTATTTTAATATGATAAATAAAAATCTAATTTTTTTATATATAAACAATTTGTATAATTTTAATACATCTTCTAAATATAATATTAAAAGTTCTTTTACACGTTTATATATATATATATATATATATATATTATATTAAACATTTTTTTAAATTTAATTACATTTATATTTCATATATTAATATTGTGCCGCTATTGTACATCAAACTGATATAGGATTATTTTAACTTCAAGATAATAAATTAAAAAACTAAAAAGAAATATTTTGCAAAAAAGATTTCACAGGAATTTATTATAATCCGAAATTCTTGCTCATGTATGCACATACATAATGAACAATTATTAATACTACGTTTTAGTTAAAAATATAAATATTGTAGTATTTCTTAAGATTTTTTACGAGAGAGAGAAAAAATAATTTGCTAAATCAGAATCAGGTATATTTGCATATGAAAACTAGAAAGAATTATATATATATTTTAAAATACTTATGTATATACGTAGTTAAAACTTTTAGTGATTATCTTTATGTAAAAAAAATACTGCAGTACTGTTTAAGATAAGATTAAAAAAGTACCGTTTCGCGATAAAGAATAATTTGCCAATAATTAGAATCCAAAAAAGCTTTATTTAGCTCAACATTGTGCACACTTAAATGTATGCTTAAATTTCTAATTGTTCTTTTGCGTTTTATGCAAAAATATTCGTTATTGAATTTTATATTTTGCATTTAACCAAAAGGCGAGAATTTATTTCAACATGTATTTATGTACATTTTTCGTATTTCCTTTTAATTCTATATAAGTTAGTTTTCTGTAGGTTTATTTAATATATTTAAAATTTTTTGTTTTCCAAAAATTTCAAATAAAATCTTTCCAAGAACATTAATTTTTTTATCGAGATATTTCAAGTTTAACCTTTAACTTGTCAAGAATTTAGATTTTTGATATTTTTTTGGCATTGTAATCAAGCTTCTTAGAAAATGTAGTTACATGATCGAGCATTTTGACGATATACTGTGTATATATATATATATATATATATATATATATATATATATATATATATATATACACACGAAAACCGGACGTCGCGACTTATTGTTAGTACCACAACAATAACGTCAGCGGCAAACTCGGTACGATTGGTCCCGATGGTAAAAGTCGGCCAGCTTTGCAACGCAAACTTTATACTTAGACGCGCTGGGCAGCTCTCAAGTACCAGGGATTCGCTAGGTCCTTTTGTGGTGTTCTCTCTCTCTCTTTCTCTCTCTTTCTCTCTCTTTCTTTCTGTGCGCTGCGTTCTTTTATTATGTAAATCTATGTGGTCGGTGGAGCATGGAACGTTCGCGGGCATATAAAGGGTTTTAATATTAAGCGCATGAGAGAGCGCGGACCAGCAACGCGGGTCCGGCGCTCTTGCTCGCGAATCCTTCGTCGCGTATCCTTCCTAGAGGAGACGTCGGCGGATGAGCAGGATGGGAAACGCCGCGCCACGCCGCGCCAGTGTGGTCCATGGTACGAGATATCGCGAGAGCTCGTTGGTATGCCACCCTTCCCCTTCCCCCGCATCTTCCACGTTTCGTGCCGAACATGACGAGACTTCGTAGTAGAACGCTCGACGATACAGGATTCATACCGATCGCTTTCGCTCGGCTCCTCCGCCTCCGCGACGAGATGCGAGTTTCTCTCTTTTACCATCGCAACTATCCCCTCGCGACCTGTCTCCTCCCTCCTACCCTCCCTCTCTCTCCTCTTCTTCTCTCTTCCTCTCTTATGTTTGCGCCGCGCACACGCGCGCTCCTTCCTTATTCGGGAGATATATACAGTGTACGGTTATATCCCGGGAAGAGGAGGTGCACACATAAGTTATGTTCGTCACGCAAAGAAATATCGGCTATTGATTTTTTTATTTCGACAGAATGTGTTGATAAAGAATTACTTGGAACCACGTATGTTTGAGGCAATAATCATTACATTTTTTTAATCGAAACTCAGGCTTTAGAGAGGCATTAATTTCACTCTTTTGAACGCTTGCTTTTGTCTTTTAAATAATCAAAACTATAAAACTATAAAAGTTGTGTGTTAATTTATAACGTCTCTGTTCTGATTTTAACGTTTAATCTGGATACTTCATATTGCATACTTTATGAGCGAACTTTTTCTCCTACAATTTTTGAAAAAAATTCAAAAACTTTTTAGATATTTGTAATAGTTTTCGAAATAAAATGCATAAATTTCTTATTTCAATCGTATGTAATAAATATAAATTTTATTGTATCAATATCACACTTTTTATTTTTGACACTTTTTATCGTCCAACTATTACAGCTTTTACGGTATTTAATTCTAATTTATCGTTACACCAAAAGTACTTATGGCGAAAGTTGCCTCCAGAAAACGTTTCGTAGAAATACTTTTCCATTATGGTAATGATCCTCTTTATATTACACCCATCGTGAAGAGATACAATGCTCATGAAAATCGTCAGAGGAGCGTTTTTATTCACGATAATGTACATTTTCCCGATTCTCTTCTAGGAGAGTGCATCGAGAGAGTGGTAGTGATTTTTTTTCGACCGCGGGGCTAACTCGCTGGCTCTCAGTATTTCGCAAGTCGATATACAATTCGCGCGAAAGAGGGCTCATAAATTCTCTCGGTTAATCCTCACAACTCTTGATGTGTTTGCCTCTGGTCTGCAGCTCGACCCTGGGCATCGCTCATTCGCCTCTCGCGCGTTAGTGTAACTTCGTTATTGTTGTCCATAGGAAGCGCGGAGCGTTAGAATCCGCGCGCGTTTTTCTTGCGCGTGCATCGAAAATATACGCGCGTCCGCGATCGAAGCTACTGCGATCACAAATCACGGACCATTTCCATGCTAATGCGCAATGAAATTGGCAACCGGCCAGTTTGGTCACACGTCGATCGCCGCTGCTCTAGCCTCCATCTTCTTATCCACATGTACATACATATATACATATATATGTATATATATGTGTATATATATATCCTTCTCTTCTTTTCTCTATGCGATTGCGATTTCGCGCCTTATCCGTCAATCGCGAAACTCAAAACCATAAATAGTATTTCTTTCTTTGCTCGCAATGGTAAACTTTTTTCAAATTTTTTTAGTGTGAGGGATCTTTTGCATTACGTTTATTTCACATGGGTATTTTTTTTATAAAGCTTTTCCAAACTTGGTCGCGGAACTAGCACTGTTCTCTTTTTACGAAATTTTTAGAAAAACTTTTGTAACATTTTCATAGAACATTTTTCAATTTTTTTTTTTTTTTGTTGAATTTAGCTATCGTTATTCTAATCAAGTTGTATGTGTATTTTTAACAAGCAACTGCGTAAAATATATGTCCGAGTAAGATTAAAAACATGTACTTGCGATATTCTATTATCATTACGAATTCTACGCATCACTTGATAATATTTCGCTTGATGCTGAGATGTACCATCGAGCCGAATTTATCGAGTCTGTTTCGACTATCCACGGTCTCGCGGAAAAGATGCTGAGTCGATAAGCAATTTAGCGAAGGCCATAGAAAAGTTGGGCTTGACTTTTTTAGTAGTTGAAGACGCGCACGCGTTTCTGAGAGGCGCGGGGCAACTCGGGACGAGAAGAGAAAGCTTTAGCTTCGTATGGACCAAATTGATTAGGAGCTTCGACATTTACGACCGTCCGACCGCGAGACATATAAGAAGTTTGAACGACTCGATCGTCGACGAAGGTGAAACGCCAACGGGATACAACGGCGAGTATCGCGACGAAACGCGGAGGAAGGGGCTCTATTTTGCCTTGGCATCGTCGACCGATCACCGTTTTCCCCGCTATAAGCATATTTCCCTCGAGTTTCGAGATATCGCTGAACTTCTTACCCTACGGATTCAAAGGGATTGAGCAGTAATGCAAATGGCCCAAGCGGCGGCAGTTCCCTCGGAATTGTTTGCCGGCTACGTAGGTTGCGGCTTATGTTTGCTTTTAGCCCGTGAAACTTTTTCACGAGCGTTTTCCTTTCTTTTTCATGTCGGGCTGGGGAGGAAAGAGAGCCAAACAACGGTCGAGATGCACATCGCATCGTTCCTCGGCTTAACCCTGTCTCGCTGATGGGGAAATTCGAGCGCGGAGGAGTCACGTCGCACGAACGTCATTAAATTGTTTATTGGCCGCTCGACCCTTGCAACTCTTTAAACTCATCTCTCTTATTTATTAAAAGAGTTTCAAGCGGGGAAGACATAAACCAAAAATTATGGCCTGTACTTTTACACACACATACCTACAAAATATGATCGAAATATCTTTCTATAAAAAGTTCCTAATTATATAATATAATTTATTTTTAAAGCTGTCACATTTTTGGTCTAAAATTGATTAAATGTTTTGCGTGCATTGATAAAAAAAATGAAGCTGTCAAAATAATAGCATTAAAACTACTTATATCCTTGTAATAATATCAAAGGACGGATTTAAATCGACATGTATATTTATGGCTCCCATATATATAAGTACACATATATATATATATATATATATATATATATACGTGATATATGTGATCGTAAAAGGAGAATCAATTGCTTTTTTCATCATAAAGATATTATTGTTCGATCCGTATCGACAATATTATATGTTGTGCCATATACGTTATAAATGCACGAGCGATCGATGTTTCGCACTGTGCAAATATTTGATCACCAAACGATATGGTTTCCGTCAAAAATATGTTGTCGAGCATATCGTCGGATGCATTATTGCATGATTCTTAATCGGTGACATTATCGTAACTCACGATATATTCCATCTTTTCATTGTTCACGCAATCTGTAAATATGATGATACTTTGATAAGCCATATCTCGCAATTTTGTATACGAACGAATATTTTCCAGCGAAATTTTCTGCAATTTGTGTATTGAATCGTGCTTCATGTTCTATGTTTTACACTATACATGAATAATAATAATAATAATAATAATAATAATAATAATAATAATAATAATAATAATAGTAGAGATTACCAGTTGCGACTTTACAATTGGTTATTTTACAAGTTTCATCATTGCTTGTATTTAATCTTGGAAATCATTAACGCAATTTTTGCAAGATAATTTTTGATTAAAATTTAAATATTTATTAAAATAAAACACTATTTTCTATTATGCTCTGTTTTAAGTTATAACATTAATAATAATATACTGATATTATACGAGAAAGCATAATTTTGAGCGTATTTATTGTTTCTAATTTTAGGTACATACATGTATGTCTATTCAATTAGGGATACGCATTGGATGTGTGCGTCACAATATTCCGTTTATGGTTATATCTCCGTGACCGTGGGTCGAAAATAGCGTAACGATTGCGGGATTAATTTATGACATTGTTACACGATACCGGCAGACTATTAACGTGACTCCGATAAAATGAGTTCTACTGGGATTAATTTCGTACTATCGAATACACTTTGTAACAAATATTTTGAATCTATCAATCGAGTTAATTAACTAAAATTACGAGAAAACACGGAGAAGAAGAAATGACGAATGACAACTGATAGGTGTCGCCTAATTAATGAAATAGCCTACATTGACGCTTAATCAAATATTTATAGCATCGGGAAAAAGAGAGAGAGAGAAGAGGAGAGAGGTTTTGAGAAAGCTTTAATGGCGATTGAACGTGAGAACGTTGAAGGAACATTTAATTGAAGTAACGTCGAATTTTAGAATTATTGTATCTGACGTTTAAAATAATGTTGAGAGTTACAATGCGGTTTCGTAAACGTGTATCATAATTCATGACAAAGTAACATGTTGCTTTGTAAAATTTGCTCTATTTAGTTTAATAACACATGTGTGGCATGTAAATTGCATCTGTTTAGCATAATATGACATACGTCATGTTTCATATTTACGATAGAATTACCCTATCGCGCGGCGAGATGTAAACGCGTTGCATTTAATCAAGTGCAACCTTACGTTTAATCAATATAACAACCTTGTGTATAATTTTAGACAGCATATATTCGTAATGAAAAGAATATATTTTCGATTAAATAATGTGCAAATGGATGGATATATCGCTCTTGATTCTATCGCCTATTCTGTCAAGATGGAGAATCTGCTCTTAAAATGTTTCAATGCCCCTCGAAGGGTACGTAAGCCAGAGACCGATTTGCATACTTTTCTTGTGACCCGGATTTCAAAACAATTTTGTATGTTCTTTTGCAATTCCTCAACAACGGTCCGTAAAGCATCCTTGTCGTTTAAACTTTTTACTACCGATTTGGATAATACATTGATACGCATTTTCGGAAAAGAAAAATCTGTGCTTTTCTTTTTTTATAGCTTCGTCTTAAAATATTTGAAATATTTAAACACATTAAAACTTTTATTGGCAAGCTTATTTGACAGTATTATTATAAACTCGATTCAGTAATAATTTGAATAATACTTATATTTCAATAACAGATTCGTAACGGTAAAATAAATCTTTTTTGCTTTGAGTATATTTTTTCTACACTACTTTAACATATAATAGTATTTTATCAATCTATGATGAAAAGTTCTTTTTATTATTCCAAGAATCGCTTCCAAGTATTCGTTTCACAAAAGTCCATCTTGACAATCTTAGCATAAACTCATGAATGGAGAAACGTAGAAAATAGAAGGATCTTATTTCCTTCAATACCAGACGGGCAGGGTGACTCGTTATCTGCACCTGGCAGCATTGCTGCCTTGCTAAAGTTACTAGCTACTTGGACAGGGCATTCTTAATCCTTAAAGGTCACATATGGGTCATTTTCTTATCGATATTTTAACAATAAAATGGGATATTTTTAACTGTTGTATATGATCATTTTTTTACAAATGTCAAGGAATATATATAATTTTTTTAGATTTTTTCAAGCACACTTTGAAATAGCTAAAACTGCGACAAGACCTATATGTAACCCGGAATGAAGCAAAAAAATATATGACCTACAAGGGTTAATCAAGTTGACAAAGAAAAGTAACTCTTAGAGAGAGAAAGGTTAAGATATGCAAATTAAGAAAGATACGTTTGCGTTACAAAGGTGTGCAACATGTCTGTAGAAAATTAGTATGAAATGTGTTCAAAATTTGTTATATGTATATACATAAATATTAAAAATTGAAGACAATATATTATGATTATCTGAAACATTGAGAAGCAAGATAGATATGTATATTGAGTATTCGTTTTGATCTGAAAAATGATAAAACGACTACATTCTTCTTTCTCCTTTATAACAGTATAAATTAACTCGAATAAGAAATTTTCGCATTTTATTGTTTGCAATAACAATTGGCAGTACAATGCATAATCTTATACATTGAATGTAAGGATTTTCGGAGAAGTTAATAAATATTTAGTTTGTTATTGTGTATTGGAACAGATAATGTTCTCTAGAGAATTTTAATACCAAATAAGTCGTGAAATGTGATAAGCTTGCAAAGTTGACATTTCGTAAATTTATAACGTGGAAATATGACGTGGTACACCAAAGCTCTCTCTGCTTCCTACTATAATCTTATAGTTCTCTCTAATCAGCACACATTTACTTACTAAGAAAACTTCACTTTGTATAATTATGCAATGAAATGATATCACGTTATCAACATATTATCAACTAAATCATTTAAATTAAAAATACAATATTCTCTTTTTACTATCAACATGCGTGACGAATATAATATTTTGCATATTTTCACTTTGCAATAACAACTAAATAAATATTATAATTTTATATATATAAATATGTAATCAAGTTTAAATAAATTCTTTGCATCACAACTGTTTCCCGTAACGATTTATCAGATTAATTTCTCATTATTCCACAAGTTGATTATTCAATCGTTCACCAATACATATTCTCTTTTTAGTGAAGAAGTTAGCGAAGCGAAATACATTGGAAAAACACACGCTTGAATGTAACCGTAATCAAGTTCAGACAATCAGACGCAATAAGTAAACTAGTTAGAGACGAATGGGAAAAAAGTATTATGGCTTTTTAAAAATCCTTGTGTCTTTTATGCCAATGTGCTATCAAGTGATTATACGGAACAAATTACTTAATTGTTCGTCAATTGAGGCTCGACAAATTGACTCCCACGGTATATAAATGATCGGTAATAAATTAGACGACGTAGCCTTGATACGTGATCGACGTTTCTAAATATTGGTGGATACATTCATCTAATTCATACATTCGATATATCGCTCACGCTGAGCGTTATACCTTTTTTTGCTCTTTAAAAAATTAATACATTTCATTAATTCAATTTTTGAATTTCATTGTTCAATTTTTTTCATCTTCTTCCTTCTATCTCATTTTAGGAAAAAAAGAAATGTAAAATTTACGCAAAGTTTAGTAGTACGTGCTTCTGATACATCTGTTTAAAGAATATGGAATAATTTATTCATTTGCAACGTTATCTGATGTACTTTTCACCTTGCGTGTTTTTCCCGTTATTTCATTAAAACACTACGTTTGAGTGCATAAGAATATATACGATAATAACCAGTACTATACATTCATATTCTTCTAATTGCTTTTTCTTACTTCAACGTTATTATGTGTCAAACTAAATATAAAAGAAAAGAAAGAGAAAGAAAGAGAGAGAGAGAGAGAGAGAGAGAGAGAGAGAGAGAGAGAGAGAGAGAACGATCAGAGTACATTCATTGTGTTTATGGCGTTTATTATTATAGTAATACACATGAGCATGCATTCGCTTTATTAGAAAAGTAAAAGCAATTTCATCGTTTTATAGCAATGATACGGTCTCTGGAAGTCGCGATCAATTTAAAAAATGTTTTCTGCTTTTTTTTTGAACAGTGTATTAAGAAATACAAGAAGGGAAGAAGCATTTTCTTGATTGCTTTTTCTACAATTTATATTTGTTAAAAATAAAATGTAAAGAAAATTGATGCGCGCATCATATATTGTCAAAGATATTATATTTATTAATTATACGTCACATCAATCCTCCTCGATATTAAGTTTCTCAAATAAAAATCGAAAATCATCCTTAATTTAATCAGCTCGTTTCCGACGCTCATCAATTTCCTCTTTTCATTGTAACGCCTTCGTTAACGTCGAAATTTCATACTTTGCTCAACTATATTAAATTAATTACTCTTACTCGCGAAGCGTCCAAGTGTATCAACAATCGCGAATTAACCATCTCGATAACTATCGAGATCATCATCGATCAATGACGTCTCGAGGAGAGGAACTTAATATTTCGCGGATTAAAGAAGAAAAAAAATTATCCAAATGCGCCGTTTCTCTTGCGCGGTGGCGGACGTTAACAAATGAAAGAACTGCAGATCTAAAGTTCTCCCCGCAGTAAGAATTTTCCGAGGGTGCATCGGGAGGGAGAGGGACCGAAAAAGATTGAGCTTCGCGAGAGAAAGAGCGGCCGTAAAATCGAGCCCTGTGGGAGATGAGAAGACGAATGGAAGCGGGCCGGTAAGAAATCGTGTAAGAAGCGCGACCTTCCCTTCATTCTCTCGCTCCATGACGGGAAAACTCGGCAACCCTTCGATCGTTGTCTATTCGGGCGACATTGCAACGTCTACATCTCGCGAGAACAATCGGAGTCGAGGAGCGAGAGAGTGACAGGCTTTAAATGTCAACTACGCTATTTGGAAAAGAAAATCTTTTTTGTTTTTTTTTTTGCCGTTACACAGTACGCTGCTTCTCTCGCTCGTAAATGATTCGCAATCTGCATTGATATATAAATACATGTAATAAAAATATTTTTCTATTAATTGTGATTTTATTAAATGAAAAGAGAAAACATGTAAAATGGCTCTTGATATTACAATATTATTGTCTATTTGTTCAATTACTGTACAAATGATTGAGCAAATATACACATATGCAGCAATACATTTATACAATATAATTATATGATATAATTCCAAAGTAATATACATATGTAATATACATATATAAATTATATATGAAGATATAATATAATGAGGGAAGATATTATATAATGAAAAATTTTAAGTTTATTTGAAGTTAAAATTTGCATAATTATCAAGTCGCAGATAAAAACCGATCACCAACATATCACAAGACAACTAAAATATATTCGTTTTTACAAAATGCGATATGCGTCCACGATAAATTACGTGAATATAGCCATGCAATTGATTTATTACTCGACCTCAATTACTTGTATCGATATGATATTTTCTCGCAATCTCTCAATATTCAATATACAATGTATGTTATGTTTTTTAAACCAATCACGTTTTTCATATAAAATATCAGTCGAACACGCTCTTATTCATATATTTTTATCAAACAAATTCCATTTTTCACAAGCTGTACATCGACAATGTTATAACATTGCATTCTGTGTATCGAAGTAGTCAGCTTTTTTTGACACGTTAATCAGAAATGTTTTAATCAAGTCAAATAATTTCTTCTATATTCTTTAATACACATTTAATACACACAGGATGCTAAGAATGTCTTTATATCGATCGCGACCCTTGCATCCCGTCGTTATAGCTTGCTATCCGAAGTGGAAAATTAAAAGTCACGCGCAACAATGCATTTTTTGGCGCGCAACTAGTTGTATATTTCACTTTGATCTGTTTACCGAACGATACTTTTCCTTTTGCTATTTCTCTAGCAAACACTCGGTTCCGTTTCACCGAGCCATTCACAGAGTCGAAATGTATTGTTTCTCGGAATATAAAATGTGTGTTTTTCTTTTTCTTGCGAGCTATCCGCTCGTCCGGCAAATTAAAAATTGCGTATCGAATGGATTTTTAGTTTTGCAGGTTTTAATGCGAATCATTTATCAGCTGTTCCGTGCCTTTTGTCCCGCGAGTATTTCCGAATTTGCCGCAACAAACATCGGCTAGAACGTTTGTATTCGTTGGAACGTACCACGTCGTTAGTCAGATCGCATCCCATGGTAATCCGACTGTTCCTGCGGTGGCGTAAAGAATTAAAAGCGCTTTACAACGTGTCGCGGACCATTAAGCCCGTACCGTTTAATTTAGTATTCGTGCGCGGACATTGCGCGAAGCGAATAAAAGCGGCGAACGATCCTCGAAGAATCGCGATGAGTTTTATCGCGGGATTATTTTAGCGGGGGTATGCTAACAGTAGGAACAAATAGCGCGGCTACAGCAACAAGTGCACAATAAGGTAATCGACTGTAGTAAGTAGAAATTACGGTCCATTACGCGCCCGCATCTCAAACGTTGCAAGAATTTTTAAGTTCGCTTCGTGCGCTACTTGCTTCGCCACGGGCGATGTAGCGTGTTTAGACCAAGCGCAACTGCAGGTTGCAGGCAATTTCTCCGAGGTTATCGAGCGTACAAGAGATATTTGTAGCATTAACGTAAACAATACATCAATGATGCATCTATTTATTTATCTTTATTATCTCTATTCTTAATCTTTAATATATTGATACGTTACAAAATGTACCAACGTTGCGCTTTTGCATTTAATGGCAGATATTTTCCATTTGACGATTTATTACAAATAAAGAGAGAGAGAGAGAGAGAGTAGACATTTTTTAAATAAATAATATATCCAGAAGCTGAAAAATCAGTTTGATGCAAAATATGTTCCGGATTTGAAAATTTGCCTGGAATTTCAACAAGAATGAAGCACGTTTGAAGTTATTCCTCGTAATTAAGAAATATATTATTTTGTAATATTAAATTATTATATTAAAAATTTTAGCTGCCTTTTTCTGACACGTAAAATGCTGAAAACTGTTCTCCTCGGGATTGATGGAAGACAGTTGGAACTATGATTTAAAATTTTAAAATCCTTCGTTCTCTTTATGTTTTGGGAAAATTATTTGACTTAAAAATTGCTGACTTTTTCAACTCGTGGAATTACTGGCGTGTATTTAAATTTTTATTTTTCCGAAGCTTTTAATGCGTGAATCGCAAGCTTTGAAAGCTCCTTTTTTCGTATTGTGCAATCATCTATCTAAGTGCTGCGTTCTACAAAAATGCTCTCTCTCTCTCTCTCTCTCGATGGGATTTTTATAACAACTTAAAAATTTACGAGTATGCAAGGACTATGTAATCATCGCAGAAAGCAATCTTGCGTCGTTCTTTGATTTTAAAAGTCCGTATCGAGCCGTTCGAAAAACGGCGTCGTTAACGGTGCCGTTCTTGAAAGGAGCCGACTACAATGGTCCACGTAACGAAGTACTTTCTTTTCTAAACAACTCTTTTACAACGAATCAGATGGCGCGAGTCCTGCGCGGGCTGCTTTTATCGTCGCACTAACCTCGCGAGATAAAGACGCCATCCTTGAAGAGGCGTAAAAAAAAACGGACGTTTCGTGAGCTTAATGAGATGGCTCGAGGCTCGATGGTTCCCCTTTCATCGCGGTTAAAAATAAAATCGTAGGAATGGTGCGTTGACTTCTTTTTCTGCTCCGGTCCACAGAATCTAGGCAAGACCGTCTGTCATGACTGTTATATATTCACTTAAAGCGGATCCTTATCGAATATTTAGATTTCATTTCTCTTTGCAAAAATCCTTGCAACAATAAATCGGAATTGAATTGAAATTAAAAGTAAGATTTAAAAAATAATAGGCAAAAATTGAAAAGTAACGAAAAAATTTCGACAAGTAATAACATATTCGAAAGAATTAGGCAAACTATATTTTTTTGACGATTATTTTAAATCTTATTACATGTGTTTGATTACTTTTTTTATTTCTCTAAACATACGAAAAGTGAAAATGCATTAATGTGGTTATAATCACAACATGCTCCAATTGTTGTAGGAAGCAAACATGCCAGATATGATTGATTCTTCCGGTCAAACTTTGCAACGGTAGATCAATATTGCTTTTTCTACTATACATGCTATCTAGACACGTCTGTTTGCATCAATCAAAGAATCATTATTCACTGAACGTTGCAATAAATAATACATTTGTCAAAAAAGTAGACACATTCGTGATATTTGCACATATACTTATAATCGAGCATCCACGAATATAAAACAATATATTGTTGTTCATAAAATTTAAGATATAAAATAAATTTATATGCGCCGTAATTTAAAATCATCGAATCAATCACAAATCATACGGCCGAGTTAAAAAAACATTATTAATAGATTTAAAAAAATATAGAATTATTTCGGAATAATCACTGTTTTTAAAATGTGTATAGTTGCATATTTGAAATATAATTTGTGATGTAAAAATCTTGAGTCGATGAAAATGACACCATCCAGAAAATTGGAATTTGCGAGGGAGAGACATAAACGGTTCTACCATATTCTGATATCGCACACTGGAATGAAAATCTCATCGAATCTCGTCCGCAGGATCATGAACAGCGACCAGAGAAGCACTTTAGTTGAGGCAATTATGCAGAGCCCAGAGGCGCTTCTATTTGGTGCAGCTGTATATCTCAATATTATCCGCTTCGCGATTATTAATTTCGCGTACAATGCCGAAACGATTTCACGAACGCTTGTGACCCCAAGTACGAGCTCTCGAACTGTAGAAACCGGAACTTGGGCTTGTTGTCTTGCTCTTAATAGCGCCGCGGGGTAGTTTGCAGCCAACGGAGATTCGGTAACGGTCGACCCTTCGTACTAAGATCTGCGTATCGGCGAGATACGACGAAACGTGATATGCTATTCTCCGTTATATCGTGACGTTCAAATGTTAGATAACAAGTCCTTTCTTGGAAATCCATAAAATTAACGGAAATGTCCTGATTTTCTTGTCCACCGAAAATGATCGCTTTTCACAACGTCGATTAACTCTTTAAAAACTCTGTCTCTTCGCAAAATTAAAAAGTAGTATCGGAAGAAAGATCGATCGGTGTTTAAATGGAACATTTTCTTGAAAGCGTTTGTACTTTGGTAACATTGTAGCCTGTTGCGTCTACACGTACAATCACATTCGTATTTACAGAATGTATGTGAGAATCGATAATTTAATCGAGATACACGGAATTAAATCCACTATTCGTGTCGTCTTTAATCCCTCCAAAGACCGAACTTTCTACACGGCTTCTCATTAAAAGACAACGTCGTATTTCTAGCGAGATCTCTTCTGTAAGATATTTATTTGTAACTTACGCGCCCTTTTTCCTCCTCGTCCTCCTCCTCCTCCTCCCCTTTGCGCGTTGAAAGCCATATCTTGGAGAAAATTACTTGTCTCCCGCAGACTAAACGCCGTCGTTCAAGCGGCAAACTTTAACCGCATTATGAAATTCACTTAAAACTTTCAATAAGTTCCCCAATTGATACCTGAATGTCCGCGGAATTGATATAACGTTACCCCGTACCCCGGGGATAAATACCACCGATGGCCGTTATTGATCGGCAACATAAAGTCCACTGTAGATTATTATCTCGCCGGCGCGGCGCGCATCCATTTCTCCATTGTAGATTATAGATTCTCGGGACCGTGTTCAATTTTCTCGAACGGCCATCATAAATCTCGCTTGAAAATTGAAGGCTCCCTCCTTTCTCGTCCGACTGACTGGACCGAAAGGGGTATTTGCAGATTTTCGCATTCGATTTTTTGCCCCTCGTCAGCGGTTCTTGGACCTCTTTTTTTCGTTCGCTCCGTCACCGGTGTTCTCCGCGCGCAATTCCCGAATAATTACTTTGCATGCCAAATCTCCATCGCGACCACCCCTCTTCGATCCGCGTGACGGATAGCAGCGCGTAAATTAAAGCATCAACCGCACGCCGTCCCACGCATCTTCGCGCAACGCGATCTCGAAACGAAATACCGATATCGATAGCCTCACTTGCTCGCAAAAGTGCAATTCACGTCGTGGCATTTTTCGCTTTCCTTCACTGTGGAAAAAGCAGAGAGAAAGTTGTTTCGCGGAATCTACACGCTGCCACCGACAGAATTCAAGCACTCTTCTTTTCCGTAGGTTCCCGAAGAACCTCGAAGCACGAATAAGCTTCGAAACTGTCGATTCAGGACGGCTTATCGAGGCAATTAAACTTTCCTTGTTGCAATGCGATGGGAAAAGCTTCAGGTAAATACATACGTATATACGTATACGTATACGTATACACATATGCACCTACATACACGCATATTGATTGATCGAAGAAAGATGTATGCAAGTCACTTATTTCTGTAACACGATGTAACTTTTTTTTTGAAAAATATTCAAATAATGATTTATAATTTTATAATATAAAGAAATTTTAAATAATTAAACAAGAGAAAATAATAAGCTTCTAGCGAGTTTGGATTACAAAAAATGATAACGGGATTACAATGTTAATTTTAATTTAATTAATATTGATGTTAATTATCATAAATAATTAACTAAGATTAAAAAATAATATTGCATTCAATTTTATAATTGATATTAATACACAGTCTAATTAATATTATGCATATTTTGTTGGACCATTTATCGTCGATGTGAACAACGGACTTCTTATCATGCAGAATAGTAATAATAAATGATTCAGAGCGGTAGATAATGTCAGATTAGAGGAAATGCCCGGCGGCTCAGACTCGCGACTGAGTCGCGTTGATTACGAATCGATGATCGAATGCGCGTGTTGAATTAATTATAAGGCGGCCATGGTGATTATTGGCCGACCGGCCGCAGGTTCATATCGGATGCGGACGAAGCTGCATATGTCACACGTGCATCACGTCCACGTCCCCAGGTCCGGTCCCGGCCGGTTACATCCTCTCGACCGTCACCCTCCACTCGACGGAGGTCAAGTCGTGTTTGACAGCGACACGTTTCGAGGGTCATTACACGCCGGACGTGCGTGTTAAGCGTGCGCCGTGCCGCTCACGGCGAGACTCACTATCAAAATTCTGACGTACGGTCCGAATATCTGAATTCGTTAACCGCGCATATCACGCGACTGTGGTCAAGATTTCGTACGTCGTTTTTAGCCATCGGACACATATCCCGACCGTGTTATTTCGCTTTCTATATTTGGTGAAAGAACCATTAATTCTCTCTCAGGAATGCGCGAACATGTGTAACCCATTTCGTCAATTTTATACAAATAAATACATGAAATTCTAGCGGTATATATGATATATATGTATATTGCAGTATTTATATTATTTATAATATTACAATATAAATATGTCTGTTAATAATTTACTAAGGTATAAAATAATTTATGCTTTAAAGAGCACGTGCCATTAAAATTATAATACTTTATTATAGGTTTAAATATTACTGTATAATATTACAGTATAATCACATTGTAATCAATATTTTAGAAGTATTAATCTGCTAAATTATTTTATCATTATATAATTAAATATTAAAGAATAATTGAATTATATTGTAATATTGTTTTCGTAATACTGTAATTTAACATTGTAAATGTATATACAGTTATATTGTATCATTAACTCTCTTGTTTACTATAATAATAATATATAATATAATAATAACATTAACATTTGTGCTACAATAATAATATTAATGTGTGTAATAGAATTCTGTTTATTATTCAATGAAGCAATGAAGAAAATCCGAGATATTTATTAGAACTGTAAATTATATTGTGAATCTAATATTTCATGTTTTTCTCAAGTCTTTTGTCAGGCGCAAGCCATATGCCCTAGATGGGGATAATTATAGTTTGATCGCAAAATGCAAGCGACGCGCGCTAAACTCAATTTAGCCCAGCAGACACAAAGGCGCGACATAGCGAGAATTTATAGCTACGAGAAAGTTTCGCGAGGATTCGTGGCGCGCGTACACGAATTAACATTATAATAAGCTAACATAAATTCGTTTCGACAAAAGCAGACTGATAATTGAGAGCAGTGTTTAATCGACATTTCGTAGTGCGGCCATAGTAGGTCACACAGCACGCTAGAGTGCATTTGTTTATTCAACGAACGAGCTGTCGCGTTTTATGATACGTCCACGCTCTACATTCGTTTGGAAAATTGCCTATGCAATCAATAAATTTGACATGCGGCGATTACGGCAATGCTATGAACGATTTACGGAGAAATTATACGCAACGAATAATTAGAGTGCAATAAAACCTACATTGCGTACGTACTATATATATCAAACTTTTCACGAGCCATGTAAATATTTATAAAAATATTTTTTTATCAGTATATAGAAGCGTTTCACGTAACAGAAGATATTTTTTAACGTTTATTTGCAGTTATTATTTTGCATTAAATTAATATACATATGAATCAAAATTGCAAGCGGCGGCGGCGTGTATCGCGTAACTGTTACAAATGACATGAAAATGGACCGGCTATCGCAATCGGCCATAACGTATACGTTCAAAAATGTATATACGCGATACATAATCTTCGTGTGCTTTATATGTATATTTATATATTTCGGAATCATAGAATATATCTACCACACATGAGGCGAAAGTTATATCTTACAATTAATCGATAACACGAAAATACAATGATACTACTTAAATCACTTAATTTGCATATATGTAGCTCATGTCTAAATAAAAAATCATTTCTTAAAAATTATTTCACACATAAGTTTTGATTTTCAGTAGAATTATAAAAAACAGATCTAACAAATATGATGTTTATATTATTTAATTTTTGTTTTATATTACTTTATAATAAAGATTAATAATAATAATAATAATAATAATTACCTCTTTAACAATTATTTATAGATTAACATTAAATTGAGATACACGTAGCATTTCCATCATAGAATTTAGCAAACTCTTCTTTCTTCGCGTATATTGGCAAAAATTGACGTTTTCTGTCAATCAAAAAGTTATATAGTGAGGACAATTAGTATGCCCTCGCAAAGAATACGACATATCGATTAAGTAAGCCATTTTGCTAGCTGCACTTCATTTACCAGTAAGGTCGAAGTACATATACGACGTGGTAGTGACAATGGGTTCGCCTCAGTAAGATATTTTCCGTACGACTGCCTTCAGAAAAATGTGGTAAGTCAGGAGAGAATTATTCGAGCACATGAAAGAGCAAGTCACCAGGTTACGTTAAGAAGGAAGACGCGAAGGAAAAGATGAAAACAGACTGAACGTTACTCAAATGGAATGTCAATCCGTCGTTGAAACTGCACCGTCCGCGAACCAACAAAAGACATTCCTTCGACCATGTTTGAATGTATGATTCTTACTTTCTTTTTATCTCATTGTTATGTACATGTACAGCATTGCCGTCGACACCGTCCTCTTCTATTTGCCTATCTCATCTTTCGCGCTTCCATATTTGTCAATATTTTCTCGATCATTTCATGAATGACGAATAACTTTGCAATAGCCAAAACGAAAAATCTTACAGCGAATATATCGATAAACGAGACTTTCCGCAAGATTTCTATAAAAATCATTTAACGATAAAGAGCGCGTAAATAAATACATAATCAAATTTTTAAATTTAATGTACATCGTTGGCTGAATCCTTTCTGAGACTGTTTTGCCAAGATACATTCGAAATTTTATTATTTAAAATTGCGCACCGTCAGAATATTTAAGAAATATTTTTTGAAAGAATTTTCCTAAAAGCGTTCCCTAAAAGTTCTCACACTACTATTTAGTCAGATAGAGAGAGTTATTTTTTTTTCTTAGCTTCTGCTAAAACAAATATTACTGATGAACTTTGGACGGATTCAATAATTACGCATTGTTGTAAAAAATGCAATTTGTTCGCCGTCTATTGAATTATATTCTTTTATTCGCACAATTTTATGCAGTTTATTCGTATGCAAATATTTTATTGATTGCGCTTTCTCTTTACAATAGCGAGATTCCGAAGATTTCTATCATTTTTCTTTCTCACGCGTTTGTTTCTCGACATAAATTCATTGGATTTGTCCAAGCTAAATTTAAATGTCCAATGTTCATGAATATTGAAGTCACTCGTTATTTCACACATTCAACGTAAATCCAGGGAATTTTTAAATATGCATCAAAAGGATTCTTAAGGATTATGCAACGCATAAAATTTGTATCGAAGGAAAATTAATGAATAAACACTATATCACTAAAATATTAGACAAAATCTTATAAACTATTTCTACTTTTATTTCTTTTTAACGACACGATTATTTTCTGATTCACCTGTTAAGCTGCAAAAACTACGTGAAATATTTATAGACAGACATTACATTTACGTTGAATCATCCGTATATAAAACCTCGCACAGAACTCTTATTTAAGTAGGGGATGTTACACTCCTCTTCGCGCACTGCATTCACGCCACGAAAAAGGCATAAACCAGCCGCCTACTCCTCCTTTCCATAAATGTTTCTTATCCACACTTATCTTGGCGAATTATCACTTTGTCACCATCCTTGTTATTTGACGCATTCGATCACATCCGGATTTGTCGGGCAGACATATACGTGTTATTTAATCTAACCGATGATAAAAATGATTTCTCCATCATTTTCTTTCTCAATTATACGTAAGAAAGTAAACAATTTAGTTTGTCTCTTTTGCCAAAAGAAATGTCGTAAAACATTAAAACCACTCGCGGTAGTCGAGAAATTTTATTGGATGTCGTAAAACAAGGAGATTTTGTACCGCCCTATAAAGTCGTTTACGCTGGCGGCAAGCCTGGGGGATGAATAATAATTCGTGATTAGTAACGTTCGCGGAACAGAGAAACTGCAAATGGCAGTTGACGAGTTTGAAATTCTGGTGCGTTCTGACACGGATGAGAATTTTTAATATGACCTGGAATTGACGAGTAGTGCAACATTTGAATAATACGTCTGCAGCTTAGTAGGAAATTTCATATCTTTAATATGTACATACATGTGTCGAGAAAATAATTTACGCGTCTGTCATTTGTAATTCTCAATTGAGGCTTACCTTGTCAAAGATGTAACAACTTTTTTAAAATTATTACTACATAATATAAAATTGATATTTATTTATTTAAGAAGCGAGTAACAAGATAATTTAGTAATTTATAATATTATCGTTAAATTATACAAGAATTTCGATAGCTTTAAAAATAAATGCGATTATTTTATCAAATTTATTTAATTAGCCTTAATGGTACACGTTTTGTCTAATTGTAAGTATAAGAAAATTTTGAAAAATTTCAAAGTTTTTGTGAGATGGAAATTAATAAAATTACCACTCAATCACTAATACTCAATTATAATATTAGTTAATATACCGAAGCATATAATCGATATCAGGTACGCAGGAAAGTAATTTTATATTGTAGAAAATGAAGGAAAACTTGATTTTTAATCAATAAAAAAGCAGTGTGCTTTTAATTTGCATTATGAATATTAAGTATTTAAAGATGAGTGATTAAATTAAGTACCTATCGTTGTTAAAATTATCTCTCCTATCAGGTTCCCACTAAGTAAAGATTATCTGTTAAATGCCGATTTACGGACTAATGCACATATTAATCGATAAAAACAACCTAACCGCAAACGACCGTTCTATTTTTCCTCAAACCATCTTAAGATGGTTAACCGCAGGACGACCGACATCCCCTTAATCCCAATACACCCGTCGTCTCCCTCTTGGGAACGAAATCCGGACGCGTTGAAGCATACTTCGTTTATCGCCCGTGGAAACGAGATCTTCGCCTCCACGTCCCCCGGTTCTCCCGTTCATAACGGCGAGCGTAGCGAACGTTAATCTCCCCGCTAATGTCCGCAGCTCGTACGACGATGCCTGCGGAAGGATCTTAATCGCGATTGTTAACTGGAGCGATGCCGAATTTTCGCGTAGTCGCTCGACGACAAGGACGGTAACGACGACGACGAAGACGATGTCAAAAGGGGACGACGGATATTCTGGGAGGGTCTACAAGCCGCGCGCGCGTTTTCCCTTCCTTTCCGTCTTACAAAAACCTCCAACTGACTACTTCTGGTGGGAAGTTTCCGGAATAGCGCGTTGCATCCATCCCTTGCTCGCATTATCCCCTTTCTTCTCGTCGCCGCATGCCTTCCTCTTCATCGCCCTGGCCCAGCTAGAGCGCACATCAGCGAGATGAACGACGAGACGAAGTTGGCGGTAGTGGATGGCGACGAAGAGGAGGTACATTGGCGAACGATGCGGGCGGGGGGAGAGGGAAATGGGTTTGTTCCCCGAAAACTGTACGCGAGCTAAAATGTAGAGACTTGGAAGAAGTAATAGTAACGACTTTGCCAGTAGACCCGTCTCGGTTAACCTTTATATCGGTGACTTATATCGGTCCTATTTTCTATCCAGAATCTCGCGTAAATTTTGTCCCGAGACTAGCTTTATCTCTGTCCCTTCCTCGTCCCTGGAGCTTTTATTGTCCGCGAAACGGACGCGTATATAACTCGGTTAGGACGTCTTGGGCTAGAGATATTTGCGACTAAAGGCGACTGGCATTTGCATGAAAGTTGAATAGTCAACTGACTCGACTCGCTCCCGCTTCAGACTCGACGCTGACCATTCTAAACGGACAGCAACAACGAGTAACGATGGTAGGTAACATTGCGTCTAGTTTAATGCACTTTTGTCATCAAAGTTACATACGCTGCTCGGACAAACAATATGTTACGTTATACATGTTATATACAAGTGCAACATAGGACACATTCTATATGAACAACGCGAAAGCATCAAATCTATATTTGAATGAAACGCTTGTATATATTATTTATCTTTTAAAGTTTTTATTTTCTTTTGATTTTCATCTGATTTTTAATTTTTTCTTTATAAATTATTTAAATTGGAAACAATGTCTAGGAAATATATTGTATATATTTTTTATTATTAACAATATTTCTCGATTTTTCACGAAACAATTACTCAAAGATATTCCAATTTTGAGATAAATTTATTCATATCCAACATATGCGAATCAATCTGCGAAATGAGACAACTCAGTTGGAAACGACGACAGTTCGTCGTCATATTGTTGGATTGGCATCGAATCCTCGACGATCCGTCACGGTCAGACGCATCGACGTATCATTCTCTTCGCTTTCGTTCGTACTCGTATTGATTCATTTCCCGTGCATAGATGGTTGTAAAAAAAAAAAATTCACAGGCATCGACATAGCGGTACGAGGCCATTGTGTCACTAGATCGAGAGTTTTTCGAGCGTGTATCGTCGTTGTTTCTCTATTTCATACAAAGACAGGGATATTGTTGAGATAAAGATAAAGAGAAAAGATATATATATATATATATATATATTCTCTCTCTCTCTCTCTCTCTCTCTCTCTCTCTCTCTCTCTCTCTCTCTCTCTCTCTCTCTCTCTCTCTCTCTTTCCCGATAGGTTTTTCGCTGTTTGAATGGTAAATTGAATTCGGGATTCTGACTACTACCTCTGAAAAAACCCCGTGGTTTCTCATCTGGATTATTTCGATGCTATCCTTCTCTGTTAGAAGGGAAAGAAAAAGAGATCGAAAGGTTCTCTGTCACGGAAAAATAGGTTTTTCATCAAAAGAGGAAGGCAGAGAAGAAATGAAAAGGAATGAAAAGGAGTCATTTCGAGAAGTCGCCGACACGCTCGGTAGCGAAAGCTCTCGTCGACTAAGTGCACTTTATAGAATTCAAGTACACTATATCCAACCTTCTAACGGCGAAGTAACGTCGCCGTGGCCGGTTAATACGACTACGCACTTGATAAATATTTTTACTCCGACTGACCCTACGCGCCGAAGAGCGCAAAGATATACCGTGAGACCGAAGAGACCGTGGATCGTTGTGGTTCATGTCGAAAGCAAAGTAGAGCACCCAAGATGACAAGACCAAGACGACGACGACGATGGGGGAGGCAAGTGGACGGATGGCGGACAACGAGGGTGAGAGTAGGGGGTTTCTTGCGCGCGACACACGTTTTCCAATGGAGATCCCAGCTGTGTGATAAAGTTCATTTCGCTCGCCCGACCGGCTGGTGACGACAGTCTCTTCCTTCTTTCTACCCTGTAGGAGATAGCGCAGACATCCAATCTCGTAACGGCGCGGTACGAAGACGACAACGATTATCGCGGGTAGCCGTGTGAAAATTGAACCGCCGCTGATGATCCAGTGGACTTCGCAACGGGATTGCTTCGAAGGTTGTGTAACATAGATAATACATGGTTCGCCGAATCTCTCGTTTCATATTGGAAAATCAGAAAAAGATAAGGAATTGCATTACCAACAAAATTACGTCAACAAAATAGTTTATGCTAATTCGGACTGATATTAATCTTTTTTTTGTCAAAAAATCGAGAAAGAATTATATATTATTCGGTAAATGATAAATACATTATTTATTTAAAAAAATTATTTTTACTTTCACAAAATTGGGACAAAGTCTGTATTTCTAAATATTCTCTGCAAACGATGCGTGTGTCATCACCTCTGATTTTACGGTACGAATAATTGAAGATACAAATGCGGGGGGAATTATTTTCAATTCAATTCTCGCGCAGTCGGTTAAGCGATATTTCCCGATATTATTCCGACAGATCGCCGTGTACCGTGCCGGCTGCACCGAAATACGATGCGCATTCGTAAAAACGGCGCTGCACTTTCAAGTTTTACCACAGTCGAGTTTGGGACGAGCGTAGCCAATATCTCTCGGCGAGAGCGAGAGTTGCCTTGCCGCTGCTTCAACGCCTTCCGTCAGACGCGAGATAAGGGTGCAGAAATCCGACGAGGCGTGAAAATACCGCGCACGGCGAAATCGTAAATTCGCAAAGGTATTTTCAGGAGACGCGGGGAAGGGACGTACACCTGATCCGTCTATACGTTTTTCGCTTTTCGCAGCGCTCGACATCTTTCGCGCGCTCGCCAAGCAAAACTTAAACTGCCGGCGTTCCCAGGCTGCCTTCCTTCCTTTACCACGTACTCCCTCGTAAAGTAGCACGAAGGGCTTTCCCAAGCCCTCTTCGTTTCTGCAACAACGTCAAGACGCGTTGCCAAATTGAACGTCGTAAATACAGAAGCGATCGCTACGCCAGACGGCGCGCTTCGTGCGCGATATTTTCTCCATCCGGGCTTCGAATGTCATGTATCTTTTTTATCGATTGACGAATGTTCACGATCGCGGTTAATTTTTTTCACAGGAAAAACAAAGTAAAAACTTTTGTTTGCGACTCATTAACAGAGTGCTTGTCATTTTATAAGTCAAAAGTAGTCACTTACATAAAAAAAAAAAAAAAAGAATTTATGCAAAAAGCGAATAGATTTTTAAAATCGCTTTGAAATGTGTGCAAGACTGGTATTAAATATTTATTTTTTTTTTCTCAAAATATTTTCAAAAAAAGAATTTTATATTTTTAATGTACATACAGTGACTTTTAAATATTCATGCGCATCCAAGGTGCAAACCAAGTATTTATTGATGCCAACACTAACAAAAAAATAGCGTCAACCGCGAGACGTGCTTCGTGACGGTGACTGCTTCGTTTATGCTGATTGTCTCGCATACTTTTTAAAAGAATTTAAATACAGCATCCGAGAGATTTAAGGGCAGTCTGCGATCTTTATTCGCACAATCATTCATCCCGGAAGAAGAAACGTGAGATACTCGGGACCACGATGATTGTTTCTGGGACGATTTTATCCGCAGTCTCATTATTTTCCACTTCACAGCGGGTGACGAGCTCTTTCGGATAAGAATCACGAGACAACGAGAAGATATCTTGTAATCGCGAGCACGACAAATGCGTAAGCTTTGAACAATCGAATATTTCCGGTATTACATCCACTAAAAGAAGGTTGCAATTGTTGATTGGTTGATAAATAGAAAAGTTTAGATCGACAATCTTATTCGAAGAGAGAGAGAGAGAGAGAAAGAAATAAGAAAACAAAAGTATAGACAGATACGAGATACAGAATGAAATGTTGTTCTTTAGCCAAATTGTATATCGTGTATATTTTTTAGAAAAATTTATATGAAATAATTAAGTTTAATTTATATATAAACCGAATAATTTTTTATTATTTATCTGTCAGTTGCCAAGCTTAATCTTTTAACGTTCTATTGTTTGGAAGTCAAAAGCCAAGTCGTCGTTTCGACATTAAAGCAACTAACCATTTGTCTTACTTTGTATCACGGTATCTGCAGTTGAGAGGAGTGGCAATATTTTTGCGACGGCAATGGTAGGTTAGATGATATAATACAGCATAAATAAAATGGATCAAGAGAAAGAGAGACATATGTGTCACTATGTATTACGAACCTTTTAAAAGAATCGCAGCAAGCATAAGATTTTTGTAAGCACGTATGTGACATAAATCAGAGTTAAAACGAAAGAAAATGAGATTAAGACAAGAAACGAGAGGATATTACAAAAAGTAAAAAGGGATGGGAAAGGTAACTGTCGGCGGAAGAGTCGGCAGAGTGTAAAAATTACTCTTCTCCCCGCTCACGTTTCTCACTTATTTACGGTAGTAAAGCAAGCGCCCCTTCATAATTTTCATGGTAATTATTATTAAGTGCCCTAGCCTCTTACCCTTTTAAGTGATTGTAATTCATACGCGATCTCGCATTTAGCGCGAAATAAAGCCAAATTAGGATAAAATGCATATTAATCGCTACGTGTATAATAAAGGGGAACTTAAATCTTGTTTACAACACATTTTTTCAACGGGTCATTCAAACGTAATTCATCGTTTTCCTCAACTCTTTTCATTGGCGGCGTGATACTTTACGAATACTTACTACTGAGAACGATGATGGTAATAAAAAAAGTGAATTTTGCCCACAGCAGGGTTAGGTTACACTATATCGAATCAAATTGCCTTTGCTGGAATTCCCAATCGAATTCAGCGCGTCGTGAATCGACTATCGTAAATCCGCTTGTGTCATGTCGGGCTGCAACGTGCTCGAACAAACTGCGCGAGAATAGGCGGCGTTGCAGCTCTGCGTTTCCTCTCGCAAGCGATACCATAAAATCTTGACACGTACTCTCATAATTATTTCCTCATTACTTCACACACCAAGGGGTCTCTCCGCCCCGCGGGTAGTGTAAGTCAGTTAACATTGGCCAGTTAACTGGCAAAACGTATCCTTCGTACGTGGGCCACGTACCTGCTGCAACGTACGAGGGGCGCTTCCCCCTCCCCCTCCCCCTCTCTGTGGATCACCACTTATTTACCACCCCTATTCACCTCGCTCGCCTCCTTTCTTCTCTCCCCATCTACATCAATTCGTCGTCTTACTTTCGCTCGTTTAATTCCCTTGGCTCAGCTTGTGAGAGGACGACGAGAATGGAGCAGTCTCGAACACGGAACCCTCCTCCTCGGCAAAGTGCAACGCTTTATGAAGCATTTGCAGACGTGCTCAGCGTGCAAGCAACCGAGACTAACCACTAATTGTAGACGCCAAAAGAGTTATTATGAAGAAACCCCGACGAGGGTCAACTCCTCGACTTTGCGATATTCAGAGCGAGTAGTTGCACGCTAGCCTTTACCCTCTTTGTCGTAATTTTTCCGTCTGATAGGTTTTCGTAGGGTAGTTATGGAGGTGACTGACTATCTGTACAGATCTCTGCACTAATTATAAGTTGAAAATTAAAGCCTTTTTAGTCCTCTTTTACTGAATAAATTGCATGATAACGAAAAGTAGTTCTTAACATTTTAGCGAATATCTTAAGGTGATCTTTGAAAATGAACAGTTAATAAAGCGAAAAATCAAACAGAATATACACACACACACACACATATATATATATATATACATATATATAAAGCCTTATCAGAGTACAAGTAATTATATGAATTTATGTATAGAAGAATTATTAATATACATTTTACTTGTGATATTCAATATTTAATATATCTCTCATATACAAATATTTGTATTATATTTGTTTAGTATTATTAATGTACTTAATATTAACCCGTACAATTCGAGAAAATATTTTAATGCTTATCTTTTTTTACAAACTATAAGACAATAGTGTAGACCACTAATTTCGCTTTTCTGTAAATGGAACAAAAAGTTCTGTGCGGTATGAGCGTGTATACTACTGCGAAACTTTTATCATAAATCTTTTCGCTAGACAGAAAAAAACCGAAAAAAATAATCGTCAGCGCACTATTTCAGTGGATCAATCGTTTTCCTTTTTTTTAAAATTTTTTTTTTTTGAACAAATTTATAACAAAGATAGTGTAATATTTTTATGAAAAATTTACAAGAAATGATTTTAATAAGAGAAAATTAAAAATTTAATTGTAAATTGCAATCTCATAAATTTCCTCTTATCTCGCAATCATTTTTATAATATATTTTAGTTTTCTTTTTAACTTTTCACTTTTTCAATATTTCATCATCAGTATAATAATTTTTTCATTATCTAAAATTCTGAGGAAGACTAAAAATTACAGGAAAAGCAAGTCTTATTATCAATTTGTACTTATATTAGTTAAATATTTTAAAACCATCAGAGTTTAAAAATTTATTATTAAAATTAAGAACCCAAGTAAAAAAGGTATTCGAAATACAATCCATTATTAAGAACTTTATAAAAGTAGATCGCTCCATCGTATCTCCAGGATATCAGGACGTCGATACGTATAATCAAGATGACGTAAAAACACGAAATGCGTTGTCAATGGCCGAATTAATTGATCAAAGTAGTTGAGTAACTGCGCGTTGGTAAAAACCTGCAGTCACAGCGCGCCGCACAAATTGCTCCTTTTTCCTTCGTTTTACAGCCGTCCACTGTCATTCACCCCGGACCTTTTCCCCCGCTTCGCGCCCTGCATCCCGCTTGTCCTGTCAGGACGAGTCCGAAACGCTGGGCGTCGATTCTCGCAGCGAGGCTCGAACGATCGCGCCGCGGAACGGAAGCGCGTAACCGTGACAGAACAGAAACCACCGGAACCGCGTCAACCATCGGCCGTGCGGAGTGAAATTCGCGTTTACAAAGCGGCCGTTTGTCCTGGCTCCGCGAGCACGCATGAACGATCGAAGGCCGCGAACGAGGCCGGATAGACGAGTGTAACTCAGTTTCGCTCAGTTCGCACGCTATCCGGGCACGACGACTATCGAACCGAGGCCGATTCGAAGCGACGCGCATCCGTAACTTCGTAATACACAAACGGAATTGCAAAACGGCAGAGAAATCCGAGCGATCGTTTGTCCCACACAAAATGCCCCACGCAAAATGGGCGAATTCAATGAATATGTAGCTCGTAGACACCCTGCATCTTTATCGATATCAATATTACGCTCTCTCTCTTTAATTCTTTATCATATTTACAGAAATCTATATTAAGAGATATTTCATATACTTGTGTTATTCTTGTGTTTTCTTATTAATTATTCGTGTAATCATAGATATGATATATTTTTGTTACAAAAGATTTTATACTTATAATCTTGCTGTTTATATATAAAAAGCAAAATTATATTTTTTCTAGAAAGAGAAGACGTGCAATTTAACGTTTAGGTGTGTAATATTATAATGGGATTTATGTGTTACTAAAACTAATCGATATAATTTAATCGGAAACTAATTATCCAGAAAAGCCTCGTGATATCAATATATATAATACAATGTAAGCCATAAGCTAACGAGCATCGAGATACTCTTTAAAACTTTACCGTGTTAGTTTAACCTATTCAACTATTCAGTTATGGACGATCTGTTGAAACGCGGTCCGTATAATCGCGTAATATGATCAAATATTCTATCGAGATATCTCTCTCAGATGTGATATAATAACTATTTAAAGTCAGAGAATACATAAGAGAATCCCTATGTGGGCAAATCAATTGATATTTACTAATGGAATATAATGCCGTGTTTAATCTGTAGCAGACTGTATCGCCAAAACGCATTATTTGCGGACGTATCGCAATGTTGTCGACAGAAGCGAAAAGGGAGAGCAGCTTTGTATAATAATGCATCATTGCTTCCAGGCATTGCGCTTGATATGCAGCAGGTAATCATGTGATCTCGTCTTCCGATGAGGTTGACTATGCGAACGCGTATATATGCGTTTAACAATAAATTACGCGGTTTACGCGATATGAGAACACCACAAGCACACTCTGCTCGCACACGCGCGTATGTTATTTATATAGGACGCGAGTGTTAAAAATATTTTACATAAATGTCACGATATACATTTGTATTGTTTTAATTTATCACTTTAAAAGGTATACGCACCGTTGCATTTTGCAAAAAAATTGAACAATAATAAATTTAATAATAAATTTAAATGTCCGATAAAGAGTCATTGTTTCGAAAATTTCCAACGGACCTTGATACGAGCCGCCAATTTTTATTTTCCGTCGAAAATATTTCTAGGCATGTAATAGTGGCATTTTCTCCTCTTGAATTCTCTGTACCTTTGTTGCAAATGTCACACTTAACCGATTCGTGTCCTCTCCTGCAAGTACAATTTCATGAGGCCTTGGCGTTCCTTGGCGTTCATAATTCGCGAGGAAACTCGAATGTGTGCTTGCGTGGCCGGAAACTTAGCTCCGAGAACGGCGAGAGTACGACGGAGTCGTAGGCGCTCTGGGAAATTTCGAACAGCGGGTGTAGTCGGCCACGATAAGCCGCCCTTCGGGCGAGACGACCCGTTTAAGTAAAGGAACTTGGCAGACGAGGAGCTAGCGCCAGTTATCTACCACACGATCCGACGTAATATTACGCCGGCGCTTTCGGCTGCTTATTATTCGACATTACGCTATATACGTGAGGCGAAGAAGTAAAAAATACAGAAACAAGGGATGAAACGGGGGATAAGGAAGGGTAGCATCGCGTGGTTTCGCCCTTACTTCGTAGGACGAAGCGTGGAGTTATCTCGAGGTGAAGGATTAAAATAGGCTTTGAAATATGTAAGCTAAAAAGATAAAAGAAGCATATTGTCTTAAAGAGTAAAATTATTTCTTTTATCTCTTATATGTATTATTATCCAGATTTAAAGCGAATAAATGGATAAATTATAAGAATTTGTATATAAAAATTGAAAATTGAAACAATCGAGTATAGGGTAAACTCGGGTAAGATGGCCATAGTTTTTTAAAATGCAAAAAACACACTTTTATTTGTTGTTATTTTTTAATAGCGTTTGACATATTATCTTATCACTGAAGCTTAAATTACGTAATATTATCGAAATTAAAAGAAAAATATTTCATAGAAATTTTATATTATCAAAATAATACAACATAAGCATTGGCCATTTTACCCGGCTTTTAAGGAAAAGATGACCATAATATTTATAAAAAAAATAGTGAAAACGAAAATAAAAATTATAGGTCGTATAACAATTTACATATCTTTATAATATGTCTAACGTCGATTACGATAGCTCAACTATAATTTATTTCGACGTTATAACAGTTTTTAGTGGAAAAATGAAAAAGTTTGCAGGTAGTCAAAAGTAAAAATATATGATATAAGATTGACAATATCGTTATTTCGAATAATGTATGCACATAAACTACTGTAAATATCGATTATCGTTGATAATGACTAAAAAAACGCACTATGTAGCGATTATTGAAAAAATTACAGCCTATGGCCATCATACCCTAGTTTACCCTATCTGCAAGTAACAGTAATTCTTGAAATTTTATTCTCGACTCTGTTATTAAAGTTCGCACGAAATGTCTTTGTCGCAAAAGTAGGGAAAGAACGGCTCGAACTGCCACAGGACTTTTAAGATCCACTCGGTAATCTGGTCGAGGGACAAAAAGTATCTCGTACGATACGCGAGACAAGTAGCAACGTGATAAAGGATACGTGAGACGACGATAAAAGCGTGTGAAGTCGACGACAGGAAGAATGCGACGTATCATTAAAACTCGAGAGCAAAGTCGTGCTTATCGTTCTTTCGGACGACGCGCGGCAACAGTGATCGGCGTCGTTGGAAAGCTTGTTTAATTTTTCGACGACGAAGAAAACTCTAATCTATAAAATCTAATGCTTTTAATATCTTACGTCATCTCCCGTTAACTGCCTGTTTTTACAAACGACGCGACGCGACGCGACGCGACGTGCAGTTTGGTAAACGTATAAAACGAGAGACGCGTGAAAGCGTGACCTACTTGAAATGACAGCTTTGCGCATCATCCCCGCACGTTACGACATAGTATTTGATAGATGACCGGTACATTAGCAACAAATTTTTCACGGAGCTTTTGACCTGGTACGTTACCTATCATAATGTTACGAAACGAGACGAGATCCAGGCCGGGAATCCCGACGCTCGCGCGCGGCTCGTCGTTACAAGGGTAATAACCCGCGTCGTTTATTATCTCATTTGGTAAGCTTTTTACATTTCGACTGACGTGTCTGATTCCTTACCGAATAAAAGAAGCCTTTACACGGCATTAAAATGTAACGATGCTGTTACTTCCGGAGTAGCGTCGTTACCTTGCCTCTAGTGTTTCAAGCATTATACGTAATTGTCCGTTTCACCGCTGGTGGGAAATGAAAATGGACTTCTTTCGCGATGATGCTGTGCGGTTAGGTATATAAATGAATTATATTGGAAGGAAGAGAGAGAGAGAGAGAGAGAGAGAGGAGGTCGTATAAATCTTCGTCTAATGCCAGTTTTATTAAGACACACTCACGCAAGACTCTTTTAGATATAGCAGCTTTTTCTGCGTGTCTATTGTAATTAATTTACGAGAATCATTAAATCACATAAGATTAATGATAAATTAGGGTTAATTGTAAAGTCAATGAAATGAATTGTCGTAATGGACAGATTGAACACGTAAATCGGCACGTTCTTTCACCGTGCCGAGCAGAGCTTTCGGCGTGACGTTCCGTTCGACGACACACACAATGTTACATCAATATTCAACGGGGTAGCTTGCCTACGAGAGCCGAGCGGCAGGGATGAGATGGGTGAAATTTCATCGGTCTGATTTCAGAGCCAACGGCTGAAATACATTCATGAAGTAGCTTGCGAAAATATTGTGCGAGTTAATATTCGCTTTGTAGTACGGACGCACTACGATTTTGCATACTGACGGGCAACGCAAAACGGGGCTAAACAATCGCTGCTCTTTCCTCGCACGTTCGCAACGTTTACAATGGCTCGCAATTATCGACAACAAGTCTGGCGATACTGGAAGCTCGATAGTTATGTAGGACGGCCCGGCAATAGAATCTCCATATGTCAACTCGTTGTGTTGTCGGGATCATTCTCAGACCAAAAGTTCAAATAAAACGTGTGGATCCAATTTACAACAATGTTCGCACAACTACAGAGATTCGATATTGAATAAATAATTTGAAAATCGCGCGTACAATTGCAACTGTTAAAAAGTCACATGTCAATATACGTCTAAATAAATTTCTTACATCAGTCTTATATTTTTAAATGTCGTCCTATCAATTGTTCACTAATTTAACTACTTTGAACTTGCTTACGTAATCTTTTGCGTAATTGAATCCATTTTTATTTCAAATTTCCAAGTAGACGCAGTAATTTCAAAAATGTGTAATTGAATGATATAGACGTTCGTTATATCGTAGTGGTAAAACTTTGAATGATGGATCGCATTTAGCAAAAAAATTGAGAAAGATATCTTCTCATCGATTTTATATAAATTTTAACGCTAATATTGAACTTGATAGTACATCTCGGATAAAATTGTGTTACATGATTTTCTACTTTTCTCATTCTAACGTCAATGGCGAATACCCAAGTGATTATCCTACGCTTCTGTCCGGTCGATTCTTATTTCTTTCATTACTCCTGTTTTCCAAGGGAAATCGAACATTATATAGAGGTGAGGAAAATGGGGAAAAAGAGAGCGCGAGCGCTCTGTCTGGCCCGAACAATGCAGCACGCGTCGGTCGTTGGTGTGAAAATGCTCGTGAACGCGCGGAAAGGACGCGAACGAGCGAACGTGGAAAACGATCGGTCGAACGCTATCGCGTCCGTTTCTCCGTCGTTTTCCGACCGTCCTTTTTAATGCACTCTCTCTCTCGCTGCATCCACCGCCGGCGCCGTCCACGCACCCATTGCTTCCCATCGTTCCCCATCGCTCCCCATCGCTCCCCATCGCTCCTAGCGAGAATTGTCACACCGCGCGCTCTCGGATTTATAGATACGTTTAATATATGTTCTCGTTCATTGTGTTATTCATCGTCCAACGTAAATAACAACCGTGCGAGCCACCCGTGATATCCGGGTTAGACAAAGCCGGAGAGAGAAAATGTGTGCGAGTGAAGGGCAGGGAGAGAGAGAGAGATGCATCTCTCTTTCCCGTTCTCTCATTCGACCTTACTACCCTCAACCCTCAACCCTCCGACATTCCGCGATTCTGCGTTTCCATTCTTCCCATTCGCCGTACGTTCGCCGCACCGCGCCGGTGTGCAATCGTATTTTACCCGATGTCCGGTACTTCCGGCCGAATGAGCCCGTAGCCCGTAGCCCGTAGCCCGTAGCCCGCTCCCGGCGGGTCGGCATAAGTTTTTGCGTGTACGTGACGCGTACGTGACTGCGACGGGCACGGGCACGGGCACGGGCACGGGCACGGGCACGGGCACGAAGACGGGAAAAAGTCAGGGTCGCTTAATACTGCGAAAGATAAGCGTGAAATGCCGCTTGTGCAACCCCGGGGGCGACGGGATGTTTGCTTTTGTAACTTTCGAACGATTCTCTCTGCCTCGCGCAGAGCTAGTAATTTCCTTGATTGTGTCAAGCGCGATGTAATATTTTTATATGGTTTACGGCTTTACGGTGGTTCTCAATCGTGTCACGTTGAAGCACAAAAGAACATTTTGTAAAAAGATCAACAATTCTTGTTGCTTTAGACAAGCTATGAACAAACGGACAAAGGTATATAATAAACCAACGATAAAGATGTTATTCCATTTTCTTACGAAAAAGATTTATAAAGAGCTCTTTAACAGAGAAAAGAAATTTTGTACATTGTTTCTTTATCCTTTATTTTCATTACTTTTGTTAATAATATAAATACATACATCATACATATCTTGCTAATACGATCATTGACCATTTTATAGGAACATGGAATAATAATCATTCTCATTAGCTTTTATCGATACTTTGATGATTTCAGCTATACATTATATGCAGTTTCAGATTAACGCAGCAAATATTGTATTAGCATATTAATGGAATTGATGAATCCTCTAATATTTATGAAGATTTTATGTTTAGTGAAGATTTATATTTTCCAAATATTGTATATATGTGAAAGAGAGAGAGAGAGAGAGAGAGAGAGAGAGAGAGAGAGAGAGAGAGAGAGAGAGAGAGAGAGAGAGAGAGAGAAATGCACATGATTGATATTAATATCTCTAACACCGATTAAAGATGTTTAAACTTGTTGAAATTTAAATGCCTGCATTACGAATTTCCTTTTTGGCACTAAAGACGTTGGGAGTCGAAAGAGAGTACGGAAATTGGCTACCGACCTAATCTCAGCCAAGCTTTTCAGTCAACCCGCGTTTCACGGAAAATTCGTCCCGGGAACTCACCGACGTTCTTGTCTTTGATAGTTCGCGGCGCGCACATTTCCACCTCGGCAGGCTATGGCGAGAGCCCTACATACATATATACTATATATATATATATATATATATATATATATGTGTGTGTGTTCCGTACGCCAGAAAGTGTCTGCCTTGCAGTGCTTCCTAAAAGCTTCCACCTCATTCGTCCTGATGTGAGCAAACCCTTGTGTATCGAGAAGGGTGAGTCGGTAGCCAAAAATCTCGAGAAGAGAGCATCGGTCGCGTCGGATTTTTCTATCGGCTGCGGTTGAAGCGAAGGGAACACTTTGAAATGCTCCGAACATTTTTGGAATAATAACACCGTGACGCGTGTGGAATACAAAGTGCCTCGCAAACAAAGCCGTATTCTTGTAATAAAGATCGCGATAAGGAAAGAATTTCTCAAAGCCGGAAACAAATATTGTGTAATTCAAAGAAAATCAATATTCACACATAAATGTATAAAAAAAAAACCTAGGCAAAGAAAATTGTGTTTCCAGCTTTCGTTTTTTATCACATTATTAATTGAGTTATTTAATGTAGGCTACCCATAGATGGGTTAATTAACAGAACACTCTAACTTTAATTTTGCTTCTATTCTTCTAAGCAAATGACTCATTTTATTATCTGCCTCAAGCATTTTCTCAAAATATTTTTAATACTTTATTTTCTAATTAACACTTTTAATTCCGTTTATCCTTCTATTACTAAAACTAACAGAGATTAAGAGAGAATAAAGCGCGAGTATAATACTAATGGACTAAAGAAATTAAAAGTCTCGAAATTGAGAGGATCTACTGAGTGCAACATTATAATAACGTAGAAAGTTTCTATTAGATTCACTAGGATTAGAATCAGATCTAAAGCATTATTTTGAAAAATTTAAATCAACCATCTCCAAATCTTGCTAAAATGAAATTTCATAAACTTATATAACTATATTTGATAGAAATGTTTAAAAGCGAATCTCAAATACACCAATAATTACAATAATAGTTTGCATTTACATACATATGTCATATGAATTACTAACATCATGAGGCATCGTATGAATTATTAAAATTAATATTTGTAATACATATTAATAGCTTATACATATTAATCACTTTCACAATCTCAATAGAAGAATTTAATCAAAGTGCTTACTTATTTAATAAAACTGAGCAATAAGAGTGAGAAAGAGATGATAATTATTATACTCTCTAGTTAAAAACGTAAATGTACACAAATATTTAAAACTATAATAATTTATAAAATTCAAGTAAACTTTTATCGAGAAAACTTGTTTAAATTTAAAAAAAGAAATGATATTAATTAAATCTGAATTATTAATTAAAAATCTTAATTCAAAATACACATATAATATTTATTTATTTAAACGGGAAGAATTTTTCCCTTTGATAAAAATATAAAAATATACACAACAAGACATAAAGTATACATGTAATAATACTTATACATATAATGTTATCAATAGCTACTTTTCCATGCAATATGTATATATGTATATATGTATATAGTGGACAAGGAACGTTGTTGCTTTCCAAATCTTGAAACCGAACTTGTACCTCTTTTAAAAGGTTTTTCGTAATATCGTCCATTCCTGTTGGCCTACTTTGAACTACCCTCATGAACCGAGCCAAGCTGGCGTGTTGAGTGGAAAACTCAATCTGCGTTATCGAATTTCATGAGATATTACACATAAGTCGTTTCACGATTGCGCATTGATCGCCTCTATGAACTGGGGAAAAATAAATTATCATCCGAAAAAAAGTATAAAAGATTAGCAAAGCGATTTTTCACACTTTTTCCTAGTCTTATTTAATAAGTCATTATCTTTTTCCATTTCTTGACATTTTTCTAATTACGTTTTAATTGACTATTTTCTAATTTTAATACGTAATATAATGCGTAAGTTTTGGCAATAAATTATACCGCGATTATAACTTTGCGCTTACGACTTTATAAACTATAAATTTTCAATGTTAGAAATAGCATGCACCTACGATAATAATAAACTCTTGTTAGTGTATCGTAGATCATGATCCTAAAAGCATTCTATTCATGAGCTTCTTAAAAGTTCTCAAAATTGTTGTACAGCTGGTAAAGATTATATTGTTTATCTGTCGGATAACTTAAGTGTAATAAATTCGATACGCAGATGCTGCGCAACAGATTATATAGCAGTAAAATCTTACATGTAAATAAGCGAGAATATTTTTTATCCTAACAAAAAAAAAAAAAAAAAAAAAAAAAGAAAAAAGAAAAAACTATCAAACTTCCAAATATTTGAATTAAATAATAATCTCTTTGTAAAAGCAATTTTTGTTTTAATTTATCTTTGTATCCAGTTAAAAATTGAATAAACAAAAGTTTATTTATTTTATCAATAAAATTATTTTTTGCAAGATAAAACATTTATTTTAAAATGTTTTCATGTATACTTCCAACACTTTCTCTTTTTACGCTATAAAAATATTACAATAAAGTAAATTTTATATATATAATAATTATTAGAATAATAAATAATTATTAGAATGCCAGCAAATTTTTTTATCGTTGCAATTTGTCTAATAATAAAAAATAAGATTATTTAAAAAGTATATAATTAATAATATAATATTGCATTTTGTATAATATATGAAAAAAGAAAGAGAACAAAAGCATAAAGAAACGATTACAGTTTTAATTGTCATTTACCACTGGTTACTTGCGCGTTTATTCTCGCGTGCAAGGATAACACCTTTAATACTGAAATTTCAAGAGGTAGACAATTTGTCCACTCACGACTTGAAGCATTCGTACACAATATGACTAGAGGAATACAGCTGAGGAGATTATTTCCATGGAAATGTTGCTACAAAATACAGGAATTAAATGAAGACAATACAAGCTTCAGAAGCGCATAAAAATGTTGAAAGTTTTAGAATCTAAACTGACTGTTTAAAGTCCTTCATCTAATAATCTATATGTAAAAAGATTCAAAATTATAAAAAAGTAAAAAAAAAACGTTAAATAATATTGTTTTTAATTACATTATTTTTAAAAAATGAAGAATATATTTCACGATAATTTTCGCTAAAAATGCAATATATTGTACAATATTTGAGACGTAAAATATGAAATCGAATTAAACATTCTTGAGCATTAAAAAAGAAATACCTTTCTTAAGCGTTTCTAAAATTAAACGTTTGTGTATATTTTGTGAGAAATATCCAATTTCCGCATGAAATTCGTCATCGCGCCAAGATTTGCGCCATATGAGCGCAATCAAAGAACGCACGAGTTTCTTTCAAAAGAGGTCTTCCGCTGGTAATCGCAACGTTCCGTGATGCAAATAATCCTTTTACGTTCACGCGGTAGTCTATGCGCGCTCGAGCATGTCACCGTTGAAGAGGCGCATAAAGTAAGAAAGATGGGCCGAGACTCGCGCGAGGACGAGCCGAGAGAAGATCGCGAAATGTGTCTAAAGAGCGAGTCTGGTGGAGAAAAAAATGGCGCATATAAGGTGCAGCGGAAGCGGAGGGTGCAAACTGTCAGATACGAGGGAGAAGAATGAAACGCGGGAGAAAGCGAGCACGGATGGAAGGATAGAAGGATGGAGGAAGTAGAGAAGGGTTGCATAGAGAAAGGGGTGAAGAAGTAGAGAGAGAGAGAGAGAGAGAGAGAGAAGTCGGAGTATAGAGAGGTTTACCGCACACATTCACCAACTCTCTCTCTCTCTCTCTCTTGCAGTTATCCGAACGAGCGTCCTTGTCTGCTTTCTATCTCTCTTTCTTTCTCTCTCTCTCTCTCTCTCTCTCTCTCTCTCTCTCTCTCTCTCTCTCTCTCTCTTTCTAGTCAGGTTTGCTTCTCTCATCCCTTTCTTGCTCCTACTTCCATCCTTCTTTTTTCTCTCCGTCTCTCAGGTACTTTGGGCATTTGCGTTTCTTCGTCGCCCTTTGCCCGTCGATCGTTCTTTCTTCGTTTGTCGTTTCCCGTGCTCTCTCTCTCTCTCATTCTCGAACGCGATGCTTTCGCTCCTTCCTCGTCTGGTCCACCTTCTCTCTACCTGCATCCATCTCCGTTCTCTTGCATCGTCATCGTGCCTCTCTTTCTTTCTCTCTTCCTCAGCTTGCATCTCGCTCTCGCTCTCTCCATCCCCTGTACTCAGGGTCGGCTCTCTCCCACCCGTCGAACGCAGTACTACATCCCCCGTCGGTCCCGCGCCTCCCACACTTCCACCACTCCCATATCTCGACATGGTGTGAGCTCGCAGTCCGCCGGCGACTCTTGAATGAGAGCGACGGTTCACAGCTCCCGAGTGTGCAGCGGGTGTCACGTTTCCGTAGACGGAAATAAACGTACGCCGCGCGTGGCGTCGGTGTCACAGGGCGATCATCGTGCGTGCCTGCGTGCGTGCGTGTATATTGCGCGACGTGTGTACGATATCCGGTGATCGCTTGCATTCGCTCCGACTCGGCAGGATGCAGTGCGCTTCGTCGAAATAAATTTCTGTGTGAGTTCTTAAATGAGAATTATTCGCAGAGTGAGGAGGTGATCGGCAACGACGGGGTTTCTCGTTAGATCGAGCGCGCAAATGATAAAGCAACGGCGGAATTTTCGCGGCTGCTTTTCCGCTGACGCGAAATCAAAGTCGACGGATGAGAGGTAGAATAAAGAGTAAAAAGAGGGAGATATATATATATATATATATATATATATATATATATATATATATATATATATATCACTTTGTGTTAATAATTTGTTTAGACATTAATTTTTCCCGTCAAAGGAAATCCTTCGAATGTTTCACTGTATATTTATGTGTATTATTAATATATAATATATAATGATATTCGCGTATTTGTTTCCCAAGAATTTCTTGAAAAAGCAATCCTGATACAATTGTAAATTCTTTATACGTAAGCGAAGCATCGCATCCCCTTTTTACTATGCATCATTAAAGTTTATACGCGCAAGAAAGCTAAATTTCTTTTACCGTAAGTTTTAATGGAATTGGATATTGCATCGGGTTGCGCGAAGAAAGGCAAAGTTCACCACAAATGGAGATACAATAGAGTAAGATGTGACTAGATTTCACTGAGTAGAGATTACATGGAGCGGCAAGTTAGCTTCGAGAATATAAAGCGTCACGTACATTAAAGAGGGCAGATGCAAAATTTGTAACAAACTATATTAATGATTTGTATCAGTTGGATGCTAACGTGTAATCTTAAATTACATATCTGCACAAAAGGTGTCGTTAAGTATATAATTAATATAATTAACTCCAACAACGAGTTTGATAGCAAAGTGAGGTAGAAGCAATGTAAAATATACATGATTCAAATAAATGCAGTTAAAAGATACATAAACGCGTTATAAAAATGTTACTATGAAAATGGCCCGATAAAATTGCGCGTGGCATGAAAAATTCAGTTTCACGAGTGAACCGTAACAATTTACGATTCGCATAATTTTTGTGCACGTCGTATTACGATCGATAATTTCGCGTCGATCGCTTTACTTTAACACGCCGGGATTTCATGGGTATTATGCGTTTACGCAATCGTTAGTAGCCGGATTGCGTACAGCTTGTGTATGTACATATATACGATATGTCAGCGTGCGTATGTCGCGCGTTAATCGGCCCGATAACGTGAAAAATTAAAGCGCGGGTTCTCGGGTTCTGTCAGGCGATAAAGACATCCTGTATCGTTGACTCCAATTATAGGGCGACTCGCGTGTGAATCGACAAGATAAACTTACAACAGTTCCTACTACGTCTGACTGGAGGAAGTTCTGAAATTAGAATGTCGTAAAAAAACTTTAATCAGTCCCGACGTTTATAAAATCCGGGACGCGTGAGACACGCGCTCGAGACTAAAACAGTATTTAAATATTTTGCCGGCCCCATTCCCATTATAACGGCGATTTTATCGGTGCGATACCTACACAGTAGCATATAAATATGCATACGCATTGTTTGCATAGTACATCGCAACGCACGGCGAACGATCTTCCTGTATCGTTATAGAAAAAAAAAAAATGCAGAGACAAAAAGAGAACTTATATATGACGACAGAACGCAAAATACCAAGCTGCATTTTAAAACGAAGCATCGAAATGCATATCTGATCCGACTAGAAATATTTGCTTTTGCAGTATTAAACTTGCAGTATTAAACATATTCAGACCGATATTTACCTGATGTTTTGCTATTTTCACGTGCACGAAAACTGTTTTTAACATATAACAGAGACACATATCCGGATGCATAAAATATTCACGACAGATTTTTCATTTTAAGGGAAAGATTTTACCTTTTTTTATATATTATACATATTTTTGCTACTAAATTGTTTAATGAATATGTTTTTTTACATTTTTATACAATTACGTTTACAATCAAACTTTATCGCTGCAAAATGTGAGATTATTTTAATATTGAATGTGTGTTACGCGCATTATATATTATGTTAATTTATATATTATTACATTTGCCGTTGTTATATCCATCGATTTATTAAAAATAACGACTGAATATTTTCTAAAAGTGCATGTTAAAATGGAGTAGAATGTATATGTCGGTGTACGTGTCGGTAGGTGTATGTGTGTATGCCTGATCTCTCTGCTTCAGTTGTCATTGTACAAGTATCAATATTTTGACACGTTTCACCCTCATTACAGTGAAGTCCCTGGTCGTTAAATTTACGTACCTATATCATAAACATTTATGCACATTGTTTGCATTATAAACGTACTGACGTTTATCTTTCTCGTGGAAAGCATGGCACGTTACGACGACGGAAGTTGAACTTGAACCTAGGTTATTCGGTGATTAAGGACATTGCTGTTACAGTAACCTTAATCCTCTTAAACAAGGTATTGAGACTAAAGTGAAAGGTATCGCTTTTTACCAATATTTTTCGTACAAATATCGCGTGTGAAATAATATACGTATAGTAAATAAAACGTTATTACGGTAAATCAAATATCATAGTAAATAAAACATTGGCTGGGAAATTTCAATCTACAAACAATTTTTCTTTCGTTTACATAATGATACATTTAATCGAAATGATGTGTATCGATATGCTAATTAAGATGTTATGATCACATTCGTCAAGTCTAAATAAAAATACCTGATAATTGAATTCTGTTGATAATTAGACAGTGCATGATATTAAATTAAGGCAAATACAATGTATATTCTATTATGTATCTTACGATGAGATACTGATATTTCTCAACGAGAGCTTTTACGTTATTAAACTTATAAGAGAGTTCGGATTTTACAGTATATCTTGTGAAAAGTTTAACAATTTTTAATTCAATTTTGCATGCAGCTACATTTTAAATTTACCGAAAAAATATACGTTTTATATATCCGTTTAAATTGTGAATTTTTATTAATATGTAAATTTTTCTGCATTTACATTTCTTCTTATTTAAACGAATATAACACTAGATTATTCCAAATACAATAAATTCTGAATATTTGAAATCTCAGATTCCGGTTTAAATAATTTGTTAATATTAATATAATCACAGCTGATATACGTAGTGTTGATGTACAATCGAATATATTTTTAATATATTTAATTTTTAAGCAGAAATGAATTTCTCTGAAAAACGAGTTAACATTTTTTTGCAACATTCCACGTCACTCATTACATGTAGTAAATGCATATAATTTTGTGTTGTTTTTTAATAATTATCACGGTCCCTATCACGTTCAAACATAAATGGCACGCTTTCTTACGTCTACATATATCTATACATATCTTGATGGACCAGTAGTTTACCGATACTGCTCGCTACAAGCTTTCCAAAGTTCAGTTTCACCAACTTTATACCGAATCAGACATCGCATCTGCATCTGATAGTTGCGTCTAACAAATTAAAATCTTGATATCGCTACGCTATCCGCAAACCGTTATCTCTCGCTTGCTTCTAAATCGATCTGTCTATCGGCTTTATGAAACGACGATGCGATGGTGCGTTTCGAAAGCGAAAAATTAGTAACGGCCGTTAAACCACGCGCGATGTTCATAAATCGACGCGGTTTATCGTAAGGCTATACTATATAAGCGAACACTTTGTTCGCTTCGTGCTATCTATGTATAGCTCGTAACGGCGCCTTAATGAAGTCGTAAAAGAGCGACCAAGTATGCAGGCGGTCCCTCTCGAGTGCAGTTTTATAGTTTCGATCGGATCGTCGATCGCCGGAAGTGCATTATTTTGCCTCGCGTTAATGTCGAGTATATCTGAGTACCTATACATTTTATCGGGTATCACTCGCATTATGAATATAATGGCGCGAAATTATAACTATATACATTACACACACACACACACACACACACACATAGAACATATCGATACTTATCGATGGTTGAATTGATTCATTTTTTTTCGCATGCCCATTTTTTCACGATACTTTTTCTCGATTTTCGCAAAGCGAAGCGCGTGTTATAGTCTGAGATGGAACCAGATAAAAACATAAAACGGTGAAATAAAGCATTATTTGCCAAGTGAAGAATCTCTATCGAAATATTTTGTTCAAAATTCAATGAAAACATCGTTAAAGTGTGTACACAATACATAGTTTACTGAATCTTGATATTATTTCAACGATTTCTTTCTTCAAAAGTGTATTTGTATTTTTCTCTTAAACATTGCGCGCTGATATAAAGTGCAACGTATGCATTTTATTAAGCGATATGCCAATTAATATAACAATTTCATTTACGAATACAAAATACATCTGTAAATCGACAAAAACTTCAAATTAAAGCGGATATAACTCACGGCGCACCAGCTCTACAATTTTATGGATTCGTGAATAGACCCGATATCCTCGCACTGAGCAATCATGTACCATGTACCATATAGCTCTGTTTATACAGCCATACCATTCAACCATGAATCATGCAAAGAGATGCCCTGACGAATTTTCCCTTCTCCCTATCAATATATACATATGAATTTGATATATTAATATAATCCGCCACAATGCAAATTCATGCTATGATCGCGAATATTCAAGCGGTAGAGTATCTCTTAGCTTTCAGTGTTATCGCTTTGATGGTTTTAATGGTAATCGCAATTGAATTCGAACGAACATTTTAATAAGAAACCTATATTGCGCGCGTAAAAATAGATTATTGTATTTTATTCAACGTCAACGAGAAGGAATTAAAATTAATAAAAATGATATGTTTCTATGACCTGTGAGAAATAATTTCAAAACTATTATTTACAAACTATTTTTAGCTGTCAATATTACTTCAATATTTTATAAAATATTTCATTAAATTTATCTCACACTTGAAATATTTCAGAGATTTATTTATTTTGATCGTTAACTATACATATATTAAACTTTTGTCTCAGAAGCTTACTTTATACAATTTAATATACGCATTCTCGCGTTATACACAAACTTTATCATATCGTTATGCGCTTTTACGCAAGTCTACGTATTACCTTTTAATAATATTGATCAATAAGGATCTTTGAAATCGAAGAATGCATTTCTACACAGTAGTTGTCTCAGAAAGGTTGTATAAACAAAGAATGGAAAGAATATGCAGGCATTGATAAAAATAACTGTTCAAAGCTCTTCGACCCGGACTTTGGTACGCGCGTATGTGTGCGCGTGTGTATGTGTGTGTGTGTGAGTGCGTGCGTGCGATTTGCACAATCGAAGAGGGTCCGCTGACGAGGTTCTCGTTTCCCCGCGCTTTGTCGACCGCGTACGTAGCATGCACCGCGTATAATTCGCGTCCGATGTAAATGCGCGCAGTTTGCCGCAGACAATCGCGTAACGAAGTAGCCAACACGGTATACGAACCGGCTCTGTGGCCGCGCCGTATGATAACGCCCGACTGTTTCCGACGTGGCGTAGCTTCCGCAGACTACTGAGAATCCGTGACCGAAAAGTCCGGCTTGAGCATCGCACGAACTTCAATTAGCGACCAGCGGCAATTAACAGAGTACACGAGGCTCTCTCGCTTACCGCGCCGAAAATTCTCTCGTGCAACGTGGGAGATGCGGTTGTAAGGCGCCCACGCAAATTAATGCTTTGCTCTTTTTCTCCTTTTTTTTCATGCCTATATTTTCTTCTCTCTCTCTCTCTCTCTCTCTCTCTCTCTCTCTCTCTCTCTCTCTCTCTCTCTCTCTTGCATTCTCTATTCCTTTCGAAAGCTCTTCGTTTTCGCGCTGGATCGTGAGCTTTTTCGTTGCCATTTCGATGAGTACAATCCTAACGTATAAAGAGAAGGAAAAAGCAAAAGCTGTTCTCTTGTACAGTTAATATTGAATGGCAGGCAAGAGCAAATGCGTGTTCTTGCTACAGAAAGTTTAGCTTTTTACTAAAAAGAAATTTAGTCAGTTTGAAATAAAGATCTAAATACTATTATATTAATGTACAAGATCTCGTAAATGTTAACATTACATTATTATAAATAAATCAATTTTCTGCGATATTATTGTCGTAATTTTTTTTTCTTATTTTTACTTGTAAAGTTGTTGAAAATTATCTTAATCGTAATTTTCGAAACTTTTATCGGTAAGAAAAAAACATATTTTACACGTGCATGACAATTGATTGAAATTGCAAAGATGCTTGTTTTCAAAACAAAACTGCAATTATATAGTAATTAATAAGATATGTACAATGTTGGTTTAGCGATTCATAAATCAATCATTTGCAGAAACTATTTCAAATTAATGAGTTTGTATTCTCTTTGTTATTCTTTACTATAAATTATTACTCATTCGGTCTCTGCTAACGATAAATAAGAGCACAAACGTGTCATGTAGCACATTGATATTGAACATTAATTTTATTCATATCGCGATTAATGATTACGCAAAAATAGGATTGATCGACTATCTTGATACTTTGAATAAGACTGCGAGCGGTTAACAGAGGTGCCAAGAAGACACTTGAGGACGCTTATCACACAAACTCTCCAAACACAACAACAGATGTATCTGTAGTAAGTACCTGTCATAGTGGGCGTCACAACGACTGACATGTACAATGACAATCTCGTGCGACAACACACCGATATCCCTTAATCCTCGCTGACGGAAATGCACACATTCAAGGCGACGCCGTAAACCGAAAGCGTAAATCGAGGACCGGCCGGAGAGTGTTCTTGTGTTTTCGAGTGTCGTCGAGACGGACTTATCTCGAGCTTGTTAAAAATCGCACGTGTGTCCGTTTCGGAATTGCTGAGAGGTGTCCTACAAGAGAGTGTGTATCCTACGCGACGACGCGATAATTCGACGTGATCGTGCCGACCGAATGGAGTAATTGTCGACGGAGGAAACAGAAGAGTGATGGCACGTCGAGGTACGATTTATCTCGACGTGCATGTGCACGTGTGACTTAGAAGTGCCCAAGTGCGAGGGAAGATCAGAAATCGTGTTGGCGTGGATCATTGTGACGTAGCTTGACTTGGCTTGGCTTGGGCTCGGCGAATCAACTTTAACGTTGCCATTCGTATGCACAGGCAAGTTATTAATTTTTTAACAACGGCTCTCTTTATTTTTTATTTATATAAAGAATTTGCATTTCTATTTCTTGCATGACTTCTCAATCAAATTTGTTAGACATATAAGTAATTTTTGAATTTGTGCTGAATTCAAAAGGAGAAGCAATCACGAAGATAAACAAAAGATATACAACCAAATTTGAACATGAATAATACTATGAGAAAACTGGAAATGTAATTTTTCCTATCTAGATGTATAATAGATAAACGGGTAAAATTTGCAACGCAGAAGATTATGCGTAATTCATGCTATAGTAATCCACTTATAAAACTATTCAGCTACGTCATGCGTAAGTTTGAACTTTAAGTCGGTTCTCAAGTTGATGTACGTAAAGTTATGACATTTTTGATATAAGATCTGCGAAACTTTATAGTACCTATATAATACATAATGTATTATAATACATATATATACAATATATATATATATATATATATATATATATATATATATATATATATATATATATATATTGAATACGTAAAATTATATTAAAATTGATATAGAAATGTAAAAGGCAAAATTGAAAAAAATTGAGAAAATTCTTTTATATGTAGGTATATAACGATAGCTTGTAACATTAATTCATTTTCCATAATTACAATCTCGCAACATTTCATCCTGTAGTAAAAGGAATACGAAGGTATACAAGAAATTTTTAATTAAAATGTTTGTGTTCCTCTGAAGAGGAGTGTTTACATATAATTTTTATCCAACTTTTTATCAACTTCCATGTGGAGCTTATAAGTAAAAATCAGCTCAGTGTAGAATGTGTCATAACTTTAATAATCTGTCCTACAGCGGTTTTTGACGTAAACTACTTAAAACTTTTGGATCTTACAAGCAAAAATTTAAGAAATTTTTATAAATATTCTTATAGTCTTCAAGCATGATTATTAATCCTTTTTCTACTTTAAGTGAAATATCTAATAAAATATTAACATGTGAGTATACATGAAATATTATTAAAATGTTTCAGATACGCAATGTATCATAAAGCAATTTGCATTTCCTCTTATCAATCATGATTTCTGTACATAATTATAAAAACACTTGTTCTTAAATCATAAGTTTGTCTGTATCTTTGCAATGATAGATCTACCAATTTTCATTTTAACGCAACAATTTAAGATTACTTTTCACACACTAAAACTCTTCTATGCTTCGATATATCCCATATTTTTATACTGCGTAATATATAAACCAATAAAATATTTTTATTTTTTGATCCGACAATTAATATCATCAATAATTTTAATCGTAGTACATTCACGTTCGAGTATTGCGCGAGCCGAATCGATTTTTTAATTCGACTTCGCAGAGACACCTGTGCTTTTGTCTCTCTCTAGTCAATTTCACCGCTATTTTCTCTCTCTCTCTCTCTCTCTCTCTTTCTAGAAAATATTTTCGCAACCTTATAATCGTTAATATGTCGCCGCGTATAAGATATTGCGCGTTATATGTGGTAAAGTACATCTTTGTCGCATACGTGTTTCATGCATTAAAACTGTTCCACCGTCAAATAAATGTAAGTCAACAAAATAAATGTATGTCAACAAAAAATGGCCATGCACTGCATCGGTGACGCGAAAAATGTAATGCAATATTGTATAATCACAAATATTTTCTTATAAAAATATGCTTTAATTATATTGTGCACCACCTGTTTTCTTAACATGGCATTACTGTCATTTAAAAATAATATTTCTTGTAAATATCAGACATGAGAGAAATCATAATATTATATAAATATAAAACAACAACAGCCATTTATACTTTAGTCATAATTCTCATAACAGCGAAACTACGTTATGCGATGCAATTTTACTGTAATTAAAATCTAGCAGAGGATTTTTACGATATATACGTAAACACGATATTATCCCCCATGTAATCCATGACTTTAATTAATGCGACAACTCAGAGCGTAATTACTTTGGAATAATATTTTTAGTATATTCATATATGAATACAATCTCAGCATGTTGCATATATAACGTTTTAATATCAAAAATTTGCGCACTAGTTGCTTTTCTTTATCAAAAATGAGTTTTTGCAAAAAAAAAAATATATATATATATATATATATATATATATTTCCGAATAAATAAAACGGGTAATAAAAATGAAAAAAAAGACAAAAAAAAACAAATACAAAACAATTTATATTCATCAATGTTATTTTCTTAAAATTTTTACAGAAATATGTTTCAACCGCTTAGCTTTAAGCAGTTTGAATTAATTAAAAGTGCAAGCAAAGTTGCACTGATTGTGAGTTGATTTAAATATTTACAGTAATCTCGGTATTTAAATTTTAACAATTGAAAATTTAAGATCCTGTATTAAATAGTTTCTGAAAATTCGTACCACTATGCTCCTATACGTCTCTTTTGCACTACATAATTAATTTCAAAGTGCCGCTCCAGACAACAAGTGCAATATTACAGTTTCGGAATGTACAGAATGTCTGCTTTGCGGTATCCGCGCGGTCTAACCGACACGAGAGCTGCGATCTGACGAGCAAATCCCAGCCACAAATTCGACTTGCACTTTCACAAGGGCGGATCCGCTACTTGGACCGTAATATTTGTGGCCACCATAGAATGCATCCAGACAACCCTTTAAAGTGCCACTCTCTCTATCTCTATCTTTCTTTGGCGAATGTCGACGCACGACGAATGACGAGAACCCTTACGAGATCGACTCTCGTCCGATTTGTATTTCCCTTCAGCAATTCTCGCGAACAGTTCGCCGCCAAAGAATGTCATTAAAGCAATACCGGAAGCTCACTCCTGAATACCGCAACTCAGATTGTTACGAAATTGCGTGGAAGTGATTTCCTCGAAACTCCACGCGGAAGATAATGAGAACGACTCTGTTCATTTGTTAAGCGGAATAACCGACGAGATTATTAGAATTCTGCGCAACGCAATCGTGGTAAAGCGACAGTGTCTCTGTAAAATGTATTGTGCTTACAATTAGTCTCAAATTCTAGAGTAATACATTTGTAAAATGGTGATGTTGTATCATATTTAATATTAATATTTAATATTTTAATGTTATCCGACAATCTGGCCATTCACATCTGTTAACACATGTGGGATTTATATCTCATATTATAAAGTGAATATTATACATTAATTATAAATATATATATATATATATATATATATATATATATATATATATAAAACTCTCTCTTTTTTGCCATAAGGAAGACATAATCTCTCATAAAAGAATTGATTTATAATGAAAGAGTCTGAGAAATAATTCAGGCGAATACTTCCAATAAATCGAGTCAAAACAACGACGGCTGCTGGTCTGCTGTTGACACCTGCAAAGCAAATTAATTCGCGACAGCTGACTCGGTTGTCAGTTCGATTAAATGGAGCTGGGTGGAGCTGAGTGATCGTGTAACAAATTAGATCTGACTGTGCCGACTAGTTTATAGACTGCGTGCTTGAGACTATGAGATGTGATATTGCACATGAGAGATATAAACTATAAACTATTATTATCGCAATATTAATAATCAATATTGCAAATCACATTATGAGCGTTGTAGATACATATATGTGCATACATGCATATTAAGTACGCTTTTAATTTGAAATATGTATTTCTACAATGGTCGAGTTGCGATCAAAGTTTTACTTTATTCTCTCTTTATTTCTCTAACGTAGAGAATTTGTAGACAAGTTTTCAATAACGTGGAACGAAATTAAAAAAAGAAAAGCTTAATGTCAGTTCTACTATTACTCACACTATGTATATTTTTATAGTTAAACGTCTGTACCAAAATAATTAGCATTTTTACTGCAGAAGATTAATTACGTGTAAGCAGAAAACAATACTGTTACAATACTGTTTTAAGCAAAAAGATAATCCATGTCATTAATCAATGATGTCAACATATTAAACAAACATTATTTGTTTATACTCGCGACATTTATTCTCTTTTATAATTTTATCAACCTAATTATGTGAAATTATTACACACATATTACACATTATATTTTCCGAACAATCGATATCTTCTTAAAAGTCAAAGCCTTTGTCAATAATAAAATGTGACAATTATGATTAGTATGTCAATAAAAAAATTAATATCTGTTATTTATTTATGAAAGAGAAGAGAACTTTTACATCATTTATATCTATGTGACACTTTACATTTCGCATTTATCGTGCACATATTACATTACCTCATTTTGCCGATATAATTTTGTTATTTAAATAATCGTTAAAGCTATTTTCCACAATTATCATACTATTTAAATCAATTTTATACTTCTGTTTAATGTTATTAAATCTTGCGATAAAATATATATATCATTAACTCATTATAAGTTTTTGATACAGTTAATGGCAAAGGACGAATGAGCATAAATATGTTTATCGACATTTCATTTAATCTCGATTACTTGGTAATTCTGTCAAATATCCTTTCGACAATACAAAGATATCTATTTCAACAAGATTCAATAACATATATTTTCCATATTATTGTAATTTTAAAAACAATATGAGATTGTGTTTTATACTAATTATAGATAAATCGTAAATTACTCTCTATAAAATCCATAATTAATATTATGCATGAATCAAATTACATGGGAGGAATAGTTTGAGAAAAACATAAACACAAAATACTTTATTGATGATATGGGTTGATATGGGTGAAAGAAAAACTTTTTCTTTTTATATATTTCGTAGTTAATTCTAGATTTAACGGAACTTAACGATTTCGTAAACTTTAACGATTTCGCGTCCATCATCGTCAGCCAAAGTATTTACTTTTCACACTAGCGAGCTTACACAGAATAAAGGAAGGAAGGAAGTACCGAAGGAAGGAAGAAAGCTAGGGAGAACGTCACGAGAGAAAAGGGCGATCCATCAAAATCAAAAGAGCGCCGCCGCAAGCGCCAAAGGTCGTTTACTTTCTCTCCTCCTCGCAGGTACTTCGTTATTTTTCGAGACGCCTCTTATCCTTTTTTCTCTCTTTGTCCTCTCCGTTTATGTCATTATTCCCATAGCTATATGTGACGTTGGCAAAGTGGCTAGATAAATGATATAACAAATAACTATGGATAAACAGAATAGTCTTTATCTTTTATCTGAATATTGTAGAACTTACGAAGAGAGAGAGAGAGAGAGAGAGAAATGCTTGAATATGCATTCTGAGAATTGTAGAAATTTATAAAAATGGATTAGAGAATTGTTTAAAGATTAGATTAATATATATTGTAAGCGACATTGGTCAACTTTTACTAAAACCTCGATATATCTAGATGTGTCGAGCTGTTTACTTCACATTACAAAGATTTCTTGAAACTGAAAACACTTCCATCGTTACATACCGAGGATATAAAGGGGACCTTTTTAAGAACTAGACGGAACTAATTAGATAAAACATCAACATGGCAAGTTCAATACACGATATTGCGCCGGAAACTGTTTCACGCGCTCGACTATCTCAAGATCGTATCGCGATGTCGTGCTTGATATACATAGACGTCGCGAATTTTCACCAACCGAATGCCTGAATAATTGGAAATTCAATAACCCGACGTACGGTATAACTTGAGGTGACTGCTGTAAGCAGCATGCTAAGTAACACTATCGTCGCGCCGGCAACCTGATGATGATTTAGTAGCGCGGAAGGAAATACGTACGAGCAGACTGCGGGGCGGGGCTGCGCGCGCGAGCGCGGGCGCGGGCGCGTGAATCTATTTAAGCGCGACACTAAGAGAATCACGAAGTGAAGGGTGAAGAGAGAAGAGAATAATGGATGGTATACCCGTAATGTCACGTGCAGCATGCCGAAACCACGCCGTCCGCACTCTCGGCTGTGTTAATCAAATGGCGTGCGTGGTAATCTGCGGAAAAGGCGAGGCCACGCACGGCAGAGGCCAGGAACGTCGGAATAAGAGATGGAGCAGGCATAAGGCATCCTCTCACGTTGGCCAAGGATACCTATAGGTATATGGAAACACGCTAGAAATCACGCGCGAGCGATGCAATTGTCGCATACCTGCCGCTACGGTTTGGATCGGTGCCGTGTAATTTAGCAGCCACTCTGTCGTTAATCGACGACCGATATATTCCGGCCGGAGATCGATTTTCAACGCGCGAATTATCGCTGTTGTGAACCACGCCCGGACGGGAAATCGTGTTGATGAATTCGTATTAAAATTTAACTTCAATTAGATTTGCAATAATTATGAGAGTAACTACATATGGAGTGTTCGTATATACGTGCGTGTAGATGTAGAGCATCATTCATTTGCGCGATGGAAAAATGGAGAGGAAATTATACATCTCAATTTTCTATGCATATAGCAATCTGCAATGCATAATCTCGCGGTAGAATTTTTCTCCTTTCTTTGTCTCACATACATTTGTCTTTTTCCATATTATTTTTCTCCAGCAATCTAACATGTATACACAAAATATTGTTAAATTATTCGGCACGAATATCTCTACATACATAAAGAATATGTACATATTTGGATTAGGTACTCGCATGTATCATAAATGCATCAAAATGTTTGCTTTTTAAAATATATATATTTTTTATCATCAAAATTTTTCTAAAGATTGCAAGATAAATGTTTATACGTCAAAAATTTTAGAAGAATGTTTATACATTTATTTAATATATATATATATATATATATATATATATATATATATATATATATATATACTTGAGTATTAAAAATATAATATTTATGTATTTTGTTGCTCTAAAAAGAAAAAATTTCAGAAATATTCTTCATTATCGGTGATCTCTAGTACAATATAATTATACGTTTTTTTTTTCCTATTGATCCCGATTAATCGCACCGAACGCAATGTTTCAAGTGTCCACAAGCTCCAGTGAATATATCGAGAGATTGCCGTGTGTTTTGTAGGCTATCAGGATGGTCGATTGGCTCGAAGAAGCTTTGGAAAACTGCCAGCGAGTTCCCAAAGTTGTAAGGTTTAGCTGACCTCGGTTCCTCTATTCTACAGAGATGGATTTTTTTTTTTCTCTTCGAACCTTTGTGTCCTCGAGAAGTAGCTTCATGATTGTATCCGCGCACCAATGTGACAGATGGTCGTTTGTGTATACGCACACATATGTATACCCTCAGTGTACGATTGAGGCTGCATTTTACGACCCAGCATCTCGCCAGAGTGCGTGCAATGGCATCGTCAGCGTTACCTTGGACAATGATAGAATCGCTCTGTTAAAATTGGCTCTTAATATCGAATCACGTGTTTGTCTTGTAAACTATATTTTACAATTCATAATCTCGATAAAAGCCTGAGCGCAACGAAACATCAACAACTTAATTTTCGTGTTCTAAAGTTTGTTTTTAGTAATTTACAATCCTTTGGCACTTATTTCAAATGATAAATGTGATTCGATAATAAAATCCTTTATACATGTCATTAACTTAATCTATCTTCTCTCATATTCTCTCATAAACATTTCTCCAAGATAAGTCATTCGTTAAGTTGTCGACGATTGAGTCGATCAAAGCGACTTGACAATTACGAAATCTTTGAAGAGGTGGCCGAATGGAAATGTAACAGTTGCGCTTGAGATCGTAAGTCTTTTGCTGCTTTTCAGGAAATTACATTCCATTCATAACAGCTTCTACAACACTTATCGTAAGCGGCATTTAAATAAATTTACACTGTCTGTATTTCCATGAACTGAGAAACGACAGTCCGCCTCAGTGGTTCTGAAGAGAGTATCTGCGAGGATGCTTCAGATAACTTTTAATTGGGATGAACATAAATTTCCCCGCGCTAGAAATGCTCGTGAGCTTTATTATTGAGGCTGAAACGCTTATGATACTTATCATCTGAAATGATACAAACTGCTTCCGCGAATAATTTATTATATCATAGAACGCTATCATTTCTTATTGTAAAACGCAGACACGCGGATATGTTAGATAACTTTCTTTCGCAATTTATAAGAGTCGTGTTTGAATATTGGTGTTTGAATGACAGTACAAAAACGCCACATTGACACATTCGCCATGATACTTGTTCTCTTCCTATGAATGTTATATGATGCGCTAAATACGCATCGCGTTACGGGTCAACGAGTTTAGCCTCGAATTTTCTACGCCCCGTTTGCTCGAATGGCTTGTGCGATTATTTGCATAATACAATGGACATTTCGGTATTGACACTGCGTAGTTTCTATTATAGCGCGGGCAATATTTGAAGTTGTATAGCGTGAGCGCCTGAGTTTCGTTCGATTTATTCGATTTGCCTATTCCATTTTCATACACAGACAGAGTCTAGTTTTTAGAAATGTCAAACATTTTTCGATGTCAAGAAAGGTTCTTCGGTTCTTTTTTCACAACCAACGGTTGTTGCACAGTTATGTATATAAAATATAGCGAATGAAACAAAGATTTATACGAGTTAACATGTCGAGAAGGATCTAAACAGAACGTCACTGTTTTGATGTAAAACGACAAATTAATTACAAGCTCGAAACGAAACGGTCGAAAACTAGAAATTAATTTGTTCAACAATACGATGCAACCAAAATTTATAATGTATATCGCAACGGTATATTAGAAATTGCATTTTACATTATGCTGTGATGTTTTGGCAATGTTTAATTAAAATTTTATAAATTATACTGCATTATCATTCAATATTGTTAATATATTCATAAATTTTTGCTCATTAACGGCTGCCTATATAAAATATAATAAAATCTGTAAAAAGATTCAATATACATATATATTATTATATCAACAAATTTATTAGAATCTCAAAATACGTTTTTCAAATCAATAGTAACAATGATATAATAAAGACAATAATAATATTAATAATAGCACATGTAATTTTTGTATTTGGATGAGGAGGAGAGAGAAGGAGAAAATAAAGTAATGTGACATTTTTTATTAAGTTATTTATTATACGTAATACTGCTGCTCAATTCATGTTAATAGTCAAGTCTTATTTTCGCAACAATTTTGACACAATATGAGGATGCGCACCCCATAACCTTCAATTACAGATACAATTTTTTCATCCGCTTGATCCCATCATTCTGATTGCTCGTATGCGATGGACATTTCCTCTTCAACTCGTACGTATGTCGATGTTAACTCGCACTATCTTTCAAACTTGTCAATTTCCGGATGAATGTTGAAGTAACATGTTACCCTATCGCTCGCAAGAAAGTATGCAACGATCGACATTCAGCCTTAATGAAGCCTCGTTATAAAACTACTACAAGCGCGCTTTATCGATGAAAGTTGGCACAATTACGGACGTATCGTTACGCCCCACAATGTACTATATAATACTCTTTACATGCCTAAACTAATTCTAAACTGTAATAAAAGTACGTGACTTATATTAGGTGGAATGAACGCTATAAACCATTAACGGTAATGATATTGTTCTTGTAGCAGTAATAGCAGTAATGTTAACGATAACGAGCCGGAGCGCGGTACTTCGTATTCATTATCTTAACTTATTAAAGCAAATAATGAGAATGGTGATTGTTCAACAGGTTAGATAAAATGACAAGGTAAAACACTGTACAATTATAAGCAGTTTCTATACACAAAAGTACGAAATATAAGCTTGATGAATGTGGAGAAATGTATCAATGAAATTGGATACTACTATTGGCATCTCTAATCGATCCGAATAAATGATAAACATAATAGATAACAATTTAATAATTTGAGATTTAATTCCATCACACGAATGCGTCGCGGAGTTAATGAACTAATGGACGCGAGGTTAATGAATATGTAATATACAATGTCGCGACTGAGATTAGAGCATACGTGATAACAATGCGTTAATGAGAACAGCTCTCTCTCTCTCTCTCTCTCCTTTTCTCTTTGATGTCACTCTGCTTTATACTAATCTAAATTAATCTTCTTTATCTAAATATAAAGGAAGGCTGTTATTTTTTATTTATTTATGTATTTAGCATTACGCAAAAATATAAAGCAAACAAGCTAAAGAAACTAATTGTAAGTATTAAAATTGAATACACAGTTAATCGTAGAATATCTATCTTGAATAAATATATAAAACGTAACATTAAGCAAATGAAAGAAAAAAGAATTATTATTTTAAGAAGAGATAGAACGCTCAAAAAAATATTTTGCTAATGTAGAGAGATTTCTAGATGTCTCAATTAAAATTTATCGCTACTTTTTCTATCTGTTGTGGAATATTGTTTGTCACGTATATAGAATTTATAGCAGCAATGTTCTAGCGATACCTCTAGAAAATTTAGATCCCATTGCCAAATATAATTGTCCTTGACAAAATAGGTCTTAAAGATAGGCATCGCAGACAAAATTTTCTGTCTAAATTGCACTAATAGCACAGATGTAAATTCTGTCTCTGTCATTTAAATTGATTAAGTTGCAAAATATATGCAGTATCACAGTATTTGCTAGTAATTTATTTGAAAATTTTTATTAAAGTTGCAAGATCATTTTTTTGAGTAAACTATACGTTTTATAAAATCATATCATGCGCTTAAGATTCAGTTTAAATTTTCCTTCTATGTACCATATGCTAATACAAAGATGCGTTTGCTGTAGGCAACAATGAGATAATATATGACGCGGGGAGAGTTGAAAAATTTTTAAATTACATAAAACTAGAAACACACTGTATCGCATCTATGTAGGATGTACGCAGAAAGATGCGGGCGAGTTGCTACGGAAATAAAGACGGAGTAAAGGTTTCGCGTTCTTTGTGCCAGCAATATTATCCATGCAGATGTGGGCTCTGTTATGAAGACACGAAGAAAACACAAAAAAATAAAGGAAATATGAGGAAATCCAATTCGTCGTCGCGCTGCTACTTGTATTAAAACGAAAATCAAATAGCTACGAGATAGAATGAAAGACTAATAGAATGACGCGGGATGCGCTATGATATCTCGGAGAATGTCGTTCAAATGTGGACTCGTTTCGCGACAATTATGTTACTCTTGTAATTGAGACGCGATTTGTGGCGTGTATTTATTCAGACGTTTGTGCGATTCACAACGCGGATGCTGAAATTAGAAACTTGACGTAACTAATTGCTTTTCAAAGAAACAACAGTACTAATATTCGCATCTCTATATCGCAAAAAAAGGATGTTGCTTCTTTAGATTTTTTTTTTTTTTAGATATTTAGATTTTAGATATTTGTACGTACATTTTCGCGTGTTAATATAAATTTATTGAAATATCCAATGCTATCGTTAAATGTTGAAATTATCAACATTTCAGATCGAAACAGCCGCAAATAGACCCTTGGTTGTACCGGCATCGTGTTTATATGGAATTTACATTAATGTGCACACATGGGGTAGTGTGAACGTAGCACATTATTACATTATACTTCGTTACGTTGTATCATCTCTACATCTCTTCTATGTGTCACTATATTACTTAAATAATACGCGCGAAATTTATGCAATACATAGAGAGAGAGAGAGAGAGAGAGAGAGAGAGAGAGAGAAAGATAAATGAGATGTAATTAATTTAATTCCCATTCTCATATTTCACATACGGTTTATGTATTGTGCACCGAATCGAGACTCCAAGTCGAACCTACGACGGCGTCATTGCATGTGTAAGCTCGCCATTGAATCGGCTCGAGAGATTGGCGTAACCTCGACGGCGTGTAATGCTCGATTTATCGTTTCGAGAACTGACGGCGAGGCAAAGTAGGCTAAAGGAAGCAATGGCCCGAGACGAAATCTAACCGCTCCTAGGCGCGCCTTCCGCGTAGAAATACCTACTGTCGCGTCGTAATGAACATGCTTACAAGTAATTACCATGATTGCTCCGGGTTGATTCTCACCCTCGCCTACTATCACTCCCCGCCTCCACCCCCCGGCCTCTGTTTCTCGCGACCACTATCGTTGCGATGGTGGCGGCCACCACCGCGACCATCATCCCGCCCTCATGTGCCACCCCTCACTCTTACAATTATCGCTCTAATTACAGCGTTTTGTCCGCCGACGTTACTCTTGCCGGCTGACGCAGTTAACAGCAGTTAACTGAAATGCAACGACGGGGATGCACGCGATCTCTGCCGCGCGACCGAGCTTTTAATTTACGACAAACGACAATAAATACACTCGAAAATGTCTTGCGAACGCGTCCGCGTTCGTTCGTTGTACGATTCTCGTTCAATGGCACGTTCATTTAGTATCATTTAGTGTAAAGATGAACTGACAATGAATTTAACGACTATTCCATTTACTGCTTCTAACAGCTGGCATACTAGTTATTAGATTTCTCGTAAGGCCCTTGATGCGAAAAACCTAATATTTTTCGCTGTAAATACTTAAATAGTAATTAAAAAGATTTGTGATATACTTTGAAGCTTATTAGAAATATTGCATAATTACAAAGTATTTATATTTATATTTCCCACAAGGGCGTTATAACAGATCCACTGGCTCAAGATGTAATTATGTTTCATCCTAGAAGATGGAGGAGGAATTGAAGATTATTTCGAATTCACAAGCGAGATACACCTTATACATAAAGCGCGTTCCATAGATTGGCACGTATGCATATGTACACATGCGTCGATCTACACGTACGTTGCAATGTTAGTTTTTAATTACACGTTAAGCGTTTATATAACCGACGTTATTAGCATCTCGCGGCTATTCTCGCCGGTCTCGCGTTCGTTGAAAAAAGACTGTTTACTAGAATATCAGTACTTTTCTCTCATATTTACATCGCTTGCTCGTGGTTTCCACATATTTTTCTCTTTCTTTTCCTTTCGATTCTCTCTTAAAATTCTACCGCGCTCTCGAGTTTCGCGGAATTTCATCCCGGAGGGATTAGTAACAATAACAATGTATTACCTGTGACTCTAAGAAAAAAGTCTAGAGATATTTCGAATATAACTTACGTAAGAGAACAAAACCTGCGCGGAAAATGTCACATGTTCCTTGTTGGGCTACTCGAATTTTTACGTATATATATAATTTGTACGAGAGACGAGTTCGATATTTTAATTTAAACAAACAAAATGTTTGAAGCGTGTATTACGTATTGGGTGGTCTCTGCGGATCGATTCTTTTATTCGCATTGCAAAAAAAAAATCTGCAGCATGCATGACAGAACATAATGGTCGTACTCGTTCGAAACACAAAAAGCCACTCTGAACTTTGGCCGGAAAAAGGTGTTATTCATCGTTATCTCTTCTTTATTTTTATTTTCACGCCCACTATGATTTTTTGCCATAATAATACAAACCTTTATTTTATATTTAATATCGTATAATATTCGTATAATAGCACATTAATATTGAAATGCGACACTAATAGCGATCGTTATTCTTCGTCGTAAAATGTATTATGTTATACAAAAGCGTGTTATAAAAAACATGTAAACTAACAAAGTATTAGATTCACTGTTGAATCAAAAGAGACTTGTAACTTTATGAGAAAAGTTCACGGTGTCATATTAAAAATTGTGCAACAAGTTAACTAGCATAAATCTTAAGTTCAACACACAAAGATACATTTATCAGCAGTAGGTTGTAAAATAGTACGTCTAGATTTTTGCGTACTTCCTCTCGTAAGATTCCCCGCAGAATTTTTCCTAAAACGCTTATTCTTTGTTCAGCATATAAATAACGTGTTATAAAAAAAATGTTAAACATATAGGACGTTTATAAATAATTTAGCTTTAATTTGTATTATACCGAAGAATTTATTTATCAAAAGAGAATAAATAATTTTTAAAATTTATAAAATCGCATTAAAGATATAGATTCTGTATTGTATAAATTTCACGATATTTGATAGAAATTAATAACGTCGATTTTTTTTACTAATAAATATTGTATTCGAGTTTTTATTTAGTCTTGGTGTTTCACAGAAGAAGCTTAAACGTTAAGCTAGTTCTGAATTTAAAGAGCAGGTCGTGGCCGTTCGCGGATAAAACCTGTGCTTAAACCTGATTAAGTCCTGACGGAAATGCCGAGCCGTAAGCGGATATAGTATCGCGAAAAAAAGTAGTAAGCCAACTTCGTTAAAAATGTACTGGCGAATGAAACGGCAACGAGAACGGGCTTAGCAAGGGCGATTTGAGACTAACTAGATTTAAAGCGTAATGTAACGCATTAGTTTAGAGAAACCTACATGTTTCTAGATCTTTATATGGGAATGTATTTCCATGTTAACGACTTTTCGAAATCAAAATATATTCCTAGATTAGAAATCTGTATTGTACGTTTTGTAGTATTTCAGATGATGTGTGTGCGATACAAGTTGAAGAAAGGACGTACATAAATACGAAAACAATGTTTCGAGAAAAAAAATTACAGCTTTATCTCACGAAATATTTACAGCTAATCACTAATAATTATAAAGAAAGTATTTGCCAAAATTGAAGCATTTTATTAAATTGAAAAAATTTATTGATAACAGGCTCGAAATATACATCGAGAAACAATTGTATCTCTTATTTTTCGTTCATGATATCAGTGATCGATTTGCGACCCAATGTCTCATAGTTGTTGCGCATTCAATCGGAATTACGTCGCGATGATCCAAAAAAAAACGAGTTCGACGAGCGTGAAAAAAATGGCGTAAAACGCAATCTACGTATTAAATCTAACTTTATCTTGAATCAGATCCGTGGAATAATACCGATACGTCCGCACGCAATCCAACGTTAGCGTGTCAGTCTTCTATATAAATATTGAGATAAATTTCCAATTCCATTGTAATCGCGCGTGCAACGGAATGTGCATTCAAAACTAAAGTGTTTTCATGGGTTTTGTTGTTTGTGTCGCTCGGCCGCGAGAATCGCAATATTCTTCATGCGAGTGCATTGCCCGTTTGAGGATTAAATTTCGAACACGCGCACATTGGCATGTATAATGATCGAGTGTGCAACAAGTTTTCCGTGTCCGTGATCGCTCGAACGTTTTCATCGGTTCTGGCTACAATCCCATCGCGAAGGTGACATAAGCTGAAAGCATCAGGTTTCGCGATCGGAATCATGTAACTATATCTCGGAGTACCTATTACGATCGCACACATTCTTGAAAAGCGTAAATATATAAATATTTAATGCCTGCACATTTTTAGCTATTTTAATTTTAATTAAGAATGTATCGTAGTTAAATTTAGAATTTTAATTGAAATCCTATTTCTTATATCACTGATACATTTATTCCTTGATATCTTTTTCACGCAGAAAATAATAAGACACTTTTTCTTTAATAAATTTGCGTTCGCGAGCTGAGTGAAAATATAGATAGGAATGATCTCATTTCCAATTTTTTAAAATAAAATTATCAAGTAACTTCCTTCGATAATATATAGCTATAGTCATCAAGTTGCTCCAAGCGCTTCATAGATGTAGATTGGCACGATATCGATGGTATCGTGGAAAACGCGTTGCCGATCGTACGCCACTATAGCGCGATACATCTGGGTTTAGGTTCGGGTTCGGTTATAAATCCCGACTTAAACGATGGTTACCGCCATTTATAAAGCGGTAGCTCGGTCGCCTCGAAGTGCCTGCTCCGTCGATTAATGGAATTCCTCGGCGACGTGCCGGGCGTTCGTGCGAATAAATTCACGAAGGGTCGTCGGAAGAGGAGAACTTTGGGAAAACCACCCGCACGCAATCTACACGCTATTCTAATACATGCACGCTCGCGCCCATACTCACACACACACACACACACACACACATCTACATACATATCCGATCGTTAATGGGACTTGATGCGGAAATTGATTCGGTGGGCAAGGACGGATCCGGGTAGCCGCGAGTCTCATGCGGCGGATCTTGGTGGATCGCGCGATAGGTTTGGGGATGGAGAAAACACGAAAACCCAAACCCATCGGCCTTAAAATTACGAGAGCCCAATGAGACATCGGCGCGGAAGCGACAGGGCGCATCAGCCAATTTAATACTCTGGCGAACAGCCTACACGCTTACACGCGCTTCTCAAAGCGTGCCTACCGATGTCGTTACCTACCCCGCGCGCGAATCCAGCAAATAAGATTGTCGAATTTGCCGAATTGATTGCCGCCGCGACGTCGTGGCTCGTGCAAATTGATTTTTACGACCCCGCCGCGCCGGTCCTTAATGTCCCGGAGCGCGATTCGCCGGAGGATCTACAGACGCCGAGGTAATTTGGGTGAAAGAATACGTCGTCGACATGGGAAATTGCACGATTTACGACTATACTGCGAGGACTCGAGATCGGAAGAACATGCAAATTCTGTTATTATTTTGTAACTTTATATATAATACTTAGTAATTTATATAATTAAAGCGATTAAATATGTTTATGACAATTGGTTCTAATAAAATAAATGTAGGAATAATCGTTTAATTGAAAGAGAAATAATTTGTTCCTGTATTGATATTATATTAAAAAAAAAAAAGTAGATATAGAGAAAGGAAGAGAGAGAGAGAGAGAGAGAGAGAGAGAGAGAGAGAGAGAGAGAGAGAGAGAATATAAAATTTATATATTCCATATATTACACTTTAATATAAAAAATGTAATTTAAAAATATATTTCACCATAAATTTATTACAATTTAAAATTCGTTATTAATCTCGTTATTTTTGATACTTAATCTTTCATCACGATTTTATCTGGTTGACGAGCTGCAGTTGGAAATCACGACGCATAAATGATTTTGCATCTCTTCCTTTTATTGACCGTAATGTCTGATATAAACCACATGTGTACGCACAAGTTAAGTAATATTCTCTCTCTTATATAGAATATCTCATGCCACTTTAGAGTGCTGGCATGCACATACACGTGTCATATCGTGTTGTTTCTTGTGTAAAGTGTTCATAAGTGCTCGTAAAGTGCGCAGGTCGTATCGCGAGGGAAGAGGCAGTACATATAACGCCAAATTTCTTGTTTATTTTCCGAGTGGCTGCCTTGCAACCGCCAAAGAAAGCCTTGGAATGTCTTGGGTTATTAAGGCCGCCTGCTACGCCGATAAAGACAATTAACCGAACGAATTAATGAAATGCCCTTTAATAATTATCCTTGTTTTCTTACGTCCCGACTAATGGACTCTTGTGAAAAACATAATACGTGACTCGAGTGACTTGTGCCATGGGTTTAAGCATGTTACGAACTTTGCTCTCTTTCTTTAGTCTCAAGAGAAGAGACATTGCAACACACAATGCGCATCATCTAATCTAATTCATAGTAAATATATCGTAAACAAAAAATGTTGAATATTCTCTCCCTCTTATCTGAAATATATTTGTTAATTACTATTTTATTTGCGTGAATATATTACATAATGTTACTACCTTTTACGTTGATTGCCATTCACCCGCGATTGAGGATAGAAAGAGGTACACTGATTTAATGGAGATACGCAAACTCCATTTCGTTTCTCATGCAAAGTTTATGCGTTAACTAAAATGTAAATGAGCCTTCCGAGGCTTCATAGCACAGTCAAGAGAATATCTAGGAGGACTTGTGCGAGTTTCTATGCATTATAGATTCGTAAAGAATATCTTCTCAAAGCGGTAATCAAATTAATGGAAAGAACACGCATACGGGAGGAATATTTTTTAAAATACATAGCTAATCAAATAATATTGAATAATGATGTTATAATATAAGGCTTTATCGCAGTGATATTATAATTGTATAACTGTCGATTGAATTGGCGTATATGATAAGTAAAACCGAGCGATTTGCATACAATCTTAATTCCATGTCACGCGCTCATAGCAGATACATGTATATCGCTGTATAAGAGACTTCCGCTTAAGCGAGAAGTTATCCTGTAAGATCCAAAGCACGAAGAAAATTCCACGTACGCCGTCTCCAACAATACCCGGTAATCGGAAACAGACATCGCTTACGCATTATGCAAATAATACGTTCGCATCGTCCTCGCATACGTTAGTCGTCACATACATGAATACGTTGCATGAATAGCCATAAGAGCGGCAAACCGTTACCCGGGGTGAGTCTAACGTTACGTCTTTCGTAACGGTCCGCACCTTGCGCACCCGACACGTAAGAGCATTACCGTTCGCCATCGGTAGACAAAACAAAGGGAACACAACGAAGGAAACACACAGTGCCGTGCTAACGCCGGCTGCTAACCGTTTCTATAAATACCTCGACTTTTTGCAAGTGGAGGGTTAAAAATATGCGACGCTTCCTCCATCGGCCCTTACTTTCCCCCTTCCTCTCGTCCCGTCGTCTCCCGCGCATTTATGGGAAACCACGAATAGCCCCCAAGTTCCCTGAAGTTCCTCTTCTATGAATATCTCCTCGGGCGAGACGGCACGACACGATGGCCGCGCGCAACGAAACGACGACGACGACGACGACGAAGACGACGGAGACGATGCGACCGGAGGGCACTGCACTCTGTCATCATCGCTAACGGACCAGAGTGTCACCATATCTTCGTTTAAACAGCGTGCGCCCGCCTCCACGCACGTTTCTCATTACACTGACAGATAATGTCATATTTATCGCGTCACAGTCTAATGCGAGCAGGCAAGAATTCGACTGCATCACCGCACAAATTCCTCATCCCTCTTGAAACCGTGCACCTTGAAGACGTCACGCCTTTTGAATTTCGAGGGCTGATCACAAACTGAAACATTTCGCTCTACGTGTGTTCTGCAACAAGGACAGAACGATGTAATAGGGCGATTTGAGATTTGGGTCAAAGAGATTTGCAATCGCGTGGCCAACATGATGCATACATAACGCATTGTATATCAGTGATGATTTATCATTAATCAAATTGATGGATTTACCATTACCGCTAAAAGCTGTAAACAAGAAATATTTAATAATTTAAACTCGCGTAAGAAATGTGTTTATTGTTAGACAATATAAGATTATAAAATTTTTACGTCTCTCTAATGAGTTATTTTTCATTAACGAAAGTGTTTACACATTCAGTAACTTGTACATTTAATTTTTATTAAAATGTTCATATATAATTAATCCATCAATTACCAAGTTTATTTAAAATTCGACAAGTATAGTTTCGTTCCATCCATTTGCAGTTTTCTATAAAGAACTCATTTTCAATCGCTTACAGTTTGAAAGCTATTAGTAATAATTTTTTTATCGAAACATTAATTTTAAATTAATGAAAAATCTGTCATTCGTATTCGTATGATTCGATAAAAACAGGATACTCCATTTTACATATATGTATAATACGTGTAAGAAATAAAAATAGAAAATTGCGTGCACATTTTAGAAAAATTAATTTTTAAAATTGTTTCCGTTCCCCAGCCGATCCATCATTTTGCGACGTTAAAAATACTCAATATCACATTGACGAAGAAAGTAGAAAAGTGCCTCGCGCGCTATAATTATGCGTTTAAACTACTCGATCTTTTTAAAACCGCGATGTTATTATCGCACGATGTCGACCATAACTAGTTTTTTAAACTAGGTATATTATGGCGATTACGTGTTATATCGCGAATAAGTGCAAAACAGTTCTCGGATAAGACCCGTCGTACATATTACTAAACTTGTGCATCTGGTTCCGCGCGCGACGAGTCAAAAGCGAACATTTGTATGTATAACGGAACAATTTTACAAGGCCAGAGGAAGATATATACATCTGCTATATCTCTTTGCTCATGTACAATTCATTTTTACATTCGCCTCAGAAGCGCTTCAGTATGCCAGAACCAACTTCTTTTAGTACCCTTATTAATCAATTCTTCCGACAATGGATTCTTATTACGAAGGAAAATACGTGTACTTATCTACTTTGCTTTAAACCTTCACATAAGAGGATTTAACATCAGCTAGATCCGTCATATTTTATTCAGGAGAGTCCGGTTCTGATACTGCTCTAACACTCGAGCCTTAATACTGCTCTACAGTTCCGCGTTTGCGCGTACAAGATACATCTTGTATCATTAATGGAGTCTCTTTCTCACAAATAAAATACATACACTTTGTTTTCGCCGTTTTGTACGAGTTGCTTTTATCGTTAGGCGTTTACAAAAATACGTTTTTGCTTTAGAAAGCTGCATTTTATTATTCTAATAAAATGTACATAAATTATTATTAAACTCAGGCTATATTACAAGTGTAATTTTAATCTACGCTTGTCAATATCTCCATTTAGATACATTTTTTAAATATGTTTTTAGAATATAGGTAAATAAATAAATAAATATATATATATATATATATAGTTACATATAAATAAAAAAATATAATATATTAAAAAAGAGAGAGAGGTATTCTTAAGAAACTTTTAAAAAACCTTTCTTTTCCTACATATTCAAGCGAAATAAGCGACCGAAGTGATGCACTAGCAGTGTCAGGATTATATAATGTTGACAACGTAAACAAGCGCGCCATCCATCGAATTTCTCACGGGTTGCAACAGCCTTAAGTTGTGTACTTTCAGAAGCGTGAAATCATTTATCACAAGCGACGGAGATTAAGCTCCGTCGTTTATCGGCGCGTTAGACTGCAAAATTATCCGGGCACGCCGGAAGTACTCCGACCTGAGATATAAATCAAGTATCGAGGCGCATATGTTAAAAAATTATATAGCCGGACATGATACGCCATCGAGAGTAGTCTCTTTTTTTTTTTTTTTTTTTTTTTTTTTTTTTCAAGACTGACGCTTTTAAAGCAAAAATGTCCGCGCGACAAGTATGGAGTTGGGAAACGACATTGAAAAGTTTCCGAGAACTCGGGACACGCATAACGAGCGGCTGCAAAATTCGCGAGGTCGAAGTCGAGCACGGTAGAAGGGACATACCTCGCGAGGCATAAGCGGATTTAAAATCCGCATAAATTTACTCGGGTACACGTTTTCGCAAGAGTTTTCAAACAAAATTCTCTCTTTCTCGGCGTCTCGTTTATTTCACGAAGCACTCTGACATCGCGCAAGTACCGAGCGAAAGTTTCGAAAGAGCACGAAACCACAAAGGTTGCGCGCCGATTTTTGACGAAGTAGTCAAGCGTACAAGCCAACAAGCAAAAGGATAAGTGCACAGAAAATAATGACGAAAAAATATAGTAATAGGATGAAAATAGTAGTTTGAGGGTTGCTTCGACGAGAGCGTTCTTTGACGGAGGTGTTATCGTCGACGCGATGTTTTAAGATTGCATTACACACCATGCCCGGCCGCGAAAAAATAATTCAAAGAGAATATGCCCTACAGAAATCGCTCGCATTGTAGATTGCCGAGCTCCTCGTTATACGGCAAATACCCTAGTAAATCTGTTGTGGACGGTACGAGTTTTAATTTGCGGCGTAAGAGGGTGAGCAGGGGTCCTCCCGCAACGTCAAAAGCGGATTATCTTCTCGACTCTCGGCGAGAAGCTCTTCGACAGGGATTCCGTTTTTCCCCCACATCTCGTTCGACGCGTCATCTGCTCGCATCGTAAAATATGCTTAACAAGATTGACAATTCAGACTGCATTTGAAGACGAGGATGACTGCGACTCATGATAAAGTACTTGTACAGTTTTATATATATCTTCTATTATTTTTCATGCAAAATTTAAAATTTAATATTTCGGAGAGGAAAGTTTTGTACTTGGCAAAAAAACTCGCCGAAAACATATTGCTGTTATTTTCTATTGACATGAAATCTAAAAAATTAAACTTGAAAACTTTGCATCATCTACCCATCTACTCACAAGTCACAAAAAATTTCACGACACAACATGACATATTTTAAAAATACGCGTATATACAATATATTCTCGCAAATACATTCTGCCTCTCCGTTCCGCGTTAAACGCTCTTACACCTCTGCTCGTAAATTCGTTAACGCGAGAAAATATACTTTGGCGAAGCAACTAAAGTCGACACACTGGTAGTTCAACGATGAACTCATTATCAGTTTTAAGGTTACTAAACGAAAGCTTCTCATTATACAATGCCGCGAGTTGACGGGAGAACGAGCAACATTGACGCGGGAAGCCTATAATACACGTGTGCGATGACGGAGGACTGACAAGCGAAACAAAAGGAGAAGCGAGGGATGCAAAAGAGGATTTAATGTCTAATCATTTTGTTTTATGAATGTCGTCAATGTATTTGTAGGAAGAGATGATTACCAACGTTCGCAAACACACCACTGACTCTTCCGCTGCTTCCCTTTTCTTTTTATCGCGACGTCACGTTCCGAGATTGGCTTTACGTCACCCATAATAATAATCTGTAATACCTGTATGTCCTGATATGGATGCAATGCTATATCAGACTCGTGTGCTCCCTTTGTCCGAGCAGTTGAGACGGATCGGCTCTTTGTTCGTTGTCGGGGTCGCGATCGCTGCCTCTGTGTATACATGATATGTGAAGACCACTACGTAAAGCTCTCGTGCAATCATTGATCACCAACATCGGATTCCTTATCAATCGATATTACGGTGCTTTTTATTTAATACGTCATGAAATCAAACCTCGATATCGGATTTGATTTTAGGAAAATTTATGATTAATCAGATAATGATTAAAAGTATGTGGCTTTAATAAAATATAACTCTGAAATAATTATTAATTAACTATTTTATGCATGGCAATATAATTAAACACAATTATTTAAAAACTAAAAAATTTCGTTAAGCACTAGCGTATTATTAAAAAAAAAAAATAGATATATAAAACTTTATATTTATTATGGATATATAAAACTTAAAGTTTTCTTCAATTCGCGCGCTTGTTTGGTGTTAACGAAAGGAGACAAAAAGAGTATCCCTTTCATAAAAGTAATTACGCCTCGTTGAAAGTTTCAAGCAAGACAAAGCCGAAGCTACTAAACCATCGACAGTTTATTGGAATTAAATTACTGAACAGTCTTTTGAGAAGACGATGTAGAAAAGGCCAGAAAAGAATAGCAGGAGTTAGCGATTCCTGTTATACATATATAAAATCTATTAAATTTCGTGTAATAGATAATCGAAGATAGTTTGAGAAAATTTTAGATCGAGAGGAAGAATTCTTAAAATGTTGGCATTAATTTTTCTTAAAGTGTACATATATTTATACTTAATGTATCATGAATTTCACTTCTTTTTTGCGTGAATGCAATTAAATTTCAGAGAGTCGCAAAATAAAAAGCAAGCGTACGTGACGTTGAAAGTATATTTGTGACAGGAATAACAACACACATATTTTACGTTTAAGAAAAAATGTCTCTCGGATTTATAACGAAGTGTGTTCATCAACATTTTTGCGTTTTTACTTTTTATTATATATTTTTTAATATATGGGTATATTTAATATACATATTTTTGTGTGACACATTTGCAATTCATATACAATTTGTGAGCATATTTTATTCCATATTTTCTGTAATACACATTTACATATATTTTACAATAATATTGGAGCTTTATGTACGTAATTTACAAAAAATATTTACAGGTATTGCATTAAAATATTATTATATAATTATATTTTTTACAGAGTATTATACGATTTTACAGATATATTGATTTTGTCGTCAGAGTTTCTCTAAAGACTAATCTTTTTTTCCTTTAAAGGAAATGAAATCTCTGTTAACGAAATGTCAGATTATGTAACGGAGTAGACAAAGAGCGAAAACTAGAAGCCATATGTATATAGCATTGTGCCTTAAAGGTTTACATCGCCGATGTTAACTGTGCCATGTTGCTGCAAACGTTCGTATTGCATCTGCTATTCGCTGTTTCGCTATGCTTTGTGCTTCTTTATTTGAAAAGAGACAGATTATAAGAGACAGATTTCTTTGCTAAATACCTAACCGCTTTGACGTTATTTCGCTGCTTAAAAGGCAAAATATCCACTAGCAGTTACTATTGTATAATAAAATTTTTATATAACGTTACCTACATTTTTTATCACAATCCGTCTGGTTGTTTACACGTTAATTACAGAGAGTCGTCGATTAAGCGAACGCCGCACAAGCGGCTTTCGTCCTTTACGTTTATTACTTTGTTAGGTGTTGTTAAAACTCGTATTAAGTCTCTTCCCTTGCGCGACCGCTTAGTAGAGCCCCTCGTTCAAGAAACGAGCGGGCACTAATTATTTCTCGTCTCTCGGCCGGTTTTATCGGGTATTTGCGCGGCGCGGCCGCACAACTACATACAAGCATAGTTAGTACAAGCGAACTCCTTTCCATCAGATATCACGTCTTCTATTAACGGCATATCGTTATATGCCGGCGAGCGTACAACCCTTCATTGACGATAAGAGACAGACTCTCGTCCGAGAGAAGAGGGCAGCGGAGGGGAGAGAAACGCGGAGAAACGACGAGAGGAACGACTTTCTTCGTATTTCGCCCCGGCTATGCAAAAACTTAATGCCCGCAAACTTCCTGCTCGTCAGCCTTCCCCGTTGCACTTTTTCCGACAACTCGACCAATCGTTGGTCTCGTTATTCCGCTCGTTCCCTCATCGAGTCTACGCGCGTGAAATGTATGTGTGTGTGTGTGCGTCTACGACCTCATCAATTTCGAGTCACAATGAGCTTCAAGTAATTTGCGGACGATCGCTTTGAAAGGTACCTCATCGATTTTCCCAGGAATTCGCGCGCTATCTATTGTGCATTCTCTTCGTTCCTCCTTTCTGGACAGCGGCGGCTGCATTCAATGCATAATATTTCCAATATTGATAGATGTGCACGATCCAGTTTATCTTAAGGAAGTGCCGGGTAAGCCGTTGTGCTATAGCATTTAAAATTGTGTTACAATCCAGATGATGCAATATATACGGCGATAATAAAGTAATCTACAATGGATAGACGGATAATGGACATATGGCTTCTGTCTAACTAAGAGGTAGCAAATATTTTCCGTATCCGTCAAAAGGAAATTGAAAGGGATAACTCTGAGCTCCTTTATGCAAAGTTACGTTTCTCTCTACTTAATTTTTTCTTTATACAATTAATTATACATTTATATAATTATATATTCGTTATATATTATATATAATTAGCTAATGCAAAAAAAATATTTCTCTCGGATTAAATTGTTTCACATCATATTCTCCGTTGAAAAGAAAGAAAAAGAGATATAATTCGCAACGAAGAGAGAAATTCTTCGCAAGGTTGTCCAAACATGCTTATTATGGAAAAGCGAACATTACTTCAGGAAACTAAAGCCGCGCACGACTAAAGTATAACTACGCGGAGAATAATATGCGAGCGCATCATTAATTAAAACAAGCAGATAAACATTTGTATTACGACGCACTAATTAGACTCTCATCCTCGTCCGCGTTATTTGCATCTCTAGGTAACTCGCTATCGCATAGTCCATAATTTTGTAAAAAATCAGATATCTGATTTTTACATCGTCATAAATTCCACCGGATTCTAGATATCCGGTACCACAAAATTTATCGCAACTGCTTTTAGCAGCGCGCGGGAAAATATACAATGCAATACCCGCTGCAAACAGACAATGGCACGCAACTGCATTCAAGATATATGTTCGTACTATGATTCTCTTTCAGCGAATATCGCGCGCGAGTCACCTGAGTCTATGTTAAAAAAATTTCATAAGCATGTTCGCACTCGTATTATTTGAACGTATATGTATAATGCTACGTATACTCGATCTACGAATGTATTAAAATGTAAAAGTGCATTATTCAGGCGTTTTACTAGAATCTTAAAAACTACCTAGGAGATTGAAGCGATTTATTGCTTCGCGTAAACGCGGTGCAGAAAAGCGATAGATTCTCAGAGTGGTGTGTTGCATATATCGTATATTAATTCACTTTAGAGAAAGCTCAAAGCAGTGCGAGTTGCATTTCAAGTACCGCTGCATAACCGACGCGTTATCATAATGAATCTGCTTCTAGTTTCGAATTTACAAAGAACGCTTCGAATTACCGTTCTCTCCGAGTTTACTCTTGAAATATGTCGTTAAAGTCATTGTCGCTTTCATGTTGTGAGAAATTTTGTAACTTTAAGTAATCTTATAAAAAAAAATGAGAGAAGGAAGAAAGATGGAAATTTTCGAGATTGAAAAATAAATGTCAAGAGATTAAAAGACTGCGCAAAAAAACAACATCTGATGAAAAATATTGCATTATCAGAAAAACCAAATTGAAAGTAATTTGAAGATTTGCGGATAAAAGGTAAGAAAAACAGCTGCTGTGTGTGTGTGTGTGTGTGTGTGTGTGTGTGTGTGTGTGTGTTATCAGTTTGGGTTTTCTAAATATTCATTGAAATAAAATTTTTAATTTCCAAATAAAGCCTCTTATGTGGAAATTCTGGGAAAAAATCTTGTAACCTCGTACTGGCTTAAAATCGCATCGGAATGAACGTTCACAAAATGTCTGCTGGAATGCCGCGTTAGAAACGTCTGAATGCAGTGTATGCAACGGCGCAATCTGCGCGCACTGCTGCAGAGACGTCCATGTCTGCTCATATGGATCATTCTGTGCAGATCTCCATTTGTAGCATTCGGCTATTCTCTAACGCGGCGTTCCAAGTGCCGCGCTTCACGAACACTATATGTATATAAACAGGCTTAAGGCTGCGGGATAGATTGCAATCGATCTCATCTACTGGAATTATTCACGGTCCTATTTACTATGCCGAACTAACAGAAAATCAATCGGATCAGGTTTATTCCTTATGCATTATGCGATCAAATTTTTCTGTATAAAATTTCTGCATACATCGTATGAATATGTATATAGAAAATATAAAAAATTCTAAAAATATTTTATCGCGAATGCATATAACAATATTTGTTTTCATATATATATATATATATATATATATATTACGAATCGAGTTTTGTTTGAACGCTTCTAATTGCCGCGATAACATGAGTTTCAATCTTTATATTCATGAATATTTTAAGCGAAATTGGAACGAAAAATATTGTTAAAGCTTTCTCCTTCTTCCTTTTCCCTCTAAAATTTTGTAAGATATATAGTAAATATGGTATGAATATAATAAATTTGCGGTTGTATTATGTAATAGGACGATAAATTATTTCTCTCTACATGTATTATTAAACTTATTAAAATTTAACATATTTCTAAATATTATGTAATATTTTAAAATTTCACATAATATTGTAATCAGGAAGGAACTGATGAATTATAATATTTGAATAATCTATAATGCGTGAAACGATTTTCTATGATGTTCCTATTATCGATATATTTTACACACACGAACATGTATGACGTTATGAGAGAACACATAATTTCCCCCGAGGCTAGTCATGCATGCAGATAATACCGCAACTGCCTAAGTTATTTTCGCAATTTTCCAATGCCACACATAGTCTCTGCAATATCGAATTTTATCGACATTTTATCATGATAGCCTCGTATAGCTTGTGAAAATAATAAAATTATTCCACTAAACGTGATTTCGCAATTGCGAAAGAGAAAGAGAGAATTTCATTTAAAAAATAATAATTCAAATAAAACGCATCAAATCAACATGTTAAGTTACACGAATGTACGAGCAATAAACAGCATTTTACAAAGAGTTGCATCAACATGTTCGCAATTTGCCATTCGAAATTTTTCATTTCATCTATAAAATGATTCATTCCATACGCGCACATAAAAAAAAAAACTCTAGTTTTATACTTTACATTCATCTGTCATCATATAGTATAGGAACTACTGACTAAAGTTTTTTTATTGTGCGATATGCAAATTTTTCAAATTACACAGAGATAAAAATGCCCAGGGAGGATGACGCTGTTACAAATATTTTCTGGCCTCCTTTATAATCCGGTATCAGCTTCAATATAATCCAAGCTCAAAGTTGTTTGTACCGTTATTTAATGTCATGGTCCAATTACGTAGAAATCAAAGGAAATAAACAATGATTACATCCCGATTGAAAGCTATTAACGGGCTCGATCGTGCGTAATGACAAATTGTTAACGAACCAAAAATTGGTAAAAAAGAACTCTCGAAAAAGGTTCGATCTGCCGCTGTAAATCGGGATTGCGATCAATTTTGTGCACGTTTTAAGTCTCAATTCCATCGAATAAATTCTACTTTCAATATAATTCGTAAGCAAATGGGTTATCATTTTATGGGCTACACTCGATCAATGCGCATGTGGCATTATATGGAAATTATATTTTGATACGTTAAACACACGGGGGGATTAGAATTCGCGAGCGCAAAGCGTAATTCATTTCCGGCATGTTGGACGAAAATAACGCGGACTAGCCATTACTATTATTGAATTAACGTCAAAGTTTATCAGAGATTTACTCGCGCTAGTATCATTACAATCGCCATTTCACTCTGCGGCATCATATTCCTTCTCTCCACATTGTATATTCCATTATGCATTATGCACAGAATAGATGAAAATATCTCGTTACATATACAACGTAGTAATAAATTAAAAGAGAAGAAGAGATAAAGTAATAGCTGAATTATATCCGTGATATTGTAATATTATATAATGTCGCGACTCCATCAATTGTTGATCGAGCAATAATAATCTATTTAATTCACGAGAAATTTATATTCGAAATTGCCACTACATTCTGTACGTATATTATTATTTTTAGAAAAAAAAAATGTGTAATAATGCACGCATAAGGATATTAATATTTTTATTTGATTAAAAAATTTTCGAGAAATTTGATACACACGTGTCTTAAATTGAAAATCAGATACACACTAAACACAAAGATGCAGAGTGGATTTTATGGTAAAACCCTTTCATCTCACGATATAATTTAATTCAAACCACTAAGAAAATAGAAAATGAAAAGGCAAGGCGAAAACCCCGGCTCGCTATGCTTATGAATTATAAATTATCGTACGCAACACGCGAGAAAGAAACTCTATAGTGAAACTTCCTGTTTGAAATCACTATTTTGAAGAAAGGGGGGAGAGAGAAAAACGGCATTGCGCTTTCTGTACTAATTAACTCTACGACTTCTTCTTCCGTTACCTCGCTCTCGTTCGCATGCCCAACATCCGCGCAGAAATTTAAGCCCCAATTTTCCGTCTGCGTTCGCGCGCAAAAGTAGCTGCCGGAAGGGAGAGAGACGATTAAGACATGGTCGAGAAATTAAACGCGCGTCCATGCTGACGTAAAGCTTCTATACCAGGAATTCACGAGTCTCTACGCGAGCTGCTGCGTTCGTATATTACGTAAATTAATGTGATAATGTCCATCTAAAAACAAACGTAAGTTTTTTTTGCTGCTTCCATCGCATAAAAATTATGCAAAAATGTGATGGTTAGTAGTGATATAATAATACAAGAGTAGATAATTAGCTCTGCATTTGTTATAGTATTTATAATATCTTTTTGTCTTCACATATGCAATATTATTTATATAACAAATATTATTTATAAAATTATTCATAATATAATAAAATTTCAAGTCTCCTAGGGTTTTCTATTTTTTCTTAAATTTGAATTTAAAATACCCAAATTATATATTCTATTCTCTCTATTGTAATACGTATGAAAATTAAAATTTTTTTATGAACCATGTATATATATATAATACATTATAATATATTATTAGTTATTTAATTAAATGTGTTGTGAATTATACCTGCTGTATATATATACACTATAATAATTATATATGTATAGTAATATGCGCTTTAAAAATTGACGCGCAGTTGATTTAATGATATTTATATTCCCAACATACGAAATATTTTTAAATATTTGAAAGAATATCAACAACATTATTCTGTTGAAATTCTGTTACCCATGAAATATTGATTTTTGAATGCGCCATGCGCTCTGCCTCGAGATTTTCAATTTAGCGCTCTGCGAAATGGAAGAATCGATATCTGCGATCGTGCGGTGGAGTATTTTGTTAATATTTTCGTTGCAGCTCATCCGCGAAGATAGAAGCCGGAATGGTGGCTTTGGACCATATTGAATCGTCTGTCATAACCGTTCACCACTTCAATACGTTCCGACGTGCGACAGATATAGTACACGCGCGATGAAAAAGAGCTTTGTGAGAGATTCGCGCGGCTTATCGCCGCGGGGAAATCTCTGCGAGCGCGGTCGCGTAGGCGAGAAACTGCCGAGAAATTCGCACTAAATATACGTGACAAAAATGTTGTTACGCGAGAGAGAGAGAGAGAGAGAGAGAGAGAGGGGGGAGGGGAAAGCGGGAGGAGAGGTCTTCGACGCCAGACGTGTCGCGGCAACACTTTTGGAAGGGACATGAGAGAGGAACGTGCGCCCTGGGTCCCATCTCCGGAGGCAGATTATTCTCGGTTTGCGCGAGGAGACGACGAAGCTTGCCCCATTAGAACACGAATGGCGTTAAAGCGCGGTTTCATTAACGGGAAATGTTCGCGAGAGTCATTATAGCAAACTCGCGACACACGGTGACAAGATTGTGAGAAATTTGAGAAGATCGTTCAACTAACACATATAAATTTGCATGAATTAGAACTTGAAGTCGCAAATTGAATTTTATTCTTTTAAATTTTACCTATCCACTTTATTATTTCAAGTAGATTTTCACAGAATTAATGAGGACGAATTTTTGCAAACATTTTTCGAGTTACATACATATTAAAACATTTTGATAAAATTTGTAGCTTTTTCTTTAAAAGTTTTTATTTAAAAAAAAAGTTGACTCGGATGTTTCTAGAAATTTTGTAAACTTAAAAATACCTGTAACATTTACTGGATATGGATTTATTATTTAAAAAAATATTTAATCACCGATTCTCTAGTTTCATAGAAGAAGAATCAATCTTTGACAAACGTGACACTTGTAATATCTGTGAGCCAAATTTCTATCTGCTCTGTCGTTTTACATTTTCAAATCGACAATTCTTCGAAAGTCGTGGAATCGCTATTGGCACGTTACGATACCAGCGTTTTATCCGATGCGGAATATTGCGCAACAGTTTTCGTCGCGCGCGAAATATAAAATATAGGGAATGTCCGACATACACCGGTTATGCAATGCATCAACCTGTCTCGTATATTTTCGAAATGATCGAACAAAAGCCATTGTTACAAGAATCGTCGATGGAACGTATACGATTGCGTCATTTAAATTTTAAAACGGTCAACTTGCGCGTAGTGTAGTAAGTTAAGTCCCAAAATTCCAAGTAAAAAAATTATCGAGAATATAATGAATCTGCTCGCAATAAAATCACACGAAGAATAAACAGTGGCTCAAAGGTCAAACAAAATGATATGCGATCGTTGTATCAGATCATTATATTTCGTGCCATATCCTTCCTTTTTTTTTTGCAAACCGATTTTTTAAATCGTAACATAATAATGGAATAAACGCTGGAAAAGCTGCACGGACCAATCTATCCAATTTGCATGGTACACAAATGCCGTATTTTCCGGTCGCGTATAACCCTCAAATGTGACGAACACGTCATATGGTTCCGCCACTCGAATTAATCCCCCTTCGTCGCATTTTATGGAATTATTGGGAATCCCAAAAAATTATTCGAATGTTCTGATAATTTGGAATAACACTCGGGCAATTGGAAATTCTGATCGGAGCAAACAGATTGCGGTCGCATACATGTTCAAGATTCTTTCAAATTTCTTTTCGAACTTATCGATGTGACGATGCAAAAAACGGTAATTTACATTGGCGGATTAAAAGCAAGATCAAAGGCAATGTTTTTTTTTTCTTCAAAGTAATATTGACGGTCGCGTAATTATTACACCAACGAACTTTCCACACATACAAACTATCAGTGGAAAGTACATATATACAAGTTTAAATGTTCATTTCGCTACGAAGTATATGATTATTTACTGCTTTTCTTTTTTAAACTCTGGCCATTAAGTTCTTTCACAGTGACTAAGAATACAACATTTTTAAGAAGGAAAATAATCGCTTGAATAATTTATGATTAAAAAATGGTTAAGTATTGTAATTATATTTTTAAGTATCAAATATTTAAGGTATTTGTTTTTTTTTTTTTTTTCAAACTTTGAGGATAATGAAAAGAAAAAAAAGTATTAGAGAAGATTATTTGATACATTTAATAAATTGTATTTTATGACATATACGAGTAATTAAAAATATCATTTCTTCATATCTTTATGAATAGTTTTCTTTTGTTATACATGCTGATTCTCGAGCAATAAAATTTTCCATAATTGTCCAGCAGTCAGGAACTTTTTCGCGCTCCATGTAATTTCCAATCTTTAATAAATTTAATCACAAAACTTTATGCTCGGAATAACTTGGTGACCGAATGATTAAACTGCTCGCGCTATTATCGCAAACAGTTTATCCAGGATCGTCGGCAACTTTAGCGTCAAGGGGGCGTAATCCCGTCGTGTCCTCCAGCATCGTGCTCGATCCCTATCGACGCGGAGTCTGCGCGAGCACGTTACACTGCGGTGAGGAAACGGCGGCGCGCGATTCCCCTGGGCGCGATAATTTATTTCCTTTACAATTCCGTCAGTACAATGCGAGAACTAAAATATGACCTGACCTTTATAGTCGTGCATCCTCCGCGCCAAACATGAATCGCGTACACAAGCGCGCTTAATTCATCTCGCACAATCCGACCCATCGTCCACTGAATAGAGATACAGTATCGACGGAAGTTTTGACGATGCTGTAGTTATTTCACTCTCTTTTCCCTCTCTCTCTCTCTCTCTCTCTCTCTCTCTCTCTCTCTCAAAATGTTTTCCGAAGATATTTATTCCGTTTATCGCTTTTCGACGATTTACGAGAAAGGCGAAAGAGTGTGAGACGGATGACGAGGCATATTGTCGTGCGCCAACTTGGTCAAACTTCGCATAAGTCACTTGCTCGTGGCCTATTAATGCCGGGGGTGCTTCACGACACTTTGTCCTTCTCAAAGCAGACCAGGGAAGCAGACCTGCTGCGAAGTAGCTCACCGCGGCGACCGCCCGCGGAAAATCGGTGTAATAACTTATGTTAGTAGTAGATTCCCGATTGCTGGCTCGGAAGAAAAAAAACATGCGGAAAGCTCAAAAGTATCCTCGATCAATGTGCTTGAGATTCTCGTGGAAAAATTGCAAGCCGGTATGAAATAAAATCGAGGGCAAGAAACGGATCCTCGACTTTTTCCACGGTAAATTCCGATTTCCGTTCGTGGCGGAAGAGAACGTAGAAAGGGGAGAAAAGATGTCGCGACGAGGTGTACGGAACGGAAAGCTATCCGTGACGAGCAGAACTTGTGACACGATGCGTGGAATACTAATCGAACCGCTCCCACCTACGCTGTGGAATTAAGTTACATTTTTTTTTTTTTTTTTTTTTTGGTGGAAGCGGAGGACGAGGGGGAGAAAAAAAGCGATTGTGGGCGAGCGACGAATAAAAAAATAGGTCGCGACGCTTTCTCCTACTCTTCGTAACAGAAAGCGTCAATGGCTTCATTTGCGAGAGATGCGTTCGGGAACACTGGTCGGTTTATCGACGTGTTTTGCTCGAGTCGTCAGTTGAGTTCGATTCGCGACGTTTTATTTGCACAGCATCTGCAATTAGAGTAAAATGTTGGTGCTCTCAATGTTTTCACCGTACGGATAAAGTTTACCGATGTTCGCAAAGACAAAAAAAATAGAGAAAAATCCATTATATTAATATTTCTAAAGTATATTTTTTGTCTTCATGTTTGTCACAATGTTATTTATTTACTAATAATAATTCTAATTAAGAGTAAAATACAAACGTGCGATAATAATATAATTATTTCATTTAGGACCAAAAAATTGAAAATCTTTACACTAAATGGGATATTTCACAAGTAAACTCATTATTAATAAACTCTAAATACTTTGAATACAACAATAGAAAATCTTAGCGTTAAAAAACGTGAGAAAAAACAGCATTTTTATTTGCAAGATACAGCTTGTAAAAAAAATAATTGCAGAGCATTCATATACTGATAGTTATAACACATACAGAGTGATGATTATAACTGCAATATAACGTCGGTAATCTCCGCGTAAGGGGTAAATGAGATGACCATAAAGTAATGCCGCATCTCGATGTTATATAATGCAAGTGGGAAAACACTGCAGTGCCGAATGCAAATAAGTAAAATGTAATCTGATGAAAGAACATTTACGCATATATATTATTTTCTTCTCCTTCCTATCCCATATTCTTTTAGAATTCATATATCAATCCTATATAAGTGATAAAACCGTGAGTTAACACCATTAGTTTAACCGAATAAATTGATATAATAATTCGATATTCGATACAAACATATTATTATTATAATATTATTTTATTATATATAACAGAAATAATTTTCTTCTCGTATTCTCTTCGGTTAATTTTGCCTCATATTAATAAAAGAAAATTATTTCGTTGAACAAAAAAATATCCAGTAATTCATAAATAATATAAATTGGAATATCGCAATAGAATCGATACAATTGATATACTCGGATATATTGAAATACTTGAATACTTTCGTAAGCTACATATGTAATTAATTATCCATTAACTTTCGAGCTCCAAATTGATGTGTCATGAACAATCACCTATAAACAATGCCGTTAATATATTGTCAAGCACAGGAACTTCGGATGGCACTTCGATAAATTCTCGTTTAACGGGGAACGAAATAATTATCGCGATACTGCTATCGAAGAGAAGCACTGTTGCTGCTTTATGCCTTCTGGACTTTCGAATGTGGAGAAATTAATGTGTTTTGACATTGTAGCGTTTCTAGAAAACAAAACTCATAGGAGAACATTTTAAATATTTTAAATTAAAAATATCGTCTATCGTGGCATCGCCGTCACATGTGTTGTATGCTTTGACACTTTAATCGCTATATAACCTTTTGCGATCGTGTCGGCTTGTTATATTTCGCTTGAATTAATAGAGAGGGAATATAGCTTTTTGAAGCAGTTTTTTTCCGGAGCACTTTCAAATGAAGAATGATCATTGTTTTCCGAAAAAAAAAAAAAAAATTTTACCGACTATGGAAGACCCATATTTTCACCCCCATAGTCAGAGCTTTGTTTGAAAAAGCTGGTAATTAAATATATACACGAACAATATTGTTATCATATTTCTCATATTCAAAACTACTTATAATAATACCTCACAATATTATTCGTATGTGAATATTGAATGACCAATTTTTTAAATATTTGATTTTTTTCTTAGATTTTATTGATTATTCTAATTCTTATTATTACAAGCATTTAAATCGGCAAATGTAAGTCATTTACGGGATAATCGCCGCTCAATTAATCTCAATCAATATAATTGTCCATCACCGAATTTTCAGTTCGTAGCAGTATAATTTTGTTCATAAAAGTGGGAGGACAGTTTTAAACCGCCCGTTGTAATTATACTCGCGTTATAGTCACATTTACGACTTTAACGCTTCAATTTCTACGTGATAAATTGCAATAATGTGCAATTAACATATTGATTGACGTACAGGTAAATTTATAACAAACCAGAACATTTTTCGCTAAAAATAAAATTTTGATGCACTTGCATTAAAAATATAAGGTTTCCCAATATGTTACGTAAATAAAACAATATATCGCGTGTTTTATAGTTATATATTCACATTAAATTATATATATATATATATATATATATGTAATTTTGACAACGAAATGCCTGGAAATTAATGACCATCTGGTTTCCCAATCAGATTATATTAATTGGATTTTCAATCCAATCAAGCGTTTAGTAAAAAAACACTAAAAACAAATAAAATAAATTTGTATGCAGATGTATGCATGCGTATGTTTTTAATATTTATGCTCGAATTATATCAAAATATTTTTTTAATACATTTGTAGAAAAAGATGCAGTTATTTTTATTTCTGTATTAATTTCTCCATTTTTTATTTGATTAAAAAATATTATTTTACGCCTATCAATATATCTTTCGAATTGAAATTTATTTTATATCAGAGAGATATATATACTTGCATGCATTTTATATTATATGAAAAAAGAATTGTATTTGTATAAACGAATTTATATTTACTTATATATAAATTATTTTTTATACAAATTACAGATATTATGTAGGCAAATTATTTTTGTGATTTAACGCCTTTTACATTCCCTTTGATGTGAGTTGTGACATTTTTGTACATGAGAGGATAAAATCTTATTGTAGAGTCAACGTACAGCACACACACACACACACACACACACACACACACACTATAAGCGCATATTATTACATTCTGGTGTGTGTTTTAATAAAATATTATTACGCGGACCATGAGAAGCTCTCCAAAATTCACAATTCAGCTGCTACTAATTCAACGTGCTTGCAAACGCAAATCGTAAGAGGAGAAATAGAATCATATTGAATATTACCAACGTACGTGCACTCGTAGAACATAACAAGGAATTAACGACGAATATTACCAGATACCACGGCTAACTCGTTAATCAATTACGTATCGCTTGAATCAATTATGTAGTGAGATAATATTACGGACTACTACACGTAATCGATGCAATCATAAGCAAAATTAAAAGTTAGATGAGAGAATACGATAGAAATTAGCCCACAATTAATGAACAATACTGCTTCGATTTTATTTTATGCCCATTGGACAAATTAATTTTTAATTATGAATTATATTGAAACGTGGGAATAAACAATTTTAAATCGTAATTTTTTATAAAAATAGAAATTATACTTTTAATATTTTATAATATTTTTTTTTATCTTTGATAATATTATATTTATTATGTGTGCATTTTACATTGTGCGCGCGTCATTTCTTTAATATAAATTAAATTATTTTTTATATAGCATTTCAACTTTTCTTACATCGATCTTACATAAATTTCAATGAGAACCCTGGCTTGTAAATGGAGTGATTGATGTGGCCACTCCGAATAATATATTACCCGACAAATGGGCTTCCTGATCAGCCGGAGGCGAGCAATCGGGCGCGGCAATTCGTTCAATGACACTGATTCGGTAGAGGGTACGCCGTAGAGCGTGGTTTCTAAATGGTAGCGATTTTCCGATGTGTTTTAAGGAAATTACTTTCATATTCTTTCACTTTTATCCAGGCAAGTAAAGCATTGTACATCGTTGGAGTATTTCACAAATTTTTGAATCGGAGAGAAAATTTTCTTGATTTAACATTAATTTTGGCTCTACGTCGACCACTGACGTGGTATCAGTAATGAACAGGAGAAATGATAATAGTCTGCATGATGTATGCAACGCTCTCTCTCTCTCTCTCTCTTTCTCTTAGGTTTTTCTAATTTTTCACGTCAGCCGCTCTAAAGAATCTAGAACAACGTCTGCGAACTCGGAAGCATCATTACGAATCGCAAGAACAATACACTTGGTAGAAGGCATTTTCATTGCTCGCCGGCCATACGTCACTCACGCATACAAAAACGAAAAGTCGGAAGCAAATTATACTCCCAGCTGTGAAAAGAGATTCATAGAGCGGGGCGAAATCGTGAGAGAGCTGCAAATGTGAAAAGTGCGCTGATGCGAAATATATGAAAAAATATCGTAATGGACGTACAGATTATATTTCAGATTTTATAAAAAAGTATATGTGAAAATCTGCGTGTGAGCGCTGATATATCAAAAAAAGCTGTTACGTTTTCGCATGATAATCATATTCAGAATAACCGTGCTCGCTCGCCAACATAAAAAGCCAACTTTTCCTTCGATGCTGCAGTAAAACAATGTCAACGTCATAAATGTTTTACAAAATGAAAATACATTATATTATATAATATAATGTTAAAAGTTTAGCCTTTCATTTCAGTAAAATATATTTTCCTTAAATAAATAATTTTATTTGTAATATATGATTTTGTCACAAATTTACTCCACAATTATACTCTCTATTATATTATCGTGTTGCCTTTATCATATTATCGCGCAACTTTGAATAACTTTTATGCGAATTATTCTATGGTCTCTGAGAGAAGAAAATTCAATTGGAGCAAATTGTTCCAAGTTTGCTTTGAAAATACACGAAAATACAGTTTCCTACGTCCGTCTGTAATGTCTGTAGAATTCGAGCCACAATTCGACTAGCTGCATCGAGCAGGGATTGTAGACATTGTAAAAGGCGGTAAGCAATTTCGTGAAATTCCGCTCTGCCATGATATATCGAGCGGTATCCCAGTGCACGGCGAGAAATTCTCAACAATCGATGCTACTTGTTTCGGAAAGCTTTTTGAAGCTGTAAATTCCATTAAAATAATGCGCTGAATAATATGGTCTTTATTTATGATGTTGCAACGAGAAAATGTTTGTAATATATTATCATCAAACATGATACATAATGCGAGATTATACGAAATGAATTTTCTTTTTAACTCAGCTAAAGCATTTCACGCTCTACAAACATTGTATTTTACGCGTATATGTTTTCTTTCCGAAAGAAAAATGTGTGTTTATGAAGAAAAATGTGTTAGATATTAGGTGTTAGAAATATATGTTTTTGTAGGCAGGATTTCTGTGTAGAAAAAAAACATATTTCTAATTATTTTTAATTTCATTATAAGAATAAAAATGATTAATTTATTCTTTTATTTAAAATGTTATAACCTGTGTAATTATTCATAATATTATCGCTCGTTTTTTTCTTTTTTTCCGAAAGAAAAATGTGCATTTATGAAAAAAAATGTGTTAGATATTAGATGTTAGAAACATATGTTTTGTGGGCAGAATTTCTGTGTAGAAAAAAACATATTTCTAATTATTTTTAATTTCATTATAAGAATAAAAATGATTAATTTATTCTTTTATTTAAAATGTTATAACCTATGTAATTATTCATAATATTATCGCTCGTTTTTACATTTTGCATTTCATTATCCTCCAACGTCGACGTTTTTCGGTATTCGGAAAAATAACTGCCGAATCGGTAATCAATCGCAGCTTTCTTATCATTTTCTCGTTGCTTTGCTCAGTAAAATTATTGGAAACAGAGACGTAGCTCACTGCAAGTTATTTGTAGAATTTCTGAAAATTGAATTTTTAGAATCCTTCGTCAAGATTCAAGCAAAAGTATAAATTACGGCGTATCAAATGCAGAAACACTTTCTTGGTAAAGTATGAAATATATATATATGCGGTACGTCCAACGTATATCAATTAAATATCGCGATGAAACATTTTTAAAACATTTGAATCTTTCATCTCTTCTCTCTCGACGCTGGCGTAAATAAATTAGAAAATCTCCTTGATTTATACGCCCGTATAAATTTAAGGCTCGGGTGTCCGCGTTAAAATGACAGTGCCGTGTAAAAAATCAGCACTAACGACTCGTTTAGCAGTTCGTTGGTGGCAAGAAGTGGTGAAGCGAGAGAAGGGGTAGAGCCGAAAGAGCGAGCTGTCCCATTTGTTTCCGGCGCAGCCGGCGGTGAGCCGGTTTAGAGCACGAATATCCGAGCCCTATTTGTCATATTAACGAATAGAAAGTAAAAATGACGACATGTACAAATATCCTTCCTTGATTGTCACGAATTTTTCGAACGTCTGCTCCGTAAGAGTGCACTCACTTGACAAGAAAATGTTCTTTACTAGCGTAAGAGTATGAATCTCTTAAGCGCGATACACTGAATTATTACGGCATTTTATCACTTTTTTTTTTTTATTCTTTTATTTACGCTATTCATTATTCGCGCATTCATATATTGTAAAACATAAAAGTCATATGTTCTGTACATTTCTTAGTTTTTCTCATAAAAATGGTAGATATTTTTTCGCTATTCTAATCGTAAATCAAAAAAAAAAAAAAAAAAAATATTGTCAATTTAATAAATGTCATCGCGAGACATGAACATCAAGAATCACTCGGCCGTTCAGTTTCAACTGTAAAAATCGTAAAACCGGTATGTGAACGAAAACACGAAAATATTACAATCGTTCATGACCATAAGTTGCTGCAACGTTAGTGACGTGACGAGGCAGTTACGAAAATTTGAAAATAGTGGCAGCACAGCGTGGCGGCCAAACAGCAATAAAGTAACACGATATATGCTCGGCCGGCTGCAACTTACTGCAATTGCTGACGCTAACGGAATCGTAATGAGAAACTCCGACGATCGGCGTGACCGGCGTAGCAAAGTCGGTGGCGTTGCTCCGCTGCAGTTTTGGAGTTAGAAATCAGTGACGCAAACAGAGCCTCGAGTAAATTGCGCAGCGAGCCGAAAACATACCGGCAAATTTATGCCGTTGTTGGAGGACATTTCAGATAACGCGATGACTGAGAACGCGGAAACTGCACGCGACGAATACTTATGATTACGCGGATGCGAGTTCGCGATTATTTAGTCCGCGTGCACTTCCGTTTGATTTCAATTCGAGATATAAGATGCGGCATTTTCAAGAAATCCGACCATGTGAATTTCGTCGATATTTAATTAACATTTTCTTCAATTTCATTCATTTATGTTGATGAAAATTAAATTTTGTTTCCAAAAATAATATAAGAAAAAATATCGAGCGAATAAATCCGAAATCAATTAATTTTTAAAAAAAGGTCGATGCGAAGAATTTTAAATACATATATGTATATATACTTTTGCGCTGTATAGATTTAAAACTTTTCTTATTTATTATTTATTAAAACAGCGTTATATTAGCATGGCTAGTTAAAATTTTTTAATAAACTATCTAAAGTTAAACAATTCAAAATCTTAGAAAAACTGTATGCTTAGTAATTTTTATTATTATTCAATAGCTTTCATATTGTTTTAATTTATGGATCGTCCAAATCACATTTTCATTGAAGTACGTACATATGTTGGTGTCATTAGATTATAAGCTTCGCATATATAATTACAACAATTTCCAAACTCAGTGAAACAGCATGAGACATCGTAATTAGCGGTGATATACATCACACAATTCAGCTTTTACGATTAAACATACTCAAAGTTTTTGTAGCTTTCATCATTCATAACTATATTATGTAAATCAAATGAACAAGAGAGCATTACGTTGATTACAACTATCTATATAATTATGTATGTGTGACAGTTGTTAGTACTGCAACGTCATATGTACATACCATCACCAATTTATTATAATAAATTAGATGGTCGTGCTATTTGACAATAATTTTTTTTTACAATAATTATAATTTAAATCAATTTTTTAGAGTAAAAGTATTATAATTAAGATTCATATCTTAATATTATAAAGAAAATTCGTAGAGTGTTTTTTCTGAGATGTATATATGAATCTTTGCGTGCGTGTATGTATGTGTCTATATCTATAAATTCTTAAACATTAGCATTTTTTATATTTTAATAAATGCAATGTCTAATATTACCGATACTTTTATTGTCAAAAATGCATTAACATTTTTTTTTAGCTTAACCGCATATTCTTTTTCTTTAAAATTTTCATTTTTACCGACGTGACACGATTCCGCTAATACTGATCTCGAATCTATCATCCATAGTCCGTATCCAATGTGAGTACTGGTAAATATTGCAAGAAATATACTATATATAATTTTCTCTCCGCAATCTAACTTGATTCACCATAATCGGATTAAGATTCTTAAGCAAATATTTGTATAGCCGTGCAATTGCATGTAAAAGCGAATCTACTCGCCAGATTTCTAAAAGCTCTTAAAGAAGTGCTCTTGATATCTGAGAAAAAAAAAACAATTTATCCAACTTAAATTAATAACGAAGCTGCTTATAAAATCTGTCGCAGTTTATTAAAGTTTAAGATTGACTGTATAAATATATAGGCACGTTTAATTAAACTTTTTTAGTTATTTATAAATTTTTTGTCGTCCGAAATCTCTTTAAAAAGAAAGTTCTTTTAATATATAATTGAAAACGATTTACCACATCAATTAAAGTCATCAAAGAAGTTATTTTTACAATAATTAACCGCGAGAAAGTTGATTTATTTATTTTAAGCTTCACCTGTGTGTGTGTGTGTGTGTGTGTGTGTGTGTGTGTGTGTGTGTGTGTGTGTGTGTGTGTGTGTGTGTGTGTGTGTGTGTGTGTGTGTGTGTGTGTGTGTGTGTGTGTGTGTGTGTGTGTGTGTGTGTGTGTGTGTGTGCGCGTGCGTGCGTGCGTGCGTGCGTGCGTGCGTGTGTGTGTGTGTCATTACTGTGTTACATTTAAAGAGAAAAAGATAAAGGTACTTGATTTGATATATTATTATACAGTAACAAAATATAACATTGGTTTAAAATAAATATTGAATCGAACAAGATTGATACGAATAAATTATAGTAATTAATTAAAAAGTAGCAATGTACTTTCTTACGAATTTATATCTACTTCACAGTTTCATTGATCGTTCCATCGAATAGTACGATATATATCTAATCGATAGACAATTAAAAAACAGTTATGGCTCACTATTTTGCATTCGCTTTTCATTGGCGACGATTAAATTAAATTAAGAAGGTCCGAAAATCTCTAATCGAGATTGCGGTTCGCGGCACAATGGTCTTTCTTTGCCCTTCGCAATGAAGGTACGAAACGTTCGTTTCGTCTTTTCTACATCGTTATCACGAACGCTAAGCGTCGACGACGCCTTGGGAGCCGTCATTACCGCGGCGCAATGCGCTATTTCATTACCCGCACCCAAGCTTACACGTCGCTATTGCGCATTGTATTTCCCACGTTATGCAGATGCACCTCTGCATTACAATGTCAACGAAAAGCCGAGGAATCTGTATTAACCAGAGAAATTCCAGAAGCATGATTACGCAATGCGCCTTTCGCAATATCGACGATATTCCTGTGAAATAATACATGGGATCGTGTATCCGATAAAAAAGTCAAAAGAGTAAGAAGACGGATTTTTTTCTTTTTTTTTTTTTACATTTATGCATCTCTAATAAGAAATACGGACAAACGCGTTCGCAGAATTATATGAGCGGCTCGTCTTTTTTCAGAGAAAAAGTCTCAAATAGAATAACTGGAATAATTTGAAACTTAAAGTCTTTGATAGACGACATACATAATATTAGAGATGGACATTTATTATTCTTTAATAATAATTATCAATTTTCTCTATCGTTTTAAAAATATAATTTTATTGGCCCATTTATTCAGCCTTAATTATTCCACTTGACTTTATCAGAAATTTTATGATGATGAAGAGTAATGAGATCGTTACCACTCGTTAATTGCAGAAATCGCCGAACAGCATTTCATGCAATGTAATTAAATTAAACTCACATTTAACTGAGAAGAAAAGAATTTCCATTTTATTCTCTATTTTTTTACGTTATTATGAAATATTAACCGAATTTACGATCGAGTAATAAAATAAATATAAATTTAACGACTGTGTTTCCATAATACATTATTAAAGATACGTCATTTTAATTAGTTTGTAATTAATTATATAAAATTGAGAAATTCGAAATTGTAAAGAAAATGAGAGAGAGAGAGAGAGAGAGAGAGAGAGAAAGAGAGAAAGAGATGGAAAAAGGAAGGGAGACGGCATAATATTCTCTGTGGAATAACTCGTTTAAAGTACTACCGCGCGACAATCGTCTCTCTCGGAAAATATCCATCATTTCGCGTGTACGCGAACAATTCGTGACTATTCTCGCGGATCTCGACGACTTGTTCGCGCCAAGAACGACGTGCATTCTACGCACTATTGCGAGCCAGCGACTTGCCGCACGCGGAACGCATTCTGCGCGAGAATTCCAGCGGGAGCGAAGACGGGAACAGCCACCGTGCCACCGTTGTCGAGTCATGAATTTAACATAAGAAAGTAGATAAAGAATCGCGCGAAGAGAGGGAAGCCGAGGGTCGCCGAGCAAAACGGGTGCGAATTCGAAATACGCGAGACGGTCGCGACACGAGACAAGATGTACATACATCTTCGCGAATACCAGATATTTCTGCGCAAAGATATTCGCGTTTGTCAAAGAAATACGAGTTATTTTTCACGGCGAACGGATTTCGAGGAAAAAAAAAAAAAAAACCTTTGACATAGTCGAGATTCGTTCGTCTCGAACTTGAACGAATTCGTTTATCAGATTCACTTCGCTAAACTCGTTACGAGTCCGCGAATCGTTTTCATTCGCGGGGAAATGCGGCGCCTTCAATATCTTTTCTAGTTGTCCGAGTCGAACTAACGAATATCCACGATTGCTCGTATTATATCTGGTTGTTCGAAAAGCACAGCAAATCGCTTTCTTTATCCCACATAATACGAACCAAGACTTCTTCCGATAATATGTCCAAGTATAAAAGTTTTGTGATATATTTATGTGGAAAAATAGAAAGATGCAGAAATGAAGAATGTATGGTACGTATACGAGTTTTACTGTTCGAAAATTAGATATGTAAGTGGGAAAACGTCATATAATGTATATATGTATATGTGTGTGTGTGTGTGTATGTATGATATAACTATACAGATAAACGCTTGATGAAAAAGAATTCTTTTATCTGTGAGAAATGTTTTATAAATAGTTTAAAAACGTCATTGTATAACATCTGTTTATTTGACAGTGTTGAGATCAATTTTTGCATTGATCTTTTTTTTCAATTATAAATAACTATACATATATGTATCACATAAATAACTAATAGAAAAATAGAGGGTGGAATAAAAAATTTAGCTTCAACAATATGCTTCGCGCGTAAATGCTTTTTATTATATTAATAACATTTTTGTTGAATTAAAAAATATATCGTCGACAAAGAGATTCCTTCATTAAAATTTACAACTCTATAAAATACGTTATTTCTCATGCGCATGTGTATATGTATATGTATATACAATATGTGTGTGTATGTAGATAGTAAAATATTTTTCGCGTCCGATAAAAAGTTTTCGCTTTCAATAAAAAGTTGGATTATGAGATGTTCCATTACACTTGAATCATTTCTGAAAGCCACCAACAGTACGAACGATTCCAATTTGGCATTACGCGAGATGTCGAACATAACAGCACATAAAAGTCCCTTGAGTGAGCTTAGCTCATAGAAGGTTCCATTGATGACGTACGGCGATGACAAGCACGACGTCTATTCTTCGTACGTCGACGGGCTATAGATTCGCGAAATCATACCGATCCCCGGTGACAGTCGAATAGGCGGATTATTAAGATATCGAAAAGCCTGTCTCCGATCAAGTCAAGAGAGCGTTGGAGGGTGAGAGAAAGGGGAGGCGAGCCGAAGGGTGAAGGTGGCTGAGAGAGTTCAATAAATTTTCAATGCCTGGCAACTGGCGGGTAGGAGGGTATAGAAGAAGAGAAGGGAAAAGGAGGCTGGATCGGATCTCCCGTCGACGGCGGATGGAACTGGTAACCCCGAAGAATCCAAGCAGACTCACCCCTGATTACCATCGTATTAGGTTTTCGATGAGACCTTTTCCTCTCGTCCTCTCCCCCTCTCCCCCTTCTTCCGTCTCGCGGAAAATTCTCTCCATCGCCTGGAAGAGTAATAATGAAAGCTCCTTTGCGCGCGACGTACAAGGGCTTATGTCCTTCGACAGATAACATTCGCCGACAAAATATTCCATCTTCGACTTTGCTATTTCTCACCTCGGTAACTTCGATCGTACCTTCCGCGTCGGACGACAGATTTTTCATGTACGTTAAAAAAAAAAAAAATGTTGGACAAAAAATATGATCAACCTTGGCGCAAGATTACGAGAAGAAATACGCGATGTTATACGCGTCGCGAACGGTGATTGTTATAAATAATTTATATAAAAAGAAGTATATAAATATAAATATAAATTGTGATAAAAATTGAAGTACAATGTCGACTAAAGAGTACATGGAATATCCTGAATTCTCCGCATTTTGCTTTTATGTGTATATATACACACTCATTCCTCTTCCATACACTAGAAAAGTATTCCTCGCGAAGCGATAGAACTTGAATGAATAACATCGTTTTTGAAAGCATCAGAAACGAAGCCGTGCGACATAAAATAAGCACAGTTATAAAGAAAACTTATCGTATAGCGATACGCTATCCTTCGGATTAGATCTCTCGTATGTTGTCGGATTGGATCTTGCGCGCCGGTAAAAATTTCAAGTAAGAAACGTAAGTAGACGCTGCGAAACGTGATACGGTTTACGTTTAGCTGCATCTAAGGAACTCGATAGAAAGCGTTTCAGTCATCTCAGATGAGCAAAAGACCTCGATAATCTGTAAAGAAAAAAAAAAAACAAGCAAATATAGGATAAGATTGCTCTTATGTGAAGACTCAAACGGATCAGATTAGATGCATCGTGAGCTAAACTAATGCATTTCCGGAATATATCGTATGTACATTACATGATTTATATAAATTTCTATGAGCGGTCACAAAAGTGACAAAATCTTAGAACACTGTTATCTTACACGGAGAAAATTTTATATTAAAAATTACTATGGTATGTAGTAACTGTGGACCATTAGAAACCTTCCAAGTTAAAATGCTATGTAAAACTGTAAAAACTGACGTAACTGACGTAACTGACGTAACTGACGTAATTTTTACGTAAATTATGTCAATTTTTACAGTTTTACATAGCATTTTAACTTGGAAGGTTTCTAATGGTCCACAGTTACTACATACCATAGTGTACGTAATATATGTGCGAAAGCAAAGTTATTTAAATTAATAGAGCTATATGAAAAATATAATAAAAACGGAACGTTTAACGAGCTAGTTGAAAAGAGTCTGTCACGTAATACAATTTATTTTTAGTGGACTTATTTTTCAAAAAAGCAAAATTTAATATTTTTATTTAAGACACGATATGCTGAAGATAACAAGTTTTTCATCTTTCTCTAGATTTAACACACAGATACTTTTTAATTTATAGCATTCAAACGTCGCCGAGGATTTATATTGCTCACGGTACCATTGCCAAGCAAGAATATAAACGGCGAGCGAACCGCCCCAGGGATCGTAAGAACATCATGTGCGAATTTGTGAAGATAATTCTTGTACCCAGCGCACAATCATATTACATTCTCGCGTAAAACTTTTTTTTTTTGCAAAAGAATGTTCGCCAACATTATAAAAATCTCAATTTCATTTTTATCGGTTTAGATACACAGACAGTTCCGCTTACATTAGCGCAGAGTATTTTGACCGGTTCTATTAAGTGAATCGCATTCGATTGACGGGGATAATTGAAAGTTTGCGACGAACCGTAACATATCACACAGCGATAATTCAATGCGATTAATCGCGTCCATTGCGTCCTTCCGGTGCTTAAGTGTTCATGTTGAACAGAGAACGTAATTCTTTTTAGCTCTATCAATTGAAAGAACATGTGTTATTTGCGGAATGCTAATTTATTCATTTATTCGTCTATATGTCATTCCGACAATCTTGAATGTAAGATAAATTAGATGATAGAATAATTGATGCTAGTGTCTCGTTTGAAATATGCAAATTTCAAAATGAAACAAAAATCTGTCAAAAGACGACAAACAAATAGAAACTTTTATAATATCCAATATCCACGTACGTATACACACGACTCTTAGCCGATAAAATACGGTCAGGTTGAACTGTCGTATACCATATAGGGAATGAAAACTATAGAGTAATCAAACACATAAGAGAGAGCCAGTGTGCGATCGTATCACCACAATGCTATTTTATCATATCCACGAGTTCACGTATATTACAAATGGCAGTTTGCGGTGCAAACGCCAGCACCAGTCTCATGATCCCGCGTATGTGTTGTAAGAAAGTCTAACAGGGAGTCGGCGCGCGCCAGCAGTCTGGCATGTAATATAAAGGTATGCGAGTGTGCATCAGAGGGTTAATGACGCTCGTCCACCCGAGTTGCAGCTCGGTTCGAAGTTTGCGCACAACCGATGGGAGTAACGATTTCGCGAACGCGAGCCCGTTAGCAACGGAGCGCAAGGCAGATTGGTACCGACATAAATGATACGGCGCGTCGTAAGCCAGAGAAGCCCAGGGTTCAACCCGGGCAAACGTCATGTTACAGCATAACTGTGACATAACGAAGTAGCGCGTTACTTCGTTTTGATGTTCATTGAATTTCAATGGCGCCCGCGCTCTTGAAACGACTGAAACTTTTCTATTCCCTCGTCTTATCTATGTATTATATGTGTGTGTGTGTGTGTGTGTGTGTATGTGTTTGTGGGAACGTTTACTTAATGTAATGTTTCGCTTTAAAGTGTATTTACAATCTTCTTTATCTCTTTTGATAGCGCGTTACCGTATAAACGAAGAATAGATCGGCTCTCGTAAACGTGCGCTATAAAGAGAAGGAAGCCGTATTATCGCAAAGTATCCTTGACAAAGGCCAAGAACGCTTCATTTCTCGCAAGTTTGAGGGCAATGACACACGTTATACATGGAATTCTGTGCGCCTGGCAATTGTAAAAGGTTAACTAATCCTAACAAGTGCGAAGCACTTATAATCACAATAATCGTACGCGATCAAGCCAAACACGCAAACGTGATTGCACGCAATATCCTTATCTATTGCCGGATCCAAGCTCTCCGCTAAGGGTCTAGATAGGAGAATAGTCGTCTATTGCCTGCGCATTCGAGTCCTTATTAATGCGCCTGTGATTGATTTACCGATCGCTCGAGATGTCAATTCGATGGTTCAGGACCATTGAGGCTTCTCTCGTCACAGGCGGCGGCTACATAGAGCTTCCGGATGGCGAGTCGTCGCCGTGCCTGATGTATCCATTGTTATATGTTGACACGACCTCTACACGTGTGTTGCAAATTGCAATACATCAGTGTGGATATACGCGACGTCGAACCTGGGAGGCGTTAGAAACGCGCGGCCCGTCACTTACGAGACGATGTAATTTCGGTATGAGCTCTCGCAGCATGGCTGCGAGTTCTGTAACGAAAGCGTCACGTTGTCGCGTGACAAATGACGTGCCCATTAAACCAACTGAAATATCTTTTTGTATCAAACAACAAGACTTGTTGGTTTTCCCATTTTTCATCTAGAATAGACATCGATTTTAACTATCTGTTTATCTTTATTTAAATTTATCTACTTTTATTTAAATCAAGATTGAATATTGACATAAGCCAGTAATTATTTTATTGATCAAAATAGATTAAGAATATCAGTTTGATCAGTTAAAAACTTACAGATAAGCAAGTACAGAACAAAATTAATGCGGTGTTTAAAATTGGAAAATATAGAGTAAAGTGATCTTAATGGATGAAAATTAAATCAATAATATTGGCATTTAGAGAGAATCATATTAATGTTGTTATTAAATTAACAACGAAATATTAAATTATCAACAATTAAATACATTTTGTATGCGTAATTATTTTGTGTATATATAAATTAAGATTTATATAATATAAAATACGTTTATATACAATAATTGTGCGATTATTTTATTACATTCATCTTACATTAATACAGATAATACTGATGCATCGTCAATTTATACGTGCAAGAGTTGATCTGTAGAACGAAAAAAAATAATAACGCGGAAACGAGTGGATCGCGTCGAAATAAACCGAAAACTTTGCGCAAGCTAAGGGAAAAATAAACCGCGATATACAAGCTTTGCGAGATGAGATCGGACGTGAGGCTGTTATCATCTGCAAGGTAGCTGCACACTTTCCGCTCGAGTGACTGTGATACGACCATGTTGAATAATCCACAGTTTACACTCTATACAGGATGTCGCAGATTTCTTGCAGTTTCTTCCATCCATAAATTCTGGACAAATTTAAAATAGATTTTTGCTAACAAAGGTATTAAAATAATAAGAAATTTCACTTTATATACATAAGTAAGATTATAAATCTAAAGATCTTCAGAAATTTAATTTTTAAAAGTGCAAATATATAAAATAAAATTTATTCTTTATTTGTTGTTGAGAGTAAACTCTTTGCTTTAACAAAATATCGATATCTATAATCACATAATAACATTAATTCGTAGCATCTCTGTCTTAATTTAAGTCAGAAAATATTCCGCCCTCTCCCCCCCGATTCACTTTTCAATGTCAATTTTCACAACTCATTTCAAAATATCTGCCATTGTTTGATTAAACGAAAATAAAAATGCATTTTATTCTTATTTTTGAACATCTACAACTGTTAAAGTCTTTTTATTGTTACTAAAGGATAAAGAGTAATGGATGGGCAATTTAACATTGGCGAGAACTCGAAAAAGGTGAAATTAACTATCATGGCTCTTTGTATGCAATTATCCTTTGTTCCCTTTTGAAGAACGAAGAATTCAACGTGATAAGGGTATTAGTGTCGAAACAGGGATACTTTCATGAATAAATTCGCGGCTGATGTAACAATATTCACGCCTTGATCTCTCATTTTCTACTCGTACACACGTGAACGAGTACCTGATCGTTGTCCAACGATATTACAGGCAGATGGGCAAAGCAAAAATATGACTGTGCGAGCGTAATTATGAAATGTAGTAATATCATTTTTATCGAAATTTAAATTGCCAGAGAGAGAGTGGGGGAGGGGGCAAAATGGAATCATGTAATATACTGCATGTGCAACAGCTCGTAAAATAATCGCGAACAATGTTTGTAGTAATTGCATCACTTATTCATGAAATGCCCTACTCTTGGCCGTCACAAAGGGGCAGCCCAGCTTTTGATAATCTCTCTGTTAACCAACTTTATCAGTCTACGTTCGGCTTTCGTGCCAAACACAAGTACCCTTAGAATTTAGATCCATAGACCGTCTAGTTAATTATTTTTGATATATTGAAATTTTATAAAACCTTTAGATTTTTTCACATACATAATAATTGTAATTTTCATTCTTTTATTAGTTTCCAAAACTAGTGATACTTATAAGTAACCTACTGCAAAAATGTTTAACAACTTTAAAAATTGCATAATATAAATAGAATAATCGATAAATATATAGATACAACATAATGTTGCTCTAATTCTTGAAAGTGTATTACTTTAATAATATTTGATATCTCTAAGAATTTTTCTCATTACGCGCTAAGAGTTGTGATTTATGAGAGTTTTGCTTAACTTTCACTATGAATTACGATTTATCTCAACTCCATCTTACAATTGGTTTTATTTGTACGCGCGTGGTTGCCGGGAAAAAAATTACGAGGCAATTCGGTGCGGTGAGCGGGAGCAAATTTGCGCTTTCACTGCATTCGGGAGATGTAAATGAATGCCCATACCGTCTCACGGGGGCCAAATTTATTCGCGTCATGAAAATTATTTTACTCTCGGCGTTACTACCCACTCGATCCATCGTCAGCACCTGTGCTGCTTCAATGGAATCACTCGGTCGCAGTAAATCGAAAGATTGCACCGGGTTCTCTATTTTATCTCGTTTATCGACGTGTCGACCCTCTCCTTTCTTTCCTTCATACATATAGGCATACACAGACTTTTTCTCTTTCTTCCTCCCTTTTTCTTCTATATCCTTTAGTACTTTTTTTTTTCAAAAACTAGCACTATCGCTTCTTGAGCGGAAGAATCGACCCGTATACGCGTACCTCCAACGTTTATTCACGCTCAACAACTCCTTCCGCCATTTCTTGCAAATCTCTCTGAGAATTTTTCATTGCGATCATTGAGAATCTTCGCGGCTGGTATCAAAATGAAGTGTTAATTCACAGATAAAACTGCGGGGAAGGATGGAAATGAGCGCTCGAAGAACTTGAAAATAAAAGAAATTAAAGAGTCACAGAGAGTTCGCGAAGGCTCATAAAGTCGAACACTGGATAGAAACGCCAGAAAGCGAAGCGAAAGGAAGCAGAGAATATAGTAAAGTAAAAAGGAAAAGAAAAGCTGAATGAGAGCCGGAAGAGGATCGAGGAGAGAAAAGTGCAAAGAGTGAAACTGGCGGTGATGATGAACGAGCCAAAGTTAATTTCTTCGCGTTTTAATTATAACGATGTCTATAATAATATTATACAGGCTTGATATCCGACGGTGCATGAAATCCCTTCGCTGCCACTCCGAGGTAGAGTTACGACCAATGGATCGTAACCGTGGAACGCGACAAAGTGGGACGAACATCCGGCGCGAAAGGAGGAAGGAATATATATGTGCGATGTGCGGTGTGTTAATTAAAATAATATTTCCGTAACTACGGTGCGTATGACGCCATCGGCCATAAGCGTGTCGGCAAATACCTCTCTCTATCCGACTTTTAAAAGGATCACTAGGTCAAACATATCGCAAAACTTATTTGCCGACGTTAAAGTGACGTGAGGGTGAAATTTTCGTTAAAAAAGAGATGACAATAAATATGCTTTCGAAAATGTACGACTTCCATTGTGTGCGATACTGAAACCAGCATCGAGCCGATAGCGGGCTCCAATTCGAGGCAAATTTAATTCGAGGTAAATCGATATTTACGCTTCTCATCGACAGTCTATATCATTTTTTTTTCTGCTTTGGCGATGGTTTCTCCGCAAAGTCCACTTGTACCTTCCAAACGATATTTTCCTGAAAATGCTGAACAGCTTCAGCTTCTTTGTACCATGTCGTACTTTAAGCCATCTGCGAAAATTCTTTGTCTTCTTTTAAAGATAAAGAAGAAGACTTGTGAAAGAGAGCTATTCCCGGGCGAACCCGATCTACCAGGTTAAATAACCGCGAATAAAGATTTCTGAATTTTCGGCCGTGATAATTGCAACTGTAATATGAGCACTATTTTAATGAGACGATCGATTGATTTTGCCCGCAATTGTGGATTATGTCTCATATAATGAGCGGATGCAATTAAGCACGAGAATATCATTTTTGCCTAATTGACGAACGTCTAACGATTTTATGTTCGAAATCTGACAGATCGCATCTAATGAAGACTATGATGGCAGAGCAATAACGAATTCGATACATAGTAGTATCTTTAATAATTTAAAAAAATATTTTAACAGTTTTATGAGTTTTCGAGATAACTAAATTATATTATCAGAGTATCTTTTCGTATATAAAGTGAATATTTATAAAGTAGAGTTGTTGCGCTGCACAAATTTTTATTTACGCATGAATCTTTTACAGCTTTATTAACGTGTAGTATTGCATAACATATTATAAATGCATGTATATATTTTATATATTTCTACTTTATAAAATAATAAAGTTTAATCAAACCGAGTGAGAGAGGCTCTGAGAGAATAATATACTATATAGAATTATCGGGGCAAATAGGAGCCAAGCTCTGTAATTAGTGAACAAACAACAATTTATTTATTGTCTAAATTAAACGCTCTTAAATTCTAGTATCAAATTAAAATGCGCAGAGTTCTAATCTATAGTTAAAATGCGGACGTTTCGACCAATTTTTTGGCCCTCTTCGGCGCAATTATAAAAAACGTTACTTTTATCGCAAATAAAATCATGGTTGATGATAACGTGGTGAAAAATTGTGGTATTGCCTTGATTAACTTAGAACGCTACTTGTTGTCTGGATCGAAAATATTTAGAACGCTCCTCCCTAGTTGGTAAGCCAGGAGGTGTAGGACTTTATATCTATTACGACATAGTAATAACACGTAACTAAGTTGTAAATGTTCAAATTAATTCAGTCATAACAAATTACTATAATACCTTCGAACTATATCTTCCAAGTCTCGAACGTTCACAACTGTTTTAACTTGTGATATTTTTCATATGACAGATCGCTAAAGACTGACATATACAACGCATGACTAATATAAATACCAAAATCCGAGTACATTATGAAGGTCAAATCTTTGTTAAATTGTCTAAAATATCGATATAATTTAAATGTAAACATTTACTATCTGTTTGCAAATTAATTAATTGTTTTCTTGTCTTTTTATGTGTATCATTTCCGACAATAATCTCTTGTTGTAAAATTGTTCGATATCTAAGATCTCAACATTATCTCAATTAAAATCATGGTTAAACCCTCCAATCTATGATTGGTGATTACTGAGTTATTAGAGGTTTTAATCTCTAATGTGGTTTCTATATTCTCTGAAATTCTCGTAATTAATTTCCTGCCAATTTTGCCTACATATGAAGCAGTACAATCTTTACAATTGATCTTGTAAACAACATTTTTTTGCCATGTTTTCGGAATTGAATCTTTATGCGTTTTTACAAACTTATTAAGTTTATCAAGGCTAAAAAAAAGAAATTTTAACATTAGTATTCTTGACCAAATTTTTAAATTGCTCTGTCAACTTCAGAATGTATGGGATTGTAAAATAAGAAACCTCATCTTCATTGTTTATTATTATGATCAATTACTTTTGGAAACTTTGAGATTGTTAATTAGAAATGTTATTCTATTCTGAATATTGTAAAAAAAAATGAAATCTAACGTTTTCTAGTAAAATATTTATGATTAGTGTGGAAATCTGGATGTGAAAGTAAAAAGGCTCCATCTGTAAGACTGAAAAGAGTCCCTCTCTTTTGACACAATGGGTGTTGTGAGAAGAAATTTAAATATCTGGCAGAAAAAATCGGTTTGTGATACCGATCGCGTGTTATTCTGTTGTTTTTGAGAATTCGAGTCAGTCCCAGAAAGTTTCTTCTGTTTAAATAAAGTTTAAAATATCCATATTTTGCAAAGTACTTTTTTGTACGTTATTTGACGTAACTTTGCTAACTCTGTCACTGTAATAATGCGAAAAGAGCCATGATACGTTCCATTTAACACTATCGCTATGCAGCTCTTTCAGGCGGCCGCCAAGAAAGACCCTTTCAACTCCGCGGGGAACGAAGGTTTGAAAAGTTGGCGCAAAAGCACACTTTTGAACACGATAATCGAACGGCATGCCGGAGCGAATTTCGCTCTCGAGCGGACGTCGCAAAAATTTCCCCGATCGTGTGATTCGCGTACCGCGAAATATCCGGAATCGGGAATCGTCTGTGAGACGATACGCTACGGCGATTCGTTCTACTCGCGCACACGGCACTTTGCTCTCTTTCCCGTCTCTCGGAGAACCGGGTCCGAGAAGATATATAACCCGAATCCATTACGGCATCCTTTAAACTCGCGAGAATTTATCACAAGCCGATAGTCATTCGGCCGTAATCTTACTCGAGTAACCCCGCTTTGCCGAGGCTAGACACCGTTCGATCGGCAGTTAGAGGGGAGCAATCTGCTGCTTCCGTTCATCGATCTGGAAATCACTCTCACCTCGCTAGCGATTTTCGAGCGCGAAAGTATGTACGGACACGCACGTATCGTGATAGATTCATCCTTGCACTAGGCAAGTTGTCGGATAAAGTTTTTTTTTTTTTTTTTTTTTTTTTTTTTGAAACTTGCACGGAATAAATCCACACGTCAGCTCATTTTTTATGCTTCCTAAAAAAAATCCTCGAAAAATTTCCAACTTTATCGGGCAATTGTTTCGAAAGGTTGTCACATTTGCGAAACGATAATGTCATTATCTCAGATATGGAAAATTAATATTTTGTTTTCTATTTTTCAAATTTTTTACACTCTTTGCATCTTTGATTTTATTCTCTGTTATAATAATTTTCTTATTAAAAATAGATATTGCCAAAGATGGTAACAAAGAGCGCGTAATGAAAAATTGCAAATAGTCACTGACCGTGAATAGAATAAAGATAAAATCTCTTATACATGAAAATAATAAATATAACGTTATTTAAGAATTTTGAAATATATTGATCTCTCTAAAGCAGTACAGAAGCTCAGAATATATCCAGTAAAAGGGGCGGTAAGCCGACCCTTGTGGTTGTTTCTATGTTACACGAGTAACGTAAACTACGGGCGCACATTTATACCTGCGGATGGATACGATAAAGAGAAACGACATCTCGCCGGGAATCCCGGGAAGAGTCATCGCCCCGAAATCGAGAGGGGACTCTTCAACTTTAAATCGACGCGACGAGGAGTATGTTTCCTCGCTTCCACTCCCGTTTCCCCTGTGAATGTGTCTTCCCAGACCTTGCCCTAAGTTACTGCACGTACGACGAAGGCAGTAAATTTTCGGGAGCTATCTCGACGAAGCGCCGCGAAACTATTCCACGTAAGGATCCCCGTCGCCGGGTTAGGCGACCGGAACGTAGGGAGGAATGCTTGCTGGAAGATCAGCGATTTCCGGAAACGAGGCCGAAAGGAGATTACGTATGTGCCAATACTCGCGGAATCCAGAGAGGACCCGGGTATTTCGCTATCCTGCTCTCGTCCTCTCGTCCCCTCGTCCTCTCGTCCTCTCGTCCTCTCGTCCCCTCGTCCCCTCGTCCCCTCGTCCCCTCGTCCCCTCGTCCCCTCGTCCCCTCGTCCTCTGTCCATCCCGTGCTCTCCTCTTGCTGCAGCGCAGCAAATGCCCGAGACGTAGCAGTTTCGTTGATCGAGGCTCTCGCTTCTCGTTGGAATATCTCACATTTGTTTCCGCAAGAACCGATCGTCTATGTCCGGAAGTTACGACGCATCGCCCGAGCTCATGCGACATAACGAACGTACTTGGTATTCGACGCGGTGGCAGAATCGATTCACCACCGAGCGGCTACGTCTCTTAACGTTGACTATATCAAACTGCACAGCCGGATATCGAATGGCTTTCTATATATATATACATACAAAACTTATATATTTCCGGTCAGAACTATGTAGTTCTATTACTGGTACGTATAATTGTAAAGGAAAATAGAAAAAGATAGAAAAAGTTGGAAAAGAATAATTTTCTGTAAAATAAGAGTAGGAAATTTTAGAGAAATGTACAAAAATTACATTTACATTTATTACAATCAGTTACCACACTCTATTTGCGCAAAATGAAATAATTTGACAAATATTCCAGTTATGTAAATTCAAATTCAAATTATTTCAATAGACTCAACGATGCCGAAAATAATTCATGGTATGTCAGATACGGTGAAAACTTCTCGGCCCTTGCTATTGGCGCTTGAAATATTCAAATCACGTTTACACTCGTCTGGGGTCCCTTAAATCGAAGTATTTCCAGACGAATGCCGCGTTCTCAGGCAGAAGAAACAAGCAAAACGTATTCTCGTCTCGATTAATTCGACCGGCAGGAATCCCTCCGAGTCAACATTCGTGCGATAACTTTTGTTATCTCTTCGTATCAGTCGTAAAATAGCTTCATACTATCATTTATCGTTTCAGCGGATATTTTTATTTGCACATTCGATTAAAAAGCAACATTTACATATCGCATTCTTATATTTTTAGAAAATATTTATAAATAGTAAATGATCGCCAACAAAGATTGTCAAATTCAACGTCGCATGAGTAATGCGTGAGTTTATGTACTGAGTCATCCGCAGAATATCGTAACACATTTTCGCATAATTTTGGAGCGAGCGAACAGATCAGAACTTGTTTGAAGCTACGCCTACGATGTGAATATGTAACGCAAGACATTGCCTCGGTGATGTTCGCGTCAGCTTGAAAGCCGCATCTAAACTTCTAAAGTTTGTTCCAACTATATTACTTGACGCTAATCCCTAATATAAGGATTACACTAATGATTGCAGTAATTTGTCTTATATTGTCTGAAATTGACATAATTTATTTCTAATAACTATGATTGTGTTATTTTCACGAGTACATAATATCAAATAATTATTATAATTTTTGATTAATCTTTTCGTGTCGTGAAACGGTAATGAGAAAATATTACAAAACATTTATGGCAAATTCGACTACATAATACATCGTAAAATCACAAAAGAACGTAGTTACAAATTATTTTATTAAAAGCAGTGCACTTTATGCGCAAAGCACAAATGCGGTTGCGAGATTCCATTACCTCAAAGCACAAATTATTCATGAAAGGATAAGTGCTTTCGATTCTAGAACGATCGAGTGTACCGGCAGAAGGAAAGCTAGAAGGAATCTTTCACGAATGCGCGATCTTCTTTTCAAGATCAAACCGCGTAAGCCTGGCTGATAATGCAAAGTTAGATAGACTCTGCTTTTCTCGTATCACGCAAATCTCGAAGCGATCGCGGTCCTAGATCTAAAGCGAATTCGTGCCCCCCGTTAACTATCGAAGACGGTAAAATTGGAAGGTGGTAATCCGAACCGGGACACCTCGAATTCACTTAACCCACTAGTTTCAGAGATTCTTCGCAGCCACTTCTAACGGAGATCCTAGAAGTAAAAACGTTGGGAAAAGGATAGGCGCTGCGGAAATTGGTAGCTTTTTCGATGCTAGCAAACCCAGCTTTGCTTTCCTCTCCTGAAGGAACAAGGTAAACCGGTTAAAAGGCGATGCACAGAGAAGCAATATCCGCAAGCAGTCGGATTCTGTGAACAAAAGAGATCCTGCAAGGAGATCAACCATTTTAAAGAAAGCCCGTCCGTCTAACGAAATAAACGTGATGTGCGCTTCAACTAAATAGTTTCTCTATTTTAAACTGTATTCATCCGACGAATGATTCTGACAGATATATATTCTCATTTATTTCTTTAAATTCGTATTTTATTTGACATTAATATCGTAATTACTTTTCGTAGGATTTATTAATAAACTCTCATAAACGCCGATTGAAATCTTTAATTGTTGGTGATTTATTTATTAATGTATTAATAAAAAGCATGTTATATTTCAAAATAAAAAATATTGTATGTAAAATATATTGTAAAATATTGTAAAATATGCATATATATGCCACGATAAAATTAATCTTTCTTTACATTTCAATATATATATAAAAACAAAATTTAATGTTTATATTGATTCGAGATTTATTTAAATCTAAAAAAAAAGCAATAAGGAAAATGTAAAATATATATGTTCAAGATCACATTTTACTCATGATAATTAAATAAAGAAAACTAGATTAAGTTTGATTTCTTTTGCTCGTAGTCAAAAAATTTATTTCGATAATATCCCATAGATAAATACGTGTATGGTATACAAAGTATGTAAAAACATATTACATAGAACATATGAGATACGAGCAAGTTTTCTGCTACGATGACTAGAAAGATATTCTATGTAACATCCCTGAGGCAATGGCGTTTTATCATTCATCATGCACAAAGAAAATATACTTGAATAAAAAGTTTTATTTTATTATCAGCAAATTGTATATCATTACAAACAAAAGAAAACAAAAAAAAAAGTAAAATTCTAAAAAAATTTTCTCTTTTTCTCTTGCTTTTTTACTCATTCCTCCAACAAGGAAATGTATGAAAGGGCCCTCCTTCGATTTTAATGCGGTTTGAATATGTTGTAGTCCAGGTCAAAATAGGAGACACGTATTTTTTTATATGTGCTCTTACGACCGTTAAGGGGGTGAAACATCCTCTTGAAATAATATCGGTTTTTATATTTCTAAGCGGATACTGTCGAAAGAGATATAAAAAAAAGTTTCGAATAAAAATTCTATGGTTTTAATGTACTTTAAAACTGGATAATCAGATTTTTCAAAAATTGAAGGGAGAAGAGAGGTTTTCGAAAAATGGCATTTTTGAAAAATTTGATTACGCAGTTTTAAAGTACGTTAAAACCATAAAACTTTTATTCGAAACTTTTTTTTATATCTCTTTCGACAGCATATTCAAAGCGTATTAAAATCGAAGGGGACACTTCCATACATTTTCTTGTGAGAAAATGACATATTTAACGATAAATTTTGCATATATCGATGCGTTTCTTTCACTATACAACATTAGTCATACCATTCACTATACCATCTCGATTTTATTTGTGTTTTTAGTCGCAAAAAAAATTCTTTCTACATGTGTGATTTCAGGGTGATCGTACTGATTGTGTTTTCGCTGATTATTTATAGCCACAATAGATTTTGATTTTTATGAAATGTTTTACCTTTATTTATTTTTTTCCAATTTATTCCTCATACAAGTTTGAAAAATAGTATAATAAACACTATACGGTTATGCTATATAAAGATTTAATTGCTCGAAGATGAATATTATAATAAATAAGACGCAATTGAATAGTATGAATATTAATTAATCAAAGGGCGACGTTAAAAGTGAATACTGGAGAAAATTAAATAATAATTACACTACAATGAAAACATAATTGTAATAAAAGGCAGGTCTAATGATATATACACAGTAAATTTAACTGCAACAACGACTGTGTTAGTGCCAATCAAACTTAACGAGGGTTGTTATCGCAATGTCCCAGCAAACGTGCTCGTCTGACCTTAATACCCTGTGTAAAGCGCTATTCGTGCCTACGACAGCTTACGCATTATTACACAGATTTCTATCAATTACGATCGGATAAGCAGTTGTCACGATATAGTCTTCCAATGAATTTATCCATCACATAATTAATTTCCGATATCGCTAATTTTACTATTTTCCATTGTCATGTGTTTCGTGTTCTTTCACGCGTTATATTACTTTTGTCCAACATGTATTGTATTGAATCTCCAATTCCGATATTAAATACGTGTGAAATACATGTGTAGCATGCGTATATATAGTTATAGGATAAAGGATTCTCCAAAGAAAATGTTGCGTGCGCGGTTTATAATCAAATCGTTTCGATCTGATAAATGAACTGGATTCACGGTACATTTAACCGCTAAATGTAATATGTGGCGAACACAAGTTTCGCGAATGCACAAAATAGCACGTGACGTTCCGGATAAGTCGTGCCGCATGGGAGAAGCTACTACAGGAAGGGGTAGGTAATCTTTCAAGGCGCAGTCAAGATTCGTAAGGAAGAAACGTATCGCGGGTGCACCGGTTTTACGATACTGCCTATCTACATATCGTTTGGTGGTTTTATATACGGCAACTATGGCGGGATATTCTTGAAATTATGCACAGTTTATGACGGGAAGCGCGATACAATAGCTGTTATAAACCGTAAAAACAGTGCCGAGTTTCGACTAACGCTGCCAGAGTACGGAAAATTAATCACTCCCTCCCTTAAATGACGTAGAAACGGAGAATCATAAACATTCGAATTAATTTCGCAGCGCGACGTGTTATTTTACTGCATTGCTTAAACTATTTGAAATTTATAAAATATATTATAAAATATTTGAATTATATTTAAAATAAATAAACTAAATAAATTGATGATGTATGAAAGTCGTGCAATGATTTTCTTGCTCAACTTGTTTACTCCAGCAATTATATTACATCAGTACATTACTAATGAGAGAGCAAGCTATGATAGTAATTGATCGTAGTGTAACTACAGGATATCAAAGCTCTTCGTCAAGTAATTAATATGCATGCGCATACATGTTGTTGACACAGCGGTGTGTCGAAAAGAGCGACTGCTAATTGAACCATGAAGTTCACAAGTCGTGTCGAATAAATGCCTTGCTAATAGGAAAGCAAGACAACATTACCTTGTCAAAACAGTAGTTTCGAAATTACAACGTGTTGTTGTTCCCAAATCGATTTGATGTAAATCACGAAATACAGAAACTGTTGACTTTGCTTGACAAAATAGTAGAACCGCCAAATGGGATGAATTATGCAAAATATTGTAAAATAATATAAAAAAAAATGTTTTTATAGACTTGAAATTATTACGATATATATAATATCATTTGTGGACAATATTATCTTTAGTAAAATATATATAAAAAAAAGTAATTATAAGACATTTTTTTAAAATTAATATTGTGGAAAAGATATATATATAATCTTTGATAAAGTTGTAAAAAATTGTTTTTTTGAAACATTTATATTCTGTATCTCATATATCCGAATATACACATGCATCTATATGTATATTTGTTTGTCAAAAATGTTCATTTCATGTCACAATGCAATATGCACGATGCAAAACGCGACAGAGTGGCAAATAAATAATTTAACAAAAAATGGAGAAGAGACGAAAGAAGGAGACGTTTTTAACACGCGTAAACCTTTTAATTCCATTGCTGAAATTTCTTTCGGGAAAGGCGAGAGGTTCGGACGAGGAAATGGACTCGCTGAAAGAGACACGTTTCGTTTTTCCTCGGGCAGAAGTGCGCGCCGACTGTTTTCATCGCGTTAAAACACGGCGGAGAAACGTTTTCGCGCTTTATTACCGTTGGTGTTGCATGAAGCGCTGAGTACGCTCTCGAGAAGTACGTATATAGCCGTACACTTGGATCGAAACGATGTATGTCTCGTAAAGCGCATTTTCCACTGAATTCTCAACTACTTTCTTCTTTTCACAAGTTATAATCCTCTACCGCGTCGATTTCAAAGAAGAGCGTGCTTTGAACCTCTCGTCTGATTAGACGAAGGCTCTCTTTCTTTCGCGCACATTTATATATCGATATCTTTTAATACAACTTCAAAGGTGTTCGATAATTGTTCGAACATATGGTTAAATATTTTTTTTTTTTTTGTTTTTTTTGCAGTGTCTAACATTCTAAGAAAAGTTAAAATAAATCTTTGAGTAAGCATGAACTTTAAAATATATAATAACAAAAGATAAATGTAAAGTTTTACGTCAGTTAGTTAACATTTCTAATTTGTCAACAAGTAACGCACAATAAATATGAGTTATTTTAACTTAAAATTTAGAGTGGACTTTTTGGGAGATGCAAAAAAAAAAAAATGTTAAAATTAACATTTTATTTTTTACTGTGTATAATTACAATTTTGCGTCAATTATATCTGAATCTTATGGGTAGTAACAGTGATAGAACATTCATCTTCATAAATGCCGGTACGTGTCAAGCGCCCGTTCATCGTTGCTAAAATTGATCGTCCGCTAATCCATTTGTCGCCGTAGCTTAATTCTATCAATACCAGGTGCCAATAATCCAAATCGAGGAGCTTCACGTAACCGCGATATCTTAGTTTACTAATGGCGCGTCGTACACCAGATTCCTGAAGCACGGAGCATTTATGGCGATCGTGCCAGGAATGCGGCGTATGTCGTACGAACAACATATTCCTCGAGATCGGTAGAGCGAATAGAAGAACCGATATACATATATCGGGCCGTGCCAAGTTTGCCCAGTCACTCGATCGAAATACTTAAGGAGAAAGATAGCTTTGGGATTCCGATATAATGCTGAACCGGCATTTCTCTCTACGAAGATTAATGTTTAAATTGAAAACGTTTCTTGAATTCCAAGTGAATCCGCCCTTAATCGCTCGCTGAGAAATAATCGGAGTACGTTGACTCCTTCGCTCAATAGCAAACAGAGAAGAGATCCGATACGATTACCTTCCAAGTTGTAGATTCATTTACCCTGCTGTCAGGATGCTTTTGCGCGTTAATCTACATACGTCGTGCATTAATGGAATTGTTACTTGTTTGCTTATATCATTTTAACACACTGGAAATAATATTTTGCTAATGTAAATAGATTTCTAGATGTCTCGATTAAAATTTATCGCCAGATACTTTTTGTATCTGTTAGAATATTGTTTGTCACGTATAGAATTTATAGCAGCACTATTCTAGCGAATACCTGTAAATAATTTAAATCTCCCATTGCCAAATATTAATCACAAATATAATATAAAAAAATTGTCTGTCTAAATTACACTAATAGCACAGATATAAATTCTGTCTCTGTCATTTAAATCGATCAAGTGCAAAATATATGCAGTATCACGGTATTTGCTAGTAATTTATCTGTTTCGGTTAATTTTTTACACATAGAAAATTTTTGTTCAAGTTGCAGAATAATATTTTTGAGTGCACGTTTTATTTGTCAAGAATATTTATGTTGAATAAGAAATTGAAAGTATCTCCGTCAAATGAATACCAAAGTGTGATAAAGGAAATTTCTACAATATTTTTCAATGGATCTAGGTTGTGTATAACTGGATTATACAAGATTCGCATTCGGTTTAATTCGCACATCTAGGTCTTTTGAAAGTTCGTTAATCGTGTTTCATGAAAGATCCTTTCAAGGATCTCGTCCGAGTGCTCTCCGGTAGGGCACGCACGTCTTGCTCGATTCGAATTCAAAACCTTTGGCACGCACGCCTCGTGAAATGCTGCTGTGTGTTTTATCGCCCGATCGTAAAGACGGTATACGGTATACGGTATACGGTATACGGTATACGGTATCGTCGCTCTACGGAAGCGTAAATGTAAATGTAGACGGGAATGATGTGCCGCTATTGAGGCTTCTCGTGCCGCGATTCTCCAGCGGGGTCAGAAGGAAGAGGCATTCGTCGATTCAGTTGAGCGTGAATGGCGCGATATCGCGGCTTGGTGCTTGCGAAAAATCGATTTGGTCTAGACGTCTTTGTGATACAGATTTCTGAACCAACTATTGCCGCTGCTCGATTACGCTCAAAGAACTTTGTAGATGTTTGCCCTTTATGCATCATATATGTATATATATCATATTTAAAGTATATATCATATTTAAAGTATAAGAAGACGCGTTTATATTATATATAATACCTTTTAAGATTCAATTTTTTTCTTATTTTCTACAATAAGAAATACAGTTGTAGAATTTTGATATATATTTTCTTTTAAATAAATTATGAAATCGAAACTTAATATTCACTGAACGAGAAATGTTATTGTACACAGGAAACGCGCTTCACAAATGACATTTCAAGAAGCATATATTTTCAGCATATCAAAACCGAACGTCATTGAGATAAAATCTTGTTAGTATAATTGACAAACGTCATTGCCATCGATGACTACTTTATTAGTATTATTTTATGATGAATAGTTTCAATTTAAAAATATACTTTTACGTGTATATATAAATTTGTTCGTATTATATTCACTATTGCAGCAATTGTACGTGTTAGACGTTACTTTTTGCTTTAAGGCTTTTATGTATTATAAAATCCAAATTTTTTTGTATCATTAGTGTACATTTATAATATATATTCTCACACATGTACAAAAATATATTATACAAAGGTTGTTCTACAAAAAGAGAGAGAAACTTTCTTCGCTATCGCGCGAAAAAAAATGTGTCTCATGAAACTACAAAGAAAATACAATTTTTTTCTTATACTAGAGTCAAATAATTTTTATGTCCTCGTGTATTCGTATGCAGCTTCGTCTTAGTGAGACGTGGACTCTTTGTTATTCAAGGAAGCTATTCGCACTATTCTGAGAGCTCGGCCGTACTTTTTCGTAAACATGCTTCAACATGCAGTGCATAGTGCTTGGTAGACGAAGTTTAACTTTACTCGTGGATTTATTCAGACAGGAATCTCTCATGGCAAAGGCAGACGTAAATATTTGTCAGTGAAATGGGAAAATTTTTACAAAAGCTATATTGTTTTAATTTCATACGACTGTAAAAATGAAATAATAATTTTAATTGATAAAAAATATAATTTTGATCGATTCACGATAAGAGAATGAAGTTTGTAACATCTACAAAATAAACGAGAAAAAATTACTGATGCAATTTTTTTGTAAACTAAATTAAAATATATCTATATTTATGAAAACATGCAATACACGATGAAAACCAAATAAATTATAATGTTTTAATTTTCAATTTATAGAATACTGTGATTGCGTTACTAGATAGTAAAAATGTTAGAAAAAGCTATTGCGCTATATATATTAAATGTAATATCACACAAATTCGCTTATTTCATTTTTCTGATAACTTTATTTAATTTCAGGAAGATCCTTGCAATCTGTCAGGCGGGAAACGGGATTACGGATGTGACGATACGATGAGGCGAGATCCACAACGACGGAGAGATCATTCTCGCGCTGTAAATCGGTGGATCGCGAGGATGGTCCTCCAAATCCTGTTAATACAGAATTTCGTTACATTTAAAGCCATAGCTCAAATAGCCGAATGTCCGCCGTCAGAGACAATTCCGGGCTGTCCTTGTTATAACTTTGAAGACGGTCTCTTTCTAGAATGCGCTGGCGCTACGGAAGAAACTCTAAGAACCACGTTACAAGGCGTGCTAAGTATAAGCGGTAAGTATAAACAATATTTAAGAATCAAGAAATTATAATCTCGTTAAACATAATTTATAATACAACGTATAAACAGGCATATGTTGAATATGAGAATTTGCGTAACATTCGTATAACATTTTCCCTCTATCTGATTAAATAATTATAAATAACAAAATGCACAATATGTACGATATTTACAGTCATATACGAGTTTTGAAATGTATTTTTTTGTAAGAGTACAAAAGAGAAAAAGTTAAAAAATATATTCGAGATATAAAATTAAACTTTTGTCAATATGTGGATATTAATATCGCACAATTGCACAAAATAACTTTTTATAATGTAAAATTAAATTATAATATAAATCAAAAGTATGCGATTAAAAATATGTTCATGTTAACGATACCTGTAAAAGCGGTAAAAGCTGTAATCGGTTTTTTCCTTCGATTGCATTCGAGTGATTAAATTTACTCGTCCTAGCTCGTTTAATATTGAAATATTTACGTGAAAAGTGCGCGCACATTTCTTACAACATTTTCACGCAATTTAATGTAAGATGAATGACACGGTTAAGGGAAAATCATTTTCTTCAACACGTCTCATAAAACTAATGAAATATGCAATTAACCACTGTTGCCGAATTCAAAGTTCATGTTATAGTCTCAAATTAATGACGGTGCCCTTTACGACCATTTGCAGGTACAGGCACGATGGTACAGTCGTTGAGCGTTTACGAGCTTGACAAGAGCATCGAGGAACTGAGAGAAAACGCTTTTCCGCCCGGATCGCAAATCAGGCATCTCCAAATATCACATTCATCCTTACGAGAAGTAAAGGAGGGCGCTTTCACGAATCTGAAAGACAGCCTGGAATCTTTGGCACTAGTTTCCGGTCGCTTACCTCACGTGCCCCAAAAGTCATTGGCCGATTTACGGAAACTTGCTGCTTTGGATCTCGAGACAAATTTAATACAGGATCTGCCATCCTACTGCTTTTACGGTTTAAAGCTAATGAAGTTGACGTTGAAGGGTAATCAAATATCGAAAATTTCCGAATACGCATTTGCGGGTCTCGAAGACAGTCTCAGCGATCTGGATTTAGCCGAAAACAAGCTGAAACTGTTTCCTATGGCTCCCATGAGAAGACTCGAGAGCTTGGCTTCGCTTAGGCTGGCGTGGAATGAGATATCGGAATTACCCGACGACGGTCACAGTCTTCTTAGCTCTCTGCTGATCCTCGATCTGAGCAGCAACAATTTCGAGAAGCTGACCGAAGACTGCTTCAGACCTTGTCCGATCCTTCACACTCTATCTCTCTATTACAACTCCATCGAGAGCATTCACAAGGACGCCTTCGTATCTTTGAAGGATCTAGAGTCGATCGACTTGAGCCACAATAAAATCGTTTTCCTCGACGTGACAACGTTTAAGGGGAACGAACGACTGCGCACGATCGAGCTCAGTCATAACCACATTCACTACATCGGCGGTGTGTTTGCGAGACTGCCCGAACTGAGGGAACTTTATCTGGCGGAAAACAATATTCTTGAGATCCCGGGAGATGCGTTCGCCGGCAGCGTCAGCCTCGCAGTGGTGTATCTACAGCAGAACGCTATCCGAAGGATCGACGCTAAGGGTCTCACGAGTCTCACGCAGCTGGCCCAATTGCATCTGAGTAACAACTACATCGAGAAAGTGCCACGGGAATTCCTCGAACACTGCGAGAACCTCTCGTCGCTCTCTCTGGATGGTAACAAGATCCGCGAGTTACAACCGGGTACCTTTGTCAAGCTGCATCAGCTGCGCGAGCTGCGGCTACAGGATAATCGTATAACGGAGGTGAAGCGTGGCGTTTTCACGCCCCTTCCGGCGCTTCTCGAGCTTCATTTGCAAAACAACGCCATCACCTCCATGGAGACTGGCGCGCTAAGAACGCTGAATAGTCTCCAGCACGTTAATCTACAGGGCAATCAATTGACTATGCTCGGCGACGTCTTTCAGCTATCCGCCTCGGAGTCGTCTTCCGGCGGAAGCTCTTTGGTGTCCATTCAGTTGGATAGCAACGGCCTGGCGGTGTTGCATAACGATTCTTTGCGCGGCCAAGCGTCTGTCAGAATCATGTGGCTTGGTCACAACAAGTTGACACATCTGCAAGCGCCCCTCTTCAGGGATCTTCTTTTAGTCGAGCGTCTTTATCTGACGAACAATTCTATATCCAGAATCGAAGACGCTGCCTTTCAACCGATGCAAGCTTTGAAATTTCTCGAGCTCAGTATGAACAAGCTGAGTCACGTAACGGCGAGAACGTTCTCGGAACTACACGAGCTCGAGGAACTATATCTACAAGATAATGGTTTGAGGCGGCTCGATCCATACGCGTTGACGGCGCTCAAGAAGCTAAAGGTACTGGATTTGGCGAACAATTATCTTACCGTTTTGCAAGACGCAATTTTTCAAGAAGACCTGCCAATCAGAACGTTGAATTTGAAGAACTGCTCAATAACTACCATAGAGAATGGTGCCTTTCGCGGACTCAATAACTTATTCGATCTCAATTTGGATGATAATCTTCTCACAGCGTCGGCGCTTCTGCATTTGCACATTCCCGGTCTTCGAACATTGGCGGCATCGGGCAACAACTTCAGTCAGATAACGGAACATTGTTTCAACGGGCTGCCATCTCTACAAGAGCTCTTCCTGGACGATTCGCAAATAGGTCAGCTGCCGGAGACTATCTTTGTACTGAATCGGAATCTTGCGCGTCTAAATTTAAATCATAATCATCTGCGCACTCTGCCGCCGGGCATCTTTGATAGATTGCTATCGTTACGAGAGATACATCTGGATCACAATCGATTTCAAGCCATCCCGTATTCGGCGTTGGCGAGTGCTCTTAATCTCGAAATTCTCACAATATCCACCAACGAAATCCTCGTCGTCGACGTGGCCAGTTTCGCCAGTTTGAAGCATTTGAGAGAGTTGGATATGAGTCACAATAAAATCGAAACAATGTCAGGTTTCGCGATGGCTAATTTATCACGTTTGATATCTGTGGATCTGAGTCACAATAATTTGAATGCGCTACCGGCAAATTTCTTCGCGCATTCATCCTTGTTGCGAAGAGTCGATCTATCGGAAAATAAATTTCGACAAATACCCGCGGTTGCTCTCTCGGGTCAGAATCTCCCCGGACTTGCATGGTTGAATCTCACCCGGAATCCTTTAAACAGAATCCATGATCTACCATCGGAGATGTATCCTATTCTCCAGGAGGTGCATATATCCGGCACGAATCTCAGTATAGTAACCTCGCAAGATTTCGAGGCCTTCCCGGCATTGCAGCATCTTTATCTAGGCCAGAATTGCATTCTTCGAGTATCGCCGGGCGCGTTTCGAAGCCTGCCGAATCTACTTACTCTTCATCTCGGCATGAATAGTTTAGAGATCTTACCAAAGGAAAGACTTCAGGGCATGGAACACTTGCGCATACTCAATTTAACGCACAACCGTCTGAAAGAGCTCGAGGAGTTTCCAGAAGATCTCAAATCACTTCAAATACTGGACCTGTCCTACAATCAGATCGGCATCGTCGGTAAAGTGACGTTCAAGAATTTAATTAGCCTCGTCGAGCTACATCTTTACGGTAACTGGATAAATGCCATCTCTAGCGAAGCATTTAGACCCCTGAAGAAACTACGTCTACTTGACTTGAGTAGAAATTACTTGGAGAATTTGCCACTGAACGCTTTCCGGCCACTCGAGACGCAAATAAGGAGCCTGCGGGCTGAAGGTGAGCTGCTAAAACATATAGTATTTGTAATTAATTTCGCGCTTGCATGAACGCTTGCTTTTTTTTTTCTCGAAAGCAACGATAAAAGCTGCTGAATTTGAACACAAATGAACAAAGGTAAATAGAGAGAGACAGACAGATAAACAGAGATAGATAGAGACAGAGACAGAAACAGAGAAACAGAGAGAGAGAGAGAGAGAGAGAGAGAGAGAATTTCTCGTACACACGGCGACTATCGATCCGGATGAAGTTACTACTACTCGAAAACCAATCGTATCGCCGGTCACGTATTGCTATATCTCGAATCAATATTCAACACTAGAACAATCAAACAAGTTCGCGCACAATTCCATCTAATTTTCACTTTTAATAGTATTTGCAAACTACTCTCTCTCTCTCTCTCTTAATATTTCTCGGAAACTTGTTTAAAGAATATTATATAAAGAGAAAGGTATATATAATTTTTTTTACAAAATTTATATGAAAAAATTCGAAATTGTAATTCCGACACGACGGTAAAATATTGTGTGCCGTTTAATTCATTTATTCATGATTCATGCCGACATATTTTATGCAAATTATTAAGTATTGAACCAAAATTATAAATTTTAATTGTTGATTTAACAATTAATGCATGAGAGTTGTAATTAATTTTAATCACAGCACACGCGAGAGAATAAATGAAACTTATATTTATTATATATGAAATTTTAATTATGGATTAAATTTTCAGTAAAATAACTAGAGAGAGTACATTCTGCTTTATGGCTTATTATAGCTAAGTAGAATAGCAACGTACAGAAAATTCTTTATAAAAAAAAAACTCTTTTTGTGAACATTTTTTAACTGTCATAAATTAATAATAAATTATTTGATAATCTAGAATGTGCATATTTTTACGTATGTGTGTGTGTGTGTGTGTGTGTGTGTGTGTGTGTGTGTGTGTGTGTGTGTGTGTGTGTGTGTGTGTGTGTGTGTGTGTGTGTGTGTGTGTGTGTGTGTGTGTGTGTACAGGTATATATATAGAAAAAAAATCAAATATTCATATTTTAAAGTAATTTATCATCCTCTCATAAATTCAAATATACTTTCAAATTTATTTTCAATATCAAAGAATTATTATCAATTTTGTTCAAAATAATTATCGAGCTTAATTAATAATTAACGAGTTGTATTTACCCACAACTGGTTCGCTTTTCAATTCAATTTTGATGAATACGGTATCGCAAATAATAGCGAAATAATCTTATAACAGAGAACCCTTTACACTGCGGCTGCGAATCGCAAGAATTGTGGGAATGGTTGAGGGACCATCAGAAATTGGTAAGTGGAGTCGGTGGTGGTCGTAGCCGCGGAAGAAATGGCGTCGGAGTCGGTGACGTCGAGGGCGGTTTGTTAAGATGCGAGCAGCCGCCTGAGCTACGAGGTCTCGTCTTTCTCGATCTTGACCCCCACGCCTTCTGTTCCGCTCCGCTAGTCTTGAAGCTCGCAATTCAGGATATCCAGCCCTTCTCCGTTCTGGTATCGTGGCAAAGCAGAAATCATTCCGGCCTCCATGGATACCAAGTGGCGTATCACGCCTTGGACAATGTTGACGAGGTAAAGAACATTTTTTTACAACTATGAAAAAAAGTCGAAATTTTCACGACGTTAAATAAAATGTATAAGAAGGGAAACTGAAAAAAATATGGGCTGCTTAGCAATAACAATTTAGAAATTAAATATTTTTTAGTAAATTGCGTATAAAATTTAGATTCCGCTTATTATTTGAAATGTATAATTTGTGATTAACGAGACGATTTATTATATTACTCATTATTTCTGATAATTATTGCAGATATTTTTATAATATCATATCACATATAATGAAAATTATTTTAGAAGCTAAAACTTGCTGCATTATTTCATCGAACGCCCGTTTCTCATTTATTCAAACCTGACGGCGGAATAAGAAGCCGCATGATGACAAAAAAATGTCCGTTTCCATCGGCGTTTCAGGTACGAGGTAAACTGCTGGATCCAAAGGCACGTTCGGTGAGACTGACAAAGTTGGCGTCTGACACGCGATACCTGATTTGCGTACTCGGCTTGGGCAGCTGGGGTACGCCGATCCCGGAAGACATCGGTTCCTGGCAATGGAACGCCTCGCACGACGACATAATCGAAGGATCCTCGCTGCCGGTGATGGTGAATTCACCTACGAGCCGATGCACCGAGGTCAGAACTTTGGACGCGCCCGATTCGATAGTGGGCGACGGTACGGTGAGCGATAGAGGCGGTCTGGCGAGTATCCTTACGAGACGACTAGGCCTGATCGTGGGTAGCTGCATGGGTTTCGTCGTCTTTGTGGTGCTGATTTCCGTTCTGGGTTACATGAAGATGAAGAAGCAACGCGCGACGATGAAACGAGATCAGCCGTTATCCTCGAATCCACCAGAGTACATGTCTTACAGACACTTCTCCTTGCAGAGCGGCGACAGAGCGGAGAACACATGTCCAAGTTTCATCAGCAACATTGGACCGCCGCCCCTCGGGTCGTAGCAAAAGGCGAAGGAGTCTCGTAAAGAGACCGCTCACGACATTGAGATGAAAACCGTGTCGACTTGCACCAGCATCTATAGCTAATAATCGCGCGGGCCAAAGTAAGACGTGTCGATGATATTTGCCTATTGTCATCGAAAATGTGACGAGAAACGAGACGGCCGTGTGTGGCATCGAGCCTTCGAACTATTAGCGCGTAATTATTTCGAGTAATCAAATGGGAAACCGTCGATTATATCGGTTACATCGTGGAACGATGTGGTGATCGTGATACTTTATTCCGGCCGTCATCACGACCGATCGACGTAATTTCTTTTATTTGACCTACATACGTCTAATCTAAATAAGACACTGACACACATATTGTTCGACATTTTCTAGCAAATGATCAAAAGACGGGGCTACGCCTATTGGTAAAATTTTTTTAATCGACAGCGATATGTCAACAATGTAGACAAATTTTTGTACCATTTCATCAAATCACACCACCGCTCTCACGACTATCTGCTCATCATTGTGTACGAAGAAAGAAATGCGATAAAGCAAAGTGCCAAAAAAAAAAAAAAAAAAAAAAAAAAAGAAAAAAACATGGATACAATGCTTTCATTAACTAACAGCGCGATTTCTACTGCGAGAACATCTTCGAGTGACTTAATCTCATTATCATACATCGACGAGAAGCGTCGGTGCGCGACTTAGGCGCGTAAAAGCTCGTGCCAAAAGACTGGGAAAAATAACTGGTGAAAATCCAAAGATTCCTTCCGCGAGAGAATCAAACGGGTAGGCGATAATTTAGTACTTTGACACACAAGAAATTTTTCTTTTTTTTTTTTTTTTTTTTTTTTTTTTTTTTTTTTACCAAGAAGAGTATTCTTCGCGAGAAGAATCTTTTTTACAACGCGTAAAAACCGACTATTAACGGCGAGTAATAGATAATATATATTCCGCTGTTTTACCGAAAATGGAACAACGACGTATCACAACCCTCTCTCCCTCGAAACTTCGAATCTCTCGTACGAGAAGACTGATTTTTTAAACCGTTTGAAATTTTCTTCGTAATCCCGAGACTCGTCTACTCGTATCGTACTCTTTTTTTTTTTTTTTTTTTTTTTTTAATTTGTAAATAACACAAGATATCGCGGCATATAACGGTACAGGTGTGTATCCATGAAATTCATCTTTATAGTGCTGCGTAAGCAATATTACACTTATTCGTATCGATAGTTTTAATGATCAGCACTAACATAATTAAGGAGGTACGCGATCTGCGTAAGAAGCTCACATCGTCGTCCTTAAAATATCGCGATAGAAAAGAGTTTTACGAACGATTGTGATTTAGCCTCTTCGATTTTGATAATATCACGTTACGAAGCAGATTTGCGACACTCGAACGAGCACATTCGAATTCTTCAATTGTGGAAGACTAAGTGTGATTCCTGCCAAACAAAAATAAAAGAAAGAAATAATCGATTCCAAGTTGCCAAATGTTAATTGTGTATCGAATATCGTGAAAAATCGGTTTTTATTGTATATAGATAGAAGATATATATATACATATTAGCATTCTTTATTATAGTTTAGGCTTTCGGTTAATAAAAGTAAGGCTGTAAATCAATTATTTCAATTGTTGTTACAACTTTCCCGACTCACATTAACAAACCATAAATAACTCACGAAAGTTAACCATAATTAATTACTATTTCAGTGTTTTCTTACTTTCTTAATTACGAAATTAATCCCGAATACAATTCCCGGGACGCAGAATAACAGTGATAATAAGAAAAATTAATAAGAATCTGTTTTATATAAAAATTATCTTTAATTACTCGCACACTAATTATCTTTATTACGCGATTACTTATTTGTTTTGTGCCAAAACTACTGCATGCACGTGGAGCATCTAGTTCATGATTCAGCCGCCATTCTAGTCAAATGGAATTTCCTAGCATATCTCCGGCAATCCGTTAAGTCATCTCATACGACTAATTAATTAATTATAATGGCAGCTTAGACCGGACAGCTTAGAATGCGCCCGTGGTTTACGTAGATTTCCTAATTAACTAGGGTTTATCCCTAAGCGTCAATCAGTTCCGATCTGATATGTCAGATGGAGGAGAAGCTAGAAGTTACAAAGAGATACCTGTTCTAATAATACGCTTCGATACACAAATTTCTTTTACAGCTGTTTTGTATCAGAAATATTGCCTTTGATATCCCGTATGCGACAGGTAAGTGAATATTAACAACTTTTTAAAGATTGTTATATATGTATAATAAAAGATTTTTATCGGAAAGTTTAACATTTATAGATGTATGATATAAATATATATCTCTCCTAGTATTTTCCACTCAATTGTTAATTTAAACCCTTGCATGTATATATTATATAAATGCTTTTAAGTTTTAACATACAAAATATTAATAACTCTCTTTATTTCGACATTTTCATCGTTGTAAGAAAATTTATCGGGATGTAAAAAAGTTACATTATCTTTTCAGTCTAATATTTCTGCAATATGTTAGATATTAGCTTAAAAAATGCAAAAAATACAAATAGTTTGTCTTATAAATATTCGATAAAAATAAATCGAATGGATAACAAGTACAACAAATATACAAAGAATTTCAAGGCTCTTTAATTAAGTATAGCCGTATCGGAATTGCGTAGCAATGTTGACAACGTCGATGCTGAATGCACTAAAGTCTCGCGAGAAGTTTGAAATAAGACACTGAGTAAATTTAATGAAAATGCAACAAGAAGAAGCAGAGAGAAAGGTCAATGCGATACATCAAGCGCTTTAGAGGCATGCTAAAGCGGTGATATTATGAACTCTAATTAATTCCAGGAGTTTCGTCTAACTGTCCCGTGTCCGTAATTTATCTCGATGTAAAACGGCATGTAAATGTGTGCCGCGGATACGATCGTCCAGAGCTTCCATGTATTTCATAATCATATTCCGTGATCTCATCAACGAAACCCAGCGCGTAAACACTTTTGCGCCAGCGTAAAATCTGCATAAAAATTCATGCTGTTTTAATAATCTCTTTAGACTAGCATCAGTCTTTGGAAATGACCAAATTTCTTCTTTGTCTCAGTCTCTCTTTTTCTCTCTCGCTGTTTCTTTTTTTTTTTTTTTAACGAAAAATATATGTAAGATATGTAACAAAGTTCTATAGAAAAAAAGAGACATACATGATAAACATATATTTTTTTTAAATGGACGGTAAGCGAGTGTAATTAAAAGATAACAGAAATTGATATCAAGGGAAACAGATAAATCACTTTTATAATTTATTACGTTGAGTTGAAAGAAGGTTATATAAAATCTTTTCTTTTTTTATATTATTATTATTCATTTGTTTTATACATGGTTTATCGAGTTTATGAAATATTTCATTGGAAACTTCAAACTTTAGCAGTAAATTTAAAAGAAATTTTATATATCTGTCAACAATATTATTATTAGTTACAATTGTTATTAGTTTCGATTGTTATATCGTTTTTCTACGAAAAATAAAGTACAAATAGCGGATTACAACATAATTTAAATTTCACAATAATGTGTAATAGAAACAGCTATAAAATACATAATAAAACAATGACAGGATTTATTAAAAAATAACTAGTATTATTCCAAGTGTAATGGATATATTTTAAAGCTATATAAAAAATGAAACGTTAAACGAGCTATTATGAAACATCTACCATGAAATAAGCAATATTTTACTAAAGCTACTTTTCTTTCAGTCGACAGGGCATGGACTACCTGTTCTTTGCTACGTATATTAAAACATTTTCCTGAATTTCAATAACAATACTGTTTGTCCTATTTAACTATATAATTTACATATTCCGCAATATCTTACAATCAATATTTCATACACGGAAACAGAAATAAATATATACGGAGAAAATGGTAAAGCTATCTACTAAATTTTTTTGAACAGCCGAAACAGAAAAATGATACAGATATAATTCAACGAGAGAACGATAACTCATATCTCTTGAATAATAAACAATATCCCTCGTAGCCTGAAAACAAATACTCCTTCGCCGATATGCGGCGCGAAAATACATTGAGCGTTAATGAACCAGAACGTCAGTTTACAACTGAACGGTAGCGGTGTTTTGCTTCGGAAGCATTTCTCCTCATGACAAACAGCTCTGCGGTCGAGGGTTCTTCTGCCTGAGCGCGGCAGAAACTCCCGCGCACATATTGTTAATCTTTCGCTGCGCAAACGGGACGCTGTGCAACGGCGTTGCAGTTTCCAAGTGCAACTATTAATAAGGTACGCGCGGTGCGCCATTAGACCGTAACTATATCGTGGGAGGATGGCTCGCGGAGATCCGGTATGAGCATGGTTACGACGCGGGGTTAGTACTTGGCATAGCCTATACCTTATACTGGGAAAACTTGGCGCAGGAGCAATTGTATTAGAGCCGGTTAGGTGTCTATACAACTCTCTTGGTCGTATCGCAGCATCTTGCAGGCTTGCGTTCCTATATACGATCTAACAATTTCCCCGCGTTGTATTGTGCACGTACATATACACGCGGATAATACGTTTGAACAAGACGCCTTATTGTATAACAGGAAGACGCAGTCATGGATTGAGAAATTATGCATGCGATGAAATCTTGCCCTTCTCTCTTTCTCCCCCTGTTTTTACCCTCTAACTCGCCTCCACACTCGTCTTCGATCGTATTTCTCCCCACTTTTCACCTGACATAGTACACCCACAAAATGCTTCCGCGTGAGGTTCCTGTCGCAACAGTTGGCAGCTGAATGAGAGCAGACATATGATAGCGCATTAAGCAGCAGGCGTTCGAGCATTGCGTTTCACGTGAAACGCCAGAGTGTACATACGTCTTTTTTGATAGTTTTACGAGGGTTGAATTAAAAGGGAAGAGAATGCCCACGAAATATTTTCTCGATTAGAAAAATTAAATATGTATTATTACAAATATATACATTTCTTTCTTTTATTTATTTTCTATCTTTTATTTTTTTCTTCTTTCTCTTTTAACGCCAAAAAAAAGATGATTGATCGCGCAAGATAGCGTTTATAACAGTACAATAGTTGATACAGCAGTTTCGTATAAAACTACCATTCCAGGCCGTAAAAAACATTTATCAAGTAACCAATTCACTACGACACGTAAGTGTACACCATTTTACGGCGCAATATCTAGAGAAGAGAAATAACTATCTATGGGCGCAGTCTGTTCGCGACAGCCTACATAGCTAGGGGACCATATTTATTGAGATAAACGCGACGGGTTGTACAGGGTTCATAGGGTCGCATTATTGTTGGATTAGTGTATGTCTGGCAACGTCAAAAAGCGATATCGATCGATTAAACGTCCTGCCGATATTATAGTTTTGAATTCGCGCTTGCGTCACGTATGACATCGACATTAATTGCGCCAATATTTTTCTATACTCGCTGACTTGCAAAAAATGTCACGATAATTTCAGGAAAATTTTATATTTGTTAACATTTTTTTAACTTTTCTCTTACGATTAAAATATCAGATTCAGAAAAATTTTCATTACGATTATTAAAATGTGAAATTATTACAAGTGTCAATTTTCTACAAAAGAATATTAAATTGATCAAAAATGTTGAATTTGTTTCTCGAAAAATGAAAATAGGGCATTTATGTGCAAAATTTACGTACATAAATGTAGGGATAAACTTTTGGCGTATAATTAAAGAAAACGTTTATGTATTTATGTATGTACATACATACATTGCATATATCTACAATGTGTTTTGTTCAAAAAAGAAAATTGCAAGAATATAAAATTAATTAATTAATAAAATACTCGGTTCTTCTCGCGTGCAGATGCATGTATCACACATTAAACGCGAAAAGAAGATAACTGCAATGTATCTCTATATACTTTGTTGCATAATTTTCTGTTTTCACTGCAAAATTCTCCGCAATGCAAGTTGCTGCACATTGCATTCTTAGAATATTCTCTACTAACAAGCGTAAATTGAAATATTCCAAATTTTTGCTTTATCAATTAACAGAACAATTAATTTTTTTATATAACTTAAATCTATCCTACGGTAAATAAAAAACAGCGAATTTTCTTAACAATTAGAAATGTTAACATTTATATTTTTATACGTAGAATTTTCTTCTGACTATGATAGAATTCAAACGGTGTTAAACGAAGGAACAAGCAGAATTTCTACAATAATCAGAAACGTAAAGAAAGGTTTCACAGCACTTGCCAAGTTTTCTTTTATAGAACTTAAATGAACGTTTCTTACACTCGGATAATTTAATTAGCAGCATTTTGAACTTACATCGCTCGCATGTTTCATCTTTTACGTTAGCGTTACATTTAAATGTAAAATGTGAAAGTTTTATATTTTAAACAGTTGACTGAACTGTGATTACAAAATCTATAAATTTATTATTCCAATATAAACAGAGAAATTATAGGAACCAGTGAATATATTTAAAATATCGATTTCTACCTATATTTGTTTCTATCTCTGTATTTGCTACCTATACAGAAACTATAAAAACAAAATTACAGTTTTATATATAAGTAATTTGCTTTATAAGTTTACTTTTCCATCTTGAGCATAAGATTTCGCTTCGTCTATGTATATATAAAAATTCCACATCAGATATTACTCTTCGAGAAAATTCTGCTACGATATCGATTGGCGATAAGTTCCTTCGTTGGATTGCGCTTTCTTGCCCCCTTCCTCTCTCACATCGGAAAATGTCTGCGCCGCGATTCTGAATGAGGAATGATCAAAAACGCTTTAAATGCCCAAGCACATGCTGTAATCTGATTTGGAATGATTCCATTCTCTTCATCCGATACCCGGGGGACCGGCAAAGTGATCCTGGAAACGAGAACGGGGACCAGAAGGAAGATGCTCATTGAGAGCACTCGTTTGGCGAGAAGTAACAATCTGTTCCATATAAATCCAACTTATCATCAAGGAATCGGCGAAAACATGCAATCGTGAATGCATCAAACGAATAATGCTGTAAAATTATTCTATTGGAATAACGGCGCGAAAGTGAGATGTTCGAGCAGAGCTTACGCTTGAAAAATAATGTGATCGTAATTTATCGAACGCGCACAATACATGTAATGCGTTCATCCTTTATTCTCCAATATACGATTTTTATTCCTTTACATTACGTCAAATCTTTTCAAGGGAAGGCGTATTAATTAGAGGCTTTAAATATATATATATATATCTATTATTTATTGCACATAATATAATATTTGAAAAATTTCAATAATATATAGCAAAGTACAAATATAACTAATATAATAATATAATTAACTATATGTGCAAACATTAGTCACAAAGTAGAGTTGCATGCGCTAAATAAAAATCATGCAACGCGACACACAATATTTATTCAATAAATAAATTTCACGTATAACGGAAATATAATGTAATTAAATGGAGCATCTAAAATGGAAAAAAAGAATAAAAGAGAAAGAAAATATTACGAGAGAAAGTATCAAGTAAAATTAACTCGATTAATACGGCTAGAAAGCTAAATAAAGAGTGATTAGTTTCTCAAATTCATGCTTTAATTTATTAGAAACTATATACACGCGATCCACAACATAGCGCGCGTGGGCACGCATTGCCAATGTAAATTAATCCGGCATATATTATTTTCATAAAATCGAATGAGCCAGCGTACCGTATATGGCTTGTCCGATAACAGATAATTAATATTTATTCGCTGTATGTTGGAAAATGAGTTCGCTTCGCGCCGTAGACGCGCGCAGCGTACGGAAGATCAAATATTTTCCGAAGTGAAATTTATGCCGACACTCAAACCACTTTGAACTCGTGCGTTACCATTACGCATCGTGAATTAAACAGTCGTTGATACTTTATGGCGACAAACTTCACAGCAAAATCGATTAAAAAGAATATATGTATCTGCGAATTGTATATATACATATTAATACAAGATTAACGATAAAAATGACAAAATAATAATAGAGTTTGCTATATAAAATAAATTAAATCAAAAGAGGTAGAGTAATATGTCATACCAATCTTTTACATTAATTTATAAAATTGCAGAAATAGAAACTCACACAATTTTACTAAAAATTGTTATTCCTAATATGTATATTCATAATTTCTATTTGTAAATTTTGATATAAATTCTCGTTTAACATTTTAATAGCGATGACTCGTGACAATATACCAACTGTAATTTAACGTTACAGCATATGCGACGGTCCCGTTTGTACAATTTACATAGGTGATTGACATTTTCGTATGTCACAGTGACTGCATTCACCACGAAAACCAACAAAAATGAGGCGTACTACGTGGCCATTCATTACCAGTAACTCTATTATGCGGTACTAATATATCACCGGGCCGGCTTATTTCGACAACGAGAACGAAAAGGGACACCGCATTACCAGCAGTGCATATTCAAAGCGCATAATAACATTTTCGGCCGTCGTAATTTCGTCGGCGAAGCTTTCAAAATCGCCATTATCATGCTAGTGTAAAATATAATTCATATATGCGAGTTTATCAGTTTCCTCCTCTTTGTCGATTCGTATATATGTACGAGGCATACATGTATATTTATCAGGCGCATTACAATGTATCCGGTAATTATAATAATAACAACTTACATTTTAGCGTTACATCTCACAAGTTTATGGCGCATTGACATAGATTTAGTAATTCCGAAAATAATACTTGTATATTGCACACACTTGTGGACTTTTTTTTTTTTTTTTTTTGGACATATCCATACAAATGAAAAAGCATTTTATCAGAGATAGGCGTGCAAAATAAATCCAATATTTAATGATCGATTGTTTTATATAAATATCGATTATTTTAATTTCTACTGAATAAATAAGACGCCAATAAAACTCCTATCTAGCGTATCGATCTTTAAAATATATGAATAACAAATGGAAAGGATTGGCTAAAAAATTCATTGTTATTAAATCAATGAGATATTCTTTGGTATAATTCTATTTATCGCTTTTACAAGTATTTGCGATATACAACAATGAAATCATCAGGATGGAGAGCGAATAATTTTACGTGCGGGTGGAGTACATTTAATCCATTTTCATAAACGCACGACACAAACGACCAAAAATATGCATCTCTCCCGTACGGTAACAATACCGATAATTTTCGTTTTGAAATGCTGATCTGATTAAGAGCGATTGCGCAAAAATATATTCACTAGTAGCCGTGGAGTGGAAAATCGAATGGAAGATGTACGGAAGGAATGTCGCGAGGTCATCGCGAGGGAAAAAAAGCGAAAAGTGATTTATATATTTCGCCTCTCGCGCGCGGAAGTCAGTCACAATATGTATATATTTTTCCTGCGTGTTGTGAGGAATACATGAATTTTATCAGCAACTTTTTTGTTAGACGCGTGGGCGTCAGGCGTACGATGCGAGCGCAAGTATCTGAGAACACCCAGACGCTTATGAGACGCCCCCGGAATGCTATCTGAAACTCGGATCTCTCGTCCCAGTTCCATCGAGAAAAATGGTCGGAGCTTCGCACAATGAAGCACGATCGATTGACGGACTTTTCTTTTTCACAACTTTTGCCTCGACAGCAGCTGCGATCGCGCTTTGACAATTTACGAGTGATACTCGTGTGCAACCCGTCTCCATTCTGTTTCGTTTACAAAAGGTACGTCAATATGCCATTCAATCATTACCGCCGTAATGTTTTACGGTTACCGTATGTTTTCACGTCACTTTATATATACCGCGATGTATATATATATATATATATATATGTAAGTAAATAAAAAATAATTAAAAAAATGTACGGTTAGAAGCATTTTTGCGCGATCTAAGCAAAATCAAATGTTCTTCTCGAAGAATCTCTGAGGCTCATCGAAGCAATTTCGAGGTACGATTATGGAGCTCAGCATTTTTCTTCAATCTCAACTCTAATTCTTGGATTTTAACTTTTAGATCCGAGAATGATAGGAATCGATTAGTATGAAATGAGTATAAGATTATCCGGCGATATTATAATGAGCATCACGGCTTCATCTCTTTTTTTCAAGTTCAATCTTTTTTTTCTTCTAATCTTGCAGAATTCGCGAATATCAAACGAAATTATAAGGCAGCTTTATTAATACTATTAATTGTTTTATGCGCTTTATTATATCTGTTAAATTCGTATTAGAAAATATATTCAGTATATCTCATAATATATATATAAATTCACGATTTTTCAAAATTAAACGTTTTGATAAAATCAATATTATATATATATATATATATATGTGTGTGTGTGTGTGTGTGTGTGTGTGTTTTGAATTAAATTAGTGAATTGAATTAAAAAAAATAAATAAGAGATAAAATCTCATCGGTACAAATAATTTAGAAAAATTGATTTGACACTTTTTGATTTATTTAGTTCCATCTTCTTACATTATTTTTTTTTTTTTTTTTTTTTATTAATACGATTTATTTAGCTTTATGTAAAGCTGCACTCAAAACCTTATGTATTCGCATCACATATTAGCAATAACACGCGTATATAGGCGTCTCCGACGTGTGGTTATCGGAAACTAAACACATTTAAGCGTTCACGAAACATTCGTCGATACTCTACTTTAGCATGGCGTATACAAAACTTCGCAAATACGGGAAATTCAATGAGCCTCGAACAAACGTTTCCGGCTCCGTAACGACGCATTCGGGAAATAGACATGCATACAAAGTCGGGCATTCGGCGAAATGGCGCCGGTGGCTTTGTGCCTCGCACAAAGCGAATCTCACTGTCGTGAGATTACATAAAACGACACATGCCTGTTTCGTTTCTTGATCGTAAATGCCTGCTGGTGCGTTTCGCCTTTGAAAATATCTCTCCAGTTTACTCCTCGAGCCACGTATTTTCCATCCCCGAAAAGTAATATGTATAACGAGAAAGAGCGCATATGTGAGATGAAGAGGATATTTCTGCGGATTAACGTTACATAATTACTCGCCGATAGGATGGAAGGAACAGCATCGAATCGCTGGATACAGATTCGATACAGTTAAATTTGCTGATCTCGATCAATCATCATGTAATGTTTATATAATGGCCACCAGCCATTCTCATATTACACGGTGTATCCGCTAGCAATCTAAACAGACGCGTAATACTATGCATCGGTATTGTATAATATTCGAACCAAATTGAACGCTTACTGTGAACACAATATGTAATACGAGAATGCGTCTGTTTCTATTGTTCCTTATGTTAGCAAACGATCAAAATTTCCTATATCTCTATATGCGAATTTGACGCAGTCATGAAATAAATACGAATGTTGCGAATAACTAGCGTATAAGTAATTTTCCAATTAGATACTTATACGATATACATATGCATACGTAATTTTATAGAATGGTTCAAGAACACGTCTATGCGAAGATTTTCAGCGAAGAAATTTGATCTTATAATCTCTCAGATCTTTATCGTGCACTTTCACGAACCGAATCATTACCTCGAAATGGAAAATTGCACTTTAACGTGGTCTCGCGCATATCGAATGTACGAACACAGGGAGTGGGAGAACTTTCATTACCTTAATACCTCGATATGGCGCGGTAACACGGTGGTCGGAATACGCCTCAGAGAAATTATAACGAGGCTCAGCGGTAACGTTACCGAAATTACCGACAAAATGTGATGAAACAAAGGTAAACTTTGTCTTCTCATAAGATTAACAAGTCAGACAGATCTATGACGGAGATCAGAGAGGATTATCCCGACTGCCGACTGTTTCGGTACGCCTATATTTATTACGTCGACCTTGTGTTCTCTGTACGCGCGAACTAGACGATCGAGCTTTGTGGCAACATTTAAGTTAATTAGACACTTGTATTTCGAATGTTGTCGCGTAATTAAATAGCAAACAAAGATATTCGTGCATTCTGTTTGTTGTTTCATCATTTAACAGCCTATAATTTATAACTTACATATATATAACTATGAGGTACAAATAAATAATAATAATAAGAAGAAGCAAAAGAATATTGTTGCAGCTACTTGAAGGCACAACATCAATAACCCTTATTCAGTACTGATGGATCATTTTTATCTGTGATTTTTCTAACAACACGTCAATTTCTCGAAAACAAATAATCATAAAATAATATATTTAAGTAAATTATTTTTCAAATTTATTATTTTAGTCTTTACTTAGAATGTTCAAAGAAGGTGTATACATTTTTTCAGATTTTTCAGATTTTTTAAAACACTTTTACATATAAATAAACTTATCGAAAATATCCTGACCCACCGGCACAGTTAGAAGGTGCAAAAAATAACAATACGGAGTAAGAGGTAATTTTGGCAATAATTATGTGTCCTTTCTTGCGTAATCAATAATTTAGTCACTTTAATACAAATGAGAAGATAATATTATGATTTTAATTAGAATTATTACAGTACAATAATGTCGTCATATCAAACTTATCATTCGAATATTATTGAATATTGATATTCATCCGCTTAATTACTATACACAAATACATTTCGTCCACTCGATTTGATCTATATATCATAATAATGTATGTATTCTATATACATATATATAGCCTTGTGCTTGTTGAAAGCACGAAAGCTAGAAATTATATACGGTCATATTTCTAATATATAATTAAAAAATTTCGGGAAGAAAAATACAGCTTTTTGAATGTGTGAAGAATAAGGACGTTCAAGAAGAGTTAAATTAAGAGAATTAATAAAGAAGAAACACATGAATAACGTGGATGCTCCGAGAGTTCGTTATTTGAGAGCCGAGCTTTGTTCATAAATTTTCTGCAGCAGGTCGACAAATTACATGGGCAGACGGCCATAAGTAACGCGAGAAGTTTCAAAATTAGGTGTCTTAGATCCTCGAGTGCCGGCCAACTTCGCGGAGACTTCAAAACGAATACCTAAATGAGAACCTGACATTCGCGGCTTTTCCACGGAGCATGAAGTCTGAGTTTTCTTTCGAGACAAACTGCAGACTTCCAAACTGACGCGCGAGTTGACATTTGTGTAGCTTGTGAAGGAAATATTTTGTACCTCAAGTTCTCTACAACGCGCAGTGCATTTGGGACACGTTACAAAACTATATAATATCCATATTTTTAATTATACATGCATTCTAATTTAAAAATTTTTACGCGTTCATATTTATAAAACTGTATTCGCTCAAGATTTAATATTTCATTATGAATGCCCCCGAGACACGTGGTCGATAGCGAACCGAGGATGGAAGCGTAAGATAGCGAAAACAATGCGGTTGGTAAGCAAAGAAAAGTGTAAGAAAATGCATAAGTTTATCGCCGAACTCGACCTTTCACTCTAAAGAGCTTTTTTCGCAGCGTTGCGCCGGAAACTCCTCAACGAGAAGATCCGAGACACCGGGAGACCGAGGGCCAAATTTATATAAACGCGAACACCGGGCCGTTATTCCGAGGAAAATTTCTGGCATAAATATTTCCATCGGCTCGAACATGTTTGCTCTTTTTATCCCACACACATTCGCCGTAAACTCGTTTCCACCTCGCTTCTACGTTAGTGCGAGGAATGTTGAAAGTCGGAGCGAGTAACTGAAGGAATTTCAAAATCCCGGGCAAAACGGCAATGGCAGCTGACTGTACTGCACAGATTCAAACAAATCGAGTCGACGATCGACTGTGCTCGACTAGAAATATAATGAAGACATATATTGGCCGGAAAATATAGATTTGCATCGGTACGAGAAGAGAACTGGCTGTGCACGATAAAACATTTTGCGTCTCAATATTATCTACCTGTGATAATCCCAGATATAAACATATAGTATATATATATATATATATATATATATATATATATATATTAGTATATATACTATATTGAATTTATATGACGTTGAACATTTTAATTACGATAAATGTTTATTTTGATTGTATGGAACATTTTAATTATAATAAGTGTGTATATTTAAAAATTGAATATATTTGCAGCATATATATGCTAACAATAAGTGGATTTAAATTAAAGTTATTGCAAATTATACTTCTATTATTTCGATGATCAAATTGAAACTTATTTGCCTAGAGAATTGACACAGAATCTTTTAAATGGAAATATAAAACAAAATGTAATAGCATAAAGTATTAAACGAAAAGTGCACGATAATATTTCTTGTCGAAAACAGGGATAATTTTGCCTTGGCAAAAATGTCGAGATGTAAATAGTTTCCAACTACGAAGGACTCTGGAGAAGAAGGAATTTTGGTGTATTTAACTTCAAGGCTATAAGATAGCACAAGCTCTTATTCTCCACATAATTGTACACAAACTTTGACAAAAGTGACTGAATAAAGGGAAGAGCATAGTTACCAAAGAGGACCAAAGTGTGAGTGTTTTCACTGATCTGTAGTGAAAACACTCACACTTTGCTCCTCTTTGTCATCGATATTGTCATTGATTAAAGCAGTAACAAAATTTCACTGAAAATCGGCGAATATTTTACTGATCTTTAGTGAAATCTTGTCACTGATTTAATCAACAATATTTTCATTAATTCAATTTAAAAGTATGCGTGTATATAATCGGTTACAAAGTAATAACGATAAAAGAAATAACGATATTATTTATGTTACAAGGCTGATTATATAACGGTAACAATATTCGCGATGTTCTGCAGCCTGAGAAAATTCATAACGCTCCATGTCCTCGTGCATTTTAAGCAAGTCGCATATTAAACATTATTGACATACGTACCTAACTAGAAATGTCGCGTATTCACAGATGATAATATATTCCAATAGCTATAACTACGCTTCGCTAAACAAGCCCTGTAGTAAATAAAGCCGCAAGCGGTTACAAACGGCGCGACGTTTCTCCATTTCCCTTCGTCGACGTTTCGCCCTCCCTTTCACCCCCCCCCCCCTTGGCCCCATTCGATAAATCCCAGCCAATTCCCGATCTCGCCAGCAGATGTGTACAAATAAGCCGAATCTCTCGATGTCTTTCTCCGGCTTTATCGTGACCGCAAAGTGATTTAATCGGCAGACATTAATTGGTTAAACTTTATCAGGTGGAAAAAAACCGATCGACCGACACGTTACATCGGCATTCTCGCCACATCTGCACGAACTACTACTACTACTACTACTACTACTACTACTACTGTCATGTAACTCTCGCGCATTTTTTTTTTTTTTCATCCTCAATTCTCTTCGCGCTATCCTGATTCTCCATCGGGGGGAGGGAGGGAGGAGAACTTCGCATTTCGCACAGAACCGGAAAGCAACAATTTCGTTGTGTATACCATCGTGTCGCTCCTCCGCCAATACCGTTTGCCCCGTCAGTACCGCTTTATTTTTATCCGGTGCACACCGGCGCGATATTCTTCGCCAGCGAGTAGAAACAGGCGCCGACGCATCCGGCAAATATTGGGTGCTTTACATTACAACTTCGGCAAATAAGAGCTGACGTCGACACTCTGTGGCCGGCTGAAAATTGAATATCGGATAAGAATTTTTTTCTGTTTTTTTTTTTTTTTTTTTTTTAGTACGCTTTTTCCCTCCCTTCGGACTACGCGCGTAAATTGGGGCCACTTTTTCACGTACGTTCTCGCCAATATTCGATTACAATATCGTGCATCGTCGTGTTTTTTACGCAACTTCTTATTAATAATATATTAACCCTTATTCCGTACTGATGGATCATTTTTGTCTGTGATTTTTCTAACAACACGTCAATTTCTCGAAAACAAATAATCATAAAATAATATATTTAAGTAAATTATTTTTCAAATTTATTATTTTAGTCTTTATTTAAAATGTTCAAACAAGGTATATACATGTTTTCAAATTTTTTTAAACACTTTTATACATATTAATAAACTTATCGAAAATACGCTGACCCACCACCTGTACAGTTAGAAGATGCCAAAACTAACAACACGGAGTAAGGGTTAATAAGCGTGAATGATAAAACCACATAAGCTTGTTATCACAATTATTTATGGATCAATACGGAAACACATGGAAATTTTCAAGTTTTTTATCAAAGTTGATTTCCAATATCAATATTATGTAATCTTTGATCTTTACGTTAAAATGTAAAGTTATAAGGAATTTTCGCACAAAATATTAATAGTCATGTATTTCTTGGGCTATGTGGATATCGAGATTGCTTCTCATACCACGCTGTTACGATTTGCAATACGATTACGTATTGCAATAGAGATATGCAGAGTGTTGTAAAAGCATTTCGAATAGGATATCCTAGTAGAAAACTTGTTACGAATGATCGATTGCACACATACTGGTCTCTCTCTGGTGCAATATTTAGAATTTCAAATTTGTAGTTGCACTTATCCGTCAGACGATCTGTCAAACAAATTCGAAATATGCTACATATATCATACCTTTCCATGTGTGTACACTTGTCATATTTATCAAATATTATCATTAGAATTATAAACTATTGATTCCTAAACGCTTTAATTAATTGGTTGGAGATTATACAAATAAAAAGGAATAAATTTTCATAATCTCTCTCACACGTACACACAAATTAATCTAAATTCAATGTAATACCAATTTAATATTTGTTCATTCTCTCTTAACTATATCATTCACCACTGTACTTAAAGCCATCAATTACGCTACGCATAAATTAAATCGCAGGATAATAGTTTTAATGAATTACGGAATACAACGCTATAAATCACATTGATTCATGACGATATTTATCGTGATGCGCGGTATTAATCAGATTCTTCGAATATAGAATCTACATGTATGTACGTACTCTCGAAATATGCCCCCAAGCAGCTGCGACGACCGAGCTGTCTCGGGGAAACTGTCTGCCTCTAAGACCAGACGATTAGTCAGGCTCACCTTCGAGAGGAATTAATTATCGACAGACTGAATATAAATGCACATTGGTCTCTCTCTCTCGAAAGAGAGAGAGAGAGAGATAGAGAGATCGTTGGGAACAAATAACGATTCGTCACTCGCTAATCTCACAATAATCAATCCCATCAATCGACGGGTCTCTACCGATCTCTTCGCGCGCGCGCGCGCGCGCGTTCGCCATCCGTGATTTCTTCAAGCGCGAACGTATCGAGGAGACGTATATCGATCCGATCCCGAATCCAGTCAGAGAAGAAGTGACAGTGAACGAACAGTTAATTACTAGCGGCGAACGCTGTCGCGACCCAGCCGGATTTATGACGCGTTCTTGTTGTGTGCGTGTGCGTATACATGCATGCTAAACGGTGGTGGGATTACAACGCGACGAGATGAACGACGAGTTGGATCGAGCTTTCATCACCTGGGTCTGATAGAGTTTATCGACGAGAGGAGAGGACGAAACCGATGCTATGCGCTATGAAACATCATCGCAAGGCCATACGCGATGCAAGAGAGAATCAATTTTCGGCCCTCTCAGCTAGTTTCTCATTACCGAGATTGAATTACTCCTAGAAATCGGTTCCAAGCATCGCGAACCAAAGTGCAAACTCGATTATAGTGTCACAAATAATTCAATCATTTCGAACCCTTTTTCATTAATCTTTTAAAAATTAAATAAACGTATTAGATAAATTATAAAAAAAAACTAATCTTCCGGCTATATATATATATATATATATATTGCGTAAATTTTTCTAAAAAAAAAAGACGGAAGATAAAATAAAAATCTAAAGCTGGACAGGCAAAAACAAAGTCCTACGCTTGTCTTGCACAGGAACATAAAAGTATATAAAAGTAACAATTGAATTGTCGCAAAAATTAATTCCACATAGTGACGGTTTTAAAATAGATGAGACGATAGAGAAACGCAAGACAAAAACAATTAGTGAGACAAAGGATTTTTTGTAAATCCAGAAAGATTTTTTATAAAACCTATATGTAAAAAGGTGGCCTCCAATCAAATTCGCTAGGAAAAAAGTGGACGTCATATTTATCAAAGAATCTATAGATGAAAGCAAACGCGGCGAACCGAGAACACGCTTTGGGCTTGATTGTATATATCTTGCGTATATACCTATATATACATGTATGATATTGAAGTAAATACAGTTTAGTACGATGCTTTCATCGGCAAAACTAGCGTGAGTCAAGGATTTCTGCAAAAATTTGCGTGTAAATTCGCCGTGAATTATCCATAACACTGTAGTATACGAAATAGCATTGTGTGTTTTTGCAATTTAACTTGAATCATTGTTAAGTGTAATCTTTTATGTTGGTATTATCTGTTTTTACATTGCTTTATCCATAATGCCTGTATATTCAAAGCTTCTTTTTAAACCCGGATCTTAATGTGGAGACACGTTCCACGAAGCTACAGCTCGTACACATCGAAGAAAGTTTCATCTTTATATAGCTATCTTATTGTTAGTAATCCGCGGAACCTATTTTCCGTTTCTCCAATCTTACTTTCTCCTTCATAATCTAGAAACTTGGATCTAACCCGGTGAATTTTTTTTTCACAATTTTCATGGTCAATTCAATCGAGAGACAAACATTGGAACGAATGACAAAAAGTACGATGATGAGAGGTGAAATTTGATCGAGGATGATCGTAACCGAATTCTTGCATTCCAATCTTTGAAAACCAACGCGAATTATTATCATCCCTGCAAATATTTGACGTCTTAAATTGATTATTCGACATGCAAAAGACAATTAATTCTTTTTACTTTCTCGCGTACGTTGTCTGACAACACACTTTAAGCTGGATCATCTACCGTCAAAACCTCTCTCGCATCCTTCTAACATCTTGACTTGCGAACAGCAACATCCGTTAACCTGGCGAAAAGTTGTTTCTGTCGCTCGTCTATGTACCTTAGCCTCCTTCTCCCTATCAGCAGATAGTACTTAAAGTAGTCGAGAACAAACAATAGTCGAGAACCGAGATGGCAGGAATACAAGCAAACGCAAACATTTTAATCGTTTACATTAAGTTATTTTCGATAAGACAAGAGAGAGTCTTTCCACTCTTCTTCATTTCTCTCCGAAAACATTTCACTTTGAAACTATCGCAATACGCAAATAAAATCGATGCTCGAACTTTACATATTCCAAACGGTACGATACTTACCGTATACTAAACGTAACGTTACGCGATGCTATTAGAGTTAATCCGCGATCTTGAGGATACGCGGAATTCGTTTAGATCGACATCGACATTATTAGTATTTTTAAAGTAGTTTCGCAATTTTCCGGTAACCGTTAAGTCTGTTGTTTATGGGCGGATTGGGCGGCGATAGCGAATAAACGATGGAAGAACGGTTTCGCTTGCTCCGCGTTTCGGAGCATTATAGGTACTTATATTGCGAGGCGAACGTCTAAGAAATCGCCTTACGGTATCGTGTAAGCTCGGTTCTACGCTATCGTTGCGCGCACCGCTCTTCCTTCACTTTAGCATACGTTCGGCGCCGTTTGCCAAAGCAAATCGTAATTCACCCCCTGAGTACCCGGCCGATATTTAAAGAACATCCAAGCGCTCGAACGTGGATCGCGAGCATCGCGGAAAAAGGATATTGGAAAGGACACACCTGTGCGAAGCAGTTAACGTCTCATTTGCTATTATACTACCCTTCTCTCTCCCCTCTTTGCATATTATATCCGTGAGAAGGAAAAATTAACATAAAATCGATGGAACAAATGAATCTCCTCATAGCTAACAATTTTTCTGCTGTATTTCGAAAGAAGAATGAGATGTTAGCAGTCTTATTATTATTATTACTTTTATTATTAATATTGAAGTAGACTAGTTTTTTTTTAATTGTTACAATTTTATCCCCAAGACTCTTTTTACTCTTAGCACGTTTTACTTTAAAAGAATCACACTCGTAGATATTTTTTATATATTCTGCAAGAAAGCATTATACATTTGATTCATCAATTCTTTCTGTCTTTCAATTTATATTTCCATCAAACTAGATTTTATTAACTCATTTATAATACCTATCTATATCGTATATCTCTTGTTTCGAAAAAAATGAGTATATAAACGCTTCAACAATTTAAAGAGAGACTCTACGGATCACCTATGACCGTTGACATTACGCATTTTTAGCTTTTTAAAATATAAAATTAATAATTAATTTATGAGTCGAAGATTTGTTCTATACAATATAATTTAATCTCAAAATCGTAAATATTATCACATATTGAACTCATTTTTTATAGCAATTGTAGAAACAAATTTATAAGAATGAAAATTTTCATTCTGATGATTGAATTCTGAAATTTGAATGTTAAATTGATGAATGAATCTGAAAATGTATTAACTTTTTTTAACATAGATAGTATAGTTCCTCTTTAAATTAAAAATAACAGATAGCAATCGGATGAGGGTAGAAGGAATCTTTGTGAAGATCGATTCTGTCGAAATCTGATGCGTGCAACATTTTCTACAAAGTATTGTAGTAAGATCGCATCGCGAAGCATGGAAAATACAGTATCACTTGATTTGGCTTTTCCATCTAAATTCCGTAGCTTCTTGGATGATGCGCGGAGAAGGAAGACAGATCACGGTATTTCAATGGCAATGTCCTTTCAAGAAGCGCGTTGGCACGCGCCTTTCATCGTCACAAAGCTATTTCTCTTTTCTATTTCTCCTTTCTCTCCACGAGCGCCTTTATATTCGTAGAACACGCATCAAATTATCGGAGCAACATGATTGATTAAATTCAGTAAGATTAATTAATGTCAAAGCAAACGAATCGGAATGAGATACTGAGAACAGACTTTCATTGTTCGCGAATTAAAATGTCTCTTTTATATTATAGCGACGCGATTATCGGATATTGAATTTTAGATATGAAATAAATGGAATAAGAAATTACAACGCGGTACTCTCTCTCTCTCTCTCTCTCTCTCTCTCTCTCTCATTGTTCTCGATAGAAAGTAAATTACGAGACATTCGGATGTATTAATTAGCATTATTGCAATATTTTCGGGAAATAAATATTCATATTAAAGAACAGATAATTATTAAATGCAAACGCGCGTGCGGCATCGTAAACAGCCGGTCCATACATATTCCGACGTACATACGAGTAGGAGTTGGTACGAGCCGGTTTGCGGAGCAAGCAATCGGAATACGCATCGAGATGCACACGACCAAACACGTTCAACGAGCAAAGCCCGTCGTAGCGACGGACACGTCAACACGCAAACACATTCTGCTGCGACAGACGTAGAGAGAAGGTACACAGATATACGAGAGATTGATTATCGACAAATGCAACATAAAACGCGGCTGTTAATTGGAAAAGTAATTTGGAAGGGTCGCGATTTATTGAGCGACGCGAGCGGATTAAAGTGCAATTTATTGCATAAGCCGCACTATTGCCAACCCGTCATCGACGACTCGTCGATGACGTACTCTCTCTCTCTCTCTCTTGTGACATCGAAATATATTCTTTTATTTCAACCGTAAAAAAACGCGCAAAATCGCTATACGAGATTTCATTTCATTTCGCGTGACCTCGTTAATACAATTTTGTATGCGGTCGGGAAGCGATTTGACGTCGACATGGCCTCTCCCTTCGTTGTCTGTCGAGTCTATAATCTCTCTCGCGCCACGTAAAGAGGACGGACACGTCTCTTCGTTAAAGCGGCGATTATTAACTGGCTTTTAGTTGCAGAGCCGAGGTTCAATTACTGAAACGCTGGTTCAATTACGTCGGAAGCTTGCGCGAAAATTATCCTGCACCCGTGAGATCGGTTATTGCTCAAAAGACCAAACTCCAAAGTTACCCCTGACCGAAGATGATATTAACGGTCAAAGTTCGTACTTGGACGCGCTCGTAGAACAATCTCGACTTACCGTGCAATAATATCGAGAAATTCACGAATCGAAAACTAATAAAGTCGTGGACAAATCGCGTAGCAATTATTTATGGTTCCGTTTATTCAAACGAACATCGAAAACACGAAGGACACCCATTTCTTCAAGATGGTAGCATTTATATAAAGTTTAGCAAACATCTAAATTTCATTTCTTTTGAAAGAATTCTATCTCACACTATCGCGCGATGCTTGTTATATGTAATGTGTGCCCGCAACCATTCTCTGTTTTAACGAAAAATAATATTTATAAAAAATTTTATTTCATTAAAGTAATTACATGTGCAAAACGTAAATCTAATAATTGCATAATTCCCAATTTTTCTAGCTCCTTCAAAAAAAAAGAAAAAGAAAAAAAAAAAAAAAAAACGAGATTTGCATACGTATCCTTTAAACGTGTGTTAAACTTTAATCCGTAAAATCGGCCATGATGGTAACGCTCAAAGCGTTTACGTTCGGTAGTTGCCAAATAGACACGTTTTACCGTACCATCGTTCACAACATTTTTCAATCAATCGCTCTCGTTCGCATCTCGACCAAACGCACCTGTGCGTGTGTACTCGCTATATATTGCGTTGATTATCGAACGGATCGACAACCGCTGTGTCGGCCCGTTTCGAGTAGCATACGTTAATGCCAACCCCAAAACTGGCGAGCCCCTAGCCCGCAAGCCAGTCGAGAAATTACGTCGATGCAATTAAGCTAACCACCATAATCGGTTCCGAATATTCGCGCCGATGTCGGAGCGCGAACGAACACGCACTTTGATTAGACGCGCGCTCACAGAAACGTCAAACCGTGTATCGTTGTATTCGACTGAATGCGCTGCTTTAAATGAGCAAATAACACTTGGTTGCAAAATTAGCGAGAGCAAAGATTAGAATATTAGACGGATCGTTGCATTAAATTCAATGAATGTTCTTTGTCTGATTAACAAATCGCTGCAGGATTACATTTAACAATCAAGAAGCAATTTGTATTTCCGGCCAGTCCGATGAGTTTCATTAGCATCAAGAAGGGAGCGCGATATGGGTCACGTAGGATTGATTTAAAAAAAAGTACTTGAATCTTAATTTTGTTGATGCAATCTGATTCGTCGGTATAATGAAACCAGATAGAAATGATGGTTTAATTACAGTTTAAACTTGATTGACTAAAATAAAGTTAGCGCTTTTCTATAGTACAGTGTATATTAGATATGCTCTTTAGTTGCTCGCGCATATATTTAATTAGAGTATTTAAACTCTTGCATGTGCTATGTTATTTATAATTGAAAAGTTTGCACAAAAAATCGTGTATAAATAATAGCAGCAAGAGAAAATGGAATTCAAATATATTCGAAATATATTCGAAATATATTCTTTTCAGAGTACACATTATAAAAAATATATATACATGTGCAAATACACATAAAATAAAAGTTATATAATAATAATGTATCCATTGTTTTATATATTTATATTTCTAATTCGAGTACGCGAAAGAGAAACAATTCTCGCTGCAAACACATTTCACGATCATTTCCGCTTTGCACGACCAATCGATCGCGCATATGTCGCCTGTCTCTCATGTAATAAAAGCATTATTTTTTCAGAACTGAAAAGTATCGTTGCTGTATTACACATAGAAAACGGCTCCCTCTGCTCCGCGACGTGAATAAAAAAGCGAGCGTGCGATATTCCGTCCGAGCCAACAAAGCTTCAAATAAATTTGAACGTGAGCTTGTATGTAGTCACACCTCACGGATGTAATATCTATCGATAATATTCGAATGTTACTATTCGATATTACACGCGAATTTATATTAAATAACAAATATTCATATATAAGACACTATTTTTCTTATTTATAATTACGCTTCGTATAAATGTCATAATTTTTTTATAACATCAGTGGCTGCGCACATAAAATCTTTGAAATTTGTTCGCGATACTCTTTATATCTCGTTTGTACTAACAATAAGACTATTACGTTTGACAATTTTATTTCTTCAGACAGCTATATATTGTATAAAAGTCGACTCTGCTAAAGCCATTGAAAAAGTTGATACTTTAACACAGTATTATTTATATAATTTAATATTTTTCTACTTTACGTTTCAAATATTATAACTCTAAATTTAATGTTGAAATAATGAAGAAAAAACGTAGCGTTATATATATATATATATATATATATATATATATATACGTTATTACAAACATTTCTGTTAGCTAGATAATATATTTTCTTGACATTCATGATATCTTGGCTGGGTAGGTTAGTTCCTCTCTGGTCTTTACGTACATCGCGAAATGGCTCTCGTATTTTTTAAATAAAGCGTCCGCGATCGTTAAACTGTCGACTTATTTTTCCGCCTTAGAGCCGTCCCGTCCCATTCGGTCCGCGATTATATAGTCATTGAAGAAATTGGAGTCGTCCCAGGTATTTGGAAAAAATACATATCTCTGTGAAAAGATTAGTCTTTGACCAATAGATGTTTTCCTTTCTTTAGCGAATACATTAGAAATTTTTAAAACGTGTCAAATTAACTACTTCAGGTTGATAACCCATGGTAATCTAACTGATGGGTTTCGCTATTCGCTATTATATGAATTGTGTCTTTTGTGAAAATAGATGCATTTTATTTCCTTTAAATATAAGAACAACAATGTTAAGTATATATTAATGGTTAATTTTATTTTTACAATGGCGATATAATTTTCGCAGGCAAATAACGAAAGAAGAAGAATATTGTAACAAACCATTTTTCGAACATCTTTATTCTTTTTTCGATATGGGTCTCATGTCCAAGCGTTGCGAAGCTCCCGACACTTTAATCGTCACACGGTTCTCTCTTTCCCTACGATAAACTTTTCACCGGCACGTACGCGCGCGTATCTACGCGAAAGCACACGCCAAATGTCTGAATTACGAGAGAGCGGTGGGCGTATGTGAGAAAAAGGTGAAAATGAAATAACGCGATTAAAATGCTCTCGTATGTCCGGCACGCGGCCGCATGAGTTTTATCGCGCGCGACATACATCCCTTCCTCCCCTCGTCGCGGCGGAAAATTCGCGAAAGAGATCTACGGCGGCCGCGGGCAGCCGAGAATTAGGGGGACGCTTTGTGGAGATGCGAAAATCATTGAGAGTAATGCTCGCAACTTACGAAGAACGGTATAGTGGTGGAGGCAAAGGGAGAGAGGAGAGGGAGGGAGAGAGGAACGGAATGTGTCGGAACGGTCGGAGCGAATCAGACAACGTTGGGAATGCACGCGTGCGTTCCCCGGAAGAAAAAGCGTGTACTGCATACATGCATACATACATACATACATACATACATATATTGCGAGGAGGCGACGACGTCAAGAATTAAACGCGATTCTCGCGCGTTTAATTCAATGAGCGAGCAAAACACGCGGGTAACACGACTAAAAAAGTGACGACCGCGCCACCGGGAATTAATCTTTTCGTGTACCGGGGAAATATTTTTTGTCACGACGTCGGACGGGACCAGATTTAATGTCGAAAAAGTTTCACGTGTAATTCATACCCGACGCACACGGAACGAATAGTTCGAGTCCGTGCCAGATCTTCTCAGCTGGAAATCGTACTATGCAAGGGCGTGCAATAGGGTTTCAATAGACAACCCCCTCACACACACACACACACTCATATATGTATATATATGAATCACAGACGACTCCCGTACATATTGGCTTCCGCGTGCTTTGTGTTCAGTGAATATCACGAATAACCCGCGACTTTTTTCGTCGACTACCTTGATTCACAAAACATTGTAATCGAATTTGCCGGGCGAATTCGGCGTTACGCAATTCACATACGTGACGTACACAGGAAAACTCGTTCAACTCTCGTTCGTCAATTAACAAGCCGTATGATGTCGGAACAGAAGGGAGAAATTTCTGTCAGACCGTGATTTGTTCTTCGAGAACGAAACCGTTGCGAATCAAATTATCGATGTTCGATCATTCCATTTGGCAACATAACGCATCAACTGTCTATCTTCTAGTATACACATTTTACACACGCTGTATAAAGGTATAAAGGTATTATACAAACGTATTTAAATTTTTATAACGATTAGAAAAGATTGTTTAATGAAAAAATTTTTCACTTTAAAATAAAATATTATACATAAAGCTTCTAAACGGCTATTGTATTAACAGACTTAAGAATGCATTTTCGACGAAACCTGCAATTAGCTTTAAGTCGCAAGCATTAAAATGCACCGCGTGCATCATAATTAACAATAAGTACTCTTGACATGTCGTTGAAAAATTATCCGGCAAATTTATAAACAACCCCGACGGAAATACTACTTTGAAAAAGTAAAATGATACTCTCGATACACAAACGTCTCGTCCACGAGACAAACGAGTTTCGCTTATATAAAGAAGAAAAATACCATTACCCTTGTCTCCGAAAAAAGATGCATTGAAGGCGATAAACGACCGCGCTTAACATCCCTTTTTCCGCTCATTGAGTTTTTCGATTTTATCCTGGACGAAACTGAAGCGTGAACATAAGAAAACACGTTAACGACGCTTTCAAAGGTCCGAGATGTATCTATCTCACAGCCATCGGCCGCGATCGTTAGTCGAACAATCGGTACGCGCGGAGCAATGTCTGGCTCTTCCACGGGCCTGCACGCAGCTCGTAAATTAAGGACCGGCCAACCAGCCCGGGCGGGCTAAATCTGCGAGGAACGATCGTAAACCACACCCGCGATACCACGCTGTGTAACAAGGCCCGTGGCGATGCGTGATTAGAGTGAATCTCGGTGAATCGGGGATAAATCTGCGGCAAAGTAATTCGAGGGTGGCTGACGTTACAACCGCAATGTACATCACAACCGTTGGTATAAGCAACGACGAATCTTGATGTTCGCCTAAAGGCTAAAGCCCGATAGATAACTAGATACACTAGAGCTTTCTAACCGAATCTCGTACCATCAATATCGCGTCTGGGTATGTCAAACAAAATTCTCAAATCAATAACTAGCGCTAACGTACAAATTAATCGAAACTTAAATTCACTCTGCACATATTCTACGTACCACGTGTACGTATTTATATATACCATACATATTTTATTGCTGGTCTTGCGAAATGTTGCGTAAAAATATTAATAAATTTCAAATCTTTTTATTTAACGATCGATCACACACAATATGTTAAAGTTAATTGATGCAAAAAACAATTTTTAATCTTGAAATCTCGATAAATATCGATTTTATATAAATAGCAAGATTAAGAGCAAACAGAAGGCAAATTTCTCTCGTGTACGTGCTATTATACATTACAGAGAACGGATCGATCGGAATTCTCAGATTAATCGTGCTGTCGAGCCGGTGCGCCTGGTAAGGGCGTCACCAGCAAATCTCCCAACGTCGCGAGTAAATCTGAGATAAACGATTTACAGAAAGCACTGGCCGATAAATCGTATTAATGTTAGAATATAACTGATTTCGTACTCCCGTTGCAAAGCTCAGAGAAAGATTCGTTTCATCTAACGTCGTAAAAAAAAAAGAAAAAGGACAGTCCGATCGTAAAAGCGAAGTAATATCCCGAATCGCTCATTTGACAACCCGTTATCGATTTTCCTCCGGAATATTATTTCATACTGAATAGAGACTATACATTCATCCCGCGTACGTATTTTTTTTTCAGAGCCTAAGAAACGTACGTTTCTGAGATGTGAATTTGATTTCGCGAAATTGTAATTGTAGAAAAAAGGGAGGCAGTATAAACGGGACATCTGCCGCGAATGTAAATACGTTGTCTCCCTTGCGTCGCGCTTTTCAATAAGAAGCCGTCCTTTTACGGTTTTTTCTTGAGAAAAGATGAAATAACTTACATCCGTGAGATGACGACGAAGAACTTTTTCTTCTCACGCCTGAAGACATTTTACCATTAAATGCATATTTTAAATTAAACCAGAAGATATACGCGCACGCGCAGATGCGTTCGCTTTTATATCCAGCGAAAATGTCCCTTTTAATGGAATATGAGAATCATGATAAAATTTCGCGCCATTGCATAAAGATCTTTGATTACATTGTCACGTAAATTAAATTTTGTATTTTGATCATTTTTTAAATTTTTTCAAAAGACTATGACACATTTATCGATATGAAATGTGCGCGAATTATTAATATGGTGCACGCAAAAAAAAATCAGATTACTTTAGAGTTAAAAAAAAGTGTATATAGGTACATAAGTGTATCTAATAAATGGTACATAAATACATATACATATATATTTTTTACATTGTGAGAAATAAATCTTCCTTCATAAGATTATATCGATATTTTAAAATGAGATTATCGATAACTAATACCATTCGATGATTGGAAAATAGGAGGGAAAAATCTCATATACATATACATAAGTGTATCTAATAAATTCTACATAAATACATAAATACACACATATATATATATATATATATATATATATATATATATATATATATATATATATTTTTTTTTTTTTACATTGTAAGAAATAAATCTTCCTTCATAAAATTATATCGATATTTTAAAATGAGATTATCGATAACTAATACCATTCGATGATTTGAAAATAGAAGGGAAAAATGTCATGTATACATGAAATATTGTATTTTCTCTTTACCTCCAAGCATCGAATGGTCACTCGTGCGCGCACGTGCGTTTTACAATATATTAATATACATTACATGTTTTAGAGTGAAACAGTTTTCTCTGTGCAGTATACCAATATATATATGAAACAACCGCTTCTGTCATATCGATTTCGTAATACGCAACGACAAGTACGGTACTGAAATCGGGTATCAGAAAAAGCAAAGAGGAAGAGAAACACGGAGGGATGGTATCAATTTTGTTCGCGGAGATAGAGTGTTATTCCTGTTTGCGCGCGATGTGAAACAGAACGGAATCACCTCTTCTTGGCACCGTCGCGCACTTACCTCGATACTTTCGTCCATTACATGTATATCCGCTTTACCGGTAAGGAATATCAATATCTTTTACGACGTGGCACTAAAGCGTTGAATCGGCGATCGTTGCAGGTACGGGACATTGTTTCGCGCGTTTTACGCTCGTAACCTACGCGACCAATTTCTCAACGTCGCGTATGCTCACCAAGTTGCGAATTCTATTTCATGCAGGGCAGACTTTACGGTAAGAACACCCTCGATAGTTTTCAGTGAAACATTTCTCCGGTAGCTTCTCTGCTCTTTCCAGATAAGTGTCTTGAACTCTTTACACCTCACCTCGAGGTTAATAATTGGAAAAGTTGTTTATTGCTTTTTCGATTTAATTTAACCTCGCGTAAAACGATGATATTCACCTATCGACATGATATTATGATATTAAAGTGATATATTGACAAACTTTAAGACGCATCAGAATTTCCATAAACATGTCGGGCGGCAAAAAAAGCAGCCGAAAGTTGATGCACAATACCACGATAAATATGTAACTAGCAACTTGGACGGGATCCAAGAAAAGGAAGGTGAACTACCACATTTTCCAAAGCTCATTGATCATGTGGAGCACGTATCGAGAAGCAGCGGGGTTGAATTTGGGAAGAAGGTGAACCGCCAAGATGAAAACTAGGGTCCTCCAAGAGTGAGACTCTCTGGGATGACGGTGGTGAGGACGCAGCCCAGATAAATAAGAACCCAACGGTCCTTTAGCGATGAGAACGCCACGTGTTCTAGGGCGAACCACTTCGCCCAGAGATCTCACAAGGGGAGAAGGGGTATCAGCCACAAAACACCCCCAATGTCACTTCGCTCCCAATACAACGGCATTTGAAGAGTCCAACCCGATTTTCGAGGCGACCATCCGCGATCCCATTTATTTAACTACCACTCGCGCAGTTCCCATTTCGTGGAAATCGCTTTCCACCGTTCTTATAGTACTCTTTCGCGTGTAGCAAGGATCAAATGTGTAGCAATGGGAAAATAACACTTGTATATGATGAAACACGTGACGCGATGGTTGAAAAACAAAAAAAACATATGTTTCGACGAATAGACAAGCCGCGAAGAAGAAAGAAGTGCAAGATAATATTTTATAGATCGTCAAGAACAATCTGGCTGAAACCAAATAAACGATATAATTAAATTATGTGTCCAACATAATTGCGCGAGAAATGTGATAATTAAAAAAAAAAATCTATTTAAAACGTAATATGAAATCCACAATAACTTTTCATGAGAAAAAAATGAATTGCTTTATAGCCTCGGGTCTTAAATAGATGGTAATTTATTTCAATTATATAAAAGATTCCTATATAAAGATGTTTTTATTTCATCACACGTTTGAAGTGGCAAACCGCTTGCAGTTCAAAGCGACAAACCGTTTGTAGTTTAAAGCGACAAACACTAAAGTCATAGGTGATGTTTGCTTATGCTTTGTATGAAACTCAAACAAGATTTCTGCTATAGATAAACCACATGAAACCTTATAAGGACGATACGCAAGAGAGACAGGTCTCGCGTTCCCAGTAATATCTCATAGTTAATGCATCAACAAGATACAATGCGGCATATCGTTAGATGCATCTTGATACTGTCTATTAAAGTGATGCACGGGCAGTGTTTCGCGGACCACGAGTGGTAGTACATCGTTGTTCCTCGTCATAATTCCTTGCGTTGCTCGCGCAACTATTTTCTAATTACAACGGATGTGTAACAGATAGTTACGACGGGAAAAAAAACCTTTGTTTTACCAGTTATTCACCATCCCGTTTATGCAACACTTTTCATGTAATTTTAAACTCGCATTGACATATGTAAAAGTTATATGTTTGCGTAAAACGTGGACAGAATGTTTTAAAATTATCGCGCTTGCTTTAGCGATGTATTACTCCTTGAAAGTTACAGTCTTTATTAACATACAATTAAAATACAGTTAATTTATAGATATCATTTATACATTCAATATATATGTAAATTGAAATTGTCAAAGTTTATTTTGAAAGCTACTGAATCAATATAGATAATGATCTATGCATCCTTAGACGTATAATGTTGCAAAATTAAACCGTTCCGCGTTTAACATTTAGCATACGTTAGCTTAATTTCAAATTCGCGATTAGATAGAGATCCGAATTTACGCGAACTAACAAGGTACATACTTATCCATGGAAATTCGAAAAGAAAAATGTCCTGCTTCGGTGATGTTTCGCGTACCACGAAAGGCCGCGAGGTACACGATTCGTCGTCGGGTCGAAGTTGGTCTTGTTTTGTGCGCGCAGCCGCGAAATCCGAACATTTCGTCAACTTTATGCGGTCTCCTACGAATGAGCGAAACGATGAACTTTACGTTTCATCCACCTATCAACCACGCGAATGAAATGTACAGCGGTCGTATCGCGTTAACGTTAATATCTTTCCACGATGATTTAATGTTGGTTGAATACAATAGAAACACAATGGGAAGTGAAATTCAATGTATTATGCTTCGAATGCCTTTGAAGTGGATGAAGCTCGCATCTCACTAAAAGCATGGCATTTATTTTTTGAAAAATGGGATGACAACGACTATGAGAAGTACAATCGCATTTGCGATTCCAAAGTAATCATTATCTCGTTTTTACATACTCGTGTATTAATTGTTTTCTGTATAAAAAGATACCTGAGTATGTAAAAATAATCTCATTGTTCAGAATACTTCACTTTTGTTGCACTATAATATTTAATAACATTTAAACCAATTTTTTTTAAATATTTGAGAAGTCTCTTGTTCGTGTAAAACACGTAATTTTTCACAAATTATCAATTTACACAAGACGGTTCGCGTTTCACGGTATTATGCCACGAATACGTTGCATACACTTGCAAATAAATAAAGCAAGAAAATCTAAATTAACCAAATTAGATTAAAGTACTAGCATTCTAAATGTGTGTCCTAATTCTAAGCACCAATCCCGGAATCACAGGACCAAAACGTTTCGCGTCTTACGACCGGAGGCGACGCCAGATTATGAAGACGCCACGTATTTCCGTGCCACGTGTCTCTCACGTCCGCCTCCGTACATGTCTCGTGGCTTTGCTGTTGGTTGCAATTAACCTTGCCGCATCCTACCATCCGTTTCCCTAAACAGAAACTACCTTAATGCGACGATGCTTGATCTAGCGGATGCGCTGTGTAACATAAACGGATAACCTGTAATTTCCCTCATAAAATGTTTACCCGCCGTCTGACATTTCGGATGACACGTGTTCGATACGTACGTAAGAAAGGCAGCTGCATCTTGTTCTTAGCAAACGATAACATTGATACGTTATACATTTCCAACTTTGTTTCTTGATGCAATACAATTGTATTATTTTCTCTCAAATTTATTCATCCCGACAACGCGAACAAACAATATATAGCACGAACAGTTTTAAGAGAAATAAGAATTTTATTTTTTCCAGGAAAATTTCAAATTAAAATATCTCGTCGATGTAAAAACAGAACAATTAATCCCCAATGACTAAACATGTTAACTAAATTATTTAATTTAAGAAAAAAAAATTAATTTTACAATATATTATACAGAGAATATACGATTTCAGATAACAACATATAACATATGTTATCTAAACATGGAAATTTTGTTTCTTCTGACATACACGAGGGACATACACGAGCGAATATTTAAAAGCGCAATAATGAAGAATTAAATATTCGTTTCCTACAATGCAGAGTGTGTAAGAAACTGCAATAAAGTTGGCCCATGCTCGCTGACGGTTGCGCGTGTTTTGCGGAGATTGCACGACACCGCAAGGGAGCTATTCGTCTTAGTAATGCGTGAAGGTGTCCGCGACACGACAGAGCAGAGACTGAGGGAGGAAGAGAAGGAAGAAGGCAGGGTAAAAGAGAGAGAGAGAGAGAAGAAGAAACAGGAGATACCCACATCTCTGATAGATGACAACCGCAAGAGTTGTCGATGGATTTCGGGGGTAGTCACGAGAGAAGAGATTTCAACGTTTCCACGATGGAAGAATCGAATCAATGAGAGATTGAATCGAGTAACTTCTTATTAACGATCGACGCAAAATACAGAAATTTATGACATCGATACAGAAAATTCAGACTCTCTTTTTTTTTTTTTTTTTAGACTCTTCATCGATATTCATAGGCCGACACCTGTACGTTGCTACAGATATGCGCTTGCACGCGCCTTCAGAAATGCACACACGCATACTCTGGCACGTAGATGCATATGTAAAGGGGATACGGATTCTCAGGAGCTCTGCCCAGCGGCATGTGCGAGGATGAGAGTCGCCATTAATCTACCGTAGACTCGAATCTCGGTTAGGAATCTCACGTCGTGTGAATATCAGAATAGAGATCTCCTCGGCAAATTCTAGCAAAGCGCTGTGGATTTTTGCATCTTTAATGCAAGCCGCGTTCAGAATTTTGTTAGCGCAATCACTGGAACACTGCTCGTTGAGATAATAGAAGAAAACTAGTTTTAAAAAAATAAGTAATTATGAATGAAAAAATAGAATAAAGGACTTTGCATATTTATGACACTTCAGACAAAGGCAAACTCGAAAAAATTCATATACAGTTACGACTTAGAATTTTGACAAATTTCTTGGCAATTGAAATGGAAAATTTATCTCCGAATAGAATTTTAATTACAGCGTCTCATCATCTATTTAATTTTCACATATTTTGACGCATGAAATTCTTGATTCTTAATTTCATAAACTTTTAATAAATATTTTAGTTCTACATATTCAACACAATATAAATAGTTATGTAATATTATTTCTCTCGAAACATTAGTAAAGTTTCCGGCGCAGAACATCTTTTGAGCAATTATGTGCCTTCGATAAGGAGTTTCCACTTTCTACCTCCGCGTTTTTGACTTAGTAAATTACGGTTTGTCGAAAACTTTCACGCCAAACTTTCTCTATAGCCTGAGCGAATTGCTATTGAAACTTCGAGTTAGGCCAAAAGCTTCTTATCGACTATTTCTCTTATTGCAATGCGCGCTAGGAGCGGCTTTCGCAATATTTCAGTGTCCTCTTAACTCGGCGAATCTGAAAAAGCTGCAGGGAAAAGTTGAACGTTTTTGCGCACAGGACGCAGGGCACTGCGCGGAAGTATAAATCCGAATTACTCTTTGGGGATTACGGAAGCTGTTTTCAGCATGGGTTGGAATTTGTGATGCGAAAGGCACTGAAACTTTGACAGGAAACATTATGTTTTTTTTTCTTCTGCGGATTTATAGTAGTATATTTACGCATTGCATCCATTGTCATCCTACATGCAAACGCATCACATTCTTGAAAAATATATTTTCCCTGTTTTAATATAAAAATATATTTTTTCGTAAAATTTTTCAAAGTTGTAAGATATTTCAAATTATTAACAGTAAACTATCAAAATTGAAAACTTGTAATAAAATATAATAATTATTATTATACTTATCTTTTTATCATTATTAAAAATTATTATTAACATATTGCAATTTATATAATTTCCCAAGCGTAATTTAATAGAAATTTAATTTGAATTTAATTATATAAATATTTAATAATAACGTTAATAAATATTAAAAATTATGAGACAATATAAAATCATATTTCTAATTTCTATTGACATAATCTCGTGGTGAAAGAATGATACTTGTCATACTGAAACATGTCATACATACATGAAATTACATGAAATTGTAAGTAGTTAAATTATACATGAGAATATAATATTACATTATCATGTAATAAATGTATATCGGTTTGCTTTGTCATATTTCGCGAGGTTCTCCGCATAAACTCATCAAGAATAACGAAGTCAGGAAGATTCTGATTTTTCATGTTCATTGAATCGAAAAGCTAACCGCTTTGCGACAATTTTATGTCTCACGAATCTGGGTCATACTTTAAAGGCACGTTCGTAGTGCCAACGAAGAACGGAAGAAGTACATCTCGTCGTCAGCGACAATGACAGATTCACGAATTCATACGTGAGAACAAGCGTGAAGCACGCGTGAAGTTAGGCAAGGCATATCTGATGGAATCAAGTCTTCGAGACGAATGCAAATATGGCATTATTCTATTGGATGCACGACGCTTTATATTTGAGGGAACTATGTGTTCTGAAATCGAAGGAATCGATAGTGTTATAAAGGTGGTGTGCGACGTGACTAACTTTCCTAGAAAATTTGCATGTTTCAACATAAATTTTGCGATCCCTTAAATATCTACACTTGCTGTAAATTGTAAGAGAAGAAAGCTTTTTTCCCCTTTTTATTTCAAATGAGAATATCCTGTAGATTTCCTATTCTTTGTACATATATCTCACACTTGCAATTTATATTTGATTTTCTCAAATATAATTTAAAATTTTTCATTATTATATGTAATTTAATCTTTAATATCTCTGATAATAAAACGTACTGTCGACAAATTCAGAAGGCATAAAGCAGTCATTTTTTTTATTTGGACTAGTAAAAGTATAGTTACTGTCACAATTTCTTCCTTGTTATCTATAATATTACAGCTACATATCTTTTACTAAAGATGCTGTAATACTTAATAATATAATCGAAATAGATTTACTAAAAAAAAATTGCATTATTTGTAATAATATATTGCCATGTTATATTAAATATAGAAAAATAAAAAGAAATAGACCACGTGTCTACTGTCTTAAATTTGTAAAAACATATCGTATTAATAGGTAATTTTGATTGAATATATATGGTTCATAAAACACTCTTGAATGTAATTGAGGTAAAACTGATTTAAGAGTTTTTAATAATTATTAGTATGTATATATATATACGCGCGCGTGTTATTGTCGATGGTAGTCTATATAATTTCTTCGCTATTAATTGGATTAATTACCCCTGACGTACGAGCACGGTTTTCTTATTTCCTCCGGATGTCCGCTCCTCGAACCGAAAATAAAAAAAGCGACGAAACAAGCTATGTAGAAGTGTTGGCGGAGGTCTCCGCTATCGTAGCCGGATCGAGGAACTTTCGACGGCTAATAGAAATAAAAGAAAGTTTTCTCCTCCTCCCTCCCTCCCACCCTCTAAGCATTGCAGTCCGGTTCGGGTTCGTTGCGTCTAAGAGGGTGCAATAAACGGCCAGATTTTCACCGGAACGACCAGCAACTAACGAACCAAGCGGCAGTTAGACCACATTCAACCATTAGTGCCACTCTTTTTCGGTACCCTATGATATCTAATGATACGATCGAAGAAAATAGAAGGTATTAACTTGCAAGTAACAGCAACATATCTTAAAGTTGAGAAACAAAAGTAAATGATTCTTTATTATCTCATTTTTTTTTTTCCACTTTATATTTTCGCACATTTTCTCTCGTATTTAATTCAAATTAGATTAAAATACGATTAATAGTTTAAAATTTGAAAAATTATTAAAATTTTGCAGCACAGTTTAGAAGCAATATACAGAGGTATTCTAAAGAAAATGCTTGCTATTTCCATTATCTCCAATGAGTGAATAGATAATTGATTTTCCAACAAATTCCATGATATTACGTTAAAACCATTCGTGCATTTAATTGCATTGCAATTTTGTTTTATGAGTGTTATTAATCATACACGAAAAATAAAATAAATTTGAAAACGTTTAATTTATAAGCTTTTTTTAATTAAATCAATTCTTTTAATGCAACGTAAAAAGATTTTGGGGATTAAAATCTATTTAACTCGATAACCACCTCAAAAAATACAAACAGGTTATTTATACATATATTACATTTCTAAGAATAAAAATTTCTTTCAAAAACATACGCCGGATATGTACGTAATCTTTGATAATTTAACATCATTGATAAATGCTACAGCATCATTGATATTACTAATAAAAACTCACTATTATATTTATTCACAAGCAAAATATCAGTTAGTCTTTTCATATTATCATAGTGGAGAGACATTTATTTATTCAACGGATCGCGCGTCAGAAAAGTTTGCAACGATCGATGTTGTAAGAGTCACATGGGGCTCTACCCTCTCGCGATTCGCGTTCGACTCGCAACTGCTCCAAGTCATGTTAACGACGCCATTGTACCACATATTGACAAATCCCTATACACATAGCTATTGCAAACTCTTGCGAATATAAGAAGCTAAGGGTATACATAAAAATAATTTAAATCGACTGTCAGTCTCGACACAATAAAATATCCCCCTCTCGATTCGGGTATAACACCACATTTATCTCGTTAGACGATGAAATCGGATAAATTATAGTCATCCACGACCTCTTCGTTCATCCCATCACCCCATACCTTTCTGCTTATCTGCTTCCCTCTCATTCCATCTCTCACCTTTCTCACTCTCTATTATCATCTCTAACAAGACGTACTCAGCGAATTCGTTAATGACTGCTTGAAAATCTCCGTTATTAAAATTAGCACGAGCTTGTATTTCAGAGTACTTCTTCCCTTTCGCTCTTTCGGATTATTTCTTCTCCCTTGGTTCTCCTCATTTTAATGCGTATTCGCGCTCCAAGTATTATGCCAGAATTTCGAGTTATTCGACAAAATCAGCGAACATTGTCGTTTATTAAACTTTAAAATAGAAAATGCATTTATTTCACCGCCGGAAGAAATCTCTTCGTTTCGGAAGCGCGACACAAGGCTGCGATGGAAATAAACGGTTAATACCAGAGATCGATGTTAATAATGTAGGTGGTATGTATATACAGAAAGAGAGAGCATCCCGTAGACACAAACATATTATCCTCTGGGAAATCGCTTCACATCCGCGCACGTACGCACAAGTATGCCGTGTGGACCCGTTTCAGGATAATCGCTGCCGCAACTCTTTTCGCCCGGGAAGTTATCCGTCGCACGATCGACTTTTGGGAGAGAATTTATCGGCAGGATTTGCAAGCGCGCCAGAAAGAGGTCGACTTTTGATACGGTAAACCATGTCTAAAGTTTTAAAATTCTTTCGGCTAGTAAAGGCTTAAAGATGTAGGAAGCTTCGGAACTTAATCTGCAAACTTGCTAAAGACTTTTTAATAATTTTCACGTGAGATTGAACGGCCAAGTAATTCACTGCGATATTCGCCATAAAAGAGATTCATGGAATTTTAAGTGACAACTATTGGCAAAATCAAACAACCACCTATTATCAAACTTATTGTTTAATATTATTCAATAAATTTCAGAATGATCAATGTTATATGAAGCTGAAGTAATACATAATTTTCACGATGTAAAACTCATCACGGATTCGATTTGTAAAAACGCTTCAACTAACATAAATATCTATATATATATATATATATATATATTATTTCCTTGATATCATTATGTGACATAAATTTTCTTGCACTAATTTTTTTTATTTAGATTTTTTTAAAACCAGTCATAGAAAAGAAACAACTATATTTTTAAAGTTTGAGATTATTCAACTGATTAATAATAAGATTATATTAGAGAGAGAGAGAGAGAGAGAGAGAGAGAGAGAGAGAGAGAGAGATATTCCCGTATAATCTAAATAAATAAATTAATTAATAAAGTATATATTTGTATTTATTTTTGTAATGCATGATAAATTGTCAAATCATTGTCAGATATAAAATTTGTTTTTACTGTTACTTTTTATGTCATGTATTGCATAGAAAATTTATTAGCAGTGACATATCCATTGAGTTGTACACTCTTTTTATTTTTATCAATATATATTTACTTCGACATACAGATAGGCGTAATACACATGTATGAAATATACGTAGTACATATATATATTGTATAAGAGTCAAACAATATAGAGCTGTCAGCAATATCAATATTACAAACAATAATTGCGCTTTTATCGAAATATATAGTGCTTTGTGAAAGAGCAAAACTCGAACTGCGAAATGCGATATTCGTCTTTTATCTTGCTTTCATGTGAGTATACAGTTATAAAACGTCACAATGAATGCGGCTACCATATTGTAACACAACAAATTTTTATAACAAATAAATTTCAATTTCAACGATCATGTCTCCTTGATGTGTAAATATTTCTGCAAACTCATTTATGTACATAAGTCTAACGCGTATGCGCATTCCCTTCGTCAAAGTCAGGGAGGAATAAAAATACCTTGACAAAAACTTTTTTTAGTAAATCAGACTTTAACTGTTATTGTATGACAGCATCGAAAAATTTTGCGTTTGATAAAAAAAAATACCATTTTTGTTTGCCTGCTTAAATATCAATTATAATTATAATCGTTACCTTTATTAAATTATCTTACAGAATATGTTACAAAAAAAATTCCTCGTTTTTATTTTTTATATATAGAATTTTATTTGTCAAAAATAAAATACTATTATATGATAGTATAGTATATTATTAAATATAACCTGTTTTTAAACTAATGATGTCATTTATTTTCTACATACGTATTCCAAATCCAAGTATGGTAAATTACATTATTAAAAATTTCATATTTGCGATATAAATAAATGTATTCCATTCACTCCTTGTATATAAAAGCTGTCCAATTAGCATACAAAATATAATGCTTATGACTCCGACCAGCAACACAATGCCGAAAATACGAAGAATATCTCCATCTCTCCGCGATAATTAATTCGCGAGTAATGCATGTAGCACGCCGAGCGCGTTAAGCAACCCCCGCGGGTACAGCACGCCACGAGCAAAACAAGCTTCATTGTTGATAGTTCCTCGCTCGCGCGAGAAATATTTCCTTCGAGCGCTCCGCGAAACTCAGACTACATGAAAAAAAAATAAAGAAAAAAAAAGAGAGAGAGAGAGAGAGAGAGAGAGAGAGAGAGAAAGGAGAAAAAAAAGATGCTACTCCTCCGATTCATTATCCGCTTTATCGAAGCGCGCTCTTTTCCCGTCATATATAATCGCCCCCCGAGCCATCGCTGTCCGCCATCGTCGCTCGTGAGTAAATCGCGGATGACAAGCGTATATATACACGGAGACGTGCGTACACCCTCTCGCAAGCGATGGTTGATAAAGGGTGAGAAGGGGAAACGGTTCGAACGAGGATACGCGAGTCGGCAATAACGGACGGGGCGAATGTCCGCACAATGGACCGTTTCGACTGGCGTGCGAGAGATTGTGTAGTGCACGCGTTAGAGAAGAGGGTTGGGTGGGTGTGTGTGTGTGTATGTATGTGTATTTGTCCAACGGAGGAGGATATATTTCGAATATATATTTGAACTCGCGCACTGCTATCGACGCGCTTCATAACTGATCGTTCGCCGATTCGGCGGCCGTTTTGTGCGCCCGCCAAATTAAGCCACTATTAAAATAATAATCTCGTCCATCCCCTTCGCGCTCGTGGTACTCAGCCACCCCCTCGTGAAAATGGACGCGAACGCGATCGACGATAGTCGTACACCGGACCGTCCTCTTGATTATCCATCGACGCCTGGGATTATTCCCGACGGACGCAATTATGAGCGTCGTCGCTGGAGCATCACGTCCCTAGACCGGTTTAAGCCAATTTCATACGGATCATTGATTCTACCAGCGATTTTCAAATCTGTCTCGTTTGTAAATGATAATATTAATTACTCAACAAATTCTCGAAATATATAAGTACATAAATGATCAATTTATTAATGATTTATTTGCTCGATAAATTATTTGGGCAACTTTTGATTTTTTGCAAAAAGTCAATTTAAAGATACAAATGTAATCATATTCATAATATAAATTTAGATAAATTAGAAACATCTGTTTTACTTTAAAAAATTGAATTGAAAATATTATATTCCTTAATAAAAAAACAAGATAAAACGTATTTCATCGAAAAAATTGAAGAATATATTGAAAATATCATATTCCCTAAAAAAGATATACAAAGATAAAACAGTGTATCTAATTCATCAAAAAAATTGAAAAATATTAATATGTCTCTCTCTCTCTCTCTCTCTCTCTCTCTCTCTCTCTCTCTCTCTCTCTCTCTCTCTCTCTGTTAGTAAATTGTTTATTACGTCGGCTATTAAATTGCCATGATGTATTCAATTTGAATAAAAAATATTGTAAATTATTAATAGATACAATTAATAGAATTCAATACTAAGATAATTTAATACACTTGGACAAGTCTACTTTAACAATAAGTGACAGAAAATAAATGTTTATAAAAGAGCCGGTAGACAAAATTTTAACACAATTAGGATGTCGCTCAAATGTTCCCTTTTCACGAATGACTCAAAATGTTCTCCTGTAAAAACCTTCATTTAGAAGGTTGTCCTTTCATCGGCAACGACGTGTTTGCCCTAACACACTTTGCGATCCGACTTACAACCCGTGCGAAACCGGCCTTATGAAACATGTCGCTGAAGGATTCTCTCAGGAAGGGGAGATTAACGCCCCTTCGCGTGTTATCGAATTGTGTAACTATCACAATTGTGTTGTAAGCGCGATTCTCAATTGAAAATGACATTAATTCTCAAAAGAAACGGTTTCGTATTCAACCCCAAATTCAATGAACAATGGAAAAAAATCTACCGTTGAGGGAATATGTGATTATTGCGTGATATACATGAATAATGCTAAAATTTATAACGGTTATCAAATAGTAACTCGATAATAAGATCCTTTCTGTAACTATTTCGATCTTTGTTCTTGCCTTAATAAGAAAAAATGAAATTTATAAAGCGCATGGGTATAAGCAGGTGCAGAAAGATTTCGAATTACCTCTTCTTTGTGCACGCTACAAATTCGTGCAGCTGATAATAATGGTTTTTATATTCGAATACATGAATGAGCTATACATTGTAAAGTTCCGTCAAATTATTTCCACTAAATCGTAGTTACCTATGTATGTAAGAAATATATTTATTAGCAAAAATCAAAATATATTTAATAAACACTCATATTCTCCTCCATTTGAAATCGCTGGGGTGTAAATTACATTTCGCGTGATTACCTCTGAATTAAGCGCGCAGAAAATAAAAAAAATATACCGTATCATGTATGATAACGCGAAAGGTCTCGGGAGGTTAATGATATAAGTTGTTTTGACGTTGGTCCAGACAAATCCCCAAGCGGAGCGCGAAAAAGAATGCATTAGTCTGCTTAATACACGCGTGCAACGAACCATTACTCACCCTCTCGTCCATTTGGGGATACTATATTCCGCTGTCACTAATAAATCTTTATGAGGATTTGTAGCAGATAAAAGACAAATGATGCAGCGGCATTATGTAGGTCAGGATTATCAGCTAGTGCGAAAATCGATACGTGCGTTTGTCATTTTTCCGTGGCGTCGTAATCTGCAAGTGAAATATGATAAAATATTAGTTGTGCCGGACACTCGTTTCTCTCCTTTCTGTTTTCGCGAGAATAGATTACCAGAAGCCACGCAGTGTACGATAACGAAGCTACGTAACGGGATAGCGAAAATAAAAAGTGTAATAACGAGTAGTCGGCAAATTTTTCAATCTAAATTCATACCTAAATCAAGGCTAGTAACGCAAACTCTTATACATCGAATTCAACTTCAACAGATGGCATGCATACATGCTACGAATGAATTAAATGCAAACATTGCCTGAACAAAGTAATTCTCTCATTGTAGTTATTAAGAAAAAAAAAACATATTTAATACATGTGTGTAAATATAATTTTCATTATTATATTGAATAAACTTTTTTTTATATTATGTAATTGTTTAATTTTTATAAAATTAGCTTTTAAAACAAACAGAATAACCGTCGTATCGTATAATTTATATTCTCCATCAAAAACGTTGCATACAGGAAAAAAATAATTTATAAAATTGCGCGAACCCTGTTACATGAAAAGCAATTTATTTCTTAAAACGGAAGTCAAATATAAAAGTTATCACGTAATCGACCATCACCTGCAAAAATCGAAGTGCATTCATATACGAGCATTATCTCTATGAAAGCTATAACACACACATGTATATATATATATATATATATATATATATATATATATATATATATATATATATATAAGAGAAATACATTCGCGTATCACTAGAAAATTGCGCACTTGCAAAATAATAATAAAATACAATCGAAATATATAAATATAATATTTTCAATATAGAAAAATTTTAAAAGGTTAATTTTTTTCAACATTTGATTTTTCACGTTTCTCTTTATCGAATACATTAGAAACTTCTATTAGAAGATGGAATCATTAAAAAAAAATATTCATGAGATCTTAAAAAGTATAAATTAAGTACATATTTCATCGACTGTGTAACATTTTATCTCTTTTAAAATTTTTGTAAAACTTCCTGATTCATCTATATCGTTAAAAACAATGGAAATATATTAGGTCATGTTGGATGGAAGATCTTGTATATAATAAATAGCAATAATAATAATTGTAAAAATTCTGGTATTACAATTGATAAGTAAAAAACGAGAAAGCACTATCTTTTTTAATTATAAATATTTCATAAAAAATAATATTTACATATTTCAAATATTAATTTCACTGAAGTTTAAAAAGAAATTTAAATCGTAAAATAGCTTTATACGAATAATATCAATTTTAATCAGTTATATTTATCACACATTAATCAACTATATAATTAATAATATATTTCATATAATATTTTCCCTTAAGCAGTACGATAACACCAGCATTAATCTATACTATTTACACTGTTATTGTAATATTGAATTAAGCTGTTAATTAATATGTATATCAATGACTAATATAAATTATATTTAATGTGGATAATATCATATCAGCTTTATATAATCACCGTTTCACGTTAAATCAGGTCCAATACGTTGCAACATAACTTAAATGATTTATCATAAATATTCAACCTAGATTACACGGTTGCCTGAAACAAAATATTTTACGAAAACAGTAACATTTTTAGTCCGGAAAAAATTCAGCAAACAAATTAATGCATATATCGTATTTTTCAGCCTCTTTGCAACGGCGTCAACATGGCAGGCACTCCACTACGGAGTTGTAAAAACTTCGGTTGGAAACATAATTACCTGACACAGACATATGTTACATTATCACAGAGCGGGGTGAACGCGGATGAAAAAGCAACCCGAAAAATTTCTATGAATAATCTCGACATTTTTCGAGTACAAACCAGTGATTACTCTAGAGATACTTTTACATATTACAACAACAAGTCCACAAAATTAAGGCAAAATATTACAACGTCTCTTGATACAGTGTTTTCCGAAATCGAATCTGATTTATTTGAGTATAAAAATGATTTATTTATTATACTGTGATTGAATGTTAATTTGGATTGTACATATATTTCTTTTTATATAATGGTAATATTTATACAACTATTTTCTCACATAAAAACTATCACTATTACTTACGATCTGCTACGTAGGTAACTGTATTTTGCTTTTCTTTTCAAGTATGTCTGGCGGAATAATAGCGAGTCTCTACGGCCAATCTGCATTAAAACCTACGTGAAACCGGGAAGAATCGAGCAAAAACGGGGCTTTTTCAAGAGCTACCCCATTTTCTTGCCTTCTTTCCTCTCTAAAGATAATAGACGCATCCGAGAATAAAACACATTGTTCCATGTACGCTGCATTGTTTCTCGACCAACATCTTTGACATGCTAGTAAAGTGTATCTTCGCTTTCGGCGATGCCCCCGTTATATGGCCCGCGTTCTACGTGTATACGACCGAGGTTACGGCCTCCTCGTCCTGTTTCTGCTTTGTTACACTTTGATACAGCGCCTTGGTTTTCCGGTGATACGCGTATATATGTCGTGTTACGTCGGCGAATCGTGACAAATGAATTCGTTCCGGAGATACCCCTGTTTTCAGGTTCCCCTATCACGTTCCTCGTTGCTACTATCAAAGTCAGGTGAATTGTAAGACGAAAAAGAAATCCGGGTTACCAGGTTGTATGTACGTAACGAAGATTTAACTGAATTTGACTTGTTACTATTCTCAAAAATATTATATATCATACTAAGGAATTTTCAATCATAAATTATTAGATTATTAGATTCAAAGAATTATTATATAAGCATTGATAGAAATTCAGATTGCATCTAATATGTTTCTGCGATCCATTCTATTCCCGAGCAGCAATAATTCTTGAAAATTTCTCAGAGCTCGTTCGTGTAACATAGGTAATATCACAAAGTAAGACATAAATACATATTGTTAGTTCATTCGTAGCAATTATCACGCTGTAACTGTAAGATTTATATATTTAAATTTATATAATTATCTCTTGTCTTTTCTCTCTTGTGCAAATTCGATGGTAGATAACGATGCGCAGGGTGTTATTAAGAAACCCTTAAAGTTATATACGCGGAGATAACTTTCGAAATCACTAAGATAATAACGATCAGATATACCGAGCCGTTTCATGTTGCAAAGCAGCCCGAACTATAATTATAATAAGTAACCTGACGAATATTGATTTTCCAATAAAATAAAAGGATCATCAAAATCCTGACGATTGAATTAGAACAAGAAAGATCATCATACTTCGCGCTTCGTTCTAAAACATAGTTATAACTTTGATGGAGTGATTGGTTTAACTTTACTAGCTAGTGTGTCGTGTTGATATTGCCGCTAATTTTGAAAAATTTGCATTTCGCAAATTTATCGCAATCTATGCGTTTTAATTGCTATTTTTCTATTGCTCTTCATTGTGTTTTTCTGCTTTTCCAAAACCAATTACGCGCTTATCCTTAAACATAATCTTCATCTCGTGTTTCTCTTACATCGAATTTGCAAAATAATAAACAGCTAATTATATCGTTTATACCTTTGCATATATTTTTATTCATTTATTTGTTAATTCCGTCTACGGTCTCTGCAGTAGTATCTGCAAAGATAAATACTGCATAAACTTTTAATCAGAGCTAATGCAAATTTGACGTTGCTTGATGTAGACTGGTCTTTCGCGCCTTTTAGTTTTTCTTCAATAAATTATGTTGATCTGATTTGATCCTAAGCGAACCATTGAAATTACTTTTCTCTTTTATCTCGCAAAAAATAATTTTGCGTAATGTATTAGTATTTATTTTATGTATATTATGTTGCAAAGACATGATGTTTTTATAATTAACCTCAGAGCAAATAGAAAGGTATATACGTACATATATGGAAATATATTGATTGATATAGGGAATATCAATTATATTAATAATAATTTATTTCGTTCAACATTTTGAAGAGATGGAACAAAATAAATGTATACGCTAAAAATCGAAAGAATATTTGTCAGTGTTCGCTTGCGCTTATAATTCGACGAATAATTTGTTAAAGTCCGAAGGGAGAAGATTGCTCGAAACTCATCGGCAACTCTCGGCGCCTAGGAAGAATCCTAAGAGATTAAGATTTTTCAAAACATCGTAAATCAATCGTCCGTGAGTCGGCGACTAGCTCGAATTTGATTTGCACGCGTAAGTACACGAAGATCGGCGCCGGTCTCTTTCTCTCGCTAAGCCCGTCGTTTCTACCCGGTAAGTGCATCCTGACCGGTACGAATTACTGAATTTCATTTCTTCTTTGTTCCGGAGCTGCGCCGCGCGTTTCGAGAGATATACGGCGTTCGAGCCGCGCGCTTAATCCACGTCCAGCGGTCGACGGAGGTAAATGTCTTCATCGATTAAGTTATCGTTTACCGTGCCACGCAACCGAAAGCAAGCTCCGTATTTCTCGCGGGCAAGAATCCCGCGATCGGGGGGGGGGGGGGAAAGGCAAGGCACACCTCTCGTGAATCGTGTTCAGCGAAAAACCACCTCCAAACGCTGCTCCAGCAGATAATCCTGCAAATGCGCTGACCGAAGAATTACGAGAGAGTCGTAACGCGCGAATCTTCAGCATCCAACCAATCCACCACCAATCACGATAAGTAGTCGCGAATGATAGGTATATCCGAAGTTGAGCGCGTGGTCCCCGGGCGATATTTCACGAAAGAGTTTTCACCCCCTCCCCCCGATCGGAAGTCCTATCGAGCCTCGAGAGTCATCCCCACCCCCCCTCCGATTTTATACTTATCCCGCGAAAGTCTTTGACATTATCGAGATTCCCGAAAGCACCTAGAACGCATTGCAATTTTGTTCCATTTCTTTTTCTCTCCCTTTCTCCGTTCACTTTGTTCCCGCTCCGTTCTTTTATCCGCGCCGCTGTTTGCTCTCCTTGTTTGCGACCCACCCTTTCTCATGCCTTCCTCTCACCCCTCATTTTGCGTTCGTTCAAAATACCGCGATGTGGCGAGAAATAGAAAGGAAAGGAGGGGAGGCGAATAAGAATGCCTTTGGAGTCGGGTAATTTAACAGATGCCAGATGAGATAAGATAGCCTCGCGGTTAGGTTGGTGCTGTTGCGGTTCACCTTACAACTCGGCTGCAATGTTGAGCGAGCCTCCATTTCGTCGTGTAAACACGTCCTGCACGATGCACCCGCATGAGACTTTCAAGAAAATGCCTGGATCCGACACGAAGAAAGCTCTAGATTCGAGTTTCGCTCCAATAAGTCGGATATTTCTACGAGATGAAAACGTCATCGGATTTCAATTGGAAACGATCGTGACAATTTCTGGTGCGTAAGTAGCTACGACATTCCACCTTTTTTTTTTTCTTTCCTTTACGCTTCTATTCATTTACAAATCCCTTTTGAATTTTCCAACTAATATATTGTAAAAGAGAGAATTTGTTTGGTTTATAAAATGGTTTATATAAAAAAAAAAAATTTATCTGTTTTACTAAGGACAGATCCATTTATCCGCAACACAAAAAATATGGAAGTAATTACATTCAGAGTGATACATAAATAAATGTTGTTTTCAAAACACCTACCCCATAAACTAACAATATCGCTTTCAAAGCGACAAACACAAATATTCGCAACGATTTTTTAACACGTCACAGAAAAATTAAAAATAAAAATATAGAGATGCATTTCACGAATAAACAGGCTGGAGCGTGTCAAATCACGGATCTTTTAAAAATACCAGAGAAAAATATTTTTAACAAAAATAGAGCGAAAAATACGAGAAAGAAGACTGAAAACTTACGATGAATCGCTTGTCGCATGTGCGTGTATTTTTCCAAAATATACAGATTACTAAAATATATCTTTCTCTGAATATTTTTTACTGCTATTATTACATATGATTATACATATATCAATCTTTCCGTATTTTTACGTGTACGTATACGTGAAAAATAAAATATCATATTCTCTAGAAAAGGAGAAAGATACACTGATAGGATAAATATAGAATATTAGATTAAAGAAAGTTTAAAGAAAACCACAGTATAATTAACTCAAAATTTCCTGAATATTAAATTCACATCCAATTACGATTACTTTGGACTATTTGGATGTGTGAAGTTAGCACTCCGAAATGAAATAGTAATTTTTATAGTTCTGATTAAAGTTCTAGCTTCTTCTTAAAGAGTTTAAGAGTTCTTTATAAAAAATAAAAAGACTTTCGTCGATTAAAACGGTTTCAAATTTGAATTTAAAAATTGGGGTGCTAATTTCACATCGAAAATCGAGATCGAGAAGTTCTGAATAGTTTATTTGCTTTGTTTTTATGTGCTCTGTTACTCATTAAAAGTTGAACAAAGACAGAACGACACTGTTAGCGCTAATAGTATCTCCCCGAACGCGCCCTAGAGCACATAAAAACAAAGCAAATAAGTTATTCAGAACTAATCGATCTCGATTTTCGATGTGAAATTAGCATCCCAATTTTTAAATTCAAATTTAAAACCGTTAATTGACGGAAGTCTTTTTATTTTTTATAAAGAACTCTTAAACTCTTTAAGAAGAAGCTAGAACTCTAATCAGAACTATAAAAATTACATTTCGGGATGCTAACTTCACACACCCGGACTATTTATAATAAAAAAGTGTGCCTACCTGATATTTAATTCTTATTAAATATGTAATCTAGATAGCATCCAGGAATTTAGATCGATTACACTTGTTCCATTATTATTTTTAGCAAAAGCATTGTCAGAAATTTAATATTAGAATTATATAAAAAAAAAAGAATCATGATTACGGCTACGATCCGATGGCTGCACGGACCTAAAAATTCCACGGCTCATTTAATATCTCGAATCATTTATCGTTCAAATTGTCGCATAACTTTACTATGTTCTGTGAAACCACCGGTTTTATTGACAGCGGTCTGAATTAGGGTGGTCGCTGACTGCGGAGAAATGGCCCGCAGAAATGAACCTTTCACAGATTGCTTTTGAAAAAGAGCGCCGTTTCGTCATAAAGAAACTCGAGATAGGAATGCATACACATATATATATATATATATATATATAAAATATACCTACGGGACCTGTGTATACGTAAAATTACTTCGAAAGTAAACGAGCAATGATAAAATAGGAGCAAAGTGTCAGACAAAGATACCGTAAGGTAGAGTGAATCGTACTCGGGGGACAGAAAATTTATATCCGAGACACAAGTGAATACGATCGATAATGCGATATGCAGTGAAACTTTTATATCGTGAAAGTAATAAAATTGCATGATAAAAAATACATTTGATTTCGAGAATGGAAAAATAAGTTTGGAATTGTATTTCGTGTTTGCGCATGATCTTCAACGATTCCTTCGTGTTTGTTCGTAACATCTTCCTGCGGAAACATTCTATCTGTACTACTCATAGTATAATGCACTCAAATATATTTCATCTATTAGGCTAACTTTATGCTACGATCGTGCAAACACATGCTTGAATGCACGAACTCTTCAACGTAGGACAAAGTCGATTTAGTTGGCCCAATTTTCGTTTCGGCGTAGTTAATACAACTCCGAACTCTCCGGTAAATGATGTTTCGGAAGTGCAAACACTCAAAATCAAAGTCATATCTCGCTACAAAGTATTACCGATTCGTACTTGACATACTGTCGGCTGAAATTTCAACAACTCTTTCACCAAAATGTAAAACGTACGCGAAAAGCTTACCAATTCATAAATTCAATAAAGGTGAAAAAATATTTAATTAACGTTATGTATAATGTAACAAAAAAATTTTTATTACGTCGGATATATCTTCGATTTCTCGCGAGCAATATAAATAAAATTATGCAACGCTGCGTATTTTAACAAACATTTATTTCAGCCAAACGAGTGTTTTATGTAAATTCATACGTGATTATTAATTAACGCTTGATTTTCAATATAATTTGTACAATGCGCTTAATATCGCATGCTGAAATATTCATTATGACTATCTGATAAATATATCTATCACTATATTACGCATGCAATTTACTAATGTTAATAAAAAATGGGCAAGACAATATTCTATTAAAATTTATTTTTAATCTGTCAATTTAGAATTCGTAAAGTTTTTATACTTGTCAAAAATAATAAATTTTCGTTTATCATATTTTTTTTTTTATAGAATCTATTCTTTCGAATAAATAAATATGAAAAAAATCTTCAACATTTCTCAGTAAGCCGTCGATGCCATAATTTTCAATTGCAAAATGTTAATAAATAAATCCGTTTTTTATTAACAATGAAATCTATAAATTTAATGGCAAGTGAACACGTAACACAAATAAATTTAAAGCGCGACTGATAAAATTTTATTAATAACTCTAACATTATCAAATAAGAAGCTTATAGAATATTATAAATTTATGGAATTATATAGAATATTGCATTTTTTAATTTTTGTATTTTTTTTAAGTCTGAATATTGAAGTATGAATGCCAATGTAAAACATCCACACTGCTTATTTTTGAGTATTTTTCCATTTAAATTATCAATTGATACAATTTATGAGAGAACATTTCCGGCGATTTTAACCCGTCAGATATTAATCACGCGACTCTTCAAGGGTTCAATGTACGCGACATCTGGCATTAATTCGACGTTTAACGTTCGGCAGTTCGAATCTAAAGATCTCCGATCTTGCAGAGCGCACGTAGCAGCTCTGGCTCGAATCCCGCATATAATTTCCGTAGGACGAGCTTGGGACCAGAAAAGCATCCACAGGAAGAACGATGGGTGGACGCCTGTAAGTAGTATTTGTGAAATATGGTCCCGACGGAAGCGTTTTTATTCGTATACTTTATATATACCGGAGATCGCCAAAATTCTGACATTTCTATTCGCGACGTCTCTATCAAGTAACGGACGCAGAGATCTGTAGAATTTTACGAGTCACCATAAGATACCAAAAAATAAATCTGATGGTTTATGATTGCTTTTTTTATTATAAATCTCTTATATTCGTGTGCAACATAGTTTTAGTTGTAACTCGAGAAACGTAAATTTTATTAGACAAAATTGGTACAATTATGTTTCCTATAACCATAATAATTATAATCATTGGTAATCACTGTTCAAGATTTGCGACTTAATTTTCTGAAATATATCAAATTATTTATTAGAAAAATACTATTACTACACGTGCCAATTTTAAACAATTTTTATGATACATTTTTGCACATTATCTTAAATAACTTTTCTTTTTCTTAACATTGAAAAATTTAATAAAATTTTGCAACGGTTAGGCTGTTGGCAAAAAAATAACGCGATATTACCTCAATAATAGTTTCTCACGTGAAATGTCGGTTGAAACTTCGCTATTTTATATCTAACTGCCATCGAATATTGTTACGAAAAATGTTCGACATCACGTTTCACTTATCAATGAATCTAGAATTTCAAAAAATCCTACCGTATTGTATTAGTTTGTCGATTATAAAAAAAATGTTACAATGAAATATTACAATAAAAATGTCGACTTTTTCGCATGTAAATTCGACAATGTTCCCAATGTACAATTGTACCGCAAGTATCACATAACTGTACATTACTGTACCTGTTAATGTCATGTGTCACGCAGATCCGAGTCGAAATCAAAGAGTCGCGACGTGATTCTGCGCTAACGCGACTTAATCATCATCAAAGCCCGCTTTAGGTGTACCAACTTCTAGGTCTGCTTGTAACGAGACTTGTAACTTGTTCACCCCCCTAAGTACAATCTGTGCTACACTCCACGTACCGGGAGTACCCGTTCGCGTCCACGCCAGGAGTCACCTATCCGTTTAATCGATGTTTAACGATTCGAGTTCGAGAAACTCGTCGACGAACTTACGGCACAACGAACGGTCCGAACGAACTTCCACCATTGAAGGACCGTTTCGAAGTATTTCAGATGGTTCAGATCTCGACTGTGTGCAAGCGACCCATCTCGATATTGCATTGCACTTTCGAATTTTCAAATTGTGGTGCGCCGAGAGAATAATCGCTAATGAAATACGATAATATACAATTCTTTGCCTTTTCGCTGAGCAGATATGATCATTTCCGCGTATAAAATCAAATCTTAATATTTTAAAATCAAATTACATTTTCAAAATTACAATTTACTTAACAATTTAACAAATTAACAAAATTAATTTATGTATTATTAAAAAGAAAGTAAGCAGAAAAAAATTCAAATTATTTTTTTACATCAGGAATTTAAATTAAAGATAATTTAATTTAAACAAATTTTTTGGTTTCCACCTCCCCTCTATCTTTCTATTTCTCTTTTTTTTTTATAAATGTGTGTGTGTGTGTGTGTGTGTGTGTGTGACACTAACTCTTCACTAATTACTTTTTAATTGGTCTAACAATTTATGTATGTAAAATAATTCTTTTGTATCAAAAAAAATTCATGCGATTGTTAATTATTTCCAAATTAGAAACAATTAAAAAATTATTTATTTTACTAAATTAAGTTTTAAAAATTCAAATACATAAAGCAACATTCTACGTTTAGTTAATAAACTTTGAAGGTAATTAAAAGTATAAAAATTTTAAAATATTAAAATGTTACGAACGGAGATGACACATAAAGTACTTTTAATGAAAATCTCTGCAACGATGTTATTATCGTCCTACATTCTGTGTTGTAATTCCAGCTAGTAATAATTGCTGAGTACGTGAGCGGTCAATTTGCTACGTCTGTTTAATCCAATATCAAATCCGCGGTAACTCCGAAAACGGTAATTATATCTCGCAATTCGAAGCGCTATATCTGCAAAACAAAATAATTGAGAGCTAATTACTGGAGTATTATAGAATTGTTGATTTTTCTTCAATTAGAATTATTTATATTATTTAAAAAAAAATTGTGGTTTTTTTCTTTGTTTTATATATAAAAAAAAAAAAAACAATTAGCATTTATCAAATAACTTTGCCGTTCAATGAAAAATAAAAATGATCGAAAAATTTTTTTCTCTAATAGAATACTGATGGAATAATACACATTTGGAGCTAATCTGATCTTATCTAACCGTACTGCATCGAAGAAAAGAAATCTCGGGCCAGACAAGCGAGAAAATTACGTTCCATCTGCGAAAACATCGAACGAGAAACCGCGATTTTAAATTGAACGAATCGCAATGGCTCTCGCGCAAACAATCGATAAGTAATCAACGCGTGCCGGTCTTCTTTTCTACCTTCTTTCAGTCCTCATTTCCTACCCAACGCTGTAACTTTATATTGACGCAAATAAAAAGCCGGAAGTAACTGGATTTATTATCCGCGAAGTGTATACTGGAAGTTGCTAAGTGCATCCGTTCATAGGATAATATTGTACTCGAGTGTTGTATACGGTAACGTTGTTTTCCAACCTTTGAAGCAGGACAAATTACGTTTTCATCCCAAATAAAGAATAATAACATATGTATGTACAAATATAAAAATACGTATAATAATAACATATATATAATAAACAATTTGTAGATAATGTTTTAACACAATATTGTTTTTTTTTTTTTTTTTTTTTTTGGAAAATATGAACATTGAAAATAAAAAAGATAAAAAATAAGAAATAAAAAGGAAGAGTAAATTTATTAATTTTTCGTTACTTTAGTTTAATTTATGTATTAACTATTATTATAAGATTTACTTGATTGTAACTAAATAAATAAGTGGCATTACAATTTATAAAAAATGGCAGATTATTTTTGGTTATTTTCAGTTAGATAAAAAATAGCGACTATATACACAAGATTATAAAGACATTAAAGAAACGATAAGATAGGAATGCGAGTTCTCTCTCTCCAATTTCTTTTAAAATATCTTCACTGACGCCAAACTGACCGCATAGTAGTTGAGAGTTAAAGCAGACAGAGGAGATTAGGAAACTTCTCTCCCTACAAGTTATTTTATAACAATCTTATACCGATTTATGAGTTAGGTCGTCAGCTGTCAGATCCAAGAAATATCGCACCTCCCGAATGAAACTGGCAAAACTAAAAATACCCAGACGTCGGAAAAATTGATATAAAATATTATTTTTCTCTCTTCCAAATTATCAAATGACAAATTAGTGTCTAAGTAATTTGGCTAATTAATGTCTTGATTAATGCTGTCTAAAGTATGATTAATTGCTTTCTTTTGTCGATATCTCTATTCATCTCTTTTTTCTTTTTTTTTTTTTTGTTTAGATCGTAATATTCTAAAGTATGTACTGAAAATACATGACTGATGCAAGTGTCGACAAATATTTTCGTCATACGTTAGTGGAATAAATGATTATTCGAGGATACAAAATGAACATGGTTGACTGAATAAAAACATATACGCGAATCGCTTTCTTGTAACTGATCCGCAGATCCATCTCGCGAAAAGGATAGAGGTCCTCTCAAATGAAATATTGTCGGTGACTAGAGACGTTTAAGGGGGCGAGCAAACGAATTTACGGTTCGCCGCTAAATCCCATGAAGAATACGTCTGCCCGTGGGAAAGTCGAGGCTGATGGTGCACGTTAAGGTGTGTTTCGCAAGAGCGAAGCGATGAGTCCGCATATCGTCCCGGCTTCAAGTTCCATTTCGTAAAATATTTCTATCTTACGTCACGGCACGGGTGAATGTTGCAACGACGACGTGCTCATCCCAATAAAACGTTACGAAAATTGTACGCAGAGTATGTGTGCAACGGGTTCCACTTCCATTTTCGCAGTTCTCACAAACGAGGAATGTCAGCGCATTTATTCGCATACCATGAAATTTCGTACGCGGTGCGTTCCATAGCGCTCGGTTACGCTTTGCTGATTTTATACTTCGTTAGAATTTCCTACATCGTCATTTTCGTCGTCGGTTTCACTACTTAATGGTAGATGTGTCTTTATTTCGGATGTAAAACGGAATTATTTCCGTAAAAGAACAATTTCACATCCCCTACAGTTAAAATAACTGCATTGTAATATTAGAGAAAAAAAAAATGTAGCGTAACTCTTTATAAAAATGCTAGTTTTACGTAAGATTCATCATTCCAATATTCACAAAAACACAACGAATCTACTGTGCGAAAAAATGGAAAAAAAAGTGAATGCATGAAGAAAGAAAAAAGAAAGTATTAAATAACTGCAAAAAATCTTTTGCTCTTGTCGCGCGTATGCATTCCTTACATTAATCATCAGGCGCAATGTAACTTGCGAAGAATAAAAGCCTTTTCGAATATTTTCCTTATTGTAAAAGCACAATATATTTTTTTCTAGAATATTTAAAATCTTTCGCATAAAACAAATTTACTTCCTCTGTATAAAAAGAAAAGGAAAGAAATTCGAATCAAAACGACGTAGAGATATAAGCTAACAACATTTCATAAAATCTTATTTATTTCATAAACGGAATCTAGCTAATTAAACTAGCGGTACGTTGCGTGTACAACAACGAGCTATCCAGCTTAATTAACTCGTAATTTTGCTAAAAAAAATTTTACGAAGAGCACATGAAATTGCCGGAGGAACTGGAGATAGTCAGCTGTGCGTCGCAACTTCTCCGAATGTAAATTAAAGTGTACTTGTGCTCGCTTTCCCTTCTCTCATTATTTTAAAATTGATAATCAAAATAGCTACGAACAACCGTGATAATTAGTCGCTACAGATAAAATTTATTTGATATTTATGTATAAAAGATACAATTTCAATATTTATCTTGAGTGAATCCGCTTATTGGCCATCGGTTATTTAAATCTCCGAGAGAGATAATATAAAATCTCTCTCTCTCTCTCTCTCTCTCTCTCTCTCTCTCTCTCTCTCTCTCTCTCTCTTTATTTTCGAATATCCAACTCCCTTGTTGTTCGTTATGAATATATTCTAATCAACAGATCTGTAAAAATATAACAATAGATTTCGTTCCGTTACTTCATTTCAATCAATATATAATATATTTCAATATCTTGCTTTTACGTTTGATTTATCGTCGTATTTTTATTTTATCGGTTAAACTATCGATTCTCCTTTTTAAAGTATTTTTAATACATTTACTCAGTTCGCCGACACTATGCAGCATCTCAAATTACTAACAAAGTTTAAAAAGTATTGATGATTTTCATCGCGCATCAATATATAATATAAATTCTTATTATGTTGAAAAGACTATAATTTTCAAAGAATTTTCAGAATCTCGTTACCGTACAACGTCAGTTTTCCTCATAAGCCTGATATTTTAAACCGTGATTCCAAATTGCGGTTTCTTCCTGAAAGCGACAGCCACAGCTTTTTGTCGGCCTTACCACTTGGCAGTGTTCTCATGCGCGCATAACGGACGGGGTTGAGCTTGCATTTTACGTCCACGAATACAATTTAAATCGCGGTAATTTAGAGCGGAATGGTACATTAATTCTATGTAATCATTGAGACATAATCCTTACTGCGAAAATGAGAAATCCATGGTCTATTTAATTATAGCTCCCTAAAATATTTCCAAATTTTTTATAAATGAAAAATATATTTAACGGCTTTTGACGATTCAATTAAAAGAGATCTGCCACGGCATTTAAAATCGATCAAACTCCTTGTTCAATTAAAATTAAGCACCATAGAAGAAATTCTTTAGCAGACAGATAAAAAGCACAATAGATATAAAACTTATTAATTTAAAAATATATACTTTATAATCTATGAGCTTGATATGATTTATTTAATGTAAGAAAGTGTGTGTCACATTTAATTTTTATTTTCTGCGTGCTTTAAGAAACGAAAAAAAATAAAAGAAATTATTTTACTTGATACAATTTACATAATCTTATTTATTAAGATTATTTACTAAAGTAAGTATTTGTATACTCGTAAAGTAATTTTTAAATTCAAATCTTTAAATAACCATCATTTGCATGAAAAATAATTGTATAAAGTTTGCAATTCTTGAATAAATATTTAATTTTTAAATAAGTTATATCTTAACTGTGTCTTGCAAATATATTCATCTTAATCTATCTTTACGATCAAAGTGTTATGTAAGTGTGAAGCTGGCGTCTTTTCATGCAAACTCATTTGCTGTTGAAATTCTTTATTTTTAATCATTTTAAAGTTCCTAATAGATTAAATAAGTAGTTCTGCCTATTAAATAAAAAAAAAAAAAATTGCCCCGGACAAACTGACATGAGATGCCAAGCTCACGTTGCGTCTCATTTTGTCCCTCCAACGATTTTTTAGCATTTCTTGCGAGATTTTAAGCGCTTGAAAGTTTCACAGTAATTTTACAAAAAATTTCTCTATGCGTAAAAATGATTAGAATATTAAATTAAATTGCCAAATTAAATGCTGTCATAATTCGATAAATTTTAATTGAGATTTCATGTTATTCTATAATCACTCAAACTTAATTATTAATTTCTAGCGAGAGTTTTATCTGTAAAAATTATTAGAATATTTATTAAATGAATTAGATCGCCCGAGATATGAGACGTAGTATCAAGGTGAAACATTAGTCGTATTTCGATAGTTCTATTGACTTTAAATTGAGATTACGTGTTATTTCGCAATCACTTTTAATTTCTAATGAAAAAAAGAAATCACTTTTATTTATTTATTAGTTGCTATCCATAACAATTATTAGAATATTTATTAAACAAATTGGATATCGCTGGAGGTATAATACGAAATCTCATTTAAAGTCGATAGAACTATCGAAATACGATTAGCATCTCAGTACTTATTTGTCCAGTACCTTGGACGATCTAACTTGTTTCATAAATATTCTAATAATTTTTATGCATAAAACTGTTTGTAGAACTTAAAATCTGCCAAGAAATGCTAAAAAAAATTATCAGAGAACAAAATGCGCAATATAAATTTGACATCTCAATCCTAAGCTATTTGTTTAATTTAATTACCAGAACTATTTGTTTAATTTATCTACGAGAATTTATCTCGTAGAACTATTAAAAATAAAGCCAAAATCAATAGTTAATGAGTTTCTACGAAATACAGCTTTATATACATCTAAATAGAATTGCACGAATTACGCTATGCAATCACTGCGATAAAAAAAATTAATTTCGTGAATAATACGTAATAAATTTATCTCATTTTGCTCTACCATCCCAAGTCTGTTTATCCTCTCCTAATCGTCTTGGGATGTCATCTTTGAAAGCACTCACAAAACACTTGCACTTAATTATGATCGTGAATATACTAATTAATCAAGTATAACGACATTTTGCACGACACTCCCGATAATAATCGCACTCCTCCGCGTACTTTGTTTTAATTGCGACATTGCGAAAAAAAATATTAGTATTCATCGCGCGAGCACAATCGGCAAATATATAACATAATATTTTCGGATATTACATTATACAAATACGTCGAACCAATACTCGCTTCCGCTGCGCGTTACTTCTCTTTGTTTCGTGACGGAATAATATAATAGCAATTTCTGCACGGAGAAAATATAATTATAAAAATTAAAATATATAATATTTATAATGGTGGAATATACTAACATATATATAAGAAATCACGCGTGATTTTATAGATATGTTAATATATTCCACGTGTGATATTTTATTCAATAATATTATATATGCGAATATTGTATATGAATATTACGTTTTACGGAGGTATATTGTATTTATCTAAATATTTTGATGCATAAATAAATACATAATTATTAACAAATAATAGAATAAATACATAATTTATCATCTTTATAATACGTATATATAGATAATTAATTTATTATAAACGAGCGGAGATATGAGCATCTCACCTCAATACGTTCGGCAGTTCGGATGATCTAATTTGTTTAATTAATATTCTAATAATTTTTGCGCATAGAACTTTTTTTTGTAAAATTATTGTAGAACTCTCAACCGCTTAAAATCTGATAAGAAATACTAAAAAAAAATTGGCGGATAAAATGAGACATATAGCGTGAACTTGATATCAGTTTATCCCGAGCTATTTTTTTGGTTTAATAGCCAAAACTTTTTGTTCAATTTATTAAGAATTCTAAAACTATTAAAAATAAAGAATTTCCAACAATTAATGAATTTCCACGAAATGAAACGCCAATTTTGATACTCACAGACGATCAAACTATCGCTATTGTACTTTTAAATTATTATAAACAATTCCTCTGCATTGGCAGTGATGAAGAGAAAATAGTAAATAAAGCATTCTACGGAGCTAAGTGCAGAACCGTTGTTTTATAAATCTTCCTTGGAACATTACAACGTTAGCCACGTAAATTGCTTTCCATAAACGATACATAATGGAAAGTGTTGAGAAAACTACGTGGTTGTTTTAAACAGTAAAACAATTGGAAAAAAAAATCTATAAAGGATATATTGATAATGAAAGTATCAACTTAATTAAATACATTGTAAATAGTTAAATTAAGTTATTTAAAATTGTTACTTTTTAATTCTATTTCTTCAAATTAAAAAAATTGATGTTAAAATATATATTTCTTGTTTTAATTTTTATAATAAATATACATGATACATACCAAAAATTTTCGAACTGTCACGATTTTAAAAAATGTAGTAAAGTGTTGAAATTAAATTTTGTGCGTTAAACTCGGAAAAAGTGCAGACCGAAACGTTTATGATGATGCAAATTGCGTTCGATAATAAAGTTATGTCGCACTATGCTGTTCAAATGATTTGCACGATTTCATGAATCTTTCGCATCGTCTTCCAACGATTCCCGACTGTCGCGAAATTATGCAAACTACTCGAGTACCACAGTACCACTCAAAACTTCATCATCGAACGCAATTTGCATTATCGCATTTTTTCCTAGTTTAACACAAAACTTAATTGCAGCACGTTGCTCCATTTTTTTAAATCGTAACATCAACAACGAACAACACATCACAAAACCACGCGTTTCATTTCACTAGAGCTAACTGTCTGAAATTTTTATATGTGTAGAGGAAGGTTTGTTCTACCGAGTTTCATAATTGTGAAATAGCTGCTAGTGCGTCCTACGAAAAATCAGTGCGACAACTTTTTGTACACACCATGTATATAACATTAACTTTCATCTCGTCACCTCTGCTCATAATTTAATAAAATTTGCATCTTGAAAAAGGTACCAAAAATAGGATTTCTTTTAAATCCACATTTCATTAAAATAACTTTTTAACTGCATACGAGATCACGATAAAATTTCATTTTATTTTCCTATGCGATATATAATTTTTAAAATTAATCTGGGGTGACTGCTCTCGCGCAATCGAATTATCTTTGTGTGTAAAAAATATCGCGTATTATCGATTGGAGATATAAAGTTAAAATTTTCGCGGAAAATAATGACATGTAATTTTGACGAGATATTTAAGGACCTCTCCTCTCATCATAAAGAAAGGTCGATAATGCCATCGTAAACGTATGTCTTTGTGAGAAACGATAGATGCGCCGTCGTTCTAGATAATTTCAGATTCAATATCTTCTCTCAAATAAGCAAAGGGATCGATGAATCGATAGTGGCGAACATTTTAATTTCGCGAGAATCATATTCACGACTCAGGCCGAATTGAAACGAGTCCCGGAAAGGTGGTTGATAAGCGAGCGCGAGAAAGAGAAGCTGCAGTGGAAAAATGCGGACGACGCCGGATGGGAGACTACAATTCCATTTGTCCCATTTCAAAGTGAAATAGCTTATAATGTCGAAATAAAACGTTCTCCCGAACCGTCCCGGTCGCGGTACTTCAGGAGCGTCTGAAGTCGCGGTAAGAGCCGGAACAGGAAGATATTCCAGACGGAAGATGGGATATGGAAATCTCCAGTAATCGTTGGCCTAGTTCTCTATGATAATCCGATCTAGAATCACATACTCTCTCACACTTTTTATTCGACAATAAGAAGTTATCTGTCTTGCGCGCGAGAGAGAGAGAGAGAGAGAGAGAGAGAGAGAGAGAGAGTAATAATATATGCATATTACAGGGACACATTTTTACTCGAGTCATAAAAAAGAATTAGCTTTTATAATAGAAGAATTTTCTTCCCCGTTATATTATGTCTTAAATTTTTTTAAAATCTCATATGAAAAAAAAGAAAGTAATAAAGTGTTAAATTGTGAATAGTAGGTAAGTCTTATACAACAATAAGTGCATAGATTATCCGGAACTCATAAGTCTTCCATTCGCAATATATATTCTAGCGTTCGTAGGATTAAAATTAACTTTTGCATTTCCTGTTTTCTTCAATCTTGGTAATAATAAAGTTAAATGATACTTAGTTTCTGTTCTTCACCGCGCATTTTGTTGCATCGATGCTCACGTAAAGGGTATCGACGTGGACTTAAATGCCGCTTTGAAAGAGAATAGCAGAACGCGTCGTCGCGACGCTGGCAAAAGACGCGACAAGCGTAATGAAATTTCTCGGCAAACGAGCGACGCTAAACTCTACGCAGTAACGTCGTTGTTAACGCTCTCTCTTTTCGAACTTTCCGCATTTGTTAGCACGGCCCGCGTGCACGGTGCACGGTGCACGGTGCACGGACCAAGTGATTCACAGAGTATCTGCCGGCATAAAGAGACGCCGCGCCGCGAACTTTCCCGCGCTCCTCTTACTAACCACTTCTCATTGTCCCAGGGTATCTGCTCCAGCGCAGATTTAAAGCAAAAGGGAATAAGAAACGCAAGTCCGGCAGGCCGCATCCGGAAGTAGCCTCGAGTCCCATCGTTTACGATTCCCTGGACTGTGTTAAAGCCGAGCGGAAGTTGAATGAGAAGGAACGGTCTCCCGATAAAGAGTCCAAGTTTCAGCGAGACGAGATGCGATTCGTGAGACTTTTCCTCGATCGACCTCGGCTTGAGGGAGGATTGCCGAAACAAGAGGGATAACGATCCGCTACGAAAACGTGACGTTAATTGGAAAAGCGAATTCGATCGATCGCGCCGCCACCAGCTCAATGACCGATCAGCAATTGCCGAAAAGACGACCACTTAATCCGTTTTTCATCCGGTTAAGAATTATTTTCTATTTCTGAGTCGACGGATAAAAGAACGATATTTTTCCGTGAATATTTCTCATCGCTAAAGTTGATTATAATAAATAATCAAATAGATTGATTAATCTAATTTCGAAATGACTGAGCATCATAAAACGGAATTCTGGATGTAATCTCTATATTAAATATGTATATCACAAATATACAATATAATTTTCAATGCATATATATCTGTGATAAAAGTTTAAACTCTTAAAAAATTGAGAAGAATATTAAAAAAATTAATTTTCTGAAAAATTAGAATAAAAATACGTGTATCGCAGCTACGAGTTTTTTTCTACCTAACAATTTTCTACGAAAGAATGGAAGACGCTGCTACACAAAAATTTCATCGGTGAGAAAGGAGATACGTATGCGTCATTTCTGCTCAAAAATATTTTACGAAGGAAAAAGAGACTGAAAAGGAAAGCGATGTGTGTAACGGTGAGGAGAAGGAGGAGGGATGTATTTCTTTGGGCTTCCTCGTGTCCAACTTCCATAGAGAAACCATCCCCCTCGAGCCATCTCGAGCAGCAGCGTAAAGCTTCCTCTAAGCCAGTTTCTCGTGTTTCACAATCTCGAGCGAAACAATTGAGTGCATTTCGCGCCGTCCCCGAGAGAAAAGACTAGTGGGCACCCACCACAGACAGATAGAAACGTAGGTCCCGCAAATCCACCAAGAAGATGAGGGTGCTCACGTTCAAAGCGTACACAGGAACGACAATGCTTTCCTTACGTTTGAATAGAATGACTATAAACGCGACCCTCTTCTCTGCATCTTCGCGACTGTGACCTGAATGCGGTTGAACAATTCTTAAATCAACTAGTCGACGATGACCGATATATTGGCCCGAAATCGATGGCAACGCTCTTTCCGGATCTCATGAAAACACATGGAAGTGCGTACTCTCAATTTATCTACATATTCAAATATCCAAGAGAAATTCACGAGATGCACCGCACGATTTATCTATGAATCTCTCTTGAATGCACTCTACATATTGCAGTATAAAATGTAATAAATTTTCTGATAATTTTCGTCGAATTTCGTCACATTACTTTTTTTTTTTTTTTTTTTTTTTTTTTGAAAAATATGTATATATTATTTCAAATAATTTTTATTATAATTATTTGTAGGTGTGTGCAAATTTGTAACTATTTTATTACATCAAATTCTTATAATATAGTATGTTCAAAAATGTTAATTTTATATTCAGTGTGTTACATAATTTTTATATCAGTCACACATTTATCACAACCATCGATATCCGAGACGAAGAAAAACGACGATGCCATCCCACGACCTCCCACGCGATGCTCTCTGAGAAACGAAGTCGGGATAGCAGCAGCCGACATTAATCGAGAAGAAATGTAAAGCAAAAGTTGTGCCAGTAATCATCGGAGCGGCTTCGCCGGACGATTCCGAAGGCCGCGTCCCGCGCTCGTTATTTCAAGATGTTGCCGTCGAGCCGTTCTCGGTCGTCGGTGGAATCCCGACCAGACGGTCAAACGTTTCGCCCGTGCTACCGTCGTGTGCCACTGAACGTGAAATATCCGCGCAGACGGAAGTTATAAATCACTCGGCGGAGCGGCACCGACCCAGAAACAGAGGCGGTAAGGGGATTCTGTTGCCCATTCCGACTCGAGGTCGCGACGTAATTTCATTTTATCTAGCAGTCGGCTATCTAACCGAAATTCTTCCGCTGCCTATCGGTACACACGCACACAAATACACGGTACACAACTATTGTATTAGGGGTTGTTCCTCTCGTCGACGTTCACACACGTTCACCCCGGATAAGCGCGGGAGGGTGAAACAACCGACACGTTCCACCCCAGCTATTTCGCCGTCTTCTTCTTCGTAGTCTTATTCGCTTCGCTGCGTTCTTCGAGTGTACATAAGTATAAAACAAACGAGATGAAATGCGGACGTGGATACCCGGATGTATCTTCGAGCGACCTCGCGACGAGAGGAAGCTAATGTTGAAAAGAGTGGTATACATGTATAACGCGTGGGGGAAAAAAAACCGCTCATATATGCACGATTATATCTTGTAACTTTAATTTTGAATATTAATTTATTAGCACGTGACAAACGATTGACAGCTTTAAGAGTCTTTCCTTATACCGTCGTAAATATACATGTACTTGAGTGTCATTATCTGCAAAAAGACAATTTCAGTTATATGCAAAACGATACAATGATGGAATATAATGCGAATAAATGATTATTAATGCACAAAGTAAAGCACACAATTCTGAGAACAAAAAGCCATGGTACTAAAAGCAATTCCGCGCGAATAAAGAGACATTGTAAACGTTTTGTGTTCAAGTATAGTCAGAGATAATCTATTTGCAAGCCGATTTAAACGTGATAAAATACTTTATATAAGGTGTGCACAATTCTTAAAATATCTTTGGAGTGTCAGTTATTTTGATTCGCTATAAAAATAGATAAGACAAATCTACAACGGAAATCTCGAAGATAAATGCATAATACAAAAAAATGACAACACTACCATTAAGGTTTTCTTGGAGTATTGCGGTCTTCGTAATCTCCTCTTTGCTGAAAATTGCAGCAAAATCAGAAGACAAAGTATGAAGAAAAGAAATGAATGCGTGGTTATCTTTAAAAGAGAGAGAGAGAGAGAGAGAGAGAGAGAGAGAGAGAGAGAGAGAGAGAGAAAGAGAGGGAGAAACACGGTCGGTTCTCTTTATTTCTTCTATTAGTTGAAAAGAGAAACCCCTAACATTATCGATTCATTAAACTAATAAATTTTATCGACAAAATAAAACTTATTAGTTTAATTAAAAAAATATCTTGTTGAAATATTAAAATATTCAATAACATTATTGGCTTCATCATATATTCTCGTAAATATTAAAAAAAAAACGTATTTTTAAAATTTTGCAAAATTTTCTCAGTTAACTAAAATACAAGAATAATTCGTATTGACATAAATTAATTAGTTCGTACAAATACAAAGATTGAAATTTCAACGTTATGTAATAAACAAAAATAATTCCTCTTACTTTTCATATCTAAATTAAGAAAAACAGATCACATTTCTCGTGAGATTTTATAAAATCGTACGATAAAAAAACCATGTAAAGTGTCAAAAATTTCAACGGGTATGTTTTAAAACTCACGGCAGCTCCAAGCTGATGTTGCTTTTACAGTTTGGCATCAAACATTAAAAGTTCTAACATTCGCACCTACCGCTAGCGGTCGATGTAGACAGTTTTGCAACCCCGAGGCAAACGTGTTAAAAGTTTCGACGCACTGTCTTACCACTGCCAAGGGAAGTCGATTATCGTTACACTGTTAATATCTAGGTTTCAATAAATGACGCCACATTTTCCTCATTTTTCAATCTTTAGCGTGAGTCACCGCAGCTAATGTCAATTAATCTTGTCGATTTAACGAACGTCGATCAATTCAAAACGCTTCATATGTTAATAAATACTTGTTAATATTTTTAATGTTAATCTCTCAAAATTTTGTATCATTTAAATTTCTCGTAAGCAAGATAAAATTATATAATACATTTGCAATTTGCAGCTAGTTAGCATAATAAATAATTTAATAATATATTTAATAATACATTTAACGTTCAGTAATATAGATATCATTAATATATCATTCTTGCACTTTGTTAAGAAAATTTAGAAAATTTCTCACAAATAAATTATTTTTTAATCTGTCATTCTCTTGAAAATTCTGATTAATATTTGAAAAGTTCTAAATCAAAAAGTATAGTAAATTAAATCTCTCTTAAAATAAAAAAAAATATATATATAGATTGTTATGAGATGTTGATTTTATGTTTTTATTACATGAAAATTGGTAATATGTGTATGTGTATACGCACACGCGTTTAACAACTCGAGGAAACTTAACAATGAGCTGCGTACAAATAAATTACAAATCGCTCACAAAATATTTCTTATATATTTATCTATTTAGAATTGAAATTAATTGCAATATTATTCAAAATAATGATTTTATTTATACAATAAAAATGCAACCGCATGTATGTCAATATAATTGCTGAAAAGAAGCAAACGCTTGTCACTCACCACAGGTATAAACTCATATGCATATATATACATCAGAATAGGTAGGTTTCAACTCTCTACTTTACTACCGTAAAACAAACCTCGAAATTGCGAAACCAAGCAGCTCCGTGTCATCTTTGAAACTGACTGCCTAGTACGTGCGACGAAAATTCATGCAGAACGAGTATAGCTATAGTCATCGCATCTCTGGCGAACAAGCTAGCGAGGGGAATTCAGGTAGATAGCAAGATGAAACTTCCGGTCAGAAGTTACACCCGTCGCCGGAACTTCACGGAAACTTACTCTCACCTTGAGCAGAGAGAAAGAGAGAGAGAGAGAGAGAGAGAGAGAGAGAGAGAGAGAGAGAAAGAGAAATTGGGAGGGTGGGCAAAGTAAGAAAGGGAGATTACTGCTCGAGCAACGAAGTGCTCGCGGTTCGATAAATAGTCTACCATTAATACAGTTGCCAGATAAATTTGCGCCACCTTTACTTGCAGCGATAAGCTGCAAATTTAATATCTTATAATAAATACTCGGTGAGTGGCTTGTATCTGCATTTCTTAATTTTCTTTCCGAAAGACAATCAACATCTATTTTTACGTTGCTCAAAATTACTTTAAAAATTACCTTTGCATATTGTCTTTATCATTTAATATTAATCTTTCTCAATATGCTTTGAGAAATGAAACTTGTACTTAAAATAACTTTATATGTTACACAACTTTCTACACGTGTATAATTTTAAAGAGATATATTAACTTGGATATTAATATTCTCCCGTTCTAAAACATTGCTATTACAAATTTTACGACATAGAACTTTTAATAATATATTAATCCTCTGATGTGTGTGTATATATATATATATATATATATATATATATATATATATATATATATATATATATATATATAATGTTAGGAATTGCAGTTTATAATTTATATATAAATCGTTAGATTAATATGCAATTTTAAACATCTCGACATGCACATTTTTATTCAACTGTTAAATGATTATTATTACAAAAATATTTACCATTTTAAAGTATCTGTAATAAGTAAAAAAGTCAATTAATATCAACTACTAATAATATGTATGGCTGTGATGTACTTAATTATACAGATTAAATTTATCACGAAGAACTCAATTAAGCAGATCCGAAATGGTTTCTTAAGTATATAATACAGTATTATGACACTCGCAACTTCCGCTAGTGTTTCTTCTAGCTCTGTAAATTGTATGCAAGTTTCCTGAGCTAGCATTCTAATAATTTCTCTCGTGCTACGATATCTTTGTGTAATCTTGAAAATACGCACTACGGTAATAAAGAATAGTAATAACGGTGCATCGTAGCTAATTATGAAAAAGATGGAAGATTCAACAATATTTAATCGAGATAATAAACTGCATAAAAATAGTAATTTTAATATATTTTTGCTCAATCATCTCCATATTTATAATATTCTGATAACATTTTCTATTATTCAACAATTGCGTGAAAACGCTATATAATACATTTGCAATTTGCAGCTAGTTAGCATAATAAATAATTTAATAATATATTTAACGTTCAGTAATATGGATATCACTAATATATCATTCTTGCACTTTATTTAGAAAATTTCTCACAAATAGATTTTTTTTTAATCTGTCATTTTCTTGAAAATTCTGATTAGTATTTGTAAAGTTCTAAATCAAAAAGTATAATAAATTAAAGTAAAAAAAAAAAATATATATATATATATATATATATATAGCTTGTTATGAGATGTCGATTTTATGCTTTTATTATATGAAAATTAGTAGTATGTGTATGTGTGTACAAACACACACATACGCGCGCGCACAAACACGACTAATTTTCTTATAATAAAAACATAAAATCAGCACCTTAATCTACATAAACATGCGATATATAAGTATATGATATAAGTAGTAGACTAATAAGCGAGCAATGAAGCAAGTTTCTCGACAAACTTTAATCTCTTCTAGTGTACTCTGAACTCCTCGTCTCATTGATGAAACATTAAAGTTTCAATGCTTGCTACCAGAGATACTTTCCAGAGTTTCCATTGTTTGTTTAGATAGTATATTTTACGCTCATTTCTATCTCTATCACGAATAATGTCAATAAATTCATACAATGTAAATTCATTCTCATGTTTTGCCATCATGGTAACATTTCAATTATATCTCACGTTCTAATTGCAATAACATTTTTCTGTTGATAATAAACCGGCAACAAATTACATAGCATCATAATTTTGCATTAATAATCCCTAATAATAAAAAAATTAAAATATTTTTTCTTCATTCTTATATAATAAGAATATCCGTCCATAATTTTCAATTATTCTTTTTTCCTGCTTAATTTAGTGTTAATATATCCTGAGATAGGGAGATGAGTTGAAATTCTATGTAAACTGCAGTTAAGATTGATTATATCTTCTCTCCATAGTACACATAATTCTATAAGCTTACCTATTTATTTACCCTCTCAGCATCTCATCTCGTGAAGTAAGGCAACTCAAAGTGCTAAGTCACAATTAACAACATAATGAAAGTACAAAATTTTTAATAACAATATCTATCAAATATAAGGCGTTCCTAGAACGATCCAAAGTTCTTTCAGATTCCAGAAAAAATCGACACACATAAAATATGCATTTATAAACACTTTTATATATATGTATATATATATATATATATATATATATATATATATATATATATATATACACACTAAATACATAATTTTCTTTTAACATTGGTAGTATTTATTTCGTAAAATTGAGGCATTAGTGATTAATTATAATACAATCATTTATAGTTTTTATTCAATATATGATATAAATATCACAAGAGATTAGTTTATCGATATACGCGCATTAAACGGTATTTCGATATATATATTTTATATATTTCGCGTTTAATATATATTATTTATTCATGATTAAATATATATATCGACTCTGATTGATTACAATAACATCATCAAAAATACGTTACACACAGTCAAAAGTGAATCACCTTAACTTCCAAAACTTCTCTTGCGACATTGATCGCATATCACATTTTTGGTAAGTAAGAAAAGATTGACTTATTGAACACCTTGTGCGTATGATAATAGTGATAGAAAAGGTCAATGTTATTGTAAGATAATAAAAGGTACTCTTAGTTAAATGACGTTTAAATACGAAGAACGTCATCACTTGAGGATAAGCAACATTGGAAGACGAACAGTGGTGTAAAAAGAATTTTATAGGACAGGGTAAACGCGTTAAAGAGGTCTCGAAAAAACAATGTCCGTAAAAGACAAGATTCAACGTCATTGTATAAATATAGTAATCGAGATTTCTTTGGCAGGTTTCTTGAATTCAAGGAATGTTTTCATTTGATAATAAGCGATGATGGAAGACATTTAGTATATAGAATAACAAGAAATCTTCAATGTTCATATATATGGTCTTCTGTTAGAAATATGCTGGATAGTTATTTTGTAGAAATATATAATATAAGCTTCTTAACATGTTCGTTGCATCGTCATTATTAAAACATATATATATATTGCACAATTTTGATAAAAAAAGATAAAATTAAAAATATTATTAATAAATATACTCTTTCTTTTTCATTGCAGAAAAAATAAGTAATAAAAACAATGTTTATAAAATATTTTTTTTTTAAATATCAAAGAGAAATCAAAGCTAATATTATTTGCATTTAAAATATATGTATTACGACTGAAAAAATTGAGCCTGGATATTATCACAAAAACAATAATTGATTTTACATAATATTCAATAAATAAGTAAAAATAAAGAATAATATAATATATAACAGAAAATAATTCATTTTATTAGTATATTTACTTATTCATAATGAGATTCATATAATACTGAAACGTCTATTATTGTCAATGAAAATTATCAATTAAACAATATACTATCAATAAGTTTTTTCTTCAACTCATTTAATTTTCAATTCGATCGATTTTTTTCGTTAAAAAAATTTTTCACAATTTTCTAAATTTATATCAATTGAAATTTTTGCAAATTTTTACAAATGCTACATATATATAATAAATAATCAATAAAATTATTTTCTGATGACTCGCAATGAACATGCTAATTGAAAAAGTTTATGATGAAATTTACATTTGTTTCACAAATGTAAAGTGCCAGTTTTATAATATACTCTTTTCTTTGATTTTGGTACAGTAGTTTGGATAACTACATGTACCGGCATTGTCAGCAATAACAGGAACTACTGGGTGGCGGTGGAGTATCGCGTTCGTGGCATCTTAAAACTTTTTGATGCGGTAACAACGACTTGTCCACCGTAGCCTCCATCCTGCGCATTACGCGGTCTAATAATATTTCCACAGCGCGCTCGACATTCTGGCCAGTCGCGGCACTCGTCTCCAGATAAACCAAGCTGAAAGAGAAAATATATTTTCACTTGAGCGAATATATATTAATATATTACGTGATATATGTATAACAAAACTTGAAAAATGTATCTATAATACAATTTTTTTTAATAGTGTTACATATGCGTTTTACTATTTCTGATATAACTTACCCGTGCCTTTCGGCAAGATCTCGTGCTTTATATTCGCTGACGACGCGTTTGTCTTCAAGATCGGATTTATTGCCACAAAGAATTATGTCTGGATCATCACAGTATGCGTGGGTCTGCGCGCATTTATAAAAATATCATGTTAATTATTAATTCAATAAACGTAAAAATTTGACAAGTACTAAATTACAAGCATACTAAAATTACAAAAAAAATTTCGTGCAAACTAAATTTATAATTGGATTATCCAATTTTGAAATTTAAATATACATACCGTTTCGGGTTAAAAAAACGAATTTCTTCATCCAATAATTAAATTTCTTAAATAGTCACTATCTTATTTATTAAATATTTATTAATTTTTAAATAAAATCTTAGCTTAAGCAAGAGCAAGTAATAATATCGATTAATGTAATTAAAACATTGCATAAGTTCAAAAATTTGCAGACACTTAATTTTTTTAAATTTTTCATTATGTAAAAAAATACAAGATTCAAAATAAATATATAAGATAATACATGAAAAAAAATAGCATTCTTTTTTTTGGCAAAAGCTCTTAGATGCATTTAACAGGATTTTTCCAATTATGTCCATATTAATATAAAAATACAGTGTTATCTTTGTATTTTTATATTCTTATATTTATCTATTATATTAAATATGTTAATCGATGCAGATAAATGCAAAATAGTGTTACTTATTGTTAGTTTTTCCAATTATGTATATTGGATCATGCCAAGTCTTTCAAAAATTATAGCGCTCCCAATCCAAGCAAGCGTTATACTCAAATATAACAAATGCAGACTTTTTAAAATAGTTAAGATAACTTGTGTCAATATATTTGTTTAAATTTAGAGTTTTGTACATTAGTTTTGTACTCTGCAATCATTCACCCTGTCAATCACCCATGCTTTATTTTATTTCTAGAACCAATGTCGCATAAACAACAATAAAATCAAAATAATTATTTTCATGCATCATACAATAGAAATATTAAAATATATATACAGCAATTTAGAAAAGAAAAAATCAACTAAAAAAATTGATTCAAAGAATTGTTTGGCTAACAGCCCAACCCTTCAACCTTGTATAATATTTACAATAATAAATGATGAATACCCTAAGCTGTTCCAGCCAGTTTCTAACTTCAAGAAACGACAACTCATTGGTCAGGTCAAAAATTAGTAGAAAACCCATGGAATCCCGGTAAAAGGCTGTGGTTAGACTTCTGAACCTGGATATTAACCTGGATGTTAAACTACTCGTGTGGAATATTAGAGTGGAAGTCTTAAACCTCTGTTTACGAATATGAAGAATGCATCATACATATTAACTAGAATATGTTTTGATAATGCTTATATATATATTTGATATATATTTGAATCTTTGCAACATGCGCTTTGGCATATGCAAGCTTTTACAGTAATATATTTAAATTATCATTTGAAAATTATTAATGCAAAAGATATTTGCAACATAGTATCATAATATTATTATCTTTATTATGAATAAATGAATAATCATAAATATGATATAAATGTATGAGTGTTATATTTGTTAAAATTTAATGCCAATTTGCCAGAAAATGCAATAAATGCGTATCTACTAGATTAGCGATCAATAACTAATGCTACTAAAAACTACATGTTCCAATTACAAACTTATGTATATGTGCTTACCGTTCCTGGCCAGCTGTGTCCCAAAGCTGCAAATGTACTCGCTGACTTCTGCCATTCGCTGTTTGATATATCTGCAATAATAAATGGCTTTTACCACAGAACGTCAGCATTGGGAGTACACAATTCTTATATCATTTATCATTGCCATACTTGATATACACATGTGTAAAATTTAACGCTTACACTTTACTTATCACTTAAAGTCCGTGTTATCGTTATATTATTTTTAATATATACAAATATCTTATTCAAAAATATACACAGACTTTGTATAATATTGCCATATGAATTTATATATACATGTAAATATAAAACATATTTTCTTACCACTCGTTTCTCCTTGAAATCAATCCCAACAGTCGATATGAATCGAGAGTTAAAAGTACCATCGGTATACTGGTAAAGGAAGCTCGTTTTCCCGACACCAGAGTTTCCGAGCGCCAGGAACTTTACCAAGTAATCGTAATTCATCTCGGTAAAAATCTCGTAAATCCTTCGGCGAGGAACTCGATCTGACACTTACCAGTATACTGTTGGCGAGAGAAATAAACAATTTCGTTTTAGCAGAGCGAATAAAATTATCGCGTCCAGTAACCGCGCGCTCCGTGCCTCGTCGTCGCGAACAACTGTCTCGTCAACTGTCAAGCGCGTGACATTTACTTTGGACACCTGTTGCCTACGTGTGCTACTTTCAAAAGATCCGCGTCCCCCCTAAACGCGAAATATACCGCTAGATTACAATCGGCGAAACTGTTTGATTATCATTTAACAATTGCAGCCCGAAAACGTACTCGATTTCAAGCTCCGCGGCGAATTCAACGTACGCATATATGTACGCGCGTATTAAATCGGCACAGCTCGTAACAAACCGCAACAAAAAATGGCGCAAAAAATGGCGCTTACAATTGCAGGGCTACCACAAGCGTCGAAATAAACAATAAGCGACAAGAATTCGAAATCGCGCGACAAACAGGGGACGGAAAAAAAATATATATATTCATCTTTCGCGAATGAAATATTTGTTCTATAAATAAAGCTCTGTTTTTATCATAGACATATAAAATACATAGACGGAGTTCTATTTCTGTTCCGCGATGAGAGTAGGATTTGCAGAAAGGGAGGGGGGTACAGCTTCGAATAGTTCGGCGCAACTCGGAATATTATCCACCAATCGCAAGTACGTAAGCCGAACCGAGTCTATCCGAAAAAAACCGAAGAAGATTAGTCTTCGAGCCGAACAAAATCACATGTCGCATATCGCATTCCGATACATTTATCTTCCTTCTTGTCCATATCAGCTGCAAATACTCCATCTATGTGTTTTATATGTTTATGGTTTATAGCGGCCAAGAATTTAACAATAACTGATAAGTTGAGAATTGAAAGTACATAAGTACGATTATCTATTTTACATAAAATATCTATTTTACATAAAATGGCAGAAGAAACACACGTAAAAGTTGATATAGAATATTGGTAAATTATTTAGTAAGCTTATTTAGATTTTTTGGTTATTTAACAGGATTTTCTATTCTAGGCTAGATTATAGAATGAAAACAGACGATTTAAATCTTCTGCTGTAGATACACAATTTCAAAATTGATCTATTATATATACAGCATATTTTTCCATAAAAAACCATCATTATTTCATAATTTTTACAAGCAATATATTGTAATTTTTATGGATAAATTTATATTATAAATTTTAAATTTATATTATATGTAATAAATATTACTGTAATTTTGCAGTGGCTCATGCGGACACAAAAAACAATTTCTTCAGTTGGCAGAAGAAATAAAAAAAAATGTCCCCAATGCCACTGTGGCTGGTGTATCAGGAAGACAAGGCAAGTTTACAAATATAGCACATCATTAGAAACTTACAAATCTCATAATCATTATTCTTTAGCATCTTTTGAAGTGCAAGTCAATGACGAACTGGTATATTCAAAACTTCAAACACTAGCCTTTCCCGATTTTACTGCAGTTGCAGTTATGATCAAAGATGTATCCGCAGGTGAACCGGTGAGAAAAATTGACCAACAACAGCCTATAGACTGTGTATTATTATAAATACATTATTTATAATAAGTATATAGTACAAATACTTTTTATTACAAATCAGGTATATAAAATAAGTTTATTTTACAACATTTTTATGTGTAAAGAGAAACTATTACTTATTATAAATGGTTTGATAGAACACATTTAGAGATTCTTTTAGAGTTTATATTAAATTTCAGTATGTGTATATATAAAGTTTAGTTACACAATATAATTACTCATTTAGCAATTATTTCATATAATTATTCATTTAGGAATAATAAATATGATCACCAATTTTAAGTGTACCTTGTGTGTTCTCCAATCTGGTTAAGTAAATTCCAAATCTCAGCTTTCCATGAAATTCTTCCGCTAATGTTCTTAATGGCTCAATAGTTTTTTTCCCAGTTGTTTGATCAATGCATATCATTTGACATCTTGTACAAGGGCCATTGACCTGTGGTAATTAAATATATAGCAACATATTTTGATATTAAAAAATTGATCGATTCATACTTTAAAATTATTATTTCCAATACGAATATATTCCCATTGTATTTCGTCAAAAGCATTGCAGCCTTTTGCAATAATGTTTCCTCGAAATCTATGCACAGTTGTATCTTTTTCAAAATCCATATCATCAGATACTTTGTCAACAAGCCATGACACACTTGCTTCATTTATTAACAAATACTGTGCTTGACTAGAAAATGATAGTTTTGTTTTGTTTATTCCTGTAAAGAGAAAAGATGTTAAGTTCAATTAATACAAGTAATACATTTATATTTTTATTATACCTTTTTTTTGTCTCTCATGACTTTGTCGAATTAGTCTAAGATTTGGTTTGCCCAATGTCAAGCTTAACCACTCGGAAACTTCTGATCCACAATCAATACCTTGTACTCTACTCTCACATACTCTGCTCTGACATATAGGATGATCTATTGATTTTTCATAAGTATTTTCTAAAGGTATTTCAATTGTTGGCATTCCTTAAAACATTATATTATTATTTATATTAAAGTAATGATAATACATTAAACTATATTAACAATAAGTGTCAAATTTCTAAAAGTTAAATATTACCTGGATATGTTAATTTCATAATCCCCTGTTTTTTAAAAATAATAGGTTTAAGCAAACATAAATTCACATGGTGTTTTTGCGTTAAACAAGTTCCAGATGATGTTATTATCATCCATTCTCTATCGTATTCTAGACCCTTTGAATTCAAATTCCATGAATCTATTATCTCATATGCACCACATGATTTGATAGGATATATAAATAACTGTTGCAAAATACATTTGTTTACTTGTGTAATTATTTTGTCAGGGTTTATAACATAATTGTTTTCACTTTTATTATGGTAATTATTTTGCAGATTATTGTTTGCAATATTTTTCTCAGTATTTGTAATACATGGAATAGAATAATCTAAGATATTAGAATTATAAAAGTGCTTGTCTTTTTGATTAACTCTGATTTTATGATCTTCCCACCACTGTGGAAATTTTTTAATGCATGGTTTGTCGATGAAACATTTTGTGATCATAAGTAAAACTGTCTGAACGTCTTTAATTGTAGACATGTATCCAAAAGAGATTCTTACTGCTCCAGTCGGTTTTCCATTTATTAAATCTGCAGTACCACCGCATGTATATCCTGCTTCATAATTTCGAAGAATTTCTTCCGTAGAAAGGGATAAATGTCTCTGACATGCACCAGGATTACAAAAACAGCCTGTTCTGAGATGTATTTTGAATAGTGCTGCCATATTTACAACTTCCATGTATCCTACATATTCACCATTTGATCGGATGAGATTAAATGTAACGATACCTCCTTGTTTGCTGCGATTTTCATAATCAGAATCGGAATACAGTTTTACAACTGGTTTATCATTACTATGATGTAATGTTAGTAAAGAATGATGCAAAGTTTTGGCGAGAGAGAAAACGTGCCTTGATATTTGATCCATAGTAAGTTTTGAAAGTATTTCAAAGCCATACTGTAATGATGCGATAGATAAAAATGATACAGTTCCATCTTCGAATCTGCAAAAATCGAAATGTTTTAAATATTTTATTTTATTTCTTAGACAAATGATGAGATTTTTATTTACCTTTGATGTAATGTTTGACGTTTTTTATGAAATATTTCAGAACTGAGGGCGACGTCCACGGTCCCACCACCGTAATAAATCTTGCCCAAAATATCCGAACTGGAATTCTTAACTAGCAAGGCGCCAATGCCGGTGGGATAGCCAAACATTTTATAAAAAGATACGCACACAAAGTCTGGTTTGAAAATAGATAAATCCAAATTATTCGTTGGAACGAAGCCAGCCGCGTCGAGTAGAACGTACCACCTAGTCGATGGTTCACTAACAACAATGGAAAGCGCTCCGGTATGCGCATCTCTTATCCATTTAAGGGGATATTTCATTCCGGAAAAATTGCATTGTGCAGAATACACAAAAAGAGAATTGCTGCTCGGTCTTTCATCGGGATCGCGAGTAGTTGCATGCTGACTGAAAACGCGAAACGTCCGATTATGATCGAGACAAATGACCTCGGCACCTTTAGCAGCGACTACATCTCGCATCCCGAGAACTGATGTATGATTGTCTTGCATGTAAACAAAATTTCCTGTATGCCGAGTTGTCTTATTTTCATTCGCCTTGAAACGAAATCCTTCCGCGATTATTTTTAGACTTGCTGTGGCGCCCGAAGTGAAAATAACGCTGTATTCATCGGGAGTCGTATTGAAGTGGCTTAAAATCCTAAATAACAATTTAAATCAATTTGTAATCACGCACATTTTTTTTAATTATGTGATGTCTCACCGATATCTCATACGCTCGATGATATCCTGTGTCGAAGAACTCCCGATACCGATAGAGTGTGGATTAGCATAGAGAGAACCTTGCAGATCGGCACCGACCTTCCTAATCTGACTATCCGAATACAAAGTTGCACCCGCATGATCCACGTAACATTCGCCTGAGGTAAAAAAGATGTAAATAAGATAACAATGAGAATTTTATGTAACATTATTCATATTTCTTTCTCACCTATTTCTTTCACATTTAATTAAATACGCGCACGAATAATAAATATAATATTTTGTTATTAAATAATTTTATCTTTTATTATTATATTTTATTATAATAATAACTCGACAGCATAATATTGATTTTATTAATCCGCGGCGAGAATTAAAATGAAAGAAAGAATTAAAAAATACTTATAAAAGTTGCTTAATAAAACATTTGATAATTTTGGAATATCTTGTAAAAAAAAACTAATAACAAAATCTATTACGTCAATATTAAAACGATATCATCATGTCTTTTAATCACATCATAGCAGAGTTAAGTCCATCACGTGTCGCGTGAATAACAGATTACGAAATTATTAATGCAATACATAGATATTTTGTAAAATAATAATAAGTAAAATCTTATAAAAATATATTTGTGCAAGATACATTCGTCATTACCTTTAAGTCTTGTAAATTCATTCTGCAGGAATTTCGTAGTGATATCGTCGTATACCGGCGTAAACTCCAACGTTTCTGTCATGGTGATCAATTCTTACACTCAATCTTACTATACTGCATACACCAACTTCAAGAGCTCTATTATCGTTGGAGGAGGTTGCAGAGATACACAAACGATTTCTCAACCGAGTTTATCCACAATCATTGCTGCTGCTCGAGAATTAATGCAAGAAAGTTTGATAGAAGAAACTTTTCAGAGAAAAAGAAAAAGAGTCAACACAATTGCGTGACAATCACAACAACAATAACGACATTGCTGAGTATATCGTAACGAATGACACGAATTAAGAAAATCCGTGTGGAATAGATGTCATTATCAAATGATGCAACTGTATAAGTAGGATAATAATATTTGCTGTAGATATGATGTAGAAGAATCTTTTATATATATATATATGTATGTACATTCTTTTATCGTATTTTCTATTACAATATCGATGCGAGAAATTAAAGATAAACAGAGTAAACGATAAAGAATTATCGATAGATTTTATTGCAATTTGTTGCATCACAAAATAGATCATTGCGAAATTATTTGATACATATATAAATATTTTAACATAAAATTCTTTAAATATTTTCAATATATTCAGACATTAACATAACTACATTATAATTGCACAATAAAATAGCTTGATTGCTCAGTTGATACTTAGCATTTGACATATGTTATTGTATTTTGTAAAATTAAAGTAAATCAATCTCTATTCTTATCAGAGATTCACTGGCATTACATAACATTCGCAAATACTAATAAAATAATATCGGCAAATTTGTTTGACATATAAAAATGCAATGCACATACACAACATATAACGCACATGTGCGTTATTCACTAGCTATTTATTGCTAGTCGTTTTTCAGTGCTCACAAAATAAAATATATACATACATAAACTGCATTGTAGAGATACTTGTCAATATATATATTTGCTATAGACTAATACTGACCATGTTCATTGCTAGTAATGGAAATCTATAGTTTACGTTGCGTGTATATTAGCGATTTCTAGTACTAACAGTGAATTTAGAACGCAGTCGTTTATATATATTTTTAAGGCAGCTGTTTCCTTAGATCTTATGCAATCTACGAAAGTTGCTAAGTAATACATTTACGTTCACAGCAATATATTATTCCTTATTATAAACATTTTGAACAGGAACTTACGCGTGACGAGGTGGCCGAGTGGTTAAGGCGTTGGACTGCTAATCCAATGTGCTCTGCACGCGTGGGTTCGAATCCCATCCTCGTCGTCCTTTTTTTTGATAATTCTTTTGTATAAATATTATAGAACTATTAAATTTATAATTTCCACCTGCAATATAAATTTTATATAATTAAGAAAATCTAAATATTAATATTATTAGTTATTTTAAAATAATTATATATAGAAACATATTAAGAGGCAGTTACATATAGATTATATACTAGTTATATACTAGATTATATACTAGTCTTTTTATATTTGTTTTGAAAAATTGTCAATGATAAGTTATAAATTTATACGATTTTATGATAAAATTATTAACTTATTATTAAATGTAAATTTTTTTTATTCATGTGTTCGCGATAAAATAGGAAAAATATTAAATATTAGTATAACGGTCAAAATATTAGATGTTCTCAAATACATGACGTATACTTGCGTGTTCTTATAAAAGTCGAAAAACTGCCAGTGTTATATTTATCGATTGTAAAATAAAGGGTTTAGGGTGATATTAGGTCACGGACAGAGATGAAGGTAATCTCCGCATAAAGCATACTTTTACAAAGGAGAAAATTCAACGACTTATGTGAAGGGGTACGCCTGTCCGTGACCTAGCACCATCCTAAAGCAGCGGTGATCAACTTTATAACAAAGGGCCGCATCGATGTTTTTTAGTGAAAATGCATATTGTATAAACGCGTTTTATTTGTTTTTTTATTAGTTATTTATATATAATATTTAACTGAGGCCCTAAAGGTCCTAATATATATTTTATTAAGACAATTTTGTTAAAAAGATCTAATTGAAAAAGAGCGCTCAATTTCGATTAAATCTAATATAATTTTAATTAATATATATTATTTCAATATTGAAAGAGAGAAACAAAAATCTCGTGTTCCAAGATTTCTGATTTGTATGATAATGTATAAATTATCTGCAAGTAATTCAAATAATTATAAAACCCAGGATAAAAATGAGATTATAATTAATAAAATTTAAATTAATTTGTAAATTAAACATCGAAGCTGATGACATAATCATTCAGTTTCTTATCTGTTATCGTTCTATTTATCACATTTGATTACTGATTTAATTCGTTCTGATATATTTGCGTCTATGTTATTGCTTGTAATTTTAAAATTGACGAGATGAGAAACAAATTTATAAAATGGGAAATTGATTGTCATTTTGATTAATTTTAATCGATGTTTTTGTTTCTCTAAAGTAATCTTTGTTTCTTTCGAAATCTCTACACGATAATTCGAATTAAAAGTTCGAATTAAAGAATCCTAAATAATTCGATTTTAAATTTAATCCTTGAGCTTATGAAATAATTATATATAAGCGATTACACACCCATTTTTTTATATCTAATAACGAGAGCAGTAAGTGTTACGTATCTCCTCACTGTTACACATATGACAGCGCTTATGTCAGTGCGAGAATTTGGAGAAAGTATGTCCTTGGCGAGTTCTATAATATCATGGTAAATTTATATAAACATTTCATATTACATAATAAGACTGATTAAAATACGAAAATCGCATCATCTAAATTTCTTTTACTGTGCAGATAAAATATGTAAATTTTGAGAGCAAGTATTTTATAATTGTATATTTGTATATTTGCAATTAAAATATACAAAAACAAAGAAAGTATCAAAAGATAATAATTTTCTAATTACATTCATCTTTAAAATATTATGACTAATCGTATTTTATTATAAAAGTCGCGTTACTCGTGAGGAACATTATGTTTTTTAAATTTTGTATTTCTTCTGTACAGAAAGGAAATGTTATTGATTATAATTAATTAAATGTGTCTTTATATCTTTTCGGATGCAAGAAAAATATTTAAATATTCTCGTGTGTTAAGCAATCGAACGCCAGAAGTGAAACTAGAATGAAAAGTAATTATTACCATCATAATTGTCGTGCTCTCGATTTTGTTTCCTAACAAGCCAAATTCTGTACCAGGTGCATGATCTTAATTTCTTAGGGACCACGCCCGAAATTTGTCCATGTTCCTCCTTGAACGACTATTCTACCTCCTCTCCTTTGCATCTTTGTATGTTCCTTTCTTAATGATTTCTCACAAAGAAGTTTCATATACGTTTCCCTCTCTCATTGGCCATGCCCAATCACTTTGAACAAGCTTGTGCCCAAAATTCAATTGAACCCCCTACAATCTCACCCGCATATAAATAGTGGCCAGCAGATACCATTTCGCAGCAGAATCCAGTAGTTGTTCCACTTCAAACAAGCAAAATGGCATTTAAGGTAAGCAGACATACATCAATCTCTCGAGAACTTATATCAGTATTTTTTCTTATCATATGCTCATTAATAAACAATGAAAAATTATAGAGGATGCAAATTTTGAAATACAATTGAAATAAAAATAGAATGATATTTTATATAATCAAATACTTTCAATTATATAGATATAATCGATCATTAGTTTTATATACATCTTGCTGTTTATCAAAATTTATATATTCATATTTTAATAAATCAAGTAAAAAAATTGAGATTGCATTTTAAATATAAAATCGATTATCCTAAAACTGGAAACATTACTGCTCTATTGTCAAAAGCTATAAATTTATGAAATCCAAGTACATTACATAAATACTTTAATTTACTTATTAAATTTAAAATCTGAAAATTATCTTAAGTATTGATATACAAAGTGTCATATTCATTTATTATTAATATATTATTCATAATAATATTCTTTATCGCAGTTCGTGATACTGGCAGTCCTTGTGGCAGCGGCGAACGCCGGCGGACCGGCAGCCTACGACATCGGCACACTGTCCGCTGATCACAGCAGCATCGGTTACAGCCAGGAGTCCACGCAGAAGGGCTACGCTGGCCAGAACGTAGTGTCTTCGTACAGCCGGTCCGAGGACTCCGCGCACTCGTCGGTGCGCGTGAGCAACAGTCATATAAGCAACGATCTGCTCGAGCACCATGTCGGCTACGCCGCTCCGGTGATCGCCAAGGCGTACGCCGCGCCGGCCTTGGCCAAGCCTTTGATTGCCGCGCAACCGGTCATCGCCAAAGCCGCTTACGCACCGGCCCTGCCCGCGTACGCCGCTCACCCTGCTCCGGTGCTTGCCAAGACCGCTTACGGATACGCCGCCGAGTCCGCTTACGGATACGCCGCAGCCGCACCGATCCTCGCCAAGGCGACCTATGCAGCCCCTGCCGCTTATGCGAGCCCCCTGCTGACGAAGACTTATGCCGCTCCGTTCATCACCAAGACCGCCGCGTACGCCGCTTACGCAGCACCCCCGGCAGCCCCCTTGATCGCCAAGACCGCTTACGCGTACGCACCCGCTGCTGCTCCCCTCATCGCCAAGACCGCCTATGCACCTGTTGCTGCTGCTCCGATTTTGGCTAAAGCCCCGATCGCCGGATTGGCGCCGGCTCTTGCGTACACCGCTCATGCCGCTCCGGTGGTTGCCAAGACTTACGCTGCCCCTTACTCGTATGAAACGGCCGCACCCGTGGTGCACGCCGCTTTCAGCGGCTTCGGCACTAGCTATTCCTGGTAAACGGATTGGGACATATATTAATAATTAATTCTCGCGTAAGCGATTTGCCATAATGATAATTACAAAAATTGTAACTACTTCGCATCAGCAAGTTTTCCAATGTTATTGCATTCCGTCTGAAACATGCGCAAGATTTTTTTCACGTATCCCTTTCTTTAAAAAAGCATGATAAATCGGTAAACTGGAATGTATGAAAATCTTCTGGAAAGTCTCAAAATTTATTATTGTTACTTCTTTTTCGTGATAGCGAGTGGCTCTTGCACTGTGAGCAACTGTCATCACATATTTAATTTTTCTTTGAAAAATTTACTTTGATAAATATTTATAATAGTTACATTAATAATTTATATTAATAATAAAATAAATATTTATACGATTTATTGTCACATTATGTGTAATTCAATTAATTGAAAACTTGGCTTTACATTAGTTAAAGCAAAGTTTTTAAATAATATTTTTTTGATTTTGTGAATATAGACGGATCAGCTATAAAAAATTAGGATAGAATCGGCGTATTGTTACAACTTATTATAATTTTTTAAATATATTTTCTAGCCTCTTTTAATTTATTTATACTCTAATTTACTCTTGCAGTATATATTAAAAAAGGCTCTATTAAAAATTATACTAGTTCCTAATTTATTCTGATCTATCCATTTGAAAACACAATATACAATCTATAATTTACCTATAATCTCTACAAATCTGTTATTTCTTAAAATAAAATTAAAATTTGTCCAGAACACATCCGCTCACACAAAATCATTGATATTCAAAAAAAAACTTATTATATTGTGTGTCGAATTTTTCATTTATACAACAATAAAACAGATATATAATATATGTAGAATAATTTTATAAATTTTTAGACTATTTTTTTTAATAGAATTTTTACAGAATTTATATAATTATTATATTATATAATAGTATTTTTCTCTAATGTTCTCTTGTTTAAATTGTTCAAATAAATGATCAAATTAATGCAATGTATGTTATTTATATAACAATTAATATACAAATGATAAAACTCACCTCAGGTTTACTTCGCTCGATGGCCTCTTCTCTCGACTTTTTCCTCTTCTTCCTCTTTCTCTCAAATTGTCAGAGTCACACATTCTGCAATATTTTTCACGCAATTTTTAATAAAATATATAGAACATATTTTGAATTTTTATACAATTTTATACCAAATATAATAATAAGTATAGTACATTTTTTATACACAATAAGTATATGCTATGAAAATTTAAACAATAGAATTTTATCAAAATATTATATCGAAATTTCTATTTTAGTTCTTTTTAAAGTCAACATGTATTTTCATCTTTATTTGCACTTATAAGCATAAATGTCATTAATTTAGGATAGTTATACACGAGAATAAAATCACATGTATAATTGATGAACAATAATAACAAACACAAAAGATCAGGACACAATGACTAATAAAAAATGTTGCGATGTACTATGTGGATGAATGAATATGTGTCACCTAATTTCTAATTGAAATACGAAAAAAAATTTGCATACAATGGATAATCAAAACGTACCGATCATGTTACGATGTCATTGCACGAATCCAGTTGAATATACGACAACAAGTCACTTTCACATACGACCGGTTTCCTGTAAATTTGGAACAGTTGCGATGATGAAACGATGCAAGATCTAATTTTTTATTGAAATAATACTTGTGCTACTACGATTTATTTAACCAATACATATATACAATATTAGAATATTTCGCGTGATTATAATCTTGAAAAGCATATAGCTTTATAGTTTATTTTCCAGAATTTCTTAGAAAAATAAAATATATATTATTTTTTTATCTCGTATTATAATACATCTCATAAATATATATATTAGAAATGTATTTACCTATCTAATTAATTTCATACATATCATATATTTTTAATTTTATTTACATTTAGAATCATTCTTTGGCCAGTATTCATAATTTATTCTTATATATTTAAGATCGTCTTAAAATTCTATCTGATTGGCTGAACGAGTCTTAAGACAATCTAAAACACGACTTAAAATGAGCTTAAATATAAAAACAAACTATAAATATCGGCCTTTAATTGGAATGATTGCATCGTGCCACACACACCATCTATTTCTAATGATATATTCCAATCATAGACATATATAAATAGATCGAGCATTCCTCATATTTCGTAATGTTTTAATATATAGTACAAGGCTTAAGTAAACAAGAAGAGAAAATAACATATATATGCTTTATAGTTGTTGTAGAATATAGCATTGAATTTATGATTCAGGACAAAGAAATCTTTGCTTTTTTCTCTTGATTGATCGCTATTAAATGCTAATTTACCCTACGAGTAGAATTTCGAAACGCATCTTTATCTGCATTACACGAATGACATATCACGTAAGAGCAGGTAACAGCTGTCACAAAATTGGCGGGAAACGGTTCGTTTAGATCAGCTGTTCCGACTCTACAACATGTTTGTTTGCGAGAGATATATCTTTCATCTCTAAAATTGTGATAAGGGAATTGTATGAATTGTTCATTCATATGTAAAGTGATGAGTACGATGGATACGATTTGCACGGAAAAGTTTTACGGCACCAAAATACGGAAGCGCAAATTCAAGTCTAATGTTAGTTGGGTAAAAACACATCGGGTTATGCCATCGCATATATTAGGTCCGACGCAGTATTGGCGAGAATTTCACAGACAAGTCGATGCCCTGACAGCAGCTGTCAAAAATAGCACTAAAACAGACACGCTTTGCACATTTGCGTATCAACGGCCCAGCGATGGTAGTCGCAGATTCATCGTTGCTCACCCAGAGGTCTATTGGTGGCATTACAAGGCAAAACCGCAAGAAGAAAGATGTTCATACGAGGTGAATATCTGAACCTGAATATATTTATTTTAATACATATTAAAAATTATTAAAACAGTTAAATATTTCTCTCTTGAATTTCAAGATAGAAAAGTATATACAATATATAGTTTGAAAACAAAAATAAACATAATAAACATTGTTTCGCATTACTTTTTTTCATTATTATCATTATTATCTGTCAATTATGTAAATTGATACATTTGAGTGTCAACTTTATTGCTACATTGTAATAATCTATAGAATCTACGCATACATTATTCATATATTTTTTCATAATTATATAAAATTTTTAATGTACTTCTCTCTCTCTTGTTACATAAAGTTTTCAAAAATTGTTATAAATTTTCAACAGGTAATACCAAAAGATTCACCATGTTGGTTGTACCTGGATTTAGAATACCTGGTGGAATTAAATCCACTATGCAATGGCTCACGCATGACTAGGACGTTAATAGATATTATACGTGTATATTTACTTACCTATTATCAATTGTTGTGTGATAGAAACAACTTTTTAATACTGGACTCTACATCCAGTACAAAATTCAGCAGACATGTGATTTTCACTATGAAAGACATGGCCTTTAAGGATAATTCACATGTTGGAAAGTTCATCAAAACCATATACAATGATATTATGCTCTACCTAAAATCAGATACACAGGTGCATGGAATTTTAAATCAGTTTAATAAAGCAGATATCGAGGAACTACTTGTAGAAACAAACCATGGCAAAAAATTGTTTGTTGACAATAGCGTTTACACAAAAAATAGACAGTTTAGAATATATCTTTCCACCAAATGGGGAAAACAATCATATTTAACGGTTTCTGCAGATTGTACGCACAATCCCATAAATAAATGCAGAGAAAAGGAGTTAGGAATCTTTTTGGATTCCTTGATATCGTATTTTCCAAACAAACAAAACTTAATTTTGCTCGAGTTTTTTAATCGGAGTAATATAAAAGCTCAACTTTACTCCAAGATATCAACGCAATACAGTCACGAAGATGATAATCAAATCTCACCATATCCTGAAATAGACAAATATATTAACAGTGTTGTTGATCCCGGCAAAATACGTATCGTTAAATATTCTGATAAGCTCAAAATATTGAGATACGAAATTTATGGTAACAGGTAATACAATGATAATCAGTTATTAATATTCTTTTCTATATATCTACTTCTCTATATATAAAAGAAATAATATAAAAAACATATCTTTCTACATTGTTTTATAGATACTGTGAAAACATTGGCAGGTGTCATAAAAGCAACAATATATATTGGATTGTGGATTTAAATAAGAAAAAAATGTACCAGAAATGTCATGATGAAGACTGCTCAGGTTTTTTGTCTGCACCAAAAAGTTTGCCAGAAGAAATTGCTTTCAAGCTTGATATAGAAGGTGATACTCTTATATCTCATGCAATGATAGATGAAAATATTGTATAGCATGAAAAATTTAAAAATTATTTTAAAAACTTAAATATACTATTTGTATATAAACATAATTTTTTATATGAAACTGTACATTTTTATTTTCTTAATAAATCTATTTTGTGGCATATCTTTTTTCAAGAATAATAATGCCCTTTAATTTAAATCTACAAATTATATGTTTTATATTTAGTAGAAATAGAGCATTACAAAATAAACGCCAGATATATTGACATGACATACGTATAATTAGCACATACGATTTATTTACATAATGATTATTCTATTGAAAATTATTACAATTGCATTTTCTATAAGATTTCCTTATACGATAATATATATTATGTATACTTGAAGAATATTTATATAATATTTTTTATTCTCTTTATTTTCTTATTCTTAGGCATAATAATATATGAATATATATTCTTATACTTATGTATTCCATATGTATTTACATTTTCTGTGCAAATATGTATATATTATATATGTATATGTATATATATATATATATATATATATATATATATATATATATACACAATATAAAACAATCAAGATATTTTGTATATATGAATGTATAATTTTAGAAAGAGGAAATTGATTAAATGTAAATGTGATAATTTTACAATTATCATATAATTCCTTGAGATACAAAAGAATTCAATAATAGCAAAAATTTTTAATTAATTTAAAAAGTACTATATTGAAAAAAAAACTGAAATTTTTTTAATGGAAATTTGCACTTAATATATGCATGTAGCAAGTTAAATAATTTACAAGTATATCTTACTTGTTTTATATTATGTTTAGAGAGATACAATGAAATTTGATTTACTTTTGTATTGAAATCTATATATCATATAGATATAAATTATTAAACCAAAATAGCTCGAATTATTATTTGTTCATTAAACAGATATTTTATGTTTGTTTCAATTAATTACTCTCTGTTTACAATACGTGAATAAAATTTCGGCGAATAAACTAAAATTACAATGACACTTAATCAGTCTTATTACTTATTACTTGCTTATTTATTCTTTTTATAAAAGATGAAAATCACTGATTAAATGGATGGGATTTGTCATATTCACAATTTTATATCGCTATACACAAAAGCACATACTATTTGTATATATTTTAATGAAATATTGCTTGTTCATTGTGAACCTGCTCTATTTCTTCTATTCTTTATATCATAGTAGATTATTCTTCCCATATGAAATTACATTAAAACATCTACTAGTCAAAAGTTACTCCATTAAATCCAATTGTCAAAAATCCAAAAATGCAAATAATTTTGTAAGATAAAAATAATGCAATAAACCTTGCTCTTCTTTGGGTGAAGAATCCTTATTTTCAGTTTCTGTTTTATCATTTTCTCCCTGTACATCACGTGTTTCATCCAATTTATTAGTATCATTAGTAGAATCATCTTGTGGGATCTTGTGGTCATCTTGATAATCTCTCATCGTTTTTTTATCGTCGTCCGAATTATTTTCTACATCAACTTTAATTTGCTCTTTAGAAACGTTCTCCTCAGACAACGTAAGATGTGTGTTTTTAGATTCAGATGCATTTTGTTTCATCAGTTTATATTTGTGATAATCCTTTGAGGCCTGTCTCATGCGAACTAAAAAGTCTGGTAAACCTAGAAATATATGTACGTGTATATATATTATAATTATTTTCACAATACATTAAGAAAAAGATCTTATCATTCACTTTGTAGTAAGAAAACAGACCTCTCAATGCTACCCATGCAGTAACAGCAGTTGGTACAGCGACACCAGGATCATCAAAGTAAGTGAGACCAAATTCGATGCCTGGCTCATGGAATTCTGTATAAGGCTTTATTACCATGTACGACCAGTATGTCTTGACTCTGTTACATACAAATTTCAGATTGAAATTGATCCATTAACAAAAAGTTCAAAATTTATTTGATATTTAATTCTGTATACTCAATTATTCAACTAAATTATTTCTGTCAGTTAATGAAATGTACAAGTAAACAGAAGTGATCAATTAAGAATATTTGATATATACATACAATATTTATGCGATCTCTTGAATCTTTTTACATACCTATAAATTCCCCTTCTTTCAGGCACATCAGGATGTTCTGTTACTCGACTCACAATAATCACAAGTCCCTTGTCTCTATCCACGATCCATCGTCGTTGATATACATAATCTCTGTTAGAAAATAATTTCTACGCAATGCAAATTAATCAATTATCAAATAAGAAGATTTATTTCACAATAAGAGATAGTAGATTTCAAACTTACAGGCCAAATCATCTCCCAATGAATAATGTCAGTACTATGACTAACGGATGATTCTAATTTTGGATCGGTTTCAATAATCGTTAATTCCTGAGCAGTGGGATCCCATTGTTTTCTATAATCTACATCAATTTGTACTTGCAGAAAATCATCGGCAGTAACATCAGAGAATGAACCATATACTTTGTATGCAAATAATCCTCCAGAATTAGGCTCTTTTTTTCTCCATATCAACATATCTTGACGCTCGATAAAAGGCTGCCAACTATCTACTGTTGTACATTTTATAAATTAAATAGCAAAACATATAAAAATAGAAACTATAACAACTTATATTATATTGAATAATTGATATAAGAAAAACTTACAATCTTGATTACAGGAAACAGAAGATTGAACTCCATTACATTTACAATATTTCACATTGGGCTGTACAACATCAATGACAATTCGCAAATGACATTTAGCACAGACCACTGTGGAGTCTCGCAATTTATAAATTCCTTCAATCTCACAATTATACCTGCAAGAAATATAAAGTATTATTAGAAAAATATTATTCTAGAAATATTATACATACATTTTATCATTATAAACGTGTGTCACAATTACCTATTAATTTCCTCATCGCTTATTCTATCGCGATCCCAATTGTACACAGCTACCCCCGTCGCGCTTATCAAAAAATTCTTGGCGTTTTTGGCGAGTCTCAATCTCCATGATCGCATGAATTCTCTCAACGCTACTTCGTCCCATATTTTCGTATAGAGATGAAAAATCTGTATGTATCGCCTGATTCGTTGAGCGGCCACAAACTCGAATTGTTTCTTGCAAACTTGGGCAACCTGCGTGCTCTGTTCGCGGAACCACAAACTTATTCTCTTGCGGTAGCTGCCAAATTTACCGCGATTTTGCGTTTTCGAGCCGCAATGTTGCAAAATGATGGCTAATCTGTTACTATTGTGACTGTTGCAACTGGCATTGAACCGTTTGAAAGCATGACCGGTCAGTTTCCACGTGTACATCATTCGATCTCGGTGCTGCGTTATGTTGTGAACACTTTCCGCGCGGAGAGTACGATTAATTAATCTATTTACTCTCATTTACATATATACGAAATCTTCCTACACAAATAACCGCGTGATCGCGAGTATCGCGTGGTGACACTATACGTAACACTTTGTGTTGTCGGTCCTGCTTTTTTTCGTTCACCCTATCGAAAAAACCGCGTGAAGGTTATACGTGTATATGAAACGCATCCCTTTTTTTTTTTTTTTTTTTTCCTAAAGTTACGCACGTATACTTGATAGATCGTAATTAAATTAATTATAAGAAGAAATCACTGCTCGCATACATAACAGCCGCGCATACATAACCATCGATTGTCGACGGACGAAGAGGAGTTGCGCGGAGATGAATGTACGCATCGTACAGCGGCAAGAGGCGGGGCGGGGGGGAGGGGGGGGGAAGGTTTAGATTTCGAATTTTCAAGGACATGTCAAATTTGATTTTTTTTGTTTCGAAGAAAAAAAAGGTAAAAGGTGAAGGAGCAATTGCAATATTTTATTTGAATTTTCTAATTCTATGAATTTACGTAGTTAATTCTATACATCACATGGCTAATTTACATTCAATTGATGACCGCCGATTATCGCCGATTGCAACCCGATATGTACCGTAGCGCGACAATTTGTCATTGAGTAGGGACTTTTAGACCCGTTTTACAATCAGTCGTTAGTCGTCAATCGTAAAAAATAAACCAATCATATTCTTCTTTAAATTCAACTGTGATTGGTTAATTTCTTACGACTCTATTGTAGAACGGGTCTTAGTATCCTATCTAGTCGCTAGAGGAGATTTTGACAAGACACGTGTGCGATCTATATAAATTTTTAAACCAAGTATATCGACGATATGGCGCGTTGTGAGTTTTTTAAAACGAATTACGATAACAGTAGTGATCAGTGTTTGTTAATTGCATATATTTTGCACGTAATCGATCCTATTTCTTTTAACGATGCTGCTAGGGTCTCGCGGAAGTAAATTTAATATATTAACGAAAATCATATACGACTAATATATATAGATTAAATAAAAATGTTATTGTTCATTAAAAAGGTCATTGTGAAAATAAAAAGATCGGCAACGGTGGGATATACAGGCAAGTTTCGAATATCGTTTTTTTATTAACGTTTTATCAGTTACAATTTTGATTACATACATATAATGTGGATCCTTCTTTAAACACATGGTTGCTATGATACAAATGACGAGGATAAAAATTTGGAGTGCGTAAAAATGTAATTAGATGACAATTTATTTTTGTTTTTATTTTCTTTTTTTTTTCTTTTCTTATTACTTCATTGGTCATGGCGATGGGCCAACTTTGAACGTATATTAATATAATATACCGAGTTTGGCCCATGTCCACTAAGTGGGTAGGTAGGTAGGTAGGTAATATCCTTGATCGCAATTAAATCGTCCCTAATTCGCTAATATTTTACACACTAACAGGTGCGCAATCGTCGCTCAAGACTGATGTCCGGTGTTAAAGATCTGATCGACCCGCCGATCTCAGGATTGTGTTTCTCACATCGACCACATAGAGAGGCTTCTTGGAGCTTTCAGTGTGCCAAATTCAAAGGACAAATATTTACAAAAATACTGAATAGCAATCGACGGCAACGTATAGTGAGTAATATTATATTTTTATCAACAATAAAATACATCTTTTTTATGTTTGATTTATCAGAAAAACCGAATCACATACAAAGGATTTCTGCAAAATTTCGATGTATTTTTGACTCTTAAACAGTTTGAAAAATCGTAATATCTTAATTATATAATTATTTATAATTCGTGCTTAAATCTTCTTTTCTATAAGCACAGCTTTAAATAAAAAAAGAATTTTTTAAATTAATAGACAGCTAACTACAGTGCAACTTTTTAACAAAAATTAACATTAATTCTGTCGATATTTTTGATCGAAAAAAATAATCGTTATAATTATTTGACAAATATCGTCCTCTCAAAAGCGCCCATTTGGATAGAATTGCATACGATTCAATGATTCGAGTAATTAGAATATCTAATTATAGAATCGGATATTCTAATTATATACGAGCACGAGGAAAAGGTTTAAAAATTGAAAAATAAAAATGGAAAAAAGTCCTCTGAACTTGGAACAACAATGTATGTATTGCCTTCACTTGTGTTCGTCGTGCAGCGACGAATGGCACACGTTTTTCTTTCCCTCCTTAGCATTATATACAGGACTGACCATTTATCAACAATTATTTGGAATATCATCCTTTAAGGTAAACAGCATCGAGTGGACAACAGGGAGACGCTAATCGGTCTAAGATCGCGGTTATTGTAATATTTGACTTTCCGCATCGCTTCCGTAATACTAATCAGCTTCTCCTGAGATTCGGTCGGTGATATGCAATTTGATTCCAAGATAATTGTAAAGTTCTGCGTAGATCACGGCATAATAATCAGTGAGATTTTGGTATATGTATATATTTTTTGAGTCGTATATAAATTATATCCAGTATTGATGATCGAGAATTTTACAAAATGTACATACGCGGTTATTTTAAACAAACGAGATAATTAAAAACGTTTTTTTTTTATCGAGATAAATAAGATTTGAATATATTGCACATATCTCAATTTTCATATTCTCTTTTTTTGCTTTTTCTATTAACAGAAATTAAAAATAAACTATTAAAAAATCCCGGATATCAGTAAAGATAATTAATATATTGGAGGATACATAAAAATATTTCGAGCAGAATTGTTATATCACTAAATGAGCTAATAAGGAACTTTGACTGCAAAAATCAGTCCTTCGATTTAAAGAATCGCTTGATCGACGAGAAGAAAGTGATCGCGATAATAATCGCAGTCATCATTCGGCCATTTAATCCAAAGTTCACAAGTACCGTTTTCGAATACGACATATTCTTCCTTTTCTTGAGTCAAAATGTATTCGAGATCTTTTCGACTCAGAATCAAACCATCATGCAGCGAAGAATCTCGTACACAAAATTAGCAGCATCGCGTTTATATAATTCGATCGATCATGCTTTCAAACGTTAACCGTGTCAGAATATATTTAATTATCGAATTATATTTAAATCAAAGACGTTTCGAGTAGGGAAATAATATTTCGATAGGGAAATAAATAATCTTCTAAAATCTTTTTAGATTTAACAGATAACTTTGTTCTCTTTTCTAATTTTCCATTTTTCGTGCGACGAAATACGAATCGTTATCGTGTAGACTAATCAAACAGAATGTACTAATGTCTGGGTGAATGAGTCAATTGAATGAACACGATACTCTCTATTCACAGGGACGCTGGATGAACAATTCGTTTATTAACAGTCTATTAAATATTAATCATGAATTACGACATCGCGGCCGGCAAATGTCATTCGTGCTAAATCTTGTTGATGAATAGAAATTAAGCTAATCGAACGCTTGCTGTTTATCAGTCGATGGCTTCGTGAATCACGCACGATTTGCACAATCGCGAAAGATTTAATTAAAGGTCATCATTTTAATATGTTTAATAATACAGCTTGCGACAAGAATTCGGCGCGAATTTATTCAATTTCTCTGGCATGTGTGACTATGCAATATCTCATCAACTGCAAATGAAAGTTTCAATCACTAGATAAAATCAGTAAAAATAGACTTTATAGACGCTGATCAATCTCACATTAATATATTAAAGTAATTTATATTTTTAAAAAATTTATAATTGCAAGTACATAATTTTTAGTTTGATTGCCATTTCTACTTGCTTGTAGAAAATTTGATGATTTTCGTTGATATGCTAAAATTTGCAAATTTATTCTGCAATTCTAAATCAGTAGTCTATGAAAAAAAGAAAAGATACATGTTCAAGATTAAAGAACAATAATTATATAGTTCGAAAATTTCAGGTTCAGAATCAAAATTTCTAAAATGCAAAGTGTGTTGAAACTTTTACTCGTGTACAAGTAAATCGCATTCTTCGATCTATCAAATCTGCATTACAATACATAGCGTAAGAATCGAAGAATAATTTCAGCCAAATTAGATAAAAACACAAGATTCATTTTGTAATTAACGCAAAATTACTTTAATTAAGAAATAATACGACGCATCATCATGTTAAGGATTATTCATAATAAATTTTGCATTGTCTTTCGCATTCGTCCTTTATCAGCATCCTTTTTGTACATTTCACGCGGAAACGAGAAGCATGACTTCAAAGGCAAAGCGTTTAAATTTTATCCCGGCAATCTCTTCTGATCGCCATACAGCGAAAGAGATTCAGCATTTATATATATATATATATACACACACACACACACACATATATATATATATATATATATATATATATATATATCCTTTCTCGTATGAGAAAATATGAATGCGTAATTCCACATTTTGCATATTCGAAGAAATACAAGGAAAGAAAAGGACGAAATGTGTTCGAAACGAAAAGCCGCTTTCTCGCAGATTATTAATGCACGACCCTAGGTCATCCGCCTTGTGTGCGACCTGTCACTCTATTATGATCGATACTTTCACTGAGCCCGCCGAGCCCGTTGTCCCTCCGCTTTCCTTCCTGCGCATAATTAAAAAAAAAAAAAAAAAAAAAAAAAAAAAAAACTTGACTCGTACAAGTATGACCCCATATGGCGATGAACAATCACGAGGAGTATCGCTCGAGACGTTCCCCATAGCGCGACAACTCGTCGAACCATTGTTTGAAATTAAAATAGCTTCTGAATGAAGATGCGGCCAAGCGTTTGCGTGTCTCGTCTCGCATCTCGTAGCTATTCTCAACGCTGTTTCGAAGTGCATCGCCGACTATTCGAACGGAACACACGGGATTTATCTTCGGGTAGACATTAAAATCATATGCACTCCAGAAAGAGAAAGATAATTTAACGCAAATGTAACATATAGTTTTGAAAAAAAAAAAAAAAAAATATTTAACGCAATAACGTGTGCGACGATATCCATGATATTTGCTAAATCTTTATCAACCTGTTATGAATGTTTGATTCGAGCGGTTCTTCATCTCCTTCTATAAGATTCGAGGTAGAAAAAGGTGAAGAATCGATAAAAATACCGCGGTTAAAAGTTAATCATCATCGGTAAAGCCAGCTCGTAAATATTCGCCGGTCGACTTTACCACATTGCGCTTGCCTGTGAATGTATGACTAGTGCGATACCGCGGAATGTCGAGATCTTGTTTATTTGCAGCGAAGCGTCATGAACCGCGCGTTACGGATCGGACTACTATAACGAAGATCACAGTCCTTTCCTTATACGGAGGGCAAATCGTGCCGCTCGAGGCCTGGGCGATGCACTTTCTCCCGGCAAGGATCTCAAGTTCCGTACCGTTTCGCCTCCGCGCGACTTTGTCGTTTACTCGGTGTAATGCATCTTGTTGTATTTTCGACCATGTCGCGCGGATGCGATTTGCTGCTACTTTCGAGTTTCGGCCTAGGGATGCCCGTGGGGCATTATAATTTCGGCTTTCGTGCGTGTTTCGCTAACAATTAAAAATTTGTTCGCCTATTACTTATCATTTCGTGTATTTTTTGTCGTTTAAATTCAATTCACATTATTAGGGTATAATAATTAATTAATTAATTAATTATAATAGTGTCATTATAATTCGTAATAATATACAACATTTGTCAATAGATCATTTATACTAAAACCCACTGCATGCTCGTGTCGAAATCATTCGTACATTCTCTCACGTACTCTCCCGCACATGCACGCATATACACACGCGCTCCTAATATACGTGCGTTTTCTCTTTCTTACGCTCTGCGATTTCGCTTTGCTTTCTCTCATTCTCTCTCTCTCTCTCTCTCTCTCTCTCTCTCTCTCTCTCTCTCTCTCTCTCTCTCTCTCTCTCTCTCTCTCTCTCTCTCTCTTTCTCTCTCTCTATATATGCACAAGTATATTTTACGAAATACACCTTTCCCCTACTTTCGCACACTCTCACGCCGTGGGACTGTACTGGCTTCACGCGTGGCTTATCTAACTAATTCACGACTCTTTTTGTGTTCTGGAGCAAGTGTATATGTATGTAATTGTGTAGGTATGTGTAAATGCGTGCTCAATGACACGCGTGCGTGTCTTTTTTTTGTCACACACGATTCGTCTTTCGCTCTTGGTACATTCTACGTATAAGCCACATTCGCTCTCATATCTGGGATAGCCTACTTTATTTCAATCTAAAAAAAGAAACAGATAAAAGAAAAAGATACAAGATCAATGTGTGGCAATACACGCATTCAAAACAAGCGAAATGATGAGAACACAATGGCGATCTCTCGGAGAAAAAAGAAAATTACAAAAATGATTGATACCCGTGTGATACACATGAGTATGTCTGATATATGTTAGTCTTTGTACATATTTCAAAATATATTCTTGTGTGACTTCGACATGCCAAAAATGCAGAAAATGTTTTACTCTCTAAGGATATAAACTCTATGGATTTTTATATGTATATGCGCTCCGTTTCTTCCACACTGCTTCTTTGCATAAAAATTCGACAAATAGTCGGATTCGATTCATTCACTCGTAGATACCTGAAAATGATCCGATTCAAAGATCCCGAAGGTGTGATACATCGCTTTTGTTCTCCCGTAAGTAATATCGCTCTCTTTGGATTACAATTAAAATTGAACAAATAGTATGGAAGAAAATTGGATATTAAATTTCGCAGAAAATTTTTGTCTCGTTACGATGACGCGAACTTGTTATTCGATTAATTAACCCAACGTGAGAACTTCGCGCGAATGATATTTACGAGTGCGTTTCATGATCTACAATTAGAGGCAATAATTGCAACAATAGCGCTATTCGTGACACGTGAATTGTTTATGTGCTCAAATATACGTGCCTATGTCCGTAAATGTATGTATTTATATATGTATATTCGAAAAACATAAATTCCGAATCGAAGCAGAGTTCGTACCAGGATCGTATTCGAATGATGACGTTAGCCATGCTGGAAAACGCCAAAGAAATCGCAGATATCGTGTGATGTATTATAATTGTGATGTATTATTATTATACTAACTAAAACAATGTTCCCCTTTCTTACATTTTGACGCGTGATAATGTGTAACTCTGAATCTCATCAATGCATATTGTCGTTAAGTAATCGTAATCATCGTACATGAAAAAAATTCACGAGAATCAAAGATCACATTAACCAAGTATTATATTGATGATTTAAAAAAAATGAATGATTAATTGTTACTTTAATAAAATCATTTGAATGATTTTTAAAAGAAGGAACACGTAACAAATCACACAAATGTAAAAAATAGGAACAAATGCGACGCGTCTAAAACATATAACGAGGAACATACTTGATGTTTAAAATGTAACGCGCAAGGAACTTTATTCAAAGATTTACATGTGTCTGTATCGTATGTGTTTTGTGTATGTTTTTTTCATTTGACGTACATTGTGTGCATTGTATCGAATCACCACGCGCACACACATTACTAATACGTTAAATAATATTATAAAAATCCTAATGTTTTCGTTAAAAAAGCTCTGGTTAAAAGTAAAAACTTGATCAGATCAGTGAACGTAAAGTATTCACCTGAATATATCCCATATATAAAGTTAAAAGACACATATAATTCCTAAGACGTGGATACGCGTGCTGTGCTACGTATCATAACGCGATGTAACATAAATATAAAACGCGAAGCATTTTGTTAAAAAACGCTTTTACATTTTTTTTTCCTGCACTGTGGAGATTGATACCGTGTCGTCTCGGTTCCAAGAATATTTTACACTTATGTTTACACGTACCAATAATGTCGAACGTTTAGAAACGAGATCCCTCGTACATGTTTAACATGCAAAATCTCACACTTTCCGTGGTTCGTCAAATAATTATAATAATAAAAGATGAACTTTTATAACGAGCCCTCGGGATAATTAGCGAGATTTGTGTGTGCATTGACGTTCGGTCAATCCCCGCATTTAAAAACATCTTCGAATCGAAAGTGACTCTGTTAACTCTCTCGCTCTCTCTTGCTTACTCTCTTTCTTTCTCTCTCTCTCACACACACACACACACACACACAACACACACACACACACACACATTTTTTTCTTTCTGACTTGTTCACTCACATTCTCGCGTGCTCATTTTTCCCTCTCTTTCTCTCTCATATACCCCGAGCATATATTCTCTCCCACTATCATACTGCGCATTCTACCTAACTTGCACACTGACATTTGCACAAATACGTACTTACGATATAGTTCTTACAATATTTTATATTCATTTATTCTATTAATTATATCAATACTGTTGACGGATAGAGATTCATTCACAGCTCGCACTAGAGCGGATAATCGTCTCTGATGCGTGTGGCATTAACGTTCCTTTTTTTCTCGCTTTCTTTTTTTGTCCAAAAGCGATCTTTCATTGTTCAGTCATATTGTGTGTTCCACCTTTCATATTTAATATAATTTTTGACATAAAGTTTTTATCACACGCTAAAACACTTGACCTCCTCTATTTCGGAAATCATTGTCTATCCGCACGGTATTTCGAAACGATACAATAATTCACGAGTAAACGGGCCAAATTCTCCTTTATTTATCTATCGCTCTCTTCTCTCGATCTCTCTTCTTATAATCTTCCCGTATGATCGTGACGGACTCGAAGATACCGCGCCACCTCTCCCCCTCCCCCATCCGTCCAAGAATTAGAAAAACATTACGAACTCGAGCAAACTGCCACTGCATGTAAGTTCGTTTTCGTCTTCATCCTCGATAGTGTCACAACATTGACTGCAGCAGCACTGCAGGGTCGCTCGACAACTCGGCACGGAATTTATCTATCGATGAACCAGAGCACTTTAGCACAAACGCATTTCTCGCTTACAACGAGTTCCGTACGTTACGAGTTTCTGGTCCAATCACCTTGCGTGAGACGATCCGTACGTTCTCCAAAATGTAATTACTTGTGACCGCGCTGCGCGAGAAAATACTCAATCTGCTGTAAACAGAGCAGTTGCTGTACCAGGCTCTGTAGTGGATCCTGACCCGGTTGCAATTGACCCTGTTGCTGCTGCTGCTGCCCCTGGAGTCCTTGCGACTGCGTCAAGCCTCCACCAGTAGACTGAGCAGACGTAGGTGGCAGCATCGTGGTGCCCGGACCCGATTGCTCGGCAAGCAACTGCCGCTGCAGCTGCTGTGCTTGATAATGAGCCATCGCCATCAGCTCCGAGGACTCCATGCCCATCGAGGCGGCGGCAGCGGCGGCGGCGGCGGCGGCGGCGGCCACGTGACCCAACTGCTCCGGATGATGCTGGCCCGCTGCTGTTGCTGGCAGACCAGGTTGACAGCCCAACGCCGGAAATACGCCAACATGTGACGACAATCTGCCAGCCGTGGAGCCGGCCGCAGAAGCTAGATAGGCGGCGGCAGTGGGGAGGCTAGGATTCTCGCCCCGCTAGGGAGCCACGTTCTTGGGCCTGCGCCCCCGTCGCCCCCTGGTGGGGGGGCGCGGGGACTCCTGGCCTCACTGGCTCACCGCGGGGCTCTTTTTGTCTTGCTGCTGCTGACTGGCGTCCTGCGTTCCCTGTACACCCGCGGCTGCACCCGCTTGACCACCCTGGACTCCCTAAAACAGTACATATTTAGTGTTAAAAACATGTTGCGCTTAAATTTATTTCTCTTTAATTTTTTGAAATAAACCGAGCACTCTTGATGTTGAATCTTTCAACATCAACTTTGCTGAATATTCTATATAAATAAATTGTACACATTACCTACCTGACTACCAGGACCACCCTGTGGCGGACCAGGACCGCGATCTGGTGGCCAGGAATTGCCAGGTGTCGGTTCCGAATGGAACTGATGAGGATGTGGCGGTGGGCCACCGGTCGCGTCATGACTATGAGGATCCAAATTGTTCGCGGCATCATATTGCGTGTTCTCCAGCCTCGTTATTAGTCGTTCATCCTCGTCTCCAAACTCACCACCCATCAAAGATGGCTCACCCACGACCATTACATCCTGAATCATAGTAAAAGAACATCTCTAGTTAATCCTTGCTTCTTGAAACGTATATAATCAATGATTAATCTTCTTGAGAAAACGAATTTTACGAAAGAAGAAATTTACCTGCGACGCTAGAGAAAAATTTGGACCTGGTGAACGCTTTTTACTCGGGGCGGGTGGTGCATTGTTGCCCGGTCCCGATGTACTACCCTTTCGCTTTCTTCTTTTACTAGCCGGCCGCTGGGACTCTGAAAAAATAGGTTTATCGTGAACACGACGCTGCGCGTACTCGATCGCCAATGCTTGGCCACGTGTGTAGCTACACACTGATAAACTTAAGAGCGCTACCCAGCTGTGGACCTTTCTCATCATCAAAGGTCTCTGACACGCACAAGCACAAGCATGCATTGATAGACGAACAAATACATAGACATATTGTCAGGTCTATTTCTTTCACGCGCTACTAAATACTTTGCACTCTCAAAAGCGATCTTTACAGAGAGACATGCTTGGCATGATAATACATAGTGTCGTAGCTGCTTGGTTCCATGGTTTGATTAATTTTAAAAAGATACCGGGAGGAAATGATGAGTATGTATATATTTCGAGTTGCGAAATATTGCAAGTGAAATAAGAAACGCGATGCACGTGTAAGCGCGATAAGATGGGCGCCAACAATAATACGCAACGTCAAGCAAGTAACGAAAAGTAACTGAATGACATTAATATGTATATTTGCAGAATAAAAAATAATTGCCATTTTAATGTAACAGTTTACTGTTTTTACAAGCTTTAGCTTAATTCGATAATGACTTAAACATTCGTTAAATGTGATTATCAATAAAGCAAAGCAACGTTGCGTTAGCAAACCCTAATAAAGTTGACAAGAAGAAACAAATTTAATCGTTGGATGATATGAAATCGGCAAATCTCATGATCGGCAAAGCTCGATGAGAAGAAAACCGATAGAACCAAGAATCGCGACAGAGTGGCAAAGAAAACCGACGACAACAACAGTACGTCGTTCCGCGAATGGCAAAGACCGATCTCGTTGTCTATCAGGATCGATGGTCGTTCGGCTCCACTGGCTGGTGCTTCTCATGTAAAGCAACTGTTCGTCTACCTCTCTTACCCGGCGGGGCAACTATCCTCTGCCATTTCTGGAACAAGGTTGTCTTCAAGCAATCGCGAGGGGACAACGCATACGCCTTGTGCCTCGACATCAGTTCCTGCATCGGCTCCAGAATTACGCATAACTGTAACAAAATCATTACATGTACTCAACCATAGTGAAAAGTTGTAATGTCTTTCATTTTTTAACTTTTAAAATATATGTAAAATTTCTCTATACTTTTAGCCGAATTGGGTATTATATATATATTGTATATAGCAAAAAATCTATTAAATAGTATATGCGATATATTGTAATTCCACGCAATATTTGTATAATACAATATTTTATTTCCATTATACAGTGAATGTAAAATGACTAAATAATACTTGACGAACGACTGGAATTTCATGCGACAACAACACGCTTCGTTTTCAAATCAATCCGCTTTCGTCGTCGATGATTTTTCATTCGCAAGAAGAAATTATTCGAAAAGCGGCTGTAGTCACGCGTTTCCGTAACATTGTGTATTTCAATTCAACAATGAGCGAGGACATTCTCGTGATCATAACAATCGATAGGCTTTTCAACTTGGACTCGAATACACAACGAAATGCGCGGGCGCCCCCGGTGAAAGCGCTTTCGAGCGCGGAAAGAAGGTAGATTGTAGTAACCCGGATAACCGGAGATATTTTCGAGAAGGCAACCGTGTTTCGACTTGACTCCAGATTGACACACCATACTGAAATTATCATCTTCTAACTCTTTGCTTGTGATTATATATAATTATTATACTCATTAATGACTTTTTATATTCGCTCATTTTAAATTAATACACATTCGTAAAAATATGTGCATATAAATATTAAAAATAATCGTATTATCTTTCTTAATTTTGAACTTGCAGAATAAAAATCTATTTCAAAAGTTTCTCCATTCATTCGTTTACGCCAAAATCATAAAAAGAAAGCTATTTAATTCGTAAATAAATTTTCAATTTAATTTCAACTTAATCAATTTAATACTAGGTGCATTAATATATAATTAAGATAAGCATTACGAAAGATACATACTCTAAGGTAATTGAGGGTGAAGTTTGACATGCCCTGCCTGGTGATATTTTTGCTGATCTGCTCGAGCATCGTCGGGTCCTGCTGCATACTAACAACAGATCTCGGCACCAGTTCTCGATGTGTTCTCACCGACATATGCCACGACTTTATCCTCATGAGGTCGTCGAAAGTAAACTCCAATATTAACCTACCCTCCGTTAACACCTAAATCAGAAATTCGAATAACAATATCTGCCTTGTCTTATTATTTCGAGAGTATTCGATTTCGCGCGTCACTGTCAAGAAAGGGAGAAAGACAAGAGAGTTCGTAGAACTTGAGCTAGGAAACAGTTTTGCAGAAACTACGGAAATCCAATTAAACTTTAATCTCTTTTTATCTCTATATTTTTCTTCTTTTAAAGGAAAAAAGAACGATTAATTTTTCCAATTATGCTAAATTAAAATTAAAACAAGATGCATATTTGTATCTAATATACATGTATCTTTGTTAAAAATATATAGTACATTTATAGAAAAGGAGATGAGCGGAAAAAATAAATTGAAAGAATAAAGTTAACGTTTAGATTGGAAATTTGCGAAAAACGGAACGACGAGATACTTAAAATATGTATTTTACGAACATGTCGAGTGTCGGAGCCGAGGCGGCGAGGCGGAGCAGTCTCCGCCTCGCCTAATATAATATTCGTCTCTCGGTCAGAAATATAAATATATTTCTTAGATATATACGAACATACTTTTTGTATCTCGATATTTTTTTAGAAAAAAATTTGAATTTAATATTCGTCGATAACTAAATTTCAATTCTACGAACGTTATATCTTTTTATTAGGTGTAATATAAATTCTGCTGGGGACAGGACTATTCGTACCTTGGTGTACATCGGTTTCCCGTATTGCGTGACCATCGTGCACTGATCACAATCCAGGGTTATAGTGGTGTTATGAAACGACTCCTTCTGATTCTTCAAAGTATAGTAAAGTTCTGTAACACCGCCATCGAATATCGAGCGGAAGTACCTAGGTATTAACGTCCTTCCTATCGCTGAAAAGATAAAAGTAGAAACAATTAGAAATAAATACAAGAAACGTGTTGCGAGAAAAAGACGAAGCGATTATTAAGATGGACAGCTCTATCTATCTTAGGTCGATCGATGCGTTGTTACGTGTTAGATACAAAATCTCCTTCAATAAATACGGTGTAGCATCTTTATGAAAAATTATATAAATATATCTAATAAAAAGAAATAAAAACAAAATTAACGCGTTTAAATTCCACAAATCTTGACTTTATAATCTATCGCGAAAATAATAAACAAAAATGTATGGATAAAACACAAAAACTAATATATGCAAATCGTTATATAACAATAATGAGGAAGAAAATTTCTTGTTCTCTTCTAATTGCAAAGTAATGTATCCCGTGTTACCGCATCTTGTCTTACGGCGAACTTGTCGTTTATATCCGGGCGACAACGATATGCATCCGCAAGACATGTAATCACGTTGTCGCCGTATATCGTGGCGGTGTGTGTGAGAACTGACATTAAAATCCACCAACTGCAAAATTGCCGCGTGGTGGCACGTCATTATTTAGAACACAGGCGGTATCGTACGAGGAACTTGCCAACGATTAAGCAGCAGTAATGGATCGCGATATCGTCAAGGTGTAAAAAATTATCTAGCACAGAAATCGATTGCATTAACGCAGATAACGCAGAAAGTATTAGATATCGGAGAAACTTTATTTCAGAATGTCACCTTGCTTCTCGAAAGATGTCTCTATCGCGACTCAATTTTTTCCACGTGTGCTTCTATCAATTTTATAAATTAAAAATGTCTTACTTTTATATACTCTATATCGTTTCTTTGATTAATTAGATATTTTATTGATTTTATTATAAATTTTTCAATGCTTTTTCGACTTGAATCATCATCAAAAACTGACAAAATATATAAATCTGCTCAAGTAATCAACGATACTCACAATATCTCTTCGGTCCGTCTTCCAAGCAGACGTGCAGGGTAAGGGTGGCGTCCTCCTCGAAAAACTCGGTCGCGAAGGACTCCCACCAAAGGTTTTCACTATCCTAAATAGAACAGAAAGAAATACAGAAAGGATTAGCTTACGTCCTGTTATATAAATTTTGTATTAAAAATTCAACGCATATACTGTCGCATGACAATGATTATTGCGCATCAATGATATTTATTTTACGAGCTGAAAGTCGGGAACAATCGGAAACGAAGGGTTAGTTAGAATAGAGAAATACAGCGAGATGAAAAGAAGAAGAGATAATAAAGAGGTGACACCTTTCTCCCTCCCCCTTCAAAAATGCGAAGGGCGCAGAAAAGGTTGAGGAGAGGAGAAAGAGAGAGCCTGTACCTCGGCGCTGAATAACGCATGACTGTCTGGCTTGAAATTATAGCATTCCGCCCCCTCTCAGTCGTAGGAACTACCCCTTGGCTCTGCTGTTCACCACGCTTTCATTCAATTATGCATCTCCACCTCCACTATCCTCCTAGAGCCCTTCTGCCAAGTCCACCTACCCCCGCGGGCGCTTCCCTTATTATTATTTTCCCGCATGCAGCTCGGTCGCTCATCGGCTTTTCTCGCGCGCGAAAAATTGCTGTCGTCGATGATTTCTATAACGATCCCGATTCGAAAAGCCGGAGACATCGCGAATCATTCAGCCAAGAATTTTTGCGAATCTTTGCGAATCTTACAAGTAACGCGTTAAATCTTTTGAACGCATAACACATTTATTTGATAATTTATATTTTCAATTATATTTTATATTTTGTTTATATTTTCAATTTTATGGTTTATAAGAAAACTATAATTAAAAAATGCTTCATCATATTTTATATTAATGTTACATTAAGTTTAATAATTATTTTACTATAAAATTACATTTACTTTACTTGTTTTTTATACTGCTACGTTTATTTTCAAGTGTGTATAGCGTCGATAAAAGTCAATAAATATTAAAAATTTGTAATTTTTCAAAAAATTAATATACACAATATATATATATATATATATATATATATATATATATATATAAAATTAAATTACCAATTTAAAAATTTAAGGAGCAGTGTACATTACGAGCGATAGAAAAATTCTCATATGAAATGCAACAACCGATGGTATGCGAAATGCATTCCGAAAAATACCAATACACTTTGATGGATTGTTTTCTGAATAGATTTATTTTCGTGACAAAACGCTCATTGTCGGAACAACAATTATCATGTTTGCCATTGTAATTTATTATGCGTTTCCGCCACTACGCTTGTCAATAGGCACCTTTTAATTTTGTACATCGGAAAGTAAACTCAGCTTTACCGCAATAGTAGAAACGCACTATATATGACGACATGAGTGCGTTTAAAGAGAAGAATTAAATAGAGGTGAATAACGGTTTTCCTCGCCCGTAGAAAGACGTGTTTCTGATCGAACTATCCGATCAGAAATAAATAAATAAGACGCAAATCGAGTTGCGAGAATGAGATATCGTCGGCGAAGCCGGGGGAGTTGGGACGAGAGTACACTACTCGTGTCAAATCCGCATAGACAATCGGTTTCCGGTGCGGGCATCGACACTGCACTCGCGAAGATTTATTTCGGACGTAAGCTGCACCGTGCCAAATCAAGCAAACTGTTACCACTCCCGCGCAAATTGATATTTCTGGCAAGCGCACCTCGGCCCGGATGGAAGAACCTCGAGATAGAGTAGAAGGCGAAACAGTGACACGATAAGTGTAACTGAACGATCAAGAAGACGTTGCTCGACAAATAGAACGATATTCAATAATGTGAGAGACCGAGAGAGAAAAATATTTCTCTCTCGAAGCTCGATCGCTACAAGTTCGGAAAATCATTCGAGTGATGCGATGAGAAATCAGCAGTCGCGCAATATGTAATATACGTGTATGTTTTGTCATACGCCTACTAATGTAACACGACATGTGTTTCGATACATGTTTAATACGTGTAATTTGTTTCGACACATATATGTGTCTGACATATATGTAATATATGTTTAGATCAAGTAGCAATGTGATTAATTTTCGAATTATATCACACATAATATATTTTAATGTAAAAACTTAGTTTGTACTATATTTATAATATAGGTACATGTATTTTTTTCCAACACTCATATTATATATATAAATATGACAATATATAATTTATATATTTTCAATAACGCGTACACTGATTACTTTTAAATAAATATTTATAATTAGCCTTTTAAATAAATAAATAAGAAACATAAGTGACGAGCCAGATACTGTTAAAGTTCATTATATTTTTACTTTTAAAACGCAGACGATATATTAGATTATATGCAGGCTGTTAGAACAAAATATCTTAACATTAGCATGAATTAAAAACATCCAGTCGTCATATCACTTTTACGATAATGATTATTATACACCTTCTCGTCAATCGATATTATTCATTTATGATAAAAGACTTTGCACAAATATCAAATATAACATTCTCCATATATATTTGCAGAATATATCAATTCAGTAAATAACATGTATAAAAAAATCAATAGAACATGTTTTTCTTTTTGTAGCTTATTTTACTCCGTTGGACGAGTTTTCTAACTTATATGTTCTTTAGATACTAGTTAATGAACAGAATCTAACAATAAGAGTGAATAATATATCTCGGAAATAATACCGTGTTTGCAATTCGATCCATATTTTGGCCATTCTATTCCATTTTACATATTCGATCCGATAATTCTCTCGCCTTGAACAAAACCAACCCTCCGACAGCGCGCAAGAAATTCGCATTCGCATCGTCCTCGCTGCGGGGGAGGATTGTCAAAATTCAATATTATTCCCGCAAAATAAAAATTGATTCTCTCCGTTATAAACTATGTATATATTGCGCGAATGACAAGGAAATAACATAAAACGACATTCATATATATATATATATATATATATATATATATATATATATATGTATATGTATATTTTCAATTCGTCCAAGTTAATAACAGCGAAAATTGCGATGGTCGCGATGCAACGTACGAAAAGTATAGGGACTCGAATTTTATATATTTATACTGACAAAAACGCTCGACAAAGGTACTGCAATACACGTTTTTAATATTAAAAGCATTATTGACAAATTGCATAAAATTTTACGTCGCACTTTGCATTTCACGTGTGCGGCAATCTTCAATCAAGATTAAAGATTTTAGAGAAAGAGGAAGAGAGAAAGAGAGAGAGAGAGAGAGAGAGAGAGAGAGAGAGAGAGAAAGAGAGAGATTATATATGCAACGCCTTTATTATTTTCATTAAAATGAACTCCGATATTATAGCGCACTACAACGTCTATAATATCGCGTTCAAAGCGATCCGACAAAGATCTCTCAATAGGCGACGAGTTAAGGAAAAGGGCGCGGACGTAAATCGCGGCGTGATTTTTTTCATGCGCATTTTTTGCCGCGTCCGTATTAGCGGTAAAGTTAAATGTAATTTGTCCAGGATCGAAAAGAGTGCGGAGGAAAAAAAAAAAAAAAAAAAATGCAAAACTCCACGAATCGAGTCGCCCCGAATGCGCGTCGTAATAACCGGGTGGCGGCGCGACGCCGCGTTTCGACCCGGCTGGGCCGCCGAAAAAATGTCCGGCATCGAGTCGTCCCGAATTCCAGTCCGATTCCGACATACCGGACGCGCGACGAGAAAGAATCCGATGTAATTCCAGCGTGTTACCAGGTGATAGCGCGACATGGCGTTACTCCCAGGACGCGACGATGATGACGACGACGACGACGACGACGACGACGACCACGACGACGACGACGACCACGACCACGACGACGACCACGACGACGACGACGACGACGACGACGACGGCGACGGCGACGGCGACGGTGGCGGTGGCAGTGGCAGTGGCGGCGGCGGCGGCGGCGTCTCGACGTCGACGCCGTATTTTAAACCCGCCGCCGGCGCTCGCGACGAATAAATTTCTTTTCATCGATTCGGCCGCGTCGACCGTTCTCGAGACTGCCCGCGACCGATGCGTTCTTTGCCCCCTCCCCCCCTCCTCTGTCCTCGGGTGACTCCCAAAATTCTCGCCCTTGTCCCCGAATTCTCAGCTGTACACTTTTATTTAATGTTAAGTATATACTTGTACTTATTGCTATTTCATTTATTGTGGATTATCATCTTTAATACTGAAACTCTTTTATATTCACGTCAGATCGATAAAACTCAAAATCAGACAGATTGCATTTAGCGCTAAATACGCAGAGAGAAAAAGCTTCATTTTGTTTTTGGTAAAAAGTTATTAGTTCTCGCTATATAATTTCGCTCTGAGAATAGAAACTAATTTTTATAATTTAGATCGGTTTAAGTTTGAATTCTATATATCTGAAAAATGCGTTCGATGTTAGACGTAAAGTGTGTTATACAAAAATAAATTTACAAAATTATGAAAAAGAGAAAGAAATGATAACGTACAATTGATTAGGCGATATATAAAAGTATGCATATTCAATTGAATTTAGTATTATTTCGAAAAGTATGAAGTTTGGTGAATGAATTTTGGTATATTGCCGTTTACCGTTGCATTTCCATAGTCTGAATAAACGCTGAGAATATTCTCACGTGTTGGCAATATCCGAACACGGTGGAATTATATCAGCTGGAAATCCTAATTTTTTTCAATCCATTCCTCGCGAACTCGACCGGTGAAATCCGTCCCTTTTTCATCCTATCCGTCCATTCTTCACTTTTGTGATTTTTCGCGCGTCCCGACTGGCAGCGCGGACTATACGCCGGGGTTGCCGTCGGTTCTTCGTCGGGACTGTACCACCCCACTGTTGTTAGGGGGGTGTGGGGAGACTAGGGGTGGTATATGATCGTGTATATACGCCGCCGCAAAAGTATTGTCGGCGCGCTCCACCTCTCGATTTTCTCGCGAAAATCCTTTTCGTAGGGAAATCGGTGGGCTAAGTGGCTGCGCGCTATATCGAAAATTTGCAAAAATTCCCCGCTACACGACCATCATTTTTGAAAAATTTCGAACATGCGGTTCACCCGTAGATATATTTGGTAAGATTTCTCTCTGACGCGACGAGCCCGGACAAAACTCTTCCGGCCGATCGGAGTATATACGGCCAGGGGCGGCGGCGCGAGGGACGAACGTGAGGGGGGAGGGAGAGAACGAGGGGATGGGGGGTACAATATGGGTTATCGAGGGGGCCCCACCCCCAGGGGAGAGCAGGGGCCCTCATTTTATTACCCAGGCTCCCATGACGGTTCTCAACCTTGGCCAAACTTGATCCTCTCGCGCGGTAGCTCGCACGTTTCATCTCGCGCCAAAGTTTTGCGTAAACACATATTCGCGCGAGACCGCTGTTCTCTGTACTCACCCGTGGTCTCGCTAGATCGAGAAGGTATCGAACTGCGCGCACGTTTACACCCTTTGAACCTAAGTATGCGAACTCGGGAACGGAAGAACAACCGCGAAAATATTTGCTTCTATTTTTATCCGACGCGAGAATATAGTAGCGTGAGCGAGCGAGGGCGATGTGACGGATGTGCGCGATGGAAAATGTGAAAAGTGTTCGATAACCGTGTAACGGAGGCTTTTGCATTCGATAACGTCATCTCGCGCAACGACGTCACCGCGCCGACACCCGCCGCTCACAGCTCCGAGCTGGAGCGCGCTCCGAACTCGCTCGCTCCCGAGGGATCTCAAGTTTCCTCGCGGAAAAAACCAATTTTTCCCAGAAATTCGCCATTTCTACAGAACATTTCGCCATGTCGTATAATATGCAATGCATTAAAATATTAATAGTGCTTATTAGTTCATAACGGTTATACGCTATACGGTTCATACAGCGGATATTTCAGCTGTACTGAACAATATTTTACAATCCAGATTATTTGCTGAATTTTCTTAAGAGAAAATTTTCAGGAACGATTGCCCCAATTCAGACTTGAAGTTGCAAGGAGAGAAATAAACTACGAAGAAGTCTCTAGGTACTTGGGTAATTTTAAGTTGATTTTACTTTTAGAAATATCTTTTTTTTTTTGTTTAAAATTTTTATTCGAAAAACTAATTTGTAAATTCAAAATTAATATTGAAAAAAACATTGCAAGAAACAATAGTTGTTCGATAGATATTTTTACTTTATATAATACAAGTTTAAATTTGTCAAAAAATCTGTCGATAAAAGATTTCTCGATGCAAACGCAAAACATTTTGTATATGCTGTTTACAACAACATCGCCTGCATCATTCATCTTCTGTATAAATGCATATTCTGATCATATGAGTTTTCATTTTCAATCGTAAATACAGGAAAATCCAAATTAATTTCTCTCTGCTCTCTCATTAAAAGTTACTTGTTCAAATGTAATTATATTTTCACGTAATATTAACAAGCATGATAGCTTTAAAAAAAAGTTTGATACAAAAATTAAGATATATAATATAATATTATAAATATATAAACTTGAGACAACAAATTCCAAATATCAGAAGAGCCGACAAGAGAATCACACATGTATGAAACAATAAAATGGATTTAAATCTCTTTATAAATCTTTTACTTTATAAATCATTAATATGTCATACTTTATAAATCGTTCAAAGTCACAATGCTATTCCAATTACATATTTTATCGTAATTGTGAAATTATCGTGCCTGCGTAACAAGATGCAAAAGTTGCGAATGAAGAAACGGAAGAAAAAAGGACGAGTTGGCACAAAAGAAACGCGTGCGCATGTAGAATCGCATAGCAAGCGTGTAGGAAACACACGAAGGGTAAATGAGGCGCCATCAGTCACAGTCAAAATGCTCCACGTCATAGTCGGGAGTGGATCTCTCTCGCGTACGTCAAAGTCCAATGATGGAAATTAATGTACTTTCTTTCGCTGAGTAACGAATGCCGAAACGGAATGTCCGCAATCACGCGAGAAAAAATTACTGCTCTCTCTCCCTCTCTCTTTCTCTCTCTGATTTTAATTCATCCTGATACGTCGCGAAATAGTCGATGATTAAACTATGCGTGAAAATATTGTTCTGAAAAATCTAAATTACAAGATAGAGAAAAGCATAATGGACAACACGTTTTAAAAACTATTCCGGGTATCATGTTTCTTAAAAAATAATAAAATATATATATATATATATATATATATTACACATATTCCTCGTTTATTCTGTTATATTTTTTTGAAATATTTGAAAATCTATTTAGAACAATTAATTTTATGTTTTTCATCAATATACATTTATCCACATTGATAATAAATTTCTTATTCCAAGTTTGCATGTCCTATGTAAAATGTGAAACTCTAGATCTAGATAAAATATATTTTTACCTTCGCTTGTATAATATAAGATTTCTCTTTCATTTATAAAATATACATTATATTTTATTAATTTTTTAATGTAATAAAGAATCTACAACTGTGCCCGTCGACACAAAATACTTGATATAACTTACAATGAATCAGTATTGGTTGTCATTGAGTGGTGAGAAAAGTTTAATCGCGTAGCCATCTTTATGGCAATATGTAATATTGATATGCGCCCTGACCCTTTGTCAGTCAAAAGATTTATTTGCTGTCTTCTGTTTGTCATCTCTATCTTATAGATTATTTTTAATAGAATCGTGTGAAAACACAGATTTCAGATATTTTAGATTAGTCGCGAACTGATTTCATTCTAATTTAGAAATATATATCACGTGGAATATAGGTACAAATGTCTTTGTAATTTACAATCTCAAAAATAAGGTTCTTTGGCCTTTGGAAGAAGAAAGATGTGACAGATGTAAAACTCAGATATAAAACGTTTGAAGAAAGTCGCAAAACATTTGCAGATTGTTATCGTTTCAAGACGTCGATATATTATATCATAAGATCACAGATATATTGCAATTAATATAGCAACAAGATTAGTTCCAACGGCAAAATTTATGACGATTGAAAATACATAAATATCTCAGATCGTTTCATTTAATTCGATGTGGCATAAAAAATGCACGACTAGACCGCATAATAGGTTTCAATAAACAGTATATAGAAAGTTACGTAGAGAAAATACATAATCGACTCCTGAAAAACTCGTTTTCATATTGGCGACGAACCGGTTAATATAGATATATATAAACTTCTTCTGATATCGTTAATTACCGTTCGATATCCAGATGTGCCTATCTTCGAAGTGTATTGGAACCCGTTTTAAACATTTACATTGTTAGATGGCAAGTTTCGTTTTTTGTCTCACAACTATAGTCATCATCTCCGGTTTTTGTAACGTGTCTTCTTTACGCGTAGTCCATTTTTCTCTCTCGTTTTTTCATTTTTACCCACCGTTACGTATACACTCGCTCGTATCATTCCCGAGACGAGATAATACGTTCCTCTGTCTTTCCTTTATTATCTTCTGTCCTCTTTTTTCCTTCCTCCTACTACCCATAGCTTACTTTTATTTACATTTATCGCCTCGGTTTTACGCAAACTGGTCACTAACGTAACGCAACGCCAAGATCTCGGCCATGTCGGATAAACGTTTATCATTTTATCGCTTCACGGCCTGGTTTACTAGCAAATTAGCTATTATTAATTGATATCCGAAGCGAAGTCCAGAAGATTACCAATTTCATAGTTAGGCTCAAAACTCATTTCTATCATATGATATAAATGGAAAAGTATGAACATTTATCTACTATTTATATACGATGCCGTTTGCAAATATTTCAAAAAATAAAATAAAAAAATGTAGTTGCTATTAGCTACGAGATGCACGAGGATAGCTCGCGTGTATGGTTGATCGGGAAAGGCGGCACGTCGTGCCGCGAAGAAAAGAGAAGAGGCTGGCGGCGACCCCGAGAAAGTATCGAAGAGAAAGCACGTGAAGTTCCGTTCGCTTCGGTTCGTTTCGGTTCTAGAACGCAAAGAGAACGGAGAGAGCACGCGTGTTCGAAGCTGTTTCTTTCTTTTCAGGCCTGACCATCGTCGGAAGTCCCCTTCGATATCTGCCCTCCCGTCCATTAAGACTCTATCGACTTCGTATTGTTACACATTCTCTGCGTAATATTGACTTCGAAGAGGCAAATGCGACGCTCGAAACATTTTAGATAACGCAATCAACGAGGCATAAATGTAAAAAGAGAAAAAATTCTTTCCTGAGAAATTGAGTAGAAAATATATAATTATTTATTGCCGAATTCATTTATTTAAAGATTCGGCAACGTATCTCTCGGCACATTTATTGCGGTTTGCGCTTCGTCTAAATTAATTTCAGCGAATTATGATGCGAAATCTACCACTTTTGTCCATCATGGATCTTGATTTGACATTTCTTTTTTCTTCGCTCTAATTTAAACTGAAACCGAATGCTACTAAATCTAATTTTAATGCAACTTAATAAAACTTACAATTCTATTCTATGTACTAATCGCAGATATCAGTTTATCAATATCACTTTATCTATAGATAATAACGAAATCTTTTATCACAAGATACTTATATACACATTTATCTACTGTTTCGAGAAATAATGAATTCTTTATATCAATTAATCTTAGATTCATGAGAATATATAATAATTATTTTAATATATATTGAAAATACGAAATTTATAGCATACACACACCGACGCTGTACGTGCGCTTTTGTATGCTCAGATATCGAAATTACTTGGTCCCAATTTCCCGAACGACGCATTCTCTATTAAGACATTATGCGCATTTGGTTCTCATTCCTGTCTATTAAATCTCTTTTTCCTAAGATAAAATCGATGTAATATACATCTCGAGATCGGCTTTATCATAGAGATAGTGTTTCCTATTGAACCCGAGTTCCACGGCGTGCTGTGCATACGAAGCTTCTCTAGTAGTAAGTCATTATATCGCTTTGAGGCTTCGTTCCATCCGCTTCTTCCTTCCGTGATTTTATTATTAGATATTCTTACTTCCGAGTCATACTTCGAAACTTGGTTCGTCGTCACCGATCCAGAGCTTCATTCCGATCTTAATATAATCCAGCGAATGGAAAACGCATGAAAATTCCTCGAGATTCGACCTCGCGAATACGAAATTTTAATTTAATTCGTTCGATCGATCGATCGCGCGATTTTTCGTGACGTAAAACTTTTTTTTTTTCCCCACCACACATAACACGGCTAAAACTTTATTCGTAACTAAAACTATTATGTACGGCTCACATGACTATTTCCGCGTTCTTGACTATTCAAATTCGAATTAACGCGACGCGGATGCGTTAATTCCAATCTGAACCATCGTCGCAACCACCCGCCGTATCTGCAGCCCTTCATAGTAATGTGCCACATTCTATTCGATTGTACTATAAGCTTCTTTCAAGCTTAGATCCTGTCGATTCGAAGCAGCACGTTTGGAAATCGATTTAGTTCTAACCGATGACGAATAGAAACGGAGAGAGGGAAGATAGAGCCAAAATCTTCCTCTTACGTACTATCGCATTTATCCGGAACAGTAGATTCATTCACTTTGATTCAAATTTCATCGATCTCGTACATATTCGCTTCCTTTCTGCAGATTTCTTAGTCTTTCCTCGAATACTTCTATTGTATTTTATTGCTATTGTCTCTGTCGTTGATGATGCTCTTCTTTGCTTTAAATGCGGCCTGTTATCGAACTTTTTAATTAAGATTATCATCAATAACATGTACATACATTGAACATATTGTACGCAAAATAAATTTCAAATATCACGATAATTGTCGAAATCTATATTGAAAAATACATTTTAAAAATATCTTTTTTGACGAAAATTTAAAGTTGCCATGTCTTCTTTGCACGTGCAATGTATTTCGCAACTTCTCCGTATGTATTTAACTTTCTTGGCAAGTGAGTTTCAAATGAAATTTCCGTTAAAGTAAAGTCGACTTGAGATTCACCAATACTTTGAAATTAGAACATCAAGACTCGCAAGTTTAAAGTCCAGTTACCAGGTAACATGGTTTAGCGTTCGCTTTGGTTAAAATCAACGATGTGAGCTTCGATTTTTTTTTCCTCCCTTGTTCACATCATATGTAGGATTACAAAGAACTATATATCTGAATAAAAGCAAGTAATCGCGTTAAGCTAGGCTTAGTTCAATTCTGATTGTTACTGTGATTTGAACTAAATATTTGACTCGATCGCGCGATTTCGCCAGACTGCTAGATTAACGGAGATGCTTTTCTCCGTGAAAACGAACAGAGAAAAATGTAAATTTCTTAGGCGCGTAATTCGCGACAATGAATCGTATAAAAGTGGTCGTTCTCTCTGTTTTTGACTATACTCGTTACTTTTTTTTTCTATACATGTCATCTTAATCTTTTTCATCGTTTTGTTCTCGGCAGCTTTCTCGCATTCGACTAAATCACTCCTTTTCTTTTCTCTCTCTCTCTCTCTCTCTCTCTCTCTCTCTCTCTCTCTCTCTCTCTCTCTCTTTGCTTTTCTCTTTCGCTCCTCTTCGTCTTCGTCTAGGTAACTCCCGCTGTAGGTAGGTAGAACTACGCCAAACTTTGTAGTAACGGTACACTTAGCAGCTCTCCAACCATCTCTCTTTCTCTCTTTCTCTCTGCTCTTTCTACCGACCGCAGCACAAAGATCTGCCACGAATAGTATTTCGAGAATCGCTAGCAATCCTCTTACGGCATTGAAATTAATATTTCTCTTCTGTCTGTCCGACTATCAAAGATAATATCCAAAAATAATCTATAATACTACACGCGCCTATGATTATAATAATATAATTTTATCTTTATTATTAATATTATATTATTAGTATTTTATGGCGTATTTATAATATGTTATTATTATTAGTATACTACGCATACAGTTCAGCCTTGGGGTCAATACGGCCGAGTTAAAGTCAAGTGTTGAATCAGCACCGATTCGTTTCGTAAGCGATTCAAGACAAACTGTCAATGATCCCTTGACTCGATGACATTTTACGCGCCACCGATCACTGATTAAATTAAAATGCATGAAATTTTATCTGCGCATATTTTGCGATGTACTAATTACATATGGGTAAGCATCGAATAGCAATAGAGAGACTTGAAACTACCAGCAAAGCAAAATAGTTTGTTTACTATGCAAGTTACATGTTGCATCGTGGTGCTTCGCATCATGTAAATTTCCTTATTTATAGATAAAATATGCGGTTTGCATATTCCATATTTTGCGATTTTTTTTTATTTTTTCGTATCAAAATGTCATTCGTCTTCTATTCCTTCTTTGTCTGTCATTTATCGTTTTATTTTGTTTTTTTTTTTTTTTTTTTTATTTAATAAAAGGAATTTTCGCGTAAAGTACAACAATTTTAAATAATCTTTAACGCAGCGTTTTTTTTTCTTTCTATTCTTACTTCCTACTTCTTCACTTTTTCATTCTTTATTTAACCTCCATCAATCATTCGTAGATATATTTCTACGTATTCAGTGGAGTAACGGTTACAGTGCATATATTTAATCATTGATTTAATTTTGATATAATTAACTAATAATTATTTGCTATATTTGTAGATATATATATATATATATGTATTTTTTTACGTCTTAACATTTACAAAGCACACTAAATATTTGTCATTTTTCAATTGTATTAGATTTTAATCGCTTAATTATTAATTTATTGCTCATTATTAAAAATCGAAAAGTGGTTAATAGCGACTCGACTGGAATATTCTTTTACGTATAACAAGATGTTTTTCTGCGGCGGTGTTAGCACGGACCTGACGGAAGTAGCGGAAGAAACGGCGGTGAACCTTGCAAACGCATGCTGACAACGCACGAGATGCGACGATAGCGCGAGGAAAGATGATTTATGACCGTGGGACACGCCATGTCGTTTGCTAAACTTCGCGAACGGCTACGCGGACGTGTGCGTGGGTATGTGCGTGTATGCGCGTGTCCACGTGCGCGGGGGAGTAGAGAGTGGACGAAAAACATGAAGAGCAGGGAGAGAACGAGGCGAAATGGAGAGCAGCGAGCAAACTAGAGTAGAATTTATTTCGTGTTCTAGAGAGAAAGCGTAGTAAGCTCTCTCTGAACACTATACATGATATATGAGACTCTATATATATATATATATATATATATATATATATATATATATATATACACGACATATAGTAAATACAAAGAAAAATCTACAAAAACAGAAAAAATAGATAACTACACGTAATACAAGAGAATAAAATGAAAAAAGTGAGTCGTAATCAAATAGCGAATTAAGAATATCGAATTATATAAATCAACTGCGTACAAAAATAAAATAGTTACACAGAGAATAAATTGGAATCCAATTTTTATTAACACATGTAAGTGTGTATATATTATTTATAAATTTAAGTTAAAAGAAAAAAATTTTGCCGAAAATTGCGATATTGAATTAAAATTGAAAGAAAAATGAAATTTTTACATAAGTACATGCAGATCGTTTGCGTGCGATCGAGATGGAAGGAGAAAGAGGAAGATGGTGGACTATTATGATGTTCGAAAGGATTGTAACATTGAAATTTGGATCGCTGCCTTGCAAGGTTCCACGCCTCGTTAGCTCGGACGACTTTACGCGACCGCGTTTAAAAGCGCGCCTTGTATACACGCACCTGTCACCGTGATACGCGCAGGGTTAAACGTACTACGCATGATCCGCGTGCACGGTCATTATAACTGCAGTTTACGAGGCTGTTCGTCGAGATCGCATGCTGAATCAAACGCAAAAAGGCCGCGATATTTCCGAGAAATTCATACATATTTATTTGTCCTTTTGGCTTTATATTTTACATGCTTGCTGAAAATCAAAAGAGTTATACCCTTTGTTTATTTTATTAAATTTAACTGCAAAACATTTTTTAACGCATTAATAAATTTTTTTGAAATATTTTTACGGCAAAATTTGCTCTAGTTTCCGTGTTTTAACATTCTGTTGTCAGCTATATTTTCCTACAATTTTTTCCGGCAGCGCGCATTTAATCGCAGTCTCCTGTTTAACAATTAAACAACACATTTACTGTAGAAACAATCGATATCGTTGCACGTTTGAGATTGCATAGAACTTGCAATTTTGTCGCGGCGTAATGGCGCTTCAGTTACATCGCTGCGATGAAAGGGCGTTTTTACACTACTCATTCGAAGCTACCGCCGACGCGATTCATAAAATAAAACTGGAGCCACGCGAGTATCAGGTGTCTTATCGTCACCATGCTACGACATTAAAAAGCGACATAAATGCGCACCTGTAAGTGGGCGTGTTAAATTTCTTTGCGTTCATTTTATTTTAATCGCTACACGACACTACAATTTCATCGAAAATCACCATTTTCACGCATGCGCTAATCGTGATAGTAAATGCAAATTTTTTTTAACAAAAAGTTTATTTTATTTATGTTTCGTTTATTTCATTAAATCAATTGAAGCGCATGATTATTTCGTTCCATTTGTTAAACGCTGTCGAATCGCCCCCAAATTTTAACCATTGATTGCATAATCTTGCGATAAAATCATTCAAGTAAAGATCAGTATTTGGTTTTGTAAATATAAAAAAAGAAAAGAAAGAATAATCACGGCAAATCATTCATGTCAGCACGCAAAAATTTGGGTCATTTGCAGGATTCATAAATACGCAGAACAGCCTGTATGTATGCATAAGTAAAAGCAATTGCAATATGTCGGTTCGATTCGACCTTTTCTTTCTCTCGTTGCAACAATCGATGCGGTTTACATTATATATATATATATATATATATATATATATATATATATATATATACACATATATACATGCATATATTGATACGTGCACTCTCTCACTCTTTCGTATATATGCTTGTACCAGTGAAATATAATTTGCACACGCCCAATCCTATGCGCGAGAATAACCACAAAAAGATAAAAACAAAATTTCCCGAGCTTTGGCGTTTACCGACATGATTGTTGTGGTATACAAATAAATTTAGAAAAACACAAGTATTTTTTTGATTACAATATTTCAAAAATATCGAAAAAATTTTTTGCCCCCTTCTTCTAGAATTTTATATATTACTTAAACATAATAAAAGATGCATGAAAAAGATTGTGCAATTTTTTTTTTTTCGTAGAACGTACAATTTATGATTTCGCGAAACTAATGATATTAGAAAATGTCAAAAGATAATAATATAAGATAAAAACATCGACATATATTAATTATCTTGCTGCAATAATAATACCTACAGTATTTATGGTTTGAAAGTAATTCAAAAATAATTCATAAATAATTCAAAAAAGTAAGAAAAAAAAACATCGCACAAATATTCGTCGCGAAAATGTGTTCGAAATCTGTTTGAAAACTTGTTCGTATAAGTAGTAAGTATGCGGAAAGATTTTCCGCGTTGGCACGTATACTTCTCGCTAGAAGTGTTGACAGCCCGCTGTTTCTTCGCCTCTTGCTCCTTCTATGCGATACTAACGTGCGACAGAAACCGAAGAATTATTAGGACCGCTTATCGAGACCTCCCAGGGAAGAAGACCGGTTGTCCATCCGAAGATTAATGAACAGTGTACTAGAAGCGGAGGCTCATTAGAACGCATTAACTTGGAGCACATTCGTTTTTTTTTCTCGCGCTACTCTACCCCGATGACATATTGACCACTACTCGGCACAAAATATCAACCTCGAAAAAAATATAACTGTTATTGCCTGCCGTAAATTGCACATCGTTGGCAGGCAATAATCTTTTCGACAGACTGTCTTATAAATACGTACACATATGCAAATAGTTACAAAATTATTGATTTTAATGACTTGTATTTAGAATCAGAATTCTAAATCATATCCTTTGTTTTATTAAAAAATGTAAAAACAAGTGTAGAAAATTATTCTCTAATCCAATTTTCAAATCTATTGTAAAGTATTGCGTGTAAAATTTTTTAAAATTTTATTTTAAACTATCTTTTCTATTTTAAATATTACTCATATTATAACTTTTAAAAGCTGAATTCAATTAAAGACTGTTATTATAAGTCACATGTGTGTGTATTGATTTTTAATTATACCACTCTAGAAAACTTAATAAAAAATCATTAAATAAATGAATCAATTAAATAATCATTTTAACTACAATTTATTATTAATTTTTAATTTTCAAATATTACAAGTCAGCTATGACACACGATGAAAGTAATACATAAGAATGCAGCATTTTGTGCAAAATCCCTGCTTAACTATCGATAGTCTGCACGACATGTGTGCATGCAACAATAATGGTTTCCCTGGATCATATCTTATCATTATTATCGTGGATCACTCAGAAGAGGCTGGTTTATCTGGCAGTGGTATATGGATTGCAGATAATTTTATAATATAGCAAAACTGAAAGTATGTAATTTTAAAGGAAAAGAGCCTGTATATAAATACAGGCTCTTATAACATATAAATTAAATAGCGTAAATAGCTTATCACTCCCGCGTTTTATTGCCGACAAAAGAATTATAAAATTTACAATAATCAAAACGCTGCCCTTTTTTGATTTATTAATTTTTCTATATATTATGTTTTCTTTTACAAGTAAAGTCGTAAAACATTCCGAGAAAGAAAGTTCCCAACTTTTGTGGAAAATATTTTTATTTATTAATATATGTAAAATTATATTATTTATTAACAATCCAATTTAAGAATTATCAATTAAAACATTGTTAAAATTATGATTTATAAAATCCAAAATATACATATGTATACATTAAATATTATTAAAAAATATATTATTTAGATATAATACGTAATATTACGAGTTTTCCAGCGAAATCACGATAATTACAATGTTGAGTTAAAAGTTCGATACACAATCTTGAAATTAAAAATTAAGATATGCTAATACAAGGTAAAAGTGATTTTTATCTGTGTGTGTATTCTTTACATAGAGACGATAGAGAAACACAAAAATTGACGATGGCTTATGATCTAAGCTTGTTTTATGTATAAACTTTTCTGTGCGCGTAACACAGCCAACAGAAACAAATAAAAATTGTAAAACAATTTAACGTATACGATTAAACAAAACGGTGGGCAATATAACTTTTATCAAAATAACGATATCTCGAATTGCGATAAATAGCGTATTCGATTAAGCATACCACCGTAAATTCCGTCGAGCTGACTATTTTGGTTACCGCAAATATTTTTTTATCGTTTCAAAGAGATATTTATTTTTCCTGATTTCACTGAAAAAAAGATATTCCCTTTATTCACGGGATAATCGGAGAATTGATAAAATCATTGTGTAATTGTAGTTTATTAAGAATTAGTAATATTTCGACGAGTGATGAGAAGAGCTTCACGCAATTTATAACTCAGAATAATATGAACTCCGACACCTCCAATTATCTCCAATTAATTCGATTCTTTCAAGAGAATATGAATTTTACTATTGAAACTGATTTGGTCTAAAATGATAATACGAAACATATCGAGCGATGAATTCGCGTAGACGAAGACGAGGATTTCAATTACATTGGGCGAATGAGAAGGATCGACAAAGGATGATTAGGATTCGTCAGTCGTACATATGTAAAAGAAAAGAGAAATGAATTCGTAAGCGTACTCACCTCGGCGCGCTGCGATAACCTCTTGTTCAGCTCGTGGAGCCTGTAGTCCGGCTGGCTGTAGCCATAGGCTGGAGTATGCCTCCTGGGGACAGGCAACGATCTGTCAGATCAGACCGATCGGTCAATGTTAGGTGTGCTATGTACAGCGTGTATTCTCGCGTGTGTGCGCCAATGTTTCATGCATACAACAACACCAGCGATCATTGCGTTGCATCGAGCCCCCTCGTCGAGCCGCTCGCGAATTTTCGTAAGGTATCCCAAGGGATACCGATTGGCTACCTGACTCTCTCGAGCACGAACGCGCAAAATGTCCTCAGACATGGCACAGATTTGCGAAATGTAGCCTACGAGACTTTCACCACATTGTGCCGTTTTCCATTTTTTTTTTTTTTTTTTTTTTTTTTTTTTTTTTTTTACGCACCATTACAAAAGCGAGGATTTGTAAACGGCACAGTGTTAAAGGGCTCGATGCAACGTCTACTTTCTAATGCAGTTTATCGAAAAAGAACTTTGAAAAATTAACTGAAATTATGTTCCTCAATATTAAGATTAATTTTTTTCAAGTCCTAAAAAAGATAGCCGAGATTACTATTACAGTTAATTTTTCATTTGTGTAATTTTAATAAGTATTGATTTAAACGCTGTAAAAGTTTCTTAACTAACACATCACTGTTTACGTGAATATATCTATATGAGATTGACACTCTTGAGTTTTCTTAATAATGTAAATGTCAATTCTCCAGTGGAGATTTGTTATAATTTTAGCAAGCTCAGATTTCGCTGCTATAGACACGCGAAAATTACTTCTTATATATGATGTAACTCGTACTTTTTTCAGAAAGTTCAGCACATTTCCTTACAGAGAAGCGAAATGTAACGAGCGCTATCAATACTAAACCGAAAGAGAAACGCTAAGTCACGACAATTGCTGTTGTCTCGCCATGAAATGAATAATTAAAATGTCATTAACCTTTTTTTTTCTTATCGCGAATACGAAACATTGGCCAAGAATAATCCTAAGACAAGTATTATTTTCCTCTTCCCTTTTTTATTGCACCGTATTTCATTGCCTTTTTTCACGGCATCGCATTAATTAATCCCCAACATATTCTAATATCTTACAAAAAATTATATAATTAAAAATATCTGAATAATTAAAGTATCGAGATATTATTATTGTTAATTAACATTTTATTATATATTATAATAATACATTATAATAATACATATTTATTATAATAATACCTTGAAATTTTGAATTTAGGATACTGTCGCGTGCTCATGTGTATATTATGTGAGCATGTTCCATATAACAAATAATATGTGTGTGTGTGTGTGTAATACAGTCGAAGAGTTTCAATTCTAATACGAAAACTAATTATATGTAACAAAATAAATAATTCTATCTGAATTTTATTTTTGTGTTTCTGCAGAACAGCGGTTTTTGTTTCAACATCCAAACACACATGCCTAGATAAATCTAGTGCTAGATACCTATACAGCTCTACTAGCCTTAAAATTGGGAGGTTCACAAATATCGAGTCTAACACTAATGCTAAATTTATCACGGTTGCTAATTATAAGATGAAACTCGCCAAATTTCCGAAGAAAAGTAATAGAAGCTTAATAACAAAAATATTTTTTAATTTGACAAATGTCTATTGGAAAAATGCTGCTTGCATCTTATTAAATCAGCAATTAATAAAGTCATATATAAAATGTGTGTTTCCTGTTGGCTATGTTACTTCAACTTTAATAACTCCGAGTTAGATAATGAATGCATATCTGACCTTCTTCGAATGTACATGTATATATAATGAATAAATTTATTATAAAAGATACAATATTATTTCACTTTATATATATGTATAATATTTTATTGTACAATTTTCGATACGCACTGCTACGATCAACATGACAGACTGAAGAGAAAGATTCGCGTCAAACATGAGAAAGATATTTACAAATAATCAGTAAGATTATACGCAGAGTACGAACAAATAAAGTAGAATAAATTTACGTTACAAAGTAATATTACAAAATAACGTTATAAATACGAAAAAGTAAAAATAAATTACGTTTCAGCTTTTAACCAATTTATGAGAATAAATTATCAAAACATAATCTTGTCACTCAAAAATAAGATGAAGAGAAATTCTTGTTATTTTTATATATTAAATTTACTTCCAAAACAATTGTGAAGCTAAATCTTATTTACACACTTTTTTAATATATACGAAACATTACGTATATTTATATACATTTGTTTTCAGATCTTTGATTTGATATAAATTATTAGAAAATAATACTAATATATTGGAATCTCTTGTAAATTATAGTAACCTATAAATATTCTCGAAATTATCGCTTTCCTACTTGAAATCATCGCTAAAGATATACTTTTCGAGCACATTCTCGTTAAGCTGATCGTTTAGATATTCTCTAAAGCAAAGAGAAACGTATTTTAATGGCATTTCGATTTAGAAGCTTAGCGAATAAAATTAACTGCGAGTGTAGTGAAAACTTTTAAAATCGACCTTTAATAGCGTTCGTGTATGAACGTATCATCATCATCATATATATATAAAAAGTTCAGTTGTTTGATGAAATAACACCATATCTAAATCAATAACACAAAGGTCGTCGTATTTATGCTGTCAGTCCGATTGTCAACGATCATTCAGACACTAATAATTTGATGCCGATTATCAATATATTATACGCGAGGGGCATATTCAATTTTCACGAATCATAGTACAACGATGAGCTGATTATAATAATTTTGTAATGGCAAACATAAATGCGAATTAATTTCCGTGCACTACAATACCACGATATTTTTCTTCAATTCAATTTGAGTGCACGACGTCGTCCGTGAATTATTCACTTTAAAGAAACAATTCATCGCGCGGCGGATCGAATGTTGAAATAAAAACTTTCTATATTCCCTTATTAAATGTTTAAAAATGTTGGAAATAATTTGTTTAAAAGAAGCATACTATAAATATTTTTTTTTAATCCTAAATATTTTTGATATAAGAAAAAGGCGATGTTATTGAACGCGCTTTAACCGGCGCTTATAAATCATCGAGGATCAGGTTCTCGGCTCCCGATCGGTCGTGGAATAACAGTTGGTTAACCGGCGAGTAATTAACGTCGCATTGATAATATTTAGTGCTCGAAATGTCCGGACTGGTGTACATCGCGCGCGAGGGTACTCACGCCCCGAGGCCGGACGAACGATCATTAAGAAGCAGCGCGGCCCGGTGATTAATAACAAGAGTATACGCAGAATATTCCGGTAACAGAGAGTTCAGCGCGCCGAATTTCCGGTAACGAATTTCGACATCGACATCGTTCGATCGATACTATATTTAGCATGTTATGTTCTTTTGCGATACTATGTTTCGCATGATATATACGAACCTCGTAATCCCCGATTTATACATGCTGAAGGAAAGGAAGGAAAAAATATCGAAAAAAAAATTGCAAATCCTAATTTATTAAAAATTATAAAAAAAAAAAACAGAAAGATTACAACAAGAGTTTCTCCCGAATTCTCTCGTGCTCTCGACCTTGGTAATACACGTGTCGCAGTTTTTTTCCGTTTTGTTAACCGGCCTTGTAAAATCGCTATGCTAATTATATCGCGCATAGTTGTACGAGGTTATAAGAGAGAAGGAAAGAGAGATAAACAAAGTAAACATTAGCGCTGCGATGATGCGAGAATAATAATTACGCGGACTATTAGTGTGTACGCGTTTGTCTTAGAGATCGAAGACGGACTTGTTCCGTAACTGACATTGCAAAAGTGTACATTAACGTTTTATTTAAATCCTGGAATGTCGCAGAAACACATCTGTAATTTTCCATTGGACTTGTGACGTTACTTGTGATCATTGATAAATATCCGGTATAATAATTACGAAGACATTAACATTTTTTCTTTTTACAATCAAAGTTAAGTTAATCAGAATTAGAATGCAAATAAAATAACTCTACGCACGCTTAAACGAGCTTTATATATAATAGAAATCATGTGTAATTTCAGAAAAATAATCTTTACCAATGATAAGACAGTTCCTTTAACTTTTTGTTCAATTTGCGATCGATAAGATAACTCGTTTAAAAATTTTTTTAAATCCATGTCATGAAAAAATATTAAAAATCACAAATCAAATGTTAGATGATAACTTTGTCTAATCTTACAATCTACATGATAAATAAATATATAAATGTACATTTACCTACTTACATTTAAAATAAAATTTAAGCGCGATTAAGAGTAAATTCAAAAATATCTTATTAATAAAACTCTGATAAATATAATGTTAATTAATAAAATAAATCATTATGAATAGCAGATAGATTGCGGGAGGATCGAGATTAAAGAAAAAATTCAGCGCAATTCTCCTATTTCATGTGCGAAAAAATACGTCATCCCAAGATCGATTGGGAAAGAAAACTTGGACCTTCTCGTCTCTAGAGAATCGACGCCATGGGAGCTCGATGACACGTCACTATATCGTACACGTGTATACGTACGGGTACGTGTGTACGTGCGTCAAGCAAATTTAGCAGGGGTAGGTTCGAGAACTTAAGGGTTGCAAGGGTAACCCAGTGTCGCTTACGGTTTACTAGGGAGTGACGAGACGCGTGCAAGCCTTTCGTCTCATTCGTGATACCTTGATTGAAAATAAATTCACAACGAATTGTAATAGTAAAAATTACTGAAAAGAAAACTGCACTAAATGAAACATGATGATAAGTTGAGATTTTTTTTCAACCTGTACTTAATAATTCTGATTCTACATTTTTACAAATTATTTTTATTCTAAAAATTAATTATTCATAAAATTCAAAAAAAGACTTATTTAAAAATAGAAATCCCTATATCTTCTTAAAGAATACTTTAAAGCCTAGTCGTACTAACAATTTATTTGACTTGCAATTTCTCGCATCGAATAGCAGTCATGCAAGAATTGATCCATAGAACGTAAGGGACGCGATTATTTCCGGACGTGTCGGACACACTTGAGGAATCGAGCGTGTAAGACGGAATTGAATCGCGCTAATATTTAGTCCGATAACGTAATTTCACGCGAGGCACGTAGAGGCCGTAGAGAGCGTCGTGCAATAACCCCCACAGCATGCGTGCATGTAACGCCCGGCTTTTCATTCAAGACGTGCCGCACCGATCGAACTAATTAATTCGTCGCACGGCAGGCAGGTCGCCGCGCGAGCCCGCTACGATTTTTACCCGCCTTTTTCCTACATCCCTGTTCTTCACCGAATCCGGAAAGGATCGTGACAGATCATTTCGCCGATACGGAACTAATCCGCTGAATGAAAAACTAGCGCCTCGCACGCGCGCGTTGTCGGCATGCAGCCCGGAATCTTTCAAGGCTGCGCATTCAAGTATACATTTAAGGACAATTCATTAATCCTCGCTCATCATTTCTATCTTTCGCAAATTATAATATTCTTACAATATTTTCATACTTGCTGATACCCCTTGTGCATTCTTTATATAAAATATGAATAAATTTTGTCAATAATACATTAGTGGAACTAAAAAAAATTATTGTAATTTAATAAATAAAAATGTTTTATATATTCACTTCAATTTCTTTATTAACTCCATATTGCTGGGCTACCATAAACTGCGGAAAACTGATCGATTTCGAGAGTAATAATAGTCAACTTAACGTAAGAACCTGCAAATTATTTTTCTTTTCTCACGGCAAAAGTAATGAGTTTTTTTTTGCACAAATCTAATAAATTCATCAGAAAAGATAAGTTTTATAAAGTTGGCAACTACAGAACTTGAGTATACATGTTACTACATTATAGATTTTACATTAACTTCACGTCTTCGTAGAGATAATATATACTCTTCTTGATTGTGTCCGCATAGACGGACATAATTCATCGTTAGTTACTAAAATAACATTGGCGGCAAGTATCGATCGCCATGCGGTTATCTTGCTCGACAACTCGTTCCCATCGATACTCGATTATGGCATCGGACGGTTATATATATATATGTGCAGCTTTTCTAAAAATTCGAACATTTCGAGAATCTGTTACTTCTCTGAATGTGTAACGATATAATAAATTGTAACCTATGAAACAATCGATCGTTTCTCCTTCGTCATTCGAAAAGACAATTCTTACGAAATAATATTTTTTTATCGTGTATAAGCAAATAAACATACATGCATGCATACATGTGTAATCAGAATAAAACCGAGATACTTTCTAATCTCTGAATCAAGATTCGAAAGATGACATTTCCCAAATGCGATTACATTTCTCTATATTTTCCTAATTTTGCCGATGCACGACGCACGTCGTTCACCGATCGCACCGACCCCACCGCATCCTCGAAAGGGTTAAGGTGAACGATCAGCCGCGAGTCAGATTACTTCGGTCGACTTTGTACGCGCCACGTGCTCGTACCGGAAGCGGCATCAGCACGGCCGATATCTCGTCGCAACCCGTCGGGGTCCGCGGGATTTGCAAACAGGTCGCCGTGGGTGGCTTCGCCCGTTATTAAGCCACGGGAGTTAATGGCTTTAGTTTAGTTCGCGTGGCTAATGGGCGTCCCGACGCGCCGCACCGCGCCGCTGGGAATCAGCTGACCGGCCAGCTGGCCCGCGTGGCTCAGCTCGACGCGTCGCGTCGCGTCGCGTTGCATCGCGACGCTGCGTGCGCGGAACCGCCGGTTGAGAGCCGTCGTCTGCAGGGGTCTCAGATTGGGTTAGCAAAGGGCGCAGTTTGGAGCGAGGGGGCGACGGCGGCGGCGGCGGCGGCGGCGGCGGTGCCGAGGGAGAGAGCGAGAAAGAGAAAGAGAGAGAGAGAAGGGAAACTCGAGGGGGACACGCGGAAAGGGGGGCAGCAGGAGGGTGTTATTAGGGGTTGCTCATGGGGTGGCAGTACGATCAATGCCAGGGAGTCATGCTAGTCCCCAAACCCCTCCCCCGAAGTCTATATATAGCGCGCGAGTACACACATGTATGGAAGTTGGCGCGTAGACGAGTGAGTGTGTCGAAAGCGTCGCGCTCTGTTCGTATGTACCGATACACACAGAGTTAATCTATGCTAGAGAAGAGAGAAAAGGAAGAGAGGGGGGGAGAGAGAGAGAAAAGGAAGAGAGGGGGGGGAGAGAGAGAGAGAGAGAGAGATAAAAGGGATAGACGAGGAAGGAAGAAGAATGAAACGCGCGAAGCGCGTAAACGCACGTGTGTGAACGGATATTTTCAACTCTGGCGGACTTCGGGGCATTATCCTCCGCACGCGACGTGTTTTCCGCGTGTTATTCACCAGTTCGGCAGCAAGTTACTAACGACGACCACGACGACGACGACATCGGTCCCATTGATTATACGCGCGGACCCGGCGAATTGTTCGCCATTAATAATCGTCTCGCGATAATATTCCACGCGTGCAAATCGCCTCCGTATCTCACTTCGACGATTATTGAACTTTAAACAAGTAAAGTAGGATTAGTTGGTTGAAGTAGAATTCAGCTTCAAACTAATCGACGACTAGGAAAGTAATTAACTAAAGTTTACTTGCTTATTTACACTCCTAGCGCATAATCCGCGAAATTTTTTTAAAATTTCTAATCTTTAATAATAATTTAATAAAAATATTAAAAATTTAAAAAAAAAGTAACAATTTTCATCCGTAATGTATTAATATAGCAAAGAGAAAATAGTACAAGATGTACAATTTTTTGATAGTTTCTTTTCTCTTTTATCTCTTTTATCTTTTTAAGAAAAGGGATGGCTAACTAACTGTTGTAGATGAAACGTTAGATTGAAGAGGGGAGAGACTTTCGCAAACACACTGCTGTGTTGGATATTCGACGTATACACGGCGCATTATGTATCTCAAAGTGATGCACCGCGTGTAATGCGCAATCTGCATGTCATAAGGATAATAATGGCGAAAGGTACGAGCAAGCTCGTGCAGGGACATTATCACGAGCTTTAGCCCGTTCACACGCGCGATGCAATACGGTGGTGGCCTAACTGTCGAAGGACGGCGCGACGCAGCATTCGCTATTAACGAACCTTTCGTATTGATCGAAGGGACAGTTCTGCCAAATCTGAAATCGCGTCACCAACATAGCGATTATTCGGGAGAGAATCCGTTTCGTTGAAACATAAACGATAACATTTGGTCTCTTAGTATATCGAGAATCGAGCTATCGTCGACTTTTACTTATATGCGATATAAATAAAAGTCGAGTATTGAATAATATAATATAGAATTGTTATAGAAAACAATTGTCAAATCCTATATTTTGTATCATGTCTATCAAATTAAATATCTTTTTAATTTCCTGATTAAAGTCACATACTTTTTATATAATGGAATTTTATGTATATACATATAAAATTAAAGAATCATCATCATCATCATATTTTAGGAACGAATACGACCAGAATAATCCTTTCAAGCTACTAGATATTTTGAACACTACCGTGAGCAAGCATGATAAATAAAATCGGTCGAATCGCAGATAACGGAAGCGCGCGTGGGCTCGCTCCTCTTAATTACACGCAGAAATTCGCTCGCCGGGCCAGATTCGGAATAATAGCCGACTCAGCTCTGGCGGCGCCGCCGCCGACGCCGCCGACGCCGCCACAGCAGCAGTAGCAGTAGCAGTAGCAGCAGCAGCGGCGGCGACGGCTGTTGGAACCACCACCTTACACTTTCCCGAGGACTTTCCGTCGCTGGCGCAGCAGTAATCGTGCCGCCGCGCCAGCAATTTATCGCTGCCTGTGACGGCGTTTTATCGGCGATATTCCTTCTTTTTTCCACCCTCAGACCCGCCGGATAATTCACCTGGACCAAGAGACCCGTCCGATCTCTCGCTCTTCTTCCTCCTTTTCTTCCTGCTTTTTTTTTCCCCCTTCCTACGCGGATGACGATTTCTCCCGGGCATATTTTGTTAGCATGTTTCTAGACTCGATAGCTAAACCAACCGCCGCAATTTGACTGCGTATAATCCTCGAGAGCCAGAGAGGTCGTATAGTCGGTGCAACTTGGGTTCCCCGCATGACGGACAGACGTGTCGTGGGAACGGACGAAAAGCGATCGGTCGACTGGGAGAGAGAATCATGCCGCACCGCTGCTTCGCCGCAGCCATAAAAGAGCAATAATCGAGGCTCGTTTCAAACTCGGGCACTCGGGCTGGCCATTGCTGGAAAAGTGAACGGCGTGAACCTCTCCGTGACGAAATAACGCGCGGGCAGCAGCGGATTATGGAGTTGCGATATCAAGCGGGAAGAAATTTTACTCTGAATTCGGCGACCGACATTTTACACTAAGAAATGAAAAGAAAGAAAATATCCTGTTTTTTTTTTTTTCAATATGTACGGTCACATGGAAAATGATTTTTCATCTTTATTCATTATATTATTTTTAGAATTTTTCCTCTAGAAAAGTCTCGTGTCTTTAGCATGATTTATAACAATTGTGCTTGATTTGTAATAATACTGTTGTAATATTGTAATATGTGAGAAAAATATACAAGATACAAGATGTGATGGATTGTTGACAATGCTATAATTATTGATATTTCTTCAATAAGAAATGTAAGCTCCGAATATCACATACACACGCGCGCACATACTGTTTTATATAAAAAGATTGAAACCACATGTTTTTTTTTTTTTTTTTAAATTAATCAGGAAATAATTTTTACGATACGTCAAAATTTATATCTGTTATTTTTCTCATTTAACGAAATATAGAAAAGAAAGAAAAATAGAATAATTATTATATAAAAAAAATATTTTACGAATAATTGATTAAAAATAGTAATAAAAAAATGTGAAAAAATATTCAACTATATCGTGATCGTTATCAACGCTGTACGTACGAGTTATTCAGTGGCGCAAAGTACTTTACCGGCACATTTACAAGATATTTCGTCATATACCATGTCGAAATTACGAAGGAGGCGAAACACCATTAGGATAGAAATGAAGGATTCTTCTCTCTTTCTCTCTCTTATTTCGTCATATATGTAGGATGTACTAGATGTGAGTTTATTACAAGCTGCTTTAGAAATGATTGCTGCATTTTTATCGTAACGCATCACACTCTTAAAACAGTCATTTACAGCGAAATATGTATAAAGAAACGTTCGCACAATTAGTTCGGCATTTTATAATTTTAATGCAAACACAAATTTCACAATCGTCACAATCATCGTTATTATATTTCGTCATTGTTTCACATTATTATCAAACGATGAAAGAAGCACGAAATTAAAAAGCTAGACCTCTTTCTTTAAAAATAATCATATTTTACAGTCATTATTATTGTCACAAATAATCCACATGCGAGTGTGATTCAATGAAAAAAAAAGTTAAAAGATATAAACAATCGACCTTTAATTTATTATTAAGACGATTCGATAAAGCAAACGTTTTTCGATGCAACATGTGACTAACAAACAGTAAAGAAATAAACTTCGCAGTTTATTCGGCAGTCTTGCTCTGCCCCTTGACCCTCGACGATTAGGTATCAATTAGCAACATCGCCCACTTTTTAACGAAAGTCCAAAAGTCACAAGTCACAAAATTGATAATTAACCGAACAATAAAAAAGATAAGAGCGGTTCGGCACTTTAACAAAAAACTTCTCGTGATCGAATATCTATGCAAATAATGAATAAACCATCCGTTACATCCACTGCACTTAAATATATTATAATATCAACATAGATAACAATAATTTAACTATTTTTATCAAATTCGCGTACCAATTTATTCATATTTTTATATATCTTATTGTTAAGACAAATTATGTTAAAATCTGCATTTTTAAATCGCTGTGTTAATAGTAAAGTATATGATATAAATAGCAATTTTTTAATAATTTTAATTCTAACAAAATCTTTGTGTGTGTGTGTGTGTGTGTGTGTGTGAGAGAGAGAGAGAGAGAGAGAGAGAGACGAGTGTCGAAAATTGATTTATCGCCTGCGTCGCCTCGTAAAATTGGCAGATGGCACATTATAATCACGGCCGACATACAAAACAATATAGATGCACAGATATACATATATATCGTATATAAGTAGTTTAATGAAAATATTAGATTAAATTTCTGCTGCTAGTAACGAGGTTTTACCAGCGCACATTGAAAATCGCATTATCGCTTGCTTTGCTCCGGGAAAATTGGTAGACGCGATATATTTTAACTGTAGTAAATATACACAGAACACAAGTAGTGTTTGGCGAGCGTGTTAGATTAAATTTTTGCCGCTAATGAGATTTTCGCGACGTACATCGGAAACTGCATTACCGCTTTTGCTCCGCGGAATTGCCGGACGGTGCCTTTTAACTCCGCCACGATGACACATTTAAAAATTCGGTTTGTAGGATGCCGCGTAATACCAGAAATCGGTATATATTTTCCTGACTCCAAGCAAATGAAACAAGCTTATAACAAAATAATCCATTTGTAAATTGTTTATAATAATACGATCGTACGCGTCTCTCTTTGCAGTAAATTAAGGAAGAAGGAACACGCACACCCGTACATACAATAGGTATGATCTTTACGCGTTGGAACAAAGCGGTTTCAAAAAACGGTGACACATCTGTTTGAGCTAAATTGCCGTGGGATTACCGGGTTTGAAGATCCTGAGAAACCGGTTCGGATCGTACAAACGAAAAAAAAAAAGAAAAAAAAAAAAAAAAAAAAAAACCCCGCCGATCATTTACTTCCCCTCCCCCCCCCCCCCCCCCATGCCTTTCGTGTCAACCTTCCGTTTCAAGTTTCGTTTTCGTCTTCGTTTCCGTCCAGATGCGAATAAAATCTCTGTATGCAAGCGGCTCAAAGTTAAAAAATTCATGTTAACGTAAAACGTATGATGATAAATGATTATCACATTGGAATTCTAGCAAAATGTTTCGCGTGTAATCGTATGCTTTAATTGAGATAAACGATGGTTTATATATGTATATGGCACAACATCACGATGATCTCCACAATTCACGAAGGAAACGGAGATCAACGATGTAATCACAATATCACATTTCATCAATGCAAACATATCATTATTATACTATCGATCGATCTCGAGTTCTCACTGATTGCGAGGTTCTTTTATTTAATCTATGGGTATCCGCGATATAAGAGTGCAATTTTTTTTCAATTATGTATATAGAAAACACTTTATACATATCTCCCACGTATGTCTTCTTTTGACTATTATATAAATATCTGTGTCCGAGATGAACAGCTCGTCACTTGTGGAATGAACAAAATAACGCGTGTCGCAAACGGTTTAAATTCGGCTCATCGCGTTTCTAACGGAACAACACGATTACCCGATGCGGAACCATTTGGTATGCATGCACGCGACATATCGCGCGATTAAAACGGCGACGATAATTTATCGCCGACCGTACGACAAAGGAAACGCAAAACGAAAGGCCGTCTCGCGGCGATATTACCGGCGCGTTAGCGCTGTTTACACGGAAATGACACGACGCGATAAATCCGTGGTGTCACGGTCCATCGTTGTCCACGCAGGACTGGAAAGCCTTAATACCGGTTTACGAGAGGCGAGTACGATGGCTTTACGCCGATAAACCACTTCCTCCGACGTTTATTCGGCGATCCTCGGCGATTTAGACGGACCCCCGAGATCAACCGCTGGAATTGATTTTGCGTATAAACTCACGCGTGCCACGCACGCGCGCGATAATTGCACGCCGTTTGTGTGTGTGTGTGTGTGTATCGCTCTATTATTGATAAAATAATTATCGGTCGACGACATCGTGTATGAGGGATTAGCGTTAACGCGGCGTCGAACTTGGTGTTCAACGACAATTGAGAGAGAAATTTTCATTTTAAATGCAAACGACATTGCCACGGTGGCGGTAATATAATACTATAATTTTTCTCCAGAGAACCAAGTAATTTGAAAATTTATTATCTTAACAATCGTGCGTTGCTGAAATATTCCTTCTACTTTGCAAAATTCTGCTACTTATTTTTCCATATAAAAAAAAAAAATATATATATATATATATATATATATATATATATATATATATATATATTCAAAATATATGTATATGATTAATGTATAAAACACGTTGAACATAATTAAATATAGTTTGCTTCTAATTCAAACAGAGAAATTTGTCGCATTAATATCGTGAGATTTATATGCAACGTTATACATTTCTGACTCAATCCGATGACAATCGTGCAGAATGACGTCGCAATGCAATAATGTACCGTTATTAGATAATTCAAATCACACGCACTGAGTAAAAATAATTTCTTCCCGTCATTAAACATCCGCCTTCTCCCGTTAAGACATTTATCGGAAATTCCAATATGCAAAATATCGCGTTGAAAGGGACAGATCGATTCGAGAACAGAGCGGTCACATTAAAGATGCGTCTCGCAATTTAACAGAGAGCCAAGACGCCGTCTCTTCGACACAAGGGAACGATAAAACGAACGTCGACGGCATAAAGAAGCAGAGAAGGATAGAATCCCCCTCGTGACTTTTTTTCCACGAAGCTGCAAAACACGCAGCGAGAGACACGCGCGGCAAGTCGCCGCGAACGCTCCGATCTCTCGACGAGAGTCGCGCCACGTGGGAGGCTGCTAATTTATTGCACATTAACGTCACTCGGCTGTGGCCTGTGAGCGAGCGACTATGCCAGGGGTAGGGAAACCGCGCGTATGCATCTTAGCATGTGTCTCGCGCCAGCGAGCGACACGTGAAATTTTGATCTAATCGAGGAAAGACCTTCCTGCGTTCGTGCCAGAGACGGTGACACGTAAGACACGATACAATGTCCCAACGAGCACGAAATGAATCATACCATCGCCGTTTTAATCTATCGTCTGTGCCGCGGTGATACAGCCAAACGCGTCTTCCGTCATCGAAACGTGCTTCGAAAATTATCGCCAAGCATAATACACGCGGTATTGAAAATATCTGACTCTCATTGACTGTTAAAAAAAGAACTTTACATGAAGTAGGGAGGAAATAAATTTTAAGATCTGATTGGCGTTGATGTTGTTGAAAATTCATTATAGAGCATCGAAATATGTAAACTTGTAACTCGAAATTAAATCCGGTTTCAATTTTTGGCTTTAGCTCCTCGTACGTCTATGTTTAGAAATTGCGTTGTGGATCGTCACCTTCGTTGGATTTGTAGAATTTACTAAAGCTCTATGATTTAAATTAATGTGAAAATATGATCGCTATGGGGCAGCACATCGGCGACCTTTACACGTTATATATGAAAACACTCGTCTTAATATACATGCAAATTTGATCCGCGCCGACTGTTGCGGCACAAGTCTAATGTTAATCCGCCAACGTGCAAATAATAAAGTTGAAATCTCGCACGCACACGGATTATAAGCGCGTTCACTATTGTGCCCGCTATTCTTAGCGTAGTGGTAATTCGATACGAAGAACGGGAAGGTTGGCATCAAAAACTTATCGTTTTGACCGCGCGTACGATTCGTAACTTTCGACACGATTGCAAGAAAATCGCGCGCGTTTCCATATCGCACTCGGGATTGTTAAACAAGTAGACGAGCGAGTAGCAGCACGCGACGACCAAACACATCCTCAGTTTCCTCAACCGAACCACGCTGTCCGTCGTCCTTAATTGGGTTCATGCCGCCTCTGCCGCGTTAATAAACGCAACCAGGCAAGTGCATTCTGCGCATCGCCAAGTCCGGCCACGCGCCGCGAGCTTACCCCAACAGGCCCTTATAAAGGCTCAATCAGTCTGATCCCGATTGAGTCGTTAATTGCCTTAAAGAGGGCAAGGCCTTGCCTTTACGGCACTAAAGTGCAAAGCCGCGCCGTTTCCAGAGTAGACTGCATCTCGGATATATTGACGCAAAGCGGATGCATCGCGCAATGTTTAAAGAAAATTAATGTCGCATTAAAAAGGCTCATAACGCGCAATAAGTACAACATTTTTATTTCTCTTTTTCAAGACACTTAATAGACATTCAGAAATGTCGTTAATAAAGCTAGTTTGCAAAATAAAATATCACCACCGTGTATTTTCGTGAAATTACAAAATATCTTTTCTCGCATGCGTGAATTGTGTGTTGGCGCTAACGCAACATTCACAACAATTTAATCGATCGATTAAATTTTCTTCATTATTACTTCATTATTAGACGGATATTTTATATGGAAGACTAATAAATTACATTTATATTATATTTACGATTATTACGATAAATGTGTATAAAAAAGATATGCGTCAATGTATTTGTGCACAAAAAATAATTTAATACCACGATGTCGCATAAATTTCAAATCTTTATTGTTTTCCAATACAATCAGAAGACGGAAGAGATTAATGACTGTCTCTCTGGAGGAGGGCGAGAGAGGAGGGAAGGGGGGAGGGCGACGTAATTCGAAAGAACAAAAACTATGGTTGGACGCAAAAACGGTGACAATTCAGTAAATGCATAAGGCTGACAAGTACTATTATTTTACCATGTCTATATTTGTTTCATCCATACGCAACACGGAGTTCCCGCGACTTCGTCCATCTCTTGCGATGGCACCATTAGATAACTCGCTATTCGTTATCGCTCGCGGTTACACACATTACTCAAGGATAGATAAACAAATCGCGGAACGGTCGCAACACAAACTCGCGCTTCAACGACGCAGGATACGCAGCCAAGATCAACAATCCAACAAGCGATGAAACTAGAAATCGAAAACATTCGCCACGATCAGCGATGCAATACGGCCGATATCGTTGAAATTCGATTATTATTGGGATAAAACAATGCGCGTTTTAAAGCTCACAATACGAGAAGTTAAATTTTTTTAAGCATATTGAAAAAATCTAATAAATCGAATAGCGGAAAAATCTAATAAACCGAATAAAAGAAACAAAAAATTAATTTAATTTAATTTAATTTAATTTAATTCATTAAATTTTACAATAGCTCAAAAAATGACTTGACTAAAAATGATTAAACAAATGAGAAAATTATATTTCAATAATTATAGGTCTTAGATTGAATTTCAATAATTTTTCATTTAATGATCTTTAATTTATGCCAGAATAGATCCATTCGTTCGATGGAGGATCATCAATGCCAAGAACCGATTATCATTCGAGGGTTTCGTTACACGACACGACGTCGTCGACAATTCAATGCTCACGACACGAGATTTTCCCGCATGCATTACGAGAAAGATATATATATATATATATATATATATATATATATATATATATATATATATAGAGAGAGAGAGAGAGAGAGAGAGAGAGAGAGAGGACGGCACTTCTCTCTTCTTTCTCTGTTACGTGTCACCAGCCCTTCGTCTATTCCCGCGCAATACGCCTCCGGGTGCTTCTATAACTTCGTTCTTACACGTTCGTTCTCTTTGCCCCGCGCATCATTCCGTCCACGTATATGCGTTTCATAAGTGCAGCTTCCTCCGCATCCGACGGACCTTCTTCATTCACTCTCATGTTCGATGTATTGTCAAGAGGTACTTCTGTCTTCGTCTCAAACAAGAGCCGCCCTCTTTGCCAATAACAACGGCAATGCCATTAACCGATCTGCCGAGATCTTTCCATTTCTATCTTCACATCTTTGCTTTCTATATATTTTATATACATAAATATATATATATATATATATATATATATATATATATATATATATATATATATATATTCGCCCACTCGTTATCGCGAAGATCAATGCAAAATTAATGAGGTGCTCATCTCGACCATGATGATAATCTCGTGTATCATCTTAGATTACAAAACAGACAAAACGAGACATACGTAATATATTTCTTTCGATCAGCACAGAAAATGTGAGATTTACGTTATTGTACTTGATTTTTACATTATTCGTAAATAATGACAAACGTAATGTCTCTCAATTGATAAGACATACTAACACAATGAAAATGGGAGTGACATTTTAACTTAACTTATTATTCAGATAAAGTTAAAATAAGTTGATAATAATTATTATATATAGCTATGCAATAATATTTATGCACTATAAATTTCATTATTTAATAATTACTTAATAATTCATATAATAATTAAATTATTTTAATATAAATAAAATATTCGAAATAATGGAAGGTAATTGTTATGAAAAAAAAGAACATTCAATGTAGATCCACCTATAAAAATTAATTTAGACAAGATTAAATTTTCAAAAAGAAAGATATTTCTCAGATATCATAATTGTGCAAAGTAACGTCTCGATTCAATGAGATCAATTCTGCAACTGCACCGATCGATCACGAAGGTAAACACGTTTGCGGAGGCTAGAAAAACTTGAAACACGACGTGCTGCAATGCGAATATGACTTGGGTTAGTTCTATTATTAATGATGATCGGTTAAACATCGCGCTTTCCACCGGGCAAAATGCATATCAAACGCGTGTCGCCGCGCGTGAATTTTGGGATCACCCGTGCGCGTGCGTGCGCATTGCGTAAGATGCTTTTGCTCGCTGGCTCCGCTACTGGCGTCGCCTTGCACGTGCGAGGATGAAATTAGCCGACACCCTCTCCCCCCCCCCTCCCCTTCCCCATCTCGCTCCTCTTCATTCCACTCTTTCCTTTTTCGCCGGTTTCCCGAACCGCTTCCAGGCTGTGAAAGTCGCCGTTTTCCTCATATATTCCCTCTAACCCTGCCTCTGCTATCCCCCCTCCTCTCCTGATGATGCGTGTAAACATAGGTCGTGCATGGCGCGCATGCGGCCAATTTTAGAAACGACGTTTTGTCTCGCGCGGCCTAAGACCGATGTCTCTATCAATCGTCTGCCGGAAACTTCGAGGGTGAAAATCGGGGGTGTAGATAAACAAAAAAAAAAAAAGGTTAAGAGGGAACAGGGGGGAGAGAAAGAGAGAGAATAATTTCCGTCGCAGCTGTTACCGATTCCGTTTCTCCGCGTGGGGTGCGCTCCATTAATTCTAACAATTCTATATAGCATCGCTTTGACGTGCAATTATTGGGAATTTCCGTTGTAAAAAAAAGATTGCGAGTTTAAAAGAGTTGTCTAAAGAAATTTATTACAGTTCTTAATCCTGAAACGAGAGGATGATACCTATATCATTTAGTTTTTATTTAATATCTCGCTTTATCGCGATGAAAACCATAATTCGAGTAATCTACAATGTGCAAACTTTTAATTTCAATTTCGATGAATACTGTATATATTGTATACAATAGAATAAATAAATATAAGGGAGGATTTATTTAAAACAATTTTATAGACATTTCAACAAAAAAGTATCTAGAAAATTGTACTTTTAAAACGCGATTATTGAAGGTCTTTGAAAAATGCGATTACTTGCGAGATAAATCTATATCGAGATAAATTCTAAGAAGAATCTTATATTTAATTCTAATAAACAAGAATTTTTTAGGTACATATCTTACATGTATCTTACATTTATTATTCATCGAAAGCGTATACTGTTGTATCTGAACGTTAAATATAACACAGCGACAGTTACGACATATACGACTTGCTGAAAAATACAAAGGAAGAACTTCCTACTACTTTGCATAACAATCACCTAATGTGCTGAAAAATTTCTTAAGAAATACAAATGTATTCATAAAAAAGTTCAATATAATCTACATTTTCTCGTACAGCAGAATTCTATTCATTCTATATATTTATGGATTATGGCTTATTGTTAGTATTTTTAATTATTTTTCACATAAGTTCGCGCGCGCCTAAAATTTGCTTATTCGCAAAAAATTGATTAAATATTAAAATAACGATTAGAGACGGAAAAATAACTTTTAACAGTTTTTCATTCTAAACTTTGACCATCTCGATTTTTGGCGCCGCCGTGTTAAATGTTAGATATTAGTATCTTTCTCCCCAGACTGCGACGTTGCAAGGGCTCCAAAATTCTTCCTTTCCTTTTATAGATATCTGTCCCTTCTGGGATACAATACAAAGGGTATTAGTAGAGTCGGCCTAAAATTCAGAATACAACGTCGCTGCTTCTACCTGATCTCCATTGTATCTCCCCTCCATATTACTTTTTAGAAAGATTATATATCTTTGCAGAGAGATCGTCTTGATTGCATTGGATCGCAACAAATATTAAACAGAAGAAAAAATTAAAATACATTTCTTTTTGCATCTCGTTATACAATATTTTTTGACTTAAGTTTTAATCTTTCTCTTAATATATTTCTCTTTGTATTTACAATGTTTTACAGAACGTAATTCTCTTACGATCTGAATGTATGAAACTTTTTTTCACTTAAACGCGAAATATATTTTTTTAGAGATTTCTAATAATTTCAAATAAATATTCCTTAAAATTGTCGAAAAGAATAAAACGAATAATAATACGCGATAAAAGCGGAAGTATCACACGTTTACCGATTACGATTGTCTATAATTCCCAAATTTTGTTCGCACGTAATATTAAAATTATGTTTTACATGTTGACATGACGTCAAAAACAGTTTTCATATTCAATGATAAACGTACAATGAAAACACACGGATTCAAGGTGATTTCACAATCATCGCATATACACACACATACCTCGGGCAAACTCACGTCGGCCGATTGAGGGCTCGTCGCGCCTCATTATCTTCTCGGTTTCGCAAGAAAGCCTTCCTTATTCCATGCGCGTCGCCATGCCGTCCAGAAGATCGGTCGACACGTGTCTTCAGGTAGTAGGAACGGCCGCGAGGCGAGGCAAGGCAAGAAGACGCGCGAGAAAAAGAACGAAGGATGAGAGCGGAATCTAGCCGGAGGCGGCACTCACAAATAAGGGAGAAAAGAAGAAAGAGAGTCGGTGTCTCGCCGCCACACCATTTCTTAACGATCGCGAGCGTGATCGGAGCCTGAAAAACGTACCATCATCCGACCGAAGGTGGCTGCTTTACATTATCCATGCCGTAGCACGACCTGACAGGCGTGAAGAAGCGCGATCCGCGCCGTTAAGGCGAAAGACAGAGTGTCGTCTTCTAGAAAGACGAGACGAACGCGTCGCGATATCATGCGCGCACGAGTGCATCGTGTACGCGTGCCACGTGGCTACGGCGCGTGCCACGTGCGCGGCGTGGGAATGCAGGCGAGATATCAATAGCGGAGAGATTTCACGCTGGACTTATAAATGTCGTCGTGGTTAATTTATCGATCGCGGCTCATGATCGCTAGAATTAGCCAGAAACGAACGCCGATGAAAGATGCGAGAATCTGTGAAATATGATTCGATCCGACCATGTCATGTAGGGATTTTGTACCGAGGGATTTAATAACTTTTTTAATGGGACATTCGCATGATGCGATGCATATCAACGATAATTTACTACATGTTGCGCGATTAACTACGGCACATGTAAAATTTTACGGTTGATATGTTATTGCGAATACACAAATATAAATGTATTTCACTTAAATTAAATTTTAAAGATTTATCTAATGTAATATAACGAAAGGATATAATTTTTTTCTCGATAGCTGCCACGCCTTCCTTTTTCACCTGCTCAATCACACACCAGCACGTACTTATTAACGATATAAAATATAAAAATTTTTCTTTTTAAAAGAATTATTCGTATAATTTTAAAAAAATGTTCTCACTGTGTTAATTTTATTCATATTTGTTTCATTATAATTAAATTGTTTAATATGCAAAAAAAAAACACACTCTACAGATACTTTTAAATATTAATAAAAAATATCTCCCCGCCTGACTAAATCTATCGTTTTCAAAAATTTATTTAATTTTTTTTATTCATGTCCTTCCTTGTTATTTAGGCATACCTTTTAGTTTGAAATCAATTATTAAATTTGCTTTATAAGTACAACAAAATATATATCATCTTATTGTTAATTGAAATTAAACATTTTGAAAATGTATACACACGATATTGCAACGTAAACTAATATAATTTATGATCGTGTATGATTGTGATCGAATAATCATGTCTTGCGATTAATTCCATCGAGATCCGAATGATAAAGTGAACAAGAACGCCGCTTCACCTGACACCATTGGAACATGAGACGCGGCCGAGACGTCGCGCCAAGAGGCACGTGCCTTTCACGTACACGTGTACATACAGCAGGTGTGACACCTCGGCTTCTCTCTCTTTTTCTCTTTCGGTTATCCCGTCGTGGTACGTATGCGGAAATGATGTCGTGACTCAGGAAATGCGCGGAAAAAAAAAAGACTCGCGACGTACATTTCATTCGCGGTTCAAGTACGTTATCATGTTCGATAAAAAGCGCAAGGTCAGATATCCACGAGACAAATTGAGAAAGATTCGATAAGATAAATAACATGCAGGTAAATAATTTTCAGCGTTACATACTATCGAGTTGACAGATTCTGTCGATGATTTGTTCGCCAATCACTGCATTAAATGAAATTGGATCTTTAATTAAAAATTAATTTTTATTCGACAACTTATATGTATATATTAACACCCTGATATTTTTTAATTAAATCTCCAATTTGTAAGATGCTTAATTAAAATTTTTCATATAAAGCAGATAAATTAGTTTTTACTTAAGGAACTGCTATTTACTTTTGCTTGTTTAACAGCCGCCAATTAACAGCCGAAGCGAAGGGGACACTGCCCCTGGAAGCGCCTTCAAGAGCCGAGTTTGCGGAGCGATTTATTTGGACCAGCTCGCGCGAGCTTATACGAGATCGCGCCACGAAAGTTATGATTTAGCGAAGAATAATCGTCGGCTGGGCCGGGGTGGATCTAAAAATAATCCCTATATACGCGGTTGCGTTTCGCTGCTACTCCACTCATACACGCATAATCTTTGATATATGTATGAGACGCTGGTGCGTACGATGCTAAGATAAGCTTTGTATGTTCTCTCTCTCTCTCTCTCTTTCTCTCTCTTTCCTCGAAGCTCCATTTCTCCGTAATTTGTGCCATGAAATGGATCAATTATGACAAATGCTTGAAAAATTTTATTTCGGCAGTAGTCGATTAATAATTTGCTCGCAATCGTTTGTGTAAATGATACTTTCACATTCCCAAACGTCACGGATTTCTTCCCTCGATTGAATCCCGAGAGTCGCGAGAGTTATACGTAATCGTTATTGAGCAGCAGATTTTCCTCACGCGGCCATAGTAAAGTCATGCGAATGCTTTGGAATCAATTTCAAATTGAGCGTGAAAATAATTTTCGGTAAAGTCTCCCAGAAAAGGTCTTGAAAGTCTTTCAATAACAAATTTTCAGATTTATTAAAAATTTTTTATATAATTTTAATTGACGCAAATTATTAAAAAATTATATATATTATAAAAATGTGTAGAAAATCAATATAAAGTTTCTTTAAAAATATAATAATTCTAAATAATAGCAAAGAGATTCAGACATTAGTCTCTATTAAAAATTCCATGAAAAACCTAATATTTAATATTTATTTTAATATTTGAAAAGCAAAACATTCTTATTTTCAATATATTTTTACAAATGCTTAAATTTTGTAAACTACATATTATCTGTGTCCTGTACTGCGTCTTGTACTCGATGACATATGATCTCGACAAATCAAAATGTGACGCAACCAAGAGATGTATGTAATCGAATCACAGACGGTTAGAAGTTATGAATTAATTCAATTCCAGCTGATTCGGCCGACATGAGAATATACGCTTGACGGAACTCGCACGATAAAATCATACTTAAACGAATCGAACCAAGTGAATCCAGCTCCAAAGCGCGCGCGCCGCGTTGAAAAATAGATAAAGTTTCGAACGTTACGCTTATCGGGGTACTGATGACGCGTCGGTATATACAAGTGCGTGAATAGCACATGTACACACACGCTCACATATGTAAGTATGAGCGCGCGCGAGTAAAGTTATGTACGAAGCTATATACGAGCAGACGTTCTCCGTGGTCCGACAGCTTTAGAAAACACCGTTCTTAGAACGTCAGTCAATCGTTTACGCAATCTTCGACCAGAAATCTCGAGCTCCGTTGTATATTCGAACGTGTCGGCTACGCACACACGCTTCGCTCTCGCATGTATTCTGCATGTATGGCTGCGAGCGTAAATATAAACGCGCTAGTTATGCGATATGAAAATCATTATGGACCATTATAATTTTCCTCGCAATATTTCAAAAGTTTTTTTTAATATTTATTTGGTATAGTATTGATTTGACCTTTAATATGAGATATAAAAAAACGTGTCGGATACAAATAGTTGACGGAAAAAAAAGAGAAATTTTTCGAATTTATACCGTGTGTATTTTTCTTACGATATGTTACATCGTGAAGGACAGAAGATTCGGCCCGTGTGATTGCTACAAATCTCGATCGTGTTCCGTGATCGGTTCTCGGTTGCGAGCACAGCGGCTCATTACGTCTGTCATATGGTAGCATAGGTGCGGACGGCGTAAACAGCGGCACGTCAATCACTCGTTTACGCAATGCACGACAGCGCAGATCGGAGTAGCGGCGCGCAACGCGTTACACGCGACGTTGTTGCGTGTACGTGAGAAATTTCTCTTTTCCCATGTAGCGTCGCGGAAGAGGCTTTCGAGAGACGGGCAAAAAAAATTGCATGCACAAAATTCCAACACAAATATGATGGAATAAATACGAAATGACAGATTGATATTTATTCGATTAAATTGAAAATGATGAAAAATTCACGTTGAATCAATACAAGTGAAAGATCACTCGAGTAATAAAGCCTAAACGTCAAAGACGGGACTATGCAATCTTAGTTTGTTCCACAAAAAAACAGCGCTCGTTACCGTCGTTATTATCGTGCTGTTGTCTCCCGCTAGAGCCTTTGTCATCCTTATCATTGCGCAACTGAGACCACCGAGGACGCATTCGCGCGTAATCGTCACAACGGCGCGTCAATCTCAACGCGAGTAAGACCAGTTCGCGTAACTTTGTCGAAAAACCAGCTTTTGCGTTAATTAATTAAGCAAAAAGTTGCGTTTGAAAAAAATAACAGCAAATATAATATTAATATATAATATAAAAGGGATCTTTTTCAATATAATAATAAAAACTCGACAAATTATTCCAACTGATAAGAATGCATCTATTATAAAATAACTAAAAAATATGAAAATACTTTTACGTTATAATACACACATACATATAAATTGAAAAAAATCACATATTTCTACATGAGCAACGTTCAGTAGATAGTAATGCTCTCATTTATTCAAGCTACGAGGTGGGAGCCATAAATAGCTTCGTTTTAATTATAATTGATACGAAATACTTTAGTATAATCGATTTCTGATGCGATAGTGGCCGCAGAATACGCCAATTGTTCCATTAATTTCGCTAATAGAAGTTACCGACGTGTAATTATTTCTAGATAATGACATAAAATACATTATCATTTCGTAGCTGCGATCAAACCACAGATCGACGTTCGCCAATTAAAGTCTCTCTTTTCTTTCTTTTTCTCTCTTTCTCCCTTTTTCTTTAGCGCTTATGAAAACATTGATTCATTATGTGTGTGTGTGTGTGTGTGTGTGTGTGTGTGTGTAACTAATAATTTATTTACTTAATTATATTTATTTAATAATTAAATTTTTTCTTATCAATATAGATTCTTCGTTATCTCTTATCTGTTTTTATGTGTATTGAAAGAATTTGTATATCCTTACAACAAGAAATAAATTATTTCTGTCATATATTATGCTTTTTTTCCTGATGAAAAACCGGAAATCATTCACTTACTATCATGTGTCGCGCAGATCTCTAAGTCTGTTGTAGAAACACCGATTTATTTTGTGGATTTACGGTGGACGCAGCACGTGCCAAGAAGCACAGCTTATTCCGCAAGCGTCTTGCTTAAATTCAAACTAACGAAATGGCGACCGATTTGTACAGATTTAATAAGTAACCATCAATCTTCCCGCCGACAACTAATAAAATACGTGTAGAAAATATACACATTTGCAAATAAATATTTACAAAGATGTCGCGCGACAAATTGACAAAATCACGCCGTTTCATCGGATTAGATAGAAGATGGAGTTAATCTCACGCCGATTTGTTTTACGGATTTAGAGTTGTCTCAGAGAGAAGTCTAGGACGATCAATGTCCGAAGTCAACGTCTAATTTCAGAATACACCGATCAATAGCGCGAAACGCATAACTGACACGTAGTGATTGTTTCTGACAGAAACGTCACTCAACCACGAGTTACATTTATTCCTCACGCTGTTAAAATTATCGATATAGCAAAACTGTGATTCAACGTTTAGACACGAACGGAAAAGTGAATGTAAGATTGATAATACTTGATAATTTTCTGCCGTGAGAATACAACGTTTTTGATTTTGTACGAAAGATTAATCATATTTGTTAGACGTCACGATCTTTTCGGTTTTTCTATTACAATAATTATGTTAAATATCTTTCTTTGCAAAATTTATAATGTCGATGCACAAGTCAATTTGAGCGTGCAATCTAAATCGATATTATATCCAATTATGTAAATAAAAAAACGATAAATAATAATCTGTCATAATATTCCTGAATATAATGGCGTCTTATATATCTTTTCCGGCGTGGCAACCAAGTCCATCTAAAAGCCAGTTTATTGCCCTGTGACTCACGTCGAAATAAATGGATAGAAATAAATAAATTTTTATCTCTGCTTCTGCTTGCACGTAAAAATTATATATAAAATATATTTTTCATAAAAATCAAAAGTTTTAATGTACAAGAAAAAATATTTGCACTAATTAATTATTTCTCTCAAGTTAGAATTATATAATAATTCATACAATTACACATAAATAATTGAAAGAATAAAATTCGAGAGACTAAAGGTATGTAGAAAAATTAGACAATTTTCTATCGCAATTACAACTCGATCGCAAAGCTTCTTCCGGCAAACATAAATTTTTTAGCCTGCTGGCGAACCTGCCCCGGGAAAGGTTTAAACACCCATCGACCAGTCGCCACGGACGTTTAGGCCTTTTGTCACGGCTGCACCGATTTGTTTCGTGGATTTACGGTCGACGAGGCACGAGCCAAGGAGCTGAAACTCGGTTCTCTCTTTCTCTCGCGATCTCGCAGTCGTCGGTATAAGTTTAAATCGGGAATGGCGGGCCGGGAGGCCGTCATGCGGGAGGCGCGATGGTATTTTTATCGGGCTAAATATAGGTAAACCTCCTATACGGAACGCCATACCAGCGCCGCTGCTCCGGTGTGCCGAGAAGATCCACGAGAGAGAGAGAGAGAGAGAGAGAGAGAGAGAGGGTTCGGGGCGTAACTACTCGTTAACGGGCCGCACTGCGTAACTGACAGACTCCTCTCCAGGTACCCTGGGGTGTCCCGCGACCGCAAAGGAACTTACGCGGAAAAAGAGGTGGGCGAGAACTCTTGATTAATACCGTATAAACGAGACTCTCACGGGGTCGCGTTATCGCGGTAGTTGTGATCAATGGTATTTACGTACCATTGATTCTTCGAGGCAGTCGTGGTTAGGTGTCTCAATTGCAAAACGTAAGCTTTTAATAACGTTTAAATCATTCTCGAGACCTTCGTATTTATCATGAGAAATTGACGCGAAAGGCATGTATCGATAAAACGAGTTTACGCGATCTTTATTGAGAAATGGATACAGCAATTATTGTATCTTTAAATGAGTATCCGAAAAAAATATCACAAAACTTCTCGCGTCCAAATTGAAATAAATGTAATAAATCATTGAGATTACAACAAATTTGTTTTGTACGATGAAATTCAAACGGCATGAATCCGTAGTGACATAATTCACTACGGATCAGATGACATTTCGTGAACGTTTGAAAAATGTAGAATATGTTTGTAGTGGTGTATTGTACAATATTAGAAGCACATATTAAAGTGTATAAGCTTAAATAAACCGTTTCGATCGGATTCTGATGTACCGACTATTACTGCATCGTGCTTTGTTGATAGCGCTAGCCGTTGTTTACACCAATCGTTTGTATTGTGGCGATAACGCGGCCAGATTTTTCGGACGAAAGGTTCTAGCCGCTTTTAGCGGACCGTACAATATAATCGTACTACCATAGGGCGGTGTCCCATGACCGCAAAGAGCTTCCGCAGAGGGAGATGGAGGGAATGTAATTTGAATTCGATTCGAGGGCGAATCACCCGGCAGGCGCGCACACAGTGCGGAGTAAAGCTCTCCACCACCGTCACTGGTCGACACAGATTCGTGTAAAAACTCCTGTGTTCTACCAACGTGTTCCCTCTTTCTCTACAACGCACCGACATTCATACTCGCTTTGGCACCACATATTGCTTTCTGAATATCGCTACACGCGTGTAACGCTAAAATACGACTGTAGGAATTCTCATTTCATATTTTGCAAAAAGAATTGCACAAAATTATATATTAAATTTGTTAAATAATAATCTTTAAAAATAAATTCTAAATTATTCCAATTTAATAATTCGCCAATATATTTTTTAATAACATTTTATTTTCATTTGTAAATAAGATCATTTTATAAATTGTTTAATTTAGTTAAATTATGCAGCGTATATATTACAAATAAAACAAATTTTAATATTTACTCGTTGATATATTTTTACACAAATAATCTATAAGAGTATATAATTCAAAACAATAAATTTCAGATTATATCGTACATCCAGTAATAATCTTGAAATAAAAATATTAATCCTTCTTTTAATATTCCAATATGAACACGGCTCGTGTATATAATATTCATTCACTTTTTGTTATCAAAAATTCCTCCTACAAGTAATCAAGATATTGAAGGTTTATGTCGAGGCAAAATCTATGGTCTCGAGGAAACCGGGAATGCGACCTTCTAGGAAATATCTAGCAGCCTGGTGGGTGGCCAGGTGTTGCTCGAATAGCAATACTGTACTGTGCTACATACTCTGTTCAGTACGACGAGAGATCGTAGTATTCTACGTCGAGAGATATCGCCATTCATTTATTCATCGCGCATTATTTATCACTCCTATGTATTTATGATGTAATATATGTATGTGATTTCACCTTTGCCCTCCCTCCCTCTTCTCCCCACATCTAAACGCAAACACATTAATTACACGTTTCTATCACTATCGTCGATAAAATTGTTTAATAAAGTATAACAGTTCGATCTTATATCATATATTGACAGCTTCCCATAATTACAGTAAATGATAAAATATGTTTATATAATTTATGTTAAATATAAAAGAAACTTGCAATTTAAAAAATTTTTTATCTCTTTTTTTGTAATTTTTATTTTATAATTTTAGTATTAATATAATATAATAAGAATAACATTGACATTTGTTTTTGTGGAGTATAACGTAAAACTACAACGAATCATCGCTGCAACCAGGATGGTTACGTTCTTCGAATTCTTCGCGACGTTTCATCTGCCTCAACCTTGTCTGCATGCCCGACCGTCTCGACACTTTAATTTTGGATTAGATGCACAAAGTTTTGAGGCGTGGATTGAAACAAATCTCTTTCCATTGATCTTATTTTACATTCATCGAATAAATAAAGAGAAAAAAAATTATTTGCGATTGTATTTGCATGTGTCGTAGATGACATCAATCTTGAAATCTTTTATCAAATTTCAACAACACTCGACGTATGATATACGCAAAAAATAAAGCGCGTCGTAATAATATAACATCAACATTTTACATTGACATTTTTCACCTCATTAATAGCACTCGAACAACGTGTCTCCTTTTATATTCGTCGATAACATTCAGTGTCAGAGGATGAGGATAATTACGGACGTCTAATTGCCATCGCTCGCAGCGACTCGTGAGGGATCGTCCGACAATGATTTAGACGAAGAAGAAATTACAGAGTAAAACGATATTATTACAACGTAGGGGGTCATCGATATACGCATGAGATGCTAAAGTGTGTCGTCCAAGCCGTAATCAATGCTCCGTTATCGCGGTCCCTGTGTGATTTCAGTGACCTATCACAGCGTTTCCGGTCGTTCAACAACCAAAGATAACGAGTAGTCTCTAAAAAAAGAAAGAAGAAGAAAAAAAAAAGGGAAAAGAAATAAGACCGAAGGGTAAGGATGAGAGAAAGGAAGTGTGTCATCCCTCGCGTGTTAAAATGTTAAAATACCTACGCCACGATAATTCGGTATGACATCGGTTCTGCTGGCTGTCACGAGAGACAACTTATTCGTCATGCCTGATTTCCAGACAAGCGACCGTAATAATGTCAAGATCGGAAAGGCGGACTACTCGCTTTCAATCTGACGGCCCGATCGGACCGGATGTTCCGTTACTTCGCGAGTCAAAGTGTCCCGTGTGATATTTCCTTCGTCGTGATATTACCACGCGATATCGGCAGCCGTGTAACACGCTGATAAGATCGCCTCGCAAGACTCGTTCCATTAAGTATATTGCAGCAAATTGATCGCACGCACGATGCGTAAGAACGCGCTGAATACGGAACTGGATTATATTAAGCTCTTATCTATTTTTAACAAGCTGCTATTTTAAATCTGATTTTTGTTTATTACACTTAAACTACTATTTGCGTAAGGAATATATATTTAGCGATCACACGCGGTAGTATCCAAATTTATCGAGTATACACATTTTTTGAGATTATTTTTTTTCCAAAGCGCAAACAGTTTTTGCTACGGTTAGCTGTTTTTAGGATTAATCTAGCTAGCGAGGGAATGTTTCAAACACGATTGAACACAGAGAGAATCGCTCGATTGTCATAAATTCGGGACTGAGCGAGCAACGGCATGACGTTTATTTCACGCAAACTCGCATCCCTCTCGTACCGCGTGGTCGACACGAAAATCGAGATGTTCCGCGCACGGCACACACGGACGCGACAATAAAAATAGAATGCCCGTGCAAAAGTGCCCTAAGTGTAAGCCGCTATGTTACCAATCCTCTCTCTCTCTCTCTCTCTCTCTCTCTCTCTCTCTCTCTCTCTCTCTCTCTCTCTCTCTCTCTCTCTCTCTCTCTCGCGCGCGCGCTTTCGCGAAAGAGAGTAAAAACGCGGCCTTGCTCGGCACGCGGTACATGCGAACTCACCCATGTGAGGCAGGGTGAGTCATTTCAAGCCACTTCGTTGAGAATAAGAGAGTGGATAATGTATGTGCGCTGGTATGCGCAAAAGTGTGCGAAGAGAAAGAAAGTAATTTGTCCTGGAAATATTCCCCGATGAACAGGCGCATTTTGCATAGATTCGAAAGTATATGAAAAACAAAAAATGTAAGATATTTATGTGTGCGCATTTAATTAATGAGTTAGAAAACCATTTGTCAAACATGCAAAGTATATTGCGAGATTACAAGGATCAAATTAAACATCAATTAATCATATTAAACGGCGTGTGTAAATCTAAGAAATTACATTTTAACTCTCTTCCCTTTTTTTTCATACATAACAGTCTTTAAGAAGACTTCAATATTCTGATTATATATTTACAAGCTTAATTCAATTGAAAGATTTTTATAAAGTGACAAAACAGTGAGAAACAAATAGAAATTTCTTAATTTTTCGATATTATTCTCCCCGTTATATTTTCAAACTAAAAAAAAAATTATTTTTAAAAATAAATATAGATAAAAGAAAATGTACATCGCGCGTTCTAATGACAATTAAGGATTCTCTTTAGAAAAAAAGAGGAAAAGACTGAATTGAGGAAAAACGAAAGCGAGACGAAACGTTAAAGAGAGAGAAAAGAATAAAGAAGAAGAAGAATAAGAAGAGAACTATCGGCATCTCTTCACTTTGTCGACCTCGAGGTCGTGGCCGACGTTCCACGTCGCTTCCGGGAGTGCAGCGCACGGTGGAAGGCACGGCGCATAGCAAGAGAAGACTGCCTCGCTGGCACAGGACGACGAACTCCGGAGCGACAGCAATGGCAAGCTGGCTGGCGGGTTGGCGTTGCACCGTCGAGCGCGTTGCATCGCCGCCGTCGCTCGTCGTCCTGCTGGTCGACGACTCGCGACTGCGCCGTTATAACTGCGGCTTGCGGTCGGAAACACGTGGGAACCCGAGGGAGAGGAGCCTCCTCTGTTCCTTTGTACGTATCAACCCGTGTGCGCGCGCGTGCATACGTGTCGGCGTTGCGTGGTATGTGTGCAACGTCCCGTGGGAATCCATACCCCTGCGCAAGCGAAAGAGAAAGAGAGAAAAAGAGAGAAAGAGAGAGAGAGAGAGAGAGAGAGAGAGAGAGAGAGCTACACAAAAGCGATCCCTCCCGACTGCGGTGCGAGCGGTCTTTCCGATAAATCCCGTCTTCCGTGTTTTTCCTCCTACGCTGCCCTGGGGACGCCGTTTTGGGATGCTATGCGGAAATCGTCGTCCTTCGATCGTGAATTCTCCATCGATCGTTTTATGCCACGGGAATTAAACTTTGTCGCAGGATTTTAATTGCAGCAAAATTTGTCGGTAAAATTGCTTTTTCAAAATAATGTGTAATGCTATGTATTTATATTTTACATATTCATAATTAATATACTATAGAAAATAATGTATTAATAATGAAAAATAAATAAATAAATAAATAAATATATATATATATATATATATATATATATATATATATATATATATATATATATATATATATATATATATATTAATAATGAATAGTGTATTTCATTATCAATATATTACAAAAAATGGCTTTATACATGATTATATTATTATTTTCTCATATATATTTGTGAATTATATTTAAATATTAAATACCTTTTTCAAGATAAACACAATACCGCGTATTAAAATATTTATCTAAAGATTAATATAAGGATATAAAATATGCATATGTACAATAGCTGACAATCTGAATTCTTTATCGTGACAATAATGATTCACATATTGATTATATGAGACCGTTTTCTACTCAATCGTAACATTCTTTTTTTAAAAGACTATACAACTATTTTAAGAGATTTATATTTTAAATTCTAAAAAAATTCCGATTTAAAATATTTTTTTTTTTCTCTCACGGTCGATATATATATATATATATTGTTTCTTTTGAATTAAAAAAAACGATGCAAACAAATCCGTGAGTCAGTGTCACTGTCGCTCGATCGAAGATATCTGGTGGCCGATTCCAAACAGGTACAAACCTTCTAAATTCAGAATAAACCTTACGCGGCAGCTTGTTGTTATTGCTGTTGCATAAAAAACAAGCTTTGCAATCGCTTGAAACAGTGTAAGTAGGTTGCAGAGAAGCGATAGACACGTCCGCGGAGGCTTCGATAAATCCCAAACGGTTTTTTTTTTTCACTGTGCCGCACGGGGCCGCCCGTTTTACGAGCTAACGTGAAAAATATCGCCTTCCCTACGGAGACTTCTTTGATCGGTTGCTCGCAATTCTAATAACGTCTCTGGAATTTTCAATCGGCAACGAATTCTTTCGGGGTTCCTAAATATTGTCCCATTACATGTAAGAATTGTCTTATCAGACCGATTGCTCACGTGTAAAATTTCATGTAGAATAGTGTTGGCGAAGAAAAAAGAATGAGTGTTCCACATGTTCCGAAAACGTATCGATAAATCCTTTCTTGTTTTTCTTAATTCGTCAACGAGAACGTCGGTTTTACACAAAAATGCGAAAAATTGTTATGCCTCTGCCAGCATTGATCGCTCGCGATAACTCCGGACTTTAGTTGGAAAACTAGCTTACGCCAGAGAGGCAGTTTGGACTTTTACATGGGACTTTTTGAAACATGTCCGACAGTATCAAAGTAAGAATAAAAAGAATAATAGGGCGCACAATGTGCTGTGTTTTCAATGGTACAGAAAAAAAAATCAAAATAAAAATATCGATTTGGAAAAAATGGGAATTTTTGGGATTTAATAACTACAAAATTGGCAAGAAGTTAATCTACGGAGAACAATATTATAAAATATTATAAAATCATTCGCATTAAAAATTGAGCAAAAGTAACATTGTGCCTAATTGCAAGTTGTATTCTGTTTCCTTTTAATATTATATAATATTTTTTATCCATCGATAACGTAAATTATTACGAGAAATAAGAAATTATAATTTATGATGATAATTGAATTTGTGAGCGATCTAATACTGCTTACTATATTTTTTTCCACTTGCGATAACGAGAATGATCAATGTTAACGTGACACAAACGGCCACGCGCATAATTTATACGATTCGCCTTTTCCAGAAAATATTCCGAGAGCGAAATGACTGGAGCTTCAAGGATATGAAAGTTTGAAAAGCTGGCCGCACTTAGACAACTATTCCGCGCGCTAGTTCTTCCATGTGGCCTCCACCTCCTCCACGCTAGAAGCTTTAATCCCTTATAACGTAGGAGATGGAGGAAAGACTTTAGTACACGTGCGGAACTCGTGGAGCACTTGAAACGATCCTGTGCTCTTAGCGTGTTCTACATCGAGACGCAACGCGCCGGAAGAAAAATGCGGCTAGCATAAGCGCTCAGTTAAAATCTTATTGTTATACAGTAATCGTGGTGCGCGCGCGAGAATTATCTCAACAAGTTTAGTTTAGTTTAATACTTGAGATAAATGATCTTGTAACGAACATTCGTGCGAGAGACAAGGATAAAAAAAAATAATTTCGAGATATTTCATTGAAGTTGTTGCAAAACTGGAGAGAAAAACAGCCTTGCGTTCTTTGATAAAGAATATTTAAACAAAATGCATATTATATATAAACAAAAATACACAGTAAATAACGTGAAAATAAACAAATATTACAGAGCATTAACAAAGCCCTGTTTATTATACGTGCTAAAGTATAATAAACATACAATATACAAAGTGCTTCAAAAAACTGAGCATACTTTGAGCAAATGTAGCATACTAAAAAAAAAAAAAAAAAAAAAAAAAAAAATTAAAAAAAATTAAAAAAAATACTCGTAAAATCTGTTTCCTCTGCCAATTTTTCTCTAGAGATTGCAAAACCAAATTATAAGTATATAATCGAGAATCGAGATATATATGCACGATTGTGACCGCTTAAGCAGCGGCGTTGAATCCATATCAAACGAGCTTCATCGACATGCATGTCATACGATATATTATGCCATTATGTGCCGCCGTGTCCATATGATTATACGAACAAGACATTATCCAGTGCGTTTATAATTGCTAATAAGCTAATTTCAATGCAATTCCTGAAGTTGTAGGCGTGAGCGCAAGCAAAACTGGTCAGGGAAAGACAAATGATCGCCCAAGTTCCGCCATTTGTCAAGAACGTAAGCGGAATGAACGCAATTGACCCGAGATTCTCGATTACTTCGTAATGAGGAGAGAATCCGTCGGCATTTAACGGACGCCAATTAACTCCCGCCCGTTCGTCTTGCATTTTCGCGTAGACGTATCGTCGATCCGCGCATATTTAATAGAAACGACTGACGCTCATCGACCTGTCAATAATATCAAAATTGTGTACCGCGGTATTCCGCGAGTTAGCTACAAACGTAATTATTGGAATAAATTTGCATGACTAGAATCGGGTCGCTCCATCTCTCGATAGGTTTATTCCATCGGTGAGCCAATCACGTTACACGCTTCCAATGGAAATACGTTCTAATTGGTACAATAGGATAGACTCGGCTGTCATGAAGTTTATAAACTTTCCGCGTCCGCGCTGCCTATATTAATTTCCAGAGAGTATTTTCAATTATGCTGCATTCCCTTACTCGTGATTATTCACAATGAAAAAGAGAGGCATATTACAAATGTAAATACAGTAGACTTTTTTTTTTTTTTTATTTACAATAAAATAGATTCTCTAATAAAGATATAATTAATTTACTATTATTATATATTGTATTTATCTCATAAAATATATATTTTACAAATATTCTCCTGTATCTTTAATTTCTTCTTTTTTATTTTAAATCGCTATTATAAAATAAGACTTTTCGGTAATCATAAAATATCATTAAACGAGAAATTTGGCTGTCATATTGGCAAATTAAAAATCATTTGTCGATGCGAGTAACAATCATTTTCAAATATATCTAGCTTATAATATTCTATTTTTCAAAAAAAAAAAAACAGTCATAAGCCCTCGACTGCGAGATGATATTATTCTCGCCGGCGAGAAAGCGGCTTTTCATAATAATATTTCGCAAGTCGAGCGGATTCCAAAGCGGAAAGCTTCGCGCTCTTGTCGACGATCGGAGGCGAAAAAGCAGAATGAAGATGTAGAGCCTCGTGAATCGCTCCGCCGTGACCCCGAGCACGCTGGAAGGATTAATCCTCGCTGGATGATCGCACACACGGCACGCGGGACACGGGACCCCGGACCCCGGACCCAACAACGAGGCGCTTCGACCCGCTCGGAAACTGGTTTCCGAAATGATCCCGGCTCGACCCACACAACGTAGCGACGAGGACCGTCTCGCGATGACGCGACGGTCGTTCTCGCGCGCCAAGAAAGAGGTCCCTCCGTCTTAGGCCTAGCCGCCGAATCGGTACGTGACTCGTATGTCCATCGCCCGCCATAATTTCGCGAATAAGACACGCCGAATAAATCCGGCTTATAGAGCGGAAACGACGTTACCGGACCCCGCGTTGTTGTAACGGAATATCGATTACTTCACGGCCCCTGAACTCGCAATAGCGTGACAAAAACATATATATATATAACATATTTATTTTACAAATTTTGTTTATTAAAAATCTTTGTCTTCAAATTATGATTGTATAATGATGACTTGTGAGTGAAACACGATACGACTGTACTTTTATATTCAGCAATGACTGGATCATTTTTCCAATCGAATCGCTTCTTTTTATAGAAATTTCAATCGAGTGACTTTTTCCTGGTCGTGATATATGAACCAGTAGTATAAAAAAAAAAAAACAGATCTCGGTTAATAACCGCGCAAAGTTTCAGATCAAATACGCTCGCCTACCGAATAACGGTATCGCCATTAATAGTCTGGAACGGAAAAAAACAGGACCCGAGGAAAATTACGATCGAATATAACGTGCTGCTTACAATTGAAAACAGTATTCGATCCAAGTTCAAGGGAAGCGGTAACGCATCGAAAAACACTCTTTCTCATGCCCGCCAATCTTTTGCAAAAATAATTGTGGGTTCACATAATTTATACCGGAGTCAGTGTCTCTGAAATTTATGCGCAAAGATGCATACAAACAGTGATGGCGACGGCCGCTCACGATCGCCTTGAAAATGCATGCGCGCGTCCTCGTCTCGCTCCGAGGAAAAGTGCATCCAAACACGAAACCCGAGGCTGACTTTTCAAAGTTCCCTACGCGCGTCGCTCGAAGGGCTTATCCGACGAACGGCCTGAACGACGAGCCACGCGACGTACCTTTCAAGGTGAGCGGGATTCGTCTTCCGAAAAAAAACATCGACGAATGGACCGGCGGAGGTCTCTCACTCTCTTCCCGTCTGTGTGCTTCATGTAGCCCGAACGTCGACGCGTACAAAGTTTTTATCATCGCGCAAAGTGTAGAGATTTTTGCATCGTGCGATAAATAATTTTTTACGACTACGTATGCTACTGAAAAAAAGCCATCTCTCGATAAACGGAGAACAGAGAAAAATTGATTTCACACGACGATACTACTGTTAATTTTCACTTCGATAGTTATGGCTCACATCATTTCAGATTTCATAATTTTACACTTAATTCCTGATTTAATTTCGGCTGAAATACAACGCCGCGCAATGCGATTTAACGTTCTGATTGCATTGTTAATGCGACAGCTGTTATCTCGACGGTCGAGATCGCCCGTCCGGTAAAAAGAAAAAGTTCTTCGAGAACCTGCCGCCAAGTCTTTCACGGTGCAGCAATTGTGAATTGTGATATGTTAAAATGATATGTGTGTAGACAGGAAGAAGGGGAGATACCTGCCTCCGTTTCGTTGTTACACGTAAAAGCGAAGAACAATAAGAGACGCATATACAAATACATGTGCGTGTTATGTGCGTCTCTCTATGAAATGAAAACAATTATTTAACTAACTTCCTTCACTTATATCTCGTTTCCTAATTATACAAACTGTACTATATATATTTGAAAATATAATTACAACCTTCTAATTAAATGGTTAATAATCGTTATATCGTAAATTTCATTTGGAATATAATAATAAATTCAATGATTCTGTGTGTGTGCGTGTGTGTGTATCTATGTGTGTGTGGTACGACATGTATATATATATATATATATATTTTAAAAGATTTTAAAATTACTTCATAAACTATTGAAAAGAAGAGAATAAATAATTTCCACGATTATCCATGACACATTTGCCCAGCTCGAAATTAATTACAAAGTCCGCGAAAAGGTGCGAGTGGATCGTAAATATCAAAACGATTATCTCCAGCGTCGTGCTCAAAAGGAAAAATGAGGGAGAAAATAAAAGTAAAGAAAACAAAAAAAAAAAAAAAAAAAAAAAAAAAAAAAACGATCGAAGCAACTTTCGAAGCCGTTCGGAAGAGATTCGCAACCGGACCAGATCCAACGCGAGCAACCCGGTCGTAGAGCGCGAACTGGTCAAACGACATTTTCCACGTTGCAAGGTGCCTGCAATTTCTACCGGAGAAGATGCATCCCGCCGATGCTTCGGCGGTAAACTCAAACTACGATTGACTTTGAGTTCGCTCGAAACTTCGATGCGCCGTGTAGCGCGCGTAGCTAAGTTGTCTCACAGAAGTCGAGAGAGAAGATGCTCCTGAAGAAAAGAGAGAGAGAGAGAGAGAGAGAGAGAGCGAGAGCGAGAGAGACGGCAACGTCGAAGGATGGAGGTAAGTTGAGGTGAGATGGAAGCGACGAGAGAGCGGAGGAGGAAGAAGCCGAGTTGGAGGTGTGGAGGACGAGGAGGAGAAGACGAGAACGTGAAGAGAAGACGAGAGGCGAGAGAGGAACATCTGAGGAGGCGGCCTTGAGAACACGGACCACGGAGAGACCAATGCGGAGGCAAAGTGCGAGAGGGAGAAGAAGGGAAGACAGAGAAAGAAACAGAGAGAGAGAGAGAGAGAGAGAGAGAGAGAGAGAGAGAGAGAGAGAGAGAGAGAGAGAATCAGAGATGGGAGAGACCAGCCGAGCCAACTTCAACGCGAACGAACTGCTTCACTGGCAAATCATTCGCGGTTCTCAATCTCGCGTCACGATTCTTTTCGAAATTGAGCTGCGAGATGGGAACGAAACGGAGAAATCCGAGGAGTCATCGCCGAAATCATCGAGTCATGCCGTTTCGAGATCTACAGGGCGTCCCGCGATGTTTGGCGTATCTCTTTCCCCCTGCGAGTACCACGAAGGGATGGGATCGAATCAGATGTGACGGACGATACGCTTGGATACTCCGTCGATCTGGACGTGCCCCAGCAGATTCCTGACATTTTAAAATCTCACGTACATCGATGTAAAGCGCGGGACACGTTATGCAATCACGATGATGCAAGAATGACGACAAGGCAAACGCGCCTCGATGCAAGTCGATGTGCATCTTGTTGAATGCGCGAGAAACGACGACGATTTAGACTGATATCTCTTGCATTATATAGCAAATTTGTCGGACAGCCAACAGGCAGGCGTGTGGTATGCGATAGGTTACAAATTATATCAGACAGATTTAACGCTCATTTTGCCAACGTCGATTAAATTCAACGCTATCTTAATTCACATCTCTTTTGTCTCTTCATATAATTATAGAATTATAAGAAAAAAATAAAGAGTTAACAAAACTATAATTAAGACTGTTGGTTCTTTTCTCTCTCTCTCTCTCTCTCTCTCTCTCTCTCTCTCTCTCTCTCTCTCTCTCTCTCTCTCTCTCTCTCTCTCTGTCACAAAAAAGATGCCTCTGCGTTCGACTGTGCGTCGTGCATCGACTCTGTATTTTCACGATGAGAACCTCTGGAACGTAACAGAGCGCGCGCTTCTCGACGCAGGTAGGTCGCTTGAACCCACAGCTCTCTACGGAATATACAGACGCTTGGCAAGGTTCGCGAGGTCGCGTGCGCTGCATTTGGATAGGCAGCGCTAATCTCATTATTTATAGCTCGCTGTTTGATTTGCCGATCGTCCGTTATTTCCGCGCGACGACATCAACTACACCCACGTAACTTGACGCCTGACGAGGCGCCTCCAATCTCGATTCATAATCGTCAAAATTTACATCATCTTCAAAATGCATTTTGAAGCAAAGAAAGCTCGACAATATGTTTTGAAAGTTTTGATATAATTATTTCAAATGTTGCGCTGATCGATATAACGTAAGATACTTGAGTAATCTCCGACTCTGACATGAGAAGAACGAGAGGACTCACAAGAGAGTAATAGCTGCATTTATTTATACTTCAAAGTTGACTGTGCAACTTTTTCTCTGGCGAGGAATGTTTTCTTTCTATTCATTAAATAAAAAAAAAAAAAAAAAAAAACTTCTTTCTGTATTCGTAATGTGAGAATAGCGGATATGTTCAAAATATATATATATACATATATGCTGAGGAGATGAAAGCGAGTACAAGTACTTCCTTACTTATGGGGAGCTCGAAATAGCGATGTGTATAAAAATAAGCCGTTCAAATTGTCGTGACAGTGTCCGTCGTTAAACAGTCACGAGCTTGTTTGTCGTTTCTTTCGTACCATCGCACCGCGACGACGAGGTGACGATATTAATCGCGCGCGAGCCGGAGCCGGAGCCGGAGCCGGAGACAGGTCGTTAGGCGCATTCGCGCGACCGGGATAAACGCTGTTGCCGAAACGCTGAATGAACGAGCGAATGAATAAACGGCGCTTTGTCGTAACGTTTCGTGTGCGAGCTAACGAAGCTGCTCATGACGCGCGCACGCGCCGTCAACGCCGCGCGGCATTTTATAAATAAGCGCGACCGCTGCCGTTAAGAGCGAGACAAAAGAGAAGCTGTCACGCCGAGTTAATCAATGTTTAGTTTCTGGCCCAATTGTCAAACTCCCGCGTGTCAAAGAGATGCCAACATTTTCGCAACATCGCCATCCCGTACAAACTGTGTCAAACTCGTCCAAAAGTATTTCTCGACGCGGGAATATATTCTTTGGCTGTTTTATCTAAGGCCTACACTTTGTAACTAAATTTCACTGAAAGAAGACAAATGACCAACGTGTTTACTTCTATAGATATATAGAGGCGTTACGATTAACATTAAATTAATAAAAATATTGTATTCTTTTTCGAATTAATTGGAATAATTAAAATGATGGAAAGAAGATGACACAATATATATAATTATAATATAATAATTATAATACAGGATACAGGTCGAAAAATAATTTCAAAAATATTCCAGCAAATAATATCAAATATCAGTAAGTATGCGTCATCCAGCACGTGCACGAGATTCTAGCAGACTTTACAGCCATGCCGATCGTACAGCTCGAGGGAAAGGTTCCTTTGCCGCGACGACATCCGATAGCAGATCCCTGAACGCTTGGAGATAAGGGATGTTTACACTGACTTCCGAGAAATCCAGCCTACGTGTAAACACGCGCCGCCGCTGCAGTGATTCGTGAGAGATCTTCTTTAAGTGGGTGTAATCGAGGAACCTCTCAAGGCAACCTGACCCATAAAACTTAACGGGCCCGATATACGTGCGTATAGATTGACTATCGAGTATCGAGCCAGATAAGGGAGTAAATTAGCGGGTCGAGTAAATCAAAGGAATCTCTCTCGTAACGCCATTGATCTCGGCGCGCACGTGAGAGCAGCCTATTCGTCCTTTCACACCAAGTGATTATGCACGTTGAAATTATGATCGCTCGGCAAGTATCGATTCGTAAAAGACTGTGCATTGCGATCGCAAATTTTATAGCCGCCTGAATAGCTATGCCTATTAATTTTGTCCAAAGTATTTATACTAAAACTTTTGCCAAAATTACTCTATTAATTTTTTAGAAAATCGTAGAAAATGAAGATGATATAAAATGAATTATGAAACGATCAATATTCACACAAAAATAGATTATAAAACATTTCGTTTAATTAACGTAGCTTTTTAATTTTTGATACATTTAAGAAATTCATAACGCTGGCAGAAATTTTGAATACGGCTATGTTAATTAAATTAAAACTAATTACCCAGCAAACCCTAGTAATTTACATTTGGTGTGCTATTACACCGAGGTTTCTAATTAAAATAAACATAGCTTCGTTTGCTAAGTTCAACGCGTAGCGTTAGGACGAATGCGGCCCTGTGAGAAGGAAAGCTTGACAATCGGGGGAGACGTTTGCCAAATTACACCTGTCCCAAGAGACACCTGCATCGATGTTTCTAGGTAAACCGTGACTCAGAGAGGCCTTTCTCCTCTTTATTATACGACGCGATTGCCGTATCTGCACTTTTTCCTGTCACCTTTCCCTCTTTCGATAATTCTCTGCGCTAATCATACTGTTCGTCACTGAGTGTCCAATGAGATTTCGAATTTATAAATATGAAATTTATTTCTTCGGAAAAGACCGTCATCTCGAATAATATCCCCAGAAAATTTTGTTGTATTAACATTGTATCAATGTTGCTATTATTGTGTAATAAAAAAAGATGTTATTTATGCATATTGTCTATCTATAATACATTCGTGTCACATGCGGTGAGAAAGACGAAAAAAAATATAAAATACATAACTTTTTATAGCAGACTTTCAAGCCAGAATTTAGCCTAAAATTGCAACCTTTTTCCATCATAATATAACACGCGATTCAAGAATTTACATACGCCTTTCATACAAGTTTTTGTACATGTTTCTCATCCATAATTGGCTGTCCAATTACACAGAGATCGAACGTGCCTCCTGTGTGACGGACTGTTTATTAAAAAAAATTAACATCAATGTAACTGATACGAATTGTTGATTGCATGGAAATCAGTTTCGCCCAAGGGAGAAGAAACATTGTACGCGATGTAACGTAGGAACAAAATCATTTCACCGGACTCGATAACTCTTTCGCCGCTCCGGCAACTTCCGGCGCGCGATCCATATGCATCATGCACGTGCATGTGCATGCACGCTCCCCTCGTCAGACGGCGGAGATGCCCGCGAATGCTCGCCTTGAACCTGTCGGGCCGCGCGAAGAAGTTTCACGTGAAACTGGAACCGACCGACGATATGGCCTGATACGCTCTCTGCGCATGACTCTATGCACAACTACGACACGACCGATGCATTTCTCTGGCGGAACAAACTTTTTTTTTCTTTTTTTTTCTTTTTTTTTCCCACAATTCTTATCCCGTCCCTGATGCCCGCGATCCGAATCGACCGCTAAAAAAAAGTTACTCAATTTTTCTTCTCACCTTGCAGAACCTAACCGACGCGATAATGGAGTTTTTGTTCGGAAAATCAAATGTATCGTGTTATATCGTGAAAAAATCGCATTTGTAAAAACGTATTTAATGTTTGATTTTACAATAATAAATATTATATAATTTGAGAAATTCTCACGCACACGTGCGTTTCGTGTACAAGAAAGTGAAATACAAAAAAAAAAGAAGAATCCTTATTCTTCGGAAAGCAATAAGTGAAGATATGCATATCGATGCTTCCTGTGTTTTAACCTTTTAGCTGACTGCGGTAGTTAAACCGACCACTAGAATGTAGAAGGTTCAACGAAAATATCCTATTGTCTAGACAGAGATTGAAAATTCATTCGTAATTGTTATATGCAGTAAGACACAAAATAAAAGATTTAGAAAGTACAGCACAGACATATTCGGTTAATAATTTCTTTTTAATAGACTAGTTCAAAGGTAGTTTTAATATTTAATATCATATAGTTATATTGAGAAACATGATATAGCATAATTCTTTCAATAATGATAAAAATTCACGCTCCAAATAATAGTTATTCGACGCTTTGCAAAAGTAAATTATGATTTTAGAGACTTCTCGGATAGTCCCTGATTTATACGTGCGCCAGTTACATCGCACTAACATTTACTTTACAACACCCTGTAACTAACTAGAAATATAGTACGTGCCGCACGTTAATCCCATTCTAATTATGCTAGCTGCTGATGGAAAGACGACAGTCAACGATGTCTCGCGTGAAATGATTGTATCGCAAAAACAAAAGATGAATCACCTTGCATCGAAGAATAGAGATGTTATGTATTATTGTACCCGCTTAATTATACAAAGCATATTTTAATCACTAGAATTATGTCATTGTTAAGAACATGTCGAATAACAATTTTGTGCGTATCTATAATGAATTCTATATTCAATTATATTTATAACACGATTCCAAATGTTACAACTATATTGTAAAATTTGAATAAAATTGGAAAAATAGATGTTTCGATAAAGTTGAAGATAATCTCTTTTCTCTCTCTCTCTCTCTCTCTCTCTCTCTCTCTCTCTCTCTCTCTCTCTCTCTCTCTCTCTCTGTGTATGAAAATTCGATTAAACACCATTTTTCTCACTTAAAATTTTGTAAAATTAAATAAATACAAAAATTTATAATTTTTTCTAATTAAAATTTTTCAAATAAATTTAAAAATAAAAGAAACAAGACTTATTTAATCTATAACGTTAAATTGTTGCGTAATCAAGATTTGATTTAAATTTCTACAAAGGAAAGATTTACAGTTTGACAAGAGATATACAAACATTTCATGCACTTCGAAAAATCGTATAGTATGAAGAAAATCGATGTTTCTCGAAGCGAGGCAAGGTGCCGATTCGCTTTGTGGCGAAGCGATCAAGGTCCTTCTTATCCTACCGAGAGGCCCGCGATAAGATAAGGCCACTGACGGTGCTCGTACTTCCGATCGTGCTTTAAACGCTTCGCCCGCTTCGGTATTTTCTTATATTTGTGACCGGGTAATTAATTTTACTTATTTTGCATGGCGATTTGTATGATTATATTCTCGTACTTTTTTATTTTTCTTTATTTTCTTTTTTTCTCTAATTGTCATATACGCATCGTCTGTCAATTCAACGCGATAAAATATTTTATGGCGGTATTAATGGCGCGATCGCGCACATGACGCACGAAATTGTCACGACAACTCACGCTGATTATCACCTTCGCCATCCTAGAATACGTTTATACACGTGCTCGAAACGTTCTGTAATGATTATAAATTTACAGAACGCAGTTAGACTATCTGATTCGTCATTGCTCGTCTCGCGATAACGTCGTGTTCTTTTTTTTCCGAGAGAATTTGAAACATCTTTCACGTGCATGTATGCGTAATCTCAGTATGTAGCCGGTACAAATATTTGAATGATGTAACATATACGTTGTGACGGTGGATTTTAGAAAAAGAACGTCAAGGTTACATTTTACGGAGATTATCGAAGCTGTTCTCTCTTCTCGCTCTCTAACGAACGACAAACGAAAACTTATCTTTATGCAGGAAATAATGTAGCGTTATTCACACACACACACACACACATACACACACATATATATATATGTATATATATATATATATATATATATATATATATATACAAGAGTTTATATAACAATGACGCCTGCATACTTGTGTAACTATATTCTATTTTAGAAACCATCACATATTGTTTTTCAACCGTAATCATATCGTAAATGTAATATAACAATTTTAGTTCTAGAAAATTTTCAAAGGCAGAATTACGACAAAAAAATCGACAAGTTAAAACTCATTTAAAAAAAAAAAAAATAAAAAAATAATCAAAGAGGATTCTACGATATTGAAAAGCAATATTCTTTATTGTGATGATGTGTACTAGATTTTCTCAAGAGTTATAATATTAATAAATATATATATATATATTCGGAGAAGCTTAGTCAAGTGCAAACTAGTCAAAACAATTCAGCGACGATACGTAAACGCGGGTTTTCTTATCTGCGTAACATATCGCGTCTGTAATCTTGCGAGATGATATTAGCCGAAGCGTAGTTCATCTAAAAACAAATTAGCTCAAAACGTTTACATAGGAGATATATCTTGGAGCAGTCGAAAAATATTTTAATCATAACACGTCGTAATCTTTTAATATTTAACATTTCCTAGGTATACATGACAAGACTTCCGTTGACATTCTTGTTGACGTGACAGTTAATCAAAAATGAAAAACAACAATCGAGTCAAATGTTCTGCAAACGTTAAATGAAATTGTCGAGTACGTTAAAAAAGAAAGCTTTTGCCACACGATGCCAATTGTAGGCGAGCAAAGTAGCATCGTCATTCGGACATATGTAGCAGGGTGGAACGCTTATGTTAATGAGCCCACACGATTATCAGACAAGGACAGCGAGCGTGGAGATGATGCCGTAGCGATAGAGACATCCAGACCGGATACGAAGAAGGCCAAAGAGGAGAAGTACCGGATAATCGTCGTCATGGCACATACCGACTATCGACGTTCTTAACCCCTGACTGCTTTCCTCGAGAGGTGAGCTCTGGCAAAGAAGGAAATCGCGAACAAACGCACGCATATCTGTATACCAAGGACACGAGCACCTCTATATCTGCATCTGAAGATACCGCCAAGACGATGACTTTCGACGCACCTGACAGACAGATAGCGTCTATCTATCCGGTGCGACCGATAATTATTCCTCTCGAATCAAGGCTAATGCGATTTTTACAACGACGAAATTGTTTTATTATACGTCTCATTGTGCTTGTATAAATTACGGAATTTTTGGCACATTAAACAATCAATTTGAATCGCTCTATTTTTTTAACCGCTACTATAAATCTAGTATCGGCAAACACGCATTGAAATTGGCGATTAGTAATTAAATTATTCAGGCAATTTTGTACATTTTTGGAAAACCTATCTACATTATACTATTCTACGCATTGACGAAGCCAACTGTGCAACGGTGACCAGGAAGATCCTGGTTGTGAGGCACGATAACGGATTCTCGAAGTATACTGTTACTACGCCTGAGAGAACGTACTAGTGAGCGACTACCGGACGATTGGCACGGAACGAAGTATCGAACCGTAAAACAATTGTCTAAAAATATCCGCGGCGGAAAAAAAAGCTCGTCAGTCCGTGGATCCAGTCATGGAATAATCCCGAACCAAGTCGAAGACAATACTCTTGATCAGAATCTTTTACAACGCGAAGAAATTAATAGACATTATGGAATCACGAAATATGTATGCATAAAATTTCATTCAACAATCGATATTATATAAAAGCATCAAGTTTAACTATCAATTTTATCATTGATAAATAATTCCCATTGTCAATAATAATCTTGCGCAAATGATCCTGTAATTTGTCCGTTCCTTGTCTTGTAATTTCACATAAAATTACAGATTCTGAATTGATCGAGAAAAAGGTAAAAAAAAGTGAATGGTCAATTAATACGCGACACCGTTCTCGATTAATAATCATACGTCAGGCGCATATTGCAAAAGATTGAGGACAAAAAACGTCACACGAATGAAACGTGAGGATTTAGAATTTTGATTAGAAAAGCATTTTGTACAAATAGCGGGATATATCGCGATTATCAGCGACACGAAGCATAAATAGTACAGTAAAGTTTAAATGGCGGCAAGAGGCGAGCGTCGCGAGAGATTCCTTCGGCCACGCGATACAGTTTTTCGTAAAACCTCGCGTGACTGCAAGAATCCTTCTCCCTTTTTCTCCTCCAGCTACCCTTCCACGCGCAGATCCGAGAAAAAAAGTTTACATACGCCTTCACACAAAGTTCCACCCCGATTCGTGAGATGCACGTGCGAGTGTTCTTTCGCGTGACGGCGAATTATTATGACTGCTATAACGACAAATTACTCATTTATATCACCATGCAGAGTATCTCAGAAATTTTGCACTGTTCGTCAACATAAAAGAAAGAAAAAGAGAATCAATATTTTTAAGAAATTATATAGAATTTATATGGAAAGTTTCTCGACGACAAATATATTTTTTTTAAAGCGATCCTGTGAATCAATTCTAATTTATAGAAATAAAAATAATAAAGTTTTGTGTTTGTAGTATTTAAATATTTCCTTTAACAAAATCTTAATTTAAAGAATATTTAAATATTTAATATAAAAAATTAAAAATATCTGGAAAAATATAATATTGTTAAGTAATAATTTTTATTAATTCCCTAAAGAAAAAAGAGGGCACAAATTCGTGAAAAAAATGCAATTTTAAAGCCTAGCCTATATAATTCCATCATCTTCTGCTGTAATTTGTGGAATTGCTTTCAAATGTGCAAAGATGCTTTCTTTAAAAATAAACGGAGACACACGCAGCTTTCTCGATATACTGAGCGAGATATCAACAATGTATGTACTTATTTTCATGTATAATCAAATATATGTATGTTTGTAAATTATTCTTCTTATAGTAATTTTTATCTTATGGTATGTTCATTACGCACGACAAGGAAGCACTTAACCAGTATTGATCTTATATAAAAATCGGTCCTATCCAACGTAACAGAAAATTTTCATGTATGCGTATATATAGATATATGTATATAATATTTGCTAATAAAACATTACAAGAAAAGATTGTAATGTATAAATATAAAATTAACTATTGGACCATTTTACCAAATCAGGCGTCATAAAATCTTATGTACTCCGAATGATGTGTATGAATCATGAAATAATCATTGTCCAATGACTCCAAATTTCAAACCATCAAAATCTCTGCACGTAACAGAGAACATTTTTTCATCACGTTAAATGTAGTTACGTTTCAAAATATGTGTCCACTAGCACTTGTCAAGTTTTCGTCCAAGAGAGAAAATGAATAAAGTGTTGCAATTCGATATAACGTTCTTGATTATGTCAAATATATAAATATCAAAAATTTTAAGAGCAAAAAAAGTCACTCGAAGGAAGAAAAAACAAATAAAGAATCTCTTTTTATATTAATTTTAAATTTAAAGATACAATAAGCATATTTGTAACAAACAAATAAAAATTATGACAAATCGTGATTATATTTACAACAATTTTCATTGCCTCTCAAAACTCTGCGAGCTGATGGTCAGTAAAAATCAATAAAATTATTCGTCAATAATTGTCGCTCTAGCCCCCCCCCCCCCCGCCCGTACGTTTTTCTCTCCGAGAGATAAACGTACGAAACGTGTAGTTGAATGAATTTACCTGAAGTAATGCGATCCAAAGGGCGAACAGAAGAACGGGTCGTTGTGCATGTGTGGCTGTCCAGGTACCCCTGGTCCCTGAGGATGCGCGTGCGGTCCCATCGGACCGCTAGGCCCCGGGCCGCACATACCGGGCGCGCCTTGAGGCTGCATACCGACCGGACCCATCATACCAGCCGGGCCCATGGGATGGGGCGCCGCTGGATGATGCGGCGAACTGACCATGTGCGGTCCCGGGTGATGGGGATGGGGCGAGGGTCCACCGCCCCCCATATGGGGGTGAGGAGTATGGGGTGAGCCGCTCATCATGCCATGAGGGGGCATCGGATGGGGACTCGGCGAAGCGCCGTTGAGATGGGGTGCGGCGTTTACACCGCCATGAGGGGTCGGCGGGCCGCCGTGTGTCGGCGTAGTCGCTGGCTGCGGCGGCGGCAGACTCGGCGGGCCCCCTGGGCCTGTGCCCGCGAGCGGCGGCAACGGGCCGTTCGCCATGTTGTTGAGTTGCGTGAGCGATGCCGCCGCCGACGCCATCGCCTGAAGAGGATTCGTGGCGCCGCTCGCCGTGTTGATGCCTAAGGCGTTGTTGCCGAGATGATGGTTACTGTTGACAGTATTATTGGGATTGCCGGCACCGAGCGGCGTGTTATTGTTGCTGTTAGCGTGGTTGAGATTGTTGGGGTTGACGTTGCTGTTAACGGCGACGCCGCCACCGAGGGATTGCAGGGACGGTGGCAGCGGTGGCGAGCCGGCGGGGGGCGCTGCCGGGCCCCCGAGGCACCGGCCCGACGGACCGGGGGCGGTTACGCTGCTGGGTGCTACCGGCACGCCGGCGTGGAGTGGGATTCCACCTGGAGGGCGCTGTGCCACGCTCACCGCCGGCATCACTCCCCCCTCCACGGCTCAACGCTCTTCACCCTCGCCGCCAACTTCCGCTGGGATTTAGATCAGACTGCCAAGAGCGTCTTCGTCTTCGTCTTCGTCTTCCTTCCTCTTCGCCCTTCTTCCTTCTATTTTGCTTTCTCTTTCTCCTTTCTTTCTGCCTCGCTTTTGGTATAGTCATATAATATATCCTTCTCCTTTTCAACTTTCAACGACAAAGTTTGAATCGTGATCTTTGTCAACCGTACCGCGTGCTACAGTCGCTATCCCGCAATTCTTCGAAACATCTATCAAATTCTTGAGTTTTGAGATAGCGTTGAAGAACTGATCGCACTTTTCAAATTTTCACTGTCAAACCGACAACGTTGCTTGATTCTCCTGTCACAAGTGATCACTGCGAAGGGACGTTACGTATCACTGCACATTAGAGGAACAAGTTATATTTCGACACGAACGAGGGAAACGAAGCACGTGTTTTTCCCGCGTTACATATCGGACGGAAGGTATCTTGGCGGACGTTTCGGATTTTTTTTTTTTTTTTTTTTTTTTTTTTTTTTTATCGCGTAATCACCTTTATTATCCAAGTATTCGCTTCGCATCAAACTCGCGAACGATCCCTTCGATCGCACAGATCCCTTTTCAGTCGCGCGAAAAAATCTTTCGCGTGTTAGCCTACGTGTAAAGAAATGACGGCCACCTGTTCGCGTCTTTCCGCGATAAACTGTGGAAAACTTGACGAATCCTCTCTCTTCTTTCACGAGTGCCCTCTATCGCAATCGCATACGATCGACTCGATTCATCAACAACGATTCGTCACAGCGCGCAAAGTATACGTATATAATATATTCACTTTCCTCGTAGATTCGGCTCTCGTTTCTAATCTACGTGCGTACGCGCGTGTCTCCGTTATGTTTATACATGAAAAAAAAAAAAAATTTGAAATATAGACGGCCAGTATACACACCGATCGCGTGTTCCACGACGCTGCGGTTACGACATACTCGGCACGCAATCACCCGGCACACGAAGAGGGGGAGAGAGTTAATGCCACTGGCCAACAACGACGCGTCCGCTGCGGCACGTGGCCGTCACGTCGTGTCGGTCGACGTCGCGACGCGCAGCAGCACCTACGTCGCGGATCAGCGCTACTCGTCGCCAGCCGGCCATCCTCGCGCCACCGAAATCACCCTTCTCCTCCTCCTCCTACTACTCACTTCCTCTAACACCTACACGACACGCCGCTACCTACACTCCGCGCCGGCTGCTGCTCCCGCGGGATCTCTCGCATCCCTTCTCCCGCCCAGCCCCCCCCTCAGTCGCCACTCGGCGACCCGAAAACCAAGCCGGCACGAGCACGCCGCTGCTGCTGCTGCTGTTGCTGCTGCTGCTCCTGCTCCTGCTGCTCGACCGACGATGTTACGCGTCTCGGCATTCTCTTCGCGCGCTTTGTCGAAACTTGGGTCACAACGCACTCCGAAATGCTGAGAATTCGATTCGTTCGAGACTTTTTGTTTACCGGCACTGTACGCGCGATTCACAAGGACGTTGCGATGTAAACGGCGTCGCGTGTAGTACTGAGGCTTTCGAAATCACTCGACACACTCCGTCTCGATGTTTACTTCACAGAGGACGCGGAAACGTTTAAAACACTTGCGACGCAGCACTGAAACGTATTCACACGACGTATAATATACGCGCGTTGCCGCCGCGCTGCGTGTCACACAGAGCGACGAACACGCGACACGAGCGACAAGAATCCGAGTACCAAACTCCACGATAGCGCTCGCGTTACTGAGGAAACGGCAAGTACGACGGCGCTGTAATCGCCTCTCCTGTCGAGGACGCTGCGCGGCGAAGACTGGCGACTGGCGGCTGGCGGCTGGCGGCTGGGGGCTAGGGAGGCGAAGAGAGAAGAGAGGGAAGCGACGCGCGGCAGCGTCGAGCAAACGAGTGGAGGGGGGAGAAGATCGTGAGATCGTCGGTGGGGAGGCGAGGGAAGAGGGGAGGGATGCCGGGCGACGAGAAAACCTCATACACGATACTCGCGAGAATGAAAGAGGCGGAGGACGGAGGGCGGAGGGCGGAGGGGTGCCACGTGAGCGCGCGACGTCCACGCAATGGACACGGTCCTAACCTCACATGTCGTTCTCCCGACGAACCTTTTCGAGTTACCCCTTCCTTCCCCCCCCCCCCCCCCCCGCCAGGATTTCGAGAACGCGAGTATAGAGTGTGATAACGCAGATATGAAATTTCCAAGTAGAGAATATCTGGGAAATATCGTGCCCTATATGAGTTCGTGTTCGGAATTAATCTAAAGACGGCTGATGAATTTAGTTGAAATTGCATGGCGTTTTTGTTATCTACAAGGAAAAATCGTGCAATTTTTCTCCTTTTCGCTTGTAGCTGGACTGTTATTTAATCCGATATATATGGCGTATGTCTCAACACGTCTAATCGATCTTTCCGCGTATCGTGTTCTGATTTCTTTCACTGATGTATGTCAACAAATATTTGACAGGTGTAATCTTTTTTTTTTTTTTTCTCTTCTTCAAACTGTTTTGGATGGATATAGAAATCGTTGCAAAAGCATATCAAGCGTTTTCCAAAGCACGTTACGAGTGGCGATTTAAGGCGGTCGTGTTTAGGAAATTCGAACGTACACACGGGATGTACCCGAGTAACTAGATCCGGAAACACTGGTGTCCGATTCAGTTTGGTAAATTACTGCTCGTGAAGGAGGAAGAGCTCCGTATCTATATGGCTAAAGTCGGTGAGGATACGAAGTTTCACTTTCCGTGCGATTCGAATCACTCGACCACCTTCCCCTGCTTTCTACCTCCACGGTAAGGATTGATTCGAGAGTGTCCGCTAGGATCACCGTACTCTGGAAATCCGATTCATCGTAATCGGGGTCAAGTTGAACGTATTTGTACGACGTGAGGAAGAAGAATGATCCTTCGTCGCTTGACGTGCATCGACGTGTCGTATTGACCAATCGATCCGCAAACGCAAACACGCACGCAACTGTACATATCTCCAGCAATTCGTCACAACGCGATATTATTTTGTTGATATTAAAATACAAAGAAAAAATAAAGTTATAAAAAATTTTAAGTATATAATTAATTTTTCTCAAATCTACTTACATTTCTATGTATCTATATCTCACATATTTTTCCTCAATTCATATATAAAATAATTATGTAAAGTATATTCATAATTAAATCTACATTTTTACTTAATTGTTTAAATAATAATCAATTTATCCTTTAGTTTAGAATAAAAGTCGCACAAATATTTGTAAATTAATTTTGGAAAAATAAAGATAAGAGAAACACACTGAATCAAAGTTAATCTTATAAAATACATACCGTTCTGCATTTGATGCATGAAATAAAAATTTCATGCGGAAATATCGATACTAATCTGCTAATTAGAAAAATCTTATTTTAGAACAGTAACCGGATATTTCTCTCTAAATAATGAAAATTCTCGTAGCTATTGCCATATTATCTCTAAGCGAGAAGATCGTTTTCTCGAGTTAATTTTTGTGTATAATCTCGATTTTTTCCCGCAGTTACGACGGGGTAAAGTTTACAAATATCAAAGTTACTAATCTGTACACGCAATGTAGTTGCTAAACTAAATAATTTTCAATACTTGTAGCACAAAAGTTATTGACACATCTATATATTTATCTCAGCCTATAATCACAATGATATTTTAACCAAAATAAAACGTTAATTTAGTATACATATTGTGCGTATAGTATAGCAGTAGTTTCATATATATATATATATATATTCATAGTATTAATAATGATAAATAATAAAAAATTTATTTTTATAAGTTATAAGAGAAATGTACATGTTATAATTTTTGTTAATTATATATAGACGAAGGAAAAAAATTTAATGTTTTTCTTTTATGTAATTTTTGCAGCAATTTTAAATTTTCTCTTTCGACAATGCAAACACACACACACACACACACACACACACACACACACGCACGCAACTTAAATTTTTCAAAATATTTTTTTAAGTTTTCTACAAATTTTTATTAGAAAATTATGCATTTAATTATTCAAAAATATTCTTGTGCAAAAGCTGAGGTATTATTAAATGAAAAGAAATTGAAATTATACAGCATAAAAAAATCATCGCGGACGGATAACAAAATCACAAGATATGCAATATTGTGTGTTACAATCGACGATATTCGAAGTTTGCGCAGTCCATTTTGCGGTACATCGTATATACGCACAGATTCAGAATTGATAAAAATTAATTAATAGTCGCAAAAAAACATATCAGTGGATTCAAAGTTCAGCGAGTTCGGGCAATTTCGATGTGTAAAGTCTTACTCGTGATATAACTTCTGTACGCCATTTTTTCTTGTAGTTTATTAACTAACCAGATTATCATCGAAATAAATGCGGATTAAAACGTAATTGACTCGCGTCCATTGCAAGTTCGATTAAGCGCAAATAGTTTGCGAATCATCGGGCAAATAGCAAATTAAGATATAAAAATGAAAAAGCTAGGAAAGACGAAAAATATAAAAATTCGTGAAAATTCAAATTCGCTATCAGATTTATTCAATTTCATTTATTCGTTACGTTTATATTATTAGCCAAAACCGCACGATTAGTATTTATCATCAATTGGCATATTTGATGAGAAAAAAATTATCAATCAACAAGTGGTCGCTATAATTAAAATAATTAAAATAATTATAATAGTGTTCTCACTTTTAAAAATATATCTAATAAACATCTCTCGAGATGTGCAAGCCTCAAGATTCTGCAAGATAATATATAGCCTATATCGAAACTAAAGAGAAAATAAATTCGAAACGATATAAAGTTAACACGAAACTTCAACCAAACGTAACCAAAGGCAATCCTATTATAAAACAAAACTCAGGTAACTCAATGCCTAACTATGTAGATGCAGTTTGAGACAAGAGATATCATTGTCCGCGTGCAAAGAATAAGTTGCAAGTCGATCGTTTACAAAGCGCTAGAGAATTTCTAGGTATCTTTTGCCGTTTGTTCTTTCTGAATTTTACCTTTCTGACTCGTGGTACGAAAAGTTTGTTCATATGTTTGCCGAATAAAAAAAAGCAAGAAAGAGAGAGAGAGAGAGAGAGAGAGAGAGAGAGAGAGAGAGAGAGAGAGAGAGAGAGAGAGAGAGAGAGAGAGAGAGAGAGAGAGAGAGAGAGAGAGAGAGAGAGAGAGAAAGAGCAATGTCTCCGACATATTTAACGTATATTTAACTCATAACTTCGCCAAACGTACCAGAGTCGAAAATAGAATGACTCGACACACTCGGGCATAAAACGCGATCATCACGGACGTTTTTCAGAATCGGAATCGTGCCAGCCTAGTAGAGAACCTGTTACCATAATAACATTCTACTTCTCTTGATCTCGAGTTCATCGAACTCTTGCGTTCTCCCGCTGACTTCCTTTCGTTTGTTACAAATTGCTACGCGATCTCCAACGGCAATTAACGGTTGCCATCGTTTCGGCAATAAATAAAAAAATCTCCACGCGGCCTTTAACTCTTCAATTTCGATCCCAGATGCCTTTTTTGCCCCGCCCTACCATTTTGAGAGTCTCGCGCGCGCGAGTGAGCGTGGCGACGCTCGCGGGATCCGAATGAAATTTTCTGAACGTGGGTGGTGTTTCTGGTCTACACCTCACGTACAGCCTTCTGCCATCCTCTAGCTCGAGGCTGGAAGAAAGAGCTGGTCTGGTCTGGGGATGGACTACCAGGAATTCTCCGGGACCATTAATCTGTTTCGTGTGACAACCGAGGTCCCCTCTCCCTCCACTTTCCCTTTTGTCCTTTCGAGATCCCTCGCACCCCCGCTCACGGTCCTAGGCGTATTCGATGCAGGTAGGCATATCTGCCTACCTACCTACTCAGGCCCAACTTGATCCGAGAAAACCGAAGCATTGTCCAAAGAACCAGATGTAATAGACTAAGCAGCTTTGATTCGACCAAGCCAGTGGTCAAGCATTATTATTATTCACTCATCGCTTCGTTCGAGAAGCAAAAACGAAGGAAATGCCAACGAAAATGATGACAAATTGCGACAAGAGAAAACATACGTGTCGTCGATCGTATTGATTTCCGGTGGATCCACCTGTTTCATTAGACGCAACAAAAACGGGTTACATCTCGAACGAGAGAGACTACTTTTTCCTCTAGGACGGATCGAAGTCGGTGGATCTATATCCCGGCATAATTGATCGCGGACAGCGGGCGAGCGCCTGCGTAAGAGCGATGTGGTACTTTGTGCCTCTTTCACGCTGATTTGTGGTTTGCACCCCGCACGCAGGTTGGCCGAGCAAGCGGTGGGAGTCGATTATCTCTCCCTTCGAGGAGCGAACCGCTCACGTATCACGTCTATACATGACGTACGGCGTGTATTTACCTTTGCGCTTCGCAGCGAGTTAATGCCTGACGGCTTCTTCGTCAGCTGCGCGAATGTATACGCGCTTGAAAAAAAATTCCACGACATGATTAGAAAAAACTTTGGAAGAAAATCACCCTCGTTAATTGATACATGCGAAAGAATTGTATTGTATTATATTAAAAAATAATAATGCACAATTTCAACATGTAAAATTATTTAAATTTTGAAATAATTAATCGCTCTCATTAATAAAGAATAATAATAATAACATGATGATGATGATGATGGCTCAAATAGTAACGTCAACTGATGGCTAACGGATTGACAAAATTCTATTTATTTTATTCGTTTTATTTCTTACAATATTTAACATATATTTATATATTTATTATTTATATAACAAATTTACACAACAGTGCATCTGAAGTAAAAATTCTTTTTTTATCATTTTTTTTTAATTGGAAAAAACTAAAAAAAAAAAAAGTGATAGATAAGTATACATTTAATATGTTGCAAAATTTAAATGCAATTTTCAAAGTTATTTACAGCATCTGTAAATGCAAAATCGAAAAGATCAGTTACTTTACAAGTTGGTTTTAAAAGAATGGATCTCCAGCGGGGACTATACGCCTCTATTTCGCCTTGAATCCATCAAAATGCCACGCGCCAAATTTCATCGGAGCCATCGAAGGATTCGTTGAAATGAATCCTTACGCGAAAGTTCGTTGTTCGGGACAGCGCGCGCGCACACGCACACACACACGCACACACACGAGAGTATCGGGGCCATCAAGTAGACCAACGGGCGTCGCTAAAGAAGAAGGAACAATTAGAGGCCAAATAAAGACGAGGAGAGTCACAGTCGAGTGGATTCGCAATGAGCGTGTGTGTGATTTCGGTCACGCCGTGCGCCTGTACGTTGACCTCCGCTCGACAGGAGGAACAGAGAGAGATCCGAGGAGAAGCAGGCGGAAAAGAGACGAAACAAGAGAGAAAGAGAGGCGGGAAAGAGGCACGGAGGAACCGAGAGAGGATAGCATTTACTCAGCGTTCGTTCCTTCCTTCTCCCGACTGATGTGAGAGAGCCCTTCGACTCGCCTCGATTCGAACTCGCTCGTTGCCATCACCGGAGAGACAGACCGAGGAAAGAAGACGGAGCGTAGACACATTCAAGGAGAAAGACGAAGAGACAGCGAGCCAACGGGAAAGAGAGAGAAGGAAATATCGCGAGAAAGAAAGAGTACGGCATAAGCGAGACAGAGATACGTGCAAGAGGCTGAAAACTCACTCTTCGAGAGACGGAGCAGCAACCGGCATACACAGGCCTCTGTGTATACGCAGGTAAGGAAAGAAAGAGCGAGAGAGCGAGAGAGCGAGAGAGCGAGAGAGCGAGAGAGCGAGAGAGCGAGAGAGAGACTCATTCTCCGTGTTCGATGATGTACACCCGTGAACAGCCGGAGAAACTTTGTTGCCGATGCCGGAAAAGCGGTCGCTCTGGCCGCATCGCGCCGACGCGACGTTGAAAAATAATATACCACGGATGGCCAAGATTATTTACGCGAAGACGAATTACGCGGGAATCACGGAGCAAATGAAATTTAAGCTGAAAGAGCATCCTCTCGGAAAATGGGCCGCATACTTAGCAAGATTGCACAGCTATCGTGTCGCTGATAGTAATATTCCTTTACGAGAACTAGAATAACGTATGGCGACAATCATTTTCGTAAATAGGTTACAGCCTTGTAGCACGTTGAAAAGAATCAATACCACAACAATGTAACAGTTGACAGCTTACTTACTTGTAAATCAATCTTTTTCAAAACACGAGGGAATTATTAGTAATTTTTTCTAATATACTCGTATACCTTATAATCATTATTTAATAATAAATTATCAAAACAAGAAATAATAATAACGTCAATATGAAAATCCTACATAAATACGATAATGTGCGCGATAGAATTTCTTTCTAATAAATTGATAATTTTTACCAGATATTGTATAAATTGCGCATTAGAAAATTGCATTGCATCATCATTGATGAAGCAGCGAAGAAGAATGCGAGACCGCAACATGGCATCGTCATAAGAAGCAGACCGGTACGCGGCTTGCGGCATTACCGAACGATTACACGCATCGATGCCGAGTCAACGTACGAAAAGGCGATATTTCCTTTATCAAGACATCGCGGTTCGCTCCGTTTACCTTCAGAAGGTCTTTGCGTGCTCGCTGCGAGATCGGTTACTCTCGCAAAGAAAACGCGATATTAAAAATACGGACGTAAATCTTTTAAATATCGTTTAAGTGTAATCATCCTTTTATTAACATAAGCGCTGTTTCTTTGCTAAAATGCAAAATTATGTTTTTATCGTTTGCATCTACATGACCGGACAAATCAAACTAAAACTGTACACTTTTGACAAGGTACACACCTTTATTGATATTAATTTACAATGATGTGTGACGTATAACAAAACTTGACAGTCGATTCGAGTTAAATAAAACAAAAAATATCGCTTTTCGTGCATCATGTTTCCACGCACCAAACTCGCGAGAAAATTGTTCAAATACCGACAAGACCGAGTGTAAAAGTTACAAAACAACAATGTACAATATACTTTGAGTTATTGTCAACTTTTCACTTTTAAACGGATCTTATATATATATATATATATATATATATATATATATATATATATATATATATGTGTGTGTGTATATTCCAATAAACACCGTAGTTTGAAGTGTGAAAAAAAATCCTACATACTCTTTTTAATCAATCGCGTATTCGTTTGAAATTCATTTTTTATAAGCAATAATTTTATAATTATTTCACACATTTCAACATCTTATATTTAAGTTATAATTTGTAAAATAATTTAACTTACATACACAATTGGAAAGCATTCTCGTCTATCTCAATAGTAAATTCCACATTTCTGTGGCGCATTGTCATTGAGCAAACAAGTGCCATCGTCCTTGTCCAAAGGACCGAGAAGTACTCTAAGTTCGATATACTTAGCGGTTACCCAATCACCCTCAATCTAACCCGCAACTATCTACTAACTCCTTGGTGACACTGTCGTACGCGGTGCGTCGGGTGTATCCATGAAGGATACAACCGAACTTTGAGTTCATGGTCGCGGTGCTGAAAGTGATCTCATTACAGATTCCAACTTGCTTCTTTGCGAGAAACGAACGAGCGGTTGGTTTTTCATATCGCAACGACTTTAAAACCGCATATCGAGACGCAAAGAGTAAGTGACACATCGCGTTATATTTTTCATTAAATGAAAGATGTATATCGTATACGTTATTTTTTTATATTATTTATTTTTATATTGTTTTATATAGTATTTGTAAATTTTCAATTCAACTTGAATTTGTGCAAAAATTTTTTTAAAGCCACATGCGATTATTAATAGTCATTTAATATCAGAGTAAAACTTTACAAATGGAAATATAACTGATTACATCTTTAATAGGATACTCAAAGAATTAAAAATCAAAATATTTAAGTACACATTAATTAATTATGTAATTAAATATGTTTATAAACATAATTAAAGATATTAATATATATATATATATAAAATATAAATTTTACGCCAAGGAAATATCGTCTTTAAATCAAAGATTAAAAAGATTCTATATAATAAAAACTAGCTGAAATAAAAAAATAATTTGCGGAAAGCTGATAGCTTTTTATACACAATATAGATGTTCCAACATTATACGAGCCATTTTGCTCACTACTATCAAAGGATAAACAACTTCATCTTCGTTCTCGCGAGCGAATAAACGTTACTAACTAATAGAGCATTCCGTGCGCGCCTGACCAAAGATACGCGCGCTCTCTTGTAGAAGTATATCAAGCGCTTTGCTAATTAATTTATATAACGTTGCTCATTTAAATGGCCCAGAATGTCTCATTTCGATTTCCTTTATCATCTGCACCCGCACTCTCTCTTTCGACTCTCGAATTATTTATTAAACGCACAATTCGACTGTGGAACGCGGAATCGTATCTCGTAGTCTTACCGGGATCCCAATTAATGAACCCGATGAAATAATTGATCAGAGTCACGTTAACGTGCACGACCGATCGCCAAGCGATCGGATTATCGCGACACGTGATCTCGACCACTACCTTTGTTCTCACCTGACAACTGTGTTTCAGGCGACAGATCGCTCACACGCACATCTTCGATCGCAAACGGATCCGTGCAACGCAAAATTGACACGCACCGACATCGATGAATGAAATTGCACATCTACAGTCAGCGACACAATGATATTATCGATGATAGTTACGCGATAGTATCTCGACCCGGATTTCTATAACAACAAATGCCAATTAGCTGATCGATCTGTAGGTCGGATTAAATTTCGTTAAATGTGATCGAATTCCAGGCGCGCGTGTTTTGTTCATTCATCGGATCTGTAATAGATATCTTCTAATCGACGATTCGGCTTGTTTCCGGCAGACTGATTAGCACCTATCCACTTTGACTTTTGTAAATTCGAATAATAGTAATATATGTTTATATATGTAATATATGTGTATAATACTTAATACGCGAAATTTGCATTACAAACGAATATTTACATTACGTTACATGCAATAAAAAGGATTCGATAGTACAAAACATTTGACTATTTTTTACATTTTATCTTTCATCTACTTTAAGCTCGCATCTATCCTTAGAGTAAAATGCACGTAATATCAGAAATAAAAGTTTTAAAGAGTATCAAAGGATTAAAATGAATATCTGACAGAATGAAAAATTCGCGCTTATCCTCTGTCCGCGATTAGTATCCCGCGATGACGTTTCTTTCCACATAAATTAATTGCGGACATCTGTCGACGGTGGAAGCTACTTAATCCATTAGGTTACTTTGACGAGTGAGACTCCTGGAGATATCCCGTTACCTTGACTCATTTCAACTTGATCATACCGTCGCAACGTATAACATTTAAATAACGGCAATATTATCAATCTTATTTCTCGTTTAAACTATCGAAAAAAGAACACTACGATAATAATTTATATATATAATATATATATATATATATATGCTCTATATATTATATTAGCATTATTATATACATCTACCATATCGAATTTCTCTATAATTTGAACACTTTTAAGAAACTCGAGACATTACATTCTTATTTCAGCTATTAAAGTATAAGAAAAAAAATTGACAAGCCAATAACATAGGCAATAAAGTGATAAAGAGTAATCTTATGACCGAAGGCAACACAAGCTATCAAGAAATTAACTTAAAACCTCGTAATCTTTACAAGTCATCTAATTATGCGGTGAAACGGCGTTAATTCGCGGTTAATTTTTTAACGAAATAACGTCGCTAAACTAAAAGAAGGGAAAAGAAGGGAAGGGAGGGGAACGTCGTGCCGCGGTTGCGTTAGAGTCTCTAATGGCTCCGCATGGTCCGAGTGCCCAGTGGGTGGGTATGTAAAAAAAAAAGAGAGAGAGAACGAGAGAGAGCAGTGTTAATTAATTGGCGCGTAATTAAAACCCGCAGAGTGGCACAGGGGGAAGAAGTCACTTGACCGGGTACTTCAAAGAATTTGTGACACTAATCCGTAGTAGAATTTAAATCTTGCAAGGGGAAAAAAAAATGTGAGAATCCGCAAATATTCGGATATTAGGTATTTAAAAATATTTAAACGTTAAAAATATCAGGCAAATGTTACGATAAAAATTTCCAATTACAATAAGTTAATGAAAATAATAATAAGAATTCCATTTTACCAAGAAAATTACGTAAACATTTTTACAAGTACCTTTGATTTCTCTCATTTCTTAATTTTTTTGTTTGCTCTTTATAAATAATAATAATACATGTACATTAAAAAAAAAAAAAAGTACTATAATTGTGCAACGCGTATAAAATATTTGATTTCCACCTTATTTCGAACGAAAAATGAATGCAAAAACGTTACGTAATAATTTCAAAGATATATACCGCCAATCACTCACGCAAACGGATACATACGGACAACTGTTACTGCAAAACTCTCATCGCTCCAGACTTCAAGAGTTCTGAATTCGAAACACGCATTCGGGACGTGCGTGCAACGCGCGCATGCAGTGCGTACCAGGGAAATGCACTCCAAAATTGCTAAACGCGTAATCACATGCGTCGAATCTCTTCGGTACGCCGCATAATTTTGGCGCAAATATCATCATCAGCATCGAACCAAAATCGCGCACCGTTAAGCCAATGTCGATACGCGCGCGCGCGCACACACACACACACAATACGCGTACACACGTGCGCGCACGCTCGCGCGGAATAGGTCTCATCCTTATCCGCACGGCGTGGTCCAATTAGTCACAGTCAACGGCGTGGCGAGAAACGGATGAAAAACTTCCCTCCGACCAACTTCCTATACAACACGCGCCTCCGCTTCTGCTTCTGCTTCTCGCCGGAAATTCCGGAAATAATAGATGCGACTGGCGTTATGAATCTTATTTACCACGCCGTTCTACTCACCGGCTGCTACAAGGACGCAATTCGCTCGCGGCCGACAGACCCAGAACTATGCCTGCCAACTTTGTTCTCGGTCCCGCAGAACAATTTTATAGACTTTACCAGACAAGAATTATGTTTATATTAACAAGAATGTTCTGCATTGAAACTTTTATGTATCTAATTGTAAATACGAATACAAAATAAATATTTGCTAAAATTACAAGAAAACAAGATATACGCGCGCGCATATATCGATAGATTTTTATTCATATTTGGAATCAACTAACACTCTTTCTTTTTATCATATATATCCGATATTAATTTATATTATATTTACAAGTAGTTTAGATATATATTTTTTTAAATATATATTACTTTTTATAGAAAAAAAAAAATACATCAAGTATTTGTGTAATATAGTATAATAAACTTAATGCATGATATGTAATATAAATTCTTGATTGTAAAATATAATAAATTTGTAATAATGTTATCTGCAACAACATACTTATAATTTTATTTCTTTTTTTCTATTTTTCTATATTTGTTTTTCTACTTTGCATACTTAATCAAGATGTTTTCTATGAGAAACTGTTACACGTGGAATGTGTGTGTATAGATGCACCAAGAATTTCTGGCAATAACTGACCAACTGAAAATGCATGCACACGTTCCTTTCGGAATGCATAGTGAGCGTAATTGGGGCTTCGTTGCGAGCTCTTCGCACAGAGCAATATGAATATTCCTACATTGTAACCGTTCATCTTTTTATTAAAATTAGCTTGAAATTCTCTTTACAATTGTGATTAGCACGCGTACATACTTTAAAGCTAATTCTTTCAATCGACGCGATTAATTACCATTTTTCGATATTTACAATGATTTTGACAACCGACAAATATCTTTTAATGACATAAATGTTCGACAGTTATATTACTCTATAAATATTAAAATTCTTCATAAATTTTTTCTCTACATGTGCAAAAGATAAATAATGTGTGAACCTTCCTATTCAAGAAACATGTACTAAAATAAATTTACTAAATGTGTAGAAGAACATTACGGTCTGGCAAGGCTAACAGAAACGAGAATCGTTGGCACAGATCATACGAAGAAATTTCACGGCACTTGCCACGTGAATTTATTAGCGTCTAACCATCAGCTATACCATAAACGATGTCTCTCAACGAGAATTATATCATCTTCTCGGTAATCTTATAGCACCGTCCCGTGAATTGTCCTTTTCCGCAACAGATACCTTTTTCTTCATTCTTCTTCATCTTTGCCAGATGCGAATGATATTCAAAGCGATACAATTTAAACTAGATAGATACTCTCGGCGTGCATTATTGCAAATTAATCATCTTAAAAGCTTGAATCTCTAATCTTAATTTACAAACTTTTTCAACTAGAAAGATGTATTCTATACGAAAATTATATGTAATTGGAAGAATTAATATATATATAATATAAAATGATGTCATTTTTATATTGCGATAAAATTCCTTGAAGTATCAATCTGTCTACAATGTCAAAACTACAATAAGAAACACAAACGCAAAAAAATTTTAAACGCTGCACGTCAATGAAATATATGACGAAGGGTTCACAAGTGAAAAAATCAAAGAATTTTTATGAGATAAAAAACTGCGAACGGCTTTAAAAGAAATTATCTTTCTTAGTGAGAGCAATTATATAGAGCATGGAATTTTTTTATAACTTGTTTATTGCCGTCTCCATAAAGCAATAAAAAAATCTCACGATAATTTTGCGTATTACATCGCGATAATCTAGGAATCAGGAAAAAAAAACGATACGCAGGAACGACAGCAAGTTTTACAGAGAAGCAATACATTTATTTTAATTTTCCACGGGACGAATTCCCTAAACGACATAGATTACTTTGACGCAAACACGACGAACGACACGAAGACGTCTCTTTTGGAAGATTTGGGGTCGCGATTGCCCACCCACCCTTCATCTCCTTGGGGATGCTAGGTCACGTATGGTCTTCACACGTAACGGCGACGCTTCGCTCACCCTCACGAAAGCGTTTCCGGAATCGCGCGAATCTCGAACCGCGAAATCAAATACGCGCGTCCCGGAATCGTAATTAACATTCCCGGCCATTAGCGCGCGGCCGATGTCCATCGGCACGATCAATTGTCGCCGACGAGCGACAAAGGTAACGTTTGCGCGCTTTGTAACACCGCATCGCCTCAAGGACAGAGATAGATTACTGTATATATTTCGATTTCGCGAAATGCTAATTCAACTCCACATCTTTTTCGGAAACATAAAATGACAGTCTACAAAAACTCTAACAATAAGATCTATATTCGTATTAGCATTAAATACGACTAATTTTATATCACAGAGAGATATTTGATTAACTAAAGCTAAAAGTTGATTTCCTAAAAATTGAAAAAAAAAAATAAGACATTATTTTTAAATATATTAAGTAGAAAAATGGCAATTTTCTTTTTTTTTTCTCTCAATGACATTCAGATCATTTTTTTGAATCAGAAAACCAAGCATTGAATTTACTTGTGCGACATTTTTAACTAAAGGATTGAAATTTTTCAATGTACTGACACATTTTGCCGTTGAATTCTAGATCACGATCATATCGTCGGAATTCCCAAGACGTCGGATAGACGGTACTAGATAGAGAGAGAAGTTGGAACGTACATGAAATTTTATAGTCAACGGATACATCTTCGTAGCGGAGCGAATAAGGTCGGATTAAAACCAGCACGTCGCGTCGGCCGGGATATCACGCCGAAATCACGCCTATCTCTTTTATTTCGTCCGTTCTACCCCGCACGCCGCACATCTCTCCCTCTTTTCGCTCCGCACTTCGTATCTCTTTTTGCTCAGCCTTTAAAAATCGTTCCGCGGATGAAAAAAATCCCGCCATTGCGCCGGTAAATCCACTCGAATATCCGCCCACACACACACAAGTGTACACGATACGTGAACTCGCCTGTAATTTCGAGGTTTTGCGCGAGCAACTGCGAACCGAGTTAAAATTTGTCGGCCGGAGATCAATGTCTCGAATTCTTATGTTCGTTATTTCGAAAAGTTTCGACGCTCGATATAACGCACGAATTACGTGGCAATATATTTTCGTATTTTTTGGTTGAAAGAATTAGCTTGTCTTGAGAGAAGCATAAGTGTGTGTGTGTGTGTGTGTGTGTGTGTGTGTGTGTGTGTATAAAACAATTTTTTAAATTATTTTTGAAAGACTAAAAGGTCTAAATTTCTTATTCAACTGTATTATATGTGCATGTAATTACACAGAATATAATGCATATTTGTAATTATATGTAAAAATGTTAATAAAAAGTTGAAAATTTTGAGTAAAAGCACTACTGCATTTTGCCGTTAAAAAATCTTTTATAATTTTTTTTTTCTGTCTAAAATATTGTACATAAATGATATGATTATGATACTAGGAAAGTACGTAACTCTCTCTTTTATAGCATTTGGATGAAAGTTATTAGAACTCGTAGACGTAATTAAAGTTAAACTTATGTAAATATGAGCACCCTCTCGAAGGCCGCAACGAAACCAATGTAAATGTAGTTCGCGGATTCACACACTAACATCACCTAAAACCGTGTTCGAACGCGTTAATGGTAAATTAACGCAGTCGTTATAGAACGTAAAATAGTTATGAAAAATTCAAGCGAAATCAAACTGCGTTCTCGGGATATAGCCGGGTTTTCACAAATTAATAACAATTTACTATGCTAGTGTCGATTCTGCTAAATAAAAGTCGACATTTTCAAAAAATTAATAAACAAATTAATATCTTAGCGTTTAATTTATATATATACACACATATATATATATATATATATATATATATATATATATATATATGTATATAATGTGTCTGTCCTCCCAGCATCACGTCAATATATCGATATAAATTGATTTACGTTTGTGTTGTGTGTAGCTTATACATATGCAACTATTTTATACCTGCATATTTTAATATTTTGTTATTTATATTGATTTTATTATTATTGTAAAAGTTAGTATTAATATTAATATTTTAATATTAATATTTCACACAAATTTTTCATAAAAACTAATCTTCCCGCTATACAATTTACATCTTTAAGATTTAGATAAACACCTTAATACATAGGTATGATTTTTCAAGAGCATTGTATCGGAGCGACTATTTTGTGAAATATACAAAATTTTATGTAGCTAATGTAATTTATAATAAACAAAATATCGGTCGAAATATTCTTGCATGAGAGTCACTGGCTGCGCTCGGCTCAGTCGAGGGAGGAGGCAAGGGAGGTGCAGAGAAGAGAGGGGGTGCCGTGGGGTTGGATGAAGCGAGGGGGTGAGAGGGAGAGGCGGCAGGGGTTGGTGCCAGGGTAGGTTTTGATCAATATCTCGCCCCCACCCCACACCACCATACCACTACCCTTCGTAGCGGTACACCATGCCCCCACCAGAACCCCATCACCCGACCACCATGAATAACCAAGACCATATAGCGGCCTGCAGATTAAATACATCGTGGTACCATACGATCAAACCACCCCCTCCTCCCTCCGTGCACCCTATCCACCGCCTCTTTCCCTCTAACGTACAACCCTCCTCTTTAACAGCTACCACCGCTTTCAACGTCGTCGACCATCGTGTTCCTGTAAGAACGACTGATTTGCCGCACCACCGACCTGAAAGGGGTAAACGGAGAAGAGAAAGAGTGAGTGAGTGAGTGAGTGAGTGAGTGAGAGAGAGAGAGAGAGAGAGAGAGAGAGAGAGAGAGAGAGAGAGAGAGAGAGAGAAACAGAGACGGTAGTGGGTGCCGTACGTAACTTGGACGTACGTGTGTGCACCGAAAACCCCCTTTTCCTCCGCATTCCGATCTCACGTTTTCCCGCGAGACCTCCTCGTACAACCGTACAAGGACAACGTCCCCCCCGGGGAGCATTTTGCAACACCGATCGTGAACGAATCCTTTGCCGTTGTAGCGAAAAAAAAAAAAAAAAAAAAAGAAGAAAAACTAAGAACAGTACGCGTCGAGGCACATTATTACCTCGCCAGAGAGAGAACTATACGATCCGCCTCTTACATCTAAATCGATGCGTTAAAAGAAATAGAGTTTGTTCTGGTTTTTGCTAAACTGATTGTTTCACATATTTTTCTGGAAAAAATTAAAGTTAATATGAATTAAAAAAGCGCATAAAAAAAAGAATTTCCATATCATATGATTTCAATAGTTTTAGTTTGAAACTAGAATTACAATGCAATAATCGCGCAAAAATGAAATTTTTTTTTCATATTATGCGAATAGGAAAAACGCTAGACTTAACGTAAGCTAGATTTTTCCGCGCGTATAATGTCGAAAATTGCGCTCACCGAGATTGCAATAATAGTCTGAAATAACATGAGATGAAGCCCGGCATCTGAAAATAATCGGTTATGCGTGTCGGGTCGACGGCTCGACAGTTCGCTATTAGGCGCTAATTTAGTTGTAAGCTGCGCAGGGTTGCGAGGAATGAAAGGGATCCCTAGGGACGATACTGGTTCTGGCCCGAAGGATCACTACATCGTAGCTTCTTTGAGATCCCAATTGAGGCAAGCAGCGAAACCGAGCGCGACCCCCGATGTGGTTTTCTCGAACTCTGTACACGTTTTGCGCGTTACGTCGAGAGCTATTAATTTAATACTTTCCCGGATTCTTCGATTGTAAAGGGATTACTTTAAAAGAAATATTTGCAATAGTCGCAAAAGTTTAAATATATTTTACGATACCCTGGATCTGTTTAATATAACAATGTTAATCATAATTATATTCAATACATGAATATATAAATTTTTTCCCCAATTTTAAGGCCGGTATTCATAGTCCGATCTTATATTTAAGATCTCGTTCAACCGAGCTAAAATGATGACATGCGGCTACTTCATTGGTTGAACGGAATCTTAAATATAAGTTCGGACTATGAATACCGACCTAAGCAAGTGCAAAATCATAAGAATATGAGAAAAAAGGAAATATCATCATGAATAGATTACTAATAACGCGACCAATCTATTCATGTCGCATAAATCCTCTGCAATATTTACCTAAAATACGATCGGTTCGACTTACTATTAAAACCGCAAAGCCGTAGGGTGGACGTTTTTCTTTCTTTCTTTTTTTTTTTTCGTTCGCGGATTTAAAAACAATCTCCGCGCCGCGCCGCGTCTCGCCTCGCCTCGCCTCGCCTCGCCTCGCCGCGCTGCGCCTCGCTGTCGTTCGCGCGAGCCGCGGGGCACTTTTATCGCGCAGCAAAAATATGCTACACGAGGCAAACAGAATTTTCCGCCCTAGAGAAACGGACGGATGAAAAACACGAATGTTATGCTAAGCCGGGAAAAATGTACGCGCGTGAACATATTTACAGCGTTGTCAGACACCGTCGTCGTCGTCGTCGTCGTCGTCGTTCTCTGTCTGTTCCGAAACCGCGGACAATCGCGACGGATGGAATCGGCGGGGACAGATCTCGCTCGAGATATAGGAATAAGGAGTCCTCGTGTTTGGACTCGAACGCTTCCCGATACAAATCGCTCTGCCCTGCTCTGCATTTTTTTTTTTTTTTTCTTTTGCGCCGCGTGAGGAGAAAGGAAGTGTTGCGTGTGGTTCGCGTTTTACCGTTTTACTGCCACGCGAGTGCGCAGCAACGCGTGTAAACGCGTGCACAGGCCGCGGCCTACTCATTCGGAGGCATAAATCAAGTATAAACAATGTGTGCTAAGTATTAGCATTTCAATGAGCGGCAGCAGCGGCGCGAGCGGCGATGTTAATTACTGACCAACGATATGGTTTTTGTTGTCTAACGCACGTATTTGCACTATCGACACGCTGCGCGCTAGGCAGTTTCCGCGTGACCCTGTGTGCCAAGTGATAATGCCGTTTATTATCATCTTCGAAACTAATGAAGCGCGCTGCCCCCGTCGTTAGCCTGTAATCTGCTACCGGTGTCGAGCGTAAGCGTCCGAACATTAGCAAGTGAGAAACGATCCTCGAAACTTCCCAATATAATTTTGTCGTAATTTTTCATAAATTTCCCAACTGATAATATATGCTTTAAACTGGTAATATTGTAAAAGAATAAAAATAGAAAAACGAAAAAATCTGATCCTCATAAAGATTGAAATTAATATTTATATAAAGTAGACATCAAGGTCTTGCATATCGGATATTTTGATTTGCAAGGAATTAGAAATTAGCGACAATTAAATT